>NW_026712115.1:2611409-3917114 GCF_030504385.1 Musca domestica | reverse complement strand
TATATTTCATAACTGGTTTATTGGTGTATACCTACATGATTTGTTTCACTTAGGGGCATCTTTATAATTTGTGAATCCATCTTTAAAAAAAAAATTGTTTCATAAAATACATAAAGATTATTAATATAATTAAAAATACAGACGAAAAGTGAGGACCGAATAAAACAAACGAAAAAATGTAATTTATGCTTCTAAAGACAACTATGCAAAATTGGTAGTAAGATAACATTATCATTGTGAGGAATACACATAAATTTGAAATTTATTTCTAAAATTGAGAATTTCTCTACATCACCTAAAGAAGATACATCGGCGCAGCAAATACCAATATTCATGGAATCCATTGGCTCCTTAAAATAACTTATTATATTTGTTAATCGTTTACCTATGACAAACTTTTCTTTGCCTTCTTCTTCAAAACTTTGAATTTCAATTGGAATATATGGTTTAATGCAACAGAAATTGTCTGGTTTCTTTGAAGTATAAAGACATTTATTGAAGTAGTAACAAACCCCTTTATTCTTCATAGTTCTGAAACCTTGACTTGGGATATCGATAAAATAACTTTCGTATTGAACTTTTTTAAAAATCTGCTGTAGTATATTCGTGGGCTTTTTGACATACTTTCCCATTGTTTGTAAATAATTTTCGAAATCATATGCAGACGAACCAGACATTAAACCTATGTCTCTAATGCTATCCACCAAATGTAGCAAAGTATGGATGTTGTAGGACACGCTACTATCTCCGAAAACAATTGGAAAATTATGTACAAACAAATCTAACAATTGTTTTGCCGGCTGCAGATTGTTATGGTAGCTCTTAGGACATAACAACAATCTACATGCGCAATGTAAGAGTAGAAAAACGTAGTATGTGTCGTCAGGAATTAGGTCTTTGAAAACAAAAATCCCAGTGTACAAAAGAAACTGGCGGAACTCCGTTGCCTTCCAGTGTGCTATGTCATCGAAACTTCTTGGTTTCCTTACAAATTCTTGTGGAACAAATGTTTTCAAAGACTCTAACTTTTTCGACATGCAGATCTTATCCCTTTTGCTAACTTTAACGATAGTTTTTCCCTCCAATATTCGTAATATAAATTTCCGCATAATTCCCAAATCTAGTAAATGCATAGTATCTATTGACACTTGGCTTATCATTTTAACGCCGATTATTGCTAATGGTGTTTTAGTATTTCTAAAATTAACGAGATGGTGTTCCAAATACTTTCTATTTTCAAAATCATCATCTGTTATTAAATCTCCTGATTTAGTACTGTAGGTTAAAACATTTCCAATTTTTTTGCCTACTTGGGTGCATTTGCTGCAGCCATGGAACGACGCATGGCTTGGTGTACCACATATGTAAGCTTTCGCTGGTGCATCACAAACAATGGCTCGTATTTCTAAACTAAAAATATGTTCTGCAAATTGTATCCCATTTTCTGCTATGTATTTCATTTCTTTCACAAAATCTTCTAAATACGTCAAAATACATTCCGGTTTCTTAAGACCAACATAAATCCCAACTGGAAGGACGTGCACATTTTGGGAATTAACAATTCTTATTAAAACAGGCCACAGCTGAGCTCGAGAGCTTTTAAATAAGGGCAAGCCATCAATATTTATATCAATTATTATTTTGTCTAACCCCAATAAAAATTTACCAACTTTCTGTAATTGACTTCTTATGCCTAAATGACAATACAGGCCGGGACGCACTTTCCTTATAATGGGTTTCTCAACAATTTTCGGCAATAATGTTTCTGCTTTCTTTGGTACATTTAAATTCTCTTCTCTTAAAATGCACAAAAGTTCTTCAAATGTTTTCCTGGAAATTTTGTTTCTTATGTACCACTTCCCTAACTTATCAGTAAATAACTCTTGCTGAACATTGTGGTTTCTGGTGTTAAAATCACTTTGCTCATCTGACGAATCTGTGGTTAAAACAGGAGGCTTATCATTTATATTTATGTTTTGTGTTTCTAGATTAGAACTATTTCTTAATCTATTAATGTATTCTTCACGTTGTTTTTTTATTAACCGGGACGTATTTCTTTTACTCATTTTACTTACCGTGTTGAATATTTTTTTTTTCACAGAGAAAGCACAGCACGTCCACTTTACCCAAAACCACAGACTGAATGATCTACAAACAGTTTATCTTTGATTCATTTAAAAAAGGGTTGCCAAAATACGTAAATATACCATTTTCCCATGAAATGTTATATTGCAAGCATTACCAAACATTACGATTTGCTGAAAAACATAATTTGTCAACCCTGTAATCGAAGCACAAACTAACGGGAAAATGACAATGAGTGGGAGAGCGGCGCTCACTGCAGCACTTTGTAAGACAAAAGAGAACAACATGTGCAGTAAAGCAGTACAGTCAGTCTCTTTTTGCTTCGACTACCACGAATAACTCAACTGTCTCAAGGCAACTAGTAGTATGACTGTTCCAATACTTAACTAGTTTCATTTTAGCTACAGTGAACTAGTAGTATAACTGTTTCAATACGTGACTAGTTTTTATTTTAGCTGCAGGGATGTACCTGCATTCAAGTGTGTATGTGTGTGTGGGAGGGTGCATAACATATACACACACGTTAAATTACACATATATATCTATGCATACTTATTGGAATGCATATACTATGACGAAAAGCAGGCAAGATGTGCAACAACCGTTAAGAGAATGTTTCTTAAATGGGTATTGTTCATCTTGGGTGTTCCTCCGCAATACTGTTTGCAGCAGTTGATGGCATGGACTAAGGGCACGAAATCTTTTGTATATACATTAGGGTGGGTGGGTTGTTGCTGGAGCCGATAGAAAGAATCCACACACATACCCAACCATATTAACTTTGAATTGAAGAAAGATCATAAAAGTGAAATCCTTTGTATATTTCTTGAAAGGAAGAAAACAAAACAAGTAAAAAAGCAGTAAGTTCGGCCGGGCCGAACTTTAAATACCCTCCACCATTTGGAACGAATTAGAAAATTTTCAAAAAAATAAAATCCAATAAAAATTCTTTTAAAATCTTTAAAATATCTAATATAGGAAGGTGCCGATATATGGGGGGATATACGATATTGTGGACCTATAAAGACAAATCTATGTCTGCGTGTAAAGTACTCACAAGGAAGTTCGTGTGTGGATTTTCAGACAATACGATTGGAAAATGTGGGTCAAATCATAAAATACCGAATATCGGGAGGTACCGTTATATGGGGGATATACGATATCGTGGACCTGTATAGACAATTCTCTCTCAGGGGGTGAAGTACTCACAAGGAACTACTTGTGTTGATTTTAAGACAATTCCATTGAAAAGCGTGGCTAACATCATCAAAATACCGAATATCGGAGGTTACAGTTATATGGGGGATATACGATATCGTGGACCTATATAGACACTTCATTTTGAGGAGGTAAAATTCCCACAAGGGACTCCTTTTTTTTGTGGATTTTTAGACAATTCCGTTGAAAAATGTGGGTAAAATCATCAAAATACCAAATATCGGGGGTACCGTTATATGGGGGCTATACGATATTGTGGACCTATATAAATAACTCTCTGCCGAGGTATAAAGTACCCACAAGGAACTCCTTGTGTGGATTTTCAGACAATTCCGTTGAAAAATGTGGGTAAAATCATCAAAATAACGAATATCGGGGGGTACCGTTATATGGGGGCTATACGATATTTGGGACCTATATAGATAATTCTCTGCCGAGATATAAAGTACCCACAAGGAACTCCTTGTGTGGATTTTCAGACAATTCCGTTCAAAAATATGGGTAAAATCATCAAAATACCGAATATCGGGGGGTACCGTTATATGGGGGCTATACGATATCGTGGACCGATGTAGCCCATCTTCGAACTTGACCTGCCTGCAGACAAAAGAGAGATCTGTGCAAAATTTTAGCTTCCTATCTTAATTCGTTTAGACTGTAGCGTGATTACAACAGACGGACAGACGGACGGACAGGGCTAAATCGTCTTAGAATTTTACGCTGATCAAGAATATATATACTTTGTTGGGTCTAAAATGATTATTTCGATGAGTTACAAACGGAATGACAAAGTTAATATACCCTCCATACCTTTTTTGGTGGAGGGTATAAAAAGAGAAATTCAAAAGTAAAACCATTTCGAATTTTTAAAATTTATTTTTTAGGAAGTGACATTGCACTAAATTCTTATACTACCCTTACTTCTTTCTTGGCAACTTATCCAAACACAAATTGTTTCATATTAAATTCGTATCGAATATTCGAGGAAGAATGTTTTACATTTTTGGTGTTATATTAGCATTTAAATTGGGGGTTTCTCTCGTTGCGCTACTTCAACATTACAATTCATGTATAGACATAGGTACATATACATTGTAAAACATTGAATTTATCACCTGAATGATTGTAAATAACTTAAGGCTGCCATGCATTATGGGAATCATTTTTTGATTTTTGATAGTGAGTATCATTGTCGTTATGTTTGAAGAATGATAGAAGTAATGAAAAGAATTGAAAATCACGGACGCTTTACAAAATTGTTCCCAAAGAATTTTTGAGAAAAAAAAACAAAGTGTTTCATTTAATTAATTCAATTTAAGCTTGATGATATGTCGTTAAAGTTTAACGTATAATTAATTTCCATCCGTTGATTCATTTTACCGATTGTCTCGGTAAATCAAGGAAATAGATAGAGAATCGAAATATAGAGCACCAAGAGAATTGTATGTGATAAGGCTAAATAGAAATACCGCAATTACAAAATATGAACTCATCCATACACAGAGGGCCTTTAATAGTTTGGCCTATACTGTGCAAGACTTAAGATAAAGCTGTTAAATTAATTAAAGACCCTTGGATGACAACTAGAATCATGAGTATTCAAACGGTTTATATTGGACCACTTTTTCGTAAAGCTTTCTGAAAATACTTATGGATTACTTCTGTAATGGCATTCTCTATGTGTGATACGGCAAACAAGTTACCTCAGCCAATGTACGATTGTTAAAAAATATTTTGACTTCTGTTATGATTATTTTAATATTTCACCCCTTATGGGGTGGGTTCCGAACCATTGGCCATTTCGTAACGGACCTAAGTAAATATGATATAAATATTGCGACGTGGCAGGTTTGGACTATATTGGTAACATCCTTCACTTAAGTGACATATATGATAATACTAGCTGGCCCGGTCCGCGTTGCCGGCCCGTAGTTTTTGTCTATTATGCATATTTGTCAAAGCATAATTATTCACAGATATGACTGATATAAGTGTTCCCGTACTGGTCGATTAAAAGTGTTTTAAAATACCTGTACCCATATTTAAGCCGTGGGCTTCAAAGGTGTGGATGTGCTATACAAATCTATTAAAAAGTATATATCAATCTTATCCCCATGTAAGGGATCAAATTAATTTTTAGTATGGTAAAAATCGTAGCAAAATCTTCCAGTGAAATGAGCAGTAATTTGGAATTTGCTGTATTTTGTACACCTCATAATTGAGCGCTGAATGAATTAAGAATAGCCAAAGTTAATTACTTTTTTAAGCCATTAGCACCTCAGATTGTCCATTAGCGTTCTTATAAGTCCCCCTAACCATGTCGGTCTGTTTGTCCGCCAAAAAGTGGACTTGAGGGGGTACTATTATATGGAAAAAATTTTAAAATTTGTAGATATGTTCATATTTTTGTGTAAGTTTTCACCCCCCAAATACACATTTTTAGCCAAATCCTTTGAAATATGGTAAAATCAGGAGATACTTTTACATGGGCACTACTCCGAGACATCGACCTACATTGAAAACATTCTTCTAGCCCTTATAATCCAATATGACAAATAGAGACCAAATCAAAAATTTAACAGAACAACATAGCATGTCAAACTGAAAAACATTCCGCGTGATTTAAATGAGTAAAAATAGTTTTATCCACCATATTATCATATAGATGTATTTCCCAAATCTACGTTTCCAACCAATATTCTCTTGAGAGTTACAAATTCAATAGAATACAAAATTTTCTTTTCTGACCACACATTATATATGAAAGTGGACTTGGGGATACTCCAATGTGGGGACTTTACTTAAATAAATTCCTATGTGGCAATTATCTGTATGATGGTTCCCTAACCCCTTAGAGACAAAGATGCCAAATAAGGGCCAAAATATGAAAAAAGTGGCCAAGACCCCAAAAACAGCTTAAATCATATGATGGTTATATAAATATAAATCGGGTTGTACCCTTATCCGTGAGTTATGATCGATATCATGACCTGCAAAAGTGATTTAAGGTATCTTGAATGTTTGGGAAGAATTCCTGGAAGGATAGAAATCCTTTTCTTACTAAAAGTCCCATTCGCTCTATTATTTTGCACCCTTTAAATTTGGTATTTTACTGATTGTACTTCCAAAGAATTTTGCATTTTGAGCTCTCATTGGACGGATTATTGTCACATGAAAGAAGTAGGTCCACGCTTTGAAATGAGCTCCATTAGCCTTTTTCTGTCATTTTTGGTTGTTTAAATGTGTTCGCAAATACAAATTAAAAAAATGACAAAAGAAGAATAGCAAATTGAAAAAATCTTCAACTTGTTCGCTGATTTATTACAGCAAATGTTTAAAGACCCTTACTATTTTTTTAAAATTCGATTCCACTGAAAATCTTTTCGATTTTTTCCCGATTTGAGAATTTTTGCAATGAGATCTCTTTTTCGTGATTTTTTAGCGAATTTGAAAAAGTAATTATCTTTTAATTAATAATTATCTTTCTTTTGGTGTGACCGCGTTAAATTATTTCGATATCATCTATTCCGTTTCGCCACCATATAATTCGGTATTACACTTCCATGTAACCCGCCATCAATTTCAGTTCTCAAGAAATCAAGTCAATTAAATAAATTGGTTTTAATATTCGAATTCAAAAATAAAAAATAAAAAACACTACAAATGTACATTAGAAAAAAGCCAGTCAAAATAGAAAAAAATCATGCAAAATAAAACATTACTATTGTACATTTGAAAAGTCAAAATGAAAATGTTAATATATCACATTTTTACGCGATTTTTTTGGATATTATCCTTTTCGGAGAGGAGACAACTCCTAATTTGTGTGAATTGTTAAAATCAGTCCAGCGGTTCTTAAGTTATAAGCGTAGTAACTAACACAACTTACATTTATATATATAGATTTAGTAAATGTTAAAATGTGGGTGAGGTACCAGATATGGTCGAACGAAGTATTCCATTTTCATGCTTCATCTAATACATCTATATATATAAATGTAAGTTGTGTTAGTTACTACGCTTATAACTTAAGAACCGCTGGACTGATTTTAACAATTCACACAAATTAGGAGTTGTCTCCTCTCCGAAAAGGATAATATCCAAAAAAATCGCGTAAAAATGTGATATATTAACATTTTCATTTTGACTTTTCAAATGTACAATAGTAATGTTTTATTTTGCATGATTTTTTTCTATTTTGACTGGCTTTTTTCTAATGTACATTTGTAGTGTTTTTATTTTTTATTTTTGAATTCGAATATTAAAACCAATTTATTTAATTGACTTGATTTCTTGAGAACTGAAATTGATGGCGGGTTACATGGAAGTGTAATACCGAATTATATGGTGGCGAAACGGAATAGATGATATCGAAATAATTTAACGCGGTCACACCAAAAGAAAGATAATTATTAATTAAAAGATAATTACTTTTTCAAATTCGCTAAAAAATCACGAAAAAGAGATCTCATTGCAAAAATTCTCAAATCGGGAAAAAATCGAAAAGATTTTCAGTGGAATCGAATTTTAAAAAAATAGTAAGGGTCTTTAAACATTTGCTGTAATAAATCAGCGAACAAGTTGAAGATTTTTTCAATTTGCTATTCTTCTTTTGTCATTTTTTTTAATTTGTATTTGCGAACACATTTAAACAACCAAAAATGACAGAAAAAAGGCTAATGGAGCTCATTTCAAAGCGTGGACCTACTTCTTTCATGTGACAATAATCCGTCCAATGAGAGCTCAAAATGCAAAATTCTTTGGAAGTACAATCAGTAAAATACCAAATTTAAAGGGTGCAAAATAATAGAGCGAATGGGACTTTTAGTAAGAAAAGGATTTCTATCCTTCCAGGAATTCTTCCCAAACATTCAAGATACCTTAAATCACTTTTGCAGGTCATGATATCGATCATAACTCACGGATAAGGGTACAACCCGATTTTATATTTATATAACCATCATATGATTTAAGCTGTTTTTGGGGTCTTGGCCACTTTTTTCATATTTTGGCCCTTATTTGGCATCTTTGTCTCTAAGGGGTTAGGGAACCATCATACAGATAATTGCCACATAGGAATTTATTTAAGTAAAGTCCCCACATTGGAGTATCCCCAAGTCCACTTTCATATATAATGTGTGGTCAGAAAAGAAAATTTTGTATTCTATTGAATTTGTAACTCTCAAGAGAATATTGGTTGGAAACGTAGATTTGGGAAATACATCTATATGATAATATGGTGGATAAAACTATTTTTACTCATTTAAATCACGCGGAATGTTTTTCAGTTTGACATGCTATGTTGTTCTGTTAAATTTTTGATTTGGTCTCTATTTGTCATATTGGATTATAAGGGCTAGAAGAATGTTTTCAATGTAGGTCGATGTCTCGGAGTAGTGCCCATGTAAAAGTATCTCCTGATTTACCATATTTCAAAGGATTTGGCTAAAAATGTGTATTTGGGGGGTGAAAACTTACACAAAAATATGAACATATCTACAAATTTTAAAATTTTTTCCATATAATAGTACCCCCTCAAGTCCACTTTTTGGCGGACAAACAGACCGACATGGTTAGGGGGACTTATAAGAACGCTAATGGACAATCTGAGGTGCTAATGGCTTAAAAAAGTAATTAACTTTGGCTATTCTTAATTCATTCAGCGCTCAATTATGAGGTGTACAAAATACAGCAAATTCCAAATTACTGCTCATTTCACTGGAAGATTTTGCTACGATTTTTACCATACTAAAAATTAATTTGATCCCTTACATGGGGATAAGATTGATATATACTTTTTAATAGATTTGTATAGCACATCCACACCTTTGAAGCCCACGGCTTAAATATGGGTACAGGTATTTTAAAACACTTTTAATCGACCAGTACGGGAACACTTATATCAGTCATATCTGTGAATAATTATGCTTTGACAAATATGCATAATAGACAAAAACTACGGGCCGGCAACGCGGACCGGGCCAGCTAGTATAATATATATGGCAAAGAGATATATATTTCGATATAGAAAGTTGTAAAGAATCGCAGACTTGTTCGTAAATTATGACAGATAAAAGTATTGAAAATGGTGACCCTTTGTGAGTGAGGAACCAGAAGGGGTTCACAGATATATATCATCTGCGCAACAGATATTGTATTGCCTAAAATGTTTGTATGTGTAAAATTTTAAGAGTGTTGAATGCTTATACTGTTTTCTTTGATCGTTTTGTTTTTCATAATCTTGAACCCTGTGGGGGTAGCTGGCAAAAGAAATGGGGTGATCTCTACCATCTTTATAACAGATCTTGTGCTGATGGAAATTTTGAGATATACGAAGTCTTGAATGGAATCGGATGTTAATTTCGCTTTGTATGAGCTTCATGGATATTCACACCAGACCTTTTGTTATTGGAAATAATGGGATGTGTGAAATATAAAGAATATCTGATGTTTTTTTCGGATTTTATAATCATTTTGGTTATTCAAAACTTTGACCCTTTGTGGGGAAGCTACCAGAAGAAATTGTCCGATCTCTACCATTTTTATAACTGATCCTTTGTTGATAGAAATATTCAGATATGCCAAGTCTAAATGGAATCGAAAATTAATTTCGCTCAATGGGTATTCAAATTTCGACCTTTTGTGGGGAAGGAATAAGTCGACGGATTTAATTTATTATAAAACAAATTTTTAAATTTTCTAAATAGGTAATATATATATACACACATATATATATATATATATATATATATATATATATATATATATATATATATATATATATATATATATATATATATATATATATATATATATATATATATATATATATATATATAATATAATAATAATAATAAATCCATCGACTTATTCCATTATTTGCCAGGAGCCGAATAAGTCTTTCGTGAAGATACCTTTAAACTTGCCTTTAATGTTGAATTTGGTTGTTGGGTTGCGATTTTTGTACCCTCCACCTTGGATGGGAGCGTATATTACATTTTTCTCATCAGTTGACGTAGAGATTTTAAGTTTGGCACAGTAGTTTTTGTGTTTGGGATGGTAGACACTGAAAAGAGTAATGTCGGTCCACGTTTTGGGATTGCCCCACATAACGGTAGCTCCCGATATTCGGTATTTTGCTGGTTTTAGCCATATTTTTCAATGGATTTATCTAAAAATTGTTATTTGTAGTTCGTAGTGAATTCTAGCGTGCAGTGGCAGAACATTGAATATATAGATCCACGTGTTCCTATAGCGGACATATAACGGTAACTTGGGATATTCGGTATTTGTACTTCATAATGGGTTCTACAAACCTTGTCAAAATTTTGTCCATATTGGACAACGGATTGGTATTTGATCTTTGATATATAGACCGGTATTCGGTACTTTGATAATCTTTATCATATTTACCCACGAAATTATGACAAATTTGGCATTTAAGACCAAGATCCAAATACGTTATTGTTTTTTTTTTTTTGGAAACTCTAGCTGCATTCTCCAATCGATCTTACTGGAGTTTGTAGTTTAAAGTGGCATACGTTGGAATCCAGATACTTTTGTATAAAAATGTTTTATTTACATAATGGTGGAGGGTATTAAAAGTTCGGCCCGGCCGAATTAATGTTCTTTTTTTTTTTTTTGACTATGACGGAAACAAAAATTTTTTGCAACAGCAAGAAAAACAATAAAAAATCTTTTAAGAGAAAATCCGAAATATGAAATTCAGGACGATTTTTTGTAAATTGTACGTTCAGAGAAAGTCAATTTTTTCATTCCAATCAAGAAATAACACTTTGTGCCACAATTCATTGTTCTGCATAAAATTTTACTCAAACAGACGGATCACTGATGGTATGATTTACTTCATACAAGCTCCCAAAATAAACGTGTATTTCTTGCAAGTAGTCTTCTTTATATACATAGCAGTAGATTTTATCATATAGTCACTCCCAACGACTGTAATCCATTTCTAACTGTCCACTTTATGTCAAGAATTGGATCTTGCCTACGGAAAAATATCAAGGGATACACAAACGTATTTGCCATTAGCTTAAAATTGGTGTATGTCTCCAGAAAATCACAGATTTACATTTTTCTTGTACATGTAAAATTATGAAAACAGATAACTAGCACAATTATTTCACTTTTTTTACATTTCGTATGTTAGCATCTAATTTTTAAGAGCTATCGTAGCTGTGAATTTCTTCAGACTGTGTGACCCAGATGTATCATTTAGCTTCCTCTCAGGAGGAAACCATGGTACACAGATGTTAGATTTCACAGCGGAAAACCTCACACGAAGTTCTATGACACTAGCCACAGATTTTCCCGCGAACTCTCATAAAAATATTTCCCGCATGAACATAAATCTACACTGTCAAGAAAAACAAATGTACGACTAAAATGCATGTATTATAAAAGTTATGAAATTCAAGCCATATAATTTCACAGATACTACTGAACGAACACTTTTTATTCAAACATTCCACCAGTTTATACAACTTCCAAAGGAGTTTATTGTACTGTTATCCACGGACCAACATTTAACTAGAAGTACTCTCAAACAACATTTTTTTACTTTCGGCTAGATACACATTTTCCTTCAGTTGTTGTTGTGCTTTTGAAGTTTTTATGGACGTTCTAAATATGCACTGCAACTTGCAGGCGACAACTAAATAAGTGTATGAACTATATTCTGGTTGGTTTTATTTCCAACTCTTTTTTATACCCTCCATCATAGTATGGAGGGCATATTGAGTTTGTCCTTCTGTTTGTAACACCTCGAAATATACATTTTACACACCACAAAGTATATATATTCTTGATCAGCATAAACTTTTATATCGGTTTAGCGATGTCCGTCCCTCCATCCGTTTGTGGAAAACACTCTGCCTTCCGAACGAAATGAAGTAAATTTATAAAATTTTACTCAAATGTTTATTATGTCTGCAGGACTTTTGGTATTGAAAATGGGTCATATAGGCCCACGTTTTGGTATAGCCCACACATAACGGCACCTCTCTAATTTCGGAACTTTGATGATTTTAGCGATATTATTCATTGGAATTGTTTCAAATGTGGTATTTGAAGTTCGTAATGAATACTCCAGCCTAAGGTAGAAAATTGTCTGTGCAGGTCCATACTTTGGTATAGCCCCCATATAAAAGTATCTCCCTATTTTGATGATTTTAGCTACATTATTCACCGATATTTTTTTCAAGTTTCGCATTTGAATATTATAATGGCTTTTGACTAAAGTTGCCTATGCAGGTCCACGTCGTCGTTTAAACCCTAATATGACGGCTACATTTAACAGAATTAACAGCATTTTTAACGGATTCGTTTCAAATGGTGGAGGGTATTCCTGGTAACAAATATCTGACTAATAAGTTTTGTGTCATGCCCCACATACAAACTTCCATTACAATCGATATGCTCAAATTTATTGGTATTTATGAGAAACTTGTAAAAAAGGCATAGTCCTCTAAACCAAGGCCTTTACGTTTGCCGAATCTGAAAAACGTTAGCGAACTGAGGTCGTTTCTAATAATTTTGGTTTATTAAAATGCCGAATACCGGGTGGTGCAGTTATATAGGGATTATATGTAATAGGTTCACGTCTTCATGGGTAAATATCTGTCACGGGTGGCTAAAATAATTATAATAAGGACATATTGCGTGAACCTGAATCGGAGCATTTCTATCACGAAATACCTGAAACAATTCCTGTAGAAAATGCAGGAAAAATCATTTAAATTCCGATTACAAGGACGTGCCGTTATATTGGGACAATACCAAAACTTGGACCTATGTAGGTTTGGGTAGAACATTTCCTACACACTGGGAACACACACTGCCAATTTATAGCAAATTCGGATTAAATTTGTGACTAAATAATCAATCTAAATAAAAGAATATGAAGGAATCTGGGCTCAATACTAATACGATTTTTAAATGCCGAATTTGAAACATTAAAAAAACAATCACTAAATATCAGGCGGTACCGTTATAAGGGGCCTATAGAAAAGCGAAAAGCTGTATTGACATTGTTCTGCCGGCGGATAGAGATACTATAACAGACCCTTAATACGGAAATTGAAACCATTCCATATATATTTGGAATATTATGGAATAACTCATGTAGACTCATGTACTGAAGGATATCGTTCAATCCACGTTGGATGTTATGTCTCCGATGAGAATATGGAATGACTCATGTTATGCTGATCACAATATATATTAATTCTGGGGTCTCCGATGAGAATATGGATGCGGTACAATCGGAATGACAATACTAATATACCCGCCCTTCGAAAAAAAATTTGTTTTGGACATTATTTATTTTACAATAATGTGGCTATCTTATATTTAGTCTATTACCAATTTAAGTAAGCTCTTCGCCGGGAATGGGCCAAAATACCAAAGCAACATTCGGACAGCGTGTGACGGTTTCATTGGCTGTTTGACGGTCATAATTCGTGACAATGGTGACCAATTCGAACAAATCTGAATATATTCTAACATTTGATGCAATTTCCTACATTTTTTGCTTTCATTCAATAAAATTTAAAAAGTTGTAAAAATTATGGCGTTAAACTTTGTTGCAGTTTTTTTTTATCTCACCCTGTGAGGCTGCACAGTATGTGTGTTATTCAGACCTGTTTGATAGGCTTCTTGATTTATAGACTTAGGCATCTCTCTTTTATCGATGGACCTCCCTCGCTACATAATGCAGACCCTTTTTTATCCAACTGGGAGGGGATATTCTATTTACCATATAATGTTTGGATTGGAATGCCCAACCGGAAAGGGAATAACTTTTGTATTCTCATGAAAATTGTCCACTTGACAATTGGCACATTTTGCATGTAAAAGTATCATCACATAAAAATGGACACCGATATATACAATCGTTAAAGTAAATCTAAAGCTTAAGAACCACTTTCAGCTTTTCATCACCCTCTTCTACACAGAGCAAGTAACTCTATGAATTTCTTAAAACAATGAACAAACTGAACTTAGTTCTTGGTGCTACATACATTCTGTCGCAGTTTGTATGTTCCAGCAGGCCTTTTCTTAGAATTTTCACAATTTGTGGAATAGTTCTGACACTCTTCTATAACTAAAAGAGTAAAAGTATGCCGTGATCCAAGTACGTGTTGGAAAAAAGAAATCTCATGAATTACGAAAGGAAAATTTGTATGCCTATTGCAAACACACCCACACATATTCTCGTGCAGTAAGTCGCTTTCAAAAGCAGGTCATGTAACATTACAGAAAGATAATATGCTACGCAAGAAGATGTATTTTAAACTATTCTATTTTAAAGCATTTATTCAAAACTCAAAAAAAAACAAGTTAAAAAGCAGTAAGTTCGGCCGGGCCGAACTTTTAATACCCTCCATCATTTGCAACGAATTTGGAAATTTTCAAAAAATAAAATCCTTAAAAAATTCTGTTAAAATTTTAAAAATACCGAATATAGCCGTTATTGTGGGGTCTATACGACGTGGACATACATAGGCATTGTTTGTCATAAGCCATTACCATATTCAAATTCGAAACTTGAAATAAACGGTGAATAATGTAGCTAAAATCATCAAAATACCGAATATAGGGAGGTACCGTTATATGGGGGCTATACGAAGACCTGGACCCGTACAGACAATTTTCTGTCACAGACTGTAGTTCCCATAACGAACTTCAAATACCAATTTTAAAACAATTCCGGTGAATAATCAGCAAAATACCGAATATAGGGAGGTACCGTTATATGGGGGCTATATGAAGACGTGGACCTGCACAGACAATTTTCTGTCTTAGGGTGTAGTATCCATTTTGAACTTCAAATACCAAATTTGAAACAATTCCCGTGAATAATGTCGCTAAAATCATCAAAATACCGAATATCGGGAGGTACCGTTATATGGGGGCTATATGAAAACGTGGACCTACATGGCCCATTTACGAACTTAACCTGCCTATTGGAAAAATAAACATGTGTGCAAAATTTTAGCCACCTATCTCAATTCATTCGAAAGATAGCGTGATTACAACAGTCAGACGGACAGACGGACACACAGACAGACAGACGGACATCGCTAAATCGACTTAGAATTTTACGCTGATCAAGAATATATATACTTTGTTGGGTCTGATATGAGTATTTCGGGGAGTTACAAACGGAATGACAAAGTTAATATACCTTCCATGGTATGGCGGAGGGTATAAAAATTAAGAAGCTTCTTGAACTTGGAACGGATCAAACATATGGAATTTTGTTACAATGACAAAATAACCGTAACAACTTTTCAATCGATAAAAGTTACAGAATGGCCCCGTGAGTATAGATCAACCAGTAAGGAAAGGTCAAAAGTCGAGCGATGCCGACTGTATAATACCCTACACAACTATGCGTAGATAGAAGAGCTCCCGTAACAAAAACAAGTAAAAAGCACTAAGTTCGGCCGGGCCGAACTTTGAATACCCTACACCATTTGTAACGAATTAGAAACTTTTCAAAAATAACTAAATCCGTTACATGGGGATATACGATATCGTAGACCTATATAGACCCTTCCCTTTCAGGGGGTAAGTGCTCACAAAAACTCCTTGTGTAGAATTTCATACAATTCCATAGAAAAATGTGGCAGAAATCATCAAAATACCGAATATCGGGGGGTACCGTCATATGGGGGATATACGATATCGTAGACCTATATAGATCATTCTCTTTCAAGAGATAAAGTACCTACAAGGAACTCATTGTGTGGATTTTAAGAAAATTTCGTTGAAAAGTGTGGCTGAAATCATCAAAATACCGAATATCGGAAGTACCATTTTATGGGGGACATACGATATCGTGGACCTATATAGACAATTCTCTTTCAGGGTGTAAAGTACGCACAAGAGACTCCTTGACAATTACATTGAAAAATGTGGCTAAAATCATTAAAAAACCATAAATAAAGTGCTCTTAGAGAACTGCTTGTGTGGATTTTCATACAATGAATGAAAAATGTGGCTAAAATCAACAAAATACCGGATGTCGGGGGCACCGTCATATGGGGACTATACGATATCGTAGACTGATATAGCCCATCTTCGAACTTGACCTGTCTGCAGACGAAAGAGAGATCTGTGCAATATATATATATATATATATATATATATATATATATATATATATATATATATATATATATATATATATATATATATATATATACTTTGTTGGGTCTAAAATGATTATTTCGATGAGTTACAAATGGAATGACGAACTTAATATACCCTCCATACTATGTATGGTGGAGGGTATAAAAATTTATATTGGGAATTTATATGAAATAGATCGTACCAACTATGAACTACAGGTTCGATAAGATTTATATCAAAATAAGTAAGCAAAGGCTACAGTCGTGCGGGGCCGACCATGTGATACCCTACAACACTACAATATATATAGAAGCTTTATCGCTTTTGAAATTATGTCAAAGAGCGCTGCCCAGATATGACCCATTTTGACCAGGGACATTTGCCCAATATTTACGCACTCCGTCGTGCTGTTGGTTGTAGTGGTCAATTTTATTTAATATAATCCAATGGTCATCCAAAATGCTAGAATTCTTCCCTGTCCTTAACTTTTTGCGCAGGCGTGTTGATTGGCTTCAATTGTGTGATCCGGAATTTTTTTCTGTTTTTTGTTCATTTGAACCTCTAAATATTTTGCGATCATCTCCAAAAGCAAGTGGCATGGCTACAATATTTGGCTATATTTGCTTGGCTACAATATTTGGCTATATTCGTTAACGAAATCAGCATATTTGTGTATTTCGAATATCATCTTTAAGTAATGTTGGTATTTTTTCACACAAAAGTAGTGGTACATTCTACCCGCTGTCCTAAACACTAAGTTCATGCGAGACTTCGTGTCCTTTAGTTTCTATTTGTACCTTTATAATGGCTGCAAAATCAGGGACATTTTTAGTTGTTGGTCCATTTCAACCCCTAAATATATTGCGGTTATCTTTGAAATCAATAGGCCTAGCCCTTCTGAGCTTAACCCTACCCTTGTGAAAATTTTCGAAAATTTTCAATCTGTATATAATAATCCCAACCTGTGTTTTAAACTGAAAAAATATTACAAAATGTATACTTCACTATTAAAAGTCAAATTGAAAAAATCGCATGCGATAAAAAAAATATATAATATATATATATATATATATATATATATATATATATATATATATATATATATATATATATATATATATATATATATATATATATATATATATATATATATATATATATATATATATATATATATATATATATATATATATATATATATATATATACTAGCTGACCCGGTCCGCGTTGCCGGCCCGTAGTTTTTGTCTATTATGCATATTTGTCAAAGCATAATTATTCAAAAATATGAATGTTATAAATGTTTACGCACTGTTTTTAATTTTTAGTCAAATGAGCAGTAATTTGGATTTTTCTGTACTTTGTACACCTCATAATTGAGGGCTAATTGATTTAAGAATAGCCAAAGTTAATTACTTTTTTAAAACCATTAGCACCTCAGATTGTGTATTAGAGTCCTCATAAGTCGGTCTGTTTGTCCGCCAAAAGGTGGACTTGAGGGGGTACTATTACATGGAGAAAATTCTAAAATTTGTAGATATGTTGAAATTTTTGTGTAAGATTTCACCCCCAAACTTTCTTCACCCCTTATAATCCAAGATGACAAATAGAGGCCAAATCGAAAATATAGCAGAACAACATAGCATGTCAATCTGAAAAAATCACGTGATTTAAATAAGTAAAAATAGTTTTATCCACCTCATAATTGAGGTCAGACTGATTTCAGAATAGTCAAATATAATTACTATTTTACACCCATTAACGTAATATGGGAACTAATTTTATTTGTCATTTAAATTGCAAATTGGAGACCCCATAAAGTCCATATTTTTCATCATAGTATAATTCAATGACGATTCAACAAATATTCGGTCCCGTGCTACTTTCTTATATTTGTAACTAGCTGGCCCGGTCCGCGTTGCCGGCCCGTAGTTTTTGTCTATTATGCATATTTGTCAAAGCATAATTATTCAAAAATATGAATGTTATAAATGTTCACGTACTGGTCGATTAGTTTTTAATTTTTAGTCAAATGGAAATTACTGTACTTTGTACACCTCATAATTGAGGGCTAATTGATTTAAGAATAGCCAAAGTTAATTACTTTTTTAAAACCATTAGCACCTCAGATTGTGCCTTAGAGTCCTCATAAGTCCCCCTAACCATGTCGGTTTGTTTGTCCGCCAAAAGGTGGACTTAAGGGGGTTCTATTACATGGAGAAAATTCTAAAATTTGTAGATATGTTGAAATTTTTGTGTAAGATTTTCACCCCCAAATACACATTTTTAGCCAAATGCTTTGAAATATGGTAAAATGCGAAACATCGACCTACATTGAAAACTTTCTTCACCCCTTATAATCCAAGATGACAAATGGAGGCCAAATCGAAAATATAGCAGAACAACATAGCATGTCATACTGAAAAAAAAATCACGTGATTTAAATAAGTAAAAATAGTTTTATCCACCTCATAATTAAGGTCAGACTGATTTCAGAATAGTCAATTATAATTACTATTTTGCACCCAGTACCGTAATATGGGAGCTAATTTTATTTGTCATTTAAATTGTAAATTGGAGACCCCATAAAGTCCATATTTTTCATCATAGTCCCGTGCTACTTTCTTATATTTTGTAATTTGTTCATGTTTTCACAATTTATTTCATATAGATGTATTTCCCAAATCTACGTTCCCAACCAATATGCTCTTGGGGGTTTCAAATTCAATAGAATACAATGTTTTCTTTTCTGACCACACATTAGATGTGAAAGTGGACTTGGGGATACTCCAATGTGGGGACTTTACATGAATAAATTTCTATGTGGCAATTATCTGTACGATGGTTCCTTACCCCAGGGTAGCATAAATACAATTTTTTAGTGGTCAAGACCAATATGGGCCCTACTCCGAACATTTTATGCGAAGAGATTCTCTACCCCCTCAGAAACAAAGATGCCAAATAAGAGCCAAAAATAGAAGAAAGTGGCGAAGACTCCAAAAATGGCTTAAATCATACGATGGTTATTTATTATCGATATCATGACCTGCAAAAGCGATTTAAGGTATCTTAAATATTCAGGAAGAATTCAGATAGAAATCCTTTTCTTACTAAAAGTCCCATTCGCTCTACTATTTTGCACCCTTTATATTTGGTATTTTACTGATTGTACTCCCAAAAATTTTTGCATTTCGCATCTTCCAGCTGAAGCACGATGTAGGCCCTGGAGTTGAAAGGTAGATGTCAGTTACCATCATTACCGTATTTCGCACCTATTTCATTTTTTTTGGTGAAAAATTGTATATAGTGAAAAATTACTCTTTATTTTGTTAAAAAAAAACCAATGAATTCAATATGATATTACAAATTGAAAAAAAATTGACAAAAGAAGAATAACAAATTGAAAAATCTTCAACTTGTTCGCTGATTTTTTACAGCAACTGTTTAAAGATTCTTACAAAGTTTGTCAATAGAATGTACTTTTATTTTAAAATTCTATTCCATTGGAAACTTTTTTCGATATTTTCCCGTTTTGGGAATTGTTGCAATGAGATCTCTTTTTTCGTGTTTTTTTAACGATTTTGAAATAGTAATTATATTTTAACTTTGGTGTGACCGCTTTAAATTATTTCGATATCATCTATTCTGTTTCGCCACTACATAATTCGGTACTACACTTCCATGTAACCAGTCATCAATTTCAGTTCTCAACAAATCAAGTCAATTAAATAAATTGGTATTAATATTCGAATTCGAAAATAAAATATAAAAAACACTACAAATGTACATTAGAAAAAAGTAAGTCAAAATGGAAAAAATCATGCAAAATAAAACATTACTATTGTACATTTCAAAAGTCAAAATGAAAATGTTAATATATTACATTTTTACGCGATTTTTTTGGATATTATCCTTTTCGGAAAGGACACAATTCCGAATTTGTATGAATCGTTAAAATCAGATCAGCGGTTCTGGAGTTATAAGCGCAGTAACTAACACAACTTTCATTTATATATATAGATATATATATATATATATATATATATATATATATATATATATATATATATATATATATATATATATATATATATATATATATATATTGATCCGATTTCAAATTAATTGTGCACCAAATGGGCAACACATATCCGAATTTAAAAAATGCTTCGGCATATTTAGTCCTTTGAACTTAAATGTAGTTTTTACAAAATTTAGAAAATATTGTTAAACATTTGTAAACAATTGCAATATGTTTTAGTTTTTTTGTCAGCAACAAATATTCACTTGCCATTGAAAACAAAACGTTCTTCTATGTCGGTTTTCATGCTAAATATCAGTTTAGTTTGGGGCGAACATCTACTATATTTTTATACCCCACAGTGATAAGGGTATTATGTGGATTTATGCATGTCAGTCCGTCCGTCCATGTATTCTTGTGAACAAAAAACAGGTCGCATTTATTATCCGATTGAGATAACATTGTGCAAACAATATTTGTTTGGCCCAAGGACGATCCCTATAATATAGCTCCCATAGCTGTCAAATAGTACTGAATTTTGGTACATCCAACCGAATTTAGTCTAGAAGCAAGTACAACAAATACGGAGAAAATCGGTTCTGATATTGGGGTTTAAAGTCCTTCACATTCAAAATATGCATTCGACAACAATGATATTTGGTACCAGATATCTTATAGGGCACAGACATACCTTTGTCAAATTTTATCGAGAACGGCTAAGATTTGGATAAAGCTCCCATATATGCCTTAATCCGATCTCAGTTTATTGTGTGAATAATGGCTAATACCAGTTTAAATGGAGTGAATTCCGGTGCAGCAACTCGGCTCCGATATATTTTCAATATAATCCTTCTCGAAGTAATATCATGCACTCTATAGAAATGTTATTTGGCATAAAAGATTAAAATGTCTCCGTCAGATTTAGTGAAAATCGATTCAGAATTGGATATGCCTCCGATATATTAGTTCCCTCTGAAACAAAACTATAACAACTATAGACAAATAATAATAGGTGATATGCTCTTCAAATAAATTATTTTGTTACGGGAGCTCTCCCAAATTTACATGGTCGGCCCCGTCCGACTTTTGAATTTTCCTTACAGGTTTATTAGTCAGACTGTTTTTATATTATTCTGTTTTGTGTTTATTAATAATAGTTCATTATTCATTTATGGTTGGGTTTTGTCTAGTTTCTGAACTAGTTGAACTCCGAACTGAACGTGCTAAACTCCGAAAGACAAATAAGAGTGACAACTATAAACAAAGAGACATGTAAAATTTAACGATATTGTCAATTAAAAAGAGGCCAAAAAAAAAACTGGAACAAAGTCAAACGCCATAATTTTTACCTTTTTTTAATTTTATTAAATGAAAGCAAAGAATGTCGGAAATAGTATCAAATTTTAGAATAAGTTTAGATTTGTTTGAATTGGTCACCTTTGCCATGAATTATGGCGTTCAAACGGCCAATGAAAGCGTCACACGCTGCCCGAATGTTGCTCTGCGGTATTTTGGCCCATTCGCGGTATTTTGGCCCATTCCCGGCGAAGCGCTTGCTTGAGGTGATCGACACTTTTTAATTTTTTAGTGCCAACCTTGCTTTCCAAAATTCTCCAGGCACAATTGTCCAACGGATTGGTATCCGGAGATTTTGGTGGCCATTGTGCGCTGGAAATGAAGCGAGGAACCTCATGTTGTAAACATTCTTGGCTGGCGCGTGCTGAGTGCGATGTTGATGAGTTCTATTGGAATGACCAAGGCTTTAGTACACCCTACAGAATATTTTCGCGACAATATTCGACATTGATTCTGATGCTACGGTTGATTAATACGACTATCGGCTGTTATGGAGGCCCACACCATCACCATGGCCGGCGCTTGAGTTCTGGTTACCAACCGAAGGTGCACATTTTCAGCTGACCTCTTTGGCAAGTAAACACGATAATTTTGTTTGTTTACAAACTGCTGGACAACGAATGTTTTCCCATCGTAGAAAACTAAATTCGGCAGTTCACCACTTTCGGCGAAGCGAACCAACTCTTTAGCTCTTTGGAGCCTATTCTTTAGAGCCTATTTTATATTTTTCTATATTTGCAGTGTAAGTTCTTGCACTTTTTGGAATTTTAATGACTTTGCCCCGAGTAACAAAAGTAAAATTTTCATTTTTACACTTTTACGCATTTTTTTAGATTTCATCTTTTTCTGCCAAGAGACAATTCCGAATTCGTCTGAATCGTTGAAATCACACTAGCGTTATATAAGCGTAGTAACTAACACAACTTTCTTTCATATATAGATATAAATAACTTAATTATCTTGTCGGTACCGGAAAATACCCCAAGGTCAGGCGTTCGTAATGGAACATACAATTTTAAAAAGACTTCTATACAGCATATATAGCCGTTCCTTTTTTGTTGAATTATAATTTCTTCCGTTTAATTTGCTGGGAATTTTATCAGAAAGGCATAACATAAAATTAACAATATTATGCTTGTGACATTGGATTTGACAGTTCAATAATTTTAATCATTCTTTAGTCATTGATGTTGTTGGTGGTTCAATGCTGAGTAAGTGCGTGGGTTATTAATTAATCGCTTACCGTTATGCCAAGTGTCAAACGGAAATGTTAAACGAAAAAAAAATTTTAAATTAATTTTATTAACCTCAGAATAATAGTGACATATTTAGTAATTATTTTTTTTTTTTTTTTTTGTATTCATGTATTGTGATGGCGGAAGTCGCAGGCTCGTTTCCGGTCACACAAACGTGTCTAGTTCCGGTAATTAGCGGAAATTATTTATATTTTATGAATCCTTTTTTTAGTAAATATATGGCAATTATGGATTAATTGGAAGAAAACTTATATTTCCCTTTATTTTCGATTGTTGCCACTGACCGCTTATCGGGGGAAAAACAAGTAGCAATAAAACGCACGTCGATCCTAACATAAGAAAAACAAGTAGCAACAAAACGCACGTCGATCCTAACTTAAGAAAACAAGTAGCAACAAAGCGTACGTCGTTGCTAAATCGTAAACAAGTAGCAACAAAACGCACGTCGATGATAACTTGTAAACAAGTAGCAACAAAACGCACGTCGATCCTAACTTGTAAACAAGTAGCAACAAAACGCACGTCGATACTAACTTCAAATCAAGTAGCAACAAAACGTACGTCGTGGCTAAATCGTAAACAAGTAGCAACAAAACGCACGT
Source organism: Musca domestica (assembly GCF_030504385.1). Lineage (NCBI taxonomy): Eukaryota > Metazoa > Arthropoda > Insecta > Diptera > Muscidae > Musca > Musca domestica. The sequence goes on along the minus strand of NW_026712115.1, from coordinate 3,893,418 downwards.
TACAGGGACTGCAATGCGCTGCTTGTTTGTAACAACTACCAACAAAACGCACGTCGTTGGATCGGTAATGCGTTACTGGCTCGAAAACAACCAGCAACAATACGCAAGTCTCTGGAACTGTGATGCGTAAACATCTAGCAACAAAACGCACGTTGCAGGGACTGCAATGCGTTGCTAACATGTAAACAACTAGCAACAAAATGCACGTCGTAGGGACTGCATTGCGCGGCTAACTTGTAAACAACTAGCAACAATGCGCCTGCGTATGCAGTTAAAGGACGTCGGCAAGTTGTTGACACCGGATTATAAAAGGAAAGTAGAAAGTTGCAGGGGGGACAGTCGATTGAGAGTCACTAGGCCAACAGGAGTCTAGATCAACGAAGCAGCCTATTTTTGCAACTTCAGGTGAGTAAAGTGAAACCAAAGATCTTGGAAACGCGACCGCCGAAGCGAAAGAAGCCCAGGACAACGATATACCTGAGTGAGTTAGTAAAGCCACCAGGAAGGGGAAGAGCGAGTTGTCAAAGCCGCTCAAGAACACCTGGGTCAAGTCCAGTGAGTTGCCGAAGCCACTGGGATAAGAAACCGGGGATGCTGCTAGGAGTCCACTTATCTCGGAGCCGGACGAATATTCGAGATCACTCCAAGGACTCTGTGTAAAATCCCGGTTGTAAATAAATTGAACTGAAGAACAATAAACCGGGGTGATCCCATATTAATAAAGAGTCGTATTTTCCTTACTCCCGTCGCTGACAGAAATAAATTTCTGTGACGAACTCTGGCCACCGTGAGCTAACCTCAGCAAACGGAGGAATCTGAGACGTTACAGTGGCGCCCGAGCAGGGACCTGAGTAAGGGAAAAAAATCAGTACCAACAAGAAAGGGGGTCACCATCGGCATACAGGTATGTCAACAACGCTGCGGACCACCTGGGCTTACAGCCTACGTAAAGAAGAGCTGGGGAACTACCTCACCGAATTTGGCCTCGACGTAAATGGAACGGTAGACGAGCTTCGAAGGAGATTCGGCAAATTTTTGGGGGAGGAACATGAACCAGAGGAGTTGGAAAAGTTACTTCGGTACCAGGACTACCATGATCAACATACGTCCAGTAAAGACAGCAAGGCCAGCCTTTCCCCGAAAAGAACTCCAAGCTTGGCTATTACGAGCCCCAGTGGAGTTACAGTTCCGGTTCCGGGTAACAGCCCAACACGACCAACGTCCCCGGTTGGCCGAATCAGAGCTCCTACCAGCATCGATTTCCGGGCGGTGGCGGATCAAGTGCGAAAGTGGAACTTGGGATTTGATGGTGAGCAGGACCCATTAGAATTTCTTGAAAGAGCTGAGGAGTTAGCTGGAATGTACGCGCTACATATTGATATTCTACCCAAGATGATGCCAGAAATAGTGAAGGGTAAGGCACTGGTATGGTTCAGAAACAATAACCGTCAATGGCAGACATGGGCAGACTTTCGAGAGGATTTCCAGAGGTTCTTCCTGCCAACTCGCTATTTCGAGCGCTTGGAAGACGACATTCGGAAACGGCGCCAGCGTCCAAGGGAGAAATTTCGCGATTACTCGCTCGGAATGCAGAACATGATGAGACACAGCAACTACTCCGAGGAGCAAAAGTTGGAGCGGATTTTCAAGAACGCGCTGCCAGAATACCTGTGGTACATCCGGCGGTGTGACTTCCAGAGCCTGCACGAACTGATATCGATGGCCGAAGACTTGGAGAGTCTACCACCGTTAATGACACCATCCAAGGAACAACACCGGCGTTTAGATCCCGCTGACAGCCCACCAAACATACCCCGCCAGTCCCCGATCAATCCACGAACGGCGTGTCGGAGATGCGGACAAGACGGTCATTTCGCCGCAGGCTGTCGAAATGAAGGAATTTTATTCTGCTGGGAGTGCGGACGAAGAGGAATCCGTTCCATAGAGTGCTGTCGGAAACGAGCAGCGGGAAATGGTCACCGGACTCGCCAGGAAAGAGGGGAGACGGGTCCGCAGTTCGAAAAGGAGCCCCTCAATTAGACACGACACTCCACATGGAACCCAACAGGTTGGTGGCCACCGTTGGGATCGCTGGACGAAAAATCGCTGCAACGGTAGATACAGGAGCCACCACGTCGTTCATTAAGGAATATCTTGCAGCGGTACTTAGAGTCGAACGTATACCTTGCTCTTCTCTGGTGACTTTGGCAGATGGATCCCAACGAAATGTGGAACATGCTGTCGAAACAACTATTGAATTAGGCTGTCAACTTGTGCCCGCTCGTCTCTTGATCATGCCAGATGCCACGGAAGACCTAATCATCGGGCTTGATCTTCTGGCAAAGATCGGGGCTCGCCTGACGATAGCTGGGCTATCCTGCGTTTTTACAACGACTAGAGAAGCATCAGAGTCAAAGCAGCATTTGAACACCAGCATTTCGTGTAATTGCGGAATGCCCGATCAACGGTGTCAGAGGACGTTGGACGGCCAGAACGTCCTAGAGGCTTCGGTGCCGGCAAAGCCCCCGACCATAGAGGAGCAAAAACGGATCCAGAGCTTCTTAGACCAGGAACTACAGAAATTCAGAGATATTCATGGACCGTCTACGGCCGCAACGCACCGTATAGTCATGACAGACGATCGTCCATTTAAATTACGTTATGCGGCCCGTAACCCGGCTATGCAAGAAGTGATCGATGCCAAAATCAGTGAGTTATTGGCGAACGGATTTATTGAACCATCACATAGTCCTTACAGTTCTCCAATTACTCTTGCGCGAAAGAAAAACGGAGCTTGGAGACTCTGTATGGATTTTCGTCACCTTAATGCCAAATCCGACCCCGACGCCTATCCCCTACCTCGAATCCAGTCGATTTTGGACCGACTTCGAGAGGCAAACTACACCAGTAGTATTGACCTTAAGGATGGATACTGGCAGATTCCTTTGGAGGAGGACAGCAAGAAGTACACTGCATTTACGGTTGCAGGAAGAGGATTATTTCAATGGCGGGTAATGCCGTTTGGTCTGCATTCAGCTCCTGCGACCTTCCAGCGGGCTTTAGATCGCGTAATAGGACCAGACTTGGAGCCTTTTGCGTTTGCATACCTGGATGACATAATTGTGATCGGAAGAAATCTAGACGAGCACTTGGCCAATCTGTTGGAGGTGTTCCGAAGACTACGAGCCGCCAACCTTCGCATTAACCCTGACAAGTGCCAGTTTTTCCAGAAAGAGACGAGATACTTGGGTCACATTGTCTCCGAGCACGGCATCCGAACTGATCCAGACAAGGTTGCCGCGATCATGGAAATGAAACAGCCGCAGAACCCCAAAGAGCTGAGACGATTTATAGGCGTGGCGTCCTGGTACCGCCGTTTTGTGCCCGAGTTCGCGACACTTACTCAACCATTGACATCCCTCTTAAAAAGGGTAAACACTGGCGATGGACGGAAGAACAGCACACTGTGTTCGAACTACTCAAAGCTAGGTTGACTCAAGCTCCAGTATTGGCATGCCCAGATTTCGGTCGAACGTTCCTGTTGCAGACCGACGCCAGTGATGTTGGTCTTGGGGCAGTGTTGACCCAAGAATTTGTTGACGGTGAACGGGTCATTGCATACGCGAGCCGATCTCTGAATGGAGCGGAGAGGAATTATTCCGCAACTGAAAAGGAGTGTCTGGCAATTGTGTGGGGCATCAGAAAGATGCGGCCATACCTGGAAGGATACGAGTTCCAAGTTTTAACGGACCACTTGGCGCTGAAGTGGCTGAATTCGATCGAAAACCCCACCGGCCGATTGGCGAGATGGGCACTAGAGCTCCAGCAGTATCGCTACACTATACGATACAGGAAAGGAGGTCTAAATGTAGTCGCCGACGCCCTGTCTAGGCAGCCAGTAGAATCGTTGCAAAGGGCGGTAGCTGAAACATTGGATGTGTGTCCCTGGATTCGCTTAAAACTGGAGGAGATCAACAAGGATCCCAAGAAATTCCCCGATTATGCTGTCGTTGGGGACCAGCTCTACCGCCATATACCAAGACACTCGAGTGATGGAGAAAATTATACTTGGAAGCTGTGTGTACCCACCAATCTTCGGAACCGCGTACTTAGCGAAAACCATGACCAGCCAGCCGCAGGCCACCTTGGGATAAGAAAGACGGCGAGACGAGTTTCTGAGCGATACTATTGGCCCGGAATGATGAGGGATATTGCTAGGTATGTGAGAAGTTGCATTTCTTGTCAACAGTACAAGCCTAGTCAGTTGGCACCAGCTGGAGAGATGTTACTAACAATCCCCGAGGAACCGTGGTCCATGGTTTGTGCAGACTTCGTCGGACCTTTACCCAGGACAAAACATGGCAACACGATACTTCTCGTATTTATTGATCGTTTTTCAAAATGGGTGGAACTGGTGGCGTTGCGTAAAGCCACCACAGGTGCCGTGATCAAGGCATTTAGAGAGCGGATTTTGTCTAGGTTCGGTACTCCCAAAGTGTTTCTCTCGGATAATGGTAGTCAATTTACGGGTCGCGAATTAGGAAGATACCTTAGAGAAATTGGAGTTCGACAGCAGTTCACCGCACCTTACTGTCCACAGGAGAACCCAACGGAGAGGGCGAACCGGACTCTTAAGACGATGCTGGCACAGGTCTGTCAGAATCAGCATAATAAATGGGATGAATTTCTTCCAGAGATAAACTTGGCCATGAATTCGTGTATATCCGAAACCACGGGGCATAGTCCTGCCTATATAATACAATGTCGGGAACCGCGGTTACCAAACACTCTCTACGATGAAGTAACGAATGGTACTGGTACAACTATGAAAAGCTCTGAGGAAAGAGCGGAAGAACTCCGCGACGTTTTTAAAATGGTTCGTCAACGAATAGGTCAAGCCGGAGAACAGCAGAGGAGATATTACAACCTGAGACGGCGGCAATGGAAACCCGCTGTGGGCGACTGGGTATGGGTACGACAACACCCCTTGTCAAAGGCGATTGAAAGCTTTGCAGCAAAGTTGGCCCCAAAATATGATGGACCCTATGAAGTGATGAGCTACACTTCCCCCGTGATTGTAAACGTTCGCGGTCTACAACGAAACGATGTGCGCAGGGCACACCTAAGTGAACTGAAACCTTTCGCTTCGGCAGAGACTTCCTCTTCTGGACGCGTTAACGCACCAGTATTGGAGGCGGCCACTAATAAATTTTCTGTTGTTTCTTCTTCAGGTGTAAAAAAGAGTCTCGACGGCAACATGGCAAACCGATCGCCTGTACTAAAGACCAAAGCCTATTACAAACAACAGTGGCAGAACCAGGAAGATGAGGTTACACCAACGTCCAGCAAACGTATTTGCCAGGGTGTACCAGGAGTTACGCAGCCCAACCCAGTCCGGCTGGGAAGAACGACCATAGGGGACGTACCGCGACCAGTGGCTATTGTTCGTCCCTTTAGAGTGCAGCGGCGGCCAAGTTCGCTCGATATAATCGAGATTTCGGATGAAGAGAACGCGGCAAACCCAGGTTTTATGTGGCCTCCAGTCAACGGGTCATTCGCCCCAAATACCGATGACCAGCCCACACCCCCCAGGCCGAGACATGGGTCCGCAAATTCCCCTACGCCACCGCAGATTATGTCGCCGGGATCGTCGATTATCATCCTCGACGAGGACTCCCTGTCAAGTGTAACGTCGCATGAATCCTTGCCAGCACCTATAATGTCCCCGGGATCTTCAATAATCACCCTTGAGGAAGAATCCCTCCCAGAAGTGATACCGACTAGCATCGTTTCACAATCTGAAGCTTCGTCAGCAGAGGATAATTCCCAGGGAAACGAAATAGTTTCCGACCTCGAGGTCAGGGAAGGTACGGACAATGGGTACCAGGCCGAGCTTAGCACGTCACCAAGGTATGCTGATTGGACAGAGTCTGAAGCGGAAGAAAGCGGTTCTAGTAGCGATGGGGACCCGAGAAGAATGCGTAGCGTGGTAGTGGTTCCCGACGGCAGAAACTCATGGTGCCGGTTTTCATGCCGAGAGGAATTTTCCAGTGAGGTTCAGGTGGGACTGCAGAGACACATTCGGATGGGCATGGCGTTACGGGTACCTCGTAAACAGTACAAACGTATCGTGGAAGTCTGTGGACGCTCCTATAGACTGCTGATTAACAGACAAGGGAAGGTTTTCGTCAAAAGCCGTTGATTTCGATTAACCCGAGGAGAGGGAGAAGTGTGATGGCGGAAGTCGCAGGCTCGTTTCCGGTCACACAAACGTGTCTAGTTCCGGTAATTAGCGGAAATTATTTATATTTTATGAATCCTTTTTTTAGTAAATATATGGCAATTATGGATTAATTGGAAGAAAACTTATATTTCCCTTTATTTTCGATTGTTGCCACTGACCGCTTATCGGGGGAAAAACAAGTAGCAACAAAACGCACGTCGATCCTAACATAAGAAAAACAAGTAGCAACAAAACGCACGTCGATCCTAACTTAAGAAAACAAGTAGCAACAAAGCGTACGTCGTTGCTAAATCGTAAACAAGTAGCAACAAAACGCACGTCGATGATAACTTGTAAACAAGTAGCAACAAAACGCACGTCGATCCTAACTTGTAAACAAGTAGCAACAAAACGCACGTCGATACTAACTTCAAATCAAGTAGCAACAAAACGTACGTCGTGGCTAAATCGTAAACAAGTAGCAACAAAACGCACGTTACAGGGACTGCAATGCGCTGCTTGTTTGTAACAACTACCAACAAAACGCACGTCGTTGGATCGGTAATGCGTTACTGGCTCGAAAACAACCAGCAACAATACGCAAGTCTCTGGAACTGTGATGCGTAAACATCTAGCAACAAAACGCACGTTGCAGGGACTGCAATGCGTTGCTAACATGTAAACAACTAGCAACAAAATGCACGTCGTAGGGACTGCATTGCGCGGCTAACTTGTAAACAACTAGCAACAATGCGCCTGCGTATGCAGTTAAAGGACGTCGGCAAGTTGTTGACACCGGATTATAAAAGGAAAGTAGAAAGTTGCAGGGGGGACAGTCGATTGAGAGTCACTAGGCCAACAGGAGTCTAGATCAACGAAGCAGCCTATTTTTGCAACTTCAGGTGAGTAAAGTGAAACCAAAGATCTTGGAAACGCGACCGCCGAAGCGAAAGAAGCCCAGGACAACGATATACCTGAGTGAGTTAGTAAAGCCACCAGGAAGGGGAAGAGCGAGTTGTCAAAGCCGCTCAAGAACACCTGGGTCAAGTCCAGTGAGTTGCCGAAGCCACTGGGATAAGAAACCGGGGATGCTGCTAGGAGTCCACTTATCTCGGAGCCGGACGAATATTCGAGATCACTCCAAGGACTCTGTGTAAATCCCGGTTGTAAATAAATTGAACTGAAGAACAATAAACCGGGGTGATCCCATATTAATAAAGAGTCGTATTTTCCTTACTCCCGTCGCTGACAGAAATAAATTTCTGTGACGAACTCTGGCCACCGTGAGCTAACCTCAGCAAACGGAGGAATCTGAGACGTTACAGTATTAATAAATTGAATAATATTAATATTACAAAATGCATGAGGAATTATACAGAGAGAGAGAGAGAGAGAGAGAATAGAAATGAAAATTGTTCGCTAAATGTTAACCAGTAAAGAAAGTCCTAAAGTCGGGCGGGGCCGACTTTATGATACTCTACACCACTTTGCTAATTTAGTAGAGCTCCGCATAACAATTAAAAGTTTTAATGAGAGAATTCAATCATGCAGGCTATGATTATAATTATAATTTAAAGTTCAAAGGACTAAATATGCCGAAGCATTTGTATCTTTTAATTTCGGACTTGTATTGCCCATTTGGTGCACAATTAATTTGAAATCATATAAAGATATATATGGGAGCTACATCTAAATCTGAACCGATCTCAATAAAATTTGGCAAAGATATTTCTGAGCTGTATTATATATATAATATATATGGGAGCGGGTGTTTGTCAGTTCACCTACCAGGCGCGTCCCCACTGGCCGATAGAGGGGCGGTGGATGATCGCACTGTTTTGCTCGTACCAGGGCGCCTATATGGCGAAATGGGTTGGAGCGGAGCAGTGCGATCACCCGTCCCAGGAATTTTTTTTCCCTCGGACAAAAAACTGACTACGGGGATGTTCCCCTAAAACAAAAAACAAACATGGAGGAAGTTAAAAAAGAAGAAAAAGTTACGGTACAGGGCCTAAATAACCCAGTACCGGCGGTGTTTGTGATACAGCCACGAGTCACACCCTGAACTCTCCCGTAGATGTGGGTGCCTTGGCATCTGCGGTCGAAGGTACTGCTACAAGCACACAGAACTCGGGCAACAAGATAGACGAAGAGGCTGAGGAACTCAGGGGAAGCGTACGCTCGACCCAACCTTCAACGACAGGTAGCGCCTCAGACTCTGAGTCTGACAACAGCAGCAACAATACTACCGTTCTGCGAATCCCTAATGAGGAGGAGGCGCATGGAACGATAGAAGAAGTGAGCGACGGCCTAGCGAAGCTCACAACTAAGGCTAAAAGGCTGTCTGGGGCCCAGCGGCGAAAGCTCAAGAGGCAACGGAACAGCAAAAATGCAAAGTCGAAGGACGCTCCGAAAAAAAATTAAAAATACTCCCCCCACTCCGTCGGAAACAGGGAAGAGGGTCGGGTCCCCTGAGGAACAGATTAATGCGAAGCCGGCGAAGAAGAATAAGAGCTTCCCACCTACGGATGCGTCAGTTATTTTAAGGCAAGGAACCCACAAAGGAGACTGTAACAGGAATCCTTTGCCCGAGGGTGACAAGGGCAGCCCCAGCACTGTAAAGGTGAGCCCGACCGTGAAATCGGCTGCCAAGCCTGGGGTTTCTGATAAGAAATCCCTCGCTCATCAGAAGAGGAAACGGGCTGGGGAAACGGATACGAAGCCTCCTTCGTCGCCAGGAAACACAACAGGGACGAGATGCAATACACATTAATCGACACCAACAAAGTCTCAGGCAACCTATCAGAAGACCATTTAGAAGAGATAGAGGAAATGGTCAACAGCAAAATCCTGGATCACATCTTGGAAGGTGGAGATCCAATCCCTATCAGTGGGATTAAGAACAATAAAATGTTCTTTAATCTCGCTGCTCCTGCTAACATCGCCGCCCCCCCTTGGGAAAATGGCAGCCTTAAGTTGGTGAGGTGGAGCGAGATCCCTCGCCTAACTAAAACGACGGTGTACGTCAGGGGATACGGCAGCAGACTCGGGACGGAACGCATGCTCGAGATCTTTGGTAACCAAAATAAGACTTTGGACGTGAAGAGAGGGGAAGTCTTTCACAGGGAGGAGAAGGAGGATGGCGCTCTCCTTGTGATAGGGATTGACGATCTCTCCATGGCCAGTCTGACAAAGACCGACAGGCATCCTTACGGGGCACCTGGGCCTACAAGCTCATCTATACAAGATAGGCTGCACAGATAACAGCATATGCAGGGCGTGCAGGGAAGACGACGAAACTTTGGAACATTTTCTCTGTATATGCCCAGCGTTTGCTAATATCAGAGCCCAATTCTTAGGGAGCGACACTATACCAGACCTTAGTCGGATCATGGTAAATGATATAAAACAGTTAAAGAATTTCATTTACTTGCCCCTCTTTTTCAACCTAACCTAACCTAACCTACGGGAGCTATATCTATATCTGAAACGATTTCGATCAAATTTGACATACTTATTTACAGGCTTTATTTGGTTGTATGTGCAAAATTCCATACTATTCGGGCTGATATTACACGTATGGTGCACAATAAAATGCAAATCGGAATAAAATGCAAAATCGAACCCTATAGAGTTCGTCCTTGGGCCAAACAAATGATTTGTGCAAAATTTCATCTTAATCGGATAATAAATGCAACCTGCATTTTGTTCTCAAGAATACATGGACAGACGGACTGACATGCATAAATCAACTCAGAAATTGATTCTATGGAGATCCTCAAAAGTAACTATGGGCCTCGTTTCCTTCTCCATGTTATAAACAAATGCACAAATACATAATACCCTGACCACCTTGTGGTGTAGGGTATAAAAATGACCGACAAAGCGTTATGGGACTCATTTCAAAACGTGGAACTACCTCTTTCATAGGACAATAATCCATCCAATGACAACTAAAAATGCAAAATTCATTGGGAAATACCGAATATAGAGGGTACAGCTAATTAGACATTTAGTAAAAAAAAATGGAAAAGGGTACAACCCGAATTCAAGTCCATTTTATTTATTTATTTTTTTTTTTTTTTCATGCTAATTTAGGCATACTAATTTCGCCAAATCTTGGTAGTTTGAGAAAAAACCATCCTTACAAAATATGATCATCACCATCATATGAAATAAGCTATTTTCGGGATCTTCGCCACGTTTAATACCCTCCACCATAGTATGGAGGGTATATTAAGTTTTGTCATTTCGTTTGTAACACCTCAAAATACACATTTTAGACCCCACAAATTGTATATTCTTGATCAGCATAAAATTCTAAGTCGACTTAGCGATGTCCGCCCGTCTGTGGAACTCACTCTAGCTTCCGAACAAATTGAAGTAGATTGAAAAAAATTTATTCAAATGTATGTTATGTCTGCAGGACTTTTGGTGGCCATGCAGCCATCCACGTCTTCGTATAGTCCCCATATAACGGTACCTCCCGATATTCGGTATTTTGATGATTTTAGCGAATTCATTCACCGAAATTTTGCATTTGAAGTTCGTAATGGATAGTACAGTCTAAGACAGGAAATTGTCTGTGCAGGTTCACGTCTTCGTAGAGCACCCACATAACGGTACATCCCGACATTCGATATTTTGATGATTTTTGCGAAATTTTTAAGCGGAATTGTTTCAAATTTGGTATTTGAAGTTCGTAATGGATAGTACAGCCTATGACAGAAAATTGTCTGTGCAGGTCCACGTCTTCGGTACTTTAATGATTTTATCTACATTTGAATATTGTAATGCCTTATGACAAATGTTTCCTTTGCAGGTCCACGTCGTCGTATAGACCATAATATGACAGCTACATTTTGTATTTTTAAGATTTTAACAGAATTTTTAACGGATTTAAGTGTTTTTGAGAATTGCCAAATTCGTTCCAAATAGTGTAGGGTATTAAAGTTCGGCCCGGCCGATCTTACAACTTTTTTACTTGTTTATTTTTTTTTTTTTTTTTTGCCCTCATTTGGCATCATTCTTTCTAAGGGGTTAGAAAACTTCTTCTCATAATTAATTCGGAGTAGGGCCAATCATGGTCTTGACCACATTCACTCCTGGGGAAGAGAACCATCTTACAGATAATTGTTCGCATAGGCACCTATTTAAGTGTAGTCCCCACATCAGGATACCCGCAAGTCCACTTTCCCAACTAATGTGTTGTCAGAAGAGTATTGGTTGGAAACATAAATTTTGGATATACCGAAATTTCAAACTGGGACTCATTCAGTCGGAAATTGTACAGAAACATGAAAAAACAATTACGAATATTTGAAAGTAGCACTGGGCCGAACATTTTGTTAATCGTCATTGAATTATACCATGATGAAAAATATGGACTTTATGAGGTCTCCGACTCACAATTTAAATGACAAAAAATTTAATTTTCATCTTACGATAATGGGTGTAAAAGAGTAATTATCTTTGACTATTCGGAAATCATTTTGACCTCAAAAGCTAAACACCACGTAGCACGGTAAACATTGGAAATACAATTTACAGCTCATTTGAATGGAAATTGTTGCTAAGCTCTTTACAATACTAAAAATTGAGCTGAGTTTTCACATTGGGCTATTATAGCTGTTCTATATCATATAGGTTTTTAACACTTAAAATAAAGCCTATGGCCGAAAAATAAGATCAGGCTACTCAAAATATCTAAAACCGACTGTAGGTGAACATCTATTATAAATTTTGCCATGAATATTTATTTCTATTTAGAAATTATCATGGATTAATTACTTATATTAAAAATTGTGCCACTTTCAAAAGTCAGATATGTGACAATATATGCATTAAAGACTAAAAGTACGGGTCGCAACGTGCTATTTTATATATATTTATTGAATTAAAAATATAGGCTTTCGATATTAAAAACAAGTAAGTAAAGGCTATAGTCGTGCGGGGCCGACCAACACTACAATATGTTGGAAGCCTTTTATGTCAAAATCCATTTTGAAAATTTTCGCTTTTGAAATTATGTCATAGAGCACTGCCCAGTTATTACCCTTAGCATTTTGACCAGGGACATTTGCCCAATATCCGACGTGTTGTTAGTTGTTGTGGTCTATTTTACAGCTACATATAATCCAATGGTCATGCAAAATGTTAGAATTCTTCCCTGTTCTTAACTCTTTTCTCAGCCGTGTCGATTGGCTTCAAATGTGTGATCAGGAAATTTCTTCTGTTTGTTTTTGTTTCATTTGAACCCCTAAATATTTTGCGAACATCACCAAATGCAAGAGATCCCTCTGGGTTTCCAAACTTAGACTCATATATATGATTTGCTTGTCTGCGATATTTGGCTATATTCGTCAACGAAATCAACATAAAAAAGCCAGAAGTTCGTCTTTTGTGCATTTTGGATTTCGCCTGTAAGTTATTTTCAGCAGAATGGAAATGTCGGTATTTTTCACACAAAAGTAGTGGTCCATTCTACACGCTGTCCTAAACTCTAACTTCATGTGAGATTTCGTGTCTTTGGTTTCTATTTGTGACCTGCTGCAAAATGACTGCAAAATCAGGAACATTTTTTCTTGTTATTCCATTTCAACCTCTACATCTACATCTTTGAAAACAATAGGTCTAGCCCTTCTGATCCTTGCCTTACCTTTGTGAAAATTTTCGTGAGAATCGGACGATAATCACAATCTGTATATAATAGCCCCAACCTGTGTTGTAAGATGAAAAAATATTACAAAATGTACACCTCAATATTATAAGTCAAATCGAAAAAATCGCATGCGATAAAAAATAAAAAAAATGTTACAAAATACTACAAAATCTAGATTAAGATGATTATTGGTATATTTTTATGCGATTTTTGTAGCTTTTATTCTTTTATGCTAGGATTGACAAAATTTGTCAAAATCGATCCAGCCATTCTTGAGATATAAGCATTTTAGCTAACATCCCCTTCCTTTGCTTATATACATCCCATATATTTACTATCGGCATCTACGTAACGGTCAGAATTAACCTGTTCCTCTATTTGTGATTTCGCCGGGACAAAAATAATCGCGGTTTAATGGAAAATTTTACTTTTATTTAAAACAAATGTTATAGTCTATTTCACTCACTAAATATTAGCCGATGACAATCAAAATTGGAAGGCTTCTGCCCAGCGTCGATTGGTCCATAATTGCGACCTGTAGAACAACTGCAAAATCAGGAAATTTTTCAGTTTTTGGTACATTTCGACCCCTAAATATTATGCGATCACCTCCATTCTAAATTTCGTGAAGATCGGGCTATAATTGCAACCTGAAGAGTGAATACAAATTAACATGGACAGCCGGACGGACGGACATACACGCAAAAAAATATAAGCCTCTCTAACATATGTCCCAAACATATTTTGCATCAAACGAATATATATTTGCAAACATTCCCAAACATAATATATGTTTGGGTGCTGCAAACAAATTATGTTTGGGTCCAAACATAATTTATGTTTGGGTCCAAACATATTTTGTGTTTATAACCAAACATAATGTATGTTTGACTGGAAACAAACTTATGTTTGGGTCCAAACATAAGTTGTGTTTGAACTTAAATATAATTTATGATTGGGTCCAAACATAATATATATTGGGGTGCAAACATAAATTTATGATTGGGTCAATTTGTATACTTACTCCAGATATAATTCAATCATTAATGCAAACTAGTTTTAAAATCAATTTTTCATATGCACATTTTATTTAACATAAAAGAAATTCATACATATTATAATATAAAATTAAAAAACATATACATATTATAAACATATGTTTTAAAGGCAATTTATAAATAAATTGTCACTATTTTTTTCAATAAAGTAAAATACTTACAATCTGTTGGGGTCTTCTTTTAGACATTCGTCAATAATGGCCTTCGAAATATTCACCCTATCTTTATTTTGCAGGCGTTTTTCGTCAATAAAAGTTCTCCATATTTTGTTGACAGCCGGAATTGACTTTATGAACTGTATGTCAGTCTTTAATGTTGAAATTACATTTGTTTTTGGGGTAAGATCCTCAGAACCACCTACGGATTCACACTCTCATAAAGTACCACTAACTGTCGATGCTGATGCCACTGATCGAACGGAGTCTAAATGAAAATTAAATATGTACATACCTTATTTAAAAAAAGAAAAAAATATTAACAGCCTGTTTCTTTATTTTGAAACGAAATTTTTTTTGTTCCGACAGAAAGAAACAGGCTGTAAATCCAGTGTACTTACCTCCAAATTGCAACTCAATATGAAAAGTAGGTGTTGACATATATTGATGAATAACTTTTTATACCCTACACCACATAGTGGTAAGGGTATTATGTCTTTGTGCATTTGTTTGTAACATGGAGAAGGAAACGAGATAGACCCATAGTTACTTTTGAGAACCTTCATAGAATCACTTTCTGAGTCGATTTATGCATGTCAGTCCGTCTGTCCGTCCGTCCGTCCGTCTGTCCATGTATTCTTGTGAACAAAATGCAGGTCGCATTTATTATCCGATTGAGATGAAATTTTCCAAACAATATTTTTTTGACCCAAGGACGAACCCTATTGAAATTGGTGAGAATGGGATCAAATTTAGATATAGCTCCCATATATATATCTTCATCCGATTTCGGGTTAAATGTGCACCAAATGTCCACTATCAGTCCAAATTACCTGAATTTTGGCACACCCAAGCTAGTTCGGCCTAGAAGCAAGTATATCAAATTTGGAGAAAATCGGTTCAGATATAGCTATAGCTCCCATATATATCTTTTATCCGATTTGATCTTTAAGTCCCTCACATTCCTATTATGCACTCCACAACCGTGATATTTGGTACCAGGTATTAGATGGAGCACAGAAATAGCTGTTTTAAATTTTATCGAAATCGGTTCAGATTATGTGCGTGAAGATAAAAACGATTTTAACTAGCGAAGACAACACCCAGTCTGGGCGCACTTTCTGTTGTATAACAGTGTATAACAGATATGCGGAAAATAAAAACGATTTTGGTAGGGGTAAAATAAAAACGATTTTTGAAGATGCGAAACAAAAATGCAATTTTTTTTAAATTTGTATTTATTCTTGTTTGTACCTGATAATGAACATAATTATAAGTATGAAAAAATAAAATAACTAATTTAAAGGTGTTTCAATAAAAAACTTTCGTCATCATACCGATTATTTTTTAATGGAAGAAAGTTACATAGCCCACTGTGCAGCAATAAAAAATAGTGCACGCATATGAATGGCACTGCAGGAAAGGCCGTTCCAAGAGCTTTCTAAAACGCTATTACTTGCCCAAATCGATCGTGGAAAATTAGAGAAAAATCGATTTTTCTTATTTTTCAAAAGTTATCAACGAGTCCCACTGTGCGAAAACTAAAAATAGTGCAAGCTCATGGAATAGCACGTTGGAAAGCCCATGAGGTGTACTTTCGAGATATAAACACTCCTGAAAGATTAATCGGGCAGATTTTTTTTTTAAAAATATTTTTCCTAAAGTCAAGTGTTTTCTAGAGGGAAACATAAAATGGCCCACTGTGCAGCAATAAAAAATAGTGCACGCATATGAATGGCACTGCAGGAAAGGCCGTTCCAAGAGCTTTCTAAAACGCTATTACTTGGCCAAATCAATCGTGGAAAATTAGAGAAAAATCGATTTTTCTTATTTTTCAAAAGTTATCAACGAGTCCCACTGTGCGAAAACTAAAAATAGTGCAAGCTCTTGGAATAGCACGTTGGAAAGCCATGAGGTGTACTTTCGAGATATAAACACTCCTGAAAGATTAATCGGGCAGATTTTTTTTTTAAAAATATTTTTCCTAAAGTCAAGTGTTTTCTAGAGGGAAACATAAAATGGCCCACTGTGCAGCAATAAAAAATAGTGCACGCATATGAATGGCACTGCAGGAAAGCTCGTTCCAAGAGCTTTCTAAAACGCTATTACTTGCCCAAATCGATCGTGGAAAATTAGAGAAAAATCGATTTTTCTTATTTTTCAAAAGTTATCAACGAGTCCCACTGTGCGAAAACTAAAAATAGTGCAAGCTCATGGAATAGCACGTTGGAAAGCCCATGAGGTGTACTTTCGAGATATAAACACTCCTGAAAGATTAATCGGGCAGATTTTTTTTAAAAAATATTTTTCCTAAAGTCAAGTGTTTTCTAGAGGGAAACATAAAATGGCCCACTGTGCAGCAATAAAAAATAGAGTCCCACTGTGCGAAAACTAAAAATAGTGCAAGCTCATGGAATAGCACGTTGGAAAGCCCATGAGGTGTACTTTCGTGATATAAACACTCCTGAAAGATTAATCGGGCAGATTTTTTTTTTAAAAATATTTTTCCTAAAGTCAAGTGTTTTCTAGAGGGAAACATAAAATGGCCCACTGTGCAGCAATAAAAAATAGTGCACGCATATGAATGGCACTGCAGGAAAGCTCGTTCCAAGAGCTTTCTAAAACGCTATTACTTGCCCAAATCGATCGTGGAAAATTAGAGAAAAATCGATTTTTCTTATTTTTCAAAAGTTATCAACGAGTCCCACTGTGCGAAAACTAAAAATAGTGCAAGCTCATGGAATAGCACGTTGGAAAGCCCATGAGGTGTACTTTCGAGATATAAACACTCCTGAAAGATTAATCGGGCAGATTTTTTTTAAAAAATATTTTTCCTAAAGTCAAGTGTTTTCTAGAGGGAAACATAAAATGGCCCACTGTGCAGCAATAAAAAATAGTGCACGCATATGAATGGCACTGCAGGAAAGGCCGTTCCAAGAGCTTTCTAAAACGCTATTACTTGGCCAAATCGATAGTGGAAAATTAAAGAAAAATCGATTTTTCTTATTTTTCAAAAGTTAACAACGAGTCCCACTGTGCGAAAAATAAAAATAGTGCAAGCTCATGGAATAGCACGTTGGAAAGCCCATGAGGTGTACTTTCGAGATATAAACACTCCTGAAAGATTAATCGGGCAGATTTTTTTTTTTAAATATTTTTCCTAAAGTCAAGTGTTTTCTAGAGGGAAACATAAAATGGCCCACTGTGCAGCAATAAAAAATAGTGCACGCATATGAATGGCACTGCAGGAAAGGCCGTTCCAAGAGCTTTCTAAAACGCTATTACTTGGCCAAATCGATAGTGGAAAATTAGAGAAAAATCGATTTTTCTTAGTTTTCAAAAGTTATCAACGAGTCCCACTGTGCGAAAACTAAAAATAGTGCAAGCTCATGGAATAGCACGTTGGAAAGCCCATGAGGTGTACTTTCGAAATATAAACACTCCTGAAAGATTAATCGGGCAGATTTTTTTTAAAAAATAGTTTTCCTAAAGTCAAGTGTTTTCTAGAGGGAAACATAAAATGGCCCACTGTGCAGCAAGAAAAAATAGTGCACGCATATGAATGGCACTGCAGGAAAGGCCGTTCCAAGAGCTTTCTAAAACGCTATTACTTGGCCAAATCAATCGTGGAAAATTAGAGAAAAATCGATTTTTCTTATTTTTCAAAAGTTATCAACGAGTCCCACTGTGCGAAAACTAAAAATAGTGCAAGCTCATGGAATAGCACGTTGGAAAGCCCATGAGGTGTACTTTCGAAATATAAACACTCCTGAAAGATTAATCGGGCAGATTTTTTTTAAAAAATATTTTTCCTAAAGTCAAGTGTTTTCTAGAGGGAAACATAAAATGGCCCACTGTGCAGCAAGAAAAAATAGTGCACGCATATGAATGGCACTGCAGGAAAGGCCGTTCCAAGAGCTTTCTAAAACGCTATTACTTGGCCAAATCGATAGTGGAAAATTAAAGAAAAATCGATTTTTCTTATTTTTCAAAAGTTAACAACGAGTCCCACTGTGCGAAAAATAAAAATAGTGCAAGCTCATGGAATAGCACGTTGGAAAGCCCATGAGGTGTACTTTCGAGATATAAACACTCCTGAAAGATTAATCGGGCAGATTTTTTTTTTTTAAATATTTTTCCTAAAGTCAAGTGTTTTCTAGAGGGAAACATAAAATGGCCCACTGTGCAGCAATAAAAAATAGTGCACGCATATGAATGGCACTGCAGGAAAGGCCGTTCCAAGAGCTTTCTAAAACGCTATTACTTGGCCAAATCAATCGTGGAAAATTAGAGAAAAATCTAGTTTTCTTATTTTTCAAAAGTTATCAACGAGTCCCACTGTGCGAAAACTAAAAATTGTGCAAGCTCATGGAATAGCACGTTGGAAAGCCCATGAGGTGTACTTTCGAGATATAAACACTCCTGAAAGATTAATCGGGCAGATTTTTTTTAAAAAATATTTTTCCTAAAGTCAAGTGTTTCTAGAGGGAAACATAAAATGGCCCACTGTGCAGCAAGAAAAAATAGTGCACGCATATGAATGGCACTGCAGGAAAGGTCGTTCCAAGAGCTTTCTAAAACGCTATTACTTGGCCACATCGATCGTGGAAAATTAGAGAAAAATCGATTTTTCTTATTTTTCAAAAGTTATCAACGAGTCCCACTGTGCGAAAACTAAAAATAGTGCAAGCTCATGGAATAGCACGTTGGAAAGCCCATGAGGTGTACTTTCGAGATATAAACACTCCTGAAAAATTAATCGGGCAGATTTTCTTTTAAAAATATTTTTCCTAAAGTCAAGTGTTTTCTAGAGGGAAACATAAAATGGCCCACTGTGCAGCAAGAAAAAATAGTGCACGCATATGAATGGCACTGCAGGAAAGGCCGTTCCAAGAGCTTTCTAAAACGCTATTACTTGGCCAAATCAATCGTGGAAAATTAGAGAAAAATCGATTTTTCTTATTTTTCAAAAGTTATCAACGAGTCCCACTGTGCGAAAACTAAAAATAGTGCAAGCTCATGGAATAGCACGTTGGAAAGCCCATGAGGTGTACTTTCGAGATATAAACACTCCTGAAAGATTAATCGGGCAGATTTTTTTTAAAAAATATTTTTCCTAAAGTCAAGTGTTTTCTAGAGGGAAACATAAAATGGCCCACTGTGCAGCAATAAAAAATAGTGCACGCATATGAATGGCACTGCAGGAAAGGCCGTTCCAAGAGCTTTCTAAAACGCTATTACTTGGCCAAATCGATAGTGGAAAATTAAAGAAAAATCGATTTTTCTTATTTTTCAAAAGTTAACAACGAGTCCCACTGTGCGAAAAATAAAAATAGTGCAAGCTCATGGAATAGCACGTTGGAAAGCCCATGAGGTGTACTTTCGAGATATAAACACTCCTGAAAGATTAATCGGGCAGATTTTTTTTTTTAAATATTTTTCCTAAAGTCAAGTGTTTTCTAGAGGGAAACATAAAATGGCCCACTGTGCAGCAATAAAAAATAGTGCACGCATATGAATGGCACTGCAGGAAAGGCCGTTCCAAGAGCTTTCTAAAACGCTATTACTTGGCCAAATCGATAGTGGAAAATTAGAGAAAAATTGATTTTTCTTATTTTTCAAAAGTTATCAACGAGTCCCACTGTGCGAAAACTAAAAATAGTGCAAGCTCATGGAATAGCACGTTGGAAAGCCCATGAGGTGTACTTTCGAAATATAAACACTCCTGAAAGATTAATCGGGCAGATTTTTTTTAAAAAATAGTTTTCCTAAAGTCAAGTGTTTTCTAGAGGGAAACATAAAATGGCCCACTGTGCAGCAAGAAAAAATAGTGCACGCATATGAATGGCACTGCAGGAAAGGCCGTTCCAAGAGCTTTCTAAAACGCTATTACTTGGCCAAATCAATCGTGGAAAATTAGAGAAAAATCGATTTTTCTTATTTTTCAAAAGTTATCAACGAGTCCCACTGTGCGAAAACTAAAAATAGTGCAAGCTCATGGAATAGCACGTTGGAAAGCCCATGAGGTGTACTTTCGAAATATAAACACTCCTGAAAGATTAATCGGGCAGATTTTTTTTAAAAAATATTTTTCCTAAAGTCAAGTGTTTTCTAGAGGGAAACATAAAATGGCCCACTGTGCAGCAAGAAAAAATAGTGCACGCATATGAATGGCACTGCAGGAAAGGCCGTTCCAAGAGCTTTCTAAAACGCTATTACTTGGCCAAATCGATAGTGGAAAATTAAAGAAAAATCGATTTTTCTTATTTTTCAAAAGTTATCAACGAGTCCCACTGTGCGAAAAATAAAAATAGTGCAAGCTCATGGAATAGCACGTTGGAAAGCCCATGAGGTGTACTTTCGAGATATAAACACTCCTGAAAGATTAATCGGGCAGATTTTTTTTTTTAAATATTTTTCCTAAAGTCAAGTGTTTTCTAGAGGGAAACATAAAATGGCCCACTGTGCAGCAATAAAAAATAGTGCACGCATATGAATGGCACTGCAGGAAAGGCCGTTCCAAGAGCTTTCTAAAACGCTATTACTTGGCCAAATCAATCGTGGAAAATTAGAGAAAAATCTAGTTTTCTTATTTTTCAAAAGTTATCAACGAGTCCCACTGTGCGAAAACTAAAAATTGTGCAAGCTCATGGAATAGCACGTTGGAAAGCCCATGAGGTGTACTTTCGAGATATAAACACTCCTGAAAGATTAATCGGGCAGATTTTTTTTAAAAAATATTTTTCCTAAAGTCAAGTGTTTCTAGAGGGAAACATAAAATGGCCCACTGTGCAGCAAGAAAAAATAGTGCACGCATATGAATGGCACTGCAGGAAAGGTCGTTCCAAGAGCTTTCTAAAACGCTATTACTTGGCCACATCGATCGTGGAAAATTAGAGAAAAATCGATTTTTCTTATTTTTCAAAAGTTATCAACGAGTCCCACTGTGCGAAAACTAAAAATAGTGCAAGCTCATGGAATAGCACGTTGGAAAGCCCATGAGGTGTACTTTCGAGATATAAACACTCCTGAAAAATTAATCGGGCAGATTTTCTTTTAAAAATATTTTTCCTAAAGTCAAGTGTTTTCTAGAGGGAAACATAAAATGGCCCACTGTGCAGCAAGAAAAAATAGTGCACGCATATGAATGGCACTGCAGGAAAGGCCGTTCCAAGAGCTTTCTAAAACGCTATTACTTGGCCAAATCAATCGTGGAAAATTAGAGAAAAATCGATTTTTCTTATTTTTCAAAAGTTATCAACGAGTCCCACTGTGCGAAAACTAAAAATAGTGCAAGCTCATGGAATAGCACGTTGGAAAGCCCATGAGGTGTACTTTCGAAATATAAACACTCCTGAAAGATTAATCGGGCAGATTTTTTTTAAAAAATATTTTTCCTAAAGTCAAGTGTTTTCTAGAGGGAAACATAAAATGGCCCACTGTGCAGCAAGAAAAAATAGTGCACGCATATGAATGGCACTGCAGGAAAGGCCGTTCCAAGAGCTTTCTAAAACGCTATTACTTGGCCAAATCGATAGTGGAAAATTAAAGAAAAATCGATTTTTCTTATTTTTCAAAAGTTAACAACGAGTCCCACTGTGCGAAAAATAAAAATAGTGCAAGCTCATGGAATAGCACGTTGGAAAGCCCATGAGGTGTACTTTCGAGATATAAACACTCCTGAAAGATTAATCGGGCAGATTTTTTTTTCTTAAATATTTTTCCTAAAGTCAAGTGTTTTCTAGAGGGAAACATAAAATGGCCCACTGTGCAGCAATAAAAAATAGTGCACGCATATGAATGGCACTGCAGGAAAGGCCGTTCCAAGAGCTTTCTAAAACGCTATTACTTGGCCAAATCAATCGTGGAAAATTAGAGAAAAATCTAGTTTTCTTATTTTTCAAAAGTTATCAACGAGTCCCACTGTGCGAAAACTAAAAATTGTGCAAGCTCATGGAATAGCACGTTGGAAAGCCCATGAGGTGTACTTTCGAGATATAAACACTCCTGAAAGATTAATCGGGCAGATTTTTTTTAAAAAATATTTTTCCTAAAGTCAAGTGTTTCTAGAGGGAAACATAAAATGGCCCACTGTGCAGCAAGAAAAAATAGTGCACGCATATGAATGGCACTGCAGGAAAGGTCGTTCCAAGAGCTTTCTAAAACGCTATTACTTGGCCACATCGATCGTGGAAAATTAGAGAAAAATCGATTTTTCTTATTTTTCAAAAGTTATCAACGAGTCCCACTGTGCGAAAACTAAAAATAGTGCAAGCTCATGGAATAGCACGTTGGAAAGCCCATGAGGTGTACTTTCGAGATATAAACACTCCTGAAAAATTAATCGGGCAGATTTTCTTTTAAAAATATTTTTCCTAAAGTCAAGTGTTTTCTAGAGGGAAACATAAAATGGCCCACTGTGCAGCAATAAAAAATAGTGCACGCATATGAATGGCACTGCAGGAAAGCTCGTTCCAAGAGCTTTCTAAAACGCTATTACTTGGTCAAATCGATCGTGGAAAATTAGAGAAAAATCGATTTTTCTTATTTTTCAAAAGTTATCAACGAGTCCCACTGTGCGAAAACTAAAAATAGTGCAAGCTCATGGAATAGCACGTTGGAAAGCCCATGAGGTGTTCTTTCGAGATATAAACACTCCTGAAAGATTAATCGGGCAGATTTTTTTTAAAAAATATTTTTCCTAAAGTCAAGTGTTTCTAGAGGGAAACATAAAATGGCCCACTGTTCAGCAATCAAAAATAGTGCACGCATATGAATGGCACTGCAGGAAAGCTCGTTCCAAGAGCTTTCTAAAACGCTATTACTTGCCCAAATCGATCGTGGAAAATTAGAGAAAAATCGATTTTTCTTATTTTTCAAAAGTTATCAACGAGTCCCACTGTGCGAAAAATAAAAATAGTGCAAGCTCATGGAATAGCACGTTGGAAAGCCCATGAGGTGTACTTTCGAGATATAAACACTCCTGAAAGATTAATCGGGCAGATTTTTTTTAAAAAATATTTTTCCTAAAGTCAAGTGTTTTCTAGAGGGAAACATAAAATGGCCCACTGTGCAGCAATAAAAAATAGTGCACGCATATGAATGGCACTGCAGGAAAGCTCGTTCCAAGAGCTTTCTAAAACGCTATTACTTGGCCAAATCGATCGTGGAAAATTAGAGAAAAATCGATTTTTCTTATTTTTCAAAAGTTATCAACGAGTCCCACTGTGCGAAAACTAAAAATAGTGCAAGCTCATGGAATAGCATGTTGGAAAGCCCGTGAGGTGTACTTTCGAGATATAAACACTCCTGAAAGATTAATCGGGCAGATTTTTTTTAAAAAATATTTTTCCTAAAGTCAAGAGTTTTCTAGAGGGAAACATAAAATGGCCCACTGTGCAGCAATAAAAAATAGTGCACGCATATGAATGGCACTGCAGGAAAGGCCGTTTCTAGAGCTTTCTAAAACGCTATTACTTGGCCAAATCGATCGTGGAAAATTAGAGAAAAATCGAATTTTCTTATTTTTCAAAAGTTATGAACGAGTCCCAGCAAGAGCTTTCCGTATTTATATCCAGACATTCCATTCATTTTTCGCGATATTTGAGTCATTTTAGAAATGAACAAAAAATATCAATTAAATGAAAACAACTTCTTGCTGTAATATTGAATAATTCTGACAAGAAGCGGGTGTAGCCTTAAGGCTGTATTTCTGTAGTTTTACGAAGCTGTTCTACCTCCTTATTGTACCATGGTAAATCTGCGCACATTACCAAACTCTCATGTAGTCTGGTAATGTGCAGTACATTTAGACATATGAAAAATGTTAGAGGGAAGTAGCTATAATCTGTGCATTTTACCAAACTATCGCTAACATCGATGTTTTTCCCGATAGTCTGGTAATGTGCAATACATTTAGACATATGAAAAATGTTGGGAGGGAACTAGCTATAATCCAAACTATCGCTAACATCGATGTTTTTCCCGATAGTCTGGTAATGTGCAATACATTTAGACATATGAAAAATGTTGGAGGGAACAAAGTATAATCCACGGTACAATAATAAGGTAAGGTAGAGCTCCCAGCTAATAACAATTTGTTTTCTAAGTGTGGCCGACTTCAGCCAATTTTGTATAGGTATTTGTTTGTAAATTCAATGATTGGAAGAAATTTATATTGCTGGACGCTCATTAATAATATTAACCACATTTGCCATGGAATTGAAATATTGAACACTTATGGTCATATTTATATATTTATGTGAGAACATCCAGGCATTTCATTCATCTTTCGCTTTATTTGATTCATTTTAGAAGAGGACAATAAATATCAAAATATGAAAACAATTTGTTGCCTATAATTTTGAATAATTCTTTCAGGTAGCGGGTATAGCCTTAAGGCTGTGTTTCTTTAGTTTTACGAAGCTGTTATACCTCCTTATTGTACCATGGTAAATCTGCCACATTACCTAACTATCACTAACATCGATGTTTTTCTCGATAGTCTGGTAATGTGCAATACATTTGGACATATGAAAAATGTTGGAGGGAACAAAGTATAATCCACGCTACAATAATAAGGTAAGGTAGAGCTCCCAGCTAATAACAATTTGTTTTCTATTTGTTTGTAAAATCAATGATTGGAAGAAATTTATATTACTGGACGCGCATTAATAATATTAACCAGATTTGCCATGGAATTGAAATATTGAACACTTAGGGTCATATTTATATATTTATGTGAGAACATCCAGGCATTTCATTCATCTTTCGCTTTATTTGATTCATTTTAGAAGAGGACAAAAAATATCAAAATATGAAAACAATTTGTTACCTATAATTTTGAATAATTCTTTCAGATAGAGGGTATAGCCTTAAGGCTGTGTTTCTGTAGTTTTACGAAGCTGTTATACCTCCTTATTGTACCATGGTAAATCTGCCACATTACCTAACTATCACTAACATCGATGTTTTTCTCGATAGTCTGGTAATGTGCAATACATTTGGACATATGAAAAATGTTGGAGGGAACTAGCTATAATCTGTGCACATTACCAAACTATCGTTAACATCGATGTTGGAGGGAAATATTGTTATTGAAATATTGTTATGTTGATTTGTATTGAAGAACAGGACACCGAAACTTGGGTAGGTATACATTTTTGTGAATTTTTATATTTTAATATTAATAAAATTCTTCACCTTTTCAGACAAAAACACGAATTGTATTGCCATGGATGAGAGAACAGCTTTTGAAAAATGAAAATTGGATAATAAAAAGAAAATGCGAAATATGCATCGGATGTTGGAGGGAAATATTGTAATTGTTGATTTGCATTGAAGAACAGGACACCGGAAGCTTGGGTAGGTATACCTATTTGTGAATTTTTTTTTTTTAATTTTAATAAAATTCTTCACCTTTTCAGACAGAAACACGAATTGTATTGCCATGGATGGGAGAAAAACTCTTGAAAAATGAAAATTGGATAATAAAAAGAAAATGCGAAATATGCATCGGATGTTGGAGGGAAATTTTGTAATTGTTGATTTGTATTGAAGAACAGGACACCGGAAGCTTGGGTAGGTATACATTTTTGTGGATTTTTATTGTTTTATTTTAATAAAATTCTTCACCTTTTCAGACAGAAACACGAATTGTATTGCCATGGATGGGAGAATCGTATTGCCATGGATGGGAAAAAAACTCTTGAAAAATGAAAATTGGATAATAAAAAGAAAATGCGAAATATGCATCGGATGTTGGAGGAAAATTTTGTAATTGTTGATTTGTATTGAAGAACAGGACACCGAAAGCTAGGGTAGGTATACATTTTTGTGAATTTTTATTGTTTTATTTTAATAAAATTCTTCACCTTTTCAGACATCGGATTCTCTTCAAAGTTTACGCATCCTAATATTGATGACACATGATCGGTGTGAAAATGGGATATATGTTCAACCTCCTCCACAACGAGTCAGCATTTTGAATAACAGAGCGGTAATAAAAAGCATTGAAGAACAAGACACCTGGAGCTTAGGTAGGTATATATTTTTGTGAATTTTTATTGTTTAATTTTAATAAAATTCTTCACCTTTTCAGACAGAAACTTGAAAATTGCATAATGAAAACAAAATGCGAAATATGCATCGGATTCTCTTTATTTTACGCATCCCAATATTGATGACACATGATCGGTGTGAAGATGGGATATATATAGAACTAAACGGTAATAAAAGGCAAAATAAGCATCCGAATCTCTTCAAATTTTACACTTCGGAACAACAAGATGTGGTATGAAGATGTTGGATATTGGTCTTATTCTGGTACCTCCGCCACAAATGATCACAATTTCAAATACTTATAGCTCTCATAACATGCGGAACAAGTCAGTGATTCTATGTGAACTTGGTATATTAAAATATTTCTGTCAACCAGAGATCAATAGTGGAATTTTGTTTTGAGTTACCGACAAAAGTCAGTGAAATTAAAATGCTTATAATTTCGGTAATTACGAGTTTTTTTTTCGGAAAGTTAGCGATGAAATAAAAGTATTATGTAAGACCTACCAATGTTGTCAACTTTAATTTAGTGTTTATACCCAGATTTTGGATTTCGAAGTTAAAGATTTTTGTCGGTAACTCAAAAAATGAGTTAGAGAATCCCACTATTGATGTGAATATAAGATTTATCAGCCTTTTGCTATGTCCGCCACAAAAAATTTAAATCTATAAATATAAGCATAAAATTGATAATAAATGTTCGTTTTTCTTTAAATTTTGCACTATTCTTATCCGTATTGGATGAGGTGGGACACTTCGGCCAACTATGTATGTTGCATCCAGCACATTTCAACATTTTCGACAATTATCACATATGTATCTTATATGTAGTAGAGGAAGTACTCAGAAATGCAAAGATTTAAAACTATTTAATAAGACAACTAATTTTTCTTTGAGGTATTGAAAAAAAGCAAAAAACAGTAAATGATTGCTGGGTTTGGAACAGACAAAAAGTGCAAATCTGGCACGTTGTTAGGATAATATTGTCCTATTCTTTCGGAACCTTTCCAAGTCAAGCATGTTGAAATATGTATTTGAGTAAACGGACATTGAGGGTATACATCTGTCCATAGAACCGACTGATACTTTTTAACTTGTTTTTTATATTGCACACAATTTTTCCAATTTGATATACCAAATCGTACATTGTATTTTTTAAGTCTTTTCGCAACAGTGTAGAAAATCAAATTAGTGTATACTTTATAACAACCTCTGTAGAACGAAATTAGTATTATCTACTTATAATAGCTCTGATTTTGAAATGAGAAAAGAGGGCAAATTACGAGTTATAAAATATTTATTTCATCTATATATATAAAAGAAAGTTGTGTTAGTTACTACGCTTATAACTTAAGAACCGCTGGACTGATTTTAACGATTCAAACAAATTCGGAATTTTCTCCTCTCCGAAAAGGATAATATCCAAAAAAATCGCGTAAAAATGTGATATTTTAACATTTTCATTTTGACTTTTGAAATGTACAATAGTAATGTTTTATTTTGCATGATTTTTTCCATTTTTACTTACTTTTTTCTAATGTACATTTGTAGTGTTTTTTATTTATTTTTTTTTTTTTTTGAATTCAAATATTAATACCAATTTATTTAATTGACTTGATTTCTTGAGAAATGAAATTGATGGCGAGTTACATGGAAGCGTAGTACCGAATTATGTGGTGGCGAAACGGAATAGATGATGTCGAAATAATTTAATGGAATCGAATTTTAAAATAGAAGTACATTCTATTGACAAACTATATAAGGATCTTTAAACATTTGCTGTAAAAAAATCAGCGAACAAGTTGAAGATTTTTTCAATGTGTTATTCTTCTTTTGTCAATTTTTTTTTTCAATTTGTATTATCTAATTGAATTCAGTAATTTTTTTGCGAACAAAATAAAGAATAATTTTTCACTATATACAAATTTTCACCAAAAAATTAAATAAGTAGGAAATACGATGTCAACTGACATCTACCTTTCAACTCCAGGGCCGACATCGTGGTTCAGCTGGAAGATGCGAACACATTTGAACAAACAAAAATTGCCGAAAAAGCCTAATGGGGATCATTTCAAAGCGTGGAACTACTTCTTTCCTGTCACAATAATCCGTCCAATGTACAATCAGAAAAATACCAAATATAAAGGGTGGAAAATAGTAGAGCGAATGGGACTTTTAGTAAGATAAAGATTTCTATCCTTCCAGAAATTCTTCCCAAACATTCAAGATAGGTCATGATATCGATCATAACTCACGGATAAGGGACAACCCGATTTCATATTTATATAACCATCGTATGATTTAAGCTATTTTTGGTGTCTTGGTCACTTTTTTAATATTTTAGCCATTATTTGGCATTTTTGTTTCTAAGGAGGTAGAGAACCTCTTCGCATAAAGTTTGAAATTTTCAGAGTAGGGCCCATTTTGGTCTTGACCACATTCATTAATTGACTTGGCTAAAGGTTGTATTTATGCTACTCTGGGGTAGGGAACCATCATACAGATAATTGCCACATAGGAATTTATTTAAGTAAAGTCCCCACATTGGAGTATCCCCAAGTCCACTTTCACATCTAATGTGTGGTCAGAAAAGAACATTTTGTATTCTATTGAATTTTTAACCCCCAAGAGAATATTGGTTGGGAACGTAGATTTGGGATGTGCATCCATATGAAATAAATTGTGGAAACATGAACAAATTACAAATATAAGAAAGTAGCACGGGACCGAATATTTGTTTAATCATCATTGAATTATCCTATGATGAAAATATGGACTTTAAGGGGTCTCCAACTTACAATTTAAATGGCAAATAAAATTAATTCCCATCTTATCATTCTGCCCTCAATTATGAGGTGGATAAAACTATTTTTACTTATTTAAATCACGCGAAATGCTATGACATGCTATATTGTTCTGCTATATTTTTTGATTTGGCCTCTATTTGTCATCTTGGATTATAAGGGGTAGAAGAAAGTTTTCAATGTAGGTCGATGTTTCGGAGTAGTGCCCATATAAAGAAGGTACCTCCTAATTTAACCACATTTCAAAGAATTTGGCTAATAATGCGTATTAGGGGGGTGAAAATCTTACACTAAAATTTCAACATATCTACAAATTTTAGAATTTTTATCCAAGTCCACCTTTTGGCGGACAAACAGACTGACATGGTTAGGGGGACTTATGAGGACTCTAATGCACAATCTAAGTTGCTAATGGGTTTAAAAAAGTAATTAACTTTGGCTATTCTTAAATCATTCAGCCCTCAATTATGTAGTATACAAAATACAGCAAATTCCAAATTACTGCTCATATGACTGGAAGATTTTGCTACGATTTTTACCATATTAAAAATTAATTTGATCCCTTATATGGCGATAAGATTGATATATACTTTTTAATAGATTTGTATAGCACATCCACACAGTTGAAGCCCACGGTTTAAATATTGAAGCCCACTGGTTAAAAATGGGTACAGGTATTTTAAAACACTTTAAATCGACCTGTACGTGAACACTTATATCAGTCATATCTGTGAACAATTATGCTTGGGAATATATGCATAATAGACAAAAACTACGGCCCGGCAACGCGGACCGGGCCAGCTAGTATCTTATAAAAACGAATATGCTTATAAAATATTCATATCTAATATAATTAATTTTATTAAAACGAAAAAAACGATTACTAATTGTAGTAAAAAAATAAGAAAAACGCAAACTTAAGAATCAATGTAAAAACAAACTAAAAAATAGATTAATTCAAAAACAAAAAAAAACCTCGCTTCTATAGAAATGTACCACCTTCATTATTTTCCTCATTTTCATGGCTTGATTCCACATCCGTTACGCGATCACTGTCTTTACTCTGCCTCAAATTGAGATTTTCCAATTCGGTAGATAAATTATTAAAAGACGAGGGTTGTAGGGGATGACGCTTTCGTTGTGGAAATGGCTGTTGTTGAACATATACGGATTGGTGATTTTGTTCTTCATGTTGTTGCGATTGCTGTGGCTGAATATGATGTAAAGCTGGCTGTTGTTGAATTTCTATAAAGTGGTGGTTTGTATGTTGCGACAGCTGTGGCTGAAAATGTTGTGCCACTGGCTGTTGGTGTTGTTGCGACTGCTGGTGCTGGATATGATGTGAAACTGGCTGTTGTTGGATTTGTACATAGTGGTGGTTTGTATGTTGCGACAGCTGTGGCTGAAAATGTTGTGCCACTGGCTGTTGGTGTTGTTGCGACTGCTGGTGCTGGATATGATGTGAAACTGGCTGTTGTTGGATTTGTACATAGTGGTGGTTTGTATGTTGCGACAGCTGTGGCTGAAAATGTTGTGCCACTGGCTGTTGGTGTTGTTGCGACTGCTGGTGCTGGATATGCACTTGCTGTTGGTGAGTCTGCACTATGTGGTGTTGTTGTGCCTGTAAATGCATCGGCTGTTGTGGAGTGTGGACAAAATTAGGTTGAAATGTTGGGAAAAAATTTGATGGAAAGTACTGTGGTACAAACTGCTGAGAGTGTTGCTGGAATGTTGGTTCTGGATATTGTGTGCAGCGGTATTGTTGCACTTGATTATAATGCGAATGTTGTGGGCCATAACGTTCTTGTCTGCTGTGAGTATTCGGCCATTGATGGCCATAACGTTCTTGCCTGTTGCGCCCATCCGGCTGTTGCCTTTTTAATGCCTCGATTTTTTTTTCGAATTTTCTTATTAGTCTCTGTCTTTGCAGAAACTGATTGTTTCTCCTGTTACCTGGAGCCACGCTAACTTGCAAATTAAGCGGTATCTTAAATGGATACTAGATATTGACAAAAATAATTTATATAATACAAGTTCTTTTCAAATATTATTATACAAAACTTACCATTTTTCAAATGAACGAATACGAAGGAGTTTCACGAATTCTTATTATTTTGTCGAGGCTTCACTTAAACTTTTTAGCTTTCTTTTGCCAAACTCCGTTATTTTTTTAGCACATCAAAGCCACTGTTATTTACGCCAGGCGTTAACCCAAAGAAAGCGGTTACTTTATGTAACCTTTTGGTGTTTGCTGACGGCGATAAAATAAGTACCCGATTGTTGTAACGCTTTAAATTGTTTTTCGCACAGACGTTTACGTCTAACGTTTTTATAAAAACAAACATCTATTGTAAAATTTGTATATATTTATGATATTATGTATTATATAATGTACAACTCACACATACACAAACACATTTATCATAATTAATGTATTAATTTAGGGCCCTGAGGGTACTT
This sequence comes from Musca domestica, assembly GCF_030504385.1. Taxonomy (NCBI): domain Eukaryota; kingdom Metazoa; phylum Arthropoda; class Insecta; order Diptera; family Muscidae; genus Musca; species Musca domestica. The sequence goes on along the minus strand of NW_026712115.1, from coordinate 3,861,997 downwards.
AAGATGTCATGAACTCCTAAAAAATTATAATATTAAGAAAAGGAATCTATACAGCGGACATAACTTGCAGCTTTAATTAAATTAATATTTTTACTTTTAATGTTGCTTTGTTTTTTAATTTATGAACATATTGACTATATGTTGTTTTACGTTAAATACGCTTTTCAAATAACTTATAAAGTTAACGGCACCGTAATTATTACACATGTCGGCGTCTAAATTGAAGTGCAGCGTCGACATTTATTTTTCAGTTTGTTTCGAAAACGAAAAGCAAAAATGTTAAACGTTAAAAGAAAATTATTTTGTTATATATGTAGGCTTTTCTTTCTGAATTATAAAAGGAAGGGAGAGTCTATAGATAGTTTTAAGAAGTTAAGTGACAACACTAAGTATGTAGAATTGTTCGAAAAGCTAAATAAGTGCAACTTAACTTATCCACGCACATTGAGCTACGGTAAAATTATTTGTGACAGCAGAGAACAAAGAAAGCGAGTATTCTCTCGTTTTAAAGCTGCAGTAAGTACTACAAACTTTCCATGTGATGAATAATATTGTAATTTAAATATTTACTGACAACTGATTCGAATATTTGTCACAATTCTAAAGTAAATTGTTTCCATGTTATCTTGATACGCCTCTTAATGAAACTATTTTCTATCTGATGTGTTCACAGATAGAAAATATTTTCTATCTGATGTGTTCAACTTCTATCGTTGTGCAGTTTCGGATTTTCCTTGCAAACTTGCACAATGCACATGCTTTTTTGTATACATGAATAAGAATTATTGCAATTGATATTCCGCATTTTGATGAATATATTGACATTTTTCATCCAAGATGTTTCAAATTTGGTATTTCAAACTCTCAATACTTAACAGTCCATAAAGTAGAACATTTTAACTAAAATTCATTTTTGTGAATCGTTATCCCTAATATTGACCAGTCACAACCAATTTGAATTTGGGAAACATATGGTAAAAATTATTACCAATCTATTATAGTACATAACGTTAAATGCAGAAAAATTAACAATAATAATTATAACGTATTGATTTCTACAAAATTAATCTTTTGAGGATTCAGAAAATTTGACATTCGATGATTTGCTACAAAATACAAAAACACTATGTTTCAAGAACAATCTAATGGATTGTTACGAGGAAATAATTCGCCATTTTGGATTTCCCACCGATGATAGATCAACAGAATATCCTAATGAGATACCTGATAATTCAGAAAACCTTGCTGCGGAAAATGCTACAGTTAAACAGGTACATAGTATTAACAAAGCAAACATAGTTGATGAAAACATGAATACCAACATGGGTATAATATCTAACGAATTTGTTACTATAAATATCGAATCAAGCAACAATAATATTATGGAATTGGGAAATGAACGTAGTAACGTAGAATACTCGAAAAAGGATTCCAACCCGGAAGACCAATCAGATCGAAAATTTGATGAAACTCATCACACAAATCATAAAAGTGAAGTACTTTCCTTTGAGGAGTTCGTAGATATTTTTTTCAATGAAGACCAAAATAATGACTATAGTAATAACAATACTCCAAATAGTATGGATAATGTAAATGGCAAGGGTTCTGTATGTAATAGTGTGGACGCTCAAATAAAAAATATTGTAACTACCTATAATGCTCCTGAAAGTATGCTTGAAACAAGTTTACCCGAATGTCATGCAGACAATAAAGAAGAGGAAAACTCTACAAACTTTAGCAAAACCGGTATATTAAGTTCTACCCTATGTGACAATGTAACCGATGTTAAATCGAATGCAGACATTGTTCTTGAGGAGCGTAAAGTAGTAGATTTTAACGTTCCTGAAAAAGAAACCTTCAGCAATATTTTTCCAGAAAGTACTTTGCGATCTAATTTACGTTCTTTAAACAACGATGGAGAAAGGAACACAACAACCATCGATAAAACTGATGTTTTAGGCTCCACACAATGTGGTAATATTATCGATGTTACATCGAATACAGATATTGTTCTTGAGGAGTATAAAGTAGTGAGAAAGAAAATGAAATTAGATGTGGTTCCAAACGTAGAAGTAAAAAGCGTTAAATCAAAATCTTCGGATAGTAATAGCTTTACATTAGGCGGTACAATTACTTTCTCAAACAGCGAAGAAGTGTATTTGACCAATATTTCAAATATTTATTCGAAAATATTTATAAAATATATTCAAGACCTGGTACGTCAAAAATTTAAAGTTATTAATAATGTGTGTCCGTTAAATTATTATAATACACGTATAAATAAAAATAATATAATCAACTTGTATGCTAATTGTGTCTACAATAATTACGGATGTGGAAAATATAAATTCAAAGTATACACTGGCGAGAGTAAGAAGTTCGACTATTTTTCGACACAAGAAGAAGTAGTACACCCACCTGATATAGAAATACCACATCAAGTACGTGGTGTAGAACGCATACTGGCCAGGGATGAGATTAGAGAGTTAGAACCATCCACCTGGGTCGATAGGAAAATATATCAAATGTCAGAAACTTTATGGGATCTGGGTAACAACCAAAACTTATTAACCCAGGAAGCCGCAAGAAAATTAAAAGGAGAGGAAATGAGGAAACATGATCGCGGCAAAGACAATTTTTACGACCTCATTAAACAACAAAGGGACAAAAATTGGGATGAATACATACAATATGCTTCAATCCAAGATGTGTATTTGTTTACAAAGGAACAGTTACAATTAACGAAAATAAAAGAAGAAAGAATAATGCAATTAAGTAGAAATACATTATTCCTTGATAGTACTTCAAGTATTTTACGAAAATTCGACAAAACATCCAAGCCAATTTATTTGTATAGCATGATAGCACATATCAAAGAAAATGGGGGCACTAAAAGAGGATTTGTGATTCCAATCACTGAGGCATTTCTGAGTAGTCATTTCACTGGAGACGTCGTACGATTTTTGCAATATATTGAAACATATTGTCATAAACATCAAATAACATGGCCAATTGCAAAACGTTTCTGTACGGACTGGAGTCGTGCGAGCATAAATGCAATTCTGATAACATTCAATAAAAGACATAATATATGCACTATGGACAGATATTTGCAGTGTTGCAATGCTAATAGTTTGACAAATAGACGACCATCATATACAATTGTCCAATTATGCTGTGCACATTTTATGAAGGTTGTCGTAAACGACATTAAGAAATGCAATTTCAATGAGGACATTGTCAAGTTTCTAAAATGGCAAATTTATGTAGCCATTAATATCAGTGATCTTTCCCAATTTTATGCATGGGTTCAAAATATATTCATTCTGTTACTTAGTCCGTCAAATTCCAAAATTGTTAAGGAGGCAATACAGTCTTTAGAGTCAATTGAAAAAGAAAATCCTGCCCATGAACATATTATTCCAGAAGAAGACTGTGACATAGATGATTTGATTGTCAATAGTGAGACTGCTGATACTTCGGTAGTTGATACTTCTGCACTCGGAGCGGAGAATGCTGCTCCTTCAGGAATTGAAAAATCTTTTGTTGAAAATTCTTCTTTGGAATGTTCGACTATTGAAACGTCTAATGTAAACAATACCAGCTCTAAGAACAAACCACATTCCTTATATAAAAAAAGTCCTTTTTATGTACGAGCATTACAATTATATTGTGACGTGAAAAAAAATATCAGGGACGGAGGAAAAACGAATGCATATTTTAATGAAGACTTTGCTAAAACTATATTAACAAAATATGCCCCATACGCACCCTTATGGACCAATTTAATGGGTCGTTTTGTTGATAACGAAAATACCAGCATAGCTAACAGCCCCGCAGAATCATACTTCAATGTAATTAAAAATAGATTACTGAAAAAGACCAGGAATATTCGCGCTACTACATATACACGGAATGCTTATATTTATGCACAAGCAAAACTAAAAAGAATAAGACACTTTCATTTAAATCCAAAAAAAAGAAACAAAAATGAAAGGAGACTTAAAACCAAATCTAAGAAAAAAATAACTCCGCGACAGTTATTAAAAATTAAAAAAAATAGAAACACTCAAAAAGGTTTTGAAGAGGAAGACGTATGGAAAAGAACGCCGCTGAAAGTCAAACAAAAAATACCAAAAGATATAGGTATTAAAAAAATCCTTAAGAATTTTCAACAGCTTCCCAATAATCTAAGTCAAACCAGAAGTTATGTGTTGCTTAAATATGAAAAACTATACCGGGATTTAAATTTGCCTTTGCCAATTTTTACATTTATTGGCGTAGAGGAGATTAAAAGTTTGCGAAATGCAGAAATGTTATTTAATAGCAATGTTGATATATTTTTAACAATATTAACACACCGCGACCAAGATAGAAAGTCATTCTCTACGGCTTCTCACGAAGGTGAAACAATATTTTACAGTTCAAGATATTTTCCTCTCCCATTAGATAAGTATGAAAAAATTTTTATCCCAATATTACATTCAATACAATTTACCTTAATTTACCTTGATACAAAAAATAAAGTATTTCACTATTTAAACTCTCGGAAAAGAGCAAATCATGTAAAATTGACAAAAATTTTCTTTAACATATTTAAAAACAAATACAATGTTCGTAACTGGACTACAAATTTATTACCACATGACTATCAGGTTGATTCCTATAATTGTGGAGTATTTGTATCACAGTATGTAGAATCACCACTACTAAATAAACCACTGACAAATCTTGAATGTCAAATCCAATATAGAGAATACATGACACGTTTAATGGAAGAATATAGTGACCCAACCAAAACTATTTGCATCCATTGCGGTCGTAATGGTTCACACTCAAATATATGTTGCAGTTGTACCCGATCCGTTTGTGAAGCCTGTTTTAAATTTTACTATGCTAGTGTTAATACACAATTTTTGTGTGAAATTTGCAATGTCAAATAAATTGTTTCTAAAAATAAGCGATAAATATAGATTTAGGAACGATTACAGTACATATAATAACTCTAATGCAATATAAATATAAGTGCAATATGAGAAACTTGGTAAGTAGGCCAGTAGGGATGCCAACCAAGTAAAAAAAGAGGCAACGGTGTTTTTATGTTCTCAAGTAGTATCTTGGAAAGTAGGCCTTTAAGGGCGGTCAGCCAAGTAAAATAAATGACAACTTTAAGTGTTTTTACCAACATATCAAGAACACGCTATTAATTTATTCCATCATTGTATATTTTTAAATTATATTAAAAGTTACACCCATTAGTTTTAATTACATGTAGTTAGAAGTAGTATCTTGGAAAGTAGGCCTTTAAGGGAAGTCAGCCAAGTAAAATAAATGACAACTTTAAATGTTCTTACCAAAACATCAAGAACACGCTGTTAATTTATTCCTTTATTATTTATTTTTAGATTATATTAAATGTTACACCCATAAGTCTTACTTACATGTAGTTAGAAGTAGTATCTTGGAAAGTATGCCTTTAAGGGAAGTCAACCAAGTAAAATAACTGACAACTTTAAGTGTTTTTACCAACATATCAGGAAAACTTTATTAATTTATTGCTTTATTATATGTTTTAAAATTATATGTAATGGTTACATCTAATTAGTTCTAATTACAAGTAGTAAGAAGTTAGAACTTGGTATGTAGGCCTATAGGGGAAGCCAACCAAGTAAAACAAATGGCAACGCACAGGGACAGTACCTCATGGGTTGTGTGGAAATCTGTCACTATAATCAATAAAACAACTACATAAGTTATTTTAAGTCGATGATACTAATTTCCTTATATACCATAAGGCACATCTGTAGTGGGATTCTCTAACTCATTTTTGAGTTACCGACAAAAATTTGAAACACAAAATCTCGATATAAATAATAAGTTACACTTGATTTCATCGCTAACTTTCTCGTTAACTACCGCTATTATAAGCATTTCAATTTCACTGACTTTAATCGGAAACTCAAAACAGAATTCCACTCTTGATCTCTGGTTGACAGAAATATTTTTATATCACAAGTTCACACATAATCACTGACTTGTTCCACAAGATATGAGAGTTATAAGAATTTGAAATATCCATCATCTTCATACCATAGTAGAAATATTCCAAAGTGTAAAATTTGAAGAGATTCGGATGTTTATTTTGCCTCTTATTACCTTCACCTTTTATTACATCTTCACACCGATCATGTGTCATCATTATTGGGATGCGTAAAATTTGAAGAGAATCCGATGCATACTTCGTGTTTTGTTTTTATTATCCAATTTTCATTTTTCAAGAGCTTTTCTCCCATCCATGGCAATACAATTTGTGTTTCTGTCTGAAAAGGTGAAGAATTTTATTAAAATTAAACAATAAAAATTCACAAAAATATATACCTACCTAAGCTCCAGCTGTCTTGTTCTTCAATGCTTTTTATTACCGCTCTGTTATTCAAAATGCTGACTCGTTGTGGAGGAGGTTGAACATATATCCCATTTTCACACCGATCATGTGTCATCAATATTAGGATGCGTAACATTTGAAGAGAATCCGATGCATATTTCGTATTTTGTTTTTATTATCCCATCCATGGCAATACAATTCGTGTTTCTGTCTGAAAAGGTGAAGAATTTTATTAAAATTAAACAAATAAAAATTCACAAAAATGTATACCTACCCAAGCTTCCGGTGTCCTGTTCTTCAATGCAAATCAACAATTACAATATTTCCCTCCAACATCCGATGCATATTTCGCATTTTCTTTTTATTATCCAATTTTCATTTTTCAAAAGCTGTTCTCTCATCCATGGCAATACAATTCGTGTTTTTGTCTGAAAAGGTGAAGAATTTTATTAATATTAAACAATAACAATTCACAAAAATGTATACCTACTCAAGTTTCGGTGTCCTGTTCTTCAATACAAATCAACATAACAATATTTCAATAACAATATTTCCCTCCAACATCGATGTTAACGATAGTTTGGTAATGTGCACAGATTATAGCTAGTTCCCTCCAACATTTTTCATATGTCCAAATGTATTGCACATTACCAGACTATCGAGAAAAACATCGATGTTAGTGATAGTTAGGTAATGTGGCAGATTTACCATGGTACAATAAGGAGGTATAACAGCTTCGTAAAACTACAGAAACACAGCCTTAAGGCTATACCCTCTATCTGAAAGAATTATTCAAAATTATAGGTAACAAATTGTTTTCATATTTTGATATTTTTTGTCCTCTTCTAAAATGAATCAAATAAAGCGAAAGATGAATGAAATGCCTGGATGTTCTCACATAAATATATAAATATGACCCTAAGTGTTCAATATTTCAATTCCATGGCAAATCTGGTTAATATTTTTAATGCGCGTCCAGTAATATAAATTTCTTCCAATCATTGATTTTACAAACAAATAGAAAACAAATTGTTATTAGCTGGGAGCTCTACCTTACCTTATTATTGTAGCGTGGATTATACTTTGTTCCCTCCAACATTTTTCATATGTCCAAATGTATTGCACATTACCAGACTATCGAGAAAAACATCGATGTTAGTGATAGTTAGGTAATGTGGCAGATTTACCATGGTACAATAAGGAGGTATAACAGCTTCGTAAAACTACAGAAACACAGCCTTAAGGCTATACCCGCTACCTGAAAGAATTATTCAAAATTATGGGCAACAAATTGTTTTCATATTTTGATATTTATTGTCCTCTTCTAAAATGAATCAAATAAAGCGAAAGATGAATGAAATGCCTGGATGTTCTCACATAAATATATAAATATGACCCTAAGTGTTCAATATTTCAATTCCATGGCAAATCTGGTTAATATTATTAATGCGCGTCCAGCAATATAAATTTCTTCCAATCATTGATTTTACAAACAAATACATACATAAAATTGGCTGAAGTCGGCCACACTTAGAAAACAAATTGTTATTAGCTGGGAGCTCTACCTTACCTTATTATTGTACCGTGGATTATACTTTGTTCCCTCCAACATTTTTCATATGTCTAAATGTATTGCACATTACCAGACTATCGGGAAAAACATCGATGTTAGCGATAGTTTGGATTATAGCTAGTTCCCTCCCAACATTTTTCATATGTCTAAATGTATTGCACATTACCAGACTATCGTGAAAAAACATCGATGTTAGCGATAGTTTGGTAAAATGCACAGATTATAGCTACTTCCCTCTAACATTTTTCATATGTCTAAATGTACTGCACATTACCAGACTACATGAGAGTTTGGTACTGTGCGCAGATTTACCATGGTACAATAAGGAGGTAGAACAGCTTCGTAAAACTACAGAAATACAGCCTTAAGGCTACACCCGCTTCTTGTCAGAATTATTCAATATTACAGCAAGAAGTTGTTTTCATTTAATTGATATTTTTTGTTCATTTCTAAAATGACTCAAATAACGCGAAAAATGAATGGAATGTCTGGATATAAATACGGAAAGCTCTTGCTGGGACTCGTTAATAACTTTTGAAAAATAAGAAAAATCGATTTTTCTCTAATTTTCCACGATCGATTTGGCCAAGTAATAGCGTTTTAGAAAGCTCTTGAAACGGCCTTTCCTGCAGTGCCATTCATATGCGTGCACTATTTTTATTGCTGCACAGTGGGCCATTTTATGTTTCCCTCTAGAAAACTCTTGACTTTAGGAAAAATATTTTTTAAAAAAAATCTGCCCGATTAATCTTTCAGGAGTGTTTATATCTCGAAAGTACACCTCATGGGCTTTCCAACGTGCTATTCCATGAGCTTGCACTATTTTTAGTTTTCGCACAGTGGGACTCGTTGATAACTTTTCAAAATAAGAAAAATCGATTTTTCTCTAATTTTCCACGATCGATTTGGCCAAGTAATAGCGTTTTAGAAAGCTCTTGGAACGAGCTTTCCTGCAGTGCTATTCATATGCGTGCACTATTTTTTATTGCTGCACAGTGGGCCATTTTATGTTTCCCTCTAGAAAACACTTGACTTTAGGAAAAATATTTTTTAAAAAAAATCTGCCCGATTAATCTTTCAGGAGTGTTTATATCTCGAAAGTACACCTCATGGGCTTTCCAACGTGCATGCACTATTTTTAGTTTTCGCACAGTGGGACTCGTTGATAACTTTTGAAAAATAAGAAAAATCGATTTTTCTCTAATTTTCCACGTTCGATTTGGCCAAGTAATAGCGTTTTAGAAAGCTCTTGGGACGGCCTTTCCTGCAGTGCCATTCATATGCGTGCACTATTTTTTCTTGCTGCACAGTGGGCCATTTTATGTTTCCCTCTAGAAAACTCTTGACTTTAGGAAAACTATTTTTAAAAAAAAATCTGCCCGATTAATCTTTCAGGAGTGTTTATATCTCGAAAGTACACCTCATGGGCTTTCCAACGTGCTATTCCATGAGCTTGCACTATTTTTAGTTTTCGCACAGTGGGACTCGTTGATAACTTTTGAAAAATAAGAAAAATCGATTTTTCTCTAATTTTCCACGATCGATTTGGCCAAGTAATAGCGTTTTAGAAAGCTGTTGGAACGAGCTTTCCTGCAGTGCCATTCATATGCGTGCACTATTTTTTATTGCTGCACAGTGGGCCATTTTATGTTTCCCTCTAGAAAACGCTTGACTTTAGGAAAAATATTTTTTAAAAAAAATCTGCCCGATTAATCTTTCAGGAGTGTTTATATCTCGAAAGTACACCTCATGGGCTTTCCAACGTGCTATTCCATGAGCTTGCACTATTTTTAGTTTTCGTACAGTGGGACTCGTTGATAACTTTTGAAAAATAAGAAAAATCGATTTTTCTCTAATTTTCCACCATCGATTTGGCCAAGTAATAGCGTTTTAGAAAGCTCTTGGAACGAGCTTTCCTGCAGTGCCATTCATATGCGTGCACTATTTTTTATTGCTGCACAGTGGGCCATTTTATGTTTCCCTCTAGAAACACTTGACTTTAGGAAAAATATTTTTTAAAAAAAATCTGCCCGATTAATCTTTCAGGAGTGTTTATATCTCGAAAGTACACCTCATGGGCATTCCAACGTGCTGTTCCATGAGCTTGCACTATTTTTAGTTTTCGCACAGTGGGACTCGTTGATAACTTTTCAAAAATAAGAAAAATCGATTTTTCTTTAATTTTCCACGATCGATTTGGCCAAGTAATAGCGTTTTAGAAAGCTCTTGGAACGAGCTTTCCTGCAGTGCCATTCATATGCGTGCACTATTTTTTATTGCTGCACAGTGGGCCATTTTATGTTTCCCTCTAGAAAACACTTGACTTTAGGAAAAATATTTTTAAAAAAAAATCTGCCCGATTAATCTTTCAGGAGTGTTTATATCTCGAAAGTACACCTCATGAGCTTTCCAACGTGCTATTCCATGAGCTTGCACTATTTTTAGTTTTCGCACAGTGGGACTCGTTGATAACTTTTGAAAAATAAGAAAAATCGATTTTTCTCTAATTTTCCACGATCGATTTGGCCAAGTAATAGCGTTTTAGAAAGCTCTTGGAACGACCTTTCCTGCAGTGCCATTCGTATGCGTGCACTATTTTTTATTGCTGCACAGTGGGCCATTTTATGTTTCCCTCTAGAAAACACTTGACTTTAGGAAAAATATTTTTTAAAAAAAATCTGCCCGATTAATCTTTCAGGAGTGTTTATATCTCGAAAGTACACCTATTCCACTCGTTGATAACTTTTGAAAAATAAGAAAAATCGATTTTTCTCTAATTTTCCACGTTCGATTTGGCCAAGTAATAGCGTTTTAGAAAGCTCTTGGGACGGCCTTTCCTGCAGTGCCATTCATATGCGTGCACTATTTTTTCTTGCTGCACAGTGGGCCATTTTATGTTTCCCTCTAGAAAACTCTTGACTTTAGGAAAACTATTTTTAAAAAAAATCTGCCCGATTAATCTTTCAGGAGTGTTTATATCTCGAAAGTACACCTCATGGGCTTTCCAACGTGCTATTCCATGAGCTTGCACTATTTTTAGTTTTCGCACAGTGGGACTCGTTGATAACTTTTGAAAAATAAGAAAAATCGATTTTTCTCTAATTTTCCACGTTCGATTTGGCCAAGTAATAGCGTTTTAGAAAGCTCTTGGGACGGCCTTTCCTGCAGTGCCATTCATATGCGTGCACTATTTTTTCTTGCTGCACAGTGGGCCATTTTATGTTTCCCTCTAGAAAACTCTTGACTTTAGGAAAACTATTTTTAAAAAAAAATCTGCCCGATTAATCTTTCAGGAGTGTTTATATCTCGAAAGTACACCTCATGGGCTTTCCAACGTGCTATTCCATGAGCTTGCACTATCTTTAGTTTTCGCACAGTGGGACTCGTTGATAACTTTTGAAAAATAAGAAAAATCGATTTTTCTCTAATTTTCCACGATCGATTTGGCCAAGTAATAGCGTTTTAGAAAGCTGTTGGAACGAGCTTTCCTGCAGTGCCATTCATATGCGTGCACTATTTTTTATTGCTGCACAGTGGGCCATTTTATGTTTCCCTCTAGAAAACGCTTGACTTTAGGAAAAATATTTTTAAAAAAAATCTGCCCGATTAATCTTTCAGGAGTGTTTATATCTCGAAAGTACACCTCATGGGTTTTCCAACGTGCTATTCCATGAGCTTGCACTATTTTTAGTTTTCGTACAGTGGGACTCGTTGATAACTTTTGAAAAATAAGAAAAATCGATTTTTCTCTAATTTTCCACCATCGATTTGGCCAAGTAATAGCGTTTTAGAAAGCTCTTGGAACGAGCTTTCCTGCAGTGCCATTCATATGCGTGCACTATTTTTATTGCTGCACAGTGGGCCATTTTATGTTTCCCTCTAGAAACACTTGACTTTAGGAAAAATATTTTTTAAAAAAAATCTGCCCGATTAATCTTTCAGGAGTGTTTATATCTCGAAAGTACACCTCATGGGCTTTCCAACGTGCTATTCCATGAGCTTGCACTATTTTTAGTTTTCGCACAGTGGGACTCGTTGATAACTTTTCAAAAATAAGAAAAATCGATTTTTCTTTAATTTTCCACGATCGATTTGGCCAAGTAATAGCGTTTTAGAAAGCTCTTGGAACGAGCTTTCCTGCAGTGCCATTCATATGCGTGCACTATTTTTTATTGCTGCACAGTGGGCCATTTTATGTTTCCCTCTAGAAAACACTTGACTTTAGGAAAAATATTTTTAAAAAAAAATCTGCCCGATTAATCTTTCAGGAGTGTTTATATCTCGAAAGTACACCTCATGAGCTTTCCAACGTGCTATTCCATGAGCTTGCACTATTTTTAGTTTTCGCACAGTGGGACTCGTTGATAACTTTTGAAAAATAAGAAAAATCGATTTTTCTCTAATTTTCCACGATCGATTTGGCCAAGTAATAGCGTTTTAGAAAGCTCTTGGAACGACCTTTCCTGCAGTGCCATTCGTATGCGTGCACTATTTTTTATTGCTGCACAGTGGGCCATTTTATGTTTCCCTCTAGAAAACACTTGACTTTAGGAAAAATATTTTTAAAAAAAAATCTGCCCGATTAATCTTTCAGGAGTGTTTATATCTCGAAAGTACACCTTTGAAAAATAAGAAAAATCGATTTTTCTCTAATTTTCCACGTTCGATTTGGCCAAGTAATAGCGTTTTAGAAAGCTCTTGGGACGGCCTTTCCTGCAGTGCCATTCATATGCGTGCACTATTTTTTCTTGCTGCACAGTGGGCCATTTTATGTTTCCCTCTAGAAAACTCTTGACTTTAGGTAAACTATTTTTAAAAAAAAATCTGCCCGATTAATCTTTCAGGAGTGTTTATATCTCGAAAGTACACCTCATGGGCTTTCCAACGTGCTATTCCATGAGCTTGCACTATTTTTAGTTTTCGCACAGTGGGACTCGTTGATAACTTTTGAAAAATAAGAAAAATCGATTTTTCTCTAATTTTCCACGTTCGATTTGGCCAAGTAATAGCGTTTTAGAAAGCTCTTGGGGCGGCCTTTCCTGCAGTGCCATTCATATGCGTGCACTATTTTTTATTGCTGCACAGTGGGCCATTTTATGTTTCCCTCTAGAAAACGCTTGACTTTAGGAAAAATATTTTTTAAAAAAAATCTGCCCGATTACTCTTTCAGGAGTGTTTATATCTCGAAAGTACTCCTCATGGGCTTTCCAACGTGCTATTCCATGAGCTTGCACTATTTTTAGTTTTCGTACAGTGGGACTCGTTGATAACTTTTGAAAAATAAGCAAAAATCGATTTTTCTCTAATTTACCACCATCGATTTGGCCAAGTAATAGCGTTTTAGAAAGCTCTTGGAACGAGCTTTCCTGCAGTGCCATTCATATGCGTGCACTATTTTTTATTGCTGCACAGTGGGCCATTTTATGTTTCCCTCTAGAAACACTTGACTTTAGGAAAAATATTTTTTAAAAAAAATCTGCCCGATTAATCTTTCAGGAGTGTTTATATCTCGAAAGTACACCTCATGGGCTTTCCAACGTGCTATTCCATGAGCTTGCACTATTTTTAGTTTTCGCACAGTGGGACTCGTTGATAACTTTTCAAAAATAAGAAAAATCGATTTTTCTTTAATTTTCCACGATCGATTTGGCCAAGTAATAGCGTTTTAGAAAGCTCTTGGAACGAGCTTTCCTGCAGTGCCATTCATATGCGTGCACTATTTTTTATTGCTGCACAGTGGGCCATTTTATGTTTCCCTCTAGAAAACACTTGACTTTCAGGAGTGTTTATATCTCGAAAGTACACCTCATGAGCTTTCCAACGTGCTATTCCATGAGCTTGCACTATTTTTAGTTTTCGCACAGTGGGACTCGTTGATAACTTTTGAAAAATAAGAAAAATCGATTTTTCTCTAATTTTCCACGATCGATTTGGCCAAGTAATAGCGTTTTAGAAAGCTCTTGGAACGACCTTTCCTGCAGTGCCATTCGTATGCGTGCACTATTTTTTATTGCTGCACAGTGGGCCATTTTATGTTTCCCTCTAGAAAACACTTGACTTTAGGAAAAATATTTTTTAAAAAAAATCTGCCCGATTAATCTTTCAGGAGTGTTTATATCTCGAAAGTACACCTCATGGGCTTTCCAACGTGCTATTCCATGAGCTTGCACTATCTTTAGTTTTCGCACAGTGGGACTCGTTGATAACTTTTGAAAATAAGAAAAATCGATTTTTCTCTAATTTTCCACGATTGATTTGGCCAAGTAATAGCGTTTTAGAAAGCTCTTGGAACGACCTTTCCTGCAGTGCCATTCATATGCGTGCACTATTTTTTATTGCTGCACAGTGGGCCATTTTATGTTTCCCTCTAGAAAACACTTGACTTTAGGAAAAATATTTAAAAAAAAAAAATCTGCCCGATTAATCTTTCAGGAGTGTTTATATCTCGAAAGTACACCTCATGGGCTTTCCAACGTGCTATTCCATGAGCTTGCACTATTTTTAGTTTTCGCACAGTGGGACTCGTTGATAACTTTTGAAAAATAAGAAAAATCGATTTTTCTCTAATTTTCCACGATCGATTTAGCCAAGTAATAGCGTTTTAGAAAGCTCTTGGAACGAGCTTTCCTGCAGTGCCATTCATATGCGTGCACTATTTTTTGTTGCTGCACAGTGGGCCATTTTATGTTTCCCTCTAGAAAACACTTGACTTTAGGAAAAATATTTTTAAAAAAAAATCTGCCCGATTAATCTTTCAGGAGTGTTTATATCTCGAAAGTACACCTCATGGGCTTTCCAACGTGCTATTCCATGAGCTTGCACTATTTTTAGTTTTCGCACAGTGGGACTCGTTGATAACTTTTGAAAAATAAGAAAAATCAATTTTTCTCTAATTTTCCACAATCGATTTGGCCAAGTAATAGCGTTTTAGAAAGCTCTTGGAACGGCCTTTCCTGCAGTGCCATTTATATGCGAGAACTCTTTTTATTGCTGCACAGTGGGCCATTTTATGTTTCCCTCTAGAAAACACTTGACTTTAGGAAAAATATTTTTTAAAAAAAATCTGCCCGATTAATCTTTCAGGAGTGTTTATATCTCGAAAGTACACCTCATGGGCTTTCCAACGTGCTATTCCATGAGCTTGCACTATTTTTAGTTTTCGCACAGTGGGACTCGTTGATAACTTTTGAAAAATAAGAAAAATCGATTTTTCTCTAATTTTCCACGATCGATTTAGCCAAGTAATAGCGTTTTAGAAAGCTCTTGGAACGAGCTTTCCTGCAGTGCCATTCATATGCGTGCACTATTTTTTGTTGCTGCACAGTGGGCCATTTTATGTTTCCCTCTAGAAAACACTTGACTTTAGGAAAAATATTTTTAAAAAAAAATCTGCCCGATTAATCTTTCAGGAGTGTTTATATCTCGAAAGTACACCTCATGGGCTTTCCAACGTGCTATTCCATGAGCTTGCACTATTTTTAGTTTTCGCACAGTG
Organism: Musca domestica; assembly: GCF_030504385.1. Classification (NCBI taxonomy): domain Eukaryota; kingdom Metazoa; phylum Arthropoda; class Insecta; order Diptera; family Muscidae; genus Musca; species Musca domestica. Next base: position 3,846,544 of record NW_026712115.1, on the reverse strand, counting down.
GGACTCGTTGATAACTTTTGAAAAATAAGAAAAATCAATTTTTCTCTAATTTTCCACAATCGATTTGGCCAAGTAATAGCGTTTTAGAAAGCTCTTGGAACGGCCTTTCCTGCAGTGCCATTTATATGCGAGAACTCTTTTTTATTGCTGCACAGTGGGCCATTTTATGTTTCCCTCTAGAAAACACTTGACTTTAGGAAAAATATTTTTTAAAAAAAATCTGCCCGATTAATCTTTCAGGAGTGTTTATATCTCGAAAGTACACCTCATGGCCAAGTAATAGTATTTTAGAAAGCTCTTGGAACGGCCTTTCCTGCAGTGCCATTCATATGCGTGCACTATTTTTTATTGCTGCACAGTGGGCCATTTTATGTTTCCCTCTAGAAAACACTTGACTTTAGGAAAAATATTTTTAAAAAAAAAATCTGCCCGATTAATCTTTCAGGAGTGTTTATATCTCGAAAGTACACCTCATGGGCTTTCCAACGTGCTATTCCATGAGCTTGCACTATTTTTAGTTTTCGCACAGTGGGACTCGTTGATAACTTTTGAAAAATAAGAAAAATCGATTTTTCTCTAATTTTCCACGATCGATTTAGCCAAGTAATAGCGTTTTAGAAAGCTCTTGGAACGAGCTTTCCTGCAGTGCCATTCATATGCGTGCACTATTTTTTGTTGCTGCACAGTGGGCCATTTTATGTTTCCCTCTAGAAAACACTTGACTTTAGGAAAAATATTTTTAAAAAAAAATCTGCCCGATTAATCTTTCAGGAGTGTTTATATCTCGAAAGTACACCTCATGGGCTTTCCAACGTGCTATTCCATGAGCTTGCACTATTTTTAGTTTTCGCACAGTGGGACTCGTTGATAACTTTTGAAAAATAAGAAAAATCAATTTTTCTCTAATTTTCCACAATCGATTTGGCCAAGTAATAGCGTTTTAGAAAGCTCTTGGAACGGCCTTTCCTGCAGTGCCATTTATATGCGAGAACTATTTTTTATTGCTGCACAGTGGGCCATTTTATGTTTCCCTCTAGAAAACACTTGACTTTAGGAAAAATATTTTTTAAAAAAAATCTGCCCGATTAATCTTTCAGGAGTGTTTATATCTCGAAAGTACACCTCATGGCCAAGTAATAGTATTTTAGAAAGCTCTTGGAACGGCCTTTCCTGCAGTGCCATTCATATGCGTGCACTATTTTTTATTGCTGCACAGTGGGCCATTTTATGTTTCCCTCTAGAAAACACTTGACTTTAGGAAAAATATTTTTAAAAAAAAAATCTGCCCGATTAATCTTTCAGGAGTGTTTATATCTCGAAAGTACACCTCATGGGCTTTCCAACGTGCTATTCCATGAGCTTGCACTATTTTTAGTTTTCGCACAGTGGGACTCGTTGATAACTTTTGAAAAATAAGAAAATCGATTTTTCTCTAATTTTCCACGATCGAATTAGCCAAGTAATAGCGTTTTAGAAAGCTCTTGGAACGAGCTTTCCTGCAGTGCCATTCATATGCGTGCACTATTTTTATTGCTGCACAGTGGGCCATTTTATGTTTCCCTCTAGAAAACACTTGACTTTAGGAAAAATATTTTTAGAAAAAAATCTGCCCGATTAATCTTTCAGGAGTGTTTATATCTCGAAAGTACACCTCATGGCCAAGTAATAGTATTTTAGAAAGCTCTTGGAACGGCCTTTCCTGCAGTGCCATTCATATGCGTGCACTATTTTTTATTGCTGCACAGTGGGCCATTTTATGTTTCCCTCTAGAAAACACTTGACTTTAGGAAAAATATTTTTAGAAAAAAATCTGCCCGATTAATCTTTCAGGAGTGTTTATATCTCGAAAGTACACCTCATGGGCTTTCCAACGTGCTATTCCATGAGCTTGCACTATTTTAGTTTTCGCACAGTGGGACTCGTTGATAACTTTTGAAAAATAAGAAAAATCGATTTTTCTCTAATTTTCCACGATCGATTTGGCCAAGTAATAGCGTTTTAGAAAGCTCTTGGAACGGCCTTTCCTGCAGTGCCATTCATATGCGTGCACTATTTTTTATTGCTGCACAGTGGGCCATTTTATGTTTCCCTCTAGAAAACTCTTGACTTTAGGAAAACTATTTTTTAAAAAAAATCTGCCCGATTAATCTTTCAGGAGTGTTTATATCTCGAAAGTACACCTCATGGGCTTTCCAACGTGCTATTCCATGAGCTTGCACTATTTTTAGTTTTCGCACAATGGGACTCGTTGTTAACTTTTGAAAAATAAGAAAAATCGATTTTTCTCTAATTTTCCACGATCGATTTGGCCAAGTAATAGCGTTTTAGAAAGCTCTTGGAACGGCCTTTCCTGCAGTGCCATTCATATGCGTGCACTATTTTTTATTGCTGCACAGTGGGCCATTTTATGTTTCCCTCTAGAAAACTCTTGACTTTAGGAAAACTATTTTTTAAAAAAAATCTGCCCGATTAATCTTTCAGGAGTGTTTATATCTCGAAAGTACACCTCATGGGCTTTCCAATGTGCTATTCCATGAGCTTGCACTATTTTTAGTTATCGCACAGTGGGACTCGTTGATAACTTTTGAAAAATAAGAAAAATCAATTTTTCTCTAATTTTCCACGATCGATTTGGCCAAGTAATAGCGTTTTAGAAAGCTCTTGGAACGGCCTTTCCTGCAGTACCATTTATATGCGTGCACTATTTTTTATTGCTGCACAGTGGGCTATGTAACTTTCTTCCATTAAAAAATAATCGGTATGATGACGAAAGTTTTTTATTGAAACACCTTTAAATTAGTTATTTTATTTTTTATACCCTACAACACTATGTGTTGGGGGTATTATAAGTTTGATTGGGCAAAAAATTATGTAACACCACGAAATATTGATTTCCCACATAGGAAAGTATATATGGATCTTCCTAGCTCGCCGAGCTGAGTCGATCTACCTATGTATGTCCGTCCGTCCGTCTGTCCGTCTGTCCGTCTGTCCATGTTAATTTGTAATCACTCTACAGGTCGCAATTATGGCCCGATCTTCACGAAATTTAGAATGGGGGTGGGGCTAGGGTCAGAATAGAACCCTATTTCTTTTGGAGATGATCGCCAAATGTTTAGGGGTCGAAATGGACCAAATACTGAAAAAATGTCGGATTTTGCAGTAGCTATACAGGTCGCAATTATAGACCAATCAACGCGGAATTTCGCATGTAGCTAGAGTTTAGGGCGGGGAAGAAGCCTACCAATTTGGGTGGTCATCGGATAATATTTAGCGGGTAAAATAGACCATATCTTTTTTGTTGAAAAAATTCAAAATTTTTCATTAAACCGCGAATATTTTAAATCCCGGCGAAATCACAAAGCCATGACAAGGTTACTTGTGATCTTTACATTGATGTTAACATCCAACAAAACGGATATATAGCAAAATATGTGCGATATATATGTCTATCCAAGAAGATATGCTTTAAAGATCTCTTATATGTCGAGAACGGCTGAACTGATTTCGACAGTTCTCATTAATTCAGAATGGTCCCTTGGCAGGAAAGAAAAAACGTCTAAAAAATCGCATAAAAATATCTCTCTAAACATGAAAATATTGATTTTGTAACATTTTCTCATATTTTTTCCATTTTGTCATATTTTTGGCATATTTTCATTTTGAATTAAACATTTGATATATTTCTACAGCTAACAAAACTAAGTAGTTAGGATATCAGGATATCATATACAGATCGCATTTATGGCCCGATCCTTACGAAATTTTGCATGGGGATAAGATGAGGGTCAGAATAGAAGCCTACTCTTTTTGGAGATGATCGCCATATATTTAGGGGTTGAAATTGACCAAAAAACTGCAAAATTGTCAGGAGGTCGTAATTATCCCCCGATCCTCACGCACATTTGAATGGGGGTTACCGGACATTGCAAAAGCCAAGCAGTTTTGGATGGCCATCCAAAAATTTTCAATGTGTGAAGGAGTTTGCCAACTTTTGTAGACAAATACGAAAATGTCCATTCCTGTGACTTTTTGGAGAATTCACAAACACAGGAAAGACGCACTTCTGACTATTTCGTTAATGCTGATTTCGTTAAGGAATATAGTCAAATGTCTGTATCTCATATAGATGCGTTTCAGTCAAAAACCAATAATAAATGTTAATCTTTTGCCACTTCTGAGAGATTATAGGTCTTTGGGAAATATTGGTTCCAGATCTAGGAAGACCATTTACGTGCAACATCTTCCAATAAATTGGAAATGAGCAAATTAGTTAAAGTTGCCATTATTCGAAAATTAGAGAACGAAACTTGATGGTTTTCTTTTAATATTTGTCACAATATCTATATAAACTGTATCGTTTATTATAGTGTTGTAGGGTATTCAACGGTCGGCCCCGCTCGACTGTAGCCTTTGCTTACTTGTTTATACTTATAATTATGTTCATTATCAGGTACAAACAAGAATAAATACAAATTTAAAAAAAATTGCATTTTTGTTTCGCATCTTCAAAAATCGTTTTTATTTTACCCCTACCAAAATCGTTTTTATTTTCCGCATATCTGTTATACACTGTTATACAACAGAAAGTGCGCCCAGACTGGGTGTTGTCTTCGCTAGTTAAAATCGTTTTTATCTTCACGCACATGTTCAGATTTGGATATAGCTCCCATATATATCTTCATCCGATTTCGGGTTAATTGACCACCAAATGGCCAATATCAGCCCAAATGGCCCGAATTTTGGCACATGTGACCGAGATTAGCCTTAAAGCAAATACAACAAATTTGGAGAAAATCGGTTCAGAAAGCTCCCATATATGTTTTATCCGTTTTGGTGTTTAAGCCTCTCACATTCGTAATATGCACTCCACAAGAATGATATTTGGTACCAGATAAAAGATACAGCCCAGAAATAGCTGTTTGTAATTTTATCGAAATCGGTTCAGATTTGGATATAGCTCCCATATATATCTTCATCCGATTTCGGGTTAATTGTGCACCAAATGGCCGATATAAGTCCAAATGGACTGAATTTTAGTACATCGGACCAAATTCAGCCTAGAAGCAAGTATATCAAATTTAGTGAAAATCGGTTCAGATATAGATATAGCAACCATATATATGTTTCATCCGATTTAGTGTTTTAGTCCCATACATTCGTAATATTCATTCCACAACCGTGATATTTGGTACCAGGTATTAGATGGAGCACAGGAATAGCTGTTTTAAATTTTATCGAAATCGGTTCAGATTTGGATATAGCTCCCATATATATCTTCATCCGATTTCGGGTTAAATGTGCACTAAATGGTCAATATCAGCCCAAAACACCTGAATTTTCGTACATAAGACCGAATTCAGTCTAGAAGCTAATACGTAAAATTTGGAGAAACCCGGTTCAGAGATAGCTATAGTTCGTAAAATGCACGATAGAATTAGATAGATTTTGATTTTGTACCAAATATCTCATAGAGCTCTGAAATGTCCTGTATAAACCTTTTTACGAGAGCTCTACTAAATATGCATAGTGGTGTAGGGTATCATATAGTCGGCCCCGCCCGACTTTTGAGCTTTCCTTACTGGTTCAAACTGGTCTTCTTTAATAGTTGCACCAAACACTAAGGCTGTTATTTTTAATTCTAATTTGGCTGCTTTTATAAAGCTTTGTAGATTTAAAGGCTCTGGTGCTTCGACAAATAATTTGTCTTCCCCCAAAACAGTTGGTATCAACATTTATTACAACACTTGTGACACGACGCGAAAGCACAAAACAACTAAAAAGAATAAAAAAAAGAACACAACCAGAATGCCAACTTGAGACACGCGCAGTGTTGCCGTTTGAAATTTTTATTTCAGCCCAAATTTTTTCTAAAAACCGCCCAAAATCGACCATATCCGCCCAAACTGTAAAAAGTTGAATAATTTATATGTAGTTTGTATTCAAGTAAATTTTATTGAAAATTTTACACTATACATAAAAAAGGTACTCAAGTTTTATTGCATTCAATGTATTAAATACAATAGAGAAAATAAAAATTTTATGTTTTTTTACTTCAATTTTTTTTTATATATATTATATATATAATTGAAAAAGTAACATAATACAAGAATTCAATGTATTAAATACATTAAAGTCATTATTATTATTCAGCATGGGGCTAGACGAACAGGTCAATTCTGTCCGTTACGTAGATGCCGATAGTAAAAATATCGGATATATATAGAGAAATATATACAATGTATATATACAAAGGAAGGGGATGTCAGCTAGAATGCTTATATTTTCAGAAAGGCTGGAACGATTTTGATAATGATGTTCATATAGATTTTGTAGTATTTTGTGACATTTTTTTATTTTTTCATATTTTTTATCGCATGCGATTTTTTCAAATTGACTCATAATATTGAAGTATTTGTTTTGTAATATTTTTTCACTTTACAACACAGGTTAGGGTTATTATTTATATACAGATTGCAATTATCGTTCGATTCTCACGAAATTTTTCACAAAGGTAGGGTTAGGCTCAGAAGGGCTTGGCCTATTGTTTTCAAAGATGTCCGCAATATATTTAGGGGTTGCAATGGACCAGCAACTCAAAATGTTCCTGATTTTGCAGCCGTTATAAAGGTCCCAAATATAAACCTAAAATCTCGCATGAAGTTAGAGCTTAGGACAGCGGGTAGAATGCACCACTACTGTTGTGTAAAAAAAATACCAACATTACTTACAGGCGATACACAATAGGCGAACTTCTGGTTTTTTTATGCTGATTTCGTTGACGAATATAGTCAAATATCGTAGACAAGCAAATCATATGGATGAGTCTAAATTTGGAGACACAGAGAGGCCTCTTGCTTTTGGAGATGATCGCAAAATATTTAGGGGTTTAACTGAACCAAAAACAGAAAAAAAATTCCTGATCACACAATTGAAGCCAATCGACACGCCTGAGAAGATAAGTAAGCACAGGGAAGAATTCTGGCATTTTGGATGACCATTGGAATATAGCCGTAAAATGGCCCAAAAAAACTAACAGCACGACGGAGTGCATAAATATTGGGAAAATGTCCCTGGTCAAAATGCTAAGGGTAATATCTGGGCAGTGCTCCGTGACATAATTTCAAAAGCGAAATCTTCCAAAATGGATTTGGACATGAGGGGGCTTCTAACATATTGTAGTGTTGTAGGGTATCACATGGTCGGCCCCGCACGACTATAGCCTAATATATTATATATATTATTAAAAAACTTAACAAAAATCTATAAAATAAATAACGATTCATCTCAATAAAAAAATATAAAATTCAGTTAGTAATAAAAAAATTAAATTACGTAAAAATAAACAATGAAAAATAAATTTGTACCCAATATGGAAAAAAACCGCCCAAAATCCGCCCAAACCACAAAATTTATCTTTTTTCCGCCCAAATTTGGACGGAAACGCCCAAAACGGCAACACTGGACACGCGCAAATGTTACGCTCTTTTGCTCTCATCAAGCAAATCGGTGTTTATGCGAAAAACGCATGTATGTATGTATGCATGAACATTACCCGCTAGCAATGAAAATTCCAATTAACTAAATTTCGCCAGTCTTGTACTAGTTATAAGCCGTACTAGTACCAAATGTGTCCCCAAGTAATGCGGATGGAACCAATTGACACCTTTTCGTCCCCAAGTAAACGAAGAGGCGACAGTTGTGCATAAATAAAAAACCACCACCAAAAAACCAACCAACAGACAAGTTAAACGAACATGTGAATGAGATCTCTACGAACAAGAATCACTTTGAATAGTTTTTTGTTTAGATGATCAACAAAAAACAATGAACAGTTATTCTTGAGGAATGCACGTGCGTTTTGTTTGGAAAAAATCATTCTTATTTTGATCGTTGTGAAGTGAAGTTGCATTGTGAAAATTGTGTTAATTAAATCATAAAGTGATTAAAATAACAATTAAAAAGGTAAGAATGAGTAGCAAAAGACAATTTAGACGTAGAGTAAAGAAAGAAAAGGAATCTTTGATTAAAAAAATTGATAATGTTGTCTCAGAGGTAACCCCCACATAATTATTCTATTGAGGAACCTTCAGAAAATATCAGACCAATATCTCCACATATTTTAGTGGAAGAAGAAGACTTTAACCATGCCGGGCAATTTAATTTAAAATTTGAGCAATGGTTTAAAAAACACAGACCGTCTAGAAATTGTGTGCAAGATCTAGTTTCAATTTTAAGAGAAGAAGGTGTTAGTATCTCTTTCAACCCTACTTTTTATTGTCCATCAAGGCCTTTAATAGAAAGTATTGCAGGTGGAACTTATATTCATATCGGGGTTAGATCACAGCTTTTAAAACTTTCTAATTGTATTTCTTTGCCTCAAAATATAACCATTGATGTGAATATAGACGGGCTTCCACTTTTTAAAAGCTCAAAAACTCAAATTTGGCCGATCTTAGTTAAAAGTACAAATACACCTAAATGTTATGTTGTACCGGTTGGAGTTTTTTTTAGGCAAAACTAAACCACAAGACCTGGACACATATTTACGTCAATTTCAAGAAGAAATGGCACATTCTACAGAATATGGTCTAGAAATTGGAGGTCTCACATACACTATAAATATTCGTGCTACAATTTGTGATGCTCCTGCAAAAGCTTTTATAACCGGTGTCCCGTCTCATACATCACGATGCGGTTGTGCAAAATGTACACAGGTTGGAAAAAAAATAAACGGGACATTAACATACAGCTCAATATGCGATGTTATAATCAGTGATGAAGATTTCGCTTCTAGAAAATATACAAACTTTCACCAAACAAAATACCTTTCAAGAAATTCCCCTCTTGAGAGTATTGGTGTAAAAATGGTTACACAAGTTATATTAGATGTTATGCACCTAATAGATTTAGGTGTTGTGAGAAAATTTCTTATAAGACTTATAAATAATAAAAGTAATATTAAAATTTGCTATTAAGCCATTTCGAACATATCCGAGTCCTTGTCTAATATTCGAAAATATAGCATTAAAGAGTTCTGTCGTAAACCCAGATCATTGGACGAATTGGAAGGCAACTGAATTTCGGCAATTTATTTTATATAACGGAATTATTGTCTTAAAGAATGTCGTACACGAAGATGTGTATTATATTTTTTATTATTACATTGTTCGTATATAATAATTTGTTGTCCAAAACAAAGACCGATAAATCTAGAAACTGCTCAAAATATGCTTAATATATTTGTTGAAAACTTTGCTACAGTATTTGGTGAAAATAGTATTTCATATAATGTACATTCCTTGCTACATTTGGAAAAATCTATTAATATAGTTGGAGATCCTACAAGTGGATCATCTTATCCTTTCGAGAACTACCTTCAAAAATTAAAGAAATATATAAAAAGTCCGAGGAACATTTTAGAACAAATTTATAGGTATTCTGTAGAAGAAACATTTGAACTAAATTCAGGAAATAGTACTCCAATTCTAAATGTAGAAAATAATAAATACATATTTAAAAATTGTACTCTAACTACACGCTTTCCAAACAATGCCGCCTACATAAGATCTTCTATTCCTATACAGATTGTAACGTTCCGCGATTGCCAAGAGGGGTTTTTATTGGGTCGCAGGTACACAAATCCACAAAGTTTTTTTAACGAACCCTGTGATTCATTAGACTTGGGTATAAGCGTAGTGGACTCAGAGCCATCGTGCCGCGAAGAACTCTTTCCCATAACCGATTTAGAGTGTAAGCTAGTAGTTTTACCCTACAATAGCAAACTAGTTATACTGCCTTTATTGCACACCTGCCTTTGAAATTTCATTGTCAGTTCATACAACTCCTTTTCTTTTTATTAATTGGATTGTTAAATTAATTGTTTGTTATTATATACATGAAATTCATTTTCTTTAGTTTTTTTAGTTTTTATTTTAAAATGGAAGAAACACCCAGAAAAATTAAATGTTTCAGTTCAATTATAAACAATGGTAAGTAATTAATAATCTTAAATAATTTCCTAATTAATTCACTATTATTATTTTTCTATTTTGCAGATGGTCTCAATCAAAAGTGCAATTGCGAAACATTTGTTAAAAAGATGGAAAATGTGGAAAATACTCAAAAAGTAATTCAAGGTAAAATTATGTCATTTTTCTTAGAATTGTTGCATTGTTGTTAATTTGTTTCTTTGTTTTCACTATAGGTCAGATCAAGGTTTTAGCTGAGGCATTAGCTGAGTTGAAGGTGATGGTGCAAAAATTACTTCGATCTCAAAGTGATGAGATACCTTTAACGAATAGGTTACCCATCAGCACTGAGAAAGACCTTATTGAAATTAATAACGACATCACAAGTGAGAATAAAGATCTATATGTAAGTATTTTTAAATTCTTTTCTTAGTGAAGACAGATTATATACAAATATTTTGCTAATTTTCAGTTTAAGATTATATCATCCATTATAAAAAGAGAGGGAATATTGAAATCATTAAAAAATATAGGTTTAAAAATTACTTACGAATATAATATTGACGGAAATCATGGAAAAAAAGTTTGAAGTCCCTAAGCAATATATATAACGTAATTTTAGGTAAGGTATATAAGAAAATATTACTATATTCTACATAATTGTATAAATCAAACATTATTTTTTTGCAGATTCAATACCAGTTCAAGAAAATTCAGACACCCCTGAAACGCAACTGCGAAAAGCAATACAAGTGCAAAAGAAACGATTTTTTAAACAAGTGAGTGCTGAGAGAAAAGCAGAATAGTTAATAAAATATTACCATTAACTTTATTTTATAAATATTGCATTTGTTTTGTTTTTATATTAACTATGTAAATATGGTTTTAAGAATCAGATAAACATGTGCCAACATGTGTTTTTTGTGTTAAGTTTATATATATGTATTTATATGTATATATATTGAATTTAATTTATTTGTGTTTTTATAGAGTAACGTATATTTGTATTCATTTATGTTTCAAATAAAAAATGTATTAAAACTAAAAATTATCATTTCAGTAACAATAATTGGTACTGAACTAGTTCATTGGAAACTAGTTTAGAATCGGTCTGCTTATACTAGATAGGGGATAGTCAATTGACACTAGTACATGATTGTATACATAGAACTAGATAGGGGGTAGTCTGCTGACACTAGTATATGGCTGTATACTTGGAACTAGGTAGGGGTTAGTCTTTTGTCTCTGGTATATGACTGTAAACCTGGAACTAGTACAGTATCATCTACAGGTAATGCAAAAGGAGTCAATTGGTTACCTCGTATGACATCCCCATGTTAAAGTTTACAGTTGTTTGCACTGTGAGGGGTCTTAAGTGGAACTAGTTACTGTAACCCTTAGAATCGACGAGTATACGGTGCCGAACTAGTCCACATTGCTAGCGGGTAGTAAGAAGCAACGTCTCAGCAACAAAAAAAAAAACATCCAAACAACTTGAGAGTCTCTTTGTGTGTTGTTGTTGTAACGATTTCTTTGTCAAGTAGGCATTTTTGGGTGCATGGACAATAGAAAAGAAATAAAGTTTCAGCAACAGTTTCCATCCCTCCTGCCGCCCACACACCGCAAATAGTTCCAGCAGCGATCGGCAGTGTTTGCTTGGTGAGAGCAAAAGAGCGTAACATTGGCGCGTGTCTCAAGTTGAGACACTATGTGCGTTGTGTGCTCTTTGACAAAAATCCTCTCTGCACCCATAAAAAAATATGTTCTAAGATATAAAATATGTTGGTACCCAACAAATAAAATTGAGTTATGTTACAAAATGTTGCAAACAAATATTTGTTTGCACCGAAACAAATTATGTTTGCATCCAAAAATACAGTGGTTTCTATTTACCTGCATCAACATTAGCTGCGCATTGGCCTTTGCAGACCAAAAAACTTTTGTTATGCCATTTTTTTCTGAATCCCTTTATTTGAATTGTATTTAAGTGCCCAATCGATAGCTGCACATTGGACATTACTGCCTTGAAAATTTGGTAATTTTTTTTTAATTTGGTCACAAAAGTTGTATTTATCTGCACAAGAAAATTTTTTGCAAACTCAAAAAAGACACTAAAAACTACCACTTCGTTTCTGTATTCGCAAAAACAATAACAACACAAGAAAAGAGCATGCATTAAAAACATATTCTCGCTTCCTCTCCCACACTAAAAGATGGTTATGCTGGATAAAACACCACTGATGCTCAAATACATACGAATAGAAAATTAAAGATACCTGCACTTTTTGTATACGTGAGTACAATTAAAGATACCTGCTTCATTGTGCAGATAAGTGCAGTGAAGCTACATGCATTTTGGGCATTGCTGCACAAGATGTCGTGCAATTTTTGATTGTGCAGGTAAGCAAAAAATACTGTATATTTGTTTGCAACCAGTCCCAAACAAATATATGTTTGGATCCAAATATATTTCTAACATATATTTTTCTGCGTGTAGCTAGATTGACTCAGCTCGGCGAGCTAAGAAGATCCATATATACTTTCCTATGTGGGAAACCCATATTTCGTGGTGTTACATAATTTTTGGCCCAATCAAACTTATAATACCCCCAACAGATAGTGTTGTAGGGTATAAAAATCATATCCTATGTTTTGAATTCTTAAAGCGGCGAACGAGTTCTGTTCGAAATTAAACCTTAAACATGTATACTTCTCATTTTAAAAGTAGTTTCCATTAAATGCAAAGAAACTTATAACTTTAAAAATTAAATTAAACGATTCTCATACAATGTTCACATACTTTTTCATTTACGCATGTTTATTTGCATGCCCATATATATATGGATTTTTCAAAAGAAGGACATCGCACAGTATGGTCAAAAAAGGCTGATGGCAATATTGCTGTTATTGTTCTCAGTAAGTCTTGTATTGTCATATTGAATTCGAAGAATATGCTTGCACAACGAATCCTGCTACCTCCATAGTTAGAATGCTGTGAACACACAAGTATAGGGGATATCACAATTAAACATTCATACCTATGTATGAGGGGCAACTTTGAGATTTTGCTATCAGTTGTACATCTGTTTCTGCATAAGCTCAGACGACGATGAAGAAGGCAACGAGGAAGATGAAATAGAGTATAGGACATGTAAAGTATGCGGACTAACGTTTGTTTCAAAGCAAAAAAGTTAACTGTTTTCTCCTAACTGTTACGGATATAGCTCTACCGCAATGAATACCATTTTATTGTCAATTCCACCTTTTTTCTGGTAATGCTACCAGATTGCAAGAACTTTATATTTTGATTAGTCGATAGAGTACTTAAACTTAGCTCGGAATATAATAAGAGCCGATGTATTGAGATGTGCAAAATTGTTCAGACAACATCACCAATTCCATATTTTTAGAGCTAGTAATATTTAAAATCTTGAAGTTAAAATTTAGAACATTTTGAATTTGAGGTCTCAGAAAAAGTTGACATACACAAACTTAATCTTATAGTGGCAGAAATCTTGAAATGTGGAAAATCGGGAAATAATTACATTTTTTTGAGAAATATTATTTGAAATTATATCCCTTCAAGAGGAGATACCAGCAGGAGTCGTGGGTTTGGCTCGGTAGTTTTAACGAGAGAACCTAATCCATATATTGGGTAGTGCTGGTAAGATTCTAGTGAAAAAAGGACAGATATTCCTAAAGATTCTGGCCTTGGTTTGTACGCCACCCCATTGTATGATGAAGGGTATACACATCCTACATCCTTAGTAGTTATTTTTCTCACAATCTGACAACATCTTCGACTAGCCATAAGGTTGTTAAATTTCTTCGACGATGAGGGTTGTTCTGGTCGTTAAAGTTATTGCAAAACTGACATCCAGCATCTGTTGTAGTTGTGCACGTTACAGATACACGAATGCACTGCCCTCTATCAGCAAACGAACGCAGGACATATCGCATATACACACTTTGCTGCATGCAAAATTGCAACCAGTAGAAGAACGATGCCCAAAGTCGACCCCATCCGACACATTTCATATCTGATAACCGTATTCTTATGGATAATGTAATACAAAAGACTGTGTGATTAAAAACAAGTAAAAAAGCAGTAAGTTCGGCCGGGACGAACTTTGAATACCCTCCACCATTTGGATCGAATTAGAAAATATTGAAAAAAATAAAATCCATTGAAAATTCTGTTAAAATCTTTAAAATACCTAATATCGGAAGGTGCCGATATATGAGGGGATAAATGCTATTGTGGACCTATATAGACAAATCTATGTCTGGGGGTAAAGTACTCACAAGGAACTCCTTGTGTGGATTTTCAGATAATTCCAATGGGAAATGTGGCTAAAATCATCAAAATCCCGAATATCGGGGGTACCGTTATATGGGGGATATACGATATTGTGGACCTATATAGACAAATACCTTTCAGGGGTTAAAGTGCTCACAAAGAAATCCTTGTGTGGATTTTCAGACAATTCCGTTGAAAAATGTGGGTAAAATCATCAAAATACCGAATATAGGGGAGTACCGTTATATGGGGGATATACGATATTGTGGACCTATACACACAACTCTCTTTCAGGGAGTAAAGTACTCACAAAGAACTCCTTGTGTGGATTATCAGACAATTCCGTTGAAAATGTGGGTAAAATCATCAAAATGCCGAATATAGGGGAGTACCGTTAAATGGGGGAATACGATATTGTGGACCTAAATAGACAATTCTTTTTGAGGGGGTAAAATGCCCACAAGGCACTCCTTTTGTGGAATTTCAGACAATTCCATTGAAAAATGTGGATAAAATCATCAAAATACCAAATATCGGGGGTATGCGATATCGTGGACCTATATAGATAATTCTCTGCCGAGGTATAAAGTACCCACAAGGAAGTCCTTGTGTGGATTTTCAGACAATTGCTTTGAAAAATGTGGGTAAAATCATCAAAATACCGAATATGGGGGATACCGTTATATGGGGGATATACGATATCGTGGACCTATATAGATAATTCTCTGCCGAGGTATAAAGTACCCACAAGGAATTACTTATGTGGATTTTCAGAAAATTCCATTGAAAAAGGTGGCTAACATCAGCAAAATACCGAATATCGGGGGTACCGTTATATGGGGACTATACGATATCGTGGACCGATATACCCCATCTACGAACTTGACCTGCCTGCAGACAAAAGAGAGATCTGTGCAAAATTTTAGCTTCCTATCTTAATTCGTTTAGACTTTAGCGTGATTACAACAGACGGACAGACGGACGGACAGGGCTAAATCGTCTTAGATTTTTACGCTGATCAAGAATATATATACTTTGTTGGGTCTAAAATGATTATTTCGATGAGTTACAAACGGAATGACGAACTTAATATACACTCCATACTTTTTTTGGTGGAGGGTATAACAATTGTAATCGGTACACCATTCAATGGTTCTCTAGTGTGAGTATCACTTATGAACTCACTAGTGTATTCAAAGAGATCCAAATGTCGGACGTCTGAACCGTGTACTCAAAGTCGGTAGTTTTTTCCGATATGTCTGACCGACGTATGTCCGAATTCTGTTAGTTTGTCGTAGGAATTTATTCTGTTGTAGAATTTTTTTCTCTTCTGCTTGTGAGGTAACATTTGTTGTAAGCAAACAAAAAGAAAATAAAACAAAATGAGTTTCTCTCTTCTTCCGTCCGTCGGCGAAAAATGCGTATTATTGATACCAATTTATAATACAATTTTCTCGAAATGTTTGTATTAAATGAACAATTTACTATGTGTATTTACACATATTCAATAGTTATTACTGAAGAATAGTCTACTGTTGATGTTAATTGCTATAGTAATCACATTATTGTGAAAATTCGCAGGGTATTAATTCCAAATTCGGTCCGAAAACTCTAATTTTCCTTTCGAATTTTCCATGGAGATCATTGCAACGTTCGGGTCGAAGTGTGACCGAACTCGGACAGTTTGGTCGCTGAGTTCTTGCAAATCTCTTCCAATGAACAACTAATAGCGAATGATTGAGTAAACAGTTTCATTTGCTCAACGCCAGTAAGTATCTCCTTTATTACAATGCTCATGTTCGCGCTTAGTAGCAATTCCACAGACCATTGACCATTATTCATTATACTCAGAAATGACAAGAAATACCAAGAAATAACTGTTGATAATTAATTTATTCCAACATGCAGGGCGAGATGAAAAAACTGCAACCAACTTCATACTGCTGTCATTACTAAGCCACTCGTCCGACAGCTGTTAAAATTATTCCAATGACAGCTCATTATGTAGTTTACAAGCATACAAAAGCATTTTGGTCAAAATTTTCCAGAAAAAAGTTATTCGTGATGGAATTTAAGAGTGTGAATTCTTTATAGTTGGCTGTAAATGCACAAGTGAATAAATCTTTTGTGTCTCGTACCATCGCTCGTTACCGAGATACTGGTAGCGTAGCCCAATGTCAAGGAAGTGGATGGAAGAAAACAGCAACATCAGCAGAAATGGTTCTAAAAGTAAAGAAGCGACTTGATCGAAACCCGCGTTGCAGTGGCCGGAAAATGGCTCGTGAGCTGAACATATCGCAATATTCCATTCGGCAAATATTGAAAATGAGATTGGGGTAAAGCCATGGTTTTTATACCCTCCACCAAAGTATGGAGGGTATATTAAGTTTGTCATTCTGTTTATAACACTTCGAAATATACATTTTAGACACCACAAAGTATATATATTCTTGATCAGCAAAAAAATCTATGTCGATTTAGCTATGTCCGTCCGTCTATACGACTGTAGAAATCACTCTAGGTTCCGAACGAAACGAAGTAGGTTGATATAATTTTACTCAAATGTATAGTACGTCGGTAGGACTTTTGGTATTAAAAATGGACCATGTAGGTCCACGTTTTGGTATAGTCCCAATATAATAGTACTTCCCTATATTCGGTATTTTGGCGATTTAAGCGACATTATTCACCGGAAATGTTTAAAATTTAAAGTCTGTAAAAGATATTACAGTCTAAGACAGAAAATTGTCTGTGCAGGTCCACATCTTCGTAAATTCCCCATATAACGGTACCCCCGATATTCGGTATTTTAATGATTTTATCGACATTATTCACCGGAATTGTTTCAAATTTGGTATTTGAAGTTCGAAGTTCAAGTTACGCAATTCTATATTGTAAAGGCTTATGGCGAAAGCTGCCAACGTCGTTGTATAGGCCTAATATAATGTCTACATTCGGTATTTTTAAGATTTTAACTGATTTATTTATTTATTTTATTTTTTTTTTTTTTTTTGAAAATTGTCAAATTTGTTCTAAATGGTGAAGGGTATTCAAAGTTTGGCCCGGTCGAACTCACAGCTTTTTTACTTGTTTTTACTAAAACCCTCCACCCTTTTCTACTAACTTAACAGCTTAACTTTAACTTTCAATGCATTTGTTTTTCTTTCAATTTTTGATAAATATTTCTCTTCAGAAGAAACAAAAATGCATGTTCAAATCAAAAAGGTTGTCAAAAAAAAAAAAAAAAAAAATAATAAAAAAATTCCGATAAATCCAACATCGACATTGGCAAGGAAACAAAAGGGAAGCATCATATATGCAACTATTTTCATTTTTGCAAAACAAAAACTGGATATATAAAACCTAGAAAGATGTAAAACACGAACAAAGCTGTGAAGAAAATGACGTGCATGTTGTTGAGGCAATTTATGATTGCTGGAAAAACAGGTTGTGTTCTATTCTATGGTGTTGGGAAAGATTACTTTCAATTTGGGCAATTTCAAAGAAAAATTGCGCAAGAATGGTAAGATTTTTGGTGTTGTACCTTAATGTTAATCTTAACAAGAAAAGAAGCAGCTAAGTTCGGCCGCCTCGCCATTTGAAAATTAAAAAAAAATCCGTCCAAAAATACCGCTCAAATGAAAACCTTTATATCGGAGCTATACGACGACGACGTAGTGCTGGATAAGTATTTTTTGTGATAGATGAAGTAACGATTCCGAACTTCAAATACAAAATTTGACGCAATTCCGGTGAATAATATCGCTAATATCATGGGGGCTTGTATGGGGCTATACCAACGTAGACCTGCATAGACAATTTTCCGTCATAGGTTGTAGTATCCAGTATGAACTTGAAATACGAAATTTATTCAATTAACTGTGAATAAAGTCACGAAATCCTTGAAATATCGAATATCTCGGGGTAGCGTAATATGGGTGATATACTACAACGTAGACCTATATAGTAAATACTCTTCCACGGGATTAAGTACTCCGAGGGAACTACTTGTGTAGAATTACGGACAATTCCATTAAATAATGTGGCTAAACTCATCAAAATGCCGAATATTGGGATTTACGGTTATATGGGGGATACCCGATATCGTGGACCTATATAGACAATTCTCTTTCAGGGGATAAAGTACTCAGAGGCCACTACTAGTATACATTTTAGGTCAATTCCGTTAAAAAAATGTGACTAAAATCACCAAAATACCGAATATCGCGGGACACCATATATCAAAGAGAAAATTCTCTTTCAGTGGGTAAAGTATTCACATCCTTGCCATTAAAAATGTGACTAAAATCATAAAAATATCAAATGTCTAGAGGAACAGATATATGGGGGATAAACGATATAGTAGACCTATATGGACAATTCTCCTTCAGGGGTAAAGTACTCACAGAGAACTCCTTGTGTACATTTTAAGCCAATTCCATTGAAAACAAGTTAAAAAGCTCTAAGTTCGGCCGGGCCGAACTTTTAATACCCTCCACCATTTGCAACGAATTTGGAAATTTTTAAAAAATAAAATCCTTAAAAAATTCTGTTAAAATTTTAAAAATACCGAATATAGCCGTCATATTGGGGTCTATACGACGTGGACATACATAGGCATAAGGAGGTGCCGTTAAATTGGAGCTGTGCAAAGACCTGGACCAGCATAGACAGTTTCTGTCACAGGCTGTAGCATCCATTGCGAACTTCAAATACCACATTTCAAACAATTTCGGTGGGTATTGTACCTAAAATCGTCAAAATACCGAATATGGGGAGGTACTGATATATGGGGCCTATACGAAGACCTGGACCCGGACAGACAATTTTCTTTCAGTCTTTGAGTATTCATTACGAACTTCAAATACCAATTTTCAAACAATTCCGGTGAATAATGTCGCTAAAATCATCAAAATACCGAATATAGGGAGGTACCGTTATATGGGGGCTATACGAAGACGTGGACCTGCACAGACAATTTTCTGTCTTAGACTGTAGTATTCATTACGAATTTCAAATACCAATTTTCAAACAATTCCGGTGAATAATGTCGCTAAAATCATGAAAATACCGAATATAGGGAGGTACTGATATATGGGGCCTATACGAAGACCTGGACCCGCACAGAAAATTTTCTGCCACAGACTGTAGTTCCTATAACGAACTTCAAATACCAAATTTGAAACAATTCCCGTGAATAATGTCGTTAAAATCATCAAAATATCGGGAGGTACCGTTATATGGGGGCTATACGAAGACATGGACTTGCACAGACAATTTTCTATCTTAGACTGTTGTATTCATTACGAACCTCAAATACCAATTTTGAAACAATTCCGGTGAATAATGTCGCTAAAATCATCAAAATACCGAATATAGGGAGGTACTGATATACGGGGCCTATACGAAGACCTGGACCCGCACAGACAATTTTCTGTCACAGACTGTAGTTCCTATAACGAACTTCAAATACCAAATTTGAAACAATTCCCGTGAATAATGTCGTTAAAATCATCAAAATATCGGGAGGTACCGTTATATGGGGGAATACGATATTGTGGACCTAAATAGACAATTCTTTTTGAGGGGGTAAAATGCCCACAAGGCACTCCTTTTGTGGAATTTCAGACAATTCCATTGAAAAATGTGGATAAAATCATCAAAATACCAAATATCGGGGGTATGCGATATCGTGGACCTATATAGATAATTCTCTGCCGAGGTATAAAGTACCCACAAGGAAGTCCTTGTGTGGATTTTCAGACAATTGCTTTGAAAAATGTGGGTAAAATCATCAAAATACCGAATATGGGGGATACCGTTATATGGGGGATATACGATATCGTGGACCTATATAGATAATTCTCTGCCGAGGTATAAAGTACCCACAAGGAATTACTTATGTGGATTTTCAGAAAATTCCATTGAAAAAGGTGGCTAACATCAGCAAAATACCGAATATCGGGGGTACCGTTATATGGGGACTATACGATATCGTGGACCGATATACCCCATCTACGAACTTGACCTGCCTGCAGACAAAAGAGAGATCTGTGCAAAATTTTAGCTTCCTATCTTAATTCGTTTAGACTTTAGCGTGATTACAACAGACGGACAGACGGACGGACAGGGCTAAATCGTCTTAGATTTTTACGCTGATCAAGAATATATATACTTTGTTGGGTCTAAAATGATTATTTCGATGAGTTACAAACGGAATGACGAACTTAATATACACTCCATACTTTTTTTGGTGGAGGGTATAACAATTGTAATCGGTACACCATTCACTGGTTCTCTAGTGTGAGTATCACTTATGAACTCACTAGTGTATTCAAAGAGATCCAAATGTCGGACGTCTGAACCGTGTACTCAAAGTCGGTAGTTTTTTCCGATATGTCTGACCGACGTATGTCCGAATTCTGTTAGTTTGTCGTAGGAATTTATTCTGTTGTAGAATTTTTTTCTCTTCTGCTTGTGAGGTAACATTTGTTGTAAGCAAACAAAAAGAAAATAAAACAAAATGAGTTTCTCTCTTCTTCCGTCCGTCGGCGAAAAATGCGTATTATTGATACCAATTTATAATACAATTTTCTCGAAATGTTTGTATTAAATGAACAATTTACTATGTGTATTTACACATATTCAATAGTTATTACTGAAGAATAGTCTACTGTTGATGTTAATTGCTATAGTAATCACATTATTGTGAAAATTCGCAGGGTATTAATTCCAAATTCGGTCCGAAAACTCTAATTTTCCTTTCGAATTTTCCATGGAGATCATTGCAACGTTCGGGTCGAAGTGTGACCGAACTCGGACAGTTTGGTCGCTGAGTTCTTGCAAATCTCTTCCAATGAACAACTAATAGCGAATGATTGAGTAAACAGTTTCATTTGCTCAACGCCAGTAAGTATCTCCTTTATTACAATGCTCATGTTCGCGCTTAGTAGCAATTCCACAGACCATTGACCATTATTCATTATACTCAGAAATGACAAGAAATACCAAGAAATAACTGTTGATAATTAATTTATTCCAACATGCAGGGCGAGATGAAAAAACTACAACCAACTTCATACTGCTGTCATTACTAAGCCACTCGTCCGACAGCTGTTAAAATTATTCCAATGACAGCTCATTATGTAGTTTACAAGCATACAAAAGCATTTTGGTCAAAATTTTCCAGAAAAAAGTTATTCGTGATGGAATTTAAGAGTGTGAATTCTTTATAGTTGGCTGTAAATGCACAAGTGAATAAATCTTTTGTGTCTCGTACCATCGCTCGTTACCGAGATACTGGTAGCGTAGCCCAATGTCAAGGAAGTGGATGGAAGAAAACAGCAACATCAGCAGAAATGGTTCTAAAAGTAAAGAAGCGACTTGATCGAAACCCGCGTCGCAGTGGCCGGAAAATGGCTCGTGAGCTGAACATATCGCAATATTCCATTCGGCAAATATTGAAAATGAGATTGGGGTAAAGCCATGGTTTTTATACCCTCCACCAAAGTATGGAGGGTATATTAAGTTTGTCATTCTGTTTATAACACTTCGAAATATACATTTTAGACACCACAAAGTATATATATTCTTGATCAGCAAAAAATCTATGTCGATTTAGCTATGTCCGTCCGTCTATACGTCTGTAGAAATCACTCTAGGTTCCGAACGAAACAAAGTAGGTTGATATAATTTTACTCAAATGTATAGTACGTCGGTAGGACTTTTGGTATTAAAAATGGACCATGTAGGTCCACGTTTTGGTATAGTCCCAATATAATAGTACTTCCCTATATTCGGTATTTTGGCGATTTAAGCGACATTATTCACCGGAAATGTTTAAAATTTAAAGTCTGTTAAAGATATTACAGTCTAAGACAGAAAATTGTCTGTGCAGGTCCACATCTTCGTAAATTCCCCATATAACGGTACCCCCGATATTCGGTATTTTAATGATTTTATCGACATTATTCACCGGAATTGTTTCAAATTTGGTATTTGAAGTTCGAAGTTCAAGTTACGCAATTCTATATTGTAAAGGCTTATGGCGAAAGCTGCCAACGTCGTTGTATAGGCCTAATATATTGTCTACATTCGGTATTTTTAAGATTTTAACTGATTTATTTATTTATTTATTTTTTTTTTTTTTTTTTGAAAATTGTCAAATTTGTTCTAAATGGTGAAGTGTATTCAAAGTTTGGCCCGGTCGAACTCACAGCTTTTTTACTTGTTTTTACTAAAACCCTCCACCCTTTTCTACTAACTTAACAGCTTAACTTTAACTTTCAATGCATTTGTTTTTCTTTCAATTTTTGATAAATATTTCTCTTCAGAAGAAACAAAAATGCATGTTCAAATCAAAAAGGTTGTCAAAAAAAAAAAAAAAAAAAAATAATAAAAAATTCCGATAAATCCAACATCGACATTGGCAAGGAAACAAAAGGGAAGCATCATATATGCAACTATTTTCATTTTTGCAAAACAAAAACTGGATATATAAAACCTAGAAAGATGTAAAACACGAACAAAGCTGTGAAGAAAATGACGTGCATGTTGTTGAGGCAATTTATGATTGCTGGAAAAACAGGTTGTGTTCTATTCTATGGTGTTGGGAAAGATTACTTTCAATTTGGGCAATTTCAAAGAAAAATTGCGCAAGAATGGTAAGATTTTTGGTGTTGTACCTTAATGTTAATCTTAACAAGAAAAGAAGCAGCTAAGTTCGGCCGCCTCGCCATTTGAAAATTAAAAAAAAATCCGTCCAAAAATACCGCTCAAATGAAAACCTTTATATCGGAGCTATACGACGACGACGTAGTGCTGGATAAGTATTTTTTGTGATAGATGAAGTAACGATTCCGAACTTCAAATACAAAATTTGACGCAATTTCGGTGAATAATATCGCTAATATCATGGGGGCTTGTATGGGGCTATACCAACGTAGACCTGCATAGACAATTTTCCGTCATAGGTTGTAGTATCCAGTATGAACTTGAAATACGAAATTTATTCAATTAACTGTGAATAAAGTCACGAAATCCTTGAAATATCGAATATCTCGGGGTAGCGTAATATGGGTGATACTACAACGTAGACCTATATAGTAAATACTCTTCCAGGGGATTAAGTACTCCGAGGGAACTACTTGTGTAGAATTACGGACAATTCCATTAAATAATGTGGCTAAACTCATCAAAATGCCGAATATTGGGATTTACGGTTATATGGGGGATACCCGATATCGTGGACCTATATAGACAATTCTCTTTCAGGGGATAAAGTACTCAGAGGCCACTACTAGAATACATTTTAGGTCAATTCCGTTAAAAAAAATGTGACTAAAATCACCAAAATACCGAATATCGCGGGACACCATATATCAAAGAGAAAATTCTCTTTCAGTGGGTAAAGTATTCACATCCTTGCCATTAAAAAATGTGACTAAAATCATAAAAATATCAAATGTCTAGAGGAACAGATATATGGGGGATAAACGATATAGTAGACCTATATGGACAATTCTCCTTCAGGGGTAAAGTACTCACAGAGAACTCCTTGTGTACATTTTAAGCCAATTCCATTGAAAACAAGTTAAAAAGCTCTAAGTTCGGCCGGGCCGAACTTTTAATACCCTCCACCATTTGCAACGAATTTGGAAATTTTTAAAAAATAAAATCCTTAAAAAATTCTGTTAAAATTTTAAAAATACCGAATATAGCCGTCATATTGGGGTCTATACGACGTGGACATACATAGGCATAAGGAGGTGCCGTTAAATTGGAGCTGTGCAAAGACCTGGACCAGCATAGACAGTTTTCTGTCACAGGCTGTAGCATCCATTGCGAACTTCAAATACCACATTTCAAACAATTTCGGTGGGTATTGTACCTAAAATCGTCAAAATACCGAATATGGGGAGGTACTGATATATGGGGCCTATACGAAGACCTGGACCCGGACAGACAATTTTCTTTCAGTCTTTGAGTATTCATTACGAACTTCAAATACCAATTTTCAAACAATTCCGGTGAATAATGTCGCTAAAATCATCAAAATACCGAATATAGGGAGGTACCGTTATATGGGGGCTATACGAAGACGTGGACCTGCACAGACAATTTTCTGTCTTAGACTGTAGTATTCATTACGAATTTCAAATACCAATTTTCAAACAATTCCGGTGAATAATGTCGCTAAAATCATGAAAATACCGAATATAGGGAGGTACTGATATATGGGGCCTATACGAAGACCTGGACCCGCACAGAAAATTTTCTGCCACAGACTGTAGTTCCTATAACGAACTTCAAATACCAAATTTGAAACAATTCCCGTGAATAATGTCGTTAAAATCATTAAAATATCGGGAGGCACCGTTATATTGGGGCTATACGAAGACATGGACTTGCACAGACAATTTTCTATCTTAGACTGTTGTATTCATTACGAACCTCAAATACCAATTTTGAAACAATTCCGGTGAATAATGTCGCTAAAATCATCAAAATACCGAATATAGGGAGGTACTGATATACGGGGCCTATACGAAGACCTGGACCCGCACAGACAATTTTCTGTCACAGACTGTAGTTCCTATAACGAACTTCAAATACCAAATTTGAAACAATTCCCGTGAATAATGTCGTTAAAATCATCAAAATATCGAATATCGGGAGGTACCGTTATATGGGGGCTATATGAAAATGTGGACCTACATGGCCCATTTACGAACTTAACCTGCCTACTGGAAAAATAAACATGTGTGCCAAATTTTAGCCATCTATCTCAATTCATTCGAAAGATAGCGTGATTACAACAGACAGGCGGACAGACAGACAGACTGACAGACAGACAGACGGACATCGCTAAATCGACTTAGAATTTTACGCTGATCAAGAATATATATACTTTGTTGGGTCTGACATGAGTATTTCGAGGAGTTACAAACGGAATGACAAAGTTAATATACCCTCCATAGTATGGTGGAGGGTATAAAAATCTGGCTAAAATCATCAAAATACCCAATATCGCGGGAGCCATTGTATGGGGGCTATACGATATCGAGGACCGATATAGCCCATCTTCGAACTTGACCTGCCTGCAGACAAAATACAGATCGGTGCAAAAAATTTGCTTCCCATCTTCATTCGTTATTTCTCTAGCGTGATTACAACAGACGAAAAGGGCTAAATCGTCTTAGAATTTTACGTTGATCGAGAATATATATAGGTTGTTGGATCTAAAATTTTTATTTCGATGAGTTACAAACGGATTGACGAACTTAAATAACCTCCATACTATGTGTGGTGGAGGGTATAAAAATGTAGGAATTTTTACGGAAATAACAATTAAATTGTTTTCGCAAGAAAAACCAATTTTAAAAATTATTGCAATGTGTAAGTATTATTTTCTCACTATAATGCGTAAGTATGTAGCTTTGGTGTTATTTTTGCGTATTTAAGTCAAACTGAAAGAAAACCCCTTATATAAAACACAAAGAAGACGAATACAATTTATTGACCCAAGAAAATTTTCCATAACATTTGGCATCAAAAAGCTTTCATGGCGGCAAAGCCACTGATGTGATGAGAATGTACAAATATGCATAGAGTTTTCGATAATTCATGTTGAATTTCTTTCACACAATGTAAAACCACAAAACAATGAAGTAAAATACTATTATTTGTTTTTTTTTTATAGATAATAATTTAGTGATTGACTTTTATTGGCTATCAGGTGTTGCACATCAAATAATATCAACACTTAAGTTAATAAGATTTTCCAATACTTCCCATAAACTACGAATTCATTTATTCTAATTAACTAAATTTTTTACTATTCACTATCTATCTCTCTTCATTTGTATTTTCTTCTAGTTTCTTCTTCATCTTCTTTTCACTTTCTTCCTCAGTGCTCAATGCAAATTTTATACAATTTCAATTAATGTTGTTATTTGCATTTTTGCTTTTACATCCAGATGCGCCAAAAACCCAAAATCAATAATAAAACCAGTAAAGAAAGTCCTAAAATCGGGCGGGCCCGACTTTATGATACCCTACACCACTTTGCCTATTTAGTAGAGCTCCACATAATAATTAAAAGTTTTTATGGGAGAATTCAATTATGCACGCTATGATTATTATTATAAAGTTCAAAGGACTAAATATGCCGAAGCATTTGCATCTTTTAAATTCGGACTTGTATTGCCCATTTGGTGCACAATTAATTTGTAATCGGATAAAAATATATATGGGAGCTATATCCAAATCGGAACCGATCTCGATAAAATTTGGCAAAGATATTTCTGAGCTGTATTTGATATATTTCCCTGAATATCGTTGTTACGGAGTGCATATTACGGCTGCGGAGGACAAAAATAACAAATCGGATGAACAATATATATGGGAGCTATAGCTATATCTGAACCGATTTCGATCAAATTTGGCATACTTATTTTCAGGCCTAATTTGGTTGTATGTGCAAAATTCTATACTTTTCGGGCTAATATTTCACGTTTGGTGCACAATAAAAGGCAAATCGGACGAAGATATATATGGGAGCTATATCTAATTTTTTACCGATTATCTCCAATTTCAATAGGGTTTGTCTTTGGGCCAAACAAATGTTGTTTGGAAATTTTCATCTCAATCGGATAATAAATGCGAACTGTACTTTGTTTACAAAAATACATGGACAGACGGACGGACGGACAGACGGACTGACATGCATAAATCAACTCAGAAAGTGATTCTATGCAGATCAACAAAAGGAACTATGGGTCTATCTCGTTTCCATTTGCCTGTTACAAACAAATGCACAAAGACATAATACACTGACCACCTTGTGGTAAAGGGTATATTTATCACTTAAATACAACATCAAGGACTGGGATTCCTTGACACTCAAATCTATCACTATTATTCCCATTCCCAACACTTTTGTATGTATGTATGTGCACCTGGCATTTCTGGCATTGACATTGTTATCATAGTCAATGGCTTGGTGGATTTCAAATCAATTAACAAAATTAAACGATATTTATGCACAAACATACATACCTATTTGAATGTATGCGTTTGACAGGATTGAACATTTTTCTAACGAAGAGAAAAACCAGAAATTCAATTGAGGCAGAACGAAGAATGACTAGTAGCTTATTGTATATGTTCGATGGTGCACCTAGACATCAATTGTTAGTATATTTAATGGACGACGATTAAGGAACTTAAAAGGTTTCAAAAAGTAAAAGGAAAAAATTTTTTTTTATGAAACTAAACAAGACAGTAAAATCAATTAAAATAGAAGTTGCAATATTTTTCATGTACCAAATGTATATAATGTCAATTGTATTACAATTTTAACTATAATTAACCTTCAATTTAGAATACGGTTTGCGTTTGTTTTGCCAGCTATTTCATAGAAAACGCCATTACTAGTCCACAGTGCTTTTTGGCATCACTTCTACCTTAGTAAAACAAAATACTGCAAATATTGGCAAATATTAAACACCAATATCTAAAAACGTACAACCTTTCAGTATTGACCACACTTTTCACTCATACATAACTTTAATTTTCCGTCAAATTTAAAATATAAACGATTGAAAATATCATAAAATGCTTCAGTAACAAACCAAATGTGATGGAGAATAATTAATGTGTCTGACTTTTGACCACAAAATGTAATTTCCGTTAAAAGCTAAAAATTTCCAAATTTTCACTGTCGCTGGCAAGCGCCAAAGCAAAATGGCTTTGTTTTTGGTTATGTTCATCGCTGTTTGTGCATCCTGATAAGGTTCTCTGTCATTTGTTGAAATTAATGGTTGATGTCCACACGGAGTAATGGTTGTTATTTTTTTGATTTGGATGTTGGTGATAATTGTTGACATATGAGGGAAAAAATAATATACAGGATGAGACGAAAAAACTGCAACTAATTTCCGACTGCTGTCATTTGTATGCCACTCGTCCGACAGCTGTTAAAATTATTCCAGTGACAGCTCATTGTATTGTTTATAAGCGTGCAAAAGCATTTTGGTGAGAATTTTCCAGAAAAAAAGTTATTCGTGATGGAGTTGAAGCGGTTGGCTGGAAAACCTCAAGTGGCTATCGTTAGAGCCCTCCAGCATTTAAATGTGAATAAATATTTTGTGTCTCGTACCATCGCTCTTTACCGTGATACTGGTAGCGTAGCCCGACGTCAAGGGAGTGTGCGGAAGAAAACAGCAACATCGGCAGAAATGGTTCGAAAAGTAAAGAAGCGACTTGATCGAAACCCGTTGTCCAGCAGCTTGTAAACAAACAAAATTATCGTGTTTACTTGGTCAGCTGAAGATGTGCAACTTCAGTTGGCCACCAGAAGTAAAGCATCAGCCATGGTGATGGTGTTGGCCGCCATAACAGACGATGGTCACTCTCCGCTCGTATCAATCGACCGTGCCATCAGGACTTAGCACTCAGCACGCGCCACCAAAGAATGGTTACAAAATTTCGCTTCATTTCCATCGCACTAAAATCTCCGGATACCAATCCGTTGGACTATTGTGTCTGGAATATTTTGAAAAGCAATGTTGGCACTAAAAAATACCAAAGTTTCAATCACCTCAAGCAAGCGCTTCGCCGGGAATGAGCTAAAATACCGCAGAGCAATATTCGGTCAGCGCGTGACGGTTTCATTGGCCGTTTGAAGGCCATAATTCTTGCTAAAGGTGTCCAATTCGAACAAATTTAAATTTATTCTAAAATTTCCGACATTTTTTGGTTTCATTTAATTAAATTAAAAAAAAATTAAATTATGGCGTTTGACTTTGTTGCAGTTTTTTATATCACCCTACATATAACCTTGAAAGTCTCAAAATATACTACGACTTAAATTTAGTAATGATTAGCCGAGAGCTTTGATATTTTGATCTCATATATACCATAGCCGAATCTCACTTGTTTTGTTTAGCAGACCAATAAAGCTGATTTTGATACAAGCGACCGAATTCATTTTTAACAAGTTAAAAAGCAGTAAGTTCGGCTGGGCCGAACTTTTAATACCCTCCACCATTTGCAACGAATTTGGAAATTTTCAAAAAATAAAATATTTAAAAAATTCTGTTAAAATCTTAAAAATACCGAATATAGCCGTTATATTGGGGTCTATACGACATTACCATATTCAAATTGGAAACTTGAAATAAACGGTGAATAATGTAGCTAAAATCACCAAAATATCGTATATAAGTAGGAGCCGTTAAATTGGAGCTGTGCGAAGACCAGGACCAGCATAGACAATTTTCTGTCCCAGGCTGTTGCATCCATTACGAACTTGAAATACCAAATGTCAAACAAATTCGGTGGGTATTATACCTAAAATCGTCAAATTACCGAATAAGAGGAGGTATTGATATATGGGGCCTATACGAAGACCTAGACCCGCACAGACAATTTTCTGTCACTTACTGTAGTCCCAATAAAGAACTTCAAATACCAATTTTGAAACAATTCCGGTGAATAATGTCGCTAAAATCATTAAAATACCGAATATAGGGAGATACCGTTATATGGAGGCTATACGAAAATGTGGACCTGCACAGGCAATTTTCTGTCTTAGGGTGTAGTATCGATTTTAAACTTCAAATACCAAATTTTAAATTACTTCCGGGTAAAGGTCGCTAAAATCATCAAAATACCGAATATCGGGAGGTACCGTTATATGGGGGCTATTCGAAGACATAGACTTGCACAGACAATTGTCTATCTTAATGTGTAGTATCCATTTGGAACTTCAAATACCAAATTTGAAACAATTCCGGTGAATAATGTCGCTTAAATTATCAAAATACCGAATATATTGAAGTACTGTTATATGGGGGTTATATGAAAACAAGGACCTACATGACCCATTTACGAACTTAACATGCCTACTGGAAAAATAAGCATGTGTGCAAAATTTTAGCCATCTATCTCAATTCATTCCAATTCGAAAGAAAGCGTGATTACAACAGACAGACGGACAGACAGAAAGACAAACGGACATCGGACATCAAGAATATATAAACCTTGTTGGGTCTGACATGAGTATTTCGAGGGGTTACAAACGGAATGACAAAGTTAAGATACCCTCCATAGTATGGTGGAAGATATAAAAATCCGTTTCGGATATAGCTATAGCTTGTATATGTATGTTTCTTCCAATTTTGCTTTTAAGCCGCTCAAACCCGAACTATGCATTTTATTGATTGATATCGCAACAAGATATTTGGTACAGCCTTAAAACATCGGTTCAGACTGGACTGACTGTGTAGTGGTATAAATTATCATATAGTCGGACCGCTCTACTTTTTTATTGGGTTTCTTCATTCTCTGTGTACTGTAGCTCTTCACATGTTTCGTTGCTGCAAAATACACTTTTTTACTTCCAGACCTCTTGCAATGTTAACCACTTTAAATGTCTGCAGAATTAATAGTGGTTTTTTTCACGCTATTTACAAGTCAGGACAATTCTGCGATATTATAAAATATTGCATGAAAAAAAAAACATATTTATTTAAAACACACAGACCATACAAATGCACATGCAATCACCTAAACACATTGTTGCTTCGCATATCTCAAGAGCTCATGCTATAAATTTTACTCAAAAAGTATGGCTTTATTTGATACTGCAAATGTTACCAGCACTTGCTGCAGTAAAGTGTAATATTCTTGTTTATGTTGTATGCTGAGCACAAATACAAACGCACACAAGATGACACTTCTCCTTCAAATTATGCAGACGGAAATACTTTTAATGAATTTCCTAAAATTTCTGACAAGATAAATTTTGTGGCTAACTTCGTGTGTGGCAAACTCACATACACATTTTTTTGTCACAGGAATTAAAGAAGATATATGTGTATAAGTCCATATGAATATTTTCAGTCGATATAGATTTATAAGAATGCAATTGAACTTGTTCCTATTGTGGTATTCTTTTTTCATAGATGAAGTAGAAATTACGAGATAGGTTGCAAAGATCGCAGAACTGACAAAATAGAAATAACATAATATCATTTCTGTAGCTAAATTATTTTTTTAAATATTTTGCATTAGGAATAGTAATGCGATGGGAGTTGGTATTTTACCTATATCTATATGTATATATGAAAATCAATTGTTCTTTGGTAATTGTATCAACTGAGAACGGCTTGACCTATTTGCATAATTTTTTAACAACGTTCATCATACCCCGAGTTTGGTTTTTATAGAAAGAAATGTTGATCACGAGCACTTTTACGTCCACAACTTCGATTCGTCTAAAATCCTCATATTTGTCAAAATAATGAAAATATCGGTTTGAAAATTATTGCACGAGATGTTGTGGTATATCAATCTAACCCTAAGTATTTATTTGGCGGTTGAAAATGGCTGAACCGATTTGGATAATCTTTTTTACAAATGTTCGTAATACCCAGACTTAGAGGAAAAATAAATTTGCCATGCCTATTTTTTGGATTATGGTTATTAATTCACAGTTTTTCTAAACACCTAAAAAATAATAGTTTTTTAACTAAGATACCATATTAATTGAAAAAAGCTTGTTACACACGATATGTTGATTTTAAAAATCCGCCGTAATGCCTCGAATAAGAAAGAGCATTTTTGGTTGCAGAACGCTTCAAGTCAATCATATTTCTGATCAAATAAACGCGGGAGAAGCCCAAGAGCGAAATGTAATCGCACGGAATCGAGTATCACAAACACGTGCAACACGTACACCACAACAACGAGAACTTCCAATGAAGTAGATATCCATAGAATGAGATACAATCGTTAATTATTGTTGGCCCGAGTTGTAATAAATTTAAATATCCCTGCAAGAAGACAATTAATGCTGCGTTAAAATTTATCGTGCTGCTTTTCATTACAACAGAACGATTAATTACAGTGCCGATCAATCAGTTGCTATTGGTTCAATGAGCGTTATGTATCCACATTGTAAGGCTTTGAAGTATAACAATTAAAAAGCAATCAACAAAGTACCGAATATCGGGAGGTACAGTTATATGGGGCTATACGAAGACGTGAACCTGCATAGACAATTTTCTGTCATAGGCTGTAGTATCCATTACGAATTTCAGAAACCAAATTTAAAACAATTCCGGTGAATAGTATCGCTAAAATCATTAAAATACCGATTATCAGGGGTACCGTTATATGGGGGCTACACCAAAACGTGGCCCTACATGGCCCATTTTTATTCATACCAAAAGTCCTGCAGACATAATATAAATTTGAGTAAAATTTCATCAATCTACTTGAGTCCGATAGACGGACTCAATACTTGAGTCCGATAGACGGCTTCAATCGACATAGAATTTTACGCTGATCAAGAATATATATACTTTGTGGGGTCTAAAATATATATTTCGAGGTGTTACAAACGGAATAACAAACTTAATATACCCTCCATGCACTACAATCAATTGCCAAATCCTCATCAAATACGAACACTGTTTTCGATAATTATCTCAACATGCCTCCCATCGAAATTAATTGATTTGTAGAGCAAATACATAGTCGGCATGTGCGATTATATTTTGCATCAGATGCGTGTTGCAACATCGAATCTAAATTTGCAAGTGAGCGACGAAATTTACAATGAGTCTTTCATATTAATTGAGGACATGTGCTTGATGATGACACGACACGATGAAAACCGATGAAATGAATGCATGCCTGAAGTCGTCTCGACCTGTGGAAATACGTGAAGAAACTCAAATTGACTACTCAGATATTGGCAATGGCAAAATTTCGGTTCGGACGGTATTCAATTTCCCGTCACTTTTTGTCAATTCACCGAATCAAAATCAGAACTAATCCAAAAGGTTTTTTTTTTTATTCAAACTCATTTGTGTAAGACCATAAAATCATATTACATAGCTAGCAAAACCAGAGTATTTAATACTTATAATTAAATACAAAAAATTAAAACTATAAAATAATTTCTCTTCATTGGCTCCCCAGCCATAATAATATAATAAGACAAGAAAAATATAGCGTCCAAGCAAACAATAACTCAAATAGTTGTAATACAATGCAATCATTATGAAGATCATTTCACCAAAAGTCAGAAAATCAGAAGCGTGGCTATTTAGAAAAGAAAACTACAGCTCAAAAGAAGCAAAATGAATAAAAAGTTTCTTCCTAAAAACATTATTAGAGTGGGAAAATATCCTCAGTTCATAGGGTAATAGATTCCAATTCCGTGCAATTCTAACTAAGAACGATCTCGCACAAACATCTCTATAATTCCTTGGTATAACTATTTGAGGATTTCTTGTTGAATGAGAAAACACAAAAATACTGTATAGAGATGTTGGTGTGCGACATTTGATAATATTATAAAAGGCAACAAGAATTCTATAAGACACAAAATCGGTATATATTGCAGAAAATTACAGAAATCATGACTAGTTTAGAGAGCCTAATATATTGACTGCGTAAGACATTAATGTTTTACGATTCAATCGGAAATCGTTGTCGAATCAGTGAATTTTCAAGATGATGTCTAACGGAGTTTTTAAACTCGCTGGAATTACCCGGCTTACAGCTAGATAATCATATATATGATATCGGTCCACTCCTTCTGGTACCTCCCCAGAAAATATCAATATTTTCAAAAAAAAAAAATAATTTACTGCACACAAAGAAAAAGATAATCAGATATTGCTCCAATTTAGCAAATCCTAATATTTGCATCAGTGCTAGGTCAGGTGCGAAAATAGATAATAACGGTCCACTCAATCAAGTACCCCCCACAAAGGGTTAACTTTTTAATAATAATAAAAGTGATGTAAGAGTCAGATTGTCTCCAAATTACGCACATCACAATGTTTTTATTAATCCAAGGTCTGGTGTGAAGATGGAATTTTCTAAAAATTATCACATATCTCATATAAAGTGAAGGAAGTAACAAATATAATCCAAAACTTGCACGTCGCAATATTTATATTTTATTTAGTTAGGTGTTGAAATATAATGCAGGTCAAACTTTCCCCAAATCTATATGATTAAAATTTTTTATACAAACATAAATAAGCACATAAAAAAACGATTTTTTATCGATTTATAAACATTTGCAACAGCTTTTACCAATACAAACATATATTTTATAACGGCAGGACAACGTCTGTCTACTTATTAATTATTTTTAAATGCCGTGCCTTTGAGACAAATGTATGGAAAAGTTTACAATTGTTAGATTGACTTCAATTGAAATCCATAATTTTAAACATATCATACTTAAAAACCAAACTTAAATTCAAAAATAATCCTTTTGAAAACTAAAGCGATGAGCCTGCAACGCAGACCGGGACAGCTAGTTATACCCTACACCACAAGGTGGTCAGGGTATTATGTCTTTGTGCATTTGTTTGTAACAGGCAAAAGGAAACGAGATAGACCCATAGTTCCTTTTGATGATCTGCATAGAATCACTTTCTGAGCTGATTTATGCATGTCCGTCCTTCTGTCCGTCCGTCTGTCCATGTATTCTTGTGAACAAAATGCAGGTCGCATTTATTATCCGATTGAGATGAAATTTTGCAAACAACATTTGTTTGGCCCAAGAACAAAACCCTATTGAAATTGGAGATAATCGGTAAAAATTTAGATATAGCTCCCATATATATCTTCGTCCGATTTGCCTTTTATTGTGCACCAAACGTGTAATATCAGCCCAAATAGTATGGAATTTTTCACATACAACCAAATTAGGCCTGATTTTATCGAAATCGGTTCAGATATAGCTATAGCTCCCATATATATTGTTCATCCGATTTGTTATTTTTGTCCTCCGTAGCCGTAATATGCACTCTATAACAATATTTGGGAAATTATATCAATTACAGCTCAGAAATACCTTTGCTAAATTTTATCGAGATCGGTTCAGATTTGGATATAGCTCCCATATATAACTTCGTCCGATTTACCATTTATTGTGCTCCAAACGTCTAATATTTGTCCAAATGGGATGGAATTTGGAACATACGACCGAATTTAGTCTAGAAGGTAGTATGCCGAATTTGGTGAAGATCGGTTTAGATATAGTTATAGCTCCCATATATATTGTTCATCCGATTTATTGTATTTGTTACCCACTGCCGTAATATGCACCCCGTAACAACGATATTCAGGGAAATATATCAAATACAGCTCAGAAATATCTTTGCCAAATTTTATCGAGATCGGTTCAGATTTGGATATAGTTCCCATATAAATTTTAACCGATTTCAAATTAATTGTGCACCAAATGGGCAAAACAAGTCCGAATTTAATAGATACAAATGCTTCGGCATATTTAGTCTTTTGAATTTTAAAT
The DNA here is from genome assembly GCF_030504385.1 of Musca domestica. Lineage (NCBI taxonomy): Eukaryota > Metazoa > Arthropoda > Insecta > Diptera > Muscidae > Musca > Musca domestica. The sequence continues at coordinate 3,810,924 of NW_026712115.1, read as the reverse complement.
TATAATTATAATCATAATTATTAAGTGGAGCTCAACTAAATTAGCAAAGTGGTGTAGGGTATCATAAAATCGGCCCCGCCCGACTTTAGGACTTTCTTTACTGGTTAAACTATAAATTTAATATGAGACTTTGTATATGTATATGTCAGAATACAGCATAAAATGGGATTTTTATTAGATTTAATTAAGATCATAGGGATAGAAAATTACTAATAAAGAATTAAAATGGAAATTGGACAAACGGAGAAGGCTATATCCAATCCAAGTTTCCAAAAACGAACTTCGTTTAAAGAGATCTGGGTTCTAAACCCGTCATTTCGATGATATACATACTGGCTGCATTTGAAGCCATAAAACTAATGGTATAAAAATTTAAACCAGCGTATTATTATCCCAAAAATGTATTTGCTGTTCAAAAACTTTCTGAACTGCCCCACAAACCCACAATTCATTAGATCTGTGTGAATTCCGATTTGAAATTATGATACTTAGAGATTAAACTTAATTTCATATCTATGTGTATGTGTTGTCGAATTTGTAGTTAGATATCGTAAGTTTTGAAAACCAATTACATTTTAATTAAAAAACTATTTCTATTTATCCAAACAGGTAAATTCTTCCTTTGAGCACTTCATTACTAAATGTCTGCAATACAAAATGGAAATTGTTATTAAGACACAATATTTGAGAATACATGAAATCAAAGTGCCATAGAAATTGGATAGCAATTTAAGTTGTTATGTTATTTGAAGATGTTACAATTTAAATAACAGGAATATATTTTTAGTTTTTTTTTTCAAGAATGTACGTAGTAGAAAATGTGGGTTTTGGTGTGTAGTTATGAAATTTTACCCAAAAATCAAAATATTTAAAACTTTTTATTTAGTGGTGCCAATAGATTTTATGTATTACGAGGTCAAAATAGTTCTTAAAATATACATACTTAAATCGACTTAAAATTGAATTGATGCAAGTCAAAAAAGAAACAATAGATTACAGTCTTCTGGCTACCTGAAGCATAGCTGCTGGTTCACATTCAGTAAAGGAGGATAGTCGGACAGAATTTGCTTACCCAGTAGCCCCTATCTGACTCCAAAGAGAGTTGGACAGTGGCAGAGTAGGTGATCTACCGTCCCAGTTTCCTCCTCGTCCTGACAAAGCCTGCAGTATTCGGTGTCCTAGGCTGTAGTGCCCAATACGAACTTAAAATACGAAATTTAAAATAATTCCCATAAAAAGTTTCTCTAAAATAATCAAAATACGGAATGTCGGAATGTATTGTTATATGGGGGATATACGAGAACGTGAACCTACATACAAATTTTTGTTCTTGTTATAGGCTGCGAACTTTAAATAAAAAATTTTTTACAATTCCGGTGAATAATGTCGCACAAATCATAAAAATACCGAGTATCGGGAGGTACCTTTATATGGAGGCTATACAAAGACGTGGACTTGCATACATAAATTTTTGATATAGGCTGTACCCATTACGAACTAAAAATATGAAATTTGAAATAGTTCCGGTAAAAAATGTCGCTAAAATCATGAAAATATTGAATATCGGAAAGTACCGTTATATGGGGGCTATACCAAAACGTGAACCGACATGACCCATTTACGAACTTAACCTGCCTACTTGTAAACTATGCGTGCACTCAAAATTTTAACCTAATATCTCAATTCGTTCGAAAGGTAGCGTGATTAAAACATACGGAAAGACGGACAGACAGACGGATATCTCAAGATCGTCTTAGAGTTTTACGCTGATCCAGAATATATATACTTTGTAGGGTCTATTATGAATATTTCGAGGAGTTACAGCCGGAATGGCAGAGTAAATATACCCTCCATAGAATGGTGGAGGGTACAGGAATCTGCAATCTTTTAAACTATATTCAAATCTTGACAAATTTATTTTATAGACCGAATTACTCGTAATCTTAAGATTATACAAGGTATAATCATAAATCTTATCGGTAATTGTCAATCGTGCAGGAAACTTCAACCTTTTGAAGTTGAGTGGCATTTCTGTAGCAACATACTTCTCCGTAATACTCGTAATCGTACCCTCAATTAAATTGTTGTTTGGGTTTCTACTGTTAGCCTAATACCATTGCAAAGGCGTCAATACTTCTTAATAAACTCATATCTCAATCTGAAACGATTTCAAAATTAAATTTATCACCAAATTCCGTCACATCTTCCATATTTCATTGAAATTGGAGGTCATACCGTGTTTGATGCATCAAATATGTGAAATCGCCGAGATCGGCCGAAAATATATATATAATATGACAAATTTATTTTTGTATCAAATTTAGTCGCTCATGCCGAATTTCATTCTAATCGGACATTCGTATCGTGTTTGGGGCATCAAATAAACGAAATCGGTCGAAAATATATATGGAAGCTATATCCAAATCTGAACTGTTTTCAATATAATTTGACAAATTTATTTTCTGATAAAATCTCGTCACACATTTCAAATTTCATTGGAAGGCAACTTACATATCGTGATTGGGGCATCAAATGAACGATATCGGTCGAAAATAAATATGGGAGCTGTATACAATTCTGGATCGAATTTAATATAATTTGGGAAATATATTCTCTGATAAAATCCCGTCACTCATTCTAATTTTGGAGATCGTATTTGTAATCGATCAATAGATATGTGCATATCAAATCAAAATTTTTGGAGGTACTTCCGATTCTGATGCTATATATGCTATATGTCAGTTCCAAGTGGAATTCGAAAATTTTAGATAGCCTTTGTTATCTTCAGGCATTATTGTAGTATACTTGGAAATTTTCAGGAAATCTGTGCAGCGGTTTTTGAGTCCATAAATAACAAACAAATATACAAACATTTTCCTCTTTTTATATCCTCAGCCATATGGCTAAAGAGGGTATATATCATTTGATACGGTCAAAACATGCCTAGTACGGTTTTAGACCCTAAGCCTCGTTGGACCAAATCCATTTCAGGACATTTGGAGTCGATCTAGCGATGTCCGTCCGTCTGTCTGTCTGGCTAGTGCGCACGATAACTCTAGAAGGGAGTATCCGATTTGGTGCAAACTCGGTACATCGTAATATTTTTGTCAAACTTAGATCGAGTTCGAAGATGGGCAATATCGGTCCACTCCTTCTGGTACCTCCTCCACAAAATGTCGAAAATTTCAAAGAAAATATTATATTGCACACAAAGAGAATGAGTAATCCAATTTTGCTCCAACTTTGCAAATCCTATTATCGGCATCAGTGCTAGGTTAGGTGCGAAAATGAACAATATCGGTCTACTGCTTATGGTACCTCTCCCAAAAAAAGATCGAAATTTAAAAAAAATATTTTTTCTGCACAGAAAGAGAAAAGATGATCCGATTTTGTTCTAACTTTGCAAATCCTATTATTGGCATTAGTGCTAGGTCAGGTACGAAAATGAAAAATATCGGTCTATTCCTTTTGGTACCTCCCCCACAAAAGGTCAACATTTTGAATAATTTTAATTGTCTCCAAATTTCACACATACCAATATTTTTATTAACCCAAGGTCTGGTATGAAGATAGAATATATCGGTCCACTCCTTCTGGTACCTCCCCCACAAAATGTCGGAAATTTCAAACAAAATATTATATTGCACAGAAAGAAAATGGATGATCCGATTTTTCTCCAACTTTGCAAATCCTACTATTTTCATCAGTGCTAGGTCAGGTGCCAAACTGAACAATATAGCTCCACTCCTTCTGGTACCTCTACCACAAAATGTCGAATATTTCAAAGAAAATATTATTACGGCCCACTCCTTCTGGTACCTCCCCCACAAAGGGTCAACATTTTCAATAGCCATGAAACAAATTAAACCGAAATTAACATCAGCTTCTATTCACACGTGGTACATCTGAATATTTTCATCAACACAAGATCTATTATAAAGATTGTAGAGATCGACGATTCTTTCTGGTACCTCCCCCACATAAGGTTCAAGCTTTTGAAAAACAAAACTCTCACAGAAATCGAAATAAGCACCAACTCTTTCTTTAACTTTCACAATACAAATATTTTTGCTGAAATTTATTTTTGTGAAACAAGTCAACGATTCTTTACAACTTTCTATATCTAAATATTTCTCTCAACCAGAAGCCTAAGATGGATATATCGCATAAAATTTGATATAAATGTTCGAATATGTTTTATAACATTATGTTTAAATGTTTAAATAACATTTTTTTAAAAATTATCAAATATCATATCATTCATACAAAGTAAAGGAAGTAGTCGATATAGTTCAAACCTGGCACGTGGCAATATGTAGGTCCGATACGAAATGGACAATATTAGTCCATTCAGGGTCAACAGTTTGAATAATTATAACACACTTCAAAATATATTTAAGTAATCGAACATAGACTGAGGGTATACATCTTTCAGCAAAACCGACTGACAATATTTTACTTGTTTAAATATAGATAGCTTAAAATTATATTGTAATAATGAAGGTGTAGAAAACATAATAGCAATACACGCATCGTTTTATCAAAAAAAGATAAATTTAGAAGTTTTCCATTGGTAAATGAATGGCCTGAAAGAATGGACAGAAAAGAACAAAATCGCATAAAAAGGTAATCACTTGCAGATATATGTCTGCAAATTCCTTTACACACTATGACCAAAGACTGTACCCTTATATTGCTTTCTTCTTTACATTCTGTTTTGTGTTTCTTGCACTTTTACACCACACAATCACTTTTTTTCTATTATAGCTGTGAATGACTTAAAAGCCATTGAGAAAAAACAGCGGCGACTTAAACGACAATCGTCATCATAATGGTCGATGCTATCTATCTACCATATCCTTAGTAGACGAATGTAATACAAAAGGAAAATATGACATAAAAATGAAATAGGATCCTATTAGTGTGCCAATGCTTGAATGAATGACAGAAACAAATTGAGTCATTAAAAGCCGTTGAGAATTCAATTTCCCTATCTCTATGAAATTCTATTCACAAAAGTAATGAGATAATTTTATGATTGATTTTCCAAGCATTGACCTCTTGACAAGGAGATCGTGGGGGAGGACTTAATAATTGAAGCTCTATAGACAACAAAAGCGAACAAAGTTCTTTGTAATTATTAAATATAACAATAATTCAAACATCAACATTGGGTCATTGCTCCAATGAACGGCAGCTAATGCTGAAGCAAATTTTTAATATGTCAGTTGGAAATATTTTTATAGAAACGTTTTATGTGAAATAAATAATAAATAGTGTAGAAACTTTTTGTAAGGGGTGACAATTTAAGGATCTTAACTCTAACTGCATATGTTGCATCGAATAAGTTTAGAAATATTTTTTTCAAAATCTTCAAAACTTCAAATTTCAGGTTATTTCGATATATGGGGATGATATTATAAAATATTTCAGGCTGCTGTCATTTCTAAGCCACTTGTCTGACAGTTGTTAAATTTTTTCCAGTGACAGCTCATTACATTGTTTACATGTGTACAAAAGCATTTTGGGGAGAAATTTCCTAAAAAAAAAGTTATTCGTGATGGTGATAGTGTCGTAGTGTGATTTCTTTATATTCGGCTGAAAACCCACAAGTGGCTATCGTTAGAGCACTCCAGCATTTAAATTTGAATAAATATTTTGTGTTTCGTACCATCACTCGTTACCTTTATACTGGTCAAGAAAATGCGTCCAACATTGACAGCAACATCGACAGAAATGGTTCGAAAAATAAAGAAGCGACTTGATCGAAACCCGCTTCGTAGTAAATAAATCAATATTCCATTTGGCAAATATTGAAAAATGAGCTCGGGGTAAAGCCATTGAAATTCCAGAAAGTGCAAGAACTTACACCCCAACTGTAAGAAAATAGAGTAGAATAGAGTTAAAGAGCTGCTTCACTTGGCCGAAATTGGTGAACTGCCGAATGAGAAAACATTCGTAGTCAATCAGTATGTAAACACACAAAATCATCTTGTTTACTTGCCAAAGAGGTCAGCTGAAAATGTGCACTTTGGGTTGACTACCAGAACTCAAGCGCCGGCCATGGTGATGGTGTGGGCCGCCATAATAGATCGTGGCATCAGAATAAATGCCGAATATGGCGAATAATTCTGTAGGGTGTATGAAAGCCTTGGGCATGCAAACATATTGGCCATTCCAATAGGACTCAGCACCATCGCGCCACCCAAGAATGGTTATGGCATTATGGCCACCAAAATCTCCGGATACAAATCCGTTGGACATACAAGATTTTCCAAAAGAATTTTAGTTTTATTTAATTCTTTGGTTCCTCTTCTATTGAGCTTACGATCTCGTCACTTGGGTAAAAAAAAAAAGTTTTTTGTTATAGAAGTTATTTTTAAAATAATTTCTGGGGAGAATATCCTAGGCAAAAAACAAGGGAACTTATGAGGATTGGATGCTCTTTCCGAAACCTAGGCATTTCCTGCCTTACCCCCTGGTAAACATTACCATTGTTCTCCACTAATACAAAACAAACGTTGTTTTTATAAAAACAGCAGGGATTAAGGCTGACCATTTTGCAACAACAATTTAAAAAATTTAAGAATTATGGCGTTTGACTTTGTTGCATTTTTTATTTTACCCTGTATAGCTAAGAAGTCAGCTCAGCTTAAATTAAAGACTATTTTATTTGTTTCATTTTTTTTTTGTTTTTCAAAATTCTTTGCCAACTTAAAAACATTTTAAAGGCAGGGCTACCAACAATCAAATGGGATTAAAAATAATACATTAACCCCTTTTTCTTTGGCCTGGCAATAAACGACACAACACTTTGACAAATTCTTTCAAATCACTCAAGTGGCCATAGCAAATCTCCAATATCCCAAATTTAAATGCCACACAAAAATCCATTTATCTTCTTCATTGTGACGCTGACTTTTCGTATTTTCTGACATTCTTAGCTGTTCTTGCCATTTAATAACAAAACAAATGATATGCTATTTTTATGTATTTTTGTCTGGTCATTTCCCAAGTTTGTTTAAGGAATTTGTACAAAGCAATGGAAAGAGGCATCCATAGCGAGGACATCGTTAATGTTTGAGAATTTATTTCGTACTATATTAGTTCTTGGAAACATAAAACCACATGAACGGTGAAAGAAAACCAGTGGTGTAGTTAGAATGGGATTCAAGATAGGGTGTTTTATGTTATTATCTGCAAAAAAATGTACCATATGTTTTTGAGAATGAAATCCCTTAGCGAGTATATTAAGAACCCGCCAAAAAATAGATTCGTCGTGAACTTCCGAGTTACAGGGTGGTGAATTTTTGACACGCGCATCATAAATTTGGATTTTATATTTACTTCCATTTTTATACCCTCCACCATTCTATGCAAGGTATATTAACTTTGTCCTTCCGTTCATTACTCCTCGAAATAGTCATATTAGACCCTACAAAGTATTATTCTGGGTCAGCGTAAAATTCTAAGTCGATTTAGTGATGCCTATCTGTCTGCCAGTCTGTCTGTTACAATCACGCTATCTTTTGAACAAATTGATATAGAAGGCAAACATTTTGCACATATGTGTATTTTTCCAATAGGCGGGTTATGTTCCATGTAGGTCTACGTTTTCATATAGCCCCTATATAACAAAACCTCCCCATATTCGGTATTTTAATGATTTAAGCAATATTATTCACTTGGAATTCTTTCAAATTTTGTATTTGAAATTCTTTACGTGTACTACAACCTATGACGGAAAATTTGATACGCAGATCCACGTCTTCGTATAAGCCAAAATATTATTAACTGGAATTGTTGCAACTTTCGTCCCCATCTAACGGTTTTCATTTAAACTATATTTCTTGACCAAGTGGTGAGGGGTATAAAAGTTCGGCCGAAATTAGCGTATTGTTTTTACTGTTTTTTTATACCCTACACCACATAGTGGTAAGGGTATTATGTCATTGTGCATTTGTTTGTAACAGGCAAAAGGAAACGAGTTGGTTTATGCATGTCAGTCCGTCTGTCCATATATTCCTGTGAACAAAATGCAGGTCGCATTTATTATCAGATTGAGATGAAATTTTGCACATATCATTTGTTTGACCCAAGGACGAACCCAATTGAAATTGGAAATAATCGGTCAAAATTTAGATATAGCTCCCATATATATGTTCGTCCGCTTTGTTTTATTGTGCACCAAACGTGTAATATCAGGCCGAAAATTATGGAATTTTGCATATACAACCAAATTAGGCCTTTAAATAAGTGTGCCAAATTTGATCGAAATCGGTTCAGATATAGCTATAGCTCCCATATATATTGTTCATCCAATTTGTAGTATTTGTAACCTACAGTCGTAATATGCACCCCGTAACAACAATATTCAGAGAAATATATCAAATTAGGCCTGAAAATAAGTATGCCAAATTTGATCGAAATCGGTTCAGATATAGCTATAGCTCCCATATATATTGTTCATTCGATTTATTATTTTTGTCCTCCGCAGCCGTAATATGCACTCTGTAACAACAATATTTGGGGAAATATATCAAATGTAGCTCAGAAATATCTTTGCCAAATTTTATCGAGTTCGGTTCAGATTTGGATATATCTCCCATCGAATGAGGATTTTTGTATTTAATATTTCATTTCCCTAACTCTATTATTTCTTTGTCCTTTTCGGGAAGCTTGTCCAACAACTATATACCTATAGTCTGTGGTGCATAGAATAATTTTTGTATTCACATTCGCAGCCTGGAAGTGAAAAAAGCCCTTTACCGAACCTTTAATAAACTTCGTCATTTGGATATTAGGTCTTACAGTTATATAGAGCTATAAAGAAATTTGGATTATTAAGCAGATATAGCTAAAATCTTCAAAATACAGATTTAAGGGAGGTATAATTATATAGGACTTTTCGAAGAAGGTACCATCATATAAGGCAAATAGAAGAAGAATTTTAAATATTTCAGGTGGAAAGTGTAGCCAAAATCATGAAAATACCAAATAATGGAAAGTACCATTATAAGGGGGGCTATGCTAAGACGTGGACCTATACAAGCATTTTCTGTCATTGGAGGTATTATCCATTATGAACTCCAAATATAAAGTCTGATAAAATTCCGGTGAAAAATGTGACACAAATCAACAATATTTCGAATATATACCCTCAGATATATGTTAATATGGAGACTATACCTAGACTGGAATCTATATAAATAGTTCTTTGCAAAAATGTTTCTTACATATAGGGAACACAAACTGCTAATTTAAAAAAAAAACCTGTTCAAATAAGGAGCCAAAAAGCCTAAAATATAGTGGTACTGTTATGTAGGGCTATGTCTAAATGTGGATCTATATATCCAATTTTCAATATCAAAAATTATACGTGCCTAATAGGCATCTCTGCAAAATTTCATCGACCTGCTTCATCAAGTTCGGAAGTTAGAGTGATTTCTACATACGGACAGACAGACGGACGGATATGGCTAAATCGAATTAAAATCTTACAAACAAATGTCAAACTTAATATTCTCTTTATACTCTGTATGGTGGAGTATTCAAAATCATAAGTACCGGAAGTTAAAGGACGATATTTTATATTGGTTTGTATTGAATTTGAAATTATTATATTTTTTATGTCAGTAAGAATCGTGACCTAGCAACACATATTTCTGTATATATTGAAACGCCTGTTTAATTTCAAGCAGAATGACATCGCATTTCATTTAGTAAAATGTTGACCACGCCACTATTGCTCCACCAATTCTGTTTAATGACCGTTATGTCGATGTCTCATCCATAAGTATGAAATTACACTATTACAAAATCCTCTAGAAACATATAAAATTATAGAACTTAATTCAGATACAGCAGCAACAAGCCGAGTTGATGGCATCCTAGCATTGTAAGAATTGACCTCAATTTTTCGCAATTCCTTTATTCCCTATTATTTTACAGCCTTCTCTTTTGAAATTTATCCTCAACGTGAGTGATGACTTCTATCCATTTTGTGTGCTTTCTATTCCGATGCGAATGTTCTCTCTCTCTGTCTTATCCTTAGTTCGCCTTTCCTGAATGGCCGTTGGGCATCATCCAAGGAGCCATAGAGCTACGAATATTTTAAACCAAATCACGCACATCACGTTTGCCAATAAAAATGGTAGCGGTGTCAGATGATGTTGAAGAACATCATCAACATGAATTGCATGGAAAAGCACTTAAACAAATTAAATAACACAATTTGTTGCTATTGTTATAGTTGGTGTCCGCTGAACAAACACTTTGGTATCCATAGTAAGTATGAGGAAAACTAAACTAAACAGCAATAATCGTTTTGAAGAATTGTTTTATGGCTACTACTCTAGTGACCTCATAACAATACATTTAAGAGGGCTTTGGCTGTGAACAGAATGGGGAAGGAATATATTTCCTGTTTAAAGATAAAGTTGGATATGGACATATAGTAATATTTTCTTTCATATATTTTAGATATCAGTTCAGAAGCCTAAATAAAAATAAGTAAAAAAGCAGTAAGTTCGGCCCAGCCGAACCCTTCACCATTTGGAACGAATTAGAAAATTTTCAAAAAATAAAATCCATTAAAAATGCTGTTAAAATCTTTAAAATATCTAATATCGGACGATGCTTTATGGGGGGATATACGATATTGTGGACCTATATAGACAATTACTTTTCAGGGGTTAAAATGCTCCCAAAAACACCTTGTGTGGATTTTCAGACAATACCATGGGAAAATATGGCTAAAAGCATCAAACCACCGAATATCGGGGGTACCGTTATATGGGGACCATACGATATCGTGGACCTATATAGATAATTCTATTCCGAGTTATTAATTACCCACAAAGTACTCCTTGTGTGAATTTTCTGACAACTCCGTTGAAAAATGTGGATAAAATCATCAAAATTCCGAATATCGGGGGTACCGTTGTAGGGGGACTATACGATATCGTGGACGTTTATAGACAATTCTCTTCCGAGGTATAAATTACCCACAAGGTACTCCTTGTGTAGATTTTCAGACAATTCCGTTGAAAAATGTGGTAAAATCATCAAAATACCGAATATCGGGGGGTACCGTTATATGGGGGCTATACGATATCGTGGATGCGATGGATCTATGCATTTGCAAAGATTTTTTGTTTCGTTCTGAAATTAGAAGAGTGTTCGATTTTATGGAATGTTTATGGTCTAGAATGGGGGAAGTAGAGTCAAAAACGTTTACTGATACATTTATGTTCGATCATGATTCTAATTTTCGTTAACATATAACAATATGATTTTTTTGGAATTGTTATACGCGCCGCGACTATAAAGTAATAAGTTATGGGGACATAAAATAGACAATAGCAACGTAGGACGGTATCAAATGTGGATTCAAAGGAAGTTATATTGGGAGCTATATTTTAATCTGAACCGATTTCGCCAATTGCATTCGGGTTCGTCCTCTGTCCGAATTTTCAAATGAAACAAGTACAAATATTTTTCTTTGAATAACTTTTTAAATTTATCTACATTAGTAGGATACTCAGGATTTTTTATGGAAATAAAGTTGTGCCAATCTAGTGCAGTGGAACGAAATAGCTCATTATCTAGTTCATTAGTCTCCGGTCGTTTACATGAAAACTCGTCGTATGAGTGATATGTAAAATAAGATATTTATAAAAGCACTCATACGTTCATGTACTGATGTATTGAACTATGAATTAGATTGACACAACTCTAATTATCGGTTACTGAATCTCAATTTGAAGCCGAGAAGTATAACTAACAGATGTTAAAATTATTCCAGTGACAACGCAAAATATTGTACAAGTGGCTATCGTTAGAGCCCTCCAGCATTTAAATGTGAATAAATCTTTTCTGTCTCGTACCATCGCTCGCTACGGTGATACTGGTAGCGTAGTCTGACGTCAAGGAAGTGGGCGGAAGAAAATAGCAATGGTTCGAAAAGTAAAGAAGGGACCGCGTCGCAGTGGTCCAAAAATGGCTCGTGAGCTGAACATATCGCAATATTACATTCGGCAAATATTTAAAAATGAGCTCGGGGTAAAGCCATTGAAATTCCAAAAAGTGCAAGAATTTACACGGCAACAGAAAGAAAATAGACTCACAAGAGCTAAAGAGTTGCTTTGCTTGGCCGAAAGTGGTGACGTGCCGAATTTGGTTTTCTCCGATGAGAAAACATTCGCTGTCCAGCAGTACTGTACTTTCCAAAGAGGTCAGCTGAAAATGTGCACCTTCGGTTGGCCACCAGAATTCAAGCGCCGGACATGGTGATTGTTTGGGCCGCCATAACAACCGATGCACAGTGGTAGAGGTCGTATTGGAACAGCAGCCAAAAATACTTTCAGTGCAGCTATCAATATGAATCTTTGGTTATGGTACCTTGATGGGATAAAAATAAAAAATGTGAGAAAATAGATATGGTCGGTGCATGTTTTGGCATGGTCCCCTTACAACGTACCTACGGAATAAGAGTTATTTCCCCAATATTTCTTGTCACATTTCCACACCAAATTGTTCTGTTATTTGACATTTTACGTTCTAAAGAGTTAAAGAGTAATCTTACAGAAAATTATTTGGAACGGTCCGCCTTCAGGTAGAGTCCCCCTGTAAAGGTACCTCCAAAAATAGAAGTATTTTTTATACAAATAATTCCAAATTGTACTATTTTCAATTTTTTTGTAAACAAAATAAAATAACAATTCAATATAAAATTAAATCAAAGTTATTAATGGTAATTAATAGTAAATCAAATACAGGTTTTAATAGTATAGATTTTTTATTGCTTGGTAACGTTCACTGTCCCGTTATAAAAAGGTCAGAGCTCAGAAGAAGACGGTTAATAAGATCTGTAATTGTTGAAACACGAAATTTTTTCGGGGAAGGAATACGTCGAAACTTTTTTATATCTTTGTTTCTAGACTCTGCTTCCAATCGATACAGTGGCATATTTTATAATTTTATATATTCGGGTGCATGTATTAAAATTTTATGAACAGTTTCCAGTAATATTGCACCCATAAGCCAATGCTTGTAACAATATTGAAGACCTTATATCTTTATCAATCCCAAACAACAAAAACATATTCTATGTCACTATCACCAAGAAACTGACAAAATTGAAGCGAAGTCACTTCAGTATATTGGGCATGACATACACATCTGCCAAAATCTGAGAGTTAAATTAGCACTTTTGGAATCTTAGAACTATTACTAATAGCGTGAAATAAAACACATTGGAGGATTCAGGGGGGAAGATGATTAATTTTAACTGATATCCAATTTTATTGTCAAAATTAATCTTAAAGTCGACTTAGAACACGCACATCTGCTATATTATACACAGTTACTAAACACATAAATTTTCAATAATTATGCCAAGATTTGTCATTTTAAAATGTATTTATTTTTTTATACAGTTCTATTTTTACTCCACTTTTGCACTGATCCCACTGATAAAAGTAGCTAACTACATTTTCTCTCTTGTTATGCTATTCTCGAAGTGGGCCGTTAGAATGAAGCTATGATTATTATGTTTTCTAAAAAGCTTACCCCCCTACATGTGCACATTTGACAATAAATATCTGATTTTCTTTTTTTTTTTTGAATTTTGGCCACAGCGACCACCGTGCGATAGTCGCTCTCCGCTCGTATTAATCGATCTTGGCATTAGAATAAATGACGAATATTATCGCGAAAATATTCTGAAGGATGTATTAAAGCCTTGGGCATACAAACATTTTGGCCGCAGACCTTGGACATTCAAACAAGACTAAGCACTCGCCATCCAAAAATGGTTATAAAATTAGGTTCCTCGCTTTATTTCCAGTGTACAATGGCCATCTGTCTGGAGTGTTTTGAAAAGCAAGGTTGGCACTAAAAAATACCAATAGTGTCGATAACCTCAAGCAAGCGCTTCGCCGGGAATGGACCAAAATACCGCAGAGCAACATTCGGGCAGTGTGTGACGGTTTCATTGGCCGTTTGAACGCCATAATTCGTGCCAAAGGTCACCAATTCAAACAAATCTAAACTTGTTCTAAAATGTGATGCTTTAAAAAAATTTAAAATTATGGCGTTTGACTTTGTTGCAGTTTTTTATCTCACCCGTAGTTTCATTCAGAGTTATCTATGAAGACTAGTTTTTCATCGCCACTTAGGATTTTCACTATCCTTAGAATCGCAACATGGTTATGCAATGAGAACCCCACTTTGATCTTCAGGAGATACTTGGGCGGGGCGCTTTTCAAATTCTATTCTACATGTTCAAAAACATAATGAAGAACTACTATGGTATTAAATGCAGCCCGTGAAGCTCTTGAAATGTTGTCGAAATATTTCATATCAATTCATAATATTTGTTCTTTTTTCTTGGATCAAATTATTATATTACTAACTGGCCCGGTCCGCGTTGCTGGCCCGTACTTTTAGTCTTTAATTCATATTTTTAAAGCATAATAAATCGCATATCTCTCTTATGTAAGCGGCGCATTTTTTATAAGTAATGACTCCATAGTAATTTCTAAATAGAAATAATTCATGGCAAAAATTATAAAAGATGTTACCCCACCGTCTGTCTTAGGAATTTTGAATAGAAATGGGAAAATTCAGCTCAATTATTGGTATTATAAGCTTAGCTTAGCAACACTTTCCATTCAAATCAGCTCTAATTTGGAATTTCTATTTCGAACGTTTAGAATACCGTGTGGTATTAAGTTTTGTCCACCTCATAATTGAGGGTGGAATGATTTCACAATAGTCCAAGATAATTACTCTTATACATTCATTACCAGAATTATTTTTTTGTAATTTAAATTGTGTAATGGAGACCCCATGAATTCCATATTTTTCATAAGTGACTATTAAACAAATGTTCAGTGCTACTTTCTAATATTCATAATTTTTTCATGATTCTGTCACTATTTCCAACTGAATGAGTCCCAGTTTGACATTTCGGAGTTTATTTCATACAGATGCCCATCCCAAATCTAAGTTTACAAATTCAATAGAGAACAAAATTTTCTCTTCTGACCACACATTAGTTGGGAAAGTGGACTTGCGGGTACACTAAGGTGGGGACTGTACTTAAATAAATGCCTATGAGGACGATTATCTGTAAGATGGTTCTCTATCCCAGGGTAACCTAAGATGGGTCCTTTTCTGAACATTTAAAATTTATTCGCATAAAATGAGAAACCAAAATGCCAGATAAGGGAAAAATTAATAAATGTGTCCAAGAGCCCAAAAATAGCCTAAGTCATGTGATGGTTATACCAAAACGTGATAATTTTTTCAAGGATGGTTTCTTCTGAAATTACCAATATCTATCGTAATTAGTATGAAGAATATTGTAAATTATCCTTTAACATTGTCTGAAACGTTAAAATCAGACCAGCGGTTCTTGAGTTATAAGCGTCATAACTAACAAAACTTTCTTTTGTATATAGATTACCTTCGACTTTCGGCAACAGTCAAATAAATGAAAAAAATTGTCAACAACAGTCCCCCTGGCCAGTTATGACAACTTTTGCAAAACTTGACATTAAAATACACTTCCGTCAACTCTTTGAAATATATATTCTGTGATGAGAACATATCCTTTTTCAATTTATAAAAACAAATTCTTCAAAGCATCGTTGATGTTCATGATGACAATGATGATGATACGAATGGTGACAATGGTTTTGTGGTTTTCATGCATCTGGAAGTTAAGACTTTTTATACCTGATAATGCTACTGCAATAACATCACAACGCCTGTCTTTCTTCTGTCATTTTCATGTCACGTTGAAACCGAAGAAGAGTTTCACCAAAAACTTTACAACGATGAAGTGGCGTAAGGCAAAACGTGTAATGAAATGGATGAAGAAAGTGGACAAATGAAATAACATATCAAGAGTACGAAATATAAATCTGAGTGCACATGTGGATTTGCTTAAAAGCAGTTGAGTTTGTTTCCGCGCATAAAGTTAACAACTGTCGTGATGATTGTGGCACCCAATATAAACCAGTAAGGAAAGCTCAAAAGTCGGGCGGGGCCGACTATATGATACCCTACACCACTATGCATATTTAGTAGAGCTCTCGTAAAAAGGTTTATACAGGGCATTTCAGAGCTCTATGATATTTGGTACAAAATCAAAATCTATCTAATTCTATCGTGCATTTTACGAACTATAGCTATCTCTGAACCGGGTTTCTCCAAATTTTACGTATTAGCTTCTAGACTGAATTCGGTCTTATGTACGAAAATTCAGGTGATTTGGGCTGATATTGACCATTTAGTGCACATTTAACCCGAAATGAAGATATATATGGGAGCTATATCCAAATCTGAACCGATTTCGATAAAATTTAAAACAGCTATTTCTGTGCTCCATCTAATACCTGGTACCAAATATCACGGTTGTGGAGTGCATAGTAGGAATGTGAGGGACTTAAAGATCAAATCGGATGAAAGATATATATGGGAGCTATAGCTATATCTGAACCGATTTTCTCCAAATTTGATATACTTGCTTCTAGGCCGAACTTGGTTGGGTGTGCCAAAATTCAGGTGATTTGGACTGATAGTGGACATTTGGTGCACATTTAACCCGAAATCGGATGAAAGATATATATGGGAGCTATATCTAAATTTGATCCGATTCTCACCAATTTCAATAGGGTTCGTCCTTGGGCCAAAAAGGTATTGTTTGGAAAATTTCATCTCAATCGGATAATAAATGCGACCTGCATTTTGTTCACAAGAATACATCGACAGACGGACGGACGGACGGACAGACGGACTGACATGCATAAATCGACTCAGAAAGTGATTCTATGAAGGTTCTCAAAAGTAACTATGGGTCTATCTCGTTTCCTTCTCCATGTTACAAACAAATGCACAAAGACATAATACCCTTACCACTATGTGGTGTAGGGTATAAAAACGAAAGTTGAATTTGTAAATCAAAATATTTTCATTTACTGGCCGTATTCCAGACAAAAGAATATGTAAATGATAATAAATATCAAATATGGCTCCTTAAAATCCTTACAATACCTTTTATAAAAACAAAATTTATATTCCTTGAATCCTGGTAAGGTCACACGTTTACCGCAGTGATAGTAAAAAAGCAAGTTGTGCATAAAATGTCTAATTTAAAGGATGCCCAAAAATATATATTCTAAACAAACAAATTTACATTAATATTGATAATTGCTCAATGAATTCAAGTTTGACATTACGGAGTTTATTTCATATAGGCGTACATCCCAAATCTACATTCTCAACAAATTTTTCTTGGAGATTACAAATTCAAGAAAATAGAAAATTTTCATTTCAAATCAAACATTGGTTTGGAAAGTGTGCTTGGAATGCGTATGTGCACTATTACCTGTTCAAAAAAAGTGTTCAAGACCCCGAAAATGAATTAAATCGTATGATGGTTATCGTATGATGATCATTTTTTTACAAGGATAGTTTCTTGTCAAATTACCAACATTTTCCGAAATTAGTATGGAAAATATGATTAAAATTTAAGATATACTTGAAATCGGATTGTACTCTTATCCGGGGGTTATGACCAATATCATAACCTGCAAACGCGATTTAAAGTATCTTGAAAGGTTAGGAAGAATGGAAATAAATCATAAATGTTAAAATAGCTATACTAAATGTAGTCCCAAGGAATTTAGCATTTTGAGTTGTCTTTGGATGGATTATTGTCACATGAGAAAGGTAGGGCCACGTTTTGAAATGAGTCCCATAATGCTTTGTCCGTTTTTTTTATTTTTTTATTTATTTATTAATTTACTTTTTTGTTTAAATGTTTTCTAATCTTCCAACTTAAGCACGATGTAGGTCCTGGTTTTGAAAACTAGACGCCAATTTTAGACATGAAAGATAGCCATTTAATATCGTATTTCTCACTCATTTCAGTTTTCATATTAATATTTCAGAATTGGAAACAACAAAAAATGTACAATTCAATATATTATGTCAAATTGAAAAAATACTATTTTCATTCACACTTTTATTGGCATATATAAAACCAGTAAGGAAAGCTCAAAAGTCGGGCGGGGCCGACTATATGATACCCTACACCACTATGCATATTTAGTAGAGCTCTCGTAAAAAGGTTTATACAGTGCATTTCAGAGCTCTATGAGATATTTGGTACAAAATCAAAATCTATCTAATTCTATAGCTATCTCTGAACCGGGGTTCTCCAAATTTTACGTATTAGCTTCTAGACTGAATTCGGTCTTATGTACGAAAATTCAGGTGATTTGGACTGATATTGACCATTTAGTGCACATTTGACCCTAAATCGGATGAAGATATATATGGGAGCTATATTCAAATCTGAACCGATTTCGATAAAATTTAAAACAGCTATTCCTGTGCTCCATCTAATACCTGGTACCAAATATCACGGTTGTGGAGTGAATATTACGAATGTATGGGACTAAAACACTAAATCGGATGAAACATATATATGGTTGCTATATCTATATCTTAACCGATTTTCACTAAATTTGATATACTTGCTTTTAGGCTGAATTTGGTCCGATATACTAAAATTCAGTCCATTTGGACTTATATCGGCCATTTGGTGCCCAATTAACCCGAAATCGGATGAAGATATATATGGGAGCTATATCTAAATTTGATCCGATTCTCACCAATTTCAATAGGGTTCGTCCTTGGGCCAAAAAAATATTGTTTGGAAAATTTCATCTCAATCGAATAATAAATGCGACCTGCATTTTGTTCACAAGAATACATGGACAGACGGACGGACGGACGGACGGACAGACGGACGGACATGCATAAATCGACTCAGAAAGTGATTCTATGAAGGTTCTCAAAAGTAACTATGGGTCTAACTCGTTTCCTTCTCCATGTTACAAACAAATGCACAAAGACATAATACCCTTACCACTATGTGGTGTAGGGTATAAAAACGGTTGAATTTTATATGATAAGCTAAATGAAAAAAATGTATTTAATATAAAATTTACGAAAAAATGAAAAAAATGGTGTAAAACCTTCAACTTGTTCCTGATTTTTTACAGCAAATGTTTAAACGACTCTAAGAAATTTGTCAACAAAATGTACTATTATTTTGAAATTCGATTCCATTGAAAACATTTTCTCGATTTTTCCCCGATTTTAGAATTTTTGCGATAAGATGATGAGATGAGTCTCTTTCTACGTGATTTTTAGGGAATTATCCTTTATGTTTGGTGTGACCACGTTAAATTATTTCGACATCAGCAATTTCAGTTCTCAAGAAATAGAGTGAATTAAATAATGTTAATTAGATTGGAAAAAAACCGTTCGTACATGTTAAGATTCGCTTTGTTTCAGGACATTTGGTGCACATTCTGGGATATCTGACTAATTGGTGCGCACGTGTAATATTTCAACCAAACTCGAATAGAAATCGAAAAGGTTAACATAGATTTATTATCGTTCCAATTTGTCAGGCAAAGAGAAGGTCAGTTGCTAAAATTGAGTATGATAATATCAGACTAAGTATGTAGAAGGACATGGCGATCAATTCATACCGGTACCTCCAGCATCAAACTTTAAAATGTTGCTCTATGCTGTTGCTATTTATTATTGACCTGGTTGCCCAACAAAACAATTTTATTTAGTAGTTTCCTTTTTATACACTCTACCATTCATTCCGGTATCTCCAACATCAAACTTTAAAATTTTGCCCTATGCTCTTGTTATTTATTGTTGACCTGGTAGGTCAACAATTTTATTTAGTTCTTTCCTTTTTATTCCCTCCACCATACTACGGAGGGTATATTAAGTTTCTCTTTCCTTTGTAACACCTCAAAATATACATTTTAGACCCCACAAAGTATATATATTCTTGATTAGGATAAAATTCTATGTCGATTTAGCGATGTCCGTCCGTCTTTGGAAATCGCTCTAGCTTCCGAACAATACGAAGTAGAATGATACAATTTTACTCAAATGTATATTATGTCTGCAGAACTTTTGGTATTGAAAATAGTTTTTAGCTACATTATTCACCGATTTTTTTAAGTTTAGCATTTGAATATTGTAATGGCTTATGACAAAAATTACTTACGCAGGTCCATGTCGTCGTAGAGACCGTAATATAACAGCTACATTTGGTATTTTTAACTTTTTTACAGAATTTTTAGCGGATATAAAACCCGTTAAAATTCCTGTTTTTCAGAAATTCGACAAATTCGTTTCAAATGGTGGAGGGTACTTAGAGTTCGGCCCAGCTTTCTTATTTGTTCCTCTTTAAATATCTGCAATCAAAACGATACTAAAAACCACGAAATGTCAATATTTAAGGAGTTATGAGCATTTTAAGACAACCTATTTTTCCTCTTTAAATATCTACAAACAAGACGTAACTAAAAACACCGAAATGTCAATATTTAAGCAGATATAAGCATTTTAAAATAAATTATTTTTCCTCTTAAAATATTTGCAATCAAAACAATGCTAAAAACCCCGAAATATCAATATTTAAGGAGTTGTGAGCATTTTAAAATAGTGTATTTTTCCTCTTTAAATATCTGCAATCAAAACGATGCTAAAAACCCCGAATTGTCAGTATTTAAGGAGTTATGAGCATTTTAAAATAGCCTATTTTTCCTCTTAAAATATATCCAATCAAAACGATTTAAAAAAAAACCAAAATGTCAATATTTAAGGAGTTATGAACATTTTAATATAGCCTATTTTTCCTCTTGAAATAACTTTAATCAAAACGATGCTAAAGACTCAAAAATATTTAAGGAGTTATGAGCATCTTAAAATTGGCTCGTTAAATATCTCCAATCAAAACGATGTTAAAACCCCGAAATGTCAATATTTAAGGAGTTATGAGCATTTTAAAATAGCATATTTTTCCTCTTTAAATCAAAACGATGTTAAAACCCCGAAATGTCAATATTTAAGGAGTTATGAACATTTTAATATAGCCTATTTTTCCTCTTGAAATAACTTTAATCAAAACGATGCTAAAGACTCAAAAATATTTAAGGAGTTATGAGCATCTTAAAATTGGCTCGTTAAATATCTCCAATCAAAACGATGTTAAAACCCCGAAATGTCAATATTTAAGGAGTAATGAGCATTTTAAAATAGCATATTTTTCCTCTTTAAATCAAAACGATGTTAAAACCCCGAAATGTCAATATTTAAGGAGTTATGAGCATTTTAAAATAGCCTATTTTTCCTCTTGAAATATCTGCAATCAAAACGATGCTAAAAACCCCGAATTGTCAGTATTTAAGGAGTTATGAGCATTTTAAAATAGCCTATTTTTCCTCTTAAAATATATCCAATCAAAACGATTTAAAAAAAACCAAAATGTCAATATTTAAGGAGTTATGAACATTTTAATATAGCCTATTTTTCCTCTTGAAATAACTTTAATCAAAACGATGCTAAAGACTCAAAAATATTTAAGGAGTTATGAGCATCTTAAAATTGGCTCGTTAAATATCTCCAATCAAAACGATGTTAAAACCCCGAAATGTCAATATTTAAGGAGTTATGAGCATTTTAAAATAGCATATTTTTCCTCTTTAAATCAAAACGATGTTAAAACCCCGAAATGTCAATATTTAAGGAGTTATGAACATTTTAATATAGCCTATTTTTCCTCTTGAAATAACTTTAATCAAAACGATGCTAAAGACTCAAAAATATTTAAGGAGTTATGAGCATCTTAAAATTGGCTCGTTAAATATCTCCAATCAAAACGATGTTAAAACCCCGAAATGTCAATATTTAAGGAGTTATGAGCATTTTAAAATAGCATATTTTTCCTCTTTAAATCAAAACGATGTTAAAACCCCGAAATGTCAATATTTAAGGAGTTATGAGCATTTTAAAATAGCCTATTTTTCCTCTTGAAATATCTGCAATCAAAACGATGCTAAAAACCCCGAAATGTCAATGTTTAAGGAGTTATGAGCATTTTCAAAAATAACCTATTTTTTCCTCTTTAAATATCTGCAATCAAAACGATGTTAAAAACCCTGAAATGTCAATATTAAAGAGTTATGAGCATTTAAAAATAGCCTATTTTTCCTTTTTAAATATCTTCAATCCAAACGATGCTCATAACCCCGAAATGTCGAATGCAATCAAAAAAAAAACAATGCTACAACGATGCTAAAGACCCCAAAATGTGAATATTTAAGGAGTTATAAGCCTATTTTTCCTCTTTAAATACCTGCAATCAAAACGATGCTAAAAAAACCCCAAAATGTCAATTATTAAGGAGTTATGAGTACTTTAAAATAGCCTATTTACCTCTTTAAATATCTGCAATCAAAGCGATGCTAAAAACTCCGAAATGTCAATATTTAAAGAGCAATCAAAACGATGCTAAAAACCCCGAAATGCCAATATTTAAGGAGTTATGAGCATTTTAAAGTAGCCTATTTTTCCTCTTTAAATATCTGCATTCGGAACGATGCCAAAACCCCGAAATGTCAACATTTAAGGAGTTATAAGCGTTTTAAAATAGGCTTTAAGAAACTGCAACCAAAACGATGCTAAAAATTCCGAAATGTCAATATTTACTCAGTTATGAGCATTTTACAAGTAATAAAGCTATAATTTCTGCCGTGCCGAACTTTGAATCTCCTCCACCAAATGGATAGAACTTGGCAATTTTCACAAAAAAAGTTTAAAGATTGTGTTAAAATCTTAAACCTCCAAATGCAGCCGTTATAATAGAGTCTATATGACTACGTGGACCTGCATAGGTAAATTCTGTCATAAGCCATTACAATATTCAAATGCGAAACTTGAAGGAAAAAATCGGTTAAACGTTGACCTACATGGCCCATTTTCAATATCAAAAGTCCTGCAGACATAATATATATTCAATCTACTTCAATTCGTTTGCAATATATATATTTTGTTTTCCATTTTTTCCCATTTGTTTAAATCGCTTCATGCAGAAATCTCACTATTTGTTATCAACTTCATGTTGTTCTGAATAACTAACAATCCTGAGTAATTCTATCAAGAAATATGTCCTTCCACCCTTCCCAACGAAAGTGTTGACTGCACTTAAGGAGCCATTAAAATGATTAACATCTGAATTTTTTGTCAGGTATGCTAGTTGGGAATATTTAACTGGGATTTTATTCTTGTCATGACATTATACCAGCACGGGATGAAGTAGGTAAGTGCCTGTCATTATTCATTTTCAGCCATCGCTTAATTGGTATGTTCAGTGCTCTGTACGAAGAGAAATGTATTACCCACTTTACCGAAAAACAACCACACCAGATATTCTGTTTTCCGCAATTTTGTGGGATTAGATAGCAGAAGAAGAAGAGGGACAAGTGGTTTAAGTTGGTTGTCCTTCTGGTGCTACAACATTAGGGGCTGTGATGGTAGTCACTACACATGAGTAGGTGTTTACTTCGAGAGTTGGGTGACCTTTTATACTTATCCTTTCCCCTACTTTGCGGAAAATGTATTGTCTTAATTACACAGATTGCGATTAAAGTTATGTCGGTTTCACATTTCTCGCATTCATACCAATTGCAAGCACATCATCGTTCACTTTGCCAAGGGAAGGATTTCTTTGGATTGGCGTTTTTTAAATTTATTTCCCCTATTAGGACTAGGATACTAATGTAAGTGATAATATCAAGTGGTATCTTTCCATTTGTAGTGTGTAATTTCATATTTACCCACAAACATTAACATTGTAAGTCAAGAAATATATTCGAACAAGATTTGGTGGTCACATGGTAGAATTAATGGGGGAGGTTCCGAAGGACTGCGCCAATATTGCCCTTTTCGTATGTGACCTTAGACTGATATAAATATTACCACGTGCCAGATTTGGACTATATCGAAGGATATCGACTATATCCTTCACAATTTTTAAGATATTTGATCATTTTTATAACATATTGAATTATGCGTGATCATTATTCCCCCAGAAAGAGTTGGCCGAAAAATTCCATATTCACATTAGATCACTGGTTGAGAAAAATATTAAGACATACCAAAATTGAAAACAATCGTTGACTTGTTTCCCAAACTATGAAAGATATAATTGTTCAAAGTGTTGCCCCCATTTATGGGAAAGATACCAGAAGGAGTGGACCGATACGTCTTTTGTTAATATAAATATTGGAGTGTTTGAAATTTAAACTAAATCGGATGCTTACTTCGCTTTTATGAGCGTTTTGCTTTCAAAACTTTGACCGATTTGTAGGGAAGGTACCAGAAAGAGTGGTACAATCTTCACAATGGATCAATTGGGATGTGTGCAGATTAGAAAGAATCAGATGCTTATTTCACACTGGAAGGAACTGGAAGGAGTGGACCCATAAAACCTAATTCCGAAAGAGTATGCTGATAGCTATCATTTTCACAACAGATGGTGGAAACAATCGTACATTTATTTTACATTCTATAAGTGTTATAATTTATTGATCCTTTGTGGGGGAGGTACTGGAAGTACGTGATCTAGCACTAACATACGAATAGTGCAAAGTTTGTTTTATTACGTACAAGAATGGGTTAATTTTTTATCCTTATACTGGAACTATGACAAAATATTGTATCCTCAAAATATAAATGAGATCTGCTTGCATTCATACAAATTACAAATATGAACACCAAATATTCCAACAGTTTTACATTTGTACACAATTTCAACTAATTTTCTTCTACTCATACCAATATATGAACTGAAGTTCCAAAAACATTTCACTCTGTTCCTGCAAAGGTGTTCAACACGTCTAAAATGCTTTCCACTCAGCGTAGAGCAAACTGCAATTTCAGAAAACGCTAAAGAAGTGTATAAACTAATTTTTGGACGATTTTGTTTTTCTGTGGATACTTTTGTGGATCTTTTTCTGCTAATAAATCTCTGACTAACAAAGTTTTGTGGCATGTTCCAAATGAAAAAGTTTCATTACAATGGAAATGCATCAATTTAATCCCTTTGAGACACGTAGACTGTGGTCTACTCGATGATACAAGGAATGCGAACAGTGGCATAATTTATTAACTGAGTGCAATTTAATGACAAAGATAAAATATATCATATATGGGAGTTTACAAATCGGAAGATTATTTAGGGCGCAGAGGTCCTAGAATCCAAACTCAATGAAAATTACCGCCTATCATGTTGTTGCGGTTACAAAATATTGTGAATGAATCGTACCAGGTGTGAATGGGGAGAAGGCATACCGGTTTCGCATAACCATTCTCTAATGATTGATACAGCGTGTATATCCCGACGGTCACAACTTTGTATCGCATTGGTTGCCACCAGCTCGCTTTTGTAAGGCAATAATTACTTGGTATTAGTGGTTTCAAATGTCCACATCAAGCCGTGTCATTAACTTACAAAAGCTTCAGCCTATCGCTATACCCCGATGTGCTTCCGAAGTCTAAAATGTAGGACAGATGGCTGACCCACTAAAGGATTACATGCCATATCCGCACATAATAGTTGAGGACTCAACCAAAATCCAAGTGGTTCGAAGAGAAGAAGATTCCGTTTTTGAAATAATGTCATACAGTTACACAAAATTTACATTTTGACCTATATTTACATTCTCTACCGTTCTGATAGGTATTAAAAACAATAACAAAAAAATGTACACACAATACAATGGCCATCCAAAATGCTAGACTTCTGTCCTGTCTTAAACTCTCTTAAACGACAAAACCAGGAATTTTTAATTTTTTGGTCCATTCCATCCAATGTACATCTTCAAAAACGATAGGCTTCAATTCGGCTGAATATGGAAAAAATCTATTCAGTTTGGGCTTATTTTACATATGCGGTGAGCAATAACCGTAAAAAATGTACATCGAAGCTATATAAAAATCTGAACCGATCTCGATGAAATTTGGCAGATGTATTTCGAGCAGTATCTGATGCCCGGTATCAAATATAATTTTTGCGGGGTGCATATTACGCATGTGAGAGACTTTAACACTAAATCGGATTTAAAACATATATAGGAGCTATAGCTATATCTGAACGGATAAATTTCGTTGGAAGTGCCAAAATTGAGTCAATTTGGGGCTGATATTAGCCATTTGGTACACAAAAAACCTGAAATCGGAAAAAGATATATATGGGAGTTATATCCAAATCTGAGCCAAGTCTGTGATTAGCAAAGGTATTTCTGGGCTGCATCTGATATCTGGTACCAAATATCATTGTTGTCGACTGCATATTACGAATGTGAGGGACTTAAACACCAAATAGGATGAAACATATATATGGGAGCTATATCTGAACCGATTTACATCAAATTGGAAGTACTGGTTTCTAAGAATAATTCAGTCGTAATTGTCAAAATTCAGTCCATTTCTGCTGATATTAGTCATTTGGTGCACAATAAAACCGATACCGTATAAAGATAGCTCCCATATATATATAATCCGATCTCGATTAATTTTGACAGAGGTGTTTTTGATATCCAAAAGTTATCTAGTACCAATCACCATTCTGGTGGAGTGCATATTACGCATGTGAGAGACTTAAAACCCCAAATCGAATGAAACATATGTATGGAAGCTATAGGTATATCTCATTTGGTTGAAGAATGTTATAAGATAACACTATATGAGAGCTATACATAAAGGAGGACTAATATAAACCACTTTTCATATCAACCTTCCAAGGAATAACATACAAGTCCGTGCAAAGTTTTATAGACAGATATTTAATATGGAGACCTCTAGCATGGAGTGGCATATGGGAATAATGTTATCGATATATGATTTTACTCTGATCATGAACACTAATATTTGAGGTGAAGTTTTGACAAAGCTAGGACTGGATAAATGTGCCTAACCTCTTTACAATCCTAACAATTGAGCTCTTGGATGGGGGCTATTGCCGAAATACCGAAATTATATTAGTATATAGGAAACCTTTATAGGTTCCACAACCTGCAACAATCTATCATGTGTGCAATTCATTTTTACATTCTTACAGTTTTGGAACATAACATTTAAGTTAAATATGCTCGAAAATACCCATCCAAATTTGGTGTAACGGGCTATCGATAACGTTGGCGCCGTATTCTCCGGAATATACTTTCGAACCGAGTACAAAGTTTCGCCTTTAAAAATCTAGATCTGCCAAAGAAATCGGGGATTGCCGATGCCACAATTGATATGAACTGACTACCTTCGTAGATCAAGGTGATCCCGAAAGTCTTCTTAAAGTATGGACACGGAGACTATGCAGAAGAGAAGAAGATATTTGATTCTGCCAACTGCATTGGTCTAATACCGTTCTCACGATAGAGGACATCAACCTTAAATAACAAAGTCGGAAAAAGGAAGATATCTGACCCATAACAAACAAGTTTATATCGAGAATTTATGTGAAGTAGATCATACCGAGTGCATGATATTACTTCGATGAGGACTATATTAAATAAAATTTGTTGGAGCAATAGATATACCGGACCAAGTTTCGCTGAAAGTTAAAATTCGGTTGAATATGAAAAATCCTATTCAATTGGGCTGATATTAACATATAGAGCAATAACCGTAAAATCGGATGAAGATGTATATCGAAGCTATAAAAATCTAAACCGATCTCGATAAAATTTGGCGATGTATTTTCGAGCAGTATCTGATGCCCGGTATCATATATCATTGTTGAGGAGTGGTTTCTAGGATGAATCTAGTTGTAATTGCCAAAATTCACTCCATTTGGACTGATATTAGCCATTTGGTGCTAATAATAATAAAGATATATGGGAGCTATATCCTAATCTGATCCGATCTCGATTAATTTTGACAATAGTATTATCGATATCCATAAGTTATCTAGTTCCATACACCATTATTGTGTAGTGCATATTACGCGTGTGAGGGACTTTAAACCCCAAATCGGATAAAACATATATATGAGAGCTATAGATATATCTGAAACGATTTTCACCACTGGTTTCTAGGATGAACTCAGTCGTAATTGCTGAAAGTCAGTCCATTTTGGCTGCTTTTAACCAGTTGTTGCACAAAAAACCTGAAATCGGATAAAGATATATATGGGAGATACATCCTAATCTAAACTGATCTCAACAGAACTTGGCATACGTATTTCGGAGCAGCGTCTGATGCATGTGGGGGGCTTAAAACCCCAAATCGGATGTAACATATATGGAAGCTACAATTTTAGTTTGTAATTTTATGCACTTGCTCCTAGTTTGAATTCAGTCGGATATGCCAAAATGCATGTCATTTGGATTGATATTCGATATTTGGTGATGTTGGCTGAAATCAGTTGAAGATAAATATATGGGATCTATATCTAAATTTGAACCGATTCTAAATTTCAATAGGGTTCGTCCTTGGGCCAAACAAATATTGTTTGCATAATTTCATCTCAATCAAATAATAAATGTTACCTGCATTTTGTTCACAAAAATACATGGACAGACGGTCGGACTTTTCCATGTTACAAATAAATGCACAAAGACATAATACCCTTATCACTGTTTGGTGGTGTAGGGTGTAAAAAAATTATACAAATGTGTAATTCAATATTATAAGTCAAATATGAAAAACTCTCACGCGATAAAATATGTGACAACAAATAAACAAATATATCACAAAACATATTTACCTTTTTATTGACATATTTTTACGCGAAATTCATAGATTTTATCCTTTTCTGGCTAGAGGTCATTCCGAATTGATGAGAATTGTCGTAATCTTGACTTATAAGTGGAATAACCAACATCAATTTCTTTCATGTATAGACGGTACCTATTTTGCTATGTATCCGATATATTGGCTCTTAGTATTACTCTAACGCTCAGACGTGTCCTTTTCGCATTAAATTGCTTAACAATTTTATCACAATACATAATGAAATATGAAAGACAAACGTCAACAATTAAATGCCGGATATTGCCTGGGTAACTTTGTCACTTCACATAGCTTATTATGTCATTCCTTATAAGAATGTTGTCAAACAAGGAAAAAGAAATTAAAAAGAAAAACGAAAATTAATTTGTTTAAATAAATCAAAAGATTTAATGAAAACCCACGACACACACATACATGCATACGAGCAAAGGATGAATTGTGACGAACCGAATACAATTACTGCCACTTGTATGCGCACTCAAATGCCCATGTAAGGAAGCTGCATGAAAGCTATTATTCGGAGTTATATTGTCTCATTGAAAATAATTACTTCATGGATATTTCACAACCAAGAAGGAAAGTGTTATGGTCCTGACAATGCTGTAATTTTTCGTCTCCACGATTCAAATTGGGCGTATACTGCGAGGGAGTTGTGCGGGTACGTGACTGAAATGTAAACAAAATATTTTAATTTATCAAAGACACATGTCTTCATGTCCCGATGAGCACTCTGAACAATTGCCAATCTGAAAATTGAGATAAACAGAAGGTAATTATGTTTTTTTTATATTGTTATAAAAATTATGAAATTAACTTGGAGTCTAAAACAATACAGTTTATTACATTGAATAAGTTATATCACTCGTCAAATCGATTGGAGAATGCAGTTAAAACCTTCAAAATGCCATACAGTGGAGATATAGCTATATGGAGGTTATAGCAAAAAGTGGACCCATCTACACAATATTTCGCCACCAGAGATAGAAAGTCGCTTTTGCTGGGTAATATTTTACCCACAATTAGTTATCGAGTCATATTACGGTATCTCGGAATGTCTTCCCGTAAGCACATGTCAGTATAGATGCGCTATTTGTTATGAATCCCATATTACGCTACCTCCCGATATGAACTATTTTGAAGGTTTCAGATGCATTTTCAACAATTGATTATGTGGGAGGTAAGGCCTCCCGGAGAAAGCATTTAATATAGCTATTTTGTATATCCTCTACATGGTGGCACTTCATAACGTCCGGTACTCCCAAAGTTTGTGCATAGGCCGTAAAAGCTGATTCCATGTGATGTGAGGCATATTTTCTAAACTATAAAATACCCAATACTTCGTTAGGGAAAAGTGCACCTTAAAATGTTAGCTTTGTTCCAACAGTTCGTGTTGGGCCTTTTTAGTACACAAAATACAGAAGTTTTACAACATTTTTTATAAAAACTCCAATTTTGAGTCTTTTAAGGTTTTATATATTATTCAAGATTTTCTTTTTTCGGAAAGAATAATAAGAACATGTTTATCTTTTACACTAAAAATTCTTTCAAATCTATTATGTTTACCGTGGAGGTTACTAGTAAAACCATCACAATGGACCCACATACAAATTTTCTGTCCATAACTATTTTAATGTCTCCATATGTAAACCACAGGAACCAACAGTGAACTCAATATTAAATTTTAGAATTTCAGGTAAATCCCTTTCCCCGATACCAAATTTAGTAACATTTAGCAGGCATATCCAAAATAATTAATAGTAATTTTCAAACAATTTGCAAATTCACTACCAGACCACAGAACCAGATACCAAGAGAGTCCTCTATATCAAATTTCAGATTTTCAGATCTATTCCTTCACCCAATATAAGATATACAACTTTTTAGTACTTTTGGTACAATCATAGTATACCTTTCAAAAACTACCTCCATATCTCAATTTCACATCCCAACACAGAACTCATTATCAAATTTGGGGATTCCTGTCCTATTCCTTCAACCAATTTCAAATTTAGTACTTTCGTACAAAGCACAGATACCATCAGGCTACACATGAATAGCTACTCTAATACTAAATTTAAAATTTCAAGCACTACTGTTCACTCTTTATCAAATTGTACCAAATATAGTACTATTTCGTAATTCCGTTCACTTGCAGTGATAATTTCCAAAACCACTTCTTTTTCACAAACCTACCACCAACGGGGACCCATATACCAACATTTAAACTTATCGGCTTTTTTCGTTCACACAAAACTGAACTTTTCTAAGCCTAGTACCATTAGTACATTTCTTATACTTAGTACACAATTCCAAAACTTCATTTCCAGGTATTGCTTTCCATACCAAATTTAAAGATTTTACCATTTATTTGCCAGCTCTATTCTGTCACCAAATACCATTATTAATACAATTTAGTACTTTTCCTACTTCTTAGTACGTATTTTCCAACCTCAACGAAACCGATCAAAAGGTGATCCTAATGCCAAATTTTAGACTTCCAACTCAGTCCCTTACTTAAATACCAAATTTAGTACCATTTACTACGAATTTCCAAAACCATCTCCAAATCTCAACCCTACACACTAACATCCTAATGCCGAATTTCATATTTCAAACAGTATCCATTATCCTGATACCAAATTAGTACCACTTAGTATGTTTCGTACGCTTGCTAAACGCATTTCCAACACATTATCTTAACCCTACCCAACAGCAGATACCCCATTACTAACATTTTATATTTCCTGATCAATCCGTTCAACAAACACCAAATTGTATCGAATTTAGTACCATTTAGAAAGTTCTTAAATTTAGAACACATTTCCAATATCATCTATATTATTTATACAAATTTCCAAATATGTATTTATTCACAAAATATCAAAATATAAAAATTTAGTGCCTTTTAGTACTTTTAGAACACTTCTATTCCAAATTTCCAATAACCCTGCCTTATCCCACACCTTTCCACAAGAATTGACTCACGTGCCAAATTTCAAGATCCTAGTGTAAGCTGTTTTGGCTTATCTCACATATCTTTTACTTTGTTGTAGAAGTAGATTCAGTACCAACCCCAATCCCACACGTCAGCAGCAGTCCTTATTTGCAAATTCCAGGATTCCAGTCTTATCGATTCACACAAACCCAAATTGTACCAAATTTAGTACACATAAATACGAATTTCCAAAACTTCCTACACAATCCAATCCTACACTCCAAATTTCCAAACCTACATCCATACCTCAATCAAACAATCTCATAGAAATCGTATTTATGAATTCCAATTCTATGGGGTTTCCCAAAATTCAAATTTTACCAAATATAGTACCATTTCGTACACATACGTACGAATTCCCAAACTTCCTACATACCCTGATCCTAATCCGATTTTATTTTTTCTTAATTTTGAAGATCCCAATTTCAAACCAAATCAATCGTAATTTGACATTTCACGTTCTCAGCGGATAGATAAATTACCCGCAAAAAAATATTAGACCACCTCAATCAGCCCTAAGCATTTCGAGATGCAAAATTCCTTAAAATCCTTTTTTTTAAATCATGTACATGATGTAAGGAACATGTAAGTTTTACACCGATGGTATGAGGAACATGTACACAAAGCTAACACACTTATTTTATGAACCAATAGATTAAGAACTGTTGTTATTTGCTGTTAGAGCGTGTGTGTTGGGTAAGTGCGATATTGGCAATAAGAGTTGCAAAGTTCTCCTCATTTGCATGAAGTTGCAAAAATTTGATATCCAGAATCAAGTGCACACGTTAGAAATGTTGATTCTTCGTCAAAGAAATAAGTGTTAAAGAAATGCATAGCCAGCAACAGATTAAGATAAGTACTAACATATGAAGTCATTCAAGATTTCTGAACTTTGTAAAACATTTTGATACTTGAACTCTTAAGTGAAAAATATATATTATAGGCATTTTTGTCACCACTGACATACTAATTTGTCACAGATAAAAACATATAAACAGATGCGCATTTTTAAATTAAGAGGTCATTATCATGTGAACCTTGTTGTATATTTTTGTCGTCAAGAAGGACTAGAATTAACAATGCATTGTATTTTTTTAATGTTTATATATTAGAGTTTAATATGTGTTATATTAAATTATTTTTCAGCACTAGTGTACGTACGGAGTGTCCATAACGGCTGTGGATGATAAAATGATATATTATATATATATATATATATATATATATATATATATATATATATATATATATATATATATATATATATATATATAAGAGTTATATCTTAACCGATTACCACCAAATTAAGCATACTTCTTTCTAGGCTCAATATATATATGTGCCAAATTCCATCCAATCTGGTCTAATATTACATATTTGGTGCCCAATAAAAAGCAAATCGGACGAAGATATATGTTGAAGCTATATCTAAATATCGGCCGACTTTTTCCAATTTCAATAGGTTTTGCCCTTGGGCCAAACAAATGATTTGCACAAAATGTCATCTCGTTCGGACAATAAATGCGACTTGACCACGATGTGGCGTAGGTTATAAAAATGGAATGGCAAACTTTATATACACTATAATATATATTGTGGAGGGTATATCAAATTATATAATTATCTATTTTTATCCTCCACCTTGAAAAGGAGGATATATCATCATTGTCATTCCGTTTGTAACTTCCCTAAGTATTCGTCGTAGTCCCCATAAAGTATATACATATATATATATATATATATATATATATATATATATATATATATATATATATATATATATATATATATATATATATATATATATATATATATATATATATATATATATATATATATATATATATATATATATATATATATATATATATATATATATATATATATATATATATATATATATATATATATATATATACATATATATATATATATATATATATATATATATATATATATATATACAAGCTGAACCCGGTGCGCTTCGCTACCCCGTTTGATTTATATGCATTCAAAATTTTATTTACGAATATATGTTGGATAAAGAAAAACAAATTTAAAAATTAAAAAAAAAAAAAATATTGCACTAATTTAATGCGTTAATAAACAATATCATTACACAAGCAGTAACATGACATGCATACACGAAGGGTTTGTCCTTTGGATTTATTTATTTCATAGCAAATACCAAGCGTGCAGGAAACTGCAATTTTTTTAAGTAGAGTGGCATTTCTATTGCAATTAGTGAATTCGAGATAGCAACTTACTTCGCCGTAATAAGCGTATTTCAAATAAATTGTTGTGTGGTTTTTTAGTGTTAGCCTAAGGCGTTGTGTGTCAATGGTTCTTATTAAAATCATATCCCAATCTGATCCGATTTAAATATAATTATAAAAAAATTACTTTTACACCAAACTCCGCCAAACCTTTCATATTTCATTGAAATTGGTGAGTCAAATATGTGAAATCGGCCGAGAATATATATATGGGAACTATATCCAAATCTTAACTAATTTCCAATTAATTTATCACATTTATTATTGTAACCAAATTCCGCCACACATTCTGAATTTCTTTGGAATCGGTCATATATATCGTGTTTGGTGCATAATATGTATGAAATCGGCCGAAATATATATGTTAGCTATATCCAAACCTCAACTGATTTCAATATAATTTGGCAATTTTTGCTGGTGCCAGATTTTGTCTCTCTCGCTTTGGGTGCATCAAATATGTGAAATCGGCTGAGTATCTATATGGGAGCTATAATCACATCTGAGCGTATTTGAATGTAATTTGTCAAATTTATTTTTGTACCAAATTTAGCCACTCATGCCGAATTTCGTTGGCATCGGAAATACGTATCGTGTTTTGTGCATCAAATATGTGAAATCGGCGGAAAATATATATGGGAGCTATATCCAAATCTGAACCGAATTTAATATAATTTGACTAATTTATTTTCTAATCAAAATCCCGTTACATATTCCAAATTTCCTTGGAATCGAACATACATATCGTGTATGTTGCATAAAATACATTAAATCGGTCGAAAATATATATGAGAGCTATATCCAAATCTGAACCGATTTTAATATAATTTGACAAATGTATATTTGTTTTAATTTTCGCTACACATTCCAAATTTCATTGAAATTAGAGATACATAGCGTGTTTGGTGCATCAAATACATGAAATCTGTCGAAAATATATATGGGAGCTATATCCAAATCTGAACCGATTTCAATTTAATTTGAAAAATTCATTTTGTCTCCCAATTCCGTTACTTATTTTAAATTTCATTACAATTGGAAATACATGTCGTGTTTGGTCCACCAAATACATGAAATCGGCCGAAAATGTATATGGGAGCTATATCCAAATCTGAACCGATTTCAATATAATTTGGGAAATCAATTTTTTAGATAAAATCTATCACACGTTTCAAATTTCATTGAAATTGGGGATACATAGCGTGTTTGGTGCATCAAATGCTTGAAATCGGACGAAAATATATATGGGAGCTATATCCAAATCTGAACCTATTTCAATATAGTTTGACAAATTTACTTTCGGATTAAATCCCGTCACACATTCCAAATTTCATTGGAATCGAACATTCATATTGTGTTTGAGGTATCAAATGAACGAAATCGGTCGAAAATATATATGGGAGCTATATCCAAATCTGAACCGATTACAATATAATTTGGCAAACTTATTTTTGTTCCAAATTCCGTTACGCATTCCAAATTTGGAGACTCTATCTTCAACCAATCAATAGATATGTGCATATAAAATCTAAAATTTTGGGAGGTACCTCCGATTCTGATGCTATATCTCCAGTTCCAAGTGGAAATTAAAAAATGTATATAGCCTATGTTACTTTCAGGCGATGTTGCAGTATATATGGAAATTTTCAGGAAAATCTATTCAGCGGTTTTCGAGTCCATAAATTACAAACAAACAAACAAACAAACAAACATACAAACATTTTCCTCTTTTATAGATTTAGATATATTCATGATCAGCATAAAATTCTAAGTCGATTTAACGAAGTACGTCCGTCTGTCTGTTGAAATTACTACACAGCCCACATTTTCAACATTTGGTACAACAATTTGTTTTGTGTCTAGGACTTGGTTGGTATTGAAAATGAGATACATCAGTCTAAGCTTCGGTATAGCCGCCATATAACAGTACCTCCCGATATTTGGAATTTTCATTATTTTCGCCACATTTTTCCACGGATTTGTTTAAAAAGTGGTATTTATAGGTTATAATGGCTTCTAGCTCCGGTGGCGGAACAATGTTTGTATAGGTCTATGTTTTCATTTAGCCACCATATAACGGTACCTCCGATATTCGGTAGTTTGATGATTTTTGCCATTTTTCCATGGATTTGTATAAAAATTGGTATTTGTAGGTCATAATGGGTTCTATTTCCTGTGATGGAACATTATATATATAAATTAAAACTTTATTTGTAAGTTTTTATTAAAAAAAAATATGTTGTCTCGCAAGCTAGCGCTTTTGAGCAACATCCGTTTTATTTGAGATTCAAAGTTACAAAGCGAATAATAACTAAAACTACCCTAAACTTATACTCATCGCACTGCACCGTTGCTACTGCACTTTGCATGTTCCCACACCTGTATTGTTATTGGACACCGGCTCGTGTGTCGTCTGGAATACCTTCTGGTCATTCTGTGGGAAACTGCATGTCAGCATTTTATTTAGTTATTGCTGTTGTTGTTGTCGTTGCTGTCCATGATGATACATTTGTGAGATTTGAATATTTGTGGTGTTAACTCCTCCCCTCTTAAATACAATCGTCCCGATTGTCTAGAACGAATGTATGTTGTAGATGCTTGAAGCTTTGGAGTCCTTAGAAGTGGTAGGTTGTTTTACTTCAGGACCTTCCCCATTTTCTGTCATCTCGGTCTCATCTGGGGTAGCGATGGTTTTTCTGGTAGGTTTATGAAGTTTTCCCCTCAGCAGGAATATTGTTATTATCATCAGAACAGATACAGCGAAGCCACATATTCCAATTGTTGACAGATTTCTTACTTCCAGGATATCCAATCTTTTTATGTTTTTGGTGTTAAGTTGTTTGAGAAGTTCCAGAGATATCACTTCTTCCACCCTTTCGTCAAAACTCTTTGGTTGTAGGAATGCAGGAAGGGGTTTGTTACCAGTAATTTCCTTTGAGTAATATTGTCTGCCATCTATTTCGATTGTGCTGTTGAAGTGCTTGATGAGATACGTCCCGTTCAAATAAGTCATCTCTTTGTTTAAGCTGATGGTGCCTTGGTATTGGTTTAGGAGTATTAGATCCGTTCCGATCTCTTCGACCGCAGGAACATGCTCGTTGTTGACTTGAGTGCAATTCCCTATTCTATTTTTAAACAAACTAGTTATACAAAAATCATCTCTTAATTCTATTAGGTTATTTCTATGACATATTGTCAGATCATAGTATTTTTTACATTTATCCTTTATAGCAAATATTGAATTGTTATATTGTAATATATTTTGGTATTCTATTTTATCTATCAGACTTCTCGACTTAACTGCCTTTGCTAAATAAACGTTACAAACATCCTTCATAGTTATTGGAATACTTAAGATGTATAAAATTTCTTTTTTATTTGTTACAATTTTTACGCTTCCAAAAGTTAGTAGTTCTTCTATATTATAAACTGGGATATTATAATTTTTGAAAATGTTATTAATTTCTTCTATTTCAATCTCCGAAAGGATAAAAGTGTTAATTATATCGGCCTTGGCCCACTGAATAGCTAATTCAATATTTTTTAGTTCTTTTTCTATCAAAATTAATTTTCTTTCAAGATTATTGGCAGTTTCGTCATTCCATCCTTCCTTTTTTCTTTTTATGATTTCATTTGTGACATTTGTAATTTCTGATATTCTTTCTGATACGAGTCTATTTATAATTAACTGCCTGTTATTATTTTCCAAAATGTTCCCGATCTTTTGCTCCAAGACTTCGAAATCGTGGCTATCGGGAGTTCCCGCAATCTATTTCCAAGCACTGCCGATAAAGTCTATCGACCGCTGCTTCCTGCTTGGACTAAGGCGATTTAGGATCCCATTGATATCATTTATCTGTTGCCTTATAAACGGACGGAGCGGATGATTATATGTAACGTTTTTGTCAAGCAGGTATTCAATATCCAAGGTAAGATTCTTGTACTGGGTAATGTCGATTGAATGGATGATCTTGAATGTCCCATTTTGTCTACGAGCAATTCCGTTCTGAATAGTTATTAGTCTTGCGTTTGAATAGTCCATAATGCTGAAGTCGCCCAAGGCGCGTCCAAGTAGTAGTCTGTAATAATTATTGGTGGTATTAGTTCCTAATGTGGTATTTGTGAATAACCCTGCCGCTTTCGGTCAAAATAGTGGTATTACGGTTTTCTTTCACTACTTCTTCTCCAAACCGATCACTCAATTTTGTACCTAATCGCTTATTCCTTTTCACATAAACTACTTGTCCAGGGACATATTCCTTTGCTGGATGTCTGTTTCTATTATGATATTCTAAATCCTTAGCCTGTTTCGATTCCAGTCGCTCAATAGTGTTCCTCCTTACGGTTTCGATATCCTGTGGTGAAAAATCTACCGTTCGTCCGAAATACAAATCAACGGGTTTCCTATTCACTGTAGAGTGAACAGAGTGATTGTATTCGTTGACGGCCCTTTCCAATAGCTCTTCAAAACTTCTAGAAGTTCCATCGCTTTTCAGACAGCGCATGATTTCTGCGAGAGTCGAGTGGAAACGCTCTATCTGGCCGTTTACCTCACTTTTATACGATGGGGTAGTGAAAACATCTATTCCCATTTCGTCTCTCATCATGAAAAGTATCGAGCTGGAATTCAGTGCGGGTTCATTATCCATCACTACATGCTTTGGTACACCATAGGAGAATAAGAGTTCCCTAAGAGGTTTCCTTATGGCCTCTGTTGACCTACTGTCCAATAATTTCACCTTGACGTATTTAGAAAACTTGTCAAGCGATGTCAGAATTAGTCACTTGTCGGTGCAGAAAATATCAAGATGAACAATATGTCCCGGATATCGAGGTATGGGAGTCTGACCCAGACAAGGTTTATTGGGATGCCTCTCATACTTGCTCTTCTTACATGTAGAACACAGTTTAATAATCTTTCTTATTTTGCTGGACATTCTGGGGAAATAATATTTTTCCAATATTTGAATCTTGTTTTCTTTATCATTCCTATGTGCTCTGTTATGGGTATCGATAATTATTCTTTCCTGGTCCGCTTCTGAAATAACGTCGTCCACGATTCGTTGAGTGAATCGGCATTTGTACTGAAGGAAGTGGTTTGGATAGACGTTTTGAATTCTTCCCATCACGTTTTCTGGTGTTTTAATACCATTGATAACTGATGGATTCAAGTAACGTTTGAGAATATAGAGCATTTTCTGTTCGTCATAAGAAGGTTCTGTAATAATATGACGATGGAAGCCTGGGAAAATAATCTTAAATTGGTATGTCGAACAATCATCAATGTTCAAAAGTATCTGATTCTTGAATACATTGATGGGTGACTCTACGCTCGGTATAAGGTTCTCGGGAGAGCTCTCGGAGCTATGCTGAGTAGGTGTCAAAGTGTTAACCTGGGAAGTCTGTGGTAATCTGGATAAGGCATCAGCCACGACGTTCTGTTTCCCTGGTTTATATCTCAGTCATATTCTTCGAGAATACACTTCCATCTTTTCATCTTTGAATTAGTATTCCTGCTGCTCAGCGCGTAAGTCAGGGGCTGGTGATCGGTATAAATGATCACTTTCCTGGTACCGTATAGGTAATTTCTTAAAGAAGATAGAGCCCATATGATTGCCAGCATTTCCCTTTCATTTGTGGCATAATTCTCTTCCGATTTACTCAGTGTTCGTGAAATAAATGCAATGGGTTTGCCTTTCTGACTAAGCACTGCACCCAAAGCCACATTAGAAGCATCGGTAGTTAATTCGAATTCTTCCTGAAAATCAGGATACGACAATAATACTTCCTGTGATACTAGTGCATTTCTTAATTCGTTGAATGCCCTTATAGCATTTTCACCCAAAGTTACGGGAATTTGGTTGGAGGATGCTTTAGAAATTCTTCCTTCCTCCCCTCTCAATAGTTCGGTCAATGGTTTGGCAATATCTGCATAACCTTTCACAAATCTCCTATAATATCCTGAGAGGCCCAAAAAAGAACGCAATTGCCTAAGTGTTCTAGGTATTGGAGAATTAAGAATTGCCTCGACTTTCTAGGGATTTGTCCGGATACCTTCCCTGGACACAACGAATCCCAGAAATTCTACTTCCCTTCTGAAAAATGTGCATTTATCGAGTTGGATCTTCATGTTGGCCGACTCTGGGGTCCTGAAAACCATTTCAATGTGTTCGACGTGAGACTGCTCATCCTTGCTGAAAATAATAATATTGTCGACATATACGAAACATATATTTCCGATCAATTCTCTGAGAATATCATCCAGCGTGCGCTG
Organism: Musca domestica; assembly: GCF_030504385.1. NCBI lineage: Eukaryota > Metazoa > Arthropoda > Insecta > Diptera > Muscidae > Musca > Musca domestica. The sequence continues at coordinate 3,770,699 of NW_026712115.1, read as the reverse complement.
AAATATCGCCGGTGCGTTCTTTAACCCGAAGGGCAATCTATTGAACTCGTATTTTCCATTATTAATGGAGAATGCGGTTTTCTGTTTGTCTCCTTCTTTCAACGGGATTTGATGAAATCCGCTTTTAAGGTCTACGACGGTAAAGAACTTATTTCCGCCGAGATTTGATAAAACCTCGGTTATTTCGGGAATGGGATATTTGTCCGAAATTGTAACGGAGTTAAGTTTCCGAAAATCGACCACTAGTCGATACTGTTTGTTTCCGGAACTATCATCCTTTTTGGGTACAACCCAAATCGGTGAGTTATAGGGAGATCTAGATGGTCTTATTATGCCATCATGTAGCAGACGGTTTATTTCTCCCTCTACGACATCTTTTTAATGCCACCCACTACCATGGTAGTGTACGTCAATTTTTCGTCCTGTTCTGAAAATAGATTCCGGTGCCGACTTGCAATCTCGTAAATGGATTTTTTCTGTGTCTCGATAGATCGTCCATCTTCAGCTCTAAATTGTTCACATTTTGAGACATACGTTGTTTAACAGCAATTTTCTTACCTCCCATTACCACAAAATAATCCTTTGAAGTATGAATTACAACTGATAGTTCTTTCATACTGTCATTGCCTAAGATACCATCAAATGATTTTAAACCGGGCAATAGGAAGAATTTAATCGGAACATCATCGATACCAAACATATTTATGAGAGTATGTTGTGAAATTTCCACATCTCCTCCCACGGATTTTACTTTAAATTTATCAGCGTTTGATTTAGGATTATTCACCAGTCCGGGTTTAATATAATTTTTACTACTTCCTGTGTCTAATAAGAAGTCTAAAATTTTCCCGTTCCTCGTTTTAGCCTGGAAGTACGGCAACGAGGAACACCCTAATCTAAAAAATGAATGTCAATGAAATTAGCGGGGACGTCGTCTGTTCCTTGGTCCTGGTAGTCCTCTGTGGTAACGTTATCAGGGCACTGCATGAAATACTCGTCGCAACTTTCGGTCCTGGTCTCGTAAGGTAAGTCTGTATTGTCACTGTCAATAAGTGAATCATTTTCAGGATATCCAACATTCACATGGAAGTTTCGTTGAACTTTGTTCACTGGAGCCTGGATAGAAAACTGTGCTGGTCTCTTATAAGGTTGGATTTGTTTTTGTTGAGGTCTCATTTGTGTGGACCTGTCGACGTCCATGGGTTCTGGACGTTGATTACTGTAATTGGGAGTTTGACCTCCGAAATTATTTTTATGGAAAAATTGCTGTACTCCTTGAGGACGAGGAGCAAATTGGGAGTGTTGGGGTCCTCCAAAGTGAGGCCGCTGAAATTGTGGATTATTAACGCCGCTTGGATAACGGTATTGGATTGTTGGCAAATTCCTACTTCTATTCGAAGGAATAGTCGCTAATTCAGGATAAAATTTCATTCCTGTATTCAGAGACTGTCTCGCGTCCAGTTTCATTGCTCCCTTGTGGGCGTATTCCCGTCTAAAACTCATATTATCCAATTTCAAGCAGAGGTGTAAGGCCTGTGGTAGTGAAGTTGGCTCTTTCACACTTAATAATTTAGGAAGGTATCCATTCAATCCCCTAATAAACGTGTCTAATGCCTTTTCCCTATATGTGTCAGTCATTGCTCTAAGACTCTTTTCCTCCAAATCGAGACACGATACTTTATCCAAAATAAGGGAAAGTGTTTGGTACACTTGTTGATAGAACTCTGTTACGCTCTTATGTCCTTGGCACAGGACGTTCATCTGGTACTCTAAAGTACCGATGTCCCTTTTATCGGAATAATGGACCATCAAACATTTGCGTATCCGCTGCCAATCGAGCGGAGTTCGATATGATTCTAAAGCAGTATATGCTTCGCCTACAATCTTTGTACGTATTGTGTGCAAAATGGCATAATATCTGCCGGTTCCCTTGAGGGATGAATAAAGGTCTAACACCCTATCTACGGACTTTCGCCATGAACTAAATTCGCCTGGCTTTCCAGAGAATTCTCTAATAGATTTTACAAGATCTGGGACCTTATCTAATTCTTCCAATCTTGGAGACACAGTACCTATCGGAACATCTGAACCTTCATCTGAAACTGAATTTTGGCCTGACAGTAGGCCTGAAACAATACGAACAATTTCCTCACGTTGACTGTCGTTGAGTCCGGAATTTCTTGAACTACTGGTTGGATTCATGGTAATATTATTTAGTTTCAATGTCAATTCTTCTAATGGGTCATTTATAATAGAGAATTACAAAAAAATTTTAAACGATTTTCCTTTTTATCTTTTTTCTTTCAAACAAAATTCTCAATTATTTTCTTTGCTTTCTTTTTTTCAAACACGATAAAATAATATTATTTTTAAGTTTATAGCTTAATATCTAATTCTTACAAAAAAATCAGCATCTTGTTGATTAATGGTGCGTCCAATCCGTTGTTGTGTTATCAGGTTGGCTCTTTATACCCTACACCACAAGGTGGTCAGGGTATTATGTCTTTGTGCATTTGTTTGTAACAGGCAAAAGGAAACGAGATAGACCCATAGTTCCTTTTGATGATCTGCATAGTATCACATTCTGAGTCGATTTATGCATGTCCGTCCGTCCGTCTGTCCGCCCGTCCGTCCGTCCGTCTGTCCGTCTGTCCATGTATTTTTGTAAACAAAGTACAGGTCGCATTTATTGCCCGATCCAGATGAAATTTTGCACAGATCATTTGTTTGGCCCAAGGACGAACCCTATTGAAATTGGATATAATCGGTCAAAATTTAGATATAGCTCCCATATATATCTTCGTCCGATTTGCCTTTTATTGTGCACCAAACGTGTAATATCAGCCCGAATTGTATGGAATTTTGCACATACAACCAAATTAGGCCTGAAAATATGTATGCCAAATTTGATCGAAATCGGTTCAGATATAGCTATAGCCTCCATATATATTATTCATCCGATTTGTTATATTTGTTACCCACAACCGTAATATGCACTCCGTAACAACGATATTCAGGGAAATATATCAAATACAGCTCAGAAATATCTTTGCCAAATTTTATCGAGATCGGTTCAGATTTGGATATAGCTCCCATATATATATATTTATCCGATTTCAAATTAATTGTGCACCAAATGGTCAATACAGGTCCGAATTTAAAAGATACAAATGCTTCGGCATGTTTAGTCCTTTGAAGTTTAAATTATAATTATAATCATAGCGTGTATGATTGAATTCTCGCATAAAAACTTTTAATTGTTATGTGGAGCTCTGCTAAATTAGCAAAGTGGCAAAGTGGCAAAGTGGAAGTGTTCATTTATTTTGTAATTTTTATATTTAAGTTATTTTTACTTTTCTTCAAGTATCGTTTGTTAAATGGTTCTTTTCTAATTTAATTTTTTTCATTTATTCACTTTTTCACTTCTTCTCTTTTTCTAAGGAGTGTTTTACTGTTCACTTATTTTAATATTCTAGTTACTTTTCCTTCGAGGATTATTTATTAAATGGTTTTTCTTATTTTTTTTTCAAAAACTTTATTTCTTTTTTCTAAGGAGTGTTTAACTGTTCATTTATTCTTTTCACTTGTCAACTTTTTAATATTTATATCTTTTATTATACCCTACACCACAAGGTGGTCAGGGTATTATGTCTTTGTGCATTTGTTTGTAACAGGCAGAAGGAAACGAGATAGACCCATAGTTCCTTTTGATGATCTGCATAGAATCACATTCTGAATCGATTTATGCATGTCCGTCCGTCCGTCTGTCCGTCCGTCCGTTTGTCCGTCCGTCCGTCTGTCCATGTATTTTTGTAAACAAAGTACAGGTCGCATTTATTGCCCGATCCAGATGAAATTTTGCACAGATCATTTGTTTGGCCCAAGGACGAACCCTATTGAAATTGGAAATAATCGGTCAAAATTTAGATATAGCTCCCATATATATCTTCGTCCGATTTGCCTTTTATTGTGCACCAAACGTGTAATATCAGCCCGAATTGTATGGAATTTTGCATATACACCCAAATTAGGTCTGAAAATATGTATGCCAAATTTGATCGAAATCGGCTCAGATATAGCTATAGCTCCCATATATATTGTTCATCCGATTTGTTATTTTTGTCCACCGCTGCCGTAACAATATTTGGGGAAACATATCAAATGCCGCTCAGAAACACATTTGCATTTTGCGAGATCGGTTCAGATTTGGATATAGCTCCCATATATAACTTCGTCCGATTTACCTTTTATTGTGCACCAAACGTCTAATATTTGTCCAAATGGGATGAAATTTGGCACTTACGACCGAATCGGGTCTAGAAGCTAGTATGTCAAATTTGGTGAAGATCGGTTCAGATGTAGCTATAGCTCCCATATATACTGTTCATCCGATTTGTCATATTTGTTTCCCACAGCCGTAGTATGCACTCCGTAACAACGATATTCAGGGAAATATATCAAATACAGCTCAGAAATATCTTTGCCAAATTTTATCGAGATCGGTTCAGATTTGGATATAGCTCCCATATATATCTTTATCCGATTTCAAATTAATTGTGCACCAAATGGGCAATACAATTCCGAATTTAAAAGATACAAATGTTTTGGCATATTTAGTCCTTTGAACTTTAAGTTATAATTATAATCATAGCGTGTATGATTGAATTCTCCCATAAAAACTTTTATTGTTATGTGGAGCTCTACTAAATTAGCAAAGTGGTGTAGGGTATCATAAAGTCGGCCCCGCCCGACTTTAAGACTTTCTTTACTGGTTTTTTATTTAAACTCTTCACTTTTTCATTTATATTTATTTTTATATGTTCTTATTCAATTTATGTTCTTCTATATTTTCCACGTCACGGGCTTCGGGGGCTGCAACATAACGTTGCTCCTTTTTCACAGTTAAGGTACTAAGGGGCCCTTCCGGAGGCTTTATTTATATCACTTATTATTTTTCCGCGTCGCGGGCTTCAGGGGCCCATCCGAAGGCTTGACTTAATACTTTAATCTCGAATCGGGTTCAGACCAGTCTGACGCTGGTCCCTGCTCGGGCGCCAATTAAAACTTTATTTGTAAGTTTTTATTAAAAAAAATATGTTGTCTCGCAAGCTAGCGCTTTTGAGCAACATCCGTTTTATTTGAGATTCAAAGTTACAAAGCGAATAATAACTAAAACTACCCTAAACTTATACTCATCGCACTGCACCGTTGCTACTGCACTTTGCATGTTCCCACACCTGTATTGTTATTGGACACCGGCTCGTGTGTCGTCTGGAATACCTTCTGGTCATTCTGTGGGAAACTGCATGTCAGCATTATAACACGCGCATTTGATTTAGTTATTGCTGTTGTTGTTGTCGTTGCTGTCCATGATGATACATTTGTGAGATTTGAATATTTGTGGTGTTAACTTATATAGGTTCACGTTTTCGTATAGTTCGATTTGCTAATATATAGAAATCTTGTTTTCATCTCAGTATTAAACTTTTTTTAGCGGGTACCTTATACTCCAGTCGTAACAACTGTAGCGAGATGTAGTTCATTGATTCTATTATATTTCCTCAAGTTGGGGTTTTATTATTCATCTACTATGTATTTTGTAAAATAAAAATATTTTTTTGCAGTCGAAATATGTCTATCCTTTCCTCCAACACAATTGTATGTAGCTACTTGTGTTTGTAATATGGGTTTCCCATAAAAATCAATATTGTTCAAACTATGCTCTGCCTTGTGTTTTACAAGTTTAAAGATCAAACACCACTTCAAGTTGTGGGTGGTGGTAAATGTCGGTTCATTTGAACTTTTGTGACTTCGCAGCAACAAAAATAAATTGTTTATGCAAAGTAGGCAACAATTTATTCAATTCCATGTAACACTTGGAAAGCGACCTACATATGGTGAATGAGTGTGTATTCAATACACAAGTAGTGTTTATTATTCAAAGCATTTTTTTATAAATAAATTCAAATTCATTATGCAAGACATTTAATATCAAAAGGCAAACATGTAAATGTATTCTGATATAAATCGACAAAAAACGAAGTGTAATATTCTTTACGATAATAATTTTAATAAAATGCGGCAGTGCTTTTTGACTATTTTTGAGGGAGGGTGGTACCACCCCGAAATGAATCTCAAATCGTATTTTCATTCTATATCTGATACTAGCAAGTGCCTGCTAATTCGTCAGTTGAAAATTCACCTTTAATTTTTGGATCCGTTTCATCCGTTAATTTTGGTACTCGAAATTCGCTATTCCCTTATTATTTCTTGAATATAATTTATAAACAAAATACACACACCGTACCAACTTTTCAGCTTCGCCAGTTCGATTACACTTTATGCATAACCTTTTTTTATACACTCCACCTTGCAAAGAAGGGTATATTAACTTTGTCATTCCGTTTGTAACATCCCTAAATATTCGTCGTAGACCACCTGGTCGTCGTCGTTGAAATCACGATACAGCCCACATTATTTTTTATATATTCTTCGTCAGCATAAAATTCTATGTCGATTTAGCGATATCCGTCCGTCTGTCCGTCTATCAGTCTGTCACTCTAGCTTCCGAACGAAATGAAGTAGGTTGATAAAATTTTACTCAAATGTGCATTATGTCTGCTGAACTTTTGGTATTGAAAATGGGTCATGTAGGTTCCCGATTTGGTATAGCGCCCATATAATGGTACCTCCTTTTTTCGGTATTTTGGTGAATTAAGCGACATTATTCTCCGAATCGTTTCAAATTTGGTATTTGAAGTTTGCAATGGATACTACAGCCTAATTATTATTATTATTATTATTATTATTATTATTATTATTATTATTATTATTATTATTATTATTATATTCTATTATATTATTATTATTATTATTATATTATTATTATTATTATTATATTATTATTATTATTATTATTATTATATTATTATTATTATTATTATTATTATTATTATTATTATTATTATTATTATTATTATTATTATTATTATTATTATTATTATTATTATTATTATTATTATTATTATTATTATTATTATTATTATTATTATTATTATATTATTATTATTATTATTATTATTATTATTATTATTATTATTATTATTATTATTATTATTATATTATTATTATTATTATTATATTATTATTATTATTATTATTATTATTATTATTATTATATTATATTATTATATTATTATATTATTATTATTATTATTATTATTATTATCATTATTATTATTATTGTTATTTGTATTTTTATTTTTTTATTTGAAAATTGCCAAATTCGTTCCGATTGGTGGAGGGCATTCAAAGTTCGGTATATATAGTAAGTATAAATATAAACAGCTTCAATTCTGTTTGTTGTTTATTTTTGAGTAAGGCAGGGAGTAAATAGGTTTCGGAAAAGCAACAATTTTTGATTCGTTCAACTAAACTAATATAACAGTTCAATATGTAGTACTTTTGAGTACATTTTCATTATTTATTGCCAGATGGAGATGAAATTTTGCACATATCATTTGTTTGGCCCAAGGACGAACCCTATTGAAATTGGAGATAATCGGTCAAAATTTAGATATACCTTCCATATATCTCTTCGTCCGATTTGCCTGTTACTGTGCACCAATATTAGTCAAAATTGAATGGAATTTGGAATATACGACCAAATTGAGCCTAGAAATAAGTATATCAAAATTTTAGTGAAAATCGGTTACGATACAGGTATAGTTCCCACTTAAATTGTTCATCCTATTTGTTAAATTATACCTTTGCCAAATTTTGTCAAGATCGGTACAGATTTGAATATAGCTCCCATATATATCTTTATCCGATTTCAAGTTTATTGTGCACTAAATAACTAATATTAGCCCAAAATGGACTGAATTTTGGCACTTCTGACGAAATTCAGACAAGAAACAAGTACTTCAAATTTTGGTGAAAATTGGTTTAGATATAGCTATAGCTCCCATATATATGTTTCATCAGATTTGGTGTTAAAGTCCCTCAAATGCGAAATATGCACTCCACAACATGGACATTTAATACCGGACATTAGATATAGCTCGAAAATACCTCTGCCAAATTTTATCGAGATCGGTTCCAATTTTTATATACCTTCGATATACATCTTCATTTCTTTTTTTTTTTTTTAGTTTTTGTCCATCATATATGTAATATCAGGCCAAATTGTATAGATTTTTTCCTATTCAACCGAATTTTTCCATTTGGTGAAACTCGGTCCTGTAGATCTATTGCTCCAATAAATATTTTTTAGTATAACCTCATCGAAGTCATATCACTATACAGCAATGGATCATAGGTGGTATAATCTACTACACATAAATTTCCAATATACTCTACTAAATATACATGGTGGTGTAGGGTACCATATAGTCGGTCCAGCCCAACTTTGGACTTTCATTTACTGATATAATATAACTCTTATCGAAGTTACATCATGCCCATACAGCAATCTTATTTGGTACTAGAGGTACAAGAGCCCCCGTCAAATTTGTAGAACTCGCTTCAGTGTTGGATATAGTTCCGAAATCGTGACTGCTTTAAAGGCATGATACGCATTCAAATAAGGTTAATACTGGTTATAATCTACTTCACATAAATTCCTAAATACACATAGTGGTGTAGGGTATCATGCAGTCGGCCCCGCCCCTAATTTTGACCTTTCCTTACTGATTTATTAATGGTTATTCTTCTGGTACTGGGCATTTTAAAGATGTAAAATTGATTATATTTTCCTGATTATATTTTCCATTTTTGTTCACACAAATGTACATAAAAATTATTAACATCAATTCAGTGGATTTATCTTGTAGCGGTTGTTAAAATTTTAATATTTCCAATTTTCACTTATCTCCCATGCTAATTGGCAACCACAAATGTTTAAACATCATTGCTATTATTGTCATTGCCAAATGAAATGAAAACGTAAATTATACGAATTTTTTGGCTTTTCATGAGCCACGACCATTTATTTGTTTTGCATTGTTGACTTCAATCGATGGTATTTTACTTGAACAAATATTTATCAAAAGTCAAAAACGCATTTTGTTCAGTAAAACTGAATATTGTGTGCAGCTACTACAGAAGTGTACATTGTCGCAATAGGGAACTGCTGAAAAATTCGGAAACCTAGGAAGACTAATTGGCTGGTGAAATTGAAAAAATTGGTCATTATGCTTTCCACCACATACAATATGTGTCTATCCCAAACACCTATTTGATTTTTTTCGTATAGTTACCAACAGAATAAAGAACTAAAGATACCAATAACAATATAAAATGTTTCATTTGAATTAGCCAAATAACACGCATATACTGCTGTTGTGGCTGATCACCAACATGACCATCAACGATTATGGTTTAACGGATAATTGCTATAACAAATCTATAGCCTTAAGCAGTGGAACGCCAAATTTTGGTAAACACTAAAATAAAATTCAAAAACTATTTCAAATGAATTGGTTGATACACTCAATGCAACAACATTTTTCAGATTCTACTAAAGTTGAAAAATTCATACTATGAATGAAATAAAAATGTAGATTGTTGTGAAATTAAACAATAATTTCCTCAACAGATCCAAGCAAAAACAAATGCATTTCTCAAGTTGTTTATCGAATTGTTAAGGGTTTAAAAAAAATAACTCACACCGGACAAATCTGAATTTTGTCGATAAAGGAAGGGAGCAACGATGTGGTAAACAGTTCGTCTTATGTTATTAAAGGGGTCATGTTATTAAAGGGGTCAAAATAGTTAATCTTATACTATTTTGTTAATAATATTGAGAATGGAATTTTAAAGAGTAGACTTTAAATATGAAAAATAAGCACTAAAACTGTTATCAAATTGATTAATCGATTTTCAACAAATTTGAAATTTGTACCTCTAGTACCTGTATATGACTTCAATAATGACGGTATTAAAAAAAATTGTACCTCTAGTACCTGTATATGACTTAGATAATGATGGTATTAAAACCTGTTAATTGGATCAAAAATACCGGACAAAGTTTAAAAAAAAAAAAAAAAAAATAGATAAATATGAACATGTAAGAAAACAGTAAGAACTTTGAATACCCTCCACCATTTGGAACGAATTTAATAATTTTCCAAAAAAAAAAAAATATACGCTACAAATTCTGTTAAAGTCTTAAAAATACCGAATTTTGCCGTTATATTGGGGGGTCACAGCATCACTCATCACTACCATTGGCGGTGATGAGCACATGTGATGTTGTTGTGATAACCAATTTTTTTTTTTGAATATCCTGTAGTGCCTGAGTACTTATTAAGGTCTCTTGCAACCGTATCCTTGAGTATCCTGTAGTGCTTGAGTACTTATTAAGGTCTCTTGCAACCGTATCCTAGATCCTTGTAGTGCTTGAGTACTTATTAAAGTCTCTTGCAATCATATCCTTAAATATCCTGTAGTGCTTGAGTACTTATTAAGGTCTCTTGCAAACGTATCCTAGATCCTTGTAGTGCTTGAGTACTTATTAAGGTCTCTCGCAATCATATCCTTGAATATCCTGCAGTGCTTGAGTACTTATTAAGGTCTCTCGCAACTATATCCTTGAACATCCTGTAGTGCTTGAGTACTTATTAAGGTCTCTTGCAACCGTATCCTAGATCCTTGTAGTGCTTGATTACTTATAAAGGTCTCTCGCAATCATATACTTGAATAACCAGTAGTGCTTGAGTACTTATTAAGGTCTCTTGCAACCGTGTCCTAGATCCTGTAGTGCTTGAGTATTTATTAAGGTCTCTCGCAACAGTAGCTTTGCATCTCTCCCTATCTCCCTAATACTCACAGCCCAACAGCCTGTAGCCCTGATCCTTCCCAGAATAAGAAATGCGACCCGCATTTGTTCTCTAAAATACATGGACAGACGGACTGACTGACATGCATAAATCCACTCAGAAAGTGATTCTAAAGATTCTCAAAAGTAGCTACAAGTCTATATCGGTTCTTTCTCCATGTTACAAACAAATGCACTGAGATTTAATACCCTTACCACTATGTGGTGTAGGGTATAAATACCAAGACTATATGATACCCCACACTACAATACATATTAGATCTAGGTGTACATTATGCATGTCAAAATCATTTTTTGGGAGTTGGTTAAGGTATAGCCACATTTGAACTGATTCTGATTACAATGAGAACAAATCAAAGTGTATCGGAACAAATTATGTTATTTATTGAAAAATCAATAAAGCACAAATGGGGAAACTTTTAATTTATGGTTGGCAAGTAATGTAACCGATTTGGTTAAATCCTTGCACATCGTAATATATATTATTCGAAGATATGAGAATTCGGTCCAGCCCTTTTAGTTCAAATGTTCCATGAAAAATACAAACTTAACCTTAACAACACTCGTATTATATTTAGACTATGTATTTAGACTATGGATTCTTCTTCTAGGAAAACGTGAAATGAAAAATGTCTTCCCTCTATTATTTCCTCCTTATATACCCAAAATTAAAAATTTTACATATTGGCTTGTATTTAGTAGAACCTGCTCCAGTTTGTCAAAACCTTGCTAATTCTGTTTGTCCAACTGTCTGTGGCTATGTTTTTGTTTAATAATGTCATTTCATTGTTCTCTTTTAATTGGTTTTTGTCTGGCGGCTAAATGTTGTTATAGTTTTTTGCTCACTCTCCCACTAAGACTAGAGTGGTTGTTTGCGTGCCAAACCCTTGAATACAGACAAATGCGATATGCCCTAAACCAAAAGCATCAACAGTTTTCATAAATTGACATACACACTGAAGTCTGGACATTCATATAGAGGGCAGGGCAGAAGAACACTTGAGCAACAAACCGAATGTTCGACATTGCGTTGGCGTTGTAATGAAATATTATTTCTGCATGTTTTTTTCGTACTGTCAAGGGGAAATTACATGTCATGTCCAGTGTCTAGCCTAAATGGAGCCATGACTCAAATTTTTACTTGGCCAATATTTACTGTGTACACAATTGTATGCATATTAGATACATATAGATAGAAGATAGAAAATATATATGCATTTTGGTATAAAAATACTTGTAGAGCTTACTTTTTTGTGTAAAATATAATATCATTAAAATTATTGCATCAACATATTTTTTTCATAATAAAAGTAGTTAAAAATATTCAGTTGAAGTATCGATCCAAAATATTAAAAAATAACAATATTCATTCCTTTTTATACCCCCCACCATACTAAGGAGGGTATATTAACTTTGTCATTCGGTTTGTAACTCTTCGAAATATTCATGTCAGACAGAACAAAGTAAAAATATTTTTGATCAACGTAAAATTCTGAGCCAATTTAGCGATGTCCGTCTGTCAGCCTGTCTGTTGTAATCAAGCTTTCTTTCGAACGAATTGAGAGAGAAGATTAAAATTTTGAACACATGTTACTTCTTCCAGTAGGCAGGTTAAGTTCCAAAATGGACCATGTCGTATTATTCACCGGAATTGTTTCAAATTTGGTAATTGAAGTTCATAATGGATACTACAACCTATGACAGAAAATTTTTGTGCAGGTCCACGTCTTCGTATAACCCCCATATAATTGTACCCTCCATATAACTGTACCTATATTCGGTATTTTGAAGATTTTAGCGACATTATTCGCCGGAATTGTTTCAAGTTTGACATTTGCAGTTGCAAAGGGATAGTACAGCCTAAGACAGAAAATTGGCTGCGCAGGTCCACGTCTTCGTATAGCCCCAAATAACGGTACCTCCCAATATTCGGTATTTTGATGATTTTATCGTCATTGTTCACCGGAATTGTATCAAATTACGTATTTAGAATTCGTAATGGGATCTACAGTCTGTGACAGAAAATTGTCTATGCAGATCTAGGCCTTCGTATAGGACCCACATATCAGTATCTCCCTATATTCGGTATTTTAACGGGTTTAGGTACAATACCCACCGAAATTGTTTGAGATGTCGTATTTGAAGTTCGTTATTGATGTTACAGCCTATGACAGAAAATTTTCTTTGCTGGTCCAGGTCTTCGCACAGCTCCGATATAACGGTACCTCCCTATATACGATATTTTGATGAGTTTAGCTACATTATTCACCGTTTATTTCAAGTTTTCGAATTTGAATATGGTAATGGCTTATGACAAACAATGCCTATGTCGTCCACGTCGTATAGACCACAATAAAGAGGCTATTTTTAAAATTTAAACAAACTTTTTTTAGGATTTTATTTTTTGAAAATTTCCAAATTCGTTCCAAATGGTGGAGGATATTCAAAGTTTGGCCCGACCGAACTTACTACCTTTTAACTTGTTGGTATTTCAGATCTTCTTTATAAAATATATAGTTCACCGTTCAACGAATCAAATAATACTTTTGCGTTTAATAAATTAACTGCAAACATGGAAACAAGAAATGTCATACCTTGACATTTATGCTCTAAAATAAATTTTTATTACGATTTGTTTGCCAAACCAATTATAGGCATATACACAGTAGATTAATACAATTAATTCCACAAGTTGATGTATTTAATGAACATTTCCGTTTGGCACTTGGCATAAGGGCAAACAGCTAATTAATACTTATCACAAATTCAACATGAAACCGCTAATGAATTAATTATTAGTAACATTGAATGTTATGAAGTTGTCATATTCCATGGCACAAACACTTTTTATGAATATACTTTATACAGTGGCGACATTTTAAATAGCACGCTTAGTGGAAAATTTTTCACACACCTTTTGCTATTTTCTTTCTGCAATTACTCAAATTCTTTTTACAGTTATTTTTTTAGAAACATGTTGTTGTTAATATACAATGTAAGCTTAGTCAAAAAATAAGTTTATTTTTAGAAACTGAAAGTTTTTGATTCTTTCAGTCTGTATTCGCCGACATTTTAAATAGCACGTGCCCTAAGATAATTAAAAAATTTTTTTTTTTTTAAATTAAACGCTGATAAAGAAAAAAAGGTATACAGTTGAGAATAATTTATTTTTCACAAGATAAAATATTACTATTCCCATAGAATGGGGCGAGGTCAACACTCAAATCCAATCTTTCGAAGATTTGTCCTCCAATACCGCAATGACGGCCTAACATTTTCCGAAATATCGAAAAAACTATATTGTTCGAGAAAAAAAGTTTATAACGCAATTAAACATTATGAAAAGAATCAATCTTTTGAGAGCATCACACGAAAAAGATCCAGAATAACGTCGCAAAGGACGGATCACTTAATAGTAAAAATGAGCAAAAGTGATCCTTTTTTAACTGCACCGAGGATACGGGAACAAATTCAAGAACAACTGGGAATAAACAACAACAAGTACAATAAAGAACAGATTACGAGAAAATAATTTGTTTGGGCGCATTGCCAGGCGAAAACCACACGTGTCCCAAAAAAATCGAATAATTCGAGTTAATTTTACCAAGGTCCATTTAGAAAAACCCCTTTCTTACTGGAATAATGTACTTTTCACGGACGAATCTAAGTTTAACCGCTTTGCCTCGGATGGAAAGTCATACGTAAAGCGAAATATAAACACAGAATTTGATCCAAGGTACACTACAAAAACCATCAAACACGGTGGGGGAAGCGTGCTTATTTGGGGAGGCTTCTCGTGGTATGGTGTGGGTCCTATAACACGAATAGAAGGTATAATGGACCAATTAGCTTACAAAAACATTTTAATGAATATAATGTTACCATACGCTGAGGAAGATATGCCTCTAAAGTGGAAGCTTGTACAGGATTATGATCCCAAGCACACGGCTAAGTCCGTTAAAAAATGGATTTCTGATAATAAAATTGAGGTAGTACCATGGCCAGCCCAATCTCCGGATTTAAATCCCATCGAGAATCTATGGTACGATGTTGATAAGAGAATAGATCGTTCTAATGCTACAAATATGAACATTTTATGGACTGAAATCCAAAAGGCATGGTATTCCATCCCTTTAGAAAGATGTCAATCGCTGATTCAGTCAATGCACCGTCGATTCACAGCCGTTGTTAAAAATAAGGGATTTCCTACAAAGTACTGATGGTATTAACAAATTTAAATTTATTTAACATACAATAAAATTGAATTAATCATAAGTTTTCAATGAATTTTAGATGCACTATCATGTGTGCTATTTAATTTGTCGTGAATAAAATCGTTTTTTTGTTAAAAAATTATGTAAAAATATGTATGAACACAAAATAAGAAAATGAATCACTATTAATTAATTAACAACAATATATGTAACTTAAATATAATAAAGATTTTTAATTTTTTCGTACCGATTGAAGGAACATTATCATTTATTCCTCTATATATGAAACGTGCTATTTGAGATGTCGCCACTGTATATATGTTAAGTCCGTCACTCCGAAATAATAATTTTAGACCTAACAAAGTAAATATATTCTAGATCAGCGTAAAATTCTAAGACGATTTAGGCCTGTCCGTCAAATTAAGAGAGAAATCTAAAATTTAGCATAAAGTTGTCTTTAGTCTGCAGTCAAGTCAAGGTCAAGTTTGAAGATGGGCTATATCGGTCCACAATATCGTCTTCATCCTATCGACTTCAGCCATATTTTCAATGGAATTGTCTGGAATTCTACACAAAGAGTTTCTTGTGAGTACTTTACCCTTTGAAGAAGAATTGTCTAAATAGAATCTCAATATTCGGTATTTTGATGATTTTAGAGGCAATGGAATTGAGCAAAATTCTACACAAAGAGTTTTTTTGCGAGTATTTTACTCCCTGGAAGAGAATTGTCTATATAGGTCCATGATATCAAATAGGCCCATACACGACCCTCCATATTCGTTATTATGACGAATTTGGCGACATGTTTCACCGGAATAGTTTCAAATATCGTATTTAAAGTTCGGCAGTCTACGACAAATAATTGCAAATGATGGTTCACGGCTTCTTCACCCATAAAACGACACTTCCCGGTATTCGGTATTTTGATGATTTTAGGGACAATATTCACCAAAATTGTTTAAAATGTTGTATGTGAAGCTCATAATTTTTACTGCAACATATGGCGGAAAATTGTATATGAAGGTCCACGTCTTCATACTTCCACTTATAACATATAAGGTACACGAAATCGTATATTCCCCATATTACGGTACCTCACGATATCCGGTATTTCGATAATTTTAGCCATATTTTCAATGGAATTATCTCACACACAAGGAGTTCCTTCTGAGCACTTTACCCTCTGAAAGAGAGTGGCCTAGGTCCACGATATCATTTTGCCCTCGTACAACGGTTAATTGTCCTTAAAGGAGGAAATTTAAAAATGAACATCAGCACTTTTAAATGGATAAAATCGGACGATATCATTTCAATGTTTGGCTCAAAACACCCTTCTGAAGTTATCTCGTCTGATAGAGCAAATTTGTTAAAGGTCTAAGAAATAAATAATAAAAAAACGCGCTATGCTACGCCGCTATGCTAATACCCTCAAGCATGACGTTGATTGAATATAGGGTCCATTTAATTAGGTTGAGTCGATGGTACCGATTTCCTACTACAGTAGTTGCTTTTCTTCGCGAGTTAAAAATACCACATTTAAAAAAAAATTTTAAAAGTGTGACTAAAATCACCTATATACCAAATATTCCGGTATACTCCATCCAACAGAACCTATTACAATTGCTGCATACTGAAATTTAAACGATTCCGCTGAAAAATGAGGCTAAAATCATAAGAATACCGAATATAGTGAGGTACGGAAATATGGGGAATATAGGATAACTTGAACATATGTAGACAATGATCTGCTACAGGAAGTTGAACCCATTACGAACGCTTGTACCGAATCTTAAACAAAACTGTTGCAAAATATGACCTGAAATCTAAATACCGAATATCGGGAGATATAGTATATGGAGGCTGTGCGAAATATTAGACAAACATGGGCCATTTACAAACTTAACCTGGCAAACATATGTGTATGACAGATAGTCGGACACCACTAAATCTATTTAGAATTATTTCTATTTAGAACTTTACGCTAATTAAGATACATATTCTATTGGGTCTAACATGAATTCGAGGAGTTACAAACATAATAATAATGGGGAGTATAAAAAAGAATTCTTGTAAAAAATTCTTGGCTATATGCGGCTGTGAACAAAGTTCAGTTCGCCTTTATTGTCAAATTGATATGAATTTTGGCACGATTCAAATGATTATGATCAGGAACATAACCTAACTAAATTGTAGCTGACCGGTTCGGATATAGATATAGCTCTTTTTTTTTTCTTTGTTGAAAAAGTTGGAAAAATTGTATTAATTTTGGCATATACAATCGAATAGATCCTAGAAGGAGGCCTGTCAAATTCGCCGAAAGTCGACCTCATATATATGTTTAATCTGAGTTGGCAATTTTACGCCTCGAAGCCGTAATATGCACTCCACAACAAATAGCATTCAGTGCAAAATATCAAGTAAACACAGAGAATAACTTTGCCAATTTTTGTCAAAATCGGTTCAAATTTAGACGTATGTGTCACATATAATTTACTCTTACAAAAGTCTTTTTATACCCTCCACCAAAAAAAGTATGGAGGGTATATTAAGTTCGTCATTCCGTTTGTAACTCATCGAAATAATCATTTTAGACCCAACAAAGTATATATATTCTTGAAATTCTAAGACGATTTAGCCCTGTCCGTCTGTTGTAATCACGCTACAGTCTAAACGAATTAAGATAGGAAGCTAAAATTTTGCACAGATCTCTCTTTTGTCTGCAGGCAGGTCAAGTTCGAAGATGGGCTATATCGGTTCACGATATCGTATAGCCCCCATATAACTGTACCCCCGATATTCGGTATTTTGATGATGTTAGCCACATTTTTCAAATGAGAGAGAATTGTCTATACAGGTCCACGGTATCGTACATCCCCCATATAACGGTACCCCCGATATTCGGTATTTTTATGATTTTACCCACATTTTTCATCGGAATTATCTGAAAATCCACACAAGGAGTTGGGTACCTTGTGGGTACTTTATACCTCGGCAGAGAATTATCTATAAAGGTCCACGATATCGTATATCCCTCATATAACGGTACCCCCGATATTCGGTATTTTGATGTTTTTAGCCATATTTTTCAACGGAATGGTCACAAGGGGTTCTTTGTACACAAGAGGTTCTTTGTGAGCACTTTACCCCCCGACAGAGAATTCTCTATATAGGTTAACGATAACGTATAGCTCCCATATAACGGTACCCCGAGATATTCGGTATTTTGATGATTTTAGCCACATTTTCCAATCGATTTGTCTGAAAATCCACACACGGAGTTCTTTGTGAGCACTTTACCCCTGAAACGGAATTGTCTATATAGGTCCACAATATCGTGTATCCCCCACATAAAGGTACTCCCCTATATTCGGTATTTTGATGATTTTACCCACTTTTTCCAATGGAATTATCCGAAAATCCACACAAGGAGTTCCTTGTGAGTACTTTACACGCAGATATAGATTTGTCTTTATAGGTCCACAATATCGTATATCCCCCCATATATCGGCACCTTCCATTATTAGATATTTTAAAGATTTAAAAAGAATTTTTAATGGATTTTAGTTTTTTGAAAAATTTCTAATTCGTTCCAAATGGTGGAGGTATTCAAATTTCGGCCCGGCCGAACTTACTGTTTTTTTACTTGTTTTTTCATAAAAATTGTAACGGTTAGCTCTGCCCTTTCTAGTTTCAACTACTTTAACTACTCTTACTATATACCATTCTGTTTTAATAAACAAATTTAACTTAAATTCTCAAAGTTTTCGTTGCTATGGTTGTATGTCCACGTTGAAATTTCTGCAAATTTTTATCCTATATCTCCGACATTAGTAATTGGTAATTGGCTTTAAGTTCTAAAAATACTTACCCATTGCAAAATACTGCATCGACTGTTCTAAAATTGGGACCTGTAGATCCACCAACAATAGACTTCTATTTTGACCGTAAGTTGGACAGACGAATGGATGCACATATCTAGGTCGACTCAGTTCGTCTCAACGTAAATATCGATATATTTATTACATATTGCGTCCAGGATCAATATTTCGATGTGTCATGATTTTTTACGTTACGTTTTGAGCATGAGCGTTATTTAAATTGCAAAAATCGAACTGGCCAGATTATCAAGAGTAAAAAACTAGTTTTACTAAACTGCATACTTATGTCGGCCTTAATTTTTCCCAATATCCGTTTTAATTTTTGAAGCAAGTTCGAAATAACAAACGAAAATAACCACTAAGGGATATAAACATGTATTATTCATCATTTACGCCATTAACAAAAATAGAGGGAACTCAAATCTAATTTCCGGTTGCTAGATTGAAGTAACAGCGGACAAAAGAAATTTTGGTTTAGTCAACTGTAAGCTGCGCAAAAAAAAGAAGTAGAATGGAAACGTTGAAGGCAACATTCAATTTTATATACGAGGATAGTTTTACAATTTCGGAGTATATGCACCCTATTATAATATTTATGAAAATGTATCTGTTAAACATTGCCACATATGAGCTCCAATAAGTTGGAACGTATCAATCAGTTTTCACTACAGACATTATTTTATATTCAAACATTATTCAAAATGTTGCCCCTTTATGATAAATGTATCTAAACAAGTGGGCCAACATTGTCAATTATCTTACCTGATTATTATAGAGAGTTTAGACCGATACGTCCAATTTTCACACTTTATCTAATACTGATAAAAATATCGTTATGTGTTAAGTTTCCTGAAAATAAAATAGTATATGTGGGTGCAATATACAAATCTGAACCGATTTTAATATAATTTGGTAAAATTTGTTTTGTATCAAATTCCGTTACCAATTCAAAATTTGAAGAATGTATCTATAACCGAACAATATATTTTGGAGGTATCTCCGATTCTGATGCTATATCTCCAGTTCCATGTGGAATTTCAACAAGTAAAAAAGCTTTAAGTTCGGCCGGGCTGAACTTTTAAAACCCTCCACCATTTGGTACAAATTTGGCAATTTCCAAAAAAAAATAAAATCCGTTAAAAATTCTGTTAAAATCCTAAAAATACCTAATGCCTATAAGACGACGTGGACCTGCATAGGCAACTTTTGTCATAAGTTATTACAATATTTAAATGCAAACTTGAAGAAAAATCTGTTTATAATGTAGCTAATATCATCAAACTACCGAATATAGGGGGTACCTTATATGGGGGCTATACGAAGAAGTGGACAATTTTCTGGCATGGGCTAAGGTATCCATTACAAACTTCACATGCGAAATTTGAAACAATTCCGGTAAATAATGTCGCTAAAATCATCAAAATACCGAATATCGGGGGGTACCGTTGTATGAGGGCCATATGATAACTTGGATCTACATGACCTATTTACGAACTTAACCTGCCTACTGGCAAAATATACATGTGTGCAAAATTTTAGCCATCTATATCAATTCATTCGAAAGATAGCGTGATTACAACAGACAGACGTACAGACAGACAGACAGACAGACAGACGGACAGACAGACGGACATCGCTAAATCGACTTAGAATTTCACGCTGATCAAGAATTTATATAATTTGTTGGGTCTGACATGAGTATTTCGAGGAGTTACAAACGGAATGACAAAGTTAATGGTCCATAGTATGGTGGAGGTTATAAATATATATATATATATATATATATATATATATATATATATATATATATATATATATATATATATATATATATATATATAAATATATATATATATATATATATATATATATATATATACGTATATATATGTAGTGTTTCAGGCGATGCTGTAGTATAATTGAAAATTTTCAGAAAAAAAACTGTTCAGCGACTTTTGAGTCTATAAATTACAAACAAACAGAAAATCAAACGCACAAACATTTTCCTCTTTTATAGATGTAGATACAGTTATGCAAAATTTTAACCCGTTGTGGGGAAGGTTCATGCTGGACTGGGCCGACATGGCCCATCTCCGAACTAGACCTAAATTTGACAATAATGTTGCTTGGAACAAATCGTATACTCCTTCGAAAGTAATTGTGCGCACCAGCCAGTCGGACGGGCAGACATCGCTAGATCGACTCCAAATGTTTTCAAACTGCTTTGGTCCAAAGAGATATAGGGTATAAAATCGATTTGTCCATGAGTCAGGTTTTGGTTTTGGTTAAATGATACATACCCTTTGTTGCCATATGGCTGAGGATATACAAATTTAACCAAATAACAAAATAAATATATGGTGGGTAGAGGGTACAATCAGATTGATATTTTACTTCATTTAACTGTCCTTCATAAATTACCAATCTTTGGCCTTTTGAATACTCATAATTCATATAATTCGAGGGTATTAGCTGGGTGACTTTATCTGTTCCGCTTTTCTAAACAGTTAAAATAAAAATTTTAATGTTATATAATTTTTATAGAAATTATTAGATTGGGCATGTATTGATCTATCTGCCTAGATTTGTTAATATCTAACAAGTAAAATAGCAGTAGGTTCGACCGGGCCGAACTTTGAATACCCTCTACCATTTGGAACGAATTAGGAAATTTTCAAAAAAATAAAATCCATTAAAAATTCTGTTGAAATCTTAAAAATTACGAATATTGGATGGTGACGATATATGGGGGATATACGATATTGTGGACCTATATAGATAATTCTTATTCAGGCGGTAAAATACCCACAAGAAACTCCTTTTGTGAAATATTAAAAAATTCAGTTGAAAAATGTGGCTAAAATCATCAAAATACCGAATATCGGTTGGTACCATTATATGGGGGCTATACGATATCGTGGATCAATACAGACAATTCTCCTTTATGGGGTAAAGTACTCACAAGGAACTTCGTGTGTGGAATTTCAGACAATTCCGTTAAAAAATGTGGCTAAAATCATTAAAATACCGAATATCGTGCTGTACCATTATATGGGGGCTATACGATATCGCGGACTAATGTGGACAATTCTCGTTCAGGGTGTAAAGTGGTCACAAAGAACTCCTTGTGTAGAATTTCAGACAATTCCGTTAAAAAATGTGGCTAAAATCATCAAAATACGCAATATCGGGGTTCCGTTATATGGGAGCTATACGATATCGTGGATCTATATAGACAATTCTCCTTTAGGGGGTAAAGTACTCACAAGGAACTTCGTGTGTGGAATTTCAGACACGAATTTCCTTCTTTAGAATTTCAGACAATTCCCTTTAAAATGTGGCTAAAATCATTCAAATACCAAATATCAGGCGTTACCATTGTCGACAATTCTCGTTCAGGGGGTAAAGTACTCGCTAAAAACTCCTTGTGTGGAATTTCAGACAATTCCGTTAAAAATGTGGCTAAAATCATTAAAATGCCGAATATCGGGGAGGTACCATTATATGGGACTGTACAATATCGTGGACCTATATAGACAATTCTCTTTCAGAGGGTAAAGTACTCACAAGGAACTCTTTGTGTGGAATTTCAGACAATTACGTTAAAAAATGTGGCTAAAATCATCAAAATACGCAATATTGGGGGGTACCGTTATATGGGGACTATACGATATCGTAACCTTTATAGACAATTCTCTTTCTGGGGGTAAAGTGCCCACAAAAAAACTCCTTCTTTAGAATTTCAGACTATTCAATTGAAAAATGTGGCTAAAATCATCAACATACCGAATTTTGGGGGTTCAGTTATATGGGGGCTATGCGATATCGTGAATCGATACAGCCCATCTTCGACCTTAACCTGCCTGCAGACAAAAGACAGACCTGTGCAAATTGTTAGCTTCCTGTCTTAATTTGTTGTGACTGTAGCGTAATTAAAACAGACGGACGGACAGGGCTAGATCGTCTTAGAATTTTACACTGATCAAGAATATATTTATACTTCGTTGGATTTAAAATTACTATTATGAAGAGTTACAAACGGAATGACGAACTTAATATACCCTCCATACTATGTATGCTGGAGGGTATAAAAAACATGCAAACCTAGCTATTGTTAGTTTAATAAATATTAAACTGTTGTGGTCAGTGACATAAGTCAGTAATATGTTCTAACTTTTCTCAGTACCAAATGCCTTATTTTGCTCCACAATGGCCTTATAAAATGTCTTGAACACCCAAGACTACTAAACCATTGAGGCAACATGTAACCATTGACCTAATTTTTGCGACGATTTGCATTGCTGTTGTTAAAATTAATGTTTATTTCTTCTACGTGAGTGAAGAACTGAAGTCTTCTTCGAGTCTTCTTTATTTCCTGTGTACTTGGCAAGATGTATATATGTTCATGTCTATTTTTATATACACATGGATTTGAACCTTCTTAAGAATGGGCAAAATAATCGTAAATCTCATCACGCACTCCTAATGTAGAGCAATAAAAATGTCAGAATAAGAAAATACTAAAGCGAAAAGGAAATTTTGATGTTTTACATTAATGAAATGGCTCGAATAAAAAAATTGCCTTAAGTCTCTTGAGCTATGTTAGAATTCAAGTTTCGTTGCATTTTGTCATCAACCTCCTCAATTCAATAAAATAAAAGTAAAATCTTGACGATGCAATACTCTAAGAGGAACGGTACTACAAAAAATATTTCTTAACTTTTTTCATTGTTTCCCATAAAATATCCACACACTTTGAGATAAACTCTCTCGAGCTAACGTTTTGTTTTTGTCTCTGTTTAATGGTTGCAAATAGCCAGCAAGTGCTGGTGTTTACCACTAACCACAATTTATACCTTCCACCGGGTGGGCAAGTTTAAAACAATGTTACCGATTTATATTGGATATGGTTATTTATTCGAGGTTGTGGTTTAGAGGGGTTGACTTAAAAAAAGTTATTACCTTTTAGATGGTCTGCTTGTTTTGTGAACAATTTTGGGGGACCACTAAAAGCATGTTGTATTAAGTTTATTGTATTTTTGCAAACACCTGAGATTGAGATACAAAAGCGGTAGTGGGAGTATTCCTCAGGTGGATGCAAGAAAAAGACACTTTTGGCTAATGTTAGTTGCAATAATGGATTATTTTAAATATTAGGAAATAAACTTGAGCAATTAAAAAATATTAAAAGGTTTTAAGAGAAAAACAAATCGAACTGGGCTGAACATGTGATAACCTACAACGCGGCAAAGTTTTTGTTGACCTGAAGCTTTTTGGAATAAAGCCAACAAAATCGAATTGCTTAAAAATTATTTATCAAGGGTTATACTCTAATTTCGATTGTTAAGTTATATAAAAATGCATTAATTTCCAACTACAAAGTGCCCACTACGACGTCAGCGAAAAATCCATTTTAAACGTTTATATTCGTTCCATTACTTAGTGGTCAGGCCTTTTATACCCTCCACCATAATATGGAGGTTAAGTTTAAGTTAAGTTTGTCATTCCGTTTGTAACTCCTCGAAATATAAATGTTAGACCCCACAAAGTATATATATATATTGATCAGCATAAAATTCTTAGTCGATTTAGCGATGTCCGTCCGTCTGTCCGTCTATCCGTCTGTCCGTCTGTCCGTCTGTGGAAATTACCATAGCATCCGAACGAAATTAAGTAAGTTGATAAAAATTTTCTAAAATGTGTATTATATCTGCAGGACTTTTGGTATTAAAAATCTTGGTCCACGTCTGTAGCCTCTATATAGCGGTTCCTCTCGATATTCGGTATTTTAATGATTTTGGCGCCATTAATTACCGGAATTGTTTCAAATTCGGTATTTGAAGTTCGTAATGATTACTACTTTCTTTCAAAGTATATATATTCTTGATCAGCGTAAAATTCTAAGTCGATTTAGCGACGTCCGTCTGTCTGTCTGACTGTCTGTTGTAATCACGCTATCTTTCGAAAAAATTGAGATAGAAGGATAAAATTTTGCACACATGTATACTTTGCCAGTAGGCAGGTTAAGTTCGTAAATGGGCCATGTAGGTTCAAGTTATCATATAGCCCCCATATAACTTTACCTCCCGATATTTGATGATTTTAGCGACATTATTCACCGGAGTTGTTTCACATTTGGCATTTGAAGTTCGTAATGAATACTACAGCCTTAGACAGAAAATTATCTGTGCGGGTCCACGTCTTCGTGTAGCCCCCATATAACGGTACCTCCCGATATGCGGTATTTTGACGATTTTAGCGACATTCTTTACCGGAATCGTTTCAAATTTGGTATTTGAAGTTCGAAATGGATACTACATCCTAAGTTGAGCCATGTAGGTCCACGTCTTCATATAGCCCTCATATAACGGTACCCCCCGATATTCGGTATTTTTATGATTTTAGCTACATTATTTACCGGGATTGTTTCAAATTTCGCATGTGAAGTTCTTAATGGATACTTCAGCCCGTGTCAGAAAATTGTCTGTGCAGGTCCACGTCTTCTTATATCCCCCATATAACTGTACCCCCCATATTCGGTATTTTTATGATTTTAGCTACATTATAAACAGTTTTTTTTAAGTTTCGTATTTAAATATTGTAATAACTTATGACGAAATTGCCTATGCAGGCCCACGTCGTCGTGTAAGAATTCGGTATTCTTAAGATTTTAACAGGATTTAACGGATTTTATTTTTTGGAAATTGCCAAATTTGTACCAAATGGCGGCCCGGCCGAACTTACAGCTTTTTTACTTGTTTTTTTTTTTTTTTTTTTTTTGTTTTTGAAAATAACAAAAGTTGTTCCAAATAGTTGAGGGTATTCAAATTTCTGCCCGGCTGAACTTACAGTTTTTTTACTTGTTATACCCTACATCACATAGTGGTAAACGTATTATGCCTTTGTGCATTTGTTTGTAACATTGAGAAGGAAGCGAGATAGACCCATAGTTACTTTTGAGAATATTCATAGAATCACTTTCTGAGTCGATTTACACATGTCGGTCCGTCCATCTGTCCAAGTTTTTTTGTGAACGATTGATTGATGAAATTTTGCGAACAATATTTGCTTGGCCCAAGGACGAACCCTATTGAAATTGGATATAATCGGATTAGATATAGCTCCCATATATCTTTTCGGGTTTATTGTGCACCAAATGGCTAATATCAGCCCAAATGTTGTGAATTTCGGGGCGTATGTTTACATTTGGTGTAACTCGGCTCTGCTATATATATTATTTAATGGTGATATCATGCACTTTATTGCAATGTTATTTCGTATAAAAGATAAAACGTATGCGTAGTGGTGTAGGGAATCATATATACGACCCCGTCCGATTTTGACTATTCCTTACTGGTTAGTTCCCAAAATGCACAATGTGTTCAGTTTGACAACCTTTTTCAATCAAAACTTTAAACATCGTACTATATTTTCAGACTGTCAAGGTTTTATATATTATTTGAGTTCTACCTTTTCCGGAAAGTATAATAGGACATTTTTTTTAAATTTCACATCAAAAAGTCTTCAAATCTTTAATTTTGAATTTTACCGACGGGGATATTAGTGAAACCATTATACAGTGGACCTACATCCTACTTTTTTGTACAAAACTATTTCAATGTCCACGTATGTAAGCCCATGGCCTACATAAGGTCGACCAGTTAGCCAACTTGACAACCAAATTTTCTGTTAAAAGACACATTGTGATATGAAGTTCAAAGAGAGTAACATAAAAATAGTGCAAAAACTACTAGGTTTGTTGTCAAGTTTGATTAAAACTAATAAAAAAAACATTAAGTTCGGCCGGGTCGAACTTTCAATTCCCTCCACCTTTGGTTAGGGAAAATATGTTTTTATAAAAGTATCTGAATTCAAACGTGTTCGCTTTAACTACAAATATCAGTGGGACCGTTTGGATAATGCTGTTAAGCTTGTAACGACACGATTTCCGACGTTGCTGGGATAAGATCGCGGTGGCCAAGGTGCGTCACAGAAATTTGTTTTTTTTTTTTCAACGACTTGAGTAAGGAGAAGGTTTCATATATTGTCTTGGGAGAGATACCCCGCTTTATTTCACTTATTTTTAGTGGTAAATTAAGGCTTGTTCATTTTTATAGCAAACTCGACAATCGTCCGGCGACGTGTCCTGGAATGGTCCTGATGGGAGGCTGCTTTGGGGGGTTTTGCTTTCCAGCGGCTTGGGAAGCTTGCTGGCTCAATTATGGGGTTCCTATGTTGGGTTGCTGGAACCGTGGGTACGTGGTTTCCCGTGGCTGTCGAACTCGCGGGAATAGAATTCTCTAGTGTCGTCCTTCCTTGCAAGAGTGGCTTTCTGCGGAGCAACCTGGGGGCTTCTAGGAATTGGAACCCTGTCTCTGAGTGGCGTAGGGAAACTCGCTCTTATTGTTTAGTGGCCGAGAGTCCTACCTGTCGTAAACTGGTGTCCTCCTTGAGTATCGTATCACTGTCTTCTCAATTCCCGCACTCGTGTTACCGGTTTTCGCTCGATTGATCCCCACTCACAGGGAGCCACTCCTTTTATAGAGATCGGTGTCATAATGGTGTGCTTTCACATACCTTCGCTCTGTTGTTGCTACAGGCTGTTGTTACCTCCTTGGTGTAAATAAGTTGTTTACATCTAGGTGTGCTTAAAGGTGCCCTACCGACGTATGTTGTTGCTACACTGACAATTGTTGCTGGCTGACAATTTTGGCCACTGACAATTTTTGTGACAGTAATCCTCGCCAACAACAATAAAACCTTAGGGACGGATAGAAGTTATGGCAAACAATGTATGTTTCAATAAATTTATATATTCAATTCAAAATATGATAAGAAAAGAATTCATGCTAATAATAATAATTAATTGTGTCGATGCACAGCTTCGGGATATGGAGCCGGACCGATATATCTCAGGCACAATACAAATTGTTCTGCTAAGTTTTGAAGCTCTACGTCAAATAATATGGGCTGTAGCGTGATTTCAACAGGCAGACGGACATCGTTAAATCGTCTTAGAATTTTATTCTGATTGTGAATATATATACTTTATGGGGTCTACGACGAATATTTAGGGATGTTACAAAATGGAATGACATAGTAAATACACCCTTTTTAAGGTGGAGGGTATAACTAGTCTTTTTCGCCTAACTAGTCTTATATAGGCCTTGATGAATTTCAATATTTCAGCTCTACCCCCTTCATAAATAACAAATTAATAACAGGCATAAATTAATAACACGCAACATAGACCTCAGTATCAAACTTTGGTATTCCAACCCTATCCCTTCACCCAATACCCAATATAGTACCACAGAGTACTTTTCGAACAATTATAGTACACATTTCCAAACCACCTTCGTATCTCCATTCCAGATACCAACAGAGACCTCTATATCAAATTTAAAGATTCCAGCCCTACCCTTCACCCAATACCAAATTTAGTACGATTTAGTACTTTTCGTACAAATATAAGACGCATTTCCAAACCAACGTCAAATCTCAAACACAGATGCCATCAGTAATCTAAATATCAAATTTCGGAATTTTATCTTTATCACCTAATAGCAAAAATAGGGCAATTCAGTACTTTTCGTACAATTTTAGTACATATTTCCTAAATCACCTGCATACACATGAACTTCGACTCTCATAACAAATTTCAGATTTCAAGCAGAACTTTTCGTAACCTTAACCCCAAAACCCTTGCACTATATCAGTAACTATTATTCTAAATTTCAGCCATTCCGTTTGTCCAAAAAAAATTAATTGTTAGTATATTTTAGTAACTTTCCCCTTTCGGTATGAATTTCCAAAAATATTACAGGTCTAACAAAAAATATACATTTTTATCTGTTCAAAATTTTAAAACTTTTTCATTCAAAATAATTAGGAATATCTATGTGCCATATTTTTCCCCACCCATAACAATAAGCCTAATAAGATCTGTTAATCATTTGCATATTGCCATAATGGAATTGGAAAATGACATATGTTAACGAACAATTCTAATCTCTTGTAGATATTCTTAAATGCGCTTAAACTCTAACTTTACCGAACATGGTTTTAACCTACATTTTTATACCCTACACCACATAGTTGTAAGGGTATTATGTCTTTGTGCATTTGTTTGTAACATGGAGAAGGAAGCGAGATAGTTCAATATGTACTTTTGAGGATCTTCATAGAATCACCTTTTGAGCCGATTTGTGAACAAAATTCAGGTTGCATTAATTATCCGATTGGGATGAAAATGTCCCAAGGACGAACCCTACTGAAAATGGTGAGAATTGATTTAAATTTAAATATCTCCATATATATCTTCAACCGATTTCCGGTTAATTGTGCACCAAGTGACAAATATCTGTCAAAAAGTCTTGAATTTTGGCACATCCGACCGAATTCAGTCTAGAAGCAAGTACATCAAATTTGGAGAAAATCAGTTCAGATATAGCTTTAGCTCCATACATATGTTTCATTCGATTTGGTGTGTAAATCCTTCACATTCGTAACATGCACCCGACAAGAATAATGTTTGGTATCAGATATCAAATGCAGCCCAGAAATACCTTTGCCAAATAGTATAAAAATCGGTTAAGATTTGGAAATAGCTCCAATATACATCTTCAACCAATTTCAGGTTAATTGTGCACCAAATGGCCAATATCCGTCCATTCCGTCTATTTGCAATTCAATCTAGAAGCAAGTACAGCCCAGAAATACCTTTGCCAAATAGTATCAAAATCGGTTCAGATATAGCTTTAGCTCCCATATATATGTTTCGTCCGATTTGGACTTTAAGTCTCTTACATTCGGAATAAGCATTGTCGATTGTTGTTGTAATCATATTTGGTACCAGATATTTTATAGAGCTTATAGAGCTCTTAGCCAAGTTTTATCGAGATCGACTAAGATTTGGATATAGCTCCCATATATATCCTTAATCCGATTTCAGGTTTACTGTGTAACTAGTGGATTATATCAGCCCAAATGGAGTGAATTTCCGGACGAACGTTTTCATTTCACGGCACTCCGTTCCGATATAATTTTTATACCCTATAGCACAAGGTGGTCAGGGTATTATGTCTTTGTGCATTTGTTTGTAACAGGCAAAAGGAAACGAGATAGACCCATAGTTCCTTTTGATGATCTGCATAGAATCACATTCTGAGTCGAATTATGCATGTCCGTCCGTCTGTCCATGTATTTTTGTAAAAAAAAGTACAGTTCGCATTTATTGCCCTATCCAGATGAAATTTTCCACAAATCATTTGTTAGGCCCAAGGACGAACCCTATTGAAAATGGAGATAATCGGTCAAAATTTAGATATAGCTCCCATATATATCTTCGCCCGATTTGCCTTTTATAAGTATGCCAAATTTGATCGCAATCGGTTCAGATATAGCTATAGCTCCCATATATACTGTTCATCCGATTTGTTATATTTGTTACCCACAGCCGTAATATGCACTCCGTTGATTGTGCACCAAACGTCTTATATTTGCCCAAATGGGATGAAATTTGGCACTTACGACCGAATTGAGTCTAGCAACTAGTATGTCAAATTTGGTGAAGATAGGTTCAGACATAGCTATAGCCCCCATATATAGTGTTCTTCCGATTTGTTATATTTGTAACCCACAGCCGTAATATGCACTCCGTAACAACGATATTCAGGGAAATATATCAAATACAGCTCAGAAATATCTTTGCCAAATTTTATCGAGATCGGTTCCGATTTGGATATAGCGCACATATATTTTTTTATCCGATTTCAAAATAATTGTGCACCAAATAGGCAAATCAAGACCGAATTTAAAAAATACAAATGCTTCGGCTTATTTAGTCCTTTGAACTTTAAATTATAATTATAATCATAGCGTGTTTGATTGAATTCTCCCATAAAAACTTTTAATTGTTATGCGGAGCTCTACTAAATTAGCAAAGTGGTGTCTAAGTCTTTCTTTACTGGTTTTTAATATAATCCTTGTCGAAGTAATATCATGCACTCTATATCAATGTTATCTATATCTATAAAAGAGGAAAATGTTTGTATGTTTGTTTGTTTGTTTGTTTGTTTGTTTGTAATTTATGGACTCGAAAACCGCTGAATAGATTTTCCTGAAAATTTCCATATATACTGCAACATCGCCTGAAAGTAACATAGGCTATATACATTTTTTAATTTCCACTTGGAGGTACCTCCCAAAATTTTAGATTTTATATGCACATATCTATTGATTGGTTGAAGATACAGTCTCCAAATTTGGAATACGTAACGGAATTTGGAACAAAAATAAGTTTGCCAAATTATATTGTAATCGGTTCAGATTTGGATATAGCTCCCATATATATTTTCGACCGATTTCGTTCATTTGATACCTCAAACACAATATGAATGTTCGATTCCAATGAAATTTGGAATGTGTGACGGGATTTAATCCGAAAATAAATTTGTCAAATTATATTGAAATAGGTTCAGATTTGGATATAGCTCCCATATATATTTTCGGCCGATTTCAAGCATTTGATGCACCAAACACGCTATGTATCCCCAATTTCAATGAAATTTGAAACGTGTGATAGATTTTATCTAAAAAATTGATTTCCCAAATTATATTGAAATCGGTTCAGATTTGGATATAGCTCCCATATACATTTTCGGCCGATTTCATGTATTTGGTGGACCAAACACGACATGTATTTCCAATTGTAATGAAATTTAAAATAAGTAACGGAATTGGGAGACAAAATGAATTTTTCAAATTAAATTGAAATCGGTTCAGATTTGGATATAGCTCCCATATATATTTTCGACAGATTTCATGTATTTGATGCACCAAACACGCTATGTATCTCTAATTTCAATGAAATTTGGAATGTGTAGCGAAAATTAAAACAAATATACATTTGTCAAATTATATTAAAATCGGTTCAGATTTGGATATAGCTCTCATATATATTTTCGACCGATTTAATGTATTTTATGCAACATACACGATATGTATGTTCGATTCCAAGGAAATTTGGAATATGTAACGGGATTTTGATTAGAAAATAAATTAGTCAAATTATATTAAAATCGGTTCAGATTTGGATATAGCTCCCATATATATTTTCCGCCGATTTCACATATTTGATGCACAAAACACGATACGTATTTCCGATGCCAACGAAATTCGGCATGAGTGGCTAAATTTGGTACAAAAATAAATTTGACAAATTACATTCAAATACGCTCAGATGTGATTATAGCTCCCATATAGATACTCAGCCGATTTCACATATTTGATGCACCCAAAGCGAGAGAGACAAAATCTGGCACCAGCAAAAATTGCCAAATTATATTGAAATCAGTTGAGGTTTGGATATAGCTAACATATATATTTCGGCCGATTTCATACATATTATGCACCAAACACGATATATATGACCGATTCCAATGAAATTCAGAATGTGTGGCGGAATTTGGTTATAATAATAAATGTGATAAATTAATTGGAAATTAGTTAAGATTTGGATATAGTTCCCATATATATATTCTCGGCCGATTTCACATATTTGACTCACCAATTTCAATGAAATATGAAAGGTTTGGCGGAGTTTGGTGTAAAAGTAATTTTTTTTATAATTATATTTAAATCGGATCAGATTGGGATATGATTTTAATAAGAACCATTGACACACAACGCCTTAGGCTAACACTAAAAAACCACACAACAATTTATTTGAAATACGCTTATTACGGCGAAGTAAGTTGCTATCTCGAATTCACTAATTGCAATAGAAATGCCACTCTACTTAAAAAAATTGCAGTTTCCTGCACGCTTGGTATTTGCTATGAAATAAATAAATCCAAAGGACAAACCCTTCGTGTATGCATGTCATGTTACTGCTTTTGTAATGATTTTGTTTATTAACGCATTAAATTAGTGCAATATTTATTTTTTTTAATTTTTAAATTTGTTTTTCTTTATCCAACATATGTTCGTAAATAACATTTTGAATGCATATAAAATCAAACGGGGTAGCGAAGCGCGCCGGGTTCAGCTAGTTTGTTATAAAAGATAAACATGTCTCAGTCAAATTTCGTGAAAATCGACTCAGAATCTGCCTCCCATATATTAGTTCCCTCTGAAACCAAATTATAATTGCTCTAAAGCCAAATGTTGATAGGTGGTATGATCTACTTTAAATAAATTATTTTGTTACGAGAGCTCTACTAAATATGCATAGTGGTGTAGGGTATCATATAGTCGACCCCGCCTGACTTTTAACTTTCCCTTACTGGTTTTATTTGTTGTAGAGATTTTTTAAAACAAGTATCTTTATTCACATTAAAGTTTTAAATTTTCATATATTTCAATTTATCGCTCCTTAACAACGTAAACCCAAGCAGGAAGTTAAATGCAGATAAAAATTTGCTCTAGTAACAAGTGTGTGCTGAGAAAAAGTGGAACAATGAACCACAGTCCTATGTTCTTTTCCGGACAGTTGCATATATGACACCAGTGAAACGTTGAATTTTTACAAAAGACATTTCGGTTCCTTCCGTCACATCTGTATGTTGAAGTTGCATAAATGTCGGCACGAGTTAAACGCACCGTCGTGTGGATACTGTTGCTAGCATCGTTTGGCACACACGCTATAAAGGGATTTTAACGAGAGAGACTAACACCTACGGCACAATTTACACTACAACGTGACAATGGTAACAACCGCAGAAAAAATCCACATTGTAACTCCATCCAATTCCAGAGTAACGGCCACATCAGCAAGAATAACAACAATGAAAAAAGTATTCAATGAGAGCGAGCAAAAAAACACCCGAAACCCGGAAGTAAAACTACAACTTCACAAATGTTGTTTGTTCGATACCCTACTCAAGTTGGAGCATAGCTCAGCGTTTCATATAAAATATGATGGCATGTTTATTAAAAGTAAAGTTGTTGGAAGAAAACCTATTAATGATGAAAGAGATTTTTAAAAATAAAAAATTTGAAACTACTTATTAACACACTGCGCCTTTTAACATACCGTAAATATTTGTAGGATATTTGCATACCTATTTGTTAAGGGAGTTATGCTTCCACCACAATCCCAATCTGTCCTTGCAGCCTTACTGCTACCACACATCCAATGCAAAGCTAAATTATCCTAGGTACAATTAAAACTGACTCAGGAAAAGTTGCAACAGTACAATAGCAAAAACAACAAAGCAAGCACAGACGAGACAACATGTGAGCTGCTAAATTGCTACAACTAAAAACTCACAACGCTTTGTTAAACGGCTTTACATCGAGTTCTCATAAAACTAATTGTCGGAATTGCAGCCCTACATGTACTCCATACGTTACGCTGCGAGTATTTCCATTTTAAATTCCGCATCCTTAAGCCAGTTAGGAGGGTGCGCAAGTGAGAATAATAAAGCGTTTGGTTTTTGTGTTTGTGGTAATTCAAAAATGAAAACAAACACACACAGCTCGAGAGGTGTTTCACCGGCTAGGTGTTGAAGTTTTTGTATTCGCGTTGAAAAAGTAACAAAACCAACGAATATCAAAAAAGAATACCTCCATAATTCATACGCGTTACTACTCTTTTGGGCTACCATGGGGCCGTGTTGAAACTAGTATGGGTTTAAGTTTTTGTTTAGCTAATATGGGAAATATGCAGCCATTTCATGTTTTTAGAAATCCAAATGGAAAAACAAGTGAAACCCCTTCGCCATGAAATACACCGTTGTAAGAACCTTGCTCCTCTTGGGGATTAAAAAATTAAAAATATCTAAAATAAGACAGAATCTGCTTATACCTGTTTTCGGGCATGAAATTGTCGATGAAGATCCAGTGAAACCTGCTGTTCATGATAATTGAGATAAGCTCAGTCACCATTAAGGTCTCCATGAATAACCACAAAATCTAATGAAATAAAAGAAGTAGAATTTTGCGTTCGCTGATATTTAAAACGGGAGTTTTATTGATTTAGTGAATCAAAATCTGTTTGTATTTAAAATGTTATAAGATGGATACAAAACGGATTCGGGTCGATTCCAGATATAATCGGAATATCAATGTCTTTGTGTCTGATTCCAAGAAAATATACGAGTTAAATCGGTCGACCTGATACACACAGGTAAACACAGGTAAATAGTTAAATAGGAATGAGTGGAAACTTCTGTAGGCAAGAAGATGTTGCAAAGATTTTTGAAAAACAAAAAATTTAAAACAGGCTGAACTTTTAATACCATTCACCATTTTGAAGGAGTTAAAAAAAAATTCAAAAAAATCGTAGAAAAATATATCTCAAAAGAAAATCGTTATATGCAATACATTTTTATACCCTACACCACAAGGTGGTCAGGGTATTATGTCTTTGTGCATTTGTTTGTAACAGGCAAAAGGAAACGAGATAGACCCATAGTTCCTTTTGATGATCTGCTTAGAATCACTTTCTGAGTTGATTTATGCATGTCAGTCCGTCTGTCCGTCCGTCTGTCCATGTATTTTTGTGAACAAAATGCAGGTCGCATTTATTATCCGATTGAGATGAAATTTTACAAACAACATTTGTTTGGCCCAAGGACGAACCCTATTGAAATTGGAGAAAATCGGTAAAAATTCAGATATAGCTCCCATATATATCTTTGTCCGATTTGCTTTTTTTTTTGTGCAAAAATCAAATTTGGCCTGAAAATAAGTATGCCAAATTTGATCGAAATCGGTTAAGATATAGCTACAGCTCCCATATATATTGTTCATCCGATTTGTTATTTTTGTCCTCCGCAGCCGTAATATGCGCTCCGTAACAACGATATTCGGGTAAATATATCAAATACAGCTCAGAAATATCTTTGCCAAATTTTATCGAGAATCGTTCAGATTTGGATATACAGGGTTGCCCATATTCGACGGACCCATCTGGCAACGCCATAACTTTTGACAAAGATGTCACATCGCTTAATAACATACCGCGTTTGAAGCGTCAGTCTAAGCAGATTTTTACTATGAATCAATACACGCCACGCGAGAAATAGTTGAAATTTACATTCAACAGAAGAAGCCAATTGTGAAAACTCAACGTGCTTTTAAAACATTAAAAAATGTGAGAAGTGCGCCTTCTAAGAACACCATTTTCGACTGGTAACGCACTTTCTAATCCGAAGAGGCCATATAAAAGTCGACCAAGGCGATCGGCCGAGAATATCGCTGCCGTACGAGCCAGTGTTGAGAGGTCCCCAAGAACATCCCAAAAACGCCGTTCTCAACAGTTGGGCATGGCTCGGTCCACTTTACAACGGATTACTCGCATTGATTTGCATTTGTTCCCGTACAAAATTCAATTGACGCAAAGAATGTTGCCTGCGGACAAGCCTCGTCGATTGGAATGGGCCCATGGGTCCGTCGAATATGGGCAACCCTGTATATCTTTATCTGATTTCAAATTAATTGTGCACCAAATGGGCAATACAAGTCCGAATTTAAAAGATACAAATGCTTCGACATATTTAGTCCTTTGAATTTTAAATTATAATCATAGGGTGTATGATTGAATTCTCCCATAAAAAACTTTTAATTGTTATGTGGAGCTCAACTAAATTAGCAAAGTGGTGTAGGGTATCATAAAATCGGCCCCGCCCGACTTTAGGACTTTCTTTACTGGTTTTGTCATAGGCTGTAGTACCCATTACGAACTTTAAATACAAAATTTGAAACAATTTCGGTAAAAAATGTCACTAAAATTATCAATATAGCGAATATGGGGGCTGTTAGATATCATGGACCTATATAGGCAATTCTTTTCCAGGTGGTAAAGTACTCAGAAGAAATTACTTGTGTGGATTTTAAGACAATTATATTTAAAATGTGGTTAAAATCATCAAAATACCGAATATCGGGATCCCCCGTTGTATGGGGAATATACGGTTTCGTGGATCTTATATGAGGTGCCGTTATATGTGAGCTATATGAAGACGTGGACCACCATATTTTGTAGTACACATTACGAGCTTCACATACGAAATTTGAAAAAAATCCGGTGAATATTGTCCCTAAAATCATCAAAATGTCGAATATCGGAAGGCATCGTTATGTGGGGGATATACGAAGACGTGGATCCACATTGACAATTTTTATACCCCCACCATAGTATGGAATACACATTTTGGACCCCACATGGTATATATATTCTTGATCAGCATAAAATTCTATATCGATTTAGCGATGCCCGTTCGTCTGTCCGTCCATCCGTTTGTCCGACTGTGGAAATCACTCTAGCATCCGAAAAAAATGAAGTAGGTCAATAAAATTTTACTCAAATGTATATTATGTCTGCAGGACTTTTGGTATTGAAAATGCGCGAAATGGACTTTTGGTATAGCGCCCATATAATGATACCTCCCAATTTTCGGTATTTTAGTGATTTAAGCGACATTATTCACCGGAAAGTTTTCAAGTTTGGTATTTAAAGTTCATAATGGCTACTACAGCCTACGACAAAAAATTTTCCGTGCTGATCCACGCCTTCTTATAGTCCCCATATAAGGGCACCTTCCGATATTCGGCATTTTGAAGATTTTAGCGACATTATTTACCGGAATTGTTTCGATATTCGGTACTTTGATGATTTTAGCGACATTAAAGACAGAAAATTGTCTATGCAGGTCCACGTCTTCGTATATCCCCAATATAACGGTACCTCCCGATATTCGGTAGTTTAATAATTTTAGCGACACTATTTACCGGAATTGTTTAAAAATTGATATTTAAAGTTCGTAATAGATACTACGGTCTAAAACAGAAAATTATCTGTGCAGGTCCACGTCTTCGTATAGCCCCGACATTCGGTATTTTGATGATTTTAGCTACATTATTCTCCGAACTTTTTTTCAGGCTTGTTATAAAAACAAAATAAAAGTAACAATAATGAAAACTATATAATAATAAAAATGTTATATGAATTTTATAAAAAATGCATAATAGTTCCAATATCAAACTTGGCATTCAAAACACTGCGCACTTAAACACCTACAAACTGAAACAAACTAATGGAAAGTAATCAAGGATGCGCCTTTGTGGTGTCCATATTTGGGAAAAGCATCGAAAATGCTCATAAAACACTTATTTTGATAAACTCAACCCATCTGAAAATCCCACAGTGGCCAGACATATATTTCCTGTGGTCCTCTTAGGAGAAATTGGTTTAACCCACTCTGGGAAAATGGTTAGGGATGCACCTTTATGGTGTTCATTTTCGGAAATCGAAAATGCTCCTAGACCACTTATTCTCACAATCCAAACCCATCTGGAAATCCCACAGTGGCCAGACTTATATTTCATGTGGTCACTGTAGGAGAAATTGGTTTGGACCCACTGTGGAAAAATGGTATGGTAAGATACAAAATGTTTGTATTGAAACCAATTGCAAGATTTCGGTATAATTTCAAGTCATCTGTAAAAAAATGAAATATGACAAAATTTCCAGTTCTGCAAGAGTCAAATTTTTACCTCGACAAACTATTTTTCCTTTATGATATCGAAAAAAGGCAAAAATTGTAGGTTCTTGCAGGTTCTGCAATAAAACGAACATTGATATATGTTGATATGTATCCAATTGTAAAATTTGTAATTTATAAACATTTAAATTTTTTTGCATTATACATTTCTATTTTGAACACACAAGAAAGAAAATTGTTCAGTTGACAATGTTGATTTTTGAAATTTCGTATGCTCGACGTTTTTCATATAAATACATGATATTAATCTGTGGTTTAAAAAACGTCGGACAAGTACATACATCTTTATATGTAAACCCAATTTTCCCAATTCAGTCAGGGTATTATGTCTTTGTGCATTTGTTTGTAATAGGCAAAAGGAAACGAGATAGACCCATAGTTCCTTTTGATGATCTGCATAGAATCACATTCTGAGTCGATTTATGCATGTCCGTCTGTCCATGTATTTTGTAAACAAAGTACAGTTCGCATTTATTGCCCTATCCAGATGAAATTTTGAGCAAATCATTTGTTTGGCCCAAGGACGAACCCTATTGAAATTGGTCAAAATTTAGCTCCCATATAAATCTTCGTCCGATTTGCCTTTTATTGTACACCAAACGTGTAATATCAGTCCGAATAGTATGGAATTTTGCACGTACGATCAGATTGGACCTGAAAATAAGTATGCCAAATTTTATCGAAATCGCTATAGCTCCCATATATACTGTCTATCCGATTTGTTGCCCACGGCCGTAATATGCACTCCGTAACAACGATATTCAGGGAAATATATCAAATACAGCTCAGAAATACCTTTGCTAAATTTTATCGCGATTGGTTCAGATTTGGATATAGCTCACATATGTATTTTTATCCGATTTCAAATTAATTGTGCACCAAATGGGCAATACAAGTCCGAATTTAAAAGATACAAATGCTTCGGTATATTTAGTTCTTTGAACTTTAAATTAAAATTATAATCATAGCGTGTATGATTGAATTCTCCCATAAAAACTTTTAATTGTTATACGGAGCTGTACTAAATTAGCAAAGTGGTGTAGGGTATCATAAAGTCGGCCCCGCCTTTCTTTAAGACTTTCTTTACTGGTTTCTATTATTAATTCTATGTACATCACAATAGAATTTACAAAACGGAATTGTTGGCAACCCTTCTACAATCAGTTGTCACCGTATTGCTTCAGCTATTGTGCGTACACAACAAATAAACAATTGTCAAGAGAAGAGGACGCAATTTTTTCCCTACAAACAAAATCACAAGTTTGTTGTCAAATGTCAGAGAATGTCGTCTACACAGACCGAGGCAAAACATGGAAACATGGTTGAAGGTAAGTAAGAGAAAAAATTATGATATTATTATTATTATTTGATATTTAGATTACTAATTGCATCTGTGTTTTAGATTTAGATTAGGTGAAGAGATAGAGCTGGAATCCTAAAATGTAACATGGATGCCTCTGTTGGCATATGAATGTGGTGTTGGAAATGTGTTTTTTACTTGTAAGAAAATTTGACATTGAGTGAAAGAATAAAGCTGGAATCCTGAAATTTAATATTGATGTCTCTCTTGGTATGTGGAGGTGGTTCGGAAATTAGTATTATATTTGTATGAAAAGTACTTAATAATAATAAATTTGACATTGAGTGAAGTAATAAGGCTGGAATACTGAAATTTAATATTGATATCTCTGTTGGTATGTGGAGGTGGGTTTGGAAATGTGTTCTATATTTCTACGAAAATTACCTAATGGAAGAAATTTCCTCCGATGAGATTGGAAATTTGTGTTATTAATGGTACCTGTTTTTGAGATTTGGATGCGGTTTGGAAAGACGTTTTATATAAAGTTCTAAATCGTACTACATTTGATATTTGGTGAAGGAATAGAGCGAAAATCGCCATGCTTGATATTGATGTCTCTAATGGTATCCTGAATTGAAAAATGTAGGTGGTTTTCGGAATATGTACTAAAATTGTACGAATAGTTCAAAATGGTGCTAAATTTGTTATTGGGTGAACGGATAGAGCTGTATTCATAAAATTTGTAAACTAAATTTTTTTAAAAAACAGTATTTTACAAAATTTTAGGAGTTTTTAAAAATATTTTATTTGCTAATTGCTTTGTTTTGCTTACTTTTGCTGATTCCTGCTTACTTTTGTTTTTTTTTTTTTAAGTCCATTACAAAATGCTTGCGTATAATATTTTATTTGAAATGAAATATTCAAATTAGAAAATTCACATTATATTAAAAATATTAAAAATTAGCAAGTTTGATGTGAGTGGTGCACTTTGAAAAAAGGAGATTTTTGGAAATCCGTACTTCAATTTTAAGTAAAAAATGATGGACAAGTGCTACAATTTAGATGTGCATTTAATTTCATATAAATATATGCATTTAGATTATATTTTAGATCATATTTTATGAAACTCAGAAATTTCCTTAATTTTTCATGTAAATGTTTACAATGTCACTGTCATTGCAAAGAAATGCTGATGACAAAATTTAAAAATTACTCATTCTCAGTTGAATCTTTCTGCTCTGCCGTGGAGAGAAAAGTCTCTCGCAACGTCGATTTGTTCATGTATTGGTGGAATAGAGAAAAAACACACAAATACAAACACAAATGTTACTGCATTCCTCTAGAGTCTAGACTGTTAAGTGTATGTAAACAAAAAGCAGTTATTGAAATTGTTGTTGCTATTAATGAAAGAGATAGATAGAGACGCTGTTGTTGCGAACATTTGTCCAATGATCGTTTAGAATAAAATTTCGAAGAAAGTGAAAATGTATTTTGTTACTTTCATTGTGATGAGAGTTCAAAAACAAACTGGAATTACTATTGGAGTTTATTGGTCTTGCTGACAATGGTAGCATGTATACTATGAATTTGAATTACACAAACATGGGGTTTCTGTTAAAATTCAAGTCAATTTGTTCATAATTTAAATACAATCTAAACCACCTTTGGCTAAAATCGCTCCAGAAAATTCAAAGTAAGGTAGTTTTCTTTGATATATCAATTTATTAAAATGTTGTATTAAATATAAAAAAATAAGAAAATAAAATAAGGACATCAATTGTTAATAAAAATTATGGTTTTAAAACATAGTTAATGACCATGTCATGCATTGGCTTACAAATGTATACTGGTTGTCGCTCTGGGTTACTGGTGTGACCAGCCGCTGGTACAACTTCCATCCTAGCCGATTGCTGCTCCAGATGTTCTTTTTCTGATAATAGTTTGCTGACCTCTTTCAGCTCGTTTTTTAATTTTTCATTGTAAAATTTCGCCTTCCCTTTTGAATTGTTATGATTTTGTTTGTTTTTCATAACTTTTTTGGAATTCCATCTCCTTTTTTCGGAACTTTTATTTAGTTGCCTGTACGTATTTTTAGGCTTTGATCCATAGTATTTGTTTATTGTGTAATAATTATGAGTTATTTGATATGGTTTCAGTTCCACTTTTAATATATTCCAAAAAATTGAATTTGTTACCGTACTTCTCTCCAAAATAGAACTGAATGATAAAAAGCCGTGAATTTTTCGCGCTTAGGTACGAGAAAGTCAAATCACAAATAAAACTAGAGTAAACCCCAGAGTTGCCAATAATAAACTAACGGCGACAGTTTGCACGACAAATACTTTCAATTAAGTGTTCTGGCTACACATTAACTTCTTGCGATGCAAAGTATACCTGAAAATATTAACCAATTATAGCAGATTTTATTATAGCCTCCACCTTGGAAAGGAGGGTATATTAACTTTGTCATTCCGTTTGTAACATCCCTTAATATTCGTTTTAGACCCCATAAAGTATATATATTCATAATCAGCATAAAATTCTAAGTCGATTTAACGGTGTCCGTCTGTTGAAATCACGATACAGCCCACATTATTTGACGTAGAGCTCCAAAATTTAGCAGAGCTATTTGCATTGTGTCTAGGATGGTTGGTATTGAAAATGAGATATATCGGTCCACGTTCTGGTATAGTCCCCATATAACGGTACCTCCCGATATTCGGTATTTTGATGATTTATGCCACATTTTTTCACGGATTTGTCTTAAAATTGGTATTTGTAGGTCATAGCGGGTCCCTGAGCGTGTGGCAAAACATTGCATGTATAGGTCCACTTTGTGGTATAGCCCCCATATAAAGGTACCTTCCGATATTTAGTATTTTAGTTTTTTTACCACATTTTTTCACCGATTTGTCTAAAAATTGGTATTTGTGGGTTATAATGGTTTCCAGCTCCGGTTGCGGAACAT
Organism: Musca domestica; assembly: GCF_030504385.1. Taxonomy (NCBI): domain Eukaryota; kingdom Metazoa; phylum Arthropoda; class Insecta; order Diptera; family Muscidae; genus Musca; species Musca domestica. The sequence goes on along the minus strand of NW_026712115.1, from coordinate 3,727,988 downwards.
TGCATGTATGGGTCCATAATTTGGTATAGTCCCCATATAACGGTACCTCCCGATATTCGGTATTTTGATGATTTATGTCACATTTTTTCACGGATTTGTCTTAAAATTGGTATTTGTAGGTCATAGCGGGTCCCTGAGCGTGTGGCAAAACATTGCATGTATAGGTCCACGTTGTGGTATAGCCCCCATATAAAGGTACCTCCCGATATTTAGTATTTTAGTTTTTTTACCACATTTTTTCACGGATTTGTCTGAAAATCGGTATTTGTTGGTCATAATGGGTTCCAGCTCCGGTGGCGAAACATTGTAATTATAGGTCCACGTTTTGGTATAGCCCCCATATAACGGTACCTCCCGATATTCGGTAATTTGATGATTTTTGCCACATTTTTTCAGGGATTTGTTCGAAAATTGGTATTTGTTGGTCATAATTGGTTCCAGCTTCGGTGGCGAAACATTGCATGCATGGGTCCATGATTTGATATAGCCCCCATATAACGGTACCTCCCGATATTCGGTATTTTGATGGATTTTGCCACATTTTTTCACTGATTTGTCTAAAAATTGGTATTTGTGGGTCATAATGGGTTCCAGCTCCGGTGGCGAAACATTGTAATTATAGGTCCACGTTTTGGTATAGCCCCCATATAACGGTACCTCCCCATAATCGGCATTTTAATGGTTTTTGCCACATTTCTTCTAATGTTTCTTTTACCCTAAGGTGGAGGGTATTAAAAGTTTGGCCCGGCCGAACTTAATGTTTTTTTACTTGTTTTTTTCTTCTACTAGCGACTTTTCAGAATGCTGTTCGGTAAACACCCTATCACAATATTTGGTACCTTAGTAAAAATGTTCTTGAAACAAGTTTATAAAAAGGCTCCTACTAAAATGGAAAATAGTGCGTTATATTTAATTGGCCAGACATTACAATTTGAATATAAAAAACACGATTAAAAAATTTTGAATTCTGAATTGTTTGTCAAGGATTATAATATTTTTGGTGTTTTTCGACTTTGTTTTGGATTGACACGTTGTCGTAGTAAATTTCATTAAAACGACAAAACATAATATTTGATTATAATCTTTGGAAATAACTTTAAACAGGTACTAGATTTTCAACACATTTTTTGCAAACATATTTTTTAAACTTTTCAAGTTTTGTATGTAAGAATTACCAAAAAATTGCATTATGTAAAATAATTATAGTAATTAATGTAAATACCAAAGTCAATAATATTATTAAAATTGTAAGATTTTTGATCGTTGATGTATCGCCTGGACGTTATATTACAAAACTTTTAGAGCGGCGTCGTGCGAATGCGCTTCAACGCTTCCTATGCATAAAAGAGAGACGTTCATCAAACCAAAGCTATTCACACATTAACGGTGTAGACTTTATCTGTAGTATATTTGTGGCAACATTGTCAACTATCGCGTCAACAGTTTTTTACCGTTAGACTTTGATGTCAATAGATACACATTTTTTTGTTTAGTTTCTTTCGTGAAAAATGCACGTGTTCCTTAAAATTGTGCATTGTGCGAAAAATGTTGTTGAAGTTGTTGTGCGAATAAGGAATTTAAAGTGATTACAAATAATAAAAAATATTAATAAAATAAATATAAATATTAATTTTGTACACCCGCTCTACACAACAATGACTGACGAAAGAGCAATACCGTCCTAAGGAAAAATGAAATATTATTCTTCAGAAGGTAAGTTTTAATATAACTAATTCGCATTACCTAAATAGTATTCATTACAACATTACGTATTTTTCCAGCAACTTCAAAGTGTACTTCCTGTGAAGATATAGGAAAAAAATGGACACGATACTGCAGATTTTGGGCGAGCATAAAATTTTGCTAGATCGCATTGGTTCCCAAAACTCGATTGTGCAAAACATTATGGCCATCTTCCCAATAAACCTGGACGAAAGTCTAAAGCAATTAGAAGACTTATTAGCAACTCAGTCAGACCCGTAAGCTTTTTTGTATTCAGGAAACACAATGTATAATTATTTAATAAAATTTATAATTATTCTTGCAGATTCGCCAAATGAAAAATCTCATTGGTGGCAACGTCGCACGCAATCTACACCTTATATTTGGGAAATCTATTATAATGAATTACAATGTGGATGGAACTTTTGGCAAAAAAAGCTTATCTAAATATGGAAAAGTCCATGCGGCAATAATAGGTACAAATCCAAAAAACCTTTCAAAAATACCAATAATTAAATTTAATCTTTTTGTTTCAATACTTAGATGTAATATCAACGTACGACAAATGTACAGACAAGCCTCTAAGAACAGCTTTTCAACTTCAAAAAAAAAAAAAGAAATTCTTTAAAGAAAACAGCCACAGGAATGTAGAAATAAATGATAAGACCAAAGAAAATGAATTTAATTAATTTAATCTTTATGTACATATATATTTATATTTTTAATTGTAAGACTGAATTGAATTGCTTGAATTGAATGATATATATATGATTTATCTAATATCATTAATAATTCAATGTATCTATATCTATAAAAGAGGAAAATGTTTGTATGTTTGTTTTTTGTTTGTTTGTTTGTAATTTATGGACTCGAAAACCGCTGAATAGATTTTCCTGAAAATTTCCATATATACTGCAACATCGCCTGAAAGTAACATAGGCTATATACATTTTTGAATTTCCACTTGGAACTGGAGATATAGCATCAGAATCGGGGGTACCTCCCAAAAATTTAGATTTTATACGCACATATCTATTGATTGGTTGAAGGTACAGTCTCCAAATTTGGAATACGTAACGGAATTTGGAACAAAAATAAGTTTGCCAAATTATATTGTAATCGGTTCAGATTTGGATATAGCTCCCATATATATTTTCGACCGATTTCGATTTCGACCGATGCCTCAAACACAATATGAATGTTCGCTTCCAATGAATTTTGGAATGTCTGACGGGATTTAATCCGAAAATAAATTTGTCAAATTATATTGAAATCGGTTCAGATTTAGATATAGCTCCCATATATATTTTCGGCCGATTTCATGTATTTGGTGGACCAAACACGATATGTATTTCCAATTGTAATGAAATTTAAAATAAGTAACGGAATTGGGAGCCAAAAGGAATTTGTCAAATTAAATTGAAATCGGTTCAGATTTGGATATAGCTCCCATATATATTTTCGACCGATTTCATGTATTTAATGCACCAAACACGCTATGTATCTCTAATTTCAATGAAATTTGGAATGTGTAGCGGAAATTAAAACAAATATACATTTGTCAAATTATATTAAAATCGGTTCAGATTCGGATATAGCTCTCATATATATTTTCGACCGATTTCATGTATTTTATGCACCATACACGATATGTATGTTCGATTCCAAAGAAATTTGGAATATGTAAACTGATTTTGATTAGAAAATAAATTAGTCAAATTATATTAAAATCGGTTCAGATTTGGATATAGCTCCCGTATATATACTCAGCCGAGTTCATATATTTGATACACAAAACACGATACGTATTTCCGATTCCAATGAAATTCGGCATGAGTGGCTAAATTTGGTACAAAAATAAATTTGACAAATTATATTCAAATACGCTCAGATTTGATTATAGCTCCCATATATATACTGAGCCGATTTCACATATTTGATGCACCCAAAGCGAGAGAGACAAAATCTGGCACCAGAAAAAATTGCCAAATTATATTGAAATCAGTTGAGGTTTGGATATAGCTAACATATATATTTCGGCCGATTTCATACATGTTATGCACCAAACATGATATATATGACCGATACCAATGAAATTCAGAATGTGTGGCGGAATTTGGTTACAATAATAAATGTGACAAATTAATTGGAAATTAGTTAAGATATAGCTCCCATATATATATTATCGGCCAATTTCACATATCTGACGCACCAATTTCAATGAAATATGAAAGGTATGGCGGAGTTTATTTAATCGGATCAGATTGGGATATGATTGACTCACAACGCCTTAGGCTAACACTAAAAAACAACACAACAATTGATGTGAAAAATGCTTATTACGGCGAAGTATATTGCTATCTCGAATTCACTAATTGCAATAGAAATGCCACTCAACTTCAAAAGATTGCAGTTTACTGCACGCTTGGTATTTGCTATGAGATAAATAAATCCGAAGGACAAACCCTTCGTGTATGTATGTCATGTTACTGCTTTTCTAAGGGTTTTGATTATTTACGCATTAAAGTAGTGCAATAATTTTTTGTATACCCTCCACCATACTATGGAGGGTATATTAACTTTGTCATTCCGTTTGTAACTCCTCGAAATACTCATGTCAGGCCCAACAAAGTATATATATTACTGATCTGCGTAAAATTCTAAGTCGATTTAGCGATGTCCGTCTGTCTGTCCGTCTGTCTGTCTGTCTGTTGTAATCACGCTATCTTTCGAATGAATTAAGATAGATGGCTAAAATTTTGCACACATGTTTATTTTTCCAGTAGGCAGGTTAAGTTCGTAAATGGGTCATGCAGGTCCACGTTTTCATATAGCCCACATATAACGGTACCTCCCTATATTCGGTATTTTGATGATTTTGGGGACATTTTTCACTGGCATTGTTTCAAATTTGGTAAATGAAGTTCAAAATGGATACTACACCCTAAGACAGAAAATTGTCTGTGCAGGTCCACGTCTTCGTATAGCCCCCATATATCAGTACCTCCCTATATTCGGTATTTTCATGATTTTAGTGACATTATTCACCGGAATTGTTTGAAAATTGGTATTTGAAGTTCGTAATGAATACTACAGTCTAAGATAGAAAATTGTCTGTGCAAGTCCATGTCTTCGTATAGCCCCATATAACGGTACCTCCTGATATTCGGTATTTTGGTGATTTTAACGACATTATTCACGGGAATTGTTTCAAATTTGGTACTTGAAGCTCAAAATGGATACTACACCCTAAGACAGAAAATTGTCTGTGCAGGTCCACGTCTTCGTATAGCCCCCATATAACTGTACCTCCCTATATTCGGTATTTTGATGATTTTAGCGACATTAGTCACCGGAATTGTTTCGAAATTGGTGTTTGAAGTTCGTAATGAATACTACAGTCTGTGACAGAAAATTGTCTGTGCGGGTCCAGGTCTTCGTATAGGCCCCATATATCAGTACCTCCCCATATTCGGTATTTTGACGATTTTAGGTACAATACCCACCGAAATTGTTTGAAATGTGGTATTTGAAGTTCGTAATGGATGCTACAGCCTGTGACAAAAAATTGTCTATGCTGGTCCAGGTCTTTGCACAGCTCCAATTTAACGGCACCTCCTTATATACGATATTTTGGTGATTTTAGCTACATTATTCACCGCTTATGACAAACAATGCCTATGTATGTCCACGTCGTATAGACCCCAATATAACGGCTATATTCGGTATTTTTAAAATTTTAACAGAATTTTTTAAGGATTTTATTTTTTAAAAATTTCCAAATTCGTTGCAAATGGTGGAGGGTATTAAAAGTTCGGCACGGCCGAACTTAGTGCTTTTTAACTTGTTAATTTTTATATTTGTTTTTTTTTTTTAACCAACATATATTCGTAAATAAAATTATGAATGAATATAAAATCAAAAGGGGTAGCGAAGCGCACCGGGTTCAGCTAGTATATATATATATATATATATACTAGCTGGCCCGGTCCGCGTTGCCGGCCCATAGTTTTTGTCTATTATGCATATTTGTCAAAGCATGATTATTCAAAGATATGAATGTTATAAATGTTCACGTACTGGTCGATTAGTTTTTAATTTTTAGTCAAATGAGCAGTAATTTGGAATTTACTGTACTTTGTACAACTCGTAATTGAGGGCTAATTGATTTAAGAATAGGCAAAGTTAATTACTTTTTTAAACCCATTAGCACCTCAGATTGTGCATTAGAGTCCTCATAAGTCCCCCTAACCATGTCGGACTGTTTGTCCGCCAAAAGATGGACTTGAGGGGATACTATTACATGGAGAAAATCCTAAAATTTGTAGATATGTTGAAATTTTTGTGTAAGATTTTCATCCCCAAATACACATTTTTAGCCAAATCCTTTGAAATATGGTAAAATGCGAAACATCGATCTACATTGAAAACTTTCTTCACCCCTTATAATCCAAGATGACAAATAGAGGCCAAATCAAAAATATAGCTATTTTACATCCATTACCGTAAGATGGGAATTAATTTTATTTGCCATTTAAATTGTAAGTTGGAGTCCATATTTTTCATCATAGTATAATTTAATGACGATTCAACAAATATTCGGTCCCATGCTACTTTCTTATATTTGTAATTTGTTCATGTTTTCACAATTTATTTCATATAGATGTATATCCCAAATCTACGTTCCCAACCAATATTCTCTTGGGGGTTACAAATTCAATATAATACAAATTTTTCTTTTCTGACCACACATTAGATGTGAAAGTGGACTTGGGGATACTCCAATGTGGGGACTTTACATGAATAAATTTCTATGTGGCAATTATCTGTACGATGGTTCCTTACCCCAGGGTAGCATAAATAAAATTGTTTAGTGGTCAATACCAATATGGGCCCTACTCCGAAAATTTTATGCGAAGAGGTTCTCTACCCCCCTTAGAAACAAAGATGCCAAATGAGGGCCAAAAATAGAAGAAAATGGCGAAGACTCCAAAAATGGCTTAAATCATACGATGATTATTTATGATCGATATCATGACCTGCTAAAGCGATTTAAGGTATCTTAAATGTTCAGGCAGAATTTTTGGAAGGATAGAAATCCTTTTCTTACTAAAAGTCCCATTCGCTCTACTATTTTGCACCCTTTATATTTGGTATTTTACTGATTGTACTCCCAAAATTTTTTTCATTTTGAGCTCTCATTGGACGGATTATTGTCACATGAAAGAAGTAGGGCCACGCTTTGAAATAAGCCCCATTAGTCTTTTTCGGTCATTTTTGTTTGTTTAAATGTCTGCGCATCTTCCAGCTGAAGCATGATGTAGGCCCTGGAGTTGAAAGGTAGATGTCAGTTACCATCGTATTTCGCACTTATTTCATTTTTTTGGTGAAAAATTGTATATAATGAAAAATTATTCTTTATTTTGTTCACAAAAAATCCACTGAATTCAATATGATATTACAAATTGAAAAAAATTGACAAAAGAAGAATAACAAATTGAAAAAATCTTTAACTTGTTCGCTGATTTTTTACAGCAACTGTTTAAAGATCCTTACAAAGTTTGTCAATAGAATGTACTTTTATTTTTAAATTCAATTCCATTGGAATTTTTTTTTTTTCGATTTTTTCCCGTTTTGAGAATTGTTGCAATGAGATCTCTTTTTTCGTGTTTCTTTTTAACGATTTTGAAAAAGTAATTTTCTTTTAACTTTGGTGTGACCGCATTAAATTATTTCGGTATCATCTATTCCCTTTCGCCACCACATAATTCGGTACTACACTTCCATGTAACCCGTCATCAATTTCAGTTCTCAAGAAATCAAGTCAATTAAATAAATTGGTATTAATATTCGAATTCAAAAATAAAATATAAAAAACACTACAAATGTACATTAGAAAAAAGTAAGTCAAAATGGAAAAAAACATGCAAAATAAAACATTACTATTGTACATTTCAAAAGTCAAAATAAAAATGTTAATATATCACATTTTTACGCGATTTTTTTGGATATTATCCTTTTCGGATAGGAGACAATTCCGAATTTGTATGAATCATTAAAATCAGTTCAGCGGTTCTTAAGTTATAAGCGTAGTAACTAACACAACTTTCTTTTATATATATAGATAGCTGAACCCGGTGCGCTTCGCTACCCCTTTTGATTTTATATGCATTCAAAATGTTATTTACGAACATATGTTGGATAAAGAAAAACAAATTTAAAAATTAAAAAAAATAAATATTGCACTAATTTAATGCGTTAATAAACAAAATCATTACAAAAGCAGTAACATGACATGCATACACGAAGGATTTGTCCTTTGGATTTATTTATTTCATAGCAAATACCAAGCGTGTAGTAAACTGCAATCTTTTGAAGTTGAGTGACATTTCTATTGCAATTAGTGAATTCGAGATAGCAACATACTTCGCCGTAATAAGCGTATTTCAAATCAATTGTTGTGTTGTTTTTTAGTGTTAGCCTAAGGCGTTGTGGGTCAATGGTTCGTATTAAAATCATATCCCAATCTGATCCGATTTAAATATAATTAAAAAAAAAATACTTTTACACCAAACTCCGCCACACCTTTCATATTTCATTGAAATTAGTGCGTCAGATATGTGAAATCGGCCGATAATATATATATATGGGAGCTATATCCAAATCTTAATTAATTTCCAATTAATTTGTCACATTTATTATTGTAACCAAATTCCGCCACACATTCTGAATTTCATTGGTATCGTTCATATATATCGTGTTTGGTGCATAACATATATGAACTCAACTGATTTCAATATAATTTGGCAATTTTTTCTGGTGCCAGATTTTGTCTCTCTCGCTTTGGGTGCATCAAGTATGTGAAATCGGCTGAGTATATAAATGGGAGCTATAATCACATCTGAGCGTATTTGAATATAATTTGTCAAATTTATTTTTTACCAAATTTAGCCACTCATGCCGAATTTCGTTGGAATCGGAAATACGTATCGTGTTTTGTGCATCAAGTATTTGAAATCGGCGGAAAATATATATGGGAGCTATATCCAAATCTGAACCGATTTTAATATAATTTGACTGATTTATTTTCTAATCAAAATCCCGTTACTTATTCCAAATTTCTTTGGAATCGAACATACATATCGTGTATGGTGCATAAAATACATGAAATCGGTCGAAAACATATATGAGAGCTATATCCAAATCTGAACCGATTTTAATATAATTTGACAAATGTATATTTGTTTTAATTTCCGGTACACATTCCAAATTTCATTGAAATTAGAGATACATAGCGTGTTTGGTGCATCAAATACATGAAATCGGTCGAAAATATATATGGGAGCTATATCCAAATCTGAACCGATTTCAATTTAATTTGACAAATTCATTTTGGCTCCCAATTCCGTTACTTATTTTAAATTTCATTACAACTGGAAATACATGTCGTGTTTGGTCCACCAAACACATGAAATCGGCCGAAAATGTATATGGGAGCTATATCCAAATCTGAACCGATTTCAATATAATTTGGGAAATCAATTTTTTAGATAAAATCTATCACACGTTTCAAATTTCATTGAAATTGGGGATACATAGCGTGTTTGGTGCATCAAATGCTTGAAAACGGCCGAAAATATATATGGGAGCTATATCCAAATCTGAACCAATTTCAATATAATTTGACAAATTTATTTTCGGATTAAATCCCGTCACACATTCCAAATTTCATTGGAATCGAACATTCATATTGTGTTTGAGGCATCAAATGAACGAAATCGGTCGAAAATATATATGGGAGCTATATCTAAATCTGAACCGATTACAATATAATTTGGCAAACTTATTTTTGTTCCAAATTCCGTTATGTATTCCAAATTTGGAGACTGTATCTTCAACCAATCAATAGATATGTGCATATAAAATCTAAATTTTTGGGAGGTACCTCCGATTCTGATGCTATATCTCCAGTTTCAAGTGGAAATTCAAAAATGTATATAGTCTATGTTACTTTCAGGCGATGTTGCAGTATATATGGAAATTTTCAGGAAAATCTATTCATCGGTTTTCGATTTCATAAATTACAAACAAACAAACAAACAAACATACAAACATTTTCCTCTTTTATAGATATAGATATATATATATATATATATATATATATATATATATATATATATATATATATATATATATATATATATATATATATATATATATATATATATATATATATATATATATATATATATATATATATATATATATATATATATATATATATATATATATATATATATATATATATATATACATTGAATTATTAATGATATTAAATAAATCATATTAATTCATAACTACTTTTCTTTTCAATTTGAATACAATGTCGTTGGTAATCTAATACAATTCGCAATAATATTGTAGGATTGTAAGAAGTACTAGTGAATCTTTGGTGTCAATGTCGCCATATGGCGTCAAAATTAATACCTAGTCAGTAGAACTTCTGTCTACTGGTGGATTTTCAATGACACGCTAATGTTAATTGTCAATAGAGATTACATTAAGTTGGGTCCACTTAGTCAGTAGTACTACAGGGCAGCTATGATCATAACATGAGTGTGTGGAGTGACTCACACATAAGCATTACTGTTGTGTACGTGTCATTGTATGAATGTGTGTGGAGTTGACCATTGCGTGAATGTATTTCCCCAACGCTTTTTAGGTGGATATCCGTTGGTTGAGTGCGCTGCACATTGGGCTCTCCAAGAAACAAAGTATATTCAGTATTCTTTAAAAAACGCAATATATATATTTTTTCCTTTCCTTCTTTGATATATGTATATATAAATAAATATGCAAAAAGGAAATATTTATAATTATAATGAATTATTATATTAATTTTAAATTATAATAACTACTAAATTAAAAAATATTGCTTCTGTATTTCATCTGTTTTTTTTTTTTTTTTTCAAATGAAACCACTGTTCACTCTTTTTACTCACATGCATATTGCGATGCGTAGACGTTACGCTGAATTAGATCTGCTGCTTTCTTTTTTTTGGCAGAAACTTAAAAACAACCTTTCATTTCAGCGCTAAATCTTAAACAATCAACATGGACAAAAGAAATGTGCTTTTTTCGTCTACTTGTAGACTGTACTTCTTACAACAAAAATAAAGAAACGGAAAGTCTGTAGAAGATTTTAAACATTTAAAAAATAAAATAAATCTTACCGTTTTTTAAAAAAGTTTGTGCGTGGTTTTTAAATCGATTCATTTTGGTAGTGTAATGTGCTCAATTTTGTTTGTATGCTCCCTTCACACGTTTTTCTCGAAGAAAAATGTTGACAATTTTGGTAGAATTTGGTAACCAATGTAAAAAAAAAAACTCTTGCCTAGCCATTAACTATGTCAAATTTAAAACTCCATAAATTTTAGGCAGACGGTTAGTTTAGTGATGTGTTTGTTTGCTTAGAAATTTTTCAAATTGTTGGTTTTTCAAATGTCTTAGAAGACCACGGTGATCATTACTGCTCAGTACGAATTACTTATGCAGGTCCACGACTTCGTATTTTTCATTTGAACGATATTTTTCGAAATTTTTGTAGTCCCTGCAAAATGGTGGAGGGTATTAAAAATTTATCACTTATCTTGACTATAGGCATCTACGTAACGATCAGAATTGACCTTTTCGTCCATTTGTGATTTCGCCAGGATTAAACATATTCGTGGTTTAATGGAAAATTTGTCTTTTATTTTACACAAATATTATTGTCCATTTAATTATTTTATACCAAGAGAGCATTCTGAATTGACAAAATTTGTCAAAATCGATCCAGCCATTATTGAGATATAAGCATGTTAGCTAACTTCCCGTTCCTTTGTATGTACACATTGCATATATTTCGCTATATATATATATATATATATATATCCGATGTCTTGACTATCGGCATCTACGTAATGATCAGAATAGACCATTTCGTCCATTTGTGACTTCGCCAGGATTACAAATATTCGCGGTTTAATGGAATTTTTTTTTTTAATTTTATTTCACACAAATGTTATTGTCCCTTTAATTTTTTATGCCAAGAGGGCATTCTGAATTGACAAAATTTGTCAATCAGCCATTCCTGAGATATAAGCATTTTAGCTTACATCGCTTTGCTTACACGCTTACATATTGCATATATTTCGCTATATATATCCGATATCTTGACTATCAACATCTACGGAATGATCAGAATTGAATTTTTCGTACATTTTGAATGGAAAATTTGACTTTTATTTCACATAAGTTTTTTTGTCTATTTCATTTACTAAATAGTATCCAAATTAGAAAGGTTCTGTCCAGCCCCATGCTTAATTCCACGTCGATTGGTCTGTAATTGCAATCTGTACAACTGCAAAATCAGGCAATTTTTCAGTATTTGATCCATTTCAATAATGAAGTAATTCCGGCAAATAATGCAACTAAAATCATCAAAATACCGAATATAGGGAGGTACCGATATATGGGAGCTATACGAAATGATACTTCCCAGTTATTTGATGATTTCTGACGCCATTCTTTGCTTTTCAGCTTGCCAAGTTTGCCTTCAAAATATATATTGTGATTTGAAATTCAAAGAGAGTCAAAGTGAGTTGATATTGAACTCAGTAGTTTTTGTACTATTGTGATTTGACTCTCTTGAATATCAAATCACAATATGTATTTTGACGGCAAACTTGGCAAGCTGAAAAGCAAAGAATGGCGTCAAAAATCATATGTATTTTAACGTTTTATGTATTTGTGATTATGGTATTTTTTCACACAAAATTGTGATCCATTTCACCATCTAAATATTATACTAACGCCATACAAAACGACAGGCTAACACTATGTGTTGGGAGTATAAAAAGTTTGATTGGGCCAAAAATTATGTAGCACCTCGAAATATTGGTCTCCGACAAAGAAAACTAAATATGGATCTTCCTATCTCGCCGAGCTGAGTCGATCTAGTTATGTAGGTCCGTCCGTTTGTCTATGTTAATTTGTAATCAGTCTACATGCCACAATTATGGCCCGATCCTTACGAAATTGAAAATGGAGGTGGGATTAAGGTCAAAAAAGAATCCCATTTTTTGGAGATGATCGCAAAATATTTTGGACCATAAAACAGAAAATATTTCCTGATTTTACTTTGGCTATACAGGACACAGTTACAAACCAGTCGACGCGGAATATTGCATGGAGTAAGAGTTTAGGGATGGGCAGACCGATTCAGACGTTCAGCGGACAATATTTAACTGGTAAAATAAACCATAAATTTTATGTCAAAAATACGAAAATTGTTGGCTTAACTCTAGTTTTCCCGTGATAGGTATTTTTACGCTGATTCCGGGAAACTATTTTTTTCTTGGGGGACGGACTCGGGACCCCCGACTTTGACCCGTAAGTCCGGTCTTGGACCCGGATCCACTTACCCGATATAGACAATATAGGTATCGTTTGAAAGCTTATGAAAACAGTGGTCACATGATGGGGTTATTTGAAGCGGTTTGGAATTATCGATAGTCAAATTATCGATTTTTTGGACCCGGATTTTGTATAAATCCCCCGAAAAGTCGAAAAAGAGCCCATTATGAGGGTCAGCAAAATTGATGCCAAGTTATTACAGACACTCTTACCTTTCCAAAATGGTACAATTCGTGTTAATAACTTTTCTGGGTCCAGAGATATGGGTCTATCCATCCGCATATCCCGATTCTAACCAGTTCATTAAATTGTGATTTAAATAAACAAAAATCCCGTAGCCTGCGTTGGATTTACAAAAGTATCAATTTAAGAAAACTTTGGATCGCGTTAGCCGGTGTGGGACATACCCAGAAGAAAAAATCTCAAGCCCCGGCCGAAGGCCGTCTACCCACAAAAAGTGTCAAATGTAGAAAATTTAGCATAGTCGGTTAAATATACCCAGAAAGGAAAAAATTTGCACATTTTCGAAAAAATTTAAAAAATTCAACATTTTATTCAAGTAGAATATATTGTTATATTCTATTTCTATGATTTTACAAAAATTTATTAATTATAAGATATTATATTTATCACATTTCTATTTCAATCTCCTCTTCTGCAGTTTCTGTCAAAAATTTTAACCGATCTTCCTCCGGTTTCGGATTTGCAGAATTATACATTATTCCGGCATATTTCGAAAATTCGGAAAATATATCCTTGCCGGTCATGCTACACCATCATATAAATGTATATTTTTGTATATAACCGTAAAAAAATTTTTTGACGGCTATATTCAGGAAGCGAAGCTTTAAAATGTCTCCATAACCCTTCAATTGTGTTGGTATGGTAACCAGTCTGAGGGTCCACAAAATGAAGTGAATGGTTCACCTTATTGTGGGTATAGCCCTCCTCCACCAGCGAGTCATAAGCCTATAATATATATACACAAATAATATTAATTGTATTTTAATATAATACAAAAAACATACCTTCCAGCAATCCGCGACTACTATAGTTCCCGGGAGAATATATTTTTTAATAAGAGGCAAGCTTTCCCTTGTCCTTTCTTCCTCCGGGACAATAAAACATTTATTGGAGCCTCTTTCCACTCCTCCAAAAACCCACTGCCCCTCTACCCAGTGTCCTCTATTAAATTTTCTTCTCCTGATTTTACTCTCGTCTAACTCAACGATTTTTCCTGGCCCGCCTATCCTCACCGTGTCCTGGAACGAACCGAAAACAACCACTTCCCTGCAAAAGTTGTTCCAATCCGTTGCAGATTGCTCCTGTGATATTGGCTGTTTTCATGATAAAATTTATGGGTAAATTGCCACACCAAAAATATGAAAACGCCAAATATTTGGTAGGCGGACAAGTGGGACCTGTCCAGGAAGGTACCTTTCCTTATGGACTGGCTGAGGATACACCTTCCAGCTCTTTTATGGCCCTTTAAATACCGCTCGGTACATCTAAAAAGAAAAATATTAATTTAAATTAAAAAAAAAAAAAAAAAATGTATGTACTTAACGCCAAACCCAGCTGTCCACTGTTGTTGAACTTTTCACTAATCTTAGTGAATGCCCTTTGTCGCACTTTAATTTGCCCTCTGGCAGTATAGTATCCCAGGCAATTAACGCTTTCAGACCATTTTCGGGGGTTTTACCCCAAATCTCATGATTAAATAAATCATACAGCTCAGTAATACGTTCAATATTCATTTTTTACTTAAATTTTCTTTTTCCTTGCACCAACTTTCTTATAACGGTATTTTTTATACCCTCCACCATACTATGGAGGGTATATTAATTTTGTCATTCCGTTTGTAACTCCTCGAAATATTCATGTCAGACCAAACAAAGTATATATATTCTTGATCAGCGTAAAATTCTAAGACGATTTAGCCATGTCCGTCTGTGTGTCTGTCTGTCTGTCCGTCTGTCTGTCTGTTATAATCACGCTATCTTTCGAACAAGTTGAGATAGAAGGCTAAAATTTTGCACACATGTATTTTTTCCCAGTAGGGAGGTTAAGTTCGTAAATGAGCCATGTAGGTCCAAGTTATCATATAGCCCCCATATAACGGTACCTCCCGATATTCGGTATTTTGATGATTTTAGCGACATTATTCACCGGAATTATTTCAAATTTGGCATTTGAAGTTTGCAATGGCAAAAGTTGCCTATGCAGGCCCACGTCGTCGTATAAGCATTCGGTATTTTTAAGATTTTAACAGAATTTTTAACGGGTTTTATTTTTTTGGAAATTGCCAAATTTGTACCAAATGGTGGAGGGTATTAAAAGTTCGGCCTGGCCGAACTTACAGCTTTTTTACTTGTTTTGTTTTCATATTTACACTTTATATTTGTAAGTGCACTTAATTACAACTGTGTTAACGGCTTTGTAAGCTTAAAGGGTGAAAATATACTTACATATTGACAGTTGTTGTACAATAAGTATGACCAACCGACCAACATAAAAATCAAGTTTTACTTATAGAATTAATATCTCTGGACTCAGAAATTATATTAACACAAATTGTACCATTTTGGAAAGGTAAGAGTGTCAGCTATAATTTGGCATCAATTTTGTTGACCCACATAATGGGCCCTTTTTCGACTTTTTGGGGGATTTATAAAAAATCCTTGTCCAAAAAAATCGATAATTTGACTATAACTTCCGAACCGAAATAACCCCATCATGTGACCACTTGTTGAATAGGTATTTTCATAAGCTTTCAAACGACTTTTGCGTCAAAAATCGGGGGCCCCGATTCCGTCCCCCAAGAAAAAAATAGTTTCCCGGAATCAGGGTAAAAATACCTACCTCAGAAAAAATTGAAGAGTTTTTACTAAACTAGAGTTGTTCCAAATTGTTTTTAAGATGTACATTACGGGGTTCAAATGGACCAAAACTTACAATTTCCATGAATTTGCAATCGTTTAACAGGTGACAATTGAAAACCAATCGACACGGAATTTTGCATAAGAAAGGAGTTAAGGACAGAGAATAAGTGTAACATTTTGGATGACCATTGGATTATATTTAGCGTCTAAAATGAACCACAATTTTTGTGTGAAATTGTTTTGAATACCAATCAGCATGACAGAGAGCGTAAATGTTGGGCACATATCATCGGTCTAAAGCTGAGAGCAACATCTGAACAGGGCTCTATGACATATTTTTAAAAATGAAATCTTTCAAAATAGATTTGCACATAAGGGTGATTTGAACTTATTGTAGTGTTGCAGATCGGTCGGCCCCGCAAAACTATAGCCTTTGCTTACTCGTTTTTAACTTATCACATCTAATTTCAACCCTGGATCTAATGTGAATATGAAATTTAACCGGTAAAAACTTAGGTCATTTTTCAAGTGATAGGTATTTTTACGCTGATTCCGGGAAACTACTTTTTTATTGGGTGCGGACTCGGGACCCGAAAGTCCGTGTCTTGGACCCGGATCCACGATATAGACAATATAGGTATCGTTTGAAAATACTTATCCAACAAGTGGTCACATGATGGGGTTATTTGAAGTGGTTCGGAATTATCGATAGTCAAATTATCGATTTTTTGGACCCGGATTTTTTATAAATCCCCCGAAAAGTCGAAAAAGAGCCCATTATGAGGGTCAACAAAATTCATGCCAAGTTATAACTGACACTCTTACCTTTCCAAAATGGTACAATTCGTGTTAATACCTTTTCTTGGTCCAGAGATATGGGTCTATCCATCCGCATATCCCGATTCTAACCAGTTCATTAAATTATGATTTAAATACAAAAAAAATCCCGTAGCTTGCGTTGGATTTACAAAAGTATAAATTTTAGAAAACTTTGGTTCGCGTTAGCCGGTGTGGGACATACCCAGAGGAGAAAATCTCAAGCCCCGGCCGAAGGCCGTCTACTTACAAAAAGTGTCAAATGTAGAAAATTTAGCATAGTCGGTTAAATATACCCAGAAAGGAAAAAATTTGCACATTTTCGAAAAAATTTAAAAAATTCAACATTTTATTCAAATAGAATATATTGTTATATTCTATTTCTATGATTTTACAAAAAATTATTAATTATAAGATATTACATTTATCACATTTCTATTTCAATCTCCTCTTCTGCAGTTTCTGTCAAAAATTTTAACCGATCTTCCTTCGGTTTCGGATTTGCAGGATTATACATTATTCCGGCATATTTCGAAAATTCGGAAAATATATCCTTGCCGGTCATCCTACACCATCGTATAAATGTATATTTTTGTATATAACCGTAAAAAATTTTTTTGACGGCTATATTCAGGAAGCGAAGCTTTAAAATGTCTCCATAACCCTTCAATTGTGTTGGTATGGTAACCAGTCTGAGGGTCCACAAAATGAAGTGAATGGTTCACCTTATGGTGGGTATAGCCCTCCTCCAACAGCATGTCATAAGCCTATAATATATATACACAAATATTATTAATTGTATTTTAATATAAAGGCTACATTCGGTATTTTTAAGATTTTAACAAAAATTTTAACGGATTTTATTGTTTTTCAGAACTGCCAAATTCGTTATAAATGGTGGAGGGTATTCAAAGTTCGGCCCGGCCGAACATACAGCTTTTTTACTTGTTAAGATTTCAACAGAATTTTTAACGGATTTTATTTTTTTAAAATTTTTAAATTCGTTCCAAATGGAGGAGGGTATTCAAAGTTCGGCCAGGCCGAACTTATTGATGTTTGGGTTGTGTTTAGTGATACTGTACCGGTACAGTACACTATGTTTGTATACTGTTTATTTTTGAACGTTGATGCAGGCCCCCGTCTTCCTATAGTCCCCGTATAAAGGATTTGATTTAAACGTATTTTTCGGTATTTTTTAAATTTCTTTCAAATGGTGAAGGATATTAAAATCTCAGGCCTGTCGAATTTCACTGCTGTTTACTTGTTTATATTGGTCGATTGTTTTCATATAACCACAGATATTCGTTATTTTGATAAACCTAGTCACATTTATTCACAGAATTATTTTAAATTTGGTATTTAAGATTCGCAATAGATAACAATCCTTCTAGTATTAAATTGTCTATATAACATACAGATTTGGTTTGGCCCCACATAACGCCTCCAATCATTTTATTGGTTTATGAAAACTTTAATAGCATTTTCCAAACCATTTCATTGTATTGGCAGTTTAAAGTAAAACACGTTTGAATCCAGATACTTTAATATCAAAATGTCTTTAGTCAATGGTGGAGGGTATTATTGTTGTACGAAGATTTGTGTGTGCTCAAAACCATGCACATGAGTCCACAAAAGAGAGCATTTAAAAAAAATTATAGTTTTTTTTGTATTCTGCGCTTTATTGGAATTGTTTTTAAATATGAAAAATAAAGAAATAAATAATGTTTTAACACTGGTTGGTGATTTCAAAAAACTAAGAGAAATGGACAGATGGGCTGGCTCTTGTTCCTGAGCAGGGCTGGTATAATAAACATAAAGGTTTACGAAAATTACTTAAAGTTACTTAATATAGCACCTTTGATATTGGGTGGATGTATAGAGCAGAAATCTGATATTTGACATGAGAGTTTACTGATAGAATATAGCATAGGCGTAGAAAAGGGTTTTTAAAAAATTCGTAAGAAAACCACTAAAAACCATGTATTGTTCTGGTGTAACGAATTTTGAAGGGTTAGTCTATTATTATTGTTTTTATAAAATATTAGGAATAGATTTTGGAAATTTCCACGATTGTACATAAAGAACAAATAAACAATTATCTGTTCGAGAAAAGCGAAAGAAAAGTACATTTAAATAAAATTTGAAAGCAGAACATATTTTAAAAATATAAATGTATATTTACTTGCTTAGGACTCCGACTCGCAGTCATTTGGCGAATGTATGAACAAATTGGAAACGTTTTGTCTAAACAATAATATGACTGATAGCTTTCATGAAGTGGTCAACATTTTTGGATTTCAAAACAGTCACGCAATCGCGGATAGCAAAAGGATTTAAACGGAACCTGACCAAAAATTTCAAATTATGGTAAATTATAATAAAACGGTAGTTCAAAATATGGATCAGGTAATTGAAAGTATGGAGACAATTGGTGTCGAAAATACTCAAATTGATGAAGGTATAATAAATAATAATTTACATGGAGAGGAAGGAATGAATGAGCTTAATTGTAGTAATACAATGGAACAGGCAGTTCAAACAATCTCCTTACAGGATATGGTACATATGTGCTTCGATGTCACTATACAAAATGAGACTATTGCTGACATATTTGTAAATGAAAAATCTTCCCATGACAATAACATGCAAAATATACGTGTAATCCAAAGAAAATTGACAGCGAGTGAGAAAAAGAGGAACATGTTACATTATCAATTGGAGAACGTAAAAGTACTATTACTGAAAGTGCTAAAGTGAGTCTCTTACAAGTGGAAACTACGAAACAGTTCGAAGAAGATGTCGTTTTGAACTCCACAAAAATTGATAGCATTGTTAATATTACTTCCGCCAAAATCCATTGCTAGAGGAGTACAAAATAATAAGAAGCAAAATAGATATTGGAAACCGTTCGAATGTAGTAGTAGTATGTTCAGACAAAAAGATAACCGATTTTAAAGTTACCTTTACACATCAAAACGACATTGTTTTTACTGCTCAGGAAGGTAGATTCGTTGAAGATATTTGGAACAACGATTTTCTTATTAAATACATGGAGGATTTAGTAAGATTAAAATTCCACATCATTAACAATGTTTGCCCCATTTCCTATTATAGCCGTAATATAAATAAAAATGGGATATTAACCTTATATGCTAAATGTCAATATTTTGATCATGGATGTGACAAATACAAATGTATTGTTCACCTCAAAGACCACAAAATAAGCTTCTTCTCGACACAATTAGAAGTGTTCCATCCATCAGAAATAAAATATTACCAGCTGCGCGGTGTGCGGCATATGATAGCAAGGTCTGAAATTCGTTATTTAAAGCCAAATAATTTTAGAAATCAAAAGTTATATGAGCAGTCGCGGCACCTTAGGAAAGTGTGAAATAATTAAAATGTTACTTCTAAGGAGGCGACCCGCAAAATGAAAGCAGAAGAGATGAAAAAAATGATAGGGATAAAGATCCTTTTTATTATGTAGTGAAGATGCAAAGAGACAAAAATTGGAGCATATATATTCAGTATGTTTCAATGCAAGATATATACTTGTTTACAAGACAAAGCTTAGGTATCACAGCAAACAAAAAACTTTCTAAACTTAGTAGAAATACTTTATTCTTTGACTCAACCGGAAGTATTCTCCATAAAGTTGACGTGGAATCAAAACAGGTTTACCTCTGCATATAACAAAAAGTCGGGACGATAAAGGCCTCGTAATCCCGGAAGGCTTTTTGAATAGTCATTACATAGTGGATGTTACTAGACTCCTATTATAATTAGAAACGTACTACCAAAAAAAAAAAAAAAACAAATTTCGTGGCCAATAGCAAAACGCATATGTACAGATTGGAGTTGGACTTCAATAAATGCTGTGAATTCATCATTTAATAGAAACCACGGTGCAAGTACTGTAGAGAAATATTTGGATTATTGCTATAGAAATGCGTCCAATAATACAAAACCTGATTTCGTTGTTCTGCAATTATGCTGTGGTCATTTCATGAAAAATGTCACAAAGTAGCTTAGAAAATTTTACAATTATGAAGACGTCATCCAATTGGCAATTCTATTTAGCAATAAATATAAGTAAGCTTCCACAATTTTTTGTCTGGCACTTCTTTTATTAAATCCTTTAAATACAAAAAGTGTAAAAAAAATCATTAGAAGAACTTCAAGGTTCTCCAAGATTTCCCACGGAGTAAGGTAAAAACCAATGAAAAATTTAGACTTACTTATGTAAAGAGTCCTTTTTATATCCGGGCGTTAGATACTTATAGTGATGTAAAGAAAAGAGTAGGAAAAAAGTGAGTTCTAACAACTATTACTCTGAAGGATTAGCCGATATTTTATTAAAAAGATATGCCCCGTATGCCCCCTATGGAATAATATGATGGGTTATTTTATTGACAGTGAAGATACAAGTGTAGCCAATAGTCCTGCTGAAAGTTATTTCAACGTAACAAAAAATTCCATATTAGCAGGAGATAGGCATATGAGACCTTCAGAGTACGCTCGAAGAGCGTACGTTTCGCAAGTTGCTACCCTAAGAGATATTGAAGATGAATATATTAATGAGACTGTTAGGCAGATAAAATTAAAAAAATTCATCAACAAAACACCAAAAAGCAAAGTTATCAACAATAATAAAGATCATGCAGAATATACTCTTAAAATAGAACAAGATGAAGAAAGTTAAAGAATGAAAAAAATCACTCTGCACACAGATCTAAAAAAAAAATAGAAAAACTTCATATGATGTGGCAAGTGAAAAGATCCTATGCTCTGTTTCAATATTCAAAATTATATAATGAATTGAATATTTCGTCGCCTTTTACACCAAGACTAAGTGTCGAAGAGTTTAATAGCCTTCGTAATCGGCAACAATTATACAACTCTGTTGTCGATATATATCTCGGCATTCTTATATACAATGATTCAGGAAAAAAATCTTTCACAAAATCTTGTGAATATGGTGAAAGTGTATTTTTTTACTCCTCACAAAAACTGACAATCAGTCTTGACAAATACACGCATATATTCATTCCAATTATACATGACATACACTTTACAGTAGTATATTATAAATACAACAACAAAAAAACATTTTCATATTTAGATTCTAGAAAAGATGTCAGCCCAGAAGAAGAAAAATTATTCAGTATATTTCGAGACCAATATAAGGCTCATGACTGGACTTTGACTACCTTCGAAAAAGATCGTCAATTGGATTTATTTAACTGTGGTGTATTTGTATTACAGTATGTTGACGCAATAATAAATAATAAAGAGATCATAAAATTAGAACCTCAAAAAATTATAGAGAGAATATGAAAACAATGTTAATACAATACAGTGATGATATGAAAATGATTTGCCTCCATTGTGGTATTGAATAAACCAGTTTTTCTAATATTTGTTTCAACTGCGAGCGTCCGGTTTGCGACGGTTGCATACAATTTGAATATACATTGGATTCCTCACCATTTTTATGCGAATTATGTAATGATAAAAAGTAAAAATATGCTAAAATATCATTTATCTTGTCTAATATAATATCGTTTACAATTTCCATTTAATGGATCACGATGTACCTTTGTTAATGCATAACCAAATATATATAGTATGAAACACTTTTATTTGTGTTTTCCGCTGCCGTTTCTGCGTTGGGCGTCAATGAAACAGATTTGCTTCTTAAATTGTACATAAATAAAGACACACCAAGATTCAAGTATTTTCTTTGTTAACGCTCACGCACAGTATGGGTGCTACTTTATTCTTGCTCGCAACAACCTTATCCGGTGGTTACAATGTAACATGATAGAATGGAGATCGCTGTATGAGTGATTTATTGAAATCCATTCGTAATTAGGTTCTATGTTTGAGAAGCGAAATTGTCGTCTAGAACGCAGTTATTTAATAACGTAATGGCTAAGTTGTCTATAATAGTACTAGAATTATTTGGGATTAAATATAAACATATAAAAATAAAACGGGTTGCTTCAAGTATATATATTAACGCACAAACTAACAAATTACTTTCCATGCAAATAAAAAGTTGTACGTTTCATTTAATGCTTACGTACAGTGTACTTAGTGCAAACTTGGAACTATGCCTCCTGGGGAAGCCGCCAAGTAAAACATAGGCAACGCGCAATGGTAGTACCACTTGGGTTGTGTGGAAATCTACCAAAAAATTTTTGTTATAATAAAAATTAATGTTTTTCAAACATTCTTAAAATTAGACTATACAGCTTTCTGCAAGAGAAAAATGAACCCATTACAAACTCTAAATACCAAATGTTTCACAAGTGTGTTAGAAAATTTGACTAAAAAAACAAATTACTGCATTCGTGGAATAACCGTGCAATGAGGGCTCTGCAAATACTTTGACCATTTTCGAAATTGTATTGTCACAAGAGGCAATTTCTCCCATTACTTAATTTAGTACTATTAAGTACAATTATAGTACGCATATCCCAAACCGGCTCCTTCTCAAATTTCAGAATTCCAGCTCTATCCGTTCACCCAATACCAAACTTAGTACTATTTTGAACTTTTCTAAAAATTGTTGTACACATTTCTAAAACCACCCTCATTTTTCAATTCCAGATAAAAACAGAAACATCAATATTAAATTTCAGGATTCCAGCTTTCTTCCTTCACTCAATGTCTAATTTAGTACCATTGAGTAATTTTCGTACAAATATAGAACACATTTCCGAAACAACCTCAACACACCAACAGAGATATCAAATTTCCGAATTCCAGCTCTATCCGTTCACCCATTACCAAATTTAGTACTATTCTGAACTTTTCTAACAATTGTAGTACACATTTCCAAAACCATCCCCATTTTTCAATTCCAGAAACAACAGAGACATCAATATTAAATTTCAGAATTCCGGCTTTATTCCTTCACTCAATGTCTAATTTAGTACCTTTTAGTAATTTTCGTACAAATATAGAACACATTTCCGAAACAACCTCAACATTAAAGGGCTGCAAGTGTGACATTTTTCTCTATTTATGCCATGGAGAGAAAACGCTCGTCATGTTGTGCCCTGTTTGATCAAACGCATAACAGTATGTGACATACATATTAAAAAACAATAATAATATCATGACAAAATTTTCTTAATAACAACACGGTTTGGTTATTCTTATATTGTTTATAATTACATACTTTTTTGCCTCTTTTTCTTTTTTGCTACCTTAATTCACGTAAACAACACTACTAAATAAAATTATATAAAACATATGACAATTTTTTTTTACTTCACAGAAATTCAATTTCATGTGAAGATAATATAATGCTCGCATTAAATATTACAAAACCAAAAAAATGCTAACTTAAAATTCCACATCTTAAAACACAAAACTTAACTTATATATATACATATATATATATATATATATATATATATATATATATATATATATATATATATATATAAATATTGTAATGAAAAATAGATATCAAAAATCAATATTTATAGAGTGGAAAGACGCATCTTTCATATTTAAATT
Organism: Musca domestica; assembly: GCF_030504385.1. Taxonomy (NCBI): domain Eukaryota; kingdom Metazoa; phylum Arthropoda; class Insecta; order Diptera; family Muscidae; genus Musca; species Musca domestica. The sequence continues at coordinate 3,703,578 of NW_026712115.1, read as the reverse complement.
ATTGTTTAAAAACATAATATGATTCACATGTTGAGTATCTTTTCCAAGTGTTGCCCTTCTATCTGATAGTAAATGGCGTGTTCGTGAGAAAATCCTTTCTGATGCTGCCGAAGCCGAAGGTATGGGAACTCTTTCTTATGTGACTCCCACCATTGTAGTGCATTGAATTGTTTATGATACAGGACTGTTAGTGCCTTATGCCTCAATATTTCATTTGATATTTCCTCCCCTGGTACGGATCGTGATGAGCTTTGAACGAAAGCGCTGAATATATCTTCTTCTATATCAATGGCTTCGGCATCGACCATGGAACTTTCACGTACAATGTTTTCATAGGACTTTCCCATTATTTCGCAGTTATCGTGAATCAATTTTGCTTCATTTTGATCAAAGTTTTGGAGCTTATTAGCAGGCGGAAACAGAAACAGAGCCACTTTATGTATGTCAAAAATATTTGGAATAACTACAGTCGCAGTGTAGTGTAGTAGTTTTTCCTTTAACTTCAAAACTATTTCTGAATCACTTATTTGCATGAATTTGAGGAATAACGCAGTGCAATGTGGGATAATTATCAGCTTTCAACATTCGCCACGATTCTTCGAAGTGTTTTAAGACGCTAATAACGCCATTTATCGCTTCCAAGTTAATAAGGGAAATTCTTCTAGTTTCGCCCTTCTCCTCAAGTATCCGAGTTATATCAGACCAATTTTGTTAAATGGATTCCAGTAGAAAAAATACGGTATTCCATCGTGTGGGTGTAAAAGCTTATAAGAGAACTGTTAAGACCCGCTTTCTTGAAATATTTGACAAGTTTTGAGCAAACTTCTGCAATTGACTTGACCTCCTCCACATCCGCAACAGCTTTCTCCACCACATTATTCAAAAGATGGTTTATGCAATAAATATTCTGGTTATTTTTAAATGCGGCCAACATGTTTGAACCTCTATCGGTAACGACATTTACAACATTGGTGAACTCGCAGCCAAAGTCATATAAAATCCTTCTCCATTTTTGTTCTTACGTTGCAGCCTGAATACACATTTAAAATAAAAACCATGTATAACAAAAAATCAAAGCATTAAATAATAACTCTACAAACCCGTATTTTTCGCACTGCCCATTCCTTTCATTGCCAGTGTTTTATGTAGAAGAGATCCATCTTTTATATAGTGGACAGTCCCACCTATATATTTTGTCCTTAGAAAGTTGTCCTTCCACAAATCACAAGTTATGGCAAATCCATTATTTTTTATAAACATCAACTCCTCTAAAATATCAAGTTGACTTTCATAAAAAGTTACAATATTTCAGGACACAGTAGTTGAATGTGGAAGAAGCGACTTTATGTCAATATTTTGGCTGAACAAATGACCAGTTTGTAGTATGAATTCAGCTAAGTTTTGTAATCCTTCATCGTTTACAATATTAAATGGCCTGCAATTGCCAACAACCACTAATTGTTAGCATTTCTTTTTTAGCTCGTTATCAGGTTCCATTTTAACATTATACGTTTCCTTATCTGTTTTATATATTTTGTAACAATGATGGCTCAATAAATTTGATACACAATTACTTTTACATTTGTATATTTTTTGCACCTGCTGCAAAGCACTGCATCTTTTAAAACTACTCCATTTCCATCCTTTATATCCAGAAATATTTTAAAAACTTCACTTTTTATACCCTCCACAATACTATGGCGGGTATATTAATTTTGTCATTCCGTTTGTAACTCCTCGAAATACACATGTCAGACCCAACAAAGTATATATATTGTTGATCAGCGTAAAATTCTAAGACGATTTAGCCATGTCCGTCTGTGTGTCTGTTGTAATCACGCTATCTTTCGAACAAATTGAGATAGAAGGCTAAAATTTTGTACACATGTATACTTTGCCAGTAGGCAGGTTAAGTTCGTAAATGGGACATGTAGGTCCAAGTTATCATATAGCCCTCATATAACGGTACCTCCCGAAATTCGGTATTTTGATGATTTTAGCGACATTATTCACCGGAATTGTTTCAAATTTGGCATTTGAAGTTCGTAATGGATACTACAGCCTAAGACAGAAAATTATCTGTGCAGGTCGACGTCTTCGTGTAGCCCCCATATAACGGTACCCCCCGATATTCGGTATTTTCATGATTTTAGCGACATTGTTTACCGGAATCGTTTCAAATTTGGTTTTTATAATGGATACTACATGTGGAGTTCGTAATGGATACTTCAGCCCATGCCAGAAAATTGTCTGTGCAGGTCCACGTCTTCGTGTAGCCCCCATATAACGGTACCCTCCATATTCGGTATTTTGATGATTTTAGGTACATTATAAACATATTTTTCTTCAAATTTCGCATTTAAATATTGTAATAACTTATGACAAAAGTTGCCTATGCAGGCCCAAGTCGTCGTATAAGCATTCGGTATTTTTAAGATTTTAACAGAATTTTTAATAGATTTTATTTTTTGGAAATTGCCAAATTTGTACCAAATGGTGGAGGGTATTAAAAGTTCGACCCGGCCGAACTTACAGCTTTTTTACTTGTTGATATTCTTTTTATTGTCGAATACTCGCCACTATCAATTTTTTCTTGTATTGCACAGAGATTTTCTATTTTAAACCACAGTACACAACCTTCTAATTGCAGAATACACACACAAATGATGGACTGAAAACCTAACAAGATATATTTTTTTCGAATTGGAAACATTTAGGTAGAAAATAGTTTACCTATTGCTCTTTTTAAGGACCTGTAACAATCCAGGAAAATAGTATTTTTTATGATCAACAATTTACGAGATACACCAATTAACTGGGATTTTCCAGTATTCCATGCATATTCTGTTATAAATGAGAGTCATATATCTGCTCACATACTTCAATTTTAAAAGAAGACTATATGTAGGTAGAATAGGCAAACAATATTTACCTATTATTTTATGACCAAAAATTTATGATAGACACCAATAAAATGGGATTTTCCAGTATATTTTCCTTTTTTTGTTCATTTGTATATATGCATATTTTTTTATTGAATGAGAGTCTTACATCTGCCCTCAACTACAATTTTAAAAGGACAAAATATTACGTCATATTAAATAATTTTTAATTATTGGTATTTTATATTTATGATGACGTGTTTGTTACTTCAAAACTACTGCACACACACAAAAAAACATCCTCACCGTCGAAACTAACACGCACACACATTCTCAATTTCAGCACACGTACACAAATGACATACAATTATACGATGACATGGTTCGTTGTCATCGTTGATACCCTGCATTTATGGAGAACACCATGCAAATATTCGAGTCAGCCATGCCACGATCGAACCTTAGACAATGGAACACATGAATCAAAATGGGGGATGTTATTGGTTGTCATTGCCTATCAAATACATAGCACATGATTGAGTAGACAAAGTCAGTGTGTCAAAAAAGCATAATTCATACAATTCGTTTTGTGCAGGCCTTTACTCCACATACCAACAGAGATATCTAATTTCTGAATTCCAGCTCTATCCGAGACCAATATTTCGAGGTGTTACATAATTTTTGGCCCAATCAAACTTTTTATACTCCCAACATATAGTGTTAGCCTGTCGTTTTGTATGGCGTTAGGATAATATTTAGATGGTGAAATGAATTACATTTTTGTATGAAAAAATACCAAAATCACAAATACATGAAACGTCAAAATACATATTGTGATTTGATATTCAAGAGAGTCAAATCACAATAGTACAAAAAGTACTGAGTTCATTGTCAACTCTCTTTGAATTGCAAATCACAATATGTATTTTGACATCTGACAACTAAATCTGCCGTCAACATACATATTGTGATTCAATTCATGAGATTAATTTCATTCATGAGAGTCAAAGCACAATAGTACAAAAACTACAGAGTTCATTGTCAACTCACTTTGACTCTCTTGAATTTCAAATCACAATATGTATTTTGAGGGCAAACTTGGCAAGCTGAAAAACAAAGTAAATATGAAGCAACACAATGCCGTCAAAAATCATCAAATAACTGGGAAATTTTCCATTAAAAATGGACGAAAAGTTCAATTCTGATCATTCCGGAGATGCCGATAGTCAAGATATCGGATATATATAGCGAAATATATGCAATGTGTACATACAAAGGAAAGCGATGTAAGCTAAAATGCTTATATCTCAAGAATGGCTGGACCGATATTTTTTCACCTTACAACACAGGTTGGGGTTATTATATACAGATTGAAATTATCGTCCTATCCTCGCGAAGATTTGCCTAAGGTTAGGCTCAGAATGGCTAAGCCTATTATTTTTAAAGACCTACAACTAAAAATGTTCCTAATATTTAATATTTTAGGAAGGCGGGTAGAATGGACCACTACTTTTGTGTTAAAAAAAATAACAACATCTCCATTCTAACGAAACGCTAAAAATAACTTACAGGCGAAATCTAAAATACACAAAAGGAAACTTCTGACGCCTTTTTTTGATGCTGATTTCGTTGACGAATATAGTCATATATCGTAGACAAGCAAATCATATAGATGAGTCTACATTTGGAAACACAGAGGGGGCTCTTGCATTTGGAGATAATCGCAAACTATTTAGGAGTTCAAATGAACCGAAAACAGAAAAATTTTATTTACCTGTAAAACGGACCACAACAACTAAAACACGACGGTATGCGTAAATATTGGCAAATGCGCCTGGTAAAAAACAGAGTGTAATACCTAGGCGGTGCTCTAGGATGGTTGCTATTGAAAATGATGATATATATTGGCCCACGTTTTAATATGGGACCCATATAGCGATTCGTCCTGATATTCGATATTTTTAAAATTTTTGCTACATTCTTCAACGAGTTTTTATAAAAATAGTATTTGCTGTTCGTAATGGGTTTTAAAGTGTGAAAGAATATTGTATTGCTATAACGGTACAACAAGACATTCGGTATTTTAGTGCTTTTAGCCACAGTTTTCCACGGATTTGTCTAACAATAGGTATTTGTAGTTCGTAATGGGGTTTAGCTCCGGTGGCAAAACATAAATATCTAGGTCCAGATTTTCCTTTAGCACAAATGAGACGGTACTTTCGGATATTCGATATTTTGACAATTTCACCCCAATTTTCTTATAGATTGTAACATTTAGTATCGTTACTACATAATGGGTTCTACTGCCGGTGTCAAAACATTGTCCATATTAGTCAACCGTCTCCATACATCGATATCCAACGATATTTTGATAATGCTACTTACATTTATCCACGAAACTCGTTATTTAATTCTTAATTAATTAATAACAATCATTGTAATTTTATTGATAACTGTAACTGCATAAATCAACCGATCTCACTGGTGTTTGTAGTTTAAAGTGGAACTCTTTCGAATCCTGTTAATTTTATGCAAAAATGTTTTCTTTACCTAATGGTGGAGGGTATTAAAGGTTCGGCCCGTCAGAACATAATGTCATTTTACTTGTTTTTACACAAAAATATTATGAAAAATGACGCAAAAGATTGAGATAACAATGAAAATTGCTGAAAATAATTGGATTTGCAAATGCAAGATGCAAGTTCACATAAGAAAAAATGAGCTTAGTTCGGCCGGGATAAATTTTTAATACCCTCCACCATTTTGAAAGAACCAGAAAAATTTCGAAAAATATCGTTCAAATGAAAAATACGAAGACGTGGGCCTGCATAAGTAATTCGTACTGAGCAGTAATGCACAATTTGAAAAATTTCTATGCAAACGTGATGTGTCTAAAATTTATGAAGTTTTAAATTTGACATAGTTAATGGCTAGGCAAGAGTTTTTTTACATTGGTTACCAAATTAAACGAATTTTGAAGGTTTTACCAAAATTGTTAAAATTTTTCTTCGAGAAAAACGTGTGAAGGGAGCATACAAATAAAATTGAGCACATTACACTACCAAAATGAATGGATTTAAAAACCACATAAAAATTAACTTACAGCACTTTTGAATAGGGCATATACCCTCTTTCATTGTCTCGGGATACCTGAAATGTATGTATGCGTAAAGGATTTTTTGCACGCACTACCTTTTTTAAAAACGGTAAAAAATTTAAATTTTTTCTAAAATGTTTAAAGTCTTCTACAGACTTTCCGTTTCTTTATTTTTGTTGTAAGAAGTACAGTCTACAAGTAGACGAATAAAGCACATTTCTTTTGTCCATGTTGATGGTTTAAGATTTAGCGCTGAAATGATCGCTTGTTTTTGAGTTTCTGCCAAAAAAAGAAAGCAGCAGATCTAATTCAGCATAAGGACTACGCAACGGTAATGCAGGTTATAATTTGCATCTTTTATGACTATGTAAATTCTAATTGCAATATGCGTGTGTGTGAAAAGAGTGAACAGTGGTTTCATTTGAAAAAAAATCAAATGAAATACAGAATCAATATTTTTTAATTTAGTAGTTATTATAATTTAAAATTAATATAATAATTCATTATAATTATAAATATTTCCTCTTTGCATATATATTATGTATATATATATGTATATATATATATATATATATATATATATATATATATATATATATATATATATATATATATATATATATATATATATATATATATAAAAGAAAAGGAAAATACATATATATTGCGTGTTTTAAAGAATTCTGAATATACTTTGTTGCTTGGAGAGCCCAATGTGCAGCGCACTCAAGCAACGTTTATCCACCTAAAAAGTGTTGGGGAAATACATTCACGCAATGGGCAACTCCACACACATTCATACACCCAGCAAGCAAAAAGTATCCGCTGAATCACTAAGAAGACTCAACAAAGCGATAGAAATCGTCGCGTTTGATATAGCTTTCACACCCCGGAAGGATCATCCTTCGGGAAGAGATGAACCACGCCCGCGATAGTTTTAGAAGAGACAATATAGCATCTAAGGCGGTACTGCTACCAAAATCGTGGCAGTGACCTTCGAGATGTTACGTAGAAGACGCTTCTTAAAAGTATTAGCCGCAATAGTTTTAATCGTGCCTAAATAGTGTCTACGGCGTTATTGCTACTACTAACGCGGAAGTAACCTCGAAGACGCTTCGAAGGGGAATCCCGGACGTTGTCCTTTTTTCACGAGCATGTTACTGGGAAGTGAATTTGTAGTTACTTACACTCTACTCTAGTTACACTCTACCACCAAACGGAGGGTGTTTTACATTTGTCATTTCGTTTGCAATTTTTTATGGTCTGGGCCAAATTTTCTTACGGATTTGTATAAAAATCGATATTTGTTATTTATAATTGGTTATGCTACGGGTGTGAGGAAATTAGTCCACGTTTTGCCGAATATTGTTTATTCTGTTGTAAATAAAACTAATTTTTTAAGAAAAGTAATTTATTTCATTTACATTTAAGAATGGAAATGGTTTCATATTATTAATATTTAACAAAATTTGTATATTCACACAAAATGAAATATAAAGAAAAAAATATATATTGGTTCATATCGACAATGAATAATTTCTATAAGAGGTGGACAACGAAATGTTATATTACAAACAAATTATAAAAATGGATATTATTTTATACCATTTGTTCTTTTATGCCAACCTCTTTTGATAATTGCATATATTGCGCGAAAATGGCTTAAATATACCCAAAGACTGCAGAACACTCAAAAAGACGCCAATAGACACAATAATTCGTAGCATGGGAGATGGTTTTTACACACATTACGGGTTAAAGGACTGTCTTACTGACTCAATTGACATTGACGTTAATATTGATGGATTGCCGCTTTGTAAAAGTTCCTCTAAGCAAATTTGGCCAATTTTAGCAAATATACCATTTTACCCTGAAGTTTTTGTAATTGGTGTATATGAAGGGTATTCAAAACCTGAAAATTCAAACCAATATTTAACCGAATTTGTGGAGGAATTTAATGATCTGACAAAGAATGGGCTTCAATACAAAAACAAAGTTTTTGGCGTAATATTGAGGACAATTGTAATGGATGCCCCCGCCAGAGCCTTTGTACTGGGAATAAAAGGTCATTCCGGGTACTACTCATGTACAAGATGTATTGCAAAGGGGGAGTTACATAAGAATCGCGTGGTGTTTCCGAACACTGCAGCCGAACTTCGAACAAACTCCTCTTTCAGAAATAGAAATCATCCTGAGCATCATGTTAGAAAGGACATAAATATTTTAGAAAATATTGAATGGATATGGTGCACCAAATACCACTGAATTACATGCATTTAATATGCATAGGAGTTGTGAAAAATCATGGCACATTTCTCAAATAAGTGAACAATTAATCAACTTCAAGTCTTCCATTCCTGCAGACTTTGCGAGAATGCCTCGGTCCCTAGATGACTTGGAAAGATGGAAAGCCACCGAGTTCCGGCAATTCCTTCTCTATAGCGGGCCATTTGTACTGAAGGGGATTTTAACAGAGGAAAGATATATCCATTTTTTGAATTTATCTGTAGCCATTAGAATCTTTCTAGATAAAAACAAATCGCAAACAAATGATGATTTTGCGCAAAATCTTTTAGTACACTTTGTTAATGAAGTTCCGAACTTGTACGACATATCACTTTTGTCCTACAATTTTCATAACTTGATACATATAAGTGCGGATGCCAAACGATATGGAAGCCTGGAAAGCGTAAGTGCTTTCCGATTTGAAAACCATCTCCAAAAAATTAAGAAATCAATAAAAAAGAGTAACAATGGAAAGAAGTTTGGCTTTTTTGACAACACCAATATCAACAGACACAACGTTTGGAAGCAAGCAAGAATGCGATTGTTTTTTGTTTGTAAGAACAAAGAACCTATATTTTAATTTAGATAATAAAAATAATTATTGCTATGTTGACAAAAAGCTGGTCAAAATAAATAAAATATATAAAAAAGATAATGTGCCTCATTTTAAAGGCAATATAATACAGAACCTGAGTCCTCTGTTTTTACAGCCTATTGACTCAACAAGCCTCAACATCTTTGCAACACCCTATATCGTAATTGGAGAGGAAAAACAATTCAATATTACACAAATGTCAAACAAAGCTGTTGTCCTAAAAACCACCAAATCGATATCGGTATTTTCATTGTTGCAATAATGGACCAAAACCAAGGTATATTTTTGTATTTTTCATTTATAACAAAAAAAAAAATATATATATACAGCTTTTTTTCCTAAATTTGGGCGAAACAGAGAATGAACCTAATTATTACCAAATGACAGTGCCAGCACCAACACAAGGTATCCATCCTTCCGTAACTTTATTTAAGATACGCTTTTCTGCCAATTGATGTAATATAACTATTTCTTTAAAAAAGTCTTCTAACTGGAAACAAGTTATGTCACTTCGTTAGCAAAAAGTCGATAATAAACTTCCCTTTGAGTACAATTTAGTGTTGCTTTCTTTATAGTCTCTTTTAACTGTTTAATTCTTTACAAAGTATGAACACATACGCATTCGTAACACATGGTCATGGCCAGAACCTTAAAATCATAACTAATTTTTCAAACCTTTGCGAACAATTTATTAGCTTATCGCAGGGTAATATTGGCTAATTGTTTAATAAGATATTACAAATGTCCAAATATCTAATTTAATGTGTCCGAAATTGTGTACCAAAAAAAGGTGTGACCAAACTCATGAGTAACTAATGTGAAATGGAAATTAACTCCTTTACTATTATCCCATTCCATCTCAATTTTTGTCAATAAAATGTAAATTAAACTTGCTTAAAGCTACCAGGAAACGTAACATTGTTCTAAAGAAGTTTATACAAAAGGAAAAAAAAAAACAACAAAAATTTAAAATTATTCAAATGTTCAAAAAGTACTAATTGGTCTTATAATTTTTAGGTAGATTTTTCGCTAACAAAATAGAGGCATTTGCTAATTAAAAATGCTTCTTAAGATGTGACATATAGACACATCAATTGACAAAAAAACCTTGAATTTTAAACCGTACAAATGGGTATCGAATATTCGACCTAGATAAACGATGGAATACATTGCCCTCGAAAGAGAAATATAAAAGTTTCCAAATTTTTGTATAAATATTATCTATTATACTTCCTGTCCTGAACTACATGAATAATCGAGGCCCAAATATTTTTATTTACAAATAATCCTATATGAAAACATCTTTAGCTCGTAATGTCTTTGTAACGCTACAACATGAATTAAAACAAAGAGACGACAAACTTAACCATTTAATGAATGAAATTAAAACACATCAAGAATCAACAAAAAGTTTATTAAAACATTTAACAGAAGAGGTAATAAGTCTTAAAAACGAAATTAGATGTGGCAGAATGAATTTTCAATGCGATGCAGATTTATATTTGCTGCCTTCGTTGCCTTTATCAAATTTAAATGATCTAAAGGAGTTTGATATGCAATTATCAAAAGAGGTTGGCATAAAAGAACAAATGGTATAAAATAATATCCATTTTTATAATTTGTTTGTAATATAACATTTCGTTGTCCACCTCTTATAGAAATTATTCATTGTCGATATGAACCAATATATATTTTTTTCTTTATATTTCATTTTGTGTGAATATACAAATTTTGTTAAATATTAATAATATGAAACCATTTCCATTCTTAAATGTAAATGAAATAAATTACTTTTCTTAAAAAATTAGTTTTATTTACAACAGAATAAACAATATTCGGCAAAACGTGGACTAATTTCCTCACACCCGTAGCATAACCAATTATAAATAACAAATATCGATTTTTATAAAAATCCGTAAGAAAATTTGGCCCAGACCATAAAAAATTGCAAACGAAATGACAAATGTAAAACACCCTCCGTTTGGTGGTAGAGTGTAACTAGAGTAGAGTGTAAGTAACTACAAATTCACTTCCCAGTAACATGCTCGTGAAAAAAGGACAACGTCCGGGATTCCCCTTCGAAGCGTCTTCGAGGTTACTTCCGCGTTAGTAGTAGCAATAACGCCGTAGACACTATTTAGGCACGATTAAAACTATTGCGGCTAATACTTTTAAGAAGCGTCTTCTACGTAACATCTCGAAGGTCACTGCCACGACTTTGGTAGCAGTACCGCCTTAGATGCTATATTGTCTCTTCTAAAACTATCGCGGGCGTGGTTCATCTCTTCCCGAAGGATGATCCTTCCGGGGTGAGAAAGCTATATCAAACGCGACGATTTCTATCGCTTTGTTGAGTCTTCTTAGTGATTCAGGGGATACTTTTTGCTTGCTGGGTGTATGAATGTGTGTGGAGTTGCCCATTGCGTGAATGTATTTCCCCAACACTTTTTAGGTGGATAAACGTTGCTTGAGTGCGCTGCACATTGGGCTCTCCAAGCAACAAAGTATATTCAGTATTCTTTAAAACACGCAATATATATGTATTTTCCTTTTCTTTTATATATATATATATATATATATATATATATATACAGTGAGAGTCAAAAGAAAGTGTACACGAATGTTTATTATGTTCCATGTATTATATAAACCATATCAAGTAATATTGTATACAACAAATTATGTTTTTTGAAAATGGTATTTACCCCTCTCTTATTTTCTAAAAGAAAAATTAACAAAATTTTACAAATAGAAAAATTGCATAGCGAAAACAAAAAATAGTCCATATGTGACGCGTCAAAAGAAAGTGTACAATGCAAACTTAATATATAAATTCATATATTAATATATATATTAGTATTTTGTTTGCTTCCCATTTGCTTGAATTACAGCCTGTAATCTTCTCGGCATCGAATTGACTAAATTTTCGGTTACTTCGCGTGAATTTTTTTGCCATTCCTCCAATATAGCCGATTTGAGCGAGTCCTTGCTACGAATTTCTTTCTTTCTTATTTCGCGATCGAGATGTTCCCACAAATGTTCGATTGGGTTGAGGTCCGGAGATTGGGGAGGGTGATCCAATTGCTTAGGAGTGTGATAAAGCAGCCATTCCTTAACTATTTTTGAAGTATGCTTTGGATCATTGTCTTGTTGAAAGATCCAACCTCGATCCAAGCGCAACTTTTCAACACTAGGCTTCAAATTTTCCTTTAAAATGTTAAGGTATTCCATTTTATTCATTGTGGTTTCTATGAAAACCAAGTTACCAACTCCACCAGCTGCCATGCATCCCCAGACCATCACTGAACCTCCGCCGTGCTTTACAGTGGATACTAAATTCTGTTCCGCAAATTCACTGTTTTTGGTCCTCCAAATTTTAGCAGGTTTCCTTTTGCCAAAAATTTCAAATTTGCTTTCGTCGCTAAATATTATATTATTCCAGAAAGAAATATCTTTATTTTTATATTTATTAGCAAAATCGAGTCGACGTTTTTGGTTGGTTTTGGATATTAAGGGTTTTCTTCTTGGAACCCTTCCATGAATCCCGTTAGCGTGTAGTGCTCTACGTATTGTACTGGCACTAACAGTAGTTCCAGACGATTCTGAAATTTCTTTGGATATTTTAACGGCACTTTCTACAGGGTTTTTCTTTACATTTCGTACAATCGATCGTATTTGAACCTCATTCAGTTTTCTTGGCCTGCCACATTTAGGACGATTTTCCAATTTTTGGAACTTTTTGTACTTATCAATTATTTTTTTCACCGTATTGTGGCACCTGCCGATAGTTAAACCAATTTCACGCAGTGTTTTTCCCTCATTGTGAAATTTTATGATAAGCTCACGTGTATCGAGTGAAGTTTGTTTACCCATTATGGAAAATTTTTTAGAATGTCTTCAAACTTCAATTGTTGCTGACCAATTCACTACTAAATCATTGACAGTATTAGAACCAATAAAAGAAAAACAAGCAGAAAGGAAAAAAGAAAAAATAACGGTAAAATCTAACTGTGTCCAATCTCTCATGTATTGGAATAACATGTTGTACACTTTCTTTTGACGTGTCACATATGGACTATTTTTTGTTTTCGCTATGCAATTTTTCTATTTGTAAAATTTTGTTAATTTTTCTTTTAGAAAATAAGAGAGGGGTAAATACCATTTTCAAAAAACATAATTTGTTGTATAAAATATTACATGATAGGGTTTATATGAAACAGGGAACATAATAAACATTCGTGTACACTTTCATTTGACTCTCACTGTATATATATATATATATATATATATATATATATATATATATATATATATATATATATATATATATATATATATATATACATATATATATATATATATATATATATATATATATATATATATAAAAGAAAAGGAAAATACATATATATTGCGTGTTTTAAAGAATACTGAATATACTTTGTTGCTTGGAGAGCCCAATGTGCAGCGCACTCAAGCAACGTTTATCCACCTAAAAAGTGTTGGGGAAATACATTCACGCAATGGGCAACTCCACACACATTCATACACCCAGCAAGCAAAAAGTATCCGCTGAATCACTAAGAAGACTCAACAAAGCGATAGAAATCGTCGCGTTTGATATAGCTTTCTCACCCCGGAAGGATCATCCTTCGGGAAGAGATGAACCACGCCCGCGATAGTTTTAGAAGAGACAATATAGCATCTAAGGCGGTACTGCTACCAAAGTCGTGGCAGTGACCTTCGAGATGTTACGTAGAAGACGCTTCTTAAAAGTATTAGCCGCAATAGTTTTAATCGTGCCTAAATAGTGTCTACGGCGTTATTGCTACTACTAACGCGGAAGTAACCTCGAAGACGCTTCGAAGGGGAATCCCGGACGTTGTCCTTTTTTCACGAGCATGTTACTGGGAAGTGAATTTGTAGTTACTTACACTCTACTCTAGTTACACTCTACCACCAAACGGAGGGTGTTTTACATTTGTCATTTCGTTTGCAATTTTTTATGGTCTGGGCCAAATTTTCTTACGGATTTGTATAAAAATCGATATTTGTTATTTATAATTGGTTATGCTACGGGTGTGAGGAAATTAGTCCACGTTTTGCCGAATATTGTTTATTCTGTTGTAAATAAAACTAATTTTTTAAGAAAAGTAATTTATTTCATTTACATTTAAGAATGGAAATGGTTTCATATTATTAATATTTAACAAAATTTGTATATTCACACAAAATGAAATATAAAAAAAAAACAAGTAAGCAAAGGCTACAGTCGAGCGGGGCCGACCGTTGAATACCCTACAACACTATAATAAACGATACAGTTTATATAGGCGAGATACTCGAAAGAATTCCACAAGATATTGTGACAAATAATAAAAGAAAACCATCAGGTTTCGTTCTCTAATTTTCGAATGATAGCAACTTGAACTAATTTGCTCATTTCCAATTTATAAATTGTCTTCCTAGATCTGGAATCAATATTTCCCAAAGACCTATAATCTCTCAGAAGTGGCAAAAGATTAACATTAATTATTGGTTTTTGACTGAAACGCATCTATATGAGATACAGGCATTTGACTATATTCTTCAACGAAATCTGCGTTAACGAAATAGTCAGAAGTGCGTCTTTCCTGTATTTGTGAATTCTCGAAAAAGTCTCTGGAATGAACATTTTCGTATTTTGTCTACAAAAGTTGGCAAACTATTTCACACATTGAATATATTTGGATGGCCATCCAAAACTGCTTGGCTTTTGCAGTGTCCGGTAATCCCCTTTCAAATGTGCGTGAGGATCGGGCGATAATTACGACCTGCCGACAATTTTGCAGTTTTTTTGGTCCATTTCAACCCCTAAATATATGGCGATCATCTCCAAAAAGAGTAGGCTTCTATTCTGACCCATGTAAAATTTCATAAGGATCGGGCCATAAATGCGATCTGTATATGATATCCTGATATCCTAACTACTTAGTTTTGTTAGCTGTAGAAAAATTACCAAATGTTTAATTCAAAATGAAAATATGCCAAAAAATATGACAAAATTGAAAAAATATGAGAAAATTTTACAAAATCAATATTTTCATCTTTAGAGAGATATTTTTATGCGATTTTTTTAGACGTTTTTTCTTTCTTGCCAAGAGGCCATTCTGAATTAATGAGAACTGTCGAAATCAGTTCAGCCGATCCCGACATATAAGAGATTTTTCAAGCATATCTTCTTTGATAAACATATATATCGCACATATTTTGCTATATATCCGTTTTGTTGGATGTTAACATCAATGTAAAGATCAGAAGTAACCTTGTCATGGCTTTGTGATTTCGCCGAGATTTAAAATATTCGCGTTTTAATGAAAAATTTTGAATTTTTTCAACACAAAAGATATGGTCTATTTTACCCGCTAAATAATATCCGATGACCACCCAAATTGGTAGGCTTCTTCCCCGTCCTAAACTCTAGCTACATGCTAAATTCCGCGTCGATTGGTCTATAATTGCGAGCTGTATAGCTACTGCAAAATCCGACATTTTTTCAGTATTTGGTCCATTTCAACCCCTAAACATTTGGCGATCACCTCAAAAAGAAATAGGGTTCTATTCTGGCCCGACCCCGACCTCCATTCCAAATTTCGTGAAGATCGGGCCATAATTGCGACCTGTAGAGTGATTACAAATTAACATGGACAGACGGACAGACGGACAGACGGACAGACGGACGGACGGACATACATAGCTAGATCGACTCAGCTCGGCGAGCTAGGAAGATCCATATATACTTTCCTATGTGGGAAACCAATATTTCGTGGTGTTACATAATTTTTGGCCCAATCAAACTTATAATACCCCCAACACATAGTGTTGTAGGGTATAAATATATATTGGTTCATATCGACAATGAATAATTTCTATAAGAGGTGGACAACGAAATGTTATATTACAAACAAATTATAAAAATGGATATTATTTTATACCATTTGTTCTTTTATGCCAACCTCTTTTGATAATTGCATATCAAACTCCTTTAGATCATTTAAATTTGATAAAGGCAACGAAGGCAGCAAATATAAATCTGCATCGCATTGAAAATTCATTCTGCCACATCTAATTTCGTTTTTAAGACTTATTACCTCTTCTGTTAAATGTTTTAATAAACTTTTTGTTGATTCTTGATGTGTTTTAATTTCATTCATTAAATGGTTAAGTTTGTCGTCTCTTTGTTTTAATTCATGTTGTAGCGTTACAAAGACATTACGAGCTAAAGATGTTTTCATATAGGATTATTTGTAAATAAAAATATTTGGGCCTCGATTATTCATGTAGTTCAGGACAGGAAGTATAATAGATAATATTTATACAAAAATTTGGAAACTTTTATATTTCTCTTTCGAGGGCAATGTATTCCATCGTTTATCTAGGTCGAATATTCGATACCCATTTGTACGGTTTAAAATTCAAGGTTTTTTTGTCAATTGATGTATCTATATGTCACATCTTAAGAAGCATTTTTAATTAGCAAATGCCTCTATTTTGTTAGCGAAAAATCTACCTAAAAATTATAAGACCAATTAGTACTTTTTGAACATTTGAATAATTTTAAATTTTTGTTGTTTTTTTTTTTTTCCTTTTGTATAAACTTCTTTAGAACAATGTTACGTTTCCTGGTAGCTTTAAGCAAGTTTAATTTACATTTTATTGACAAAAATTGAGATGGAATGGGATAATAGTAAAGGAGTTAATTTCCATTTCACATTAGTTACTCATGAGTTTGGTCACACCTTTTTTTGGTACACAATTTCGGACACATTAAATTAGATATTTGGACATTTGTAATATCTTATTAAACAATTAGCCAATATTACCCTGCGATAAGCTAATAAATTGTTCGCAAAGGTTTGAAAAATTAGTTATGATTTTAAGGTTCTGGCCATGACCATGTGTTACGAATGCGTATGTGTTCATACTTTGTAAAGAATTAAACAGTTAAAAGAGACTATAAAGAAAGCAACACTAAATTGTACTCAAAGGGAAGTTTATCATCGACTTTTTGCTAACGAAGTGACATAACTTGTTTCCAGTTAGAAGACTTTTTTAAAGAAATAGTAATATTACATCAATTGGCAGAAAAGCGTATCTTAAATAAAGTTACGGAAGGATGGATACCTTGTGTTGGTGCTGGCACTGTCATTTGGTAATAATTAGGTTCATTCTCTGTTTCGCCCAAATAAGGAAAAAAAGCTGTATACATTTTTTTTTGTTATAAATGAAAAATACAAAAATATACCTTGGTTTTGGTCCATTATTGCAACAATGAAAATACCGATATCGATTTGGTGGTTTTTAGGACAACAGCTTTGTTTGATATTTGTGTAATATTGAATTGTTTTTCCTCTCCAATTACGATATAGGGTGTTGCAAAGATGTTGAGGCTTGTTGAGTCAATAGGCTGTAAAAACAGAGGACTCAGGTTCTGTATTATATTGCCTTTAAAATGAGGCACATTATCTTTTTTATATATTTTATTTATTTTGACCAGCTTTTTGTCAACATAGCAATAATTATTTTTATTATCTAAATTAAAATATAGGTTCTTTGTTCTTCCAAACGTTGTGTCTGTTGATATTGGTGTTGTCAAAAAAGCCAAACTTCTTTCCACCTCCCTTTTATAAATTTGAGCACAAACATTGTTACTCTTTTTTATTGATTTCTTAATTTTTTGGAGATGGTTTTCAAATCGGAAAGCACTTACGCTTTCCAGGCTTCCATATCGTTTGGCATCCGCACTTATATGTATCAAGTTATGAAAATTGTAGGACAAAAGTGATATGTCGTACAAGTTCGGAACTTCATTAACAAAGTGTACTAAAAGATTTTGCGCAAAATCATCATTTGTTTGGGATTTGTTTTTATCTAGAAAGATTCTAATGGCTACAGATAAATTCAAAAAATGGATATATCTTTCCTCTGTTAAAATCCCCTTCAGTACAAATGGCCCGCTATAGAGAAGGAATTGCCGGAACTCGGTGGCTTTCCATCTTTCCAAGTCATCTAGGGACCGAGGCATTCTCGCAAAGTCTGCAGGAATGGAAGACTTGAAGTTGATTAATTGTTCACTTATTTGAGAAATGTGCCATGATTTTTCACAACTCCTATGCATATTAAATGCATGTAATTCAGTGGTATTTGGTGCACCATATCCATTCAATATTTTCTAAAATATTTATGTCCTTTCTAACATGATGCTCAGGATGATTTCTATTTCTGAAAGAGGAGTTTGTTCGAAGTTCGGCTGCAGTGTTCGGAAACACCACGCGATTCTTATGTAACTCCCCTTTTGCAATACATCTTGTACATGAGTAGTACCCGGAATGACCTTTTATTCCCAGTACAAAGGCTCTGGCGGGGGCATCCATTACAATTGTCCTCAATATTACGCCAAAAACTTTGTTTTTGTATTGAAGCCCATTCTTTGTCAGATCATTAAATTCCTCCACAAATTCGGTTAAATATTGGTTTGAATTTTCAGGTTTTGAATACCCTTCATATACACCAATTACAAAAACTTCAGGGTAAAATGGTATATTTGCTAAAATTGGCCAAATTTGCTTAGAGGAACTTTTACAAAGCGGCAATCCATCAATATTAACGTCAATGTCAATTGAGTCAGTAAGACAGTCCTTTAACCCGTAATGTGTGTAAAAACCATCTCCCATGCTACGAATTATTGTGTCTATTGGCGTCTTTTTGAGTGTTCTGCAGTCTTTGGGTATATTTAAGCCATTTTCGCGCAATATAACCAATAGTTCATTTATGGCAGTATTGCTAATATAAAATTTTATTGCCCACTGACATAATTGTTGGAAAAATATTCCGTTTTCAGGATTCTCAAAATGTTCACTTCAGATTCCTCGTCCCTTTCGATTTCGTTTTGACTTTGGCTTGTATTTTCGTTCCTTTCCACTTCATCAGATTCAGGAAAAGTAAAATCGGTATTTTCTAGGAGAGGCATTGGCTCGGTGCTTGGCTCTTGACGACATTTTTTTCTGGAGAGGGAGTAATGTCCTCTGATGAATTTTTAAAAAATTTGGAAAATTGAAATGCCTCTCTCTTGCTCCTCAATTCAATCGCTTTCTTGGTATTTGAATTCATATTAACTTCGGTATGAAAAGGTAATACTTTCATTAGATACAAACCTAGGTATATCAAATAGATAGGAAGCAAAGGTTATAGTCGTGTGGGGCCGACCATATGATACCCTACAACACTATAATATATTGCTAAACATCCTTAGGTCCAAACACATTATAGTTGATTATTTGAAATAAACCCATACTGCACAAATGTTACCTTTGGTTTTTACCGAGGACATTTTCCTTATATTTACACTATATGTCGTGCTGATAGGTATCCAAAACAATTTCACACGAAAGTTGTGGCCCATTTTACAGTTCAACATTATCTAATGGTTATCCAAAATTCTAGACTTCTTCCCTATTCTAAACTCTCTTCTGATGCGAAATTCCGTGTCGTTTCGTTTTCAATTGCGGCCTAAAAAGCGACTACAAAACTATAAAAATTTAATTTTTTAGTTTATTTGAACCTCTAAATGTACATCTTTTTTGCGATTTTCTTAGATTTTATCCTATTCTGGCAAAAGACCATTCCGAATTTATACGAATTGTGAAAATCGTCCCAGCTGTTCTTAACTTATAAACAAAATAAATAAGATATATTTTTTTTACATATACATTGTACCTATTTTGCTATATATCCGATCTCTTGACTAACAGCATCACATAAAAGTTAGGGTCTATATATGGCAGCCCAAATTGGTAGGCTCCTGTCCAGTCCTAAAACTCAACCCTATGTAAATTTCAGCGTCGGTTGGTTCGTTATTGTGGCCTATCGAGCAACTTCATTTGACTAGGAAAATTTTCTGTTTTTGGTCCATTTCAACCCCTAAATACTTTACAATCATCTCCAAAAACATTAGGGTTCTATTCTGACCCTAACCCCAGCTCCATTTTCAACCTATAGCTTGATTACAAATTAACGTGGACAGACGACGGACATACATAGATATATCGACTCAGCTCGGCGATGTATGAAGATCCATATATACTTTCCTATGTGGGAAATCAATATTTCGAGGTGTTACATAATTTTTGGCCCAATAAAACTTATAATACCGCAACATAAGTGTTGTAGGGTATAAAAACTGAATATTGAAACTTAATATGTATAAACTGTTTCGAGAATTTATTTAATGCTTTCATTATCTAAAATTGTGTGTCTGACTGTCCACTCTTTGCCTGATAAAAAAAATGAGTTTTAAATGTTGTTTTTGACATTGACTTATTTGTTTTTTTTTTCAATTGTTAGTCTATTTTTTTACTTTCAAAATTTTCCACCTCTTCGTTTTCTCACACTCTATAACAACAAAACATAAATAAAACAAAAACAAAAAAAAACAACTTGCTCCATTTTCACTTTTCACCATGTAACATATTTTAAGTTTAGATTTAAAACATATATCGTTTAAAACAGATTATTAAAAAGATTATATGAAAAATGGAACATTGTTCATTTAATCTTTTTAATCTGTATTATTTATATTATTTTCTAAATAATTTAATCACTTTTACGATTCCACAACGTTACCGAACGCTTTAAAAAGTACACATTGAATGAGTTCATTGACATTTTTTCTCTTCTGTCTGCTCCCTGTTGTTTTGAAATAACTGTTAACAAAATTCCATTGAGAGAAAAACAAAAAGCAGGCATCATAAATTGTTTTTGTAAACAAGCAAAGATCGTCTTTTCATTCTGTAGAAGGAACTACATATTAACTCCAAGACGATGAAAAGTGGACAACTACATATTTGTTTTTGTACATCTTCTATTTATTTATCTTCTATTTATCTTTTAGATAACACTAAGTAGTAACCCATCGAAGATATAAAGTGGTTAGCAATGGTTTTGTTGTTGTGAATTAAAAAACTATTGCCTTTTGGTGGAAAAGAACTGTCGCGGAAGCGTCTCTTAGATTTGGAAGTGAGTCACACACTTCCAAATGCTTGCTGGGACTCATGTTATGATCATAGCTGCATACACATGCAACAGTTACAGAGGCGCCATTACAATTGTTAATGTGTGAGTAGCTTTGGTTTGAACATCTCTCTTTTATGTATAGGAAGCGTTGAAGCGCATTCGATCGACGCCGCTCTAAAAGTTTTGAAATATAACGTCCAGGCGATACATCAACGATCAAAAATCTTACAATTTTAATAATTTTATTGACTTTGGTATTTACATTAATTACTACAATTATTTAACATAATGCAATTTTTTGGTAATTCTTACATACAAAACTTGAAAAGTTTAAAAAATATGTTTGCAAAAATGTGTTGAAAAGCTAGTACCTGTTTAAAATTATTTCCAAAGATTATAATTAAACATTCTGTTTTGTCGTATTAACGAAATTTACTACGACAACGTGTCAATTCAAAACAAAGTCGAGAACACCAAAAATATTATAATCCTTGACAAAAAATTCAGAATTCAAAAAATTTTTAATCGCGTTTTTTATATTCAAACTAGCTGAACCCGGTGCGCTTCGCTACCCCTTTTGATTTTATATGCATTCAAAATTTTATTTACGAATATATGTTGGATAAAGAAAAACAAATTTAAAAATTAAAAAAAAAAAATATTGCACTAATTTAATGCGTTAATAAACAAAATCATTACAAAAGCAGTAACATGACATGCATACACGAAGGGTTTGTCCTTTGGATTTATTTATTTCATAGCAAATACCAAGCGTGCAGGAAACTGCAATTTTTTTAAGTAGAGTGGTTTTTCTATTGCAATTAGTGAATTCGAGATAGCAACATACTTCGCCGTAATAAGCGTATTTCAAATAAATTGTTGTGTTGTTTTTTAGTGTTAGCCTAAATCGTTGTGAGTCAATGGTTCTTATTAAAATCATATCCCAATCTGATCCGATTTAAATATAATTTAAAAAAAAATTACTTTAACACCAAACTCCGCCACACCTTTCATAATTCATTGAAATTGGTGCGTCAAATATGTGAAATCGGCCGAGAATATATATATGGGAGCTAAATCCAAATCTTAACTAATTTCCAATTAATTTATCACATTTATTATTATAACCAAATTACACCACACATTCTGAATTTCATTGGAATCGGTCATATATATCGTGTTTGGTGCATAATATGTATGAAATCGGCCGAAATATATATGTTAGCTATATCCAAACCTCAACTGATTTCAATATAATTTGGCAATTTTTGCTGGTGCCAGATTTTGTCTCTCTCGCTTTGGGTGCAGATTTTGTCTCTCTCATATGTGAAATCGGCTGAGTATATATTTTTGGGAGCTATAATCACATCTGAGCGTATTTGAATATAATTTGTCAAATTTATTTTTGTACCAAATTTAGCCACTCATAATCAAAATCCCGTTACATATTCCAAATTTCTTTGGAATCGTATATATCGTGTATGGTGAATAAAATACATGAAATCGGTCGAAAATATATATGAGAGCTATATCCAAATCTGAACCGATTTTAATATAATTTGACAAATGTATATTTGTTTTAATTTCCGCTACACATTCCAAATTTCATTGAAATTAGAGATACATAGCGTGTTTGGTGCATCAAATACATGAAATCGGTCGAAAATATATATGGGAGCTATATCCAAATCTGAACCGATTTCAATTTAATTTGACAAATTCATTTTGGCTCCCAATTCCGTTACTTATTTTAAATTTCATTACAATTGGAAATACATGTCGTGTTTGGTCCACCAAATACATGAAATCGGCCGAAAATGTATATGGGAGCTATATCCAAATCTGAACCGATTTCAATATAATTTGGGAAATCAATTTTTTAGATAAAATCTATCACACGTTTCAAATTTCATTGAAATCGGGGATACATAGCGCGTTTGGTGCATCAAATGCTTGAAATCGGCCGAAAATATATATGGGAGCTATATCCAAATATGAACCGATTTCAATATAATTTGACAAATTTATTTTCCGATTAAATCCCGTCACACATTTCAAATTTCATTGGAATCGAACATTCATATTGTGTTTGAGGCATCAAATGAACGAAATCGGTCGAAAATATATATGGGAGCTATATCCAAATCTGAACCGATTACAATATAGTTTGGCAAACTTATTTTTGTTCCAAATTCCGTTACGTATTCCAAATTTGGAGACTGTATCTTCAACCAATCAATAGATATGTGCATATAAAATCTAAATTTTTGGGAGGTACCTCCGATTCTGATGCTATATTTCCAGTTCCAAGTGGAAATTCAAAAATGTATATAGCCTATGTTACTTTCAGGCGATGTTGCAGTATATATGGAAATTTTCAGGAAAATCTATTCAGCGGTTTTCGAGTCCATAAATTACAAACAAACAAACAAACAAACATACAAACATTTTCCTCTTTTATAGATATAGATTCTAATGTCTGGCAAATTAAACATAACGCACTATTTCCCATTTTAGTAGGAGCTTTTTTTATAAACTTGTTTCAAGAACATTTTTACTAAGGTACCAAATATTGTGATAGGGTGTTTACCGAACAGCATTCTGAAAAGTCGCTAGTAGAAGAAAAAATAAAATCAGCTATAATTGGTTAATATTTTCAGGTATATTTTAAGTTAAGTTAATGTGTAGCCAGAACACTTAATTGAAAGTATTTGTCGTGCAAACTGTCGCCGTTAGTTTATTATTGGCAACTCTGGGGGTTTACTCTAGTTTTATTTGTGATTTGAATTTCTCGTACCTAAGCGCGAAAAATTCACGGCTTTTTATCATTCAGTTCTATTTTGGAGAGAAGTGCGGTAACAAATTGAATTTTTTGGAAAATATTAAAAATGGAACAGAAACCATATCAAATAACTCATAATTATTACACAATAAACAAATACTATGGATCAAAGCCTAAAAATACGTACAGGCAACCAAATAAAAATTCCGAAAAAAGGAGATGGAATTCCAAAAAAGTTATGAAAAACAAACAAAATCATAACAATTCAAAAGGGAAGGCGAAATTCTACAATGAAAAATTAAAAAACGGGCTGAAAGAGGTCAGCAAACTATCAGCAGAAAAAGAACGTCTGGAGCAGCAATCGGCTAGGATGGAAGTTGTACCAGCGGCTGGCCACTCCAGTAACCCAGAGCCACAACCAGTATACATTAGTAAGCCAATGCATGACATGGTCATTAACTAAGTTTTAAAATCATAATTTTTATTAACAATTGATGTCCTTATTTTATTTTCTTAGGTGTTATTAGAATAAGAATTTTTTTATATTTAATACTACATTTTAATAAATTGATATATCAAAGAAAACTACCACACTTTGAATTTTCTGGGGCGATTTTAGCCAAAGGTGGTTTAGATTGTATTTAAATTATGAACAAATTGAATTGAATTTTAACAGAAAACCCATATTTGTGTCATTCAAATTCATAGTATACATGCTACCTTTGTCAGCAAGACCAATAAACTCCAATAGTTGGTAATTCCAGTTTGTTTTTGAACTCTCATTAGATTTCATCACAATGAAAGTAACAAAATACATTTTCACTTTCTTCGAAATTTTATTCTAAACGATCATTGGACAAATGTTCGCAACAACAGCGTCTCTATCTACCTATTTCATTAATAGCAACAACAATTTCAATAACTGCTTTTTGTTTACATACACTTAACAGTCTAGACTCTAGAGCATAGATGCCCAGTAGTGGCTGATTTCAGCAATTTCAACTCTCACGTATTCTTACGCTCTTTTGTTTGATCGCCAATCAACCAATAGGAAAGCAGAAATATGAGTAGGAGAGACAAGCTACACAGGCAGAAGTTCTGTGTAATATTTTCATTTAATCGTAATCGAGACTTCTGTTAGTGAACACATAAACTGATACTTATTGCGATATATCAATGATGTCATTTGAAAAGTATTTTATGCAACAAAATGCTTTTGATGATATGCAATGTGTTATATGCTATAAGACATTTAAAAAAAATAAGAAATATAATTTAAAAAAACATTTTTAAACTATTCATAAAGACATGAATTGTTTGCAGGGGGAAGAAAAAGAAAAACAATTTAAAATGTATAAGAAACTTTTTATAAAAAAGTTGAAGGAATGGGTAAATCAATATAGAGATAATGATGAAGATATGGTGGAGGAGAATTTAAAAATGGGTTTATCTAACTTAATAAGTTTATATATTATAAAAAAGGGAAGGCCATTTTCAGATGGGCCGTTTATCAAAGATATATTGTGTCAAGTTTTTGAAAAACTTAATTTTAACACCAATTTTATTAAAAAATACCGTTGTCTCGCAATAGTATAACCCGGCGATCCCATTATTTGGGTGCTATGGTGGAATCGACGTTAAGGGAAAAATTAAAAAAGTGGGAATTTTTTTCATTCTGTATTGATGAGAGCACCGATATTAATGACCTTTGTCAACTAGTTATCTGCATTCGATGCGTTGATTCAGATTACAATGCTTTCGAGTCAATATATTCTGTTGAAACATTTTATAGGAATGTAACCGGCAAATTATTGTTCGATGTCGTCAACGAAAAACTTCTTTCCGTTGTTGATTCTAACAAATTAGCCGGCGTTTGTACAGATGGTGCGAACACTATGACAGGCAAACGTGATGGATTTGTAGGGCAGATGAAAAAAAAATAAAAATGAGGTTTATACTTTGCATTGTATAATACACCAGGCTGCTCTTGCTTCTAAATTTATTTCCGAGCATCCGGTCATGAAGGCTACTGTACGGATAATTAATAGGATAAGGGGCGGTCATAATGCACTGACTCATAGAAAATTTGTGACATTTCTAAAAAATTCAAATGATTCTCATCACGATCTATTAATGTTTACTGATGTACGTTGGTTAAGCCGAGGTAACAGCATTAATAGATTGTTTGAGCATGAATGAGTTGAATTTGAAGTTGCAAGGAAAAGATAATAGTATTTCTGAAATGTTTAAAATTCTTTCAGATTTTAAAACTCAGCTATTTTTACTTGCAGCTCAAATTGATTTAGAAGACTTTTCGGACTTTCCGAAAACATCTGTGATTTACGACAAGGAGAAAATCTCGAAAAAGTTTGAATTTTTGGATATAATTGAAACGCTTTTCAATAACTTTAATGACAGGTTTAAGGATTTTGAAAATATTCAGCATTTAATGGATATTTTTCAAAACCCTTTTGAATGCGATATACTAAAGTACGAGTTTCCAATCCAAGCAGAACTTAATATACTTCGAAGTGAATTAGATTTCCCGGATAATTTTAATAATATAGAATTCTGGAAAAATCTGGATGGTACTATTTATCCTGAAATAAAGAAGATTTCATTGAAATGTTTGTCTTTATTTCCATCAACGTATCTTTGCGAACAAATATTTTCAGATATGAATTATATTTGCTCAAAAAAACGCAATAAGATGAATTCGTATAGTTTGAGAAATACACTTTTACTGCGTAACTGCAATAAGAGTATCAACATAGAAGAGTTCATTACTTTTTAATTGCAAATTTATTAATGATTTATTATTTCATGAAAAAAACAATAATTTTCCATTTCTTTTTTTTTTTTGGTTGTTTGTTATAATAAAGTATCTATTATATATATACATATATATATATATGTATATATATATATATATATATATATATATATATATATATATGTATTCATCAAGAGTATTACTAAAATATGTACATTCATTAATTTTACATTTCCCAGAATAAGAAAAAAATGACGACACCCGCCACACATGTGCTTTCGTCGCTATCTCGTTGACG
Organism: Musca domestica; assembly: GCF_030504385.1. Taxonomy (NCBI): domain Eukaryota; kingdom Metazoa; phylum Arthropoda; class Insecta; order Diptera; family Muscidae; genus Musca; species Musca domestica. The sequence goes on along the minus strand of NW_026712115.1, from coordinate 3,676,814 downwards.
ACTAAATAAAATGAATAGAAAAATCTTTTCTTCCAGTGTTATTTCGTCGCTCTCACCAATACTATTACATTGGGCATCTATCCCAGCAAGCATTTTTTGTCGCTGACATAACTAAAAAGTCACCAACAGACGATGAAAACCCTCGCCGGCGATCTCGAATCTTTAACAAAAAAGGCATACCGTTCGGGAAGAAATGAACCACGCACTCGTTACTTCCTATCATTGACTTGTTAGTGACTTTAAGATGTAACGAGTGCGTGGTTCATTTCTTCCCGAACGGTTTATCTTTTTGGTGAAAGAGTCGAGATCGATGGCGAGAGTTTTCATCGCCTGTTGGTGACTTTATTGATTTCTATGCGATATGCAATGCCTTCAGAAAGTAAAAAAGAGTTGAAAGTCTTTAAAATTAAATTATTATTTGAATAAAATTGATTAATATTATTTCAAATAAATAATCGTAATTAAACAATTGGTAAAATGTACACAAAAAACATAAGTAAAACTTAGTTATTAACAAAAAATTTAATTTTATTTTTTCACCAAATAAAAACATGCTATTACTCTAAACAAAAATGTTATTTTTTATTTTTGTGTTTTACTTTTTTAATTTATTAAAAACTAGCTGGCCCGGTCCGCGTTGCCGGCCCCTACTTTTAGTTTTTAATGCATATTTTTTAAGGCATTATTGAACACTGATCTGAATGATTTCAAAATAGTCAAAGATAATTGGTCTTTTACACCCATTACCTTAAGATAGAAATTAATTTATTTTTGTCATTTAAATTGTGTGTTGGAAAACCCATAAAGTCCATATTTTTCTTCATAGTATAATTCAATAACGATCCAAAAAATAATATTCGTGATTTTTTCATGTTTTTGCCACAATTTGATATTTCGGAGTTCAAAGCATGTAGACGTACATCCCACTTCTACGTTCCCAGCCAATATTCTCTTGAGAGTTATAAATTCAATAGTATACCAATTTTTTTTTTCTGACCAAACATTGGTTAGGAATGTGGATTTGCGGGTACACTAATGTGGGAACTATACTTAATAAAATGCCTATGTGGACAATTATCTGTAAGACGATTCTCTATCCCAGAGTAGCCTAAATACAAATTTTTAGCCAAATCATTTTTTGCGAGGATGGTTTCTTCTCGAATTACCAACTTTTGCTAAAATGCGTATGAGTAAAATATGGTTAAAATGTAAACTATACTTGAAAAAGGAGTGTACCCTTATCCGGGGGTCATATATCGTGACCTGCAAAAGCTATTTAAGATATCTTGAAAGTTTTTTTTTTCCTAAATGTCCAATTCGCTCTACCATTTTGCACCATTTTGCTCCAATGAATTGCATTTTGAGTTCTCATTGGGCGGATTATTGTAATATGAAAGAAATAGGTTCACATATAAGGGTTATACCAAAGCATGGTCCTATTCTTATAATTATTTGAAAAAATGTGTTGTTCTTCTTCAAATCTCAAATTACCAACATTTGATATACATCTGATATATATTTTGAACAACTGATTATTCATGAAACCCCTAGGAAAAATTTAAAACTCTATGGTAACTTTTGCGAAGTATAGAGCAAAATATTTGAGGCCCTTTGTGTTTGGTTAAACTATATAAAATGGACCCTAAAAACGTTTGATCCCCCCTTTTTGGGATTGTTATGTACCAACCAAACTGACTACTGATGATAGCGCATAGTCACCGTATAACGTTTCATGGGAGTTAAGGTTACTTTTAAGGTTTCGGAAGAATTTTCCGAGGAAATGTATCCTTTTCTTTCCAAATTTTCAATTTGCTCCACTATTATATTATATTATTTTATATAGTTCGCATATAACAGTGCTCTTCATATTCGGTATTTCACTGGTTGCAGTCCCAATGAATTTTGCATTTTAAGTTCTCATTGGATGGATTATTTCCATATCTAGTCAATTTCCATTGAATTTTTTTTTCGATTTTTCCCGATTTGAGAATTTTTGCCATGAGATCTCTTTTATCGTGTTTTTTAGCGATTTTGAAAAAGTAATTATCTTTTAACATTGGTCTAACCGCGATAAGTTATTTCGATATCATTTGACTGACTTCCATACAACCCGCCATCAATTTCAGTTCTCAAGAAATCAAGTCAATTAAATAAATTGGTATTAATATTCGAATTAAAAAAAAAATATATATAAAAAAAACACTACAAATGTACATTAGAAAAAAGTAAGTCAAAATGGAAAAAAAAATCATGCAAAATAAAACATTACTATTGTACATTTCAAAAGTCAAAATGAAAATTTTAATATATCACATTTTTACGCGATTTTTTTTGAATATTATCCTTTTCGGAAAAGAGACAATTCCGAATTTGTATGAATCGTTAAAATCGGATCAGCGGATCTTGAGTTATAAGCGTAGTAACTAACACAACTTACATTTATATATATAGATTATTTGAATACATACCACAAAAAAAAATACTGATAAAAAGACACAGTTATTTTTCACTAAATAAATGTAATATATTTTTTTCATTTAATATAATTTTCACTTGTGTACCCGTGCTCAATGCCGATCTCCGATAAACTGAACTCGTTTAATTTTGTTCTCCTTTTTGGGAGAAAAACAAAACAATCGTATTTTAATCTACTTGAAGTGCCAAAAAAGTTACTATTGGAGATGAAAATTGGTTGACTGTGGTGGGGCAATAGAATTGTTATTGCAAATCGACCAACTATCGACGTTTCACAAGCAGGAAGCGACAAATTAGTGTAATATTAGACGATGGAGTTAGAAACTCACATCCAAATGCTTGCAGGGTATGCTCTAGAGCAAGGCTAGGCAAAGAGTATCCCTTGGGATATCTGTGTATTCACCAACACAATTGTAAAAAATAAATTGTTTTGAATTTTCTGTCAAAATGGTTTTGGGAGAATATTTAGTTTTGTTCGAGCAGTCGATGAGGAAGGTGCTGTCAGATATTTTTATGAATACACCGTAAGAAATATTGAGCACGTAAATATATCTTATTTGAAACAAATATTTCCGAAATTGTAAAAATTACAACTGATAAGATTTATTTTTGATTGATTTCTGTTTGACAGAATTTGTATACGGATTCACATGTTAGGAGTAGGAATTCATTTCATATTGACCGACAAATTAATTGTCCTTCTAAATTACTAGACATTTTCATATCCCCCGATTTCTATGGAATGACATGAACATTTTAGGAAAAATAGCAAGATGTGATGTTTATTATTCTGTTTGTAATTGATAGAAATAATTTTGTAGGACCCAATACCGGATATGAGTTTTTGATCAGAGTAAAATTCTACAACTATTTGCGTATGCCTGTATTTCAGCCTGTAGTAATCGTTATTATTTTAAAAGGGACAACTTGGATGTTGCCATGTTATTTTATTTTAAATTTCTTAAAATATCAACTTATTTTGAAGGACATTTATATCACCTTTTTTTCAATGAATCATAATTGAAGTAATTGTGTAAATATAGCTCCGAATTTCTACCAACGAATACCGATTACAAATTGACAATAAAAACAAAGCAAACTTAAAGAATGAATTGTAAAAGTTGGAGTTGTTTTGAAAAGAGAAAAGTTTTCAGATATAAAAACTTACAGATAAGAAATTATTTCTCACTGTGTAAGGAGAGGCAAAGAAACACTTGCAATATTTTGTTATTTCAAGACACATACAATCACAAAAAAATTTTAAGGCTCTCTGCCTAGCCCTGCTCTAGAGGAATGCAGTAACATTTGTGTTTGTATTTGTGTGGTTTTTCTCTATTCCACCAATACATTAACAAATCGACGTTGCGAGAGACTTTTCTCTCCACGGCAGTGCAGAAAGATTCAACTAAGAATGAGTAATTTTTAAATTTTGTCATCGGCATTTCTTTGTAATGACAGTGACATTGCAAACATTTACATGAAAAATTAAGGAAATTTCTGAAATATGATCTAAAATATAATCTGATTTCATGAAATATGATCTAAAATATAATCTAAATGCATATATTTATATGAAATTAAATGCACATCTAAATTGTAGCACTTGTCCATTTTTTACTTAAAATTGAAGTACGGATTTCCAAAAATCTCCTTTTTTCAAAGTGCACCACTCACAATCAAACTTGCTAATTTTTAATATTTCCAATATAATGTGAATTTTCTAATTTGAATATTTCATTTTAAATAAAATATTATACGCAAGCATTATGTAAGCAGAAATCAGCAAAAGTAAGCAAATCAAAGCAATTAGAATATAAAATATTTTTAAAAACTCCTAAAATTTGGTAAAGTACTGTTTGTTAAAAAATTTTAGTTTCCAAATTTTATGAATCCAGCTCTATCCGTTTACCCAATAACAAATTTAGTACCATTTCGAACTATTTGCACAATTTTAGTACATATTCCGAAAACCACCTCCTTTTTTAATTCCGGATACCATTAGAGACATCAATATCAAGCATGACGATTTTCGCTCTAATCCTTCACCAAATATCAAATGTAGTACGATTTAGAACTTTATATAAAACGTCTTTCCAAACTGCATCCAAATCTCAAAAACAGGTACCATTAATAACACAAATTTCCAATCTCATCGGAGGAAATTTCTTCCATTAGGTAATTTTCGTAGAAATATAGAGCACATTTCCAAACCCACCTCCACATACCAACAGAGATATCAATATTAAATTTCAGTATTCCAGCTTTATTGCCTCACTCAATGTCAAATTTATTACTATTATTAAGTGCTTTTCATACAAATGTAAGACTCATTTCCGAACCACCTCCACATACCAAGAGAGACATCAATATTAAATTTCAGGATTCCAACTTTATTCCTTCACTCAATGTCTAATTTAGTACCATTTAGTAATTTTCGTACAAATATAGAACACATTTCCGAAACAACCTCCACATACCAACAGAGATATCAAATTTCCGAATTCCAGCTCTATCCGTTCACCCAATACAAAATTTAGTTCTATTCTGAACTTTTCTAACAATTGTAGTACACATTTCCAAAACCACCCTAATTTTTCAATTCCAGATAACAACAGAGACATCAATATTAAATTTCAGGATTCCAGCTTTATTCCTTCACTCAATGTCAAATTTTCTTACAAGTAAAAAACACATTTCCAGCACTACATCCACATTCCTACAGAGGCATCAATGTTACATTTTAGGATTCCAGCTCTATCTCTTTACCTAATCCAAATCTAAAACACAGATGCAATTAGTAATCTAAATATCAAATAATAATAATATCATAATTTTTTCCCTTACTTACCTTCAACCATGTTTCCATGTTTTGCCCCGGTCTGTGTAGACTACATTCTCTGACATTTGACAACAAACTCACTATTGTGATTTTGTTTGTAGGGAAAAAATTGCGCGAGTTACAGAAACAACATCAACAACAACAACATTAACACAAGCACCTACAAAGCCACCAAGGTTAAATCAAGCAAATAAATAATAAAAATTATTAAGAATTGCTAATAAGTCAATAACCGTATGAATTGCTACATATAAAATTAGTAAGAATTTTAAATAGTTCAACAGACCGAAAAAGAACTGTAAAATAAAGAATTGTTCAATAAAAGAATTGTTAAATAAGCATATATTTAAATTTCAAAGAATTGTAAACAGGCCACCAGCTATAGAATTACTAATAATTTTATAAATTGTCAAAATGCAGTTATTGCAATTTTCACTTTAAATAAGTTTATAATCGTAACCTTCATTTTAATTATTGTTTTCAATAAAGGAGAGTAATTTTTGAGCAACCAACGAATAAACTTGTGTTTTTTTTAATACTCGGATTACTACAAGAATTAACTGGCGCAGTCGGGTAGTTCTGGTTCCTGCGCTACAAAAAAAAAAAAAAAAAAATTAAATAAGTGTTGTGACGGTTTATCGCAAACGAAAAAAAAAAAGCGCATGGAATTACATAGAAGACGAAGGATAATCGTCTGAAAAGAACAGAACAGAACCAGCATCCGTGACGGATCATCACGAGGAAAAGCAGAACCAACAAGAGAGGACATCTGTACGGACATCTGCCAAGGAAAACTACTTTAAGGACAACCGATTCCAGTCAACGTTACCAACAATAATGTCAATAAGAACTATAATTTTAATATTGTAAGTGAAAATTTCTATTATTACCAAATTTATTGTGGAAAAGTGCTAGAAACAAGCAATACTATTAAATATTTTACTAAAAGATAAAATAGAAACATATTTTAAAGATTCAAGATTCAGTTTAAAGACTAATAAAAGTAAAAGTGAAAACTTATATTGTGAACAAATATAAAACAATTTAACCGTGTTTTTCAAAGAAAAGAAAAAATAGATAATATTTTAAATAATTTACCTATTAAATATTATTTAAGTGAATATATTTAAATATAAACATATATATTTCGATATTATAAAATAATTTTGCTTTCTAAAGAAAATAATTGATTGAATTAAAGAGAAAAAATAAGCATATGCGTAAATTTCGTCCTTATACTATCCCAAGAACCCTTATTCCTATCCCAGAATCTGAAACCGATATGAGTATCAGTCAAAATAATCAAAGTGGTGTAATGAATTCTACGAACAGTTCACCCTCGACAGAAAGAAATATACTGGATTCCTTAAGAATCCCAGATGCTGTCAAGGATCTTCCAAAATTTGATGGAAATCCGAGATTGCTATACGATTTCATAAGCAATGTGGAGGAAATACTTACAGTATTAACACCCATTGATGGCACCCCTCTTGGCAAGATGATTTTAAGGTCTATACGTAACAAAATTGAAGGAGAAGCAAATGAGATTTTGAATATGTATAGCACAGACTTGAGCTGGCAGAGCATTAAAAATAATCTCATATTACATTACTCTGATAAACGAAATGAAACTTCATTGATTCGAGACTTACACCTACTAAAACAAAATAATAAGACACTTGAGGAATTTTATAGTTCAGTTGTAGAGATCCAAGCTTCAATTAACAATAATCTGATGATACACGAGGTAGATGCCAACATAATAAAAGCTAAACGAGATTTATTTGATAAAATGTGCCTTAACACATTTTTATCTGGACTTAGAGAACCATTAGGCTCTTCCATTAGGGCTATGAAGCCAGATACTTTACCGATAGCTTTTTCATACTGTATTACCGAACAAAACATGTTTTATATAAGACAAGAAAACAGGAACATTTTGAAAAGGCAAGAAACTCATAGACAGTACAATTCACAACATTCTTACCCTAACATTAAAAAACCATTCACTCCAAATCATTATAGACAACAAAACGCGATTTATAGTCCACCTATGCATTTCAATAGACCACAATTACCAATGAATCAACCATTTAATAGACCCCAATTAAATTTACCAACACCAATTAATAGACCTCAGTTAGCACAGAGTTTTTTACCAACACCTATGCAAACACAATACCCTACAGCCACAAACAATCAAAACCAATTTAGCAATTTTAGACAACAACGTTTAGACAGTAACACAAATCTTCCACCACCAGAACCCATGGACACTAGTTCAGGCTATACTCATCTAAGGAATAATAGTGGACAAACACGTAGATTTCCAAGAGAAGTACATCATATTGACCATAACTATAGGAACTTTAATACCTATTCAGATCCTGTAAACTATAACATTCCTAATTATTTACCTGAGTTGGACAATTACAACGAGATAGAGGATGTACAAAATTTTCAATTAGATGCCTCCAAAACCCAACAGGATACCTAGACATAAACAAACATGGCACTAACCTGCCTTACATAAACATTTCATCTCCATTTGGGCGTCCACTCCGTTTTCTTATAGACACAGGCGCATCAGCATCCTTTATAAACCCAGAATATACAGGAAAATTAAACATAGAAAACTGTGCACCAATAATCATAACCACTGTGTTAAACAAACACCAATTGAATACAAAAGTTAACATCCCTATGTTCATAGAATTCCGAGAATGTGGAATCCTGGAATTCTTTGTCTTTAAATTTCATAACTATTTCGATGGTCTCATTGGACTCGATATACTTACTAATTTAGGTGCAAAAATAGACCTCGAGAAAAAGCAATTAATTACAAACAATTGCTGCATCCCTTTGTCTTTTAAACCAAACTTAACTTCCGGTAAATTTCTTATATCACCAAAAACTAAAGCAATTATGAAAATTCCTGTAGATTTAGAAAGTGGCGATTTCCTAATCCCCGCAATATCAATTAACCCAGAAGTAACCATTTCACCTGGTATGTACAAGGCTGAAAACTGGTACAGCTTCGTTGAAATAAATAATAAGTCAAACTCGGACAAAATAATTTTAATCGAAAACCCAATTAAAGTAGATCCAATAAAAAATTCATATTATAGGGAAATTAATAATATAAGCTTCGAACATATTCCTGAATTTCAAAGCCCTCAGTTACTGGACAATCTTAGAATTGATCATTTGAATATGGAAGAACAAAAGGTTATCACAAAACTATGTAAAGAATTTGAAGATATTTTTCTTCAAGATAATCAGTCCCTTACCTTCACCAATAAAATCAAACACAACATTGTCACAAGAGACGACATTCCTATTTACACAAAATCATATAGATACCCCCATATCCACAAAGAAGAAGTAAAAAAACAAATTTCAGACATGTTAAATCAGGGTATCATACGGGAAAGCTACTCACCATGGAGTGCACCTGTTTGGATAGTCCCAAAAAAAGCAGATGCTAGTGGGAAAAAAAAGTGGCGTTTAGTTATTGATTACAGGAAACTAAACGATAAAACAATATCAGATAGATACCCAATACCAAACATAAATGAAATACTGGACAAACTTGGCAAGTGCATGTATTTTACCACATTGGACTTGGCTAGCGGATTCCATCAAATAGAAATGAATCCAAAAGATATTCCCAAGACAGCATTTACAGTAGAAAATGGGCACTACGAATTTGTGAGAATGCCCTTCGGCTTAAAAAATGCACCATCAACATTTCAACGGGTGATGGATTGCGTTCTTAAAGATTTGATAGGAACAGTGTGTCTTGTCTATTTAGACGACATCATTGTCTATTCAACCTCACTCCAAGAACATTCGGAAAATTTAAGAAAAGTTTTTGAAGCCCTTAGAGAAGCTAATCTTAAGATTCAATTAGATAAGTCTGAATTCTTACATAAGGAATGCGCATTTTTGGGCCATTTAGTGACCACAGAAGGAGTAAAACCAAATCCTGACAAAATAAAGGCGATCCAAAACTTTCCTATACCCACAAATCAAAAAGAAATAAAATCGTTTTTAGGTCTACTAGGTTATTACCGTAAATTTATTAAAGACTTTGCCAAAATAACAAAGCCATTTACAGCTTGTCTGAAGAAAAATAAAACTGTTATAGTCGACGATAACTATAAAAAAACGTTTGAAATTTGTAAACAACTCTTGGTAAATGACCCTATCTTACAATATCCAGATTTTTCTAAGCCTTTCAATCTTACGACAGACGCAAGTAATTTTGCGCTAGGAGCCATTCTTTCGCAAGGACCTATAGGGAACGACAAACCGATTTGTTACGCAAGTCGCACACTCACGACATCGGAAATCAATTACTCAACAATAGAAAAAGAGCTCTTAGCCATAGTTTGGGCTACAAAATATTTTCGACCATACCTATTTGGTCACCAGTTCAGAATCATAACAGATCATAAACCACTCACATGGATTATGAGCCTGAAAGAGCCAAACTCTAAATTAATAAGATGGCGATTGAAATTAGAGGAATTCGATTATGAAATTATATACAAAAAAGGCAAACTAAACACAAACGCCGATGCCCTTAGTCGCATAAAGACTGACACATCAGTCAATCTAAACATAAATGCATTTGATACAACGTCAAATCAAGCCACTTCTGGTAGTACTATTCACTCTGCAGAGGAAAACTGCGATGATGGTATTCCGATTTCGGAAAAACCAATAAATGATTTTAATTTACAAACATTATTTAAGACAGGAAACTCTAATTCTCACATAAAACAAGAAGTAGTTTTTAAAAACAAATATAGAAAAACATTTACATACCCCAATTATACAGAGGAAATTATAACACAAATTTTTAAAAATCATCTAGCGCCCAATAAAACCACGGCAATTTTTACAGATAATGAAACTTTTCGCATTATTCAAAATGTATATTCCAAACATTTTGCACAAAGCAAAATTTTTCGTTTAGTTAGGTGTACTGAAATAGTAAAGGACATAAAAGAAAACGATAATCAGGATAAAATCATTCAAGACTATCACGAAAACAATAATCACAGAGGCATACAAGAAACCTATGACCACCTAAAACGCGAATATTACTTTCCATACATGAAATCAAAGATAGCTCAAACAATAAATAATTGTACTTCATGCCAAAGACTAAAATATGATAGACATCCTCCGAAGAATAAGTTTGAAAAACCTCCCACACCTGTAAAACCATTAGATATAATACATATAGACATTTACACGATTAACAGCAAAAATATTTTAACCATTATAGACAAATTTTCCAAATTCGCCGCAGCATATACTCTAACAGCGAGAAACAGCCTTTGCGTTATTAAATCTTTAAAACATTTTCTTAGCCTGCATGGCATACCTAACAAAATAGTTTGTGACCAAGGAACCGAATTCACATCAAACATATTTAAAGACTTTTGTCAGCAATACCAAATTGACCTACACTTTACATCTTTTCAACAATCTTCTAGCAATTCCCCCGTAGAAAGACTCCATTCAACATTAACTGAAACTTACAGATTAATAGTCGAGAAAATTAAAGAAAAAAAGTTAGAAATGGATCATGACGACATCCTAACAGAAGTTCTTATAACCTATAATAACGCAATACATTCTTCTACTAAAATTACACCTTTCGAACTTTTCTATGGAAGAACCTATAAAATTAACCGTCAAATTACATTTAACAATGAACACGAATATCTTTCTAAAATTAATCAATTTCGAACACAACTCTACGAATCTATTAAGGAAAAATTGGAAACCGACACGGACAAACGCATAGAAAAACTTAATGCAGACAGACAAGATCCACTAAATTATGATGTAGATAACTATATACAGGAAGGAATGTAGGAGAAACAAATTAACACCGAGATTTTCTAGGCACAAAGTGAAACAAAACAACAAAGCAACATTACTTACTACACAAAACACGAAACTTCACAAATCAAAAATAAGAAAAAAACAATTTTCATAATCTTTTATTTCAGATTAATACCCATGATACACACACAAACACTGGAGATACACAATTTAAAAGACACCCAGGGATTATTACAAATAAAACTGGGAACTGCTAAAACAATAATTGACTATATCAACCTTATACATATAATAAAATTAGATTCTTATAAGGATAATGTCATGAAAATTGAGGAATCTGTCAAACAATTTACTCCCACATATTACAACAGAGATTCCTTAAAGGTAACAAAATTTAAACTTAAAGACCTTAAGGATAAATTGAATTCAATAACTCCTAAATACCGCAGGAAAAGAGGATTATTTAATGGTATAGGTTCAGCAGTTAAATTTATCACAGGTAATATGGACGATAATGATGCTCTCCGTATTAACCAGGCTATATTTAATCTAACAAATAAATTACAAACTGAAACCAGTAAACAGAATATACTTAGTACTAGAATCATTGAAAGAATAGAAAATATCACAGACCACATAAATAAAGAACAAGATATAATAGTAGAGTCAATAAAGAATTCTCAAAATAGCATAAATTCCAACTCAAGACTTATAAATGATATGCAGTATTTAAATCAGATTAATTTCCACATTGATTTACTGACAAATCATATTAAAGATGTTTCTGAAGCGATGACATTGTCTAGCCTCGGAATTATACCCAAGATGATATTAAATACGCAAGAGTTAGAAGAAATAGGGAACAATTTAGAGAATCAGTCAATTAAAATTGATACAACAGAACATTTATATGAACTCTTACAATTACAGGCATTTTACAATGATACCAATATCGTTTTTAACATTCAAATTCCCCACATCCCATTAACCAATTACACAATTTCCCATACAATTCCTATACCAATTAATAAAACAAAAGAAATAGTTATAAAACCTTACACAATTTATAATAATAATAAAATTCAATATTTCGAAAATTTATGTAAGAAAATCGAAAACATATATTATTGTAAAGAAAGTTCACTACAAGAAACTATGGAAAATTCTTCATGCTTTGGAAAAATCATAAGTAATTTAGAAGCTAATTGTAATCTCAATAATATAGGCCAAATTACAGAAATATCACAACCTGAACAAGGACTCGTGTTAATAAAAAATTTACCGACCACAGAAATGAAAACATCATGTAACTCCGAAAAACATAATATTGAAGGCAACTTATTAATAAATTTTAAAAACTGTAATGTTATTATTAACGGAATTATCTACGAAGATAACCCAAACATATATTGGGACGATTTTATTGTAAAACTACCCACAGAAATAAACATAAAACCTTTGTCTACAATAGAAACTTTAAATATACCTAAACTCAAAGAGTACCATCTAGAAAATAAGTTAGCCATCGAAGAGTTATCAAACAATACAGAACTTCACAGACACATAAATTATGGAACTTTAATGTTAATAATTGGAATTGTAATTTTCACCTATATAATGAAACAGAAGACAAAATTAGTGGTAAATGAACTTCCCGCCAATACTGTTGTCGCTTCTGACCATCAATTCTTTTGGCCATCGCTCCATACTAAGGGGGGAGGAGTTACAGAAACAACATCAACAACAACAACATTAACACAAGCACCTACAAAGCCACCAAGGTTAAATCAAGCAAATAAATAATAAAAATTATTAAGAATTGCTAATAAGTCAATAACCGTATGAATTGCTACATATAAAATTAGTAAGAATTTTAAATAGTTCAACAGACCGAAAAAGAACTGTAAAATAAAGAATTGTTCAATAAAAGAATTGTTAAATAAGCATATATTTAAATTTCAAAGAATTGTAAACAGGCCACCAGCTATAGAATTACTAATAATTTTATAAATTGTCAAAATGCAGTTATTGCAATTTTCACTTTAAATAAGTTTATAATCGTAACCTTCATTTTAATTATTGTTTTCAATAAAGGAGAGTAATTTTTGAGCAACCAACGAATAAACTTGTGTTTTTTTTAATACTCGGATTACTACAAGAATTAACTCGCGCTCTTCCTTTGACAATTGTTTATTTGTTGTGTATTCACAATAGCTGAAGCAATGCGGTGAAAACTGATTGTAGAAGGGTTGCTAACAATTCCGTTTTGTAAATTCTATTGCGATGCACATAGAATTAATAACAGAAACCAGTAAAGAAAGTCTTAAAGTCGGGCGGGGCCGACTTTATGATACTCTACACCACTTTGCTAATTTAGTAGAGCTTCGCATAACAATAAAAAGTTTTTATAATATAATTTAAAGTTCAAAGGACTAAATATGCCGAAGCATTTGTATCTTTTAAATTCGGACTTGTATTGCCCATTTGGTGCACAATTTATTTGAAATCGGATAAAAATACATATGTGAGCTATATCCAAATCTGAACCAATCGCGATAAAATTTAGCAAAGGTATTTCTGAGCTGTATTTGATATATTTCCCTGAATATCGTTGTTACGGAGTGCATATTACGGCTGTGGGCAACAAATCGGATGGACAGTATATATGGGAGCTATAGCGATTTCGATCAAATTTGGCATACTTATTTTCAGGTCCAATCTGATCGTACGTGCAAAATTCCATAATATTCGGACTGATATTACACGTTTGGTGTACAATAAAAGGCAAATCGGACGAAGATATATATGGGAGCTATATTGGGAGCTAAATTTTGACCAATTTCAATAGGGTTCGTCCTTGGGCCAAACAAATGATTTGTGCAAAATTTCATCTGGATAGGGCAATAAATGCGAACTGTACTTTGTTTACAAAAATACATGGACAGACGGACATGCATAAATCGACTCAGAATGTGATTCTATGCAGATCATCAAAAGGAACTATGGGTCTATCTCGTTTCCTTTTGCATGTTACAAACAAATGCACAAAGACATAATACCCTGACCACCATGTGGTGTAGGGTATAATAAATTGGGAAAATTGGGTTTACATATAAAGATGTATGTACTTCTCCGACGTTTCTCAAACCACAGATTAATATGATGTATTTATATGAAAAACGTCGAGCATACGAAATTTCAAAAATCAACATTGTGAACTGAACAATTTTCTTTCTTGTGTGTTCAAAATAGAAATGTATAATGCAAAGAAAAAATGTTAATGTTTATAATAGTCAAATTTTACAATTGGATACATATCAACAAATATCAATGTTCGTTTTATTTCAGAACCTGCAAGAACCTAATATTCTTGCCTTTTTTCGATATCATAAAGGAAAATAAGTGTGTCGAGGTAAAAATTTGACTCTTGCAGAACTGGAACAAAGGATGAACTAAGCATTTTTGTCATTGTTCATTTTTTCACAGATAACTTAAAATTATACCAAAATCTTGCAATTGGTTTCAATACAAACATTTTTTATCATACCATACCATTTTCCCCACAGTGGGTCAAAACCAAATTCTCCTAAGAGGACCATATGAAATATAAGTCTGGCCACTGTGGGATTTTCAGATGGGTTTGGATTGTGAGAATAAGTGGTCTAGGAGCATTTTCGATGCTTTTTCCGAAACACCATAAAGGTGCATCCCTAACCATTTTCCCAGAGTGGGTTCAAACCAATTTCTCCTAAGAGGACCACAGGAAATATATGTCTGGCCATTGTGGGATTTTCAGATGGGTTGAGTTTATCAAAATAAGTGTTTTATGAGCATTTTCGACGCTTTTTCCAAATATGGACACCACAAAGGCGCATCCTTGATTACTTTCCATTAGTTTGTTTCAGTTTGTAGGTGTTTAAGTGCGCAGTGTTTTGAATGCCAAGTTTGATATTGGAACTATTATGCATTTTTTATAAAATTCATATAACATTTTTATTATTATATAGTTTTCATTATTGTAACTTTTATTTTGTTTTTATAACAAGCGATTTTGAGTTACATTTATCTCTGAGAGGGCCAGTGTTGAGTAAACGAAAAATCAAAGCAGTGCTCTTTAAATTTATTTTCACGCACATTTATTATACGCCATTTAGTGGCTGCGCCATCTTACATATTGAACATGTATAGTATAATGTATTCTTCTTGTCATGCCCTTTTAGTTGATACTCATATCGGTGGAATTGATAAAAAATTGGTATAAACCATTTGGTAGCGGCCGCCATCTTGGATTTCAGTTTTTATAGTATATTGTATTCTGCTTTTTGAGCCCTTACATTTGATATCCATATTGATGGGATTGACAAAACCTACGTTATCCGCCAATTTGGTAGCGGCCGCCATCTTGGATTTATAATGATAATGAATAAACATAATTGTATTGTCACCAAATTCCAAAGTGTATACAAAATTTCAGATTAATCGGTTGTCAGGAAGATGGTGAAATTTGAATTAATAAATTTGACCCATCTTCTTCTATATCTATAAAAGAGGGAAATGTTTGTATGTTTGGAATTTATGGACTCGGAAACCGCTGAAAAGATTTTCCTGAAAATTTGCATGTATACTGCAACATCGCCTGAAAGTAACATAGGCTATATACATTTTTGAAATTCCACTTGGAAGTGGAGATATAGCATCAGAATCGGCGGTACACTGAGGGAAAAATCCCGTTGCGAAATCAAGCACGTATGTTGTCATTTTCGCAACGACCCGTTGTTATATTTTTCAACAACGGCTGTTGGTGAATTGTGCACGAACGTGCTCAAATTGACACCGAGACGTGGTCAACTTTCGGTACCAACAACAGCCGTGCTTAATTTGTCCATTTGTAATATTGGTAATTGCAGCCGATTACACACGAGTAAAAAATGACAACGGTGGTGCATGATTCACACACGGTCGTTGTCAATATGACACCGGTCGTGTATGAATTATGCACCACCACCTGCATAATGATGCACCACCGTTGTTACTTTGTACACCGACGTGCATGAATCGTACACGATCGTTGCCATTTTAGCAACTACCGTGTATGAATCATGCACCACCGTTGTCATTTTTTTTACTCGTGTGCAATCGGCTGCATATTTACCATTTTTTCCGTGTTATTGAAAGAGAAAGGACGCATTGTGCAAAAAATTTATTGAAAATGAATAATAATTCGCAAGATCCTCAAAATATCATTGGTGAGTTGTTAGAAATCGATGGCAATATTGTTGTGGTTCGCGATACAAACCATTGCAGCAGTCAAGATGCGGAAAACAATGAGGACGATTATATGTTAAGGGAGTTCTTAAAAGGAATAAATATGGAGTCGCTTTTTGAACAATTAAAAGGTAAGTAAATAAAAATGAATTTTTCAGTTAATCAGTGTAATTAACAAAGAATTTTCTTTTTTGTTCTTTTAGCATCACATGTAACATTTCGCAGCTTGCAGTACTTGAAAAAAGAAGATTTAAAGGAAGCAGTGCCACCATTGGGACTGCGTGTTGAATTCAGAGAAAAGCTCTTTGCTTGGAAAAAACGAAAGGTACGTATTATTTGTTTTACAGAGTTGAACTCAGTATTAATATTGTCATAACAATAGCTCGGGATTGATGACGAAACTATGTCAGTTCCATCTAAAATAGGTGAATGGTGGAAACGCAACGAGACACCTGCAAGTACTCCTGGTACTCCCGACACTACAGGTTCGAACTGCTCAAAAGCCAAAGGAATTTTGTCAGAGGTAAGGTAAGAGTAATATTTGTGTAAGCATAGTTAATGTAGTTTTTTTATTTAATATAGGATCTAACGGAATTGTTAACACATACCTCGAAGGGGAAACTAGCGCTTGAATGTAGTAGCGTTAATAAGAAATTAAGTGACGAGCAAAGAGATGATATAATTAATATAATTATTGAAGATATTTTAACCAACAATGTTACTCTTTACACTCAAGACTATATGCGCATATTGGATGAAATTTGTTCCGTTTTTCCTCTTGAAAACGAAATGAGGGTAAGATTAACAATATAAACAACGTATCTGATTATGTAGTTTCTTAACTTATAATATGTCTTTATTTTTAGGATTATTATTACATTTCAAGAAAAGGAAAGAACAACGCAAGCGGAAAACTTTATGCCAAGTATAGAAACAAGAAGTCCAAAAGAATAAAGCTTTTGATTTCCGAGCCTAGCACAAGCAAAGCAGCAACTCACACATCTCCTAATTTTTGTAACAAAGATGTTCCCGAAATTGATGAATCAGTTGAAAATTCATTGAAAGCTTCCTTACTAAGAGAATGTAATGATTGGGGATCGATCTGCGAAAAATGGAAAAGATCTTTTAACATACGGCAAAGAGATATAAAAAATTTAAGTAGCCATACATTTCTCCTTGAATGGACGAAGTTGTCCGATGCAAGAGCTTCAGAATTGGTAAGTAGCCATGAGCTATTTATTTGTATATGGATACTAATGTTTCGTTTTAGGTCAACATTGATTTCGATATTATGTATCCACAGAAAGGCAATCTTCTACTTTCTAAATGGGACCAATTTAAGAAAAAAATTTACAATTATTATGGGAAAAATATTCATAACGAACATTGCAAACAACTCTTCGCAAATGTTTTGACGGCAAGCAGCATAGGTAAATTTTAATTCCTGATTTATCATAAACATTAAAAGTAATATTTATTTTATATTTCGGTTGCAGATGCTCAAGATTATATATACGCAATACTGTTGAATTCAGTTTTACCATCACCTGCTAGGTTTAAATGTGGAAACGGTAAATTACGAAAAAAAGTAACAATAGCTGATTCGCAGGAAAGTTTCGTACTGCGACTACCGACAATTAACGATTATAAAAGGCAAATTGATACAGTCACTGAAAAGTATTACAATGCTGGATTAACTATACAGCCATTTATAATTGTGGAGGGTTTGTCCGATTTCAATATAAAAGGTTTTTATGTTTTTTTTAACCACAATTTGTTAAAATTTCAATCGTTCCTCGAATGTTTAGATACATGTTTTAAAATTTTTCATGCACTTTCTTTAAAATATCCAAATGCCTGCCAAATTCCATGGATTTTTATCCAAAAATATTTTTATGAAATTAATACTGTATATGATATAAAATCAGTTAATTTGACTTCACTTATTAATTTCTGCAACAATAATTAAAGTACAATTCAAAATGTATATTTGCTTTCGTTGCCGTAAGCATTTTGATAAGGCAAATCTTTTAATAGCTCATTTGAAAACAGACCATTTAATGTCCACTAAATTTTTAAAAGTACAATGCGTTCAGGACAACTGTAAGCAAACATTTACAAAATTTACGTCATTCAGAATTCATTTAGAAAAACTTCACAAGAATCACACAAAAGCTCCACCAATGGTTAAAGCCATTAATGTGCCAGTTGAAATGTCATCATCAAAAGAAAATGATTATACAAACAGTGAAACTGTTATTAACAACAATACAATAGAAAAGGATTTAAATGTTTTGAAAAAGAAAACCTTATATCTGTCTTTACAATTACATGGTCAAAGCTATATGCCTAGAAATCATGTTATAGAAATACAACATTCTGTTTCAATTCTGCTTTCATCCATTTCATGTACAATTGAAAAATATATAACTGATCATCCAAATTATGAAGACTTAAGGTACTTACTAAACTTTTGTAAAAATCCTTTCGAAGAAACTAGAACGGAATATAGACTTTTAAAAATTTTAAAAGAACTAAACTTTTATGATGATCCAAAGGTTTATGTAATTAGCAATCAAGTCTCGGAAATTGTTATCAGCGGAAATCCCAGTTTAGGTCCAAAGTTATCCAATATTTATATAATGCCACTGAAATTCATGATAAGTGCCCTTTTTAAAATTCCAAATCTCTTAGATTTGACATTAGAAAACTCCAAAAAATTCCTAAATTCACCTGTTTTACAAAATTTTACAAACGGTGAGTTATATAAAACTAAATTATTAAAATATCAGTACAATTTAGTTATTCCCTATGTCCTTTACATGGATGATTTTCAAATTAATAATCCTCTTGGAACCCATACATTTTCCATATGTGGTTGTTATATTAGCTTTCCTTCAATGCCACAGCACTTGTTGTCAAAACTTGATTATATATTAACTGCTGCGTTTATACCATCAAAGGATTTAAAAGAACGTGGAAATGAAGTTTCATTTCACAATCTTGTAGAAGAGTTAAAAATTCTAGAAGAAGGGGTTGAAATTTGTGTTCAACAAAGTGTTCAGAAGGTGCATTTTATTTTAGGTGTAATTATTGGAGATAATTTAGCAGTTAATAGTATTTTAGGCTACGTGCAATCATTTAACTCTAAAAGATTTTGCCGGGTATGTAGAAGAAAAAAGTCCCAAATGCAATTCGACGCAATTCAGCATTTAGATAGTTTAAGAAACCAAGAGAATTACAACTCAAATGTATTGGAAAATAATTTTCAAGAAACAGGTATTAAAAACAAGTGTATCTTCGAATCTTTACCAAATTTTAACGTCACTGAAAATTTTTGTTTTGATATTATGCATGACATTTTCGAGGGCATATGTGTCTACGATATGTCTAATGTAATTCTCGGGCTGATTCAAGAAAATATTGTTACGTTAGATTGTATTAACAGCAGAAAATCTTTATTCCAATTTGGAGAAATTGAAGTGGGAAATAAATCTGGACCACTAGATTTATGTAGATTGAAAAACTATAACTTAAAAATGACAGCTAGTGAAACTATGTGTTTTACTAATTTTTTACCTTTAATGGTAGGCGATTTAATTCCTTTCTCCAACGATCACTGGAAAGTTTTTATAATATTATTACAAATAATCGATTTACTTTTAAGACCAAGTTAT
Organism: Musca domestica; assembly: GCF_030504385.1. Classification (NCBI taxonomy): domain Eukaryota; kingdom Metazoa; phylum Arthropoda; class Insecta; order Diptera; family Muscidae; genus Musca; species Musca domestica. Next base: position 3,656,693 of record NW_026712115.1, on the reverse strand, counting down.
ATAGAAGACGATTTAATAAAATTGGAAGAATTAATTAGAGATCACCATTCACTTTATATAACATTATACGGTTCGTTAAAACCGAAACACCACTTTCTTGTCCACTATCCCACAGCTATCCGAAAATGTGGTCCCCTTAAATATCTCTGGAGCATGAGATTCGAAGCTAAACACAAGGAAGCAAAAGCCTATTTAGGAAATACTACATCAAGAGTAAATCCCTGTCGTTCATTATCTATTAAGTCTGGATTGAAATTTTCCAATTTTTTATTAAAACACGAAGATAACTTAGAACCAAATGTTATCATTAATACGCATACCATCGAAGATTTGGCAAAAGAGGAATATTGTTACAAAAAAAGTAAGCCAGTTTTAAATTACCAAAATTGCAAAGTGTCTGATGACATTTTTTTTAAGGGAACTAGGTATAAAAAAAACTATTATTTAGCAACAAATAATGCCGCAATTGAACTTTTCAAAATTAAACATTTAATAATTGAAAATGAAAATGTTTACATTTTATGTAACCAAGTAAAAGTTAAAAACTTTGATTACCATTTACAATCGTATGAAGTTGGTTCTCTGAATGAGGATACAATTTTTTTAATACCAATTTTAGATTTTATTACTTACCCATTTCACTTATATCCTATGAATAATGGAAAAGTTTATTTCAGATTTAAGTTAATTTAATTTGTTTCTATACATTGAATATATGTAATTCGAATTGTTTTGTTAAATCAAATATGTATTTATATTGAATTTATGTAATTGGTTTCGTTCAATAAAATACTTTTCAAAAAATGTCGTTTCTTCTACTAAGGGTATAAAATGGAAAAGGAACGGATATCAAAAAATGACCACCATTGATTTCAATCTGACAACGGGCGTTGACAATCCGACAACGGAGCGTTGACAATCTGACAACGAAGCGTTGACGATCTGACAACGAAGCGTTGACAATCTGACAACGGGGCGTGCTCGAAATGACCACGTATGTGCTCATTTCATGCACATCTGTTGTTGAAATCGTTGCCAAAATCTCGGTGTCAAAATGACAACAGCGTGCTCATTTTGACACCAAACGTGGTTGATACACTATCATACACGGATGTGGTCATTTCATACACGGATGTTGTCATTTTTTCTCTGGGTGTACCTTCCAAAAATTTAGAATTTGTATACACACAACTATTGATCGATTACAGATACAGTCTCCAAATTTGGAATGCGAACGGAATTTGGAACAAAAATAAATTTGCCAAATTATATTGAAATCGGTTCAGATTTGGTTATAGCTTCCATATATATTTTCGACCGATTTCGTTCATTTGATGCCTCAAACACGATATGAATGTTCGATTCCAATGAAATTTGGAATGTTTGACGGAATTTGATCCGAAAATAAATTTATCAAATTATATTGAAATCGGTTCAGATTTGGATATAGCTCCCATACATATTTTCGACCGATTTCATGTATTTGATCCACCAAACACGCTATGTATCTCTAATTTCAATGAAATTTGGAATGTGTAGCGGAAATTGAAACGAATATACATTTGTCAAATTATATTGAAATCGGTTCAGATTTGGATATAGCTCCCATATATATCTTCAACCGATTTCGTTTTGATGCACCATACACGATATGTATGTTCGATTCCAAAAAAAAAAAAAAAATTGGAATATGTGACGGGATTTTGATTAGAAAATAAATTGGTCAAATTATATTAAAATCGGTTCAGATTTGGCAGCTCTCATACATATTTTAGACCGATTTCATGTATTTTATGCACCATACACGATATGTATGTTCGATTCCAAAGAAATTTGGAATATGTGACGGGATTTTGATTAGTAAATAAATTAGTCAAATTATGTTAAAATCGGTTCAGATTTGGATATAGCTCCCATATATATTTTCGCCGATTTTTACATATTTGATGCACAGAACACTGTACTGTACTGTATGAGTGACTAAATTGGGTACGAAAATAAATTTTACAAATTATATTTAAATTCGCTCAGATTTGATTATAGCTCCCATATATATTCTTGGCCGATTTCACATATTTGATGCACCCAAGGCGAGAGAGACGCCTGGCATCAGAAAAAAATTGCCAAATTATATTGAAATCGGTTGAGGTTTGGGTATAGCTAACATACATATTTCGGCCGACTTCATACATATTATACACCAAACACGATATATATGACCAATTCCAATGAAATTCAGAATGTGTGGCGGAATTTGGTTATAATAATAGGTGTGATAAATTAATTGGAAATTAGTTAAGATTTAGATATAGCTCCCATACATATATTCTCGCCCGATTTCACATATTTGACGCACCAATTTCAATGAAATATGAAAGTTGTGGCGGAATTTCGTGAAAGAGTATTTTTATACCCTATAACACTATGTGTTGGGAGTATTATAAGTTTGATTGGGCCAAAAATTATGTAACACCACGAAATATTGATTTCCCACATAGGAAAGTATATATGGATCTTCCTATCTCGCCGAGCTGAGTCGATCTAGCTATGTATGTCCGTCCGTCCGTCTGTCCATGTTAATTTGTAATCACTCTACAGGTCGCAATTATGGCCCGATCTTCACGAAATTTAGAATGGAGGTGGGGCTAGGGTCAGAATAGAACCCTATTTTTCATTAAACCGCGAATATTTTAAATCCCGGCAAAATCACAAAGGTTACTTCTTATCTTTACATTGATGGTAACATCCTACAAAACGGATATATAGCAAAATATGTGCGATATATATGTCTATCAAAAAAGATATGCTTGAAAGATCTCATATATGTCGAGAACGGCTGAACTGATTTCGACAGTTCTCATTAAAAATAAATATCTCTCTAAAGATGAAAATATTGATTTTGAAATATTTTCTCATATTTTTTCCATTTTGACATATTTTTGGCATATTTTTATTCGCCCGATCCTCACGCACATTTGAATGGGGGTTACCGGACATTGCAAAAGCCAAGCAGTTTTGGATGGCCATCCAAAAATATTCAATGTGTAAAGGAGTTTGCCAACTTTTGTAGACAAAATACGAAAATGTCCATTCCAGTGACTTTTTGGAGAATTCACAAATAAAGGAAAGACGCACTTCTGACTATTTTTTAACGCTGATTTCGTTGAAGAATGTAGTCAAATGTCTGTATCTCATATAGATGCGTTTCAGTCAAAAACCAATAATAAATGTTAATTTTTTGCCACTTCTGAGATATTATAGGTCTTTGGGAAATATTGGTTCCAGATCTAGAAGACTATTTAAGTGCAACATCTACCAATAAATTGGAAATGAGCAAATTAGTTTAAGTTGCTATTATTCGAAAATTAGAGAACGAAACCTGATGGTTTTCTTTTATTATTTGTCACAATATCTTGTGGAATTCTTTCGAGTATCTCGCCTATATAAACTGTATCGTTTATTATAGTGTTGTAGGGTATTCAACGGTCGGCCCCGCTCGACTGTAGCCTTTGCTTACTTGTTTTTTTTTAATTATATTTAAATCGGATCAGATTGTGATATGATTTTAATAAGAACCATTGACCCACAACGCCTTAGGCTAACACCAAAAAAACAACACAACAATTAATTTGAAATACGCTTATTACGGGGAAGTATGTTGCTGCACGCTTGGTATTTGATATGAAATAAATAAATCCAAAGGACAAACCTTTCGTGTATGCATGTCATGTTACTACTTTTCTAATGGTTTTGTTTATTAACGCATTAAAGAAATTAATTTTTTTTTTTTTTAATTTTTAAATTTGTATTGTTTTATCAAAAGGGGTAGCGAAGCGCACCGGGTTCAGCTTGTAAATAATAAAACAAACGGGGTGAGCTAAATAAAACCTTTTGAAAATCTATTTATTGGAGCAGTAGAGGTTCGCCAAATGGTAAAATTCGGTTGAATATGATAAAATCTTTTCAATTTGGGCTGATATTACATATATGGTGAGCAATAACCGAAGATGTATTTCAATGCTATATAAAAATCTGGACAGATCTCGATAAAATTGACAGAGGTATTTGTATCTGATGCCGGGTATCAAATTCCATTGTTGTGGAATTTGATGTACTTGTTTCTAGGAAGAATTCAGTCGGATGTGCCAAAAAACCGTTTCTCACCAATTTCAATTATGTTCGTCGTTGCGCTAAAGAGATATTGTTTGGAAAATTGCATATCTATCGCATAATAAATGTGACCTAAATGCGAAACAGACGGACTGACATTCATTAATCGACTCATAAAGTGATTCTATGAAGATCTTCCATGTTACAAACAAATGCACAAAGTCATAATACCCTTACCGCTTTGTGGAGTAGGGTATAAATACCCTTTAAAAACGTTTCTGGTAACCCCACTTAATGTGTATATTGGTATAGGATATCATAAAGACGGACCCGCTCATCTTTTTTCCCTTAATTACTGTTAAGTAATTGTTTTACATTTTCTAGTAATCCTATACGCTTGAGATAAATCAATAAACCATCTTATACGATTTACTCTTTTCTCATATCCAGAGGTTTGTTATGGCAACTGCTTCGCTGCACTGCAATCGCAATTATGTGAATCAAGTGTTTTCCCCGCGAAAACAGCAATCACAAAGTGAGCAAAAAGAATAAAAAATCGACTCCTTAACAAATGCCACATCGAACAAAGAAATAGATCACAACTGGGTAACATTACACAGCTTTAGCTGCTGTGAAGTCAACATTCATGGCACGGTTTTACTATTCCCGACACATGACAAATGAAACGGAACCACTTGACATCGTTATGGGCAGCCGAGAATCCTCTCCGCAAGTCAAACCACTTTAGAGAATGTTACAAAAGCCATTCAAGTTTCAAGTCCGCATAATATCCCGACAGACATGTTGGCTATCTCATTACTCAACAACTGTCCATGGTGCTAGCTTTTAATGGGTTGATGTTTATTACCATGGCAAGGACAAGCGCCCACATACACACACTCAATCCCATAACAAGAAAGGTGGCGTGTACAGGTAATCCCTTCATCTAGATAAGAGATTTAGCACTGCAGGACGAATGAGTAACGGCATGCCGGATACAAAAGGATTTTCCAGTTCCAAGAGGATCCTTAATACTGATTATACTAATTAAGTGCGGACAGATTGTGATTAATGATGGTTTCAAAGAAATATTTTGTTTTGAATTAAATTCTATGCGAAAATAGTTAGAGTTGGAATAAAAATTATATTTCCTTAGATATGGGAAAACAAAATTTAATGATGAAAATTATAATTACGATTTTTTGGTTCTTCTGTTCAAGGATATAATGAAAAATCCCTTATTTAACTACGATTGGAAGTGTATAAAATTATAATTCCCACTTGTAATATAAAAGTTTCTAATATGATTTTCTTCAGAACCACCATAGCTACACATATTGCCTTTTCTGTAACTTAACTTATATTGAACTTTAGTATAAAATATGGAGAACCGTTTTAACCCTAAAACAATCCTAATTTCCTGGTGTTTATGTAAGATTTTGATGTTGTCTGGAACCTGCAGCAGAATTTAATGACAGATAAATCTGTAAAATAATTTGACTTGTACTGACTAAAGGTTTTTACCATATTTTGAATAAGTGACAAATAATACCCCTTTAAATCTCCCTTGAAGGTTAAAATATTTGATCAAAATAATCATAATCATATTGGGTTCTAGCTCCGGTGGCGGAACATTGTATGTATAGGTCCACGTTTTCGTATAGCCCCCGATACAACGCTATCTCCCGAGATTCGGTATTTTGATTACTTTCACCGCATTTTTCCACGGATTTGTGTAAAAACAAGTTAAAAAGCAGTAAGTTCGGCCGGGCCGAACTTTTAATACCCTCCACCATTTGCAACGAATTTGGGAATTTTTAAAAACTAAAATCCTTAAAAAATTCTTTTAAAATTTTAAAAATACCGAATATAGCCGTTATATTGGGGTCTATACGACGTGGACATACATAGGCATTGTTTGTCATAAGCCATTACCATATTCAAATTCGAAATTTGAAATAAACAGTGAATAATGTAGCTAAAATCATCAAAATATCGTATATAAGGAGGTGCCGTTATATCGGAGCTGTGCGAAGACCTGGACCCGCATAGACAATTTTTTGTAACAGGCTGTAGCATACATTACGAACTTCAAATACCACATCTCAAACAATTTCGGTGGGTATTGTACCTAAAATCGTCAAAATACCGAATATAGGGAGGTACTGATATATGGGGCCTATACGAAGACCTGGACCCGCACAGACAATTTTCTGTCACAGACTGTAGTTCCCATAACGAACTTCAAATACCAATTTTGAAACAATTCCGGTGAATAATGTTGCTAAAATCATCAAAAAACCGAATATAGGGAGGTACCGTTATATGGGGGCTATATGAAGACGTGGACCTGCACAGAAAATTCTCTGTCTTAGGGTGTAGTATCCATTTTGAACTTCAAATACCAAATTTGAAACAATTCCCGTGAATAATGTCGCTAAAATCATCAAAATACCGAATATCGGGAGGTACCGATATATGGGGGCTATACGAAGAAGTGGACCTGCACAGACAATTTTCCGTCTTATGGTGTAGTATCCATTTTGAACTTCAAATGCCAAATTTGAAACAATTCCCGTGAATAATGTCGCTAAAATCATCAAAATGCCGAATATAGGGAGGTACCTTTATATGGGGGCTATATGAAAACATGGACCTACATGGCCCATTTACGAACTTAACCTGCCTACTGGAAAAATAAACATGTGTGCAAAATTTTAGCCATCTATCTCAATTCATTCGAAAGATAGCGTGATTACAACAGACAGACAGACAGACGGACAGACAGACGGACAGACAGACAGACAGACGGACATCGCTAAATCGACTTAGAATTTTACGCTGATCAAGAATATATATACTTTGTTGGGTCTGATATGAGTATTTCGAGGAGTTACAAACGGAATGACAAAGTTAATATACCCTCCATAGTATGGTGGAGGGTATAAAAATGGTATTTGTAATTCGTAATGGATTCTAGCCCCGATGTAGCATAGATGTATGTAAAGGTCCACACTGTCGTGTAGCTCTCGATATAACTGTACATCCCGATATTCGGTATTTTGATGACTTTTTCCACGGCTTCGTCTAAAAAATGGTATTTGTAGTTAATAATGGGTACTCGCTTCGGTGACATAACTTTAAATATCTAGGTCCATATTTTCCTATAGCGCACGGCTCCAACCGATATTCAGTATTTTTATAATCCTAGACATATTTACCCACGATTTTTTTCAAATTTGGCTTTAAAGACTTGCAATAAATAACAATCCTTGTAGTATAAATTTGTCTATGTTGGTTCCCGTTCTGGTATGGTCCCCATATAACGGCCTCACTCACTTTATGGTTTTTTTGAAAAGTTTAACTGTATTTTCCAAGACAGACTTTTCGACTTAGAATTTTACGCTGATCAAGAATATATATACATTGTTGGATCTAAGATCATTATTTCGAGGAGTTACAAACGGAATTACAAAGTTTATATACCGTCTGTCCATGTATTCTTGTGAACAAAATGCAGGTCGCATTTATTATCCGATTGAGATGAAATTTTGCAAACAACATTTGTTTGGCCCAAGGACGAACCCAATTGAAATTGGAGATAATCGGTAAAAATGTAGATATAGCTCCCATATATATCTTCGCCCGATTTGCCTTTTATTGTGCACCAAACGTGTAATATCAGCCCGAATAGTATGGAATTTTGCACATACAACCAAATAAGGCCTGAAAATAAGTATGCCAAATTTTATCGAAATCGGTTCAGATATAGCTATAGCTCCCATATATATTTTTCATCCGATTTGTTATTTTTGTCCTCCGCAGCCATAATATGCACTCTGCAACAACAATATTTGGGGAAATATATCAAATACAGCTCAGAAATACCTTTGCTAAATTTTATCGAGATCGGTTCAGATTTGGATAGAGCTCCCATATATAACTTCGTCCTATTTACCATTTATTGTGCACCAAACGTCTAATATTTGTCCAAATGGGATGGAATTTGGCACATACGACCGAATTTAGTCTAGGTAGTATGCCAAATTTGGTGAAGATCGGTTCAGATATAGATATAGCTCCCATATATATTATTCATCCGATTTATTGTATTTGTTACCCACAGCCGTAATATGCACTCCGTAACAACGATATTCAGGGAAATATATCAAATACAACTCAGAAACATCTTTGCCAAAGTTTATCGAGATCGGTTCAGATTTGGATATAGTTCCCATATATATTTTTATCCGATTTCAAATTAATTTCGCACCAAATGGGCAATACAAGATACAAATGCTTCGGCATATTTAGCCCTTTGAATTTTAAATTGTAATTATAATCATAGCGTGTGTGATTGAATTCACCCATAAAAACTTTTAATTATTAGGTGGAGGTCAACTAAATTAGCAAAGTGGTGTAGGGTATCATAAAATCGGCCCCGCCCGACTTTAGGACTTTCTTTACTGGTTTACTTCTGTTTCTGTTATTATTAATTATTTATTTATTATTATTATTATTTTTTTTTGGTTTACTTTTATTAAATAGTATTGTGTATTTGAAACAAAAATTGCTTTAGAGCAGTTCTCTCTCCGACAAAAAAATATTTTCTTCAATTTTTTTTCATCACGTGTAAAACGTAAGTGGCTATCATAGCCTATGCAAAACATGCTTAAGTAGGCAATTTTCCGCACAGGAAGTTGGTCTCCACAGATTTCCTCCTGCGGTAAAGCGCAAACCGTTAAAGTGGCAATTAGCGGGAAAGAATATTTATTACAACGACACATTAAATTCAGGTTAGTGCGGTAAATCAACATTTTTAGAAGTTATGCGTGACACGGAAAATTATCAGATGTTTATTCAAATATAAAGAATTGTTGTTCAAAACAGGAAATCATTTCGCAACATTTTGCACGTGCCAGAAAAATGAAATTACGGCATATACCGGTATACACACTATCATATATATGCTAGTTTATCTAATGATATTTTGTTAATGATAAACATGACGACCTGCTAAACGTGTGTGAATAATCTTCATAGGGTATATAGTATTTCTAGCCGATCACCATCTGTTCAAAGCAAACAAGAAAGCTGTGGTCATGGAAGAAGCAGTAAGTAAAGGACAAAATATATTGGGTTGCAGACTAAATAATACCCTACACCACCATTCGCATTTATCAGAGCTATCCGAAACAAATATAAGTTCATATTGGGAATTTGCCTACTGTGATACGTTTGGGGTACAATGCTGCTGATCTGTCAAATTGGGTGGAACTAATACATGAAAAATGTATCCTAATCTGAATCGATTTCCACTAATACTGACGAAGGTATATTTTTCTCTGTATGTGAGATTTTTTCCAAACTGAAAGAAAACAAGTTAAAAAGCAGTATGTTCGGCCGGGCCGAACTATGGATACCCTCCACCATTTGGAACGAATTTGGAAATTTTCCAAAAACAAAATCCGTTAAAAATTCTGTTAAAATCTTTAAAATACCGAATACAGCCATTATATTGGGATCTATACGACTTGGACCTATATACGCTTTGTTTGCCATAAGCCATTACCACATTCAAATTCGAAACTTGAAATGAACGGTGAATAAAATCAGAATACCGTATATAGGGAGGTATCGTTATATCGGAGCTATACGAAGACCTGGACCTGCATACCTAGTTTTCTGTTACAGACTGTACTTCCCCTTACGAACTCTAAATACGTAATTTTAATCCCGAATATAGTGAGGTGCCATTGTATGGGGGCTACATGAAAACGTGGACTTGCACAGACAATTTTCTATCATAGGTTGTAGTATCCATTTCGAACTTCAAATACCAAATTTGAAACAATTCCGGTGAATAATGTCGCTAAAATGATTAAAATACCGAATATCGGAATGTACCGTTATATGGGGGCTATATCAAACCGGGACCTGCACAGACAATTTTCTGTCATAGGCTGTAGTATCCATTACGAACTTCAAATGCCAAATTTGGAACAATTCCGGTGAATAATGTCGCTAAAATCATCAACATACCGAATAAACGGAGGAACCGTTATACGGGGGCTATACGAAGACGTGGATCTGCACAGAAAATTTTCTGTCTTAGGCTGTAGTATTCGAACTTTAAATACCAAATTTAAAACTATTCCGTTGAATTATGTCGCCGTTATATGGGGGCTATATGAAAACATGAACCTGTATGGCCCATTTACAAAATTAACATGTATGCAAAATGATAGCCTTCTATATCAATTCGTTCGAAAGATAGCGTGATTACAACAGACGGACGGACATCGCTAAATCGACTTAGAATTTTACGTTGATCGTTGAGTACGTTGATCGTTGAGTATTTCGAGGAGTTACGAACGGAATGACAATGTTAATATACCCTCCATAGTATTGTGGAGGGTATAAAGTAGTTGGTTACTAGCAAATGCCCGCTACATCGTCAGCGAAAACGCCAATTTACAATTTTAGACTCGATCCAACAGTACGGTCTTTTTAGTACTCAAAATGCACAATATGTTCTGTTTGACACAATTATTCAATTAAAACTTCCGACATCGAACAACATTTTCATACTTTTAAGGTTTTATATATTATTCAATCTTGTGACTTCTATCTCATCTCTTTAATTTCCCCCAATACCAAATTTAGTAACATTTAATACGTATATCTAAAAATTCTACATCTCTCCGTCTTCGACACCAACAGTAATCCAAAATTAGTAGCATTTAGTATTGAAACTACCATCAGGTTCCGGAAGAGACCTCAATATCAAATTTCACAATACAGAAATTTAGTAAAATTTAGTACTCTTCATATAATTGTAGTACTCATTTGCTAAACCTTTCCATATATCAGTCCTAGATACCAACAACTATTGCAACATAAAATTGCACGGTTTCGGCCTTTTCCCATTACCTATTATTAACAAGCTTAGTTCAATTTAGTACTTTTCGTACAAATATAGGAGGCTTTTCCCAACTATATATATATATATATATATATATATATATATATATATATATATATATATATATATATATATAATTCATATAATTGTAGTACTCATTTGCTAAACCTTTCCATATATCAGTCCTAGATACCAACAACTATTGCAACATAAAATTTCACGGTTTCGGCCTTATCCCATTACCTATTATTAACAAGCTTAGTTCAATTTAGTACTTTTCGTACAAATATAGGAGGCTTTTCCCAACTATATATATATATATATATATATATATATATATATATATATATATATAATTCATATAATTGTAGTACTCATTTGCTAAACCTTTCCATATATCAGTCCTAGATACCAACAACTATTGCAACATAAAATTTCACGGTTTCGGCCTTATCCCATTACCTATTATTAACAAGCTTAGTTCAATTTAGTACTTTTCGTACAAATATAGGAGGCTTTTCCCAACTATATATATATATATATATATATATATATATATATATATATATATATATATATATATATATATATATATATATATATATATATATATATATATATATATATATAATTCATATAATTGTAGTACTCATTTGCTAAACCTTTCCATATATCAGTCCTAGATACCAACAACTATTGCAACATAAAATTTCACGGCTTCGGCCTTATCCCATTACCTATTATTAACAAGCTTAGTTCAATTTAGTACTTTTCGTACAAATATAGGAGGCTTTTCCCAACTATATATATATATATATATATATATAATTCATATAATTGTAGTACTCATTTGCTAAACCTTTCCATATATCAGTCCTAGATACCAACAACTATTGCAACATAAAATTTCACGGTTTCGGCCTTATCCCATTACCTATTATTAACAAGCTTAGTTCAATTTAGTACTTTTCGTACAAATATAGGAGGCTTTTCCCAACTATATATATATATATATATATATATATATATATATATATATATATATATCTGTACCTTCTAATTTTCGGTAAGTTGAACCACCATAAAATGAAACCCCCAAGTCCTGCAATTTCAAATATAGTAGATATGGCGGCAAATTAAGATTTTTCATGGTGGAATATATGTAAAGTTTGGACCTAGCAAACTTAACATTATGATTCCCTACACCATAAAGTGGACAGGCTATTATATCTTTATGCATTTGTTTGTAACAGGCAAAGGAAATGAGATAGACCCATAGTTAATTTTAATGATCAGCATAGAATCACATTTTGAGTCGATTTATGCATGTCCGTTTGTTTGTCGATGTATACTTGTAAACAAAATAGAGGTCGCATTTATAGACCGATCCAAATGAAATTCTGCACAAATCATTTGTTTGACCCAAGGATGAACCCTATTAAAATTGGTGATAATCGGATCAAATGGCCAATATTAGTCCGAAAGTCCTGAATTTTGGCACATCCGACCGAATTCAGTCTGGAAGTACATCAAATGCGGTGAAAATCGGTTTAAATATAGATATAGCTCCCATATAAATGTTTCATCCGATTTGGTGTTTAAGTCCCTCACATTCGTAATATGCATTCGACAACAGTGATATTTGGTACCAAATATCAGATACATCAAGATAGGTTCAAATTTGAATGTAGCACCCATATATATCTTCAGTCTATTTCGGGTTAATTGTGCACGAAATGGCCAATATCAGTCCAAATGACCTGAATTTTGGCACATCCGACAGAATTCAGTCTAGAAGCAAGTTCATTAAATTTTTGGAAAATCAGTTCAGATATAACTATTTTTCATCCGATTTGGTGTTTAAGTCCCTCACATCCGTAACATTTGGTACCAGATATGTTATAGAGCTCGGAAATACATCTGCCAAATTTTATCAAGATCGGTTCAGATTTGAATATAGCTCACATATATATATTTAATCCGATTTCAGGTTTATTGTGCATATAATGGCTAATATCAGCCCAAATGGAGAGATGGAGAGAATTTAGGGACGTACGTTTCCATTTTGTGGAACTCGGCTCCGACATATATATTTTAATATAATCCTTATCGAAGTGATATCATGAACTCTATAGCAATGTTATTTGGTATAAAAGATTAAAATGTCTCCGTCAAATTTAGTGAAAATCGATTCGAAATTAGAAAGCCTCCCATATATTAGTTCCCTCTGAAACCAAATTATAACTGATTTAAAGCCAAATGTTGATAGGCGGTATGATTTTGTAGGGTATGTACTTTTCCTTACTGTTTTTTTTAATCCCCAAGAGGTTTAAGGCTCTTACAACGGTGTATTTCATGGCGGAGGGGTTTCACTTGTAAATATAGCCGACATGGCGATATTTTAAGATTTTTCATTGTGGATGGCATAGCAAGTAAACATTATTTTAACTTATTGTTTGCTTAGTGCCATTCATTTGAAATATCATTTTAAAATGTACACATATTCACATAATGCCATTGATTTTCTCTAAACCTCTATATTCGCTAATTTCCCACACTCTTCATTAGCTAGTCAGGGACTAACTTTTTTATTTCCAAGAAATATAACTTTTATCATCCAAAAATATCTAAACACATATAATTCTATGTCATTATACGCTATAACTGCTGTAGTCTAGACAGTAGACATTTACTTCCTTTACATGTTCGCTAACATTCTTTGCTCTGCAATCGAACTCAGCCAGCTATACTCTACTTAGCTGTCGTTTATCTTTATTACCCAAAAAAATAGTCGAATGTGAAGAAAAAATGAAAACTTTCCCCCCAAATTCTACAATATTTACAGCCTGAAATCACGCAATAATGGCATTGCCAAAAAAAGGGAAATTTATTCGCCGAAATTGTTAATAAATTAGATAGCAATTTCCATTTCATTTAATGTCGTTCGTTGTGGGAGTAGTTGAGTGAAAGAGGAAGTGAGAGTGTGTGTTTGGCAGAACATTGCAAAACTTATTTTCGGTGGCATTCTTTGTTTGGCCTTAAACGAGCTGTCACTTACAGTTGTGTCAGTTATTATATTTATTTAATGGCTTATTCAGTCAGGTGTATTCGGGTGTGTGTATGTGTGAGTGTGGCTCTGTGAGTGTGAGTGCCAGCCTGCCAGCAAAGAGTTTTTATGTTTGTATTGGAAAAAGGGGTTATTATATTTTAATAATTTATACGTTGTGGCAATCACCTTTTGCTGGAATACGAAATCGTTTTGTGGCTACAGCAATGGCGTGACTATTTCAAATCAAAGGGGGAGTGCAAAATGTTGACAACTTATTAGGAATCCATGCATTGTGCGATCCCCACATGGTTTTGAAATTATTACAAGAACGGGTAAACTGGATCCCCCTAGTCTGGGGCCATCCTCCGCCCATGCCCAGACTTATTTTTTAGATGACTGCCAGTGTCATTTTGTATGATATTAAAAAACTAAATTATTTCCATTTTATATAAATTCGTGTACACCCATTCCTTATGTGGCATGTGGTTATGAAAGTTTTATTAAAATATGATATTTTTCATTCAAGAAAATTCTCAAGAATATACCAAATGTTCTTTTTGTGACATTGAAGTCAAAAGTATTCAACAATTCAAATTGAAAGACATTTTAAAAAGTGGAATTTTTTTTTAACAATTCACTTTTAGTGGTGGTTGTTGGAGATATTTTTCGATAGCGGAGTATGGGAGAAACTTATTGCATATAAGATATTTTTAAGTGTACAAAATTTATTTTGAATTTCAGAGCAAAGAGGACATGTGGAAAACTTTTGCGTGGTGGGTGGTAGAGCGATTCTCTAACTATTTAATATCGGAATTAACGACATTTATCGACAACAGCAAATTTTTAACAATTTATAAAATTTGTCAGTTAAAGCTAGATTGTACATGATGTTACATATGACTCTAAGTGACTTTTTCACACTTGTCTATATCATTTTTCATACCCTCAGTCAGTTAAAAAGTATCAGTCGTTTTTGCCGACAGATGTATACCCTCAGCCAACGTTCGATTATTTAAATATATTTTATTGTGTGCTTCGCTACCCCTTGCTATTTTATAT
The DNA here is from genome assembly GCF_030504385.1 of Musca domestica. Lineage (NCBI taxonomy): Eukaryota > Metazoa > Arthropoda > Insecta > Diptera > Muscidae > Musca > Musca domestica. The sequence goes on along the minus strand of NW_026712115.1, from coordinate 3,641,550 downwards.
GCATTCAAAATTTTATACATGAATATTTGTTGGTTTAAAAATAAAGTAAAACAAATTCAAAAATTTAATTATTGAAATACTTTCATGCGTAAATAAACAAATAGCCCGTTCTACCAACGCCAGGAACAGCTGATCATAAGAAAATCAGGAACATGCCAAATTTAGTCCGCATACTCGAAGGGTTTGTCCTTCGGATTTATTAATTTCATATCAAATCCCAAGTAAGAAGGAAACTGTAACATATCGAAGTTGAGTGGCATGTTAGAGAATTCGAGGTAGCAACATATTTCCCTTAAATATATATATATATATATATATATATATATATATATATATATATATATATATATATATATATATATATATATATATATATATATATATATATATATATATATATATATATATATATGGGAAACCTCAACCGATTTCAATATACTTTAAAAAATCTATTCTGCACCAAATTCCATGAAGTCAGTCGATATGTCAACGGATTTTAATATTATTTTCATATTGTACCAAATTCCGTCACTTATTCCGAATTTCATTGGAATCAGACATATATATCGCGTTAGGTGTAACAGATATGCGAAATTGGCCAAACATAAACATAGGAGCCATACCCAAACCTCAACCGATTTCAATATAACTTGGCGAATTTATTTTTGTATATATAAATATATACAGGGTGAGATAAAAAAACTGCAACAAAGCCAAACGCCATAATTTTTATTTTTTTTTATTTTATATAATAAAAGCAAAAAATGTCAGAAATAGCATCAAATTTTAGAATAAGTTTGGATTTGTTCGAATTGTTCACTTTTGGCACGAATTATGACCTTCAAACGGCCAATGAAATCGTCACACGCTGCCCGAATGTTGCTCTGCGGTATTTTGGCACATTCCCTGATAAGCGCTTGCTTGAGGTGATCGAAACGTTGATATTTTTTAGTCCCAACCTTGCTTTCCAAATTACTCCAGACACAATAGTCCAAGGGATTGGTATCCGGAGATTTTAGTGGCCATTGTGCGCTGGAAATAAAGCGAGGAACCTCATTTTGTAACCATTCTTGGGTTGCGCGTGCTGAGTGCGATGGTGCTGAGTCCTGTTGGAATGTCCAAGGTCTGCGGCCAAAATGTTTGCGTGCCCAAGGCTTTAATACACACTTCAGAATATTTTCGCGATAATATTCGCAATTTTTTCTGATGCAACGGTCGATTAATTCGAGCGGCCACCCGAAGGTGCACATTTTCAGCTGAACTCTTTGGCAAGTAAACACGACCATTTTATTTGTTTACACACTGCTGGACAACGAATTTGGTTTTCATTGATGAGAAAACAATCATCAATGAAAACCAAATTCGGCAGGTCACCAGTTTCGGACAAGCGAAGCAACTCTTTAGCACTTTTGAGTATATTTTTTTTGGCATTTCAGTGGCTTTACCCCGAGCTCATTTTCAATATTTGCCGAATGGAATAATGCCGTTTTTCGGCAACTGCGAGGCTGGTTTCGAACAAGTCGCTACTTTTCGAACCATTTCTGCTGATGTTGCTGTTTTTTTTTTCCGTCCAGTTCCTTGACGTCGGGCTACGCTACCAGTATTACGGTAAAGAGCGATGGTACGAGACACGAAAAAAATATTCACATTTAAATGCTTGAGTACTCTAACGATAGCCACTTGTGGTTTTCAAGCCAAATATAAAGAAATCATACTATCACGCTTGAATTCCATCAAGAATAATTTATTTCTGGAAAATTCTCACCAAAATTCTTTTGAACGCTTGTAAACAATATAATGAGCTGTCACTGGAATAATTTTAACAGCTGTCGGATGAGTGGCTTAGAAATGACAGCAGTTAAAAGTTGGTGGCAGTATTTTCATCTCACCCCGTATATTTATTAACACAAGATCTGGTATGAAGAACGGATAGAGCGGACCACTCCTTCTGGTGCCTCCTGCACAACGGTTCAAAATTTGGAATAAGCAGGAAGCTTATTAAACACAAAATGGGCATTTGACTTTTTTCAAACTCGTGCCAGCTACAAATTCTTCTACTAAATCAAAATCTAGTTTGAAGAATGAATATATCGGACTATTCCTTCTGGTGCCTTCCCCCACAACGGGGCTAAAATTTCCAATAATTATATCTCTCATAAATGGCGAAATTTTTATATCTTACTAAAGCACGATTATATGTGAAAATGGGATACATCGGTCTACGCCTTCTGGGAGAGGTACAAGAAGAAGGGGACAATATTTTGATTATCTAAACATTAAATGCGAAATAAGCATCCGATTCTTTCTAACCTTCACACATTTCAACACATATCTACTGATCGATTACAGATATAGTGTCCAAATTTGTAATGCGTACCTGAATTTGAAACAAAAACAAATTTGCCAAATTATTTTGAAAGCAGTTCAGATTTGGATATAAGTCCTATATATATTTTCAGCCCATTTTATTTTTTCAATGCATTACAAACGCTGTGTACGCCACATTTCGATGAAACTTGGAAAGCGTGATGGAATTTGTCTAGAAAATTATTTTGCCAAATTATATTGAAATCGGTTCAGATTTGAATATAGCTCCCATATAATTTTCGACCGATTTCGTTTATTTGATGCACCAAACACGTTATGTATGTTCGATTACAATGCAATTTGGAAAATGTGACGGGATTTTGATTCGAAAATAAATTTGTCAAATTATATTGAAATCGGATCAGATTTGGATATGGCTTCCCATATATATGATACATAAATTTTGTCAAATTATGTTGAAATAGGTTCAGATTGGGACATGATTTTATTAAGAAGCATTGACCCGCAACGCCTTTGCAATAGTATTAGGCAAACAGTAAAAAACTACACACCAATTTTATTGAGGATACGATTATTACGGGGAAGTATGTTTCTACCTCGAATTCTCTAATTGCAACAGAAATGCCACTCAACTGCTAAAGATTGCAGTTTCGTGTATGCTTGGCATTTGCTATGAAATTAATAACTCCGAAGGACAAACCCTTGATATATGCGGACAAAATTTGGTATGTTTTTGCTTTTCTCATGGTCGACTGCTCCTGTCATGTTCACGCGTTGGTAGACCGAACTATTTGTTTATTTAGGCATTAAAGTATTACAACAATTTTTTTTTTAATATTTGAATTTATTTTATTTTTTACGTCAACATAATGCATAAAAAATCAAAAGGGGTAGCGAAGCGCACCGAATTCAGCTAGTAAGTTTCATAAAATGCGAAATAAGCATCTGATTCTCTTCAAAATTTACACATTCTAATAGTTTTACTAACATAAGATCTAGTGTGAAGACGATTGATATCAGTCCATTTCTTTTTTGAAACTCTCTCACCAAAGTTCGAAATTTCAAATACTTATATCCCACATAATTTGCGTATTATATTTATTTGTAAAAACCAAAGGACACAACATTTCGCATGAAATTAGAGTCTAGGACAGCGGGTAGAATGGACCACTACTTTTGTGTGAAAAAAATACCAACATTTCCATTCCACCGAAACGCTGAAAATAACTTGCTGGCCAAATCCCAAATACACAAAAGGTGTGTATTTATGCTGATGTCTAAATTTGGAGATACAGAGGGCGGCCTCGCAAAATATTTAGGGGTTCAAATGAATCAAAAACAGAATAATCTTTCTGATCACATAACTGAAACCAATCAACACGGAATTTTGCCTGAGAAGAAGTTACGGACAGCGAAGAAGTCTAGCATTTTGGATGACCATTGGATTATACTTTACTGTAAAATGGACAACAACAACTAACAGCACGACGGAGTGCGTAAATATTGGGCATATGTCCCAGGGCAAAAAGCTAAGGGTATCTGTGCAGTGCTATATGACGTAATTTCAAAAGAGAAATCTTCCAAAATGGATTTGGACATAAGGGGACTTCTACCATATTGTAGTGCTGTAGGGTATCACATGATCGGCCCCGTACGGCTATAGCCTTTGCTTACTTGTTTTGGCAGTTGAAAACAATTCTCTTCTAAAAAAATCGGTTGTTTCATAAAATATGTAGACCATAAAGTCAAGTGTTTTAATATATCCCCAAATTAAATTCAATCAAATGTTTTTTAACCTACAGAGACAGATTTTACAACACTCGATGAACAAACATTCAACGACATGATATTGAACAACGAATCATTTTAATTACGTTCCCTTACAAGTTGAAGCGGTGTAAATGTGCCAGATCGCACACTGGCCTTTCACTTGGTTTGTTGAGTTTTCCCTTCAAATGAAATCAATTCCAGATAATAAAATCTTGTGGGCGTTGTTGGATGCACTGGCTTTATTCCGTTCAATCTGTTGTCCAAATAAATTTCATTTGAATGATTTCTTCATTAACCATGTTCGGAAACACATTATATTGAAGTTTAAGACACATACGCATACAAGTTTCAAGCTGAATATTGAATGAATTTTTAACGAAGCATTGTCATCAGTAATGGAAACTTCAACAAATTTGCATAAAATTTAAAATTATTTCACACTCATATATATTTTTGATCCTTTTTTATTTAAACAACAAAAAGTTCTTAAACTGCGACGGATACCGAAAAATGTTTAGAATTGGACCAACATCCAATTTTTCTGTCCAAAATTCCTCTACATGTGTAAACCTTAGAAACCAATTTCGACCCCAACATCAAATTTCAGATTTTCAGCTCTATCTCTTAACCCAATACCAATTTAGTAACATTTAGTTATTTTCATAGCCATTTTTAAAACAGTCATCCTCAGATACCAAGAGTGACCCTAATATCAGATCTCAGAATCAATCTTAGTACCCATATCCAAAACCAGCTACTTCTCTCCGCCACAGACAGCCAGAGTAGCATACATATCAAATTTCAGGGTTTCAGCTCTATTCCCTCACCCAATACCAAATATAGTGCGATTTAGTAATTTTCGAACAAATATTGAACGCATTTCCAAACCACAGCCAAATCTAAAATACAGATACCATTAATAATCTAAATATCAAATTTCAGAATTTTATCTTTATCCCTTCACCCGATTCCAAATATCGTACCATTCAGTACTTTTCGTATAATAATAGTTAATATTTCCGAAACCACCTCCATATGTCCAGGCCACGCATGAACAGCGACCCTAAAACCAAATTTCAGATTTCACACACTGTAAACTTCAATAAAGTCAAACACCATAATTTTCATATATTTTTTGTTAACTCTATTGAATGAAAGCAAAAAATGTCGAAAATAGCACCAAATTTTAGAAAAAGATTTTTTCGATTTGGTCACCTTTGGCACGAATCATGGCCTTCAAACGGCCAATTAAACCGTCACACGCTGCCAGATTGTTGCTCTGCGGTATTTTGGCCCATTCCCGGCGAAGCACTTGGTTGAAGAAATCGACACTTTGGTAATTTTTTGTGCCAACCTTGCTTTCCAAAAAACTACTCCAGACAAAATAATCTAGGGGGTTTGTATCCGAAGATTTTGGTGGCCATTCTTGGTGGCGCGTTCTGAGTGCGATGGTGCTGAGTCCTGTTGGAATGTCCAAAGTCTGCGGCCAAAATATTTGCGTGCCCAAGGCTTTAATACCCTCCAGAATATTTTCGCGACAATATGTGGCATTTATTCTGATGCCACGGTCGATTAATACGAGGAGAGCGACTATCGGCTGTAACGGCGGCCCACACCATTACCATGGCCGGCGTTTGAGTTCTGGTGGCCAACCGAAGGTACACATGTTCAGCTGACCTCTTTGGCAAGTAAACACGATCATTTTGTTTATTTACAAACTGCTGGACAACAAATGTTTTCTCATCGGAGAAAACCAAATTCGGCAGTTCCTCACTTTCGGCCAAGAGAGCTCTTTTGAGTATATTTTCTTTCTGTGGCGGTGTAAGTTCTTGCACTTTTTGGAATTTCAATGGCTTTACCCCGAGCTCATTTTTCAATATTTGCCGAATGGAATATTGCTATATGTTCAGCTCACGAGCCATTTTACGGCCACTGCGACGCGGGTTTCGATCAAGTCGTTTCATTTCTTTTCTGTTTTCTTCCGTCCACATCCTTGACGTCGGGATACGCTACCAGTATCATGGTAACGAGCGATGGTACGAGATACAGAAGATTTATTCACATTTAAATGTTGGAGTGCTCTAATGACAGTCACTTGTCGTTTTCCAGCCACACACTATCACGCTTGAATTCAATCACGAAAACTTTTATTCTGGAGAATTCTCACCAAAATGCATTTGTACACTTGTAAACAATATAATGAGCTGTCACTGGAATAACTTTAAGACCTGTCGGACGAGTGGTTTAGAAATGACGGCAGTCTGAAGTTGGTTGCAGTTTTTTCATCTCACCCTGTATGTTCACACAATTGTACGAAATATAGTACAAATGTTACCATTTTAGAAGTTTACGTAACCGTAAGGTTCAAATTTCCAATCGCCCTTTGATACATCTATTTGGCATAAGTGAATCTCATTCCAAATTACAAAAAATTCAATACCTGTACCGACACTCGCGCAAAATTTCAAGATTTTAGCTTTATCTGTTTCGTTTGGGCGTTGATTCTCGGCCAGTCAGTCAGTTATTATAAGTCCTTATTTGAAGCTGAATCCAATTTTTCAAAAACAAACAAAAATGTTTTTTTTTGTTCTAAAAGAACCCTGCGGGGAAATAAATTGGTTTAAAACTAATTTAAAATTAGTTAAAAAAATCACAACTAGTTATTTTTTGATTTATTTCCTTTACGCCAACTAACTATTTTAACATGGGGATGAGCTAGGCAGTGGACAATTGTCCATTCCTGCATTACTTTGAAATTAAATATAAACTAGTCACTTTTAAACTAACTATAAACCAATTACTTTTAAGCCAATTTTTAGACAGTTGAAAAATATGTTAAAAAGTTCAAAAAGTTCTTCTTTATTTTTTTTTTTTTTTTGTTAATCAAATTCTTTATTTTCTATTTGAAGGAGGAGTGCTATTTTCAGATACTCTGGCTGCACTGTTTTTCTAAGCATATGTACTTGTGTATTAAGGTTAGAAGCACTAGCTTGTATTATTGTACGTTGCATTTATATCGAAGTATTTTTGGAAATGTATTATGCGAATTATTGCAAAGTAGTTTGATGTAACCGATCATCTTTGTTTTTTAGGGCTGTTTTTTTCTCTAGGGAACTTATATGTGTTTTGTTTTTGCAATTTATTTTCGTTTTGGTGTTTGAAGTGGTTGATATCCATATGACTGTTCAACAAATTTGAAGATCAGCTGGTTGAAAAATGCCCCGCTGGTAAGTTAGTTAGTAAATGCATTATTCTACAACTAACTTCAAATTGGTTGAAAAGTCATCTGAATATCAACCAGTAGTGATTACTTTGCGTTTTGATCTCCAGATGACTTTTCAACTAATTTGTAGTTAGTTGTAGAATAATGCATTTATAACTAACGATTTTCTCAACTAGCTGAAAAGAGTCTCGCAGGGAAATATCCCAAATCAATATATTTTTGTTGCAACATTTCTACAAGTGTTCCGAAAATTCTTGTGACATCCTCCATGTTAATCACACTAAGGAAGCATCACAAGATTATAATGTTCACATCAAAAGAAAACTTTATTGGGCACCCGAAAAAAGGACATATGTAGCAGCAGTGCATTAACATATTGTATCCAACAAGCGAATAGAGAAACATAGAAAGAACTCTTTAGTTAATGACTGAGTCACAGAGCCAAGCATAGATAAGTACACTTGGGACACTTTCAAGTGAAACGAAAAGCAAAACCGACAATCGAGCAATAAAATCAGTCGACAACGACTCTGTAGTGTGCTACAATACTGTACGGCAGTACAAACAGCAACTCACTCGGACGAACCGTACTAATCGAATCCCTTTATCTGGATATACTACTCAGGGACATGATGTAATTCTCATTACACGATCAGAACTAAATACTCGGGAGCGTGCATTAGGGACAGGATCTTCCCAATATACGAGTTATTGTTTCGGCTCAATCATAGAACCCACCGCCATTGATGTAGAAGTTGATACACTTTTGTATTTAGTTTTTATCATCTTCGAGGTACTGTCTGCCAATGATCCTCTTTGACAGTTGCTGCTAATTGCATACAGGCTTGTCGTCCTCTACCTAAAAACATTCCGGTTTGAAGAGCTAAAGATATTTACGTGCAACAGAGAAGAGAAAATATCGGAATAATTTAAGCTTAGTATTATAAAGGTATGAACATGTAAGAACGTGGTCAAAATATCAAAAGAGTTAAATGTTCGTACGTACCTTTATTGTGATATATAGAACATAGACATGTTCAAGCCACATGAGTTTGATCTACAAACACTATATATCGAAATTTATTGGACACTTAAGTACCAAATTTGAAGTTTGAAGAATACCACCAATCGTTTCTTCACTATAAAAAAGTGCGCAAAGTCACAATTATCAATACAGGGTGAGATGAAAAAGCTACAACCAACTTCAGACTGCTGTAATTTCTAAGCCACTAGTCCGACAGCTCTTAAAGTTATTCCAGTAACAGCTCATTATATTGTTTACAACCGTACAAAAGCATTTTGGTGAGAATTTTCCAAAAAAAAAGTTAGTCGTGATTGAATTCAAGCGTGATTTCCTTATATTTGGCTGGTAACCACAAGTGGCTATCATTAGAGCACTCGAGCATTTAAATGTGAATAAATCTTTTGTGTCTCGTACCATCGCTCGCTGATACTGGTAGCGTAGCCCGACGTCAAGGAAGTGGACGGAAGAAAACAGAAACATCAGCAGAAATGGTTCGAAAAGTAAAGAAGCGACTTGATCGAAACCCGCGTCGCCATATTCCATTCGGCAAATATTGAAAAATGAGCCCAAGGTAAAGCCATTGAAATTCCAAGAAGTGGAAGAACTGACACCGCAACAGAAAGAAATAAGACTCAAAAGAGCTAAAGAGTTGCTTCGCTTGGCCGAAAGTTGTGAACTGCCGAATTTGGTTTTCTCCGATGAGAAAACATTCGTTGTCCAGCACAAACGAAATGATCGTGTTTCCTTGCCAAAGAAGTCAGCTGAAAATGTGCACCTTCGGTTGGCCACCAGAAGTCAAGCGCCGGCCATTGTGATGGTGTGGCCACCATAACAGCCGATAGTCGCTCTCCGCTCGTACTAATCGACCGTGGCATCAGAATAAATGCCGCGAAAATATTCTGGAGGGTGTATTGAAGCCTTGGGCACGCAAACATTTTGGCTGCAGATCTTGGACATTCCTAGAGGACTCAGCACGCGCCACTCATGAATGGTTACAAAATCAGGTTCCTCGTTTTATTTCCAGCGCACAATGGCCACCAAAATCTCCGGATACGAATCCGTTGGATTATTTTGTCTGGAGTATTTTAGAAAGCAAGGTTGGCACTAAAAAATACCAAAGTGTCGATCACCTCAAAAAAGCGCCAAAATACCGCAGAGCAACATTCGGGCAGCGTGTGACAGTTTCATTGGCCGTTTGAAGGCATTAATTCGTGCCAAAGGTGACCAATTCGAACAAATCTGAACTTATTTCAAAATTTTATGCTATTTCCGACATTTGTTGCTTTCATTCAAAAACAAAAAAAACAAGTAAGCAAAGGCTATAGTCGTGCGGGGCCGACCATGTGATACCCTACAACACTACAATATGTTAGAAGCCCCCATATGTCCAAATCCATTTTGGAAGATTTCGCTTTTGAAATTATGTGACGAAGCACTGCCCAGATATTACCCTTAGCATTTTGACCAGGGACATTTGCACAATATTTACGCACTCCGTCGTATTTTGCGATAATCTCCAAAAGCAAGAGGCTCCTCTGTATCTCCAAATTTAGACTCTTCTATACGATCTTCTTGTCTACGATATTTGGCTATATTCGTCAAAGAAATCAGCAAAAAAAAAAGGCAGAAGTTCGCATTTTGTGTATTTCGGCTATCGCCTGTTAGTAATGTTGGTATTTTTCAGACAAAAGTAGTGGTCCATTCTACACGCTGTCCTAAACTCTCTTTATGACCTTTATAACGGCTGCAAAATCAGGAACATTTTTAGTTGTTGGTCCATTTCAACCCCTAAATATATTGCGGACATCTTTGAAAACAATAGGCCTAGCCCTTATGAGCCTAACCCTACCTTTTTCGTGAGGATCGGACGATAATTGCAATCTGTATATAATATCCCAAACCTGTGTTGTAAGGTGAAAAAATATTACAAAATGTACACCTTAATATTATAAGTCAAATTGAAAAAATCGCATGCGATAAAAAATATGAAAAAATAAAAAAATGTCACAAAATACTAAAAAATCTATATTAAGACCCTATTTGACTTATTTTTATGCGATTTTTTTTTTAGATTTTATACTTTTATGTCAAGAGGGCATTCTGAATTGACAAAATTTGTCAAAATCGGTCCAGCCATTCTTGAGATATAAGCATTCCATCTAACATTCCTTTCCTTTGTATATACACATTGTATATATTTCGCTATACATATCCGATATATTTACTAACGGCATCTACGTAACGGTCAGAATTGACCTGTTCGTCTATTACTGATTTCGCCGGGACTAAAAACATTCGCGGTATAATGGAAATTTGACTTTTATTTATCACAAATATTATAGTCTTTTTTACCCACTAAATATTACCCGATGATCATCAAAATCGGAAAGCTTCTGCCCAGCCCGAAGATTTAGCCCCATGCTAATTTCCGCGTCGATTTGTCCATAATTGCGACCTGTAGAGCAACTGCAAAATCATGAAATTTTTCAGTTTTTGGTCCATTTCGACCCCTTAATATTGTGCGATCATCTCCAAAAGAAATAGGGTTCTATTCTGACCTTATCCCCACCTCCATTCTAAATTTCGTGAAGATCGGGCCATAATTGCGACCTGTAGAGTGATTACAAATTAACATGGACAGACGGACAGACGGACAGACGGACGGACGGACATACATAGCTAGACCGACTCAGCTCGCCGAGACAGAAAGATCCATATATACTTTCCTATGTGGGAAATCAATATTTCGTGGTGTTACGTAATTTTTGGACCAATCAAACTTATAATACCCCCAACACAAAGTGTTGTAGGGTATAATAAAAACAAAAAAAAAATGTATTAATTATGACGTTTTTCTTTGTAGCAGTTGTTGAATTATTTATAACAGGAAATATTGACCCACTCCTTCGAAATCTCCCACATAAAGATCAACAGTTTGAATAATCAACTTAGAAATTATTAATGCCAAATGTCCAAAATTTGCCCACATACAAAAATTCTGAAATTTATTTTAGGAAATTTGGAGACTTTCTAGCTATGCCCATCAGAGTATCTATTATTACCCACAAAAACTCGAAAGGAAAAATCGATTTTCCAAAAGTCAATATATATGTAAAACCTAGATCGAGTTCGGAGATCGGCTTACTCCTTAAAGAGAAAGGATCCTCCAATTTTGTTAGAACTTTGCAATTCCTAATATTTTTATCAGTGCAAAGTCAGTTGCAAGAACGGACAATATCGACCAACTCCTTATAATACCTCTCCGACAAAGGGTCATCAACTCTAGTTCTGGTATACTCTTTCTTGTAACATTTTGAATACTTATATGTCTCAAAACGAAACAAGTCAACAATTCTCTTGTATCTCAATATTTCTATCAAAAACAGATATAATTTAGATATGGGATATTTCGTTCCTTCTGCTGATCCCATGACCCTATGGTGATTTCAACCACTTTTTTACGGAATTGTTAAAAATTTGGGTTTATAATGGATTCCATGACCAGTGGTAAAGCCTTGCTAACAAAAGTTTAGGTTTTTCTATATTAGTATGTATAACAACTATAAAACAGAACCGCTCACTTTGTGAAATTTTGAATAGCCCAAGTGTACTCTCCTACTTGTCATTTGTAGTTTAAAATGAAACTGGTCCTAATATTAATTTTTTTTGTTATAATTTTTATTTTATAATAATTTCTTACACTTTCCGCAGAACATTTCCTTCTATGTTCGGTACGGCTTAACACTTCTTCACTTGTTTAATTCCATTAACGAGACTTTTCAATAACCAAGCAGGCAGCTCTTGCTAATGAGTCAAATTGATTATTTTAGAGAGTAGCAAAAGAAAAGCAAAACTTGATATACCCTATATGGTAAATAGCACCCGAAACAGATCCCACATAGGATTCTGTCACTACTTCCAACTGGCGGCAGCCATCACATATCAGCCAACAGAAGATCATGGCACTTACATACATTGCAGGATGAGGCCGATGATGGTATCAAAGAACAGAGTAGCAGTAGCACAACATTTTTGTTTTGTTTTCTTTACATGACACCAGCATCACTCTAGTCCTCCTGAGACTGTTCGAGGCTTTGTTTGTTGTATGTGCAGACATTTATGTTGTTGCTGTTGCCGTGAACAAGTTGATGTCACACACTCGGTGTAATAAATCATGTAAAAGTCAATGATAGTCACTGAACTTTGGAGTGGAGAAAGTTGCAACGAATACCACAGATGAGACTTGAAAAATAAGCATGGATGCATATGTGAGTATGTATGCATGTATGTGTGTAAGAGAGTGTGCCTGTGTATTGTGGCACATCTGCTGCTGGCTGAAAGGATTCATCTGGCATGTATTGCGTCGTTGTCGTTGCTGTTGTCATCGTCGTAGTGGGTTTCTTGTTATTGTGGCTTTCAGTTTTCTGTCGTTTTGCTTTTGGTTGTTTTGCATTTGTGGTTGAAATGCGAGCGAATAAAATTTTTTACGCCCCTACCAACTTATGAATAAAAATTCCTTTCATTCATGTTTTGTTTGAATGCATCAGCCGGTGGTGTTGCTGCTGCTGGCGGTGGTGATGTAGCTGCTGGTACTCCTGCTGGCACCACTCATGTACTGTGCCCGTTATCATTTGTTTAATTTGTAAGCCATTTTCTTCGTCATCATCCTGGGGTTTGCCTTCCCAATGGTGGCTTTTCTTTCGAACAAACATGTATAAATGTACTAACACTTCAACACATGCACAACATTCTGTATTGGGAAGAACACATAAACAAATACTCTGGTGAAATGTTGGAATGCTGTGAGGAATTATGGCTCTATTAGAGAGAGTGTGTGTGTGTGCGTGTCTTTATTTGCATTTGTATGAGTTCATAATTTACAAAAAAAAGCCGAAAAAGTATTGCCACAGGATGCATAAATGCATAACTTGTGTTAATGTTCCTTTGAAAGGAATTCTCTTTAAATTAGAGTAAGTAAACATGGCCCCATTAAAGTCTTGGAAAATTTTGTTGAATATATAAAATTAACAGAATCTTTTGACGTGAACAGTTCTTTTAATAATATTCATCTTTTTGTGGATTCCACAATATATCGCTGGCATTGGCCTACAAACGTTGGATGTACTAAAATAATTACTTAAATCATTTTGTTCAATCTGAGGAAAATTCGATTACAATGATTGGCTTATCACATAAATTCAATTTTCAAACAGTCATCGAAATACATGTGCAGTAGACGTATAGCTTGCCTAAAGTCCTTTTTAAACCCCCAGCCATATGGCTACAGAGGGTATATATCATTTTATACGGCCTAAGCGTGTCTCATTGGAAAAACAGTTTTAGACGTCAGGTCTCTTTGGACAAAATCCGTTTCAAGACATTTAGAGTCGATCTGGGGTGTTCGTCCGTCTGGCTGGCTGGTGCGTACGATAACTTTCGAAAGGTGTATTCGATTTGATCCAAACTTGATACATCGTAATTTTATTGTCAAACATAAATCGAGTTCTAAGATATGCAACACTGGTCGACTCCTTCTGATACCTCCCCCACAATAGGTCTAAATTTTCCTCGTAGAAAGAGAAAGGATAATTCGATTTTGCGTAAACTTTGCAAGTCCCAATAATTTTGTCAGTGCTAGGTCAGGTACGAAAATGAACAATATTCACCACTCCATCAACTACCTCCCCCACAAAGAGTCAACATTTCAATAATTATAACTTTTGTAAAATGCGAAAAAAAAGGTCCGATAGTCTTCGAATTTGCAATATTTTACCGTCACAGATCTGGTACTTCCACATCTCCCCTTCTGGTACTTCCCAAACAACGGGTCGAAATTTTGAATAATTGTATCTGTCATAAAATGCCAAATAAGAACCCGATTCTCTTCAAAATTCACACAATCCAATATTTTTATTAACAAAATACCTGGTCTGAAGATGGGATATATTGGTTCACTCCTTCCGGTACCTCCACTACAACGGGTCAACATTATTAATAATTATTGCTCTCATAAAATTCGATATAAGATTTGATTCATTCTAAACTTTACACATACCAAGGTTTCTTCCAACACAAGATCAGTTCTGAAGACGGTAGATATTGATCCACTCCTTCTGGTACATCCCCCACAACAAGTCAAAATGTTGAATAACAAAACGCTTATAAAAGCCAAATAAGCATCCGATTCTCTTAAACTTTTCTCACATCTCAATATTTTTTAACCAAAGATGGGATGTATTGGTCCTTCTGGCATCTCCTCCACAAAGGAGTCAATATTTTGAATAATTATATGTCTCATAAATACGAAATAAGCATCTGATTCCTTCTAAACTTCGCACATTTCAATATATATTCTAACACAAGATATGGTGTGAATATGATAGATAACGGCTTTTCCCGAAACAAGTCAACAATTCATTTCAAAACTGGTATGTCTAAATGTTTATTTCAACAAGAGATCTGATATGAATATATGGATTATATCGGGCAACTATTTCTTGTTCATTCCCCACTAATGTTAAACATTTTGATTATTCGCATAAAACCAATATTTTTATTAGTAATAGATCAAGTGGAATACTTCGGTGCGGCATATATAAGTTAACACACAATAAGTTGTTAATCCAATAAAGTATAGTTTCTTTTATTAATAATTATTCCAAAGCAATCAATTCTCATGAATCTGCATTGCAGACGTTTGTCTGCTCCAAATATTTTCCCAACATCAAATTCCGATTAATTTTAATGAACCCAAAAAATGCATTTCCGGTAGTTGACTTCGTCAACCCATGCAATGCTTTACGCGTGTAGACGAAATTAATAAGAATTGTTTTGGTAACAGCAACTAAATTTTAAACAACAGAGTGGCATGATTTCATGGAAAATAATTTTGTTAAATAGGCAAATTAATTTTAAAATTTAATTCTTACTCGAATATTGTAATGTAGTTTTTAAGACACTCTTTGATCAGCAGCCAACCAATAAAGTTGATTTTAATAAATAGAAAAATCGTGGTTTTAATAATAAAAGCGGCAGTAAGTTCAATAATTGCAACTTACAGGATCAAAAGTAGTCCGCGATCCTTTTTGATAAAGTGACGCGTAATAAAAGACAGCGGTAAGTGCAATTTCGATAATTGCAACTTACAGGATAACATTAAATCGCGAGCCCTTTTTGACAAAGTGTCGCGTAAGGATCACGTTGATCCAAAATTTTTTTTGATACCTTATCACGTAAGGATCTAACTGGCGCCCGAGCGAATCAGTGTCGCGTAAAGAGTGAAGAAACGGCCCCTTAGTACAAATTGGGAAAAGGACGCGTTGCACGCTAGCCACTTCACCCGCGATAAATAATAAACAAATAAATAACAACATTTTTTAAAAGGACAACATACATTGATATGTAAAAAAAAACAACAAGTGAAATTTTTAATTCTGTTAAAGACAGACAAAACGTGTTAAAAAAAAAAAAACAAAAGTTTTACTAAAGCTAAAAAAAAGCCGATTCAAAACAAAAATACGTTTTTATTTTAAGGATAACTCAAATAAAGTGTCAAAACACCAAGTGTAATTATTAACTTGTTAAAGGAGAAACGTATACTAAAAAGTAAAAAAAAATTAGTGAAGTTATTAACATTTAGTTGGATACGAATCCCATAAAAATCATTTACAAAAAAAATCTAAATTAACTTATTTGTGAACTCAAAAAATCACAATCTGTGAATGACCAAAAACCAAAATACAAAGTGTTTGAAAAAAATGAAAATATTTCCAAAATAAATATACGAACAGTGTTGAAAAAAATAAAACATTTTTTATATTTTAAAAAAATAAATTTGCAAATTGGTGAAAACATCAAAACAAAATTACAAAAATTGGTTGAAAAAAAATTAAAAAAAAAATAATTTTCCAAAATACATTAAAACTGTTCTATAAAACTAAGAACTTAAAAAGTGCTATCTGTGACCCCACGACACAAACATCCCAATCTAAGAAGAAATCTTGCAGCTACGAAAAGGATCAACAAAGTTTTGAGCCCCACAATAGATGACCAATAACATCGTTACAATAGAAGGACCTACCAACATGACAAATTTAAATCTGCTATTACTATTGTAAGTTATTTTTATATTTATAATAAATTATAAATAGACATAAAATAACCGCATAAAACATTCAAAATATTTGTAAACTATATTAAAAAAATAAGCACTTTATACCTAAATACAAATACAATTTCAATACCCTTGTTAAAAAGAAACTTAATTCGTTTAAACGTTGTAAAAAATACAAAAGTTAAATTTAAAAAAAAATAATTCTTAAATTGCATCTGAATAGAATTATTTTTAAAATAAAATGGCAAATCCTAACAACCTAGTCCGTCCACCAATTCTAAACGCACCTACACCAAATCCTTCCCATCCCCCAAACCAATCTAACAGACCTGAACCAGGACAGATAAACTTAACAGACCTTAGGAATATTATATTAGAAATAGTCAATAATCAGTTACCTCACGTACTACAAGCTACATTAAATCCGAACGCAATTCAGACAAACGCCGTCGATCAAACCATTGACGCGGAACACGTAGGCAGTATAAGTGACCTAGATAAGATCCCCGATGTTGTCAAATGTCTGAGGGAATTTTCAGGGAAACCAGGAGAGTTTAACTCTTGGAAAAAGAGCGTGGAAAGAATTTTAAAAATATATGAAAACCTGAAAGGTACTCCAAAGTACTACGGTATTTTGAACATAATTAGAAATAAAATTGTAGGTAATGCGGACATAGCATTGGAGTCATACAACACTCCTTTAGATTGGCCAGCAATTTCCAAGTGCCTTACTCTACACTACGCCGACAAACGAGATGTATCCACATTAGAATACCAGATGACAGGTCTAATTCAAGGGAACTCCACAGTACAGGAATTTTATCAGGCAGTTTATTCACACCTATCCTTGATACTGAACAAACTAGGAGGTTTAGAAGCTGGAAATGAGGCTCTATGTCTACTAACACAAACTTATAGGAGCAAAGCCCTCGATACGTTTATAAGAGGATTAAATGGCGACCTACCAAGATTACTAGGAATGAGAGAACCAGCGGATTTACCCCAGGCTCTTCATTTATGTCTCAAATTAGAAAACCAAAAATTCCGTACTAACCATGCCCAAAATCAAAATATTCAACCAATTAAAAAAACCTATTATCAAACAACTCCGTCTCAAAGATATAATTTTCAAAGGAACAAACATCAGTTCAATCCAAACATAGCCTACATACCTAACCCACAAAATATTCCTAAAATGAACAATAATTATAATATGGGTATTCCAAGTTTCGGCCACCCAAGACAGCCTCCACCACGCCCAACGGCACCAAAGCCAGCGGAGCCAATGGATGTTGATCGCAGTATTCGATCCCAACAAATCAATTACGCAAATAGACCAAATCAAAACCAATTCTTAGGTAAAAGACCACCCAATCCACCGTCAAAACAAAACGTTAGTCCGCCAAAAGCCCAACGAACATTCCATATAAATACAGATACAGGAGATACATTCGAGCCCGACAACATTAATTACGAAGATTATTCTGAAGAACATACACCACAAAATTACGACCAAGATCCGGAAAACTATTTCAATGACTCTTATCTAGAAAATAATATACCAAACTATGAAGCAGATTCCGAACTTGATGACATTCATTTTTTAGAATGACAAGCTCTTCGCTTCCATATTTTGAGTGTCGGACGAAGAGCGGGAAAATCTTAAGAATCTTGATTGACACGGGATCTAGTAAAAACTACATCCAACCGGACTTAGTAAAAAAAATAATTCCAAATGAAATTCCATTCTTTGCAAAATCTGTTGCAGGTGATGTAAAAATCACATCACACACGTACATAAACCTTTTCAAACTAGACGACAAACTTAAATTCTATCTAATGCCTAGTCTAAAATCCTTCCATGGCATTCTAGGTAATGACAGTCTAAAAGCCTTAGACGCAGTTATTTACACAAGTAAAAATTACATGATCGTTCGCAAGCATACGAAGGTTCAACTTAAGCAACATGCCAGTCAAAGTGTAAATACTATAAAATTACGAGATGACCATATGAACCCCAGGCAAATGAAAGCCATGAATTGTTTAATAGATAAATTCTCTAACCTCTTCGCAGAGCCAGACGAAAAATTAACTTACACAACCAAAGTAGTTGGAGAGATCCGTACATCAAATGATTCTCCAGTGTATACCAAATTCTACCCTTACCCGGCTTCATTAAAACGAGAAGTCGAAATGCAAGTAGAAAAACTTTTAAGCGATGGAATCATACAACCATCAAGATCACCATACAATTCACCTGTATGGATAGTTGATAAAAAACCTGATTCCCAGGGAAATAAACAATATAGAATGGTCATAGACTACAGAAAACTAAATTCCGTTACAATTTCAGATAGATATCCAATTCCTGAGATATCCGATGTTTTAGGAAAATTAGGAAATAGCAAATTCTTTTCTGTCTTAGACTTAAAAAGCGGATTCCACCAAATTCCATTAAAAAGCTCTGATGTAGAAAAAACTGCATTTTCTATAAATAATGGTAAATACGAGTTCACTCGCTTACCATTTGGTTTAAAAAATGCGCCGTCGATATTTCAACGAGCTCTCGATGATATTCTCCGCGAACATATAGGGAGAATATGCTACGTATATATCGATGATATAGTTATATACAGCAAATCTGAAGATGACCATATTCGGGATATTCATAATGTCTTCAAAACTTTAGAAGAAGCTAATATGAAAGTCCAATTGGACAAATGTCATTTCTTTAAACAAGAGGTAGAATTTCTCGGATTTATAATATCCGAAGCAGGTATAAAAACCAACCCCAAAAAAGTAGAAGCTATTGCAAACTTTCCACAACCCAGAACTATTAAAGAACTTCGATCCTTCCTAGGCCTTGCCGGATATTATCGCCGTTTTATAAAAGATTATGCAAAATTGGCAAAACCGCTGACGTCACTTTTGAGAGGTGAAGAGGGTCGAATATCGAAAAGACAATCGTCTAAAATTTCTATAGAGTTTAATGCAGAGGCGGTAGAAGCTTTTACAAAGATAAAAAATTCCTTAATATCAAGAGATATTTTGTTATACTATCCAAATTATGAGAAGCCCTTCGAGCTAACAACTGATGCCTCAGATTATGCTCTCGGAGCAGTTTTGTCTCAAGGAGACAAGCCCATTACATTTATATCAAGAACTCTGAATAAAGCAGAAGAACATTACGCTGCGAATGAAAAGGAGATGCTTGCTATTATATGGGCCCTTAACAGTCTTAGAAATTTTCTATATGGAGCGGCAAAAGTGAAAATATACACAGACCACCAGCCACTCACCTATGCTCTAAGTAATAAAAACAACAATAGCAAAATGAAGCGATGGAAAGCCATATTGGAAGAATATGACTATGAACTCTTTTATAAACCAGGAAAGAGTAATGTAGTGGCAGATGCCCTTTCCAGAGTGCCTGAAGTGTCGCAAGTTAATTCTATGTCGGAAATGACGCATAGTGACGATAGTTCCTCACATAATCTTATTTATAGTGTCGAAGCTCCAATAAACGTTTTTAAAAACCAAATAATCTTTGACCCTAACGCAACAAACTCCTATAAATTTGATATTGTATTCCCAACCATCCACAGGCATACACATCCAGAAACCGATTATACCCCTGAACAGCTAATCCAAATTTTGAAAAAATACTTAAATCCCTCTGTAATAAATGGCATCAAAGCACCCGAAACATTAATGGGAAAAATTCAAGAAATTTTTCCACAACACTTTGAAAAATATCGTATTAGATTTACTAGCCTCCAAGTAGAAGATATTAAAGACAATACCCAACAGGATGAAATAATTATCAGCACACACAAAAGAGCTCACAGAAATGCCAGAGAAAATAAAATACAGATTCTCGAAAAATATTATTTTCCCAGTATGAACAGTAAAATTAACAGAATCGTCAAGCAATGTACTACTTGCAAAGAAAACAAATATGACAGGCATCCTCCGAAACCTGAACTAAGGGAAACACCAATACCCTCATATCCTGGAGAAATCCTCCATATTGATATTTTTAAAACGGAAAATAAACTTGTCCTCACAGCGTTGGATAAATTCTCAAAATACGCACAGGGCAAAATTATTATGTCAAGAGCTATTGAACATGTAAAAGAACCTTTACGAGAATTAATATTTTTATTCGGTGTTCCAAAAATTATAATTTTTGATAATGAGAAATCTTTTAATTCAGCTTCAATAATTTTTATGTTACAAGACCAATTGAATATAGAAATCTACAAAGCTCCACCATATACGAGTGTTGTGAACGGTCAGGTTGAACGATTTCACTCCACCTTAGCTGAAATTATGCGTTGCCTTCGAACTGAACGGACATATCCTACCTTTATAGAACTTTTAGATAGAGCAATTTATGAATACAATTACACAATACATAGCACAACAGGACAAAGACCACTCGAAGTATTTTTCGGACGACGAGTTAGCATAGACCCCGAAATGTATGACAAAGCGAGACAAGATAATATTCAAAGATTACGAGACAAACAGATAACTGACCTTAAAAACCATAATAAAAAACGAGAACCAATCAAACAATTTGACCCAGGTGATGAAATTTATGTAAAAATCCATAAGCGTTTAGGGACTAAATTGTCTCCAAGATTTAGAAAAGAAATAGTAAAAGAAAACAACACTACAACAATACTTACAGAATCAGGAAAATAGTACATAAAAGCAACATCAAAAACTGACTTCATTTTTATATATTTCTTTTTACAGAACATTAACATTTCACTACACTTCTTCACAAAGCAACACACACCTTTTTAACTTCACACAATCATACCTTGTACCCATTCATAATGGACTATCAAAAATTCAGGATGGAACTTTCAACATTATTCACATCATAGACATAAAACGATACAGAAACCTCGTTGAGGACATACAATGGAAAATTACACAAACCATTCCTAAATCTAATCCTTTTTTCCCACTCCTAACTCATGAAATATCAGAAATTCACAATATCCTTGAAACCATAGAACCCATAGAAAGAAAGAAAAGAGCCATTAATATGATAGGCACAGCCTGGAAATACATCGCAGGATCTCCGGATCATGACGATTTTGAGTTAATTACAAAAACTTTAGACCAAACAGTTCAAAACAATAATCAACAAGTAATAATAAATGAAATTTTTACAGAAAGGTTACAAAACCTAACCCAAATTACAAATCAAATAGAAAAAGCCATTAAAAAAGATAACAACTATGTAAATGAAGCTGCACTCAGCATACAAATAAAACTAAGATTTACAAAAGAAGAACTAACAAATATTAAATTTGGAATACAATGGGCTATGTTAAATATTGTAAACACATTTTTGTTAAATAAAAAAGAAATGACAATTGCATTAGAAAAAATTAAAAACGATAATATTATTGTAACATCAATAGAAGAAGCCCTAGAATTTGCAAAACTAAAAGTAATGTATAATCAAGAAAAACTTTTATATATTATTAAAATACCATTAACTAGTAAAGAAAACTATCAAAATTTTTTGATAAAACCTGTAAAAAGAAATAATAAAATCATAAATATTAAATTTAATGAAATTATTAAAAGTAATAATAGCATATATGGCGTAAAAAATAAATGCATAATGACAAAAAATGTAAAATTTTTTCAAAGGGACCAATTAGTAGATATTTCCAACGATACTTGTATCCCACCGTTACTAAACGGAATGAATTCATCTTGTCAAATTACTCACGGGTATCATATTCCTCAGATAGAAACTATTTCGCCGGGTATTATATTTCTTAATGATTTTAGTGGGACAGTAAATAATAAATCTTTAAATGGAACATTTTTAATAGAATTCCAAAATGTCACGCTGCGTATTAATGACAAATTTTACGAAAATTTAGAAGCTCCATTTTCAATAATTAGTCCACCAGCAATACAGCAAACACCCGACGAAGATGAATTCATAAATCTTTTATCTTTGGAAATGTTAAACTATTTGCATATTAATAATACTAAATCCATCCATGAACTCAAGTCGGAATCAGTTGTTACTAAATTTACCTTTTTTTCTTTATTTTCGATTTTTGCTATATTTTTATTGATAATTGGGTTTTTAACAAAGAAAAAACAAAAAATATTCGTTCATACAGTTACCCCTAGCCAAGAATTAATACAGGTCCCAGTCACTCGAAACACAGTGCAGGTACCAGGACCACAAAAGGTCGATGACTTACCTTATTTCTAACGATTGGGGACAATCGTTTTTAAAGGGGGAGGAGTTAACACACAATAAGTTGTTAATCCAATAAAGTATAGTTTCTTTTATTAATAATTATTCCAAAGCAATCAATTCTCATGAATCTGCATTGCAGACGTTTGTCTGCTCCAAATATTTTCCCAACATCAAATTCCGATTAATTTTAATGAACCCAAAAAATGCATTTCCGGTAGTTGACTTCGTCAACCCATGCAATGCTTTACGCGTGTAGACGAAATTAATAAGAATTGTTTTTGGTAACAGCAACTAAATTTTAAACAACAGAGTGGCATGATTTCATGGAAAATAATTTTGTTAAATAGGCAAATTAATTTTAAAATTTAATTCTTACTCGAATATTGTAATGTAGTTTTTAAGACACTCTTTGATCAGCAGCCAACCAATAAAGTTGATTTTAATAAATAAAAAAATCGTGGTTTTAATAATAAAAGCGGCAGTAAGTTCAATTTCGATAATTGCAACTTACAGGATCAAAAGTAGTCCGCGATCCTTTTTGATAAAGTGACGCGTAATAAAAGACAGCGGTAAGTGCAATTTCGATAATTGCAACTTACAGGATAACATTAAATCGCGAGCCCTTTTTGACAAAGTGTCGCGTAAGGATCACGTTGATCCAAAATTTTTTTTGATACCTTATCACGTAAGGATCTAACTTATAATACCTCACACATATTTGTACATTTAACAATAATTATCACATATATCATAAAATGTAAAGGAAGTAGTCGGTCGATATAGTCCCAATTTGAAATAGGTGAGATACGAAATGAGCCAATACTTTCGGAGCCTCCTCCATAAGCCATTAAAAACTCGAGTAGTTCCGACCCAATAGCAACCAGTTCACTCCTGAGCCATCCGCAACCCTGATTAACCCGAGCCGAAACAATTCGATGCTTTCGAATACGAACACTTTCGAACCGACAGATACTCGAATACTTCAAGCGGAAGGGTTTACTATACTCAAGTCTAGTCTCGCAACACCGTTATGTCAAATCCGAAACCTAGTGGATCGCCTAAAGTATTACATCGATGTTCATTGACAATGTTCTGAGAAACCAAGTTTGCAGCAATAACATAAGCCTAAAAACTCGTTTCTACACTATGAGAAATAAAAATACCAACATTTGGCAAAATTAAATGGAAAACATGGTGAAAGCGTAAAAAATATTTGAAATCGGACTACGGTACCCCTCCAAAAAGTGAACCAATATCTCCCATAGAGAAGTAAAACTATGCAAACAGTCAAAACAACAGAAAGCTATTAACCACGTTTTGCCTAAGAACATGAAATCCTTTTCGGCGTCTGATCTCCAAACGAGTTTTACTAAGTCCACTTAGAAATTTTCCCAACCCATACAGTGAAACATGAGAAAATTTGCAGAGAAATGGGAAAAAGTGCTAATTTTTTTCAGAAATAAACAAAGTTTTTTTTTATTAAAATTTCCATTTGAAATTTGATTTTGAATATACAAATTTTCTTTTTTAACAAGTAAGCAAAGGCTACAGTCGAGCGGGGCCGACCGTTGAATACCCTACAACACTATAATAAACGATACAGTTTATATAGGCAAGATACTCGAAAGAATTCCACAAGATATTGTGACAAATAATAAAAGAAAACCATCAGCTTTCGGTCTCTAATTTTCGAATAATAGCAACTTTAACTAATTTGCTCATTTCCAATTTATTGGAAGATGTTGCACGTAAATGGTCTTCCTAGATCTGGAACCAATATTTCCCAAAGACCTATAATCTCTCAGAAGTGGCAAAAGATTAACATTTATTATTGGTTTTTGACTGTAACGCATCTATATGAGATACAGACATTTGACTATATTCTTCACGAAATCAGAGTTAACAAAATAGTCAGAAATGCGTCTTTCCTGTATTTGTGAATTCTCCAAAGAGTCACTGGAAACTATTCGCACATTGAATATTTTTGGATGGCCATCCAAAACTGTTTGGCTTTTGCAATGTCCGGTAACCCCCATTCAAATGTGAGTGTGGATCGGGCGATAATTACGACCTGCTGACAATTTTGCAGTTTTTTGGTCCATTTCAACCCCTAAATATATGGCGATCATCTCCAAAAAGAGTAGGCTTCTATTCAGACCCTCATCTTATCCCCATGCAAAATTTCGTAAGGATCGGGCCATAAATGCGATCTGTATATGATATCCTGATATCCTAACTACTTAGTTTTGTTAGCTGTAGAAATATTACCAAATGTTTAATTCAAAATGAAAATATGCCAAAAATATGACAAAATGGAAAAAATATGAGAAAATATTACAAAATCAATATTTTCATCTTTAGAGAGATATTTGTATGCGCTTTTTAGACGTTTTTCCTTTCCTGCCAAGAGGCCATTCTGAATTAATGAGAACTGTCGAAATCAGTTCAGCCGTTCTCGACATATTTGAGATCTATCAAGCATATCTTCTTTGATAGACATATATATCGCACATATTTTGCTATATATCCGTTTTGTTGGATGTTAACATCAATGTGAAGATCAGAAGTAACCTTGTTATGGCTGTGTGATTTCGCCGGGATTTAAAATATTCGTGGTTTAATGAAAAATTTTGAATTTTTTCAACAAAAAAGATATGGCCTATTTTACCCGCTAAATATTATCCGATGACCACCCAAATTGGTAGGCTTCTTCCCCGCCCTAAACTCTAGCTACATGCGAAATTCCGCGTCGATTGGTCTATAATTGCGACCTGTATAGCTGCTGAAAAATCCGACATTTTTTCAGTATTTGGTCCATTTCAACCTAAACATTTGGCGATCATCTCCAAAAGAAATAGGGTTCTATCCTGACCCTAGCCCCACCTCCATTCTAAATTTCGTGAAGATCGGGCCATAATTGCGACCTGTAGAGTGATTACAAATTAACATGGACAGACGGACAGACGGACGGACGGACATACATAGCTAGATCGACTCAGCTCGGCGAGATAGGAAGATCCATATATACTTTCCTATGTGGGAAATCAATATTTCGTGGTGTTATAGTACGTTTATATATATGAGGGTTAACCCACTGGATTTGGATTTAAATTGTCATATCCATTACTTTTACTTCAAATAAATCCTCTCAAAGAAGGTTAACCCTACAAAAAGTTCTAACGTAACATGGCATTACATAATTTTTGGCCCAATCAAACTTATAATACCCCCAACACATAGTGTTGTAGGGTATAAAAACTCACAATGAAATTTGAATCTAGAAAATTTTTTTCTTTAACAATTTCGCCATGAAATGAACTATAAAGGGATATTTCGACTTTATTGGAAACGTGTTATAGTAACCGAGAAAAACACACGATTTAAACTTTTGGTATGTAAATTTTGAAAGCAATTTTCATAAAAACTATTGTACCTATTTATGATACTTTGGTAGAAAAATTTATTTGCAAATTATATTAAAATCGATTCAGATTTGGATATTGCTCCCACATAATTTTTTTCCGATTTTATGTATTTGATGCACCAAACACCCAAGGTATCTCCAGTTTCAATGAAGTTTGGAATTTGTGACGGAATTTGGTCTAAAAATTAGTTTTGTGTCAATTTATATTGAAACCGGTTCAGTTTCGGATATTATTTGGCAAACATGTAAACAAGCAACTAAATTCGGCCAGATCAAACTTTTAATACCCTCCAATATTTTAAAGCAACTTGAAAAGATGCAGAAAAAGAAACAACAAGTAAATAAGCAGCAAAGTTCGGCCGGGCCGGTAACTTTTAATACCCTCCACGATTTGGAAGGAACTTGAAAAATTTCAAAAAATCTTCCTGAACCTACCACTAAGATGAAAGCTGTTATATGGAGACTATACGAAAATGTGGACCTGCGTACGAATTTTTTTTCATAGGCTGTAGCATGGTACTATGAAAAAATTGCAAGTATAGAGGTCTACCTGTTTCAAAACAATAAAAAATCAAACAACTTGTTGCATTTATTTTGAATAAATATTTGAAAAACGCGATAACTGAATGAACGGTCAACACTTCTTTTCAAAATCATGTACTACATATCTCTAAAGGATTATTTCGCTACAAAAACTCTAGATTTTGTCGATGCATACGTTGAAATAAACATTTTGAAAACACCAGAATTTGAATATTTTCTGCACAATTTTTTTTATTGAAAAGAAAACACATACATAAATAAATAAAGATGACATATTAAGCCAAGAAAATAAAAAAATTAAAATCATATGGTATCATAGCCCTACCTTGATATCATTGTACCATGGGCTGTAGTACCCATTACGAACTTTAAATACGAAATTTGTTTCAATTCCGGTGAATAATGTCGCACAAATCATAAAAATACCGAGTATTGGGAGGAACCGTCATATAGGGACTATACGAAGACGTGGACCTGCATACAAAAATTTTTGTGATAGCCTGTAGCACCCATTACGAACTAAATAAGAAATTTGAAATAATTCCGATAAATAATGTCGCTGATATCATGAAAATATCGAATATCCGAAGGTACCGTTATATGGGGGCTATACTAAAGCTTGGACCGAAATGACCCATTTACGAACTTAACTTGTCTATTAATAAACTCTTCGTATATGCAAAATTTTATGTTCTATCCCAATTTGTTCGAAAGATATAGTTATTACAACAAACAGAATGACATCGCTAGATCGTCTTAAAATTTTACGTTGATCCAGAATATATATACTTTGTAGGGTCTATTATAAATATTTCGAGGAGTTATAAACGAAATGACAAAGTTAATATACCTTCCATAGAATGGCGGAGGGTATAAAATTGGTTAGAAAAATACCACTCAAACAAAACCCATTATACGCAGACTTTACGAAGATGTGTGCCTTCATAAGTAGTTTTTTGTCATAGGCCGTAGTACCCATTGCGAGCTTCAAATACTAAATTTGAAACAATTCCGGTTAATTATGCACCTAAAATCATTAAATACCGAATGTGGATAGGCATCATTATATGGAGGTTATACGAGGACATGCATACGCTATTTTTTTACTCTCCACCAAAAAAGTATGGAGGGTATATTAAGTTCGTCATTCCGTTTGTAACTCATCGAAATAATCATTTAGACCCAACCCGATATTTGGTATTTTGATGATTTTATCCACATTTTTCAATGGAATTGTCTGAAATTCCACAAAAGGAGTACCTTGTGGGCATTTTACCCCCTCAAAAAGAATTGATGTTTTTTTTTAGCCATATTTTTCAACGGAATGGTCACAAGGGGTTTTTTGTACACAAGGGGTTCTTTGTGAGCACTTTACCCCCCGACAGAGAATTCTCTATATAGGTTAAAGATAACGTGTAGCCCCCATA
Source organism: Musca domestica (assembly GCF_030504385.1). Lineage (NCBI taxonomy): Eukaryota > Metazoa > Arthropoda > Insecta > Diptera > Muscidae > Musca > Musca domestica. The sequence continues at coordinate 3,613,448 of NW_026712115.1, read as the reverse complement.
TAACGGTACCCCGCGATATTCGGTATTTTGATGATTTTAGCCACATTTTCCAATCGTAATGTCTGAAAATCCACACACAGAGTTCTTTGTGAGCCCCTTACCTCTGAAACGGAATTGTCTATATAGGTCCACAATATCGTATATACCCCATATAACGGTACTCCCCTATATTCGGTATTTTGATGATTTTACCCACTTTTTCAACGGAATTGTCTGATAATCCACACAAGGAGTTCTTTGTGAGTACTTTACTCCCTGAAAGAGAGTTGTCTGTATAGGTTCTCGATATCGTATATCCCCCATATAACGGTACCCTCTGATATTCGGTATTTTGATGATTTTAGCTATATATTCCAATGGTATTCTCTGAAAATCCACACAAAGATTTCTTTGTGAGCACTTTAACCCCTGAAAGGTATTAGTCTATATAGGTTCACAATATCGTATATCCCCATATAACGGTACCCCCGGTATTCGGGATTTTGATGAGTTTCCACATTTCCCAATGGAATTATCTGAATATCCACACAAGGAGTTCCTTGTGAGACATAGATTATAGGTTTATCCCCCCATACATCGGCACCTTCCGATATTAGGTATTATAAAGATTTTAACAGAATTTTCAATGGATTTTATTGTTTTTTGAATATTTTCTAATTCGTTCCAAATGGTGGAGGGTATTCAAAGTTCGGCCAGACCGAACTTACTGCTTTTTTACTATTTTGTTATAGGTTGTAAAACCCAGTAAGAAATTAATATACAAATAACAATTCCATTAAAAAATATCGCTAAAATCGTCCAAATACCGAATATTGAGAGGGTTACATGAAAACGTGGACCAACATGGCCCATTGACGAACTTAACCTGCCTACTGGCAAAATACACAGTGTGCATATTTTAACCTTCAATTCGTTCGAAAGATGGACAGACAGAAACACAGATAAATGGACATCGCTAAATCGACTTAGAATTTCATTCTGATCAAGGATATATACTTTGTTGGGTCTGACATGAATATTTCGAGTAGTTACAAACGGAATGACATATTCAACAAACAACAGCAATTACAAGACAATTTAATTGGGACTGTGATTATTACGGGGAAGTTCATATGTATTGCTACCTCGAAGTTCATATGTATTGCTACCTCTAATAGCTCTAAACATACCATTCAACTTTAAAAGATTACAGTTTCCTGTACGCTTGGTATTTGCTGTGACAATTAATAACTCCCAAGGACAAACTCTTTTCGGATATACGGACTAACTTTGGCATGTTCCTGCTTTTCTTGTGGTCAGCTGTATGTGGCATGTTCACGTGTTAGTAGACCAATCGATTAGTTGTTTACGCTCCTGAAGGAAAAACAAAGAAATATTTATACCCTGAAACATTACAATAAATACGTTTTCAAAATTATTGACATTATTTCACTTTTTATTTAAAAACTTGGTATATAACATTTTGAATGCATATAAAATCGAAAGGAGTAGCCAGTATATATTTACACGGGGGAATACCTGATATTTTCCAAGCTTTTCGCATGACAATATTTATATCAGGGCAATATGACTTGAGATAATGGAGAATTTTAGAAACCTCCTTCTGAAAAGATTTAGGGAGAGAGTTAGAGTTACTCTTACTAGCTATGGGATTTGTATTGGTTGCCCTGTATTGATTACGAAAAACAAACCACTTCTATGACTTCTTAGAATAAGATTCCAATTAAGGAGAGTATTCACTTTATATTTGTGAAAATCCTCTTTTACACATTTATTTGACATTCACTCCATATTAATAAGCCTACACTATTTCCCCTATGGTTGCCTAATTATCATTGAAGTCCCTCGGGTATATGCAAGTATCAACATATTACGAATAATGTTTTATCCTTCATTTTAGCTTCTTATTTTATATATATATGCATTGCAACTGACTTTTGCATCATCAGTTAGCGTTTGGGGACATGAAAAGGAGAGAAAAAATAACGAAAGTTTCACTACTAATGCAAATGAATATAAAAAATTATAAATAATGCAATTCTCATAATCAACCAGCAGAAACAGGTGTGGATTTCTCTTTCGCAATTTTGCATTTAAAAATACTTCTCTTTCGTGTTTGCATTCATAGTTCTGAAGGACTATGGTAGAATAGTAGCAGTTTTTGTAGTGAGAATAATAAAAGTGAAAATGAAATAAGTAACCATCCATTATTGTGTCGCATTATACGAAAGTACTAAAAAAAGTGAAAATGGTATAATTGAGGTGTATAATTGTTGTATAATGGACAATTACAGCAGAATATAAAATTCGAAAATGAATAACATAAATCACAATACATCGTAAAATCTGCGCACAAACTTTTTTAACAATACTTCTCACTTTTCAAGTTCGCAAGTGCCTAAAACGGAATCCGTAAAATTCGGTGTTTGAAAGCGACAGTTCAAAGGAATCTCTACCGATCGACCAGCCGAAGTATTGCATTTTACTTGAGCATCCAGTTGTATGTTGAGGATTGCTGCGATAAGTGTGGATGGAAAGGTGAAACGGAGTTGCATTGTTTATTCTGAAGAGTAGTGATTGGATTAGTGACTGAAGTAATGTCGCCTTGAGAAGTTTGGTTGTCCCCTAGCAACACTTACGATATGAGACTGATATGACTAGTGAACGACACTAATTGGGCGCCTTCATAAGTCGTTGATATTTTACAGGCCACCACTTCAATCCGTGCTGCCGACAACTTTAGACATGGATATCAATCTTCGAGCCGCGTGTCAAGTAACTTTCACTAATATCCAACATGTTAAACATGGTATAAAAGTTGGCTTGGCCAGGACTCGTGAGTTGAATCTCATCACGATATATATTATTATACCTTACACCACATAGTTGTAAGGGTATTATGTCTTTGTGCATTTGTTTGTAACATGGAGAAGGAAGCGAGATAGACCCACAGTTACTTTTGAGGATCTCCATAGAATCACTTTCTGAGTTGATTTATGCATGTCATTCAGTATAGAATCAAGGAAATCAAATTTGGAGAAAATCGGTTAATATATAGCTATGGCTCCCATATATATGTTTCATCCGATTTGGGGTTTGAGGTCCCTCACATGCGTAATACATCAGATACTGCGCTAAAATAGCTTTGTCATATATTAGCCCAAATGGACTGAACTTTGGTAATTACGACTGAATTTATCTTATAAACAAGTACTTCAAATTTAGTGTAAATCGGTTCAGATATAACTATTGCTCCAATATATGTTTTATTCGATTTGGGGTTTAAAGTCTCTCACAAGCGTAATATGCATTTCACAACAGATATCACATACAGCTTTGAAATAAGTGTATCAAATTTTGTCAAGATCAGTTCAGATTTGGATATAGCTTCCAAATATATCCTCAACCGATTTCGGGTTAATTGTCCACCAGTTAAAAATTCAGTCCAAAAATCTGAATTTTGCAAATCTGACCGAATTCAGTGTAGAAGGAGGTACATTTAGCTGTAGCTCCCATATACATTTTTCGTCTGATTTGGTGTTTAAGTCCCTCACATTCGTAATATGCATTCGACAACAATGATATTTGGTACCAGTTATTAGATAAAGCCCAGAAATACCTCTGTCAAATTGTATCAAGATCTGTTCAGATTTGGATATATGTCCCATATATATCTTCAACCGGTTTCGGGTTGATTGTGCACCAAATGGCCAATATCAGTCTAAATGACTTAAATTTTGGCATATCTGAATTCAATCTAGAAACAAGTACCTTACATTTGTTGAAAATTGGGTCCCTCACATTGGTAGGGGACTTAATATTCGTAAGTCCCTTACGTTATGACTAATATCAGCTCAAATAGAGTGAATTTCGGGACGTACGTTTCGATTTTGTGCAACCCGGTATATATATATATATATATATATATATATATATATATATATATATATATATATATATATATATATATATATATTAATACAATCCTTTTCGAAGTGATATCATGCACTCTATAGCAAACTATACCTGCTCCAAAGCCAAATGTTCCCTACTGTTTTTATATAATCATTTTTAAAATCATATCATGTACTCTATAGCAATGGTAGTTATTACGAGAGGTACAAATGCCTCTGTAAAGTTTGGTGGAAATCAATTAGGTGTTGGATATACCTACCACATATTAATTGCCCCCCAAACTATATTTGCTTTAAAATCATAATTCGCATTTAGAAAAGTTTGATTTTATTTGTTATTTGATTTGCTTTACTAAATATGCATATTGGCATAGGGTATAATGTAGTAGGCCCGCCTGACTTTTCCAAAAACATATTATGGTCTCAGATAAAGCACATATTTATTATGATTATTAAATCTCATATAAAATAATTAAAGCTCTGAGTTTTCATTCGCAATTCCTTGGGGAACAAGAAGCAAGCTGCTCTTTTAACATTAATTAACATAACACATCGAGGGAAATACAAGCGAAAATGCAATGTCAAATATGATTGCACATTATACATAAACTTTTTAAAATTTTTAATGATTCAATCTTTCTCTTCTCAACATTAAAGTGATGATATTGATAATGAATGTGGCATTCCTTAAAATGTTAAAACATTAATACCCGCAACATCAGAGATATTACAGAATAGAACAATATGATTGGAAGCAACCAGGGCAATGTTAATACAGTGGTGGCTGAATTTTGGTGTTTTAATTTGTAAAATGCTCATTCGGCCCAAATAATTATAACTCTCATATAATTGAAGTAAAGGTGATTACTACCTTTGTTCAACCTGCATTAAAATATTGTCTAGTATTTTGGATCCCCCGATCACAATAAATCGTGATTTTGTTCAAAAAAATCGATTCAATGCAATTGTCCCTGTAAAAAAAATATACATCCGAAAGTTTTTTTTTTATATTCAGTAGATAGAATTTGTCGAAAAGAAATGTCAGACCAAAAATCGATCACAGTAAATGGATTTAAGCTATTTATTTTTAAAATTACTCGGAAAATCGAATGACAATTTGGTAATATACTTATGTGCCAACAGATTGTTAGTGGATGTTCCCTTTAGTTTGTCTGACCGTTGGCTGTGCATTGATAATGCAGTCTCTTTGTAGTCGAAGTTGGCATACTTTTAGGCGCAATTTTAATAGATATCTTTATTAGCCAAAGAAAAATTGCGCACATCGTCTTTTCATTTCTTTCTTATTACAATTTTGTATGAAACATATAATAGCAAATAAACCAGAAGAGGGCAAAAGAATCGGGCGGGCCGACTATATTGTACACGACACCGCTACGTATATTTAGTATAGTTACCCATAACAAATAAACGATTAATTGGGAATTTATGTTGAGTTGGTTATTTATGTTCATCCGAACTACAAAAAAATTAAATTTAAGTTGCAGCGCCAAAATTTAGTTTCTTTTAGAATCTAAAAGTATTTTTATGTTATCTTCAATTTAAATAGTAAATAAAATAAAAATTATTGTTAAAATTTGGATGTCATCTACATATAAAACAAGTAAAAAAGCAGTCATTTCGGCCGGAATGAATATTGAGGGAAGCAACCAGCAAATTTAAAAAAAAATAATAAAAAACTGTAAGTTGGAATGAAATTGGCAATTTACAAAAAAATAAAATCCGTTAAAAATTCTGTTAAAATTGTAAAAATAGAGAATGTAGCGGTTTTATTAGGGTCTATACGATGACGTGGACCTGCATCAACAAAATCATCAAAATAGAGAATATAGGGACGTACTATTATATGGGGGCTATACCAAAACGTGCACCATGTTTTTGTCATAGGTTGTAGTATCCATTAAATATTAAAATTTGAAGCAATTCCAGTGAATAATGTCGCTTGAATCATCAAAATACCAAATATTGGGAGGTACAGTTATATGGGGGCTATATGATGACGCGGACCTGCCATGAAAGTTTTCTGTCATATACCAATTTTGAAGCAATTCCGGTAATAATGTCGCTAAAATCATTAAAATACCGATAATAGGGAGGTACCATTATATGGTCCGTTGGTCTATCCGTCTGTGGAAATCACTCTAACTTCCGAACAAAATGTAGTAGGTTGATAAAATGTTTCTCAAATGTATATTATGTCTGCAGGGTTTTTTGTATTGAAAATGGGTTATGTAGGTCTACGTTTTGGTATAGCCCCCATATAACGGTACATACCGATATTCGGTATTTTGATCATTTTAGCCACTATATTCAACGGAATTGTTTCAAATTAAGCTGAGACAGAAAATTGTCTGTGCAGGTCGACGTCTTCGTATAGAAAGCTTTTTTACTTGTTATTATTATTTTTTTAAGATTTCCAAATTCTTTCCAAATGGAGGCGGATAATTAAAATTCCCTTGTTTAATAGTCTTAAGTTTAAATATATCTATAAGAATAATAAATATATTTTATGTTTGATTGTCTCAAAGAAGCAATTTTGTTTATTGGGTCAAGGTTTGCGCAGGTTAAGTGTGGGTGTGACTTCCACCAAAGACCCTTTTCACCTGTTTGTGTAGTGTTGGTTTTGCTGTTTTCTTATTGTGTTCTAAGTTAGTTGGATCTGCACCACAGCTCCACACAAGAAAACATCAAAACATTTTCCATTTCGAAGATGTGATGAATCGGGCCAATATATCGATCCACTTTTTCTGGAAACTATCCAAATTTTCCCTTTTCGATCTAAATTTAGGAATATTTTGAATATGCACTATTTCTTACATATATTTGATGAATACCTATAATGTTCAATGGTTTACATACGATGAAAGATATTAATGAAAATATCGTTCCGAGCGAACTTAATAATATATATTATTTTGTAATGCGTTTTAAAATTATTGCAATTGTGTATGTACGTTAACAAAGACAACATTTACTTCACACCCCATTTGTAACAATTTTCATTTTGTCGGTAGTCGAACTCTTTACATCAAACAAAACACAACCTACAACGTGTTGATATGCCGGCATAGCACGTGCCAAACCTACCACCATTCGCAAACAATGGAATCCAATAAAATACAGGTTTGGTGCATCTGACTTCTTAATTACAATCCACAAAATATGTTGAGAGAGCAAACCCTATTCCATGAAGGCAATTGGAAAATTCCCGACCCATTGGAAAAGAGAGAACATATCACCGGCAACATGATTTTTTCTTTATTTTGGGAGTTGTGTCTGTGCTAAGCCACCACTCGAACCAGGTACATAATTATTGCAAGTGTGTGTAAGGCCGTGTGCGAGTTGAAAAATACTGGTTTTCTATGATGTTGGCTTCAACGTTGGACAATTGCAAAAATTCAGTTTGTTTATGCTCTTCGTGCGGTTCAGACGTTTAAAGCGGTACTTTGGTATTGAGACGTCGACGGCACAACGTGAGGCCGGTAATACGCAAAGCCTATTGGTACTACTACCACTGACGCACTGAGTCGTTCGGGAAGCTGTGGATTAAACAAAGTTTATCTCCTACAGATAAAAGCATATGCTGCCGGGGGGTACTGTACGATTTTTGTGTTTAATATTTGTTGTTGGCATTATGCCAAAAAATGCGAAGATAACCAAGCAAATGTGAATGAAAATAAACCAGTATTTTTGTCTAATTGGAGTTCTTTGGAGTGTTTGGCAAGCTGGATGATATTAGTTTTGGCCTTTGTGTGAAGATTGGATTTGTTTGGCCTTTTAAGTGTCAATTGCTGTGTGAGTGTGTATGGGTGTGTGTAAATGTGATACAAATTCACATGTGCATGCTTGTGGTAAAAGGAAAATAAAGTTAAAAACAAAACAAAAAAGAAGTCAACAAAATATAAACAAAACAAAAAGAAAAGAGGAAAACAAAAATAAAGAAGCAAGAGGGAATGACGGAAAAGTGAGTGTTTGGTGGTTGCTGGTTCCAGCTGAAGTGTTCAAAGAAGTAGTAATGTCTGCTGTTGGCAATGATGATGATGATGGTGGTTGTGGTGGTGGCGGTGGTAAGAAAGAGCAATGAAGTGGTTAAACAACTCGAACGCGTATTCTCCCAGCCAACACACACACACACACAACCCTTGTGAACCTTTGTGTATGTTACACATAAGCCAAACCATACCGACGTTCTACGATATCGCCGCCAATATCTCTCCATTGAGGCTTATGTTTGTTGAAGTTGTTGCTGCTGCTACTTTTATGGCAAAGGACCACCATAACAAGATGTTGCAAAGCAGAAAAAGAAATAAACAGTATTTCAATAATGCCAAAGAGAAGTAGAAGACGTAAAAGACAAAAAAAAAAAAATAACTGAAAGAAGTTGAAATAGTGGCAAATTCAGTTACCGGTTTTTGGCCACACATTTACTTTGGCTTATGACTTTTTTCCCCTTGAGACATTTGTTTGTCGGCTTGTATGCCTTTCTTGTTGGTTGTGTGCTTTGCCTAACTCAATTTATGGCTGTTGTCTGTGAATTGTACGAGATTGTGTCTCCTCAAAATGGCAATAAAAAACCAATGAAGTATGGAATTGATGACTGTTGCTGCTGCTGCTCTAGCCAATATTTCTTCATGTATTCGGTATATAGGCTCGTAACCTTTAACATGACATGAACTCTGGTCTTTAATTTCCTGTTTGAATTTTTAATATTTTTTCAATGGCGTAAAGGATATTTGACTCTTGCCTTTAGCCCTTGATCGAAGCCTTATTAAATTCATAAGTTATGAAAAAATATCTACACGAAACTGGTTTTCAACCACAGACATAGTTTTGGATGACAGGCTATATAATAATAATATTTTTTCGGTGCTTAAATAAAAAATTGCTACTAATTATTCTGGATTACAAACATCTGAAAACACTTCTTCTGAGAGCCATGTTTGAAAGCCCAATTAAAATATGTTAAAACATGATTTGACTTCACTGTCATCCAGCTTGTAGACATGGTTTTAGTGAAACGGCATCACTTTCAACCGTGCTACACAAAGTGAATGCTTAAATTATGAAAAAATCCCTAGAAATACCTTAAATGTAGGGATTGTGTTTTATATTCGAGAAGCTAATGCGCGTAAATTGTAATTATTTTCTGCCTAATAGTTTTCTTCCGGTTGCGAACCAAAAATATAATATTGAAGCACATTAGGCGAAGAAAATTTGACCAAGACATTTAAAACACCAATAAATTGGAGCCACTCCAAAATCTTGATCTATATTGACCAATTCTAGCGAAAATATGTTCTATTAAAAATGTTTCAAAACCAGGATCTTCAAAACACATAAAATCGGTAGGCTGCTCGTAAACAGATTTTGAATTTTTTCCTAGATCCGATTCCAAAAAGCTTAAATTTTAACCAATTTTGCTGAATACTTGGTCCAGTAAACTTCAAAATTCCTTATATCAAGAGAGTGCTATGCCAAACAAATGGGCTCAAGGAATCTGGAATCTTCAACTGCTGCTGATCCGAAGATATCGTTATATGAGCACCGTGCAAAATAGTGAGAGTCAAAAATAACCAATTTTTATACCCTACCCACATAGTGGTAAAGGTATTACGTCTTTGTACATTTGTTTGTAACAGGGAGACCTATAGTTACTTCTGAGGATATTCATAGAATCACTTTCTGAGTCGATTTAAGCATGTCAGTCCGTCCGTCCATGTATTCTTGTGAACAGAATGCAGGTCGCATTTATTATCCGATTGAGATGAAATTTTGCAAACAATATTTGTTAGGTCCAAGGACGAACCCCATTGAAATTGGTAATAATAGCCCCCATATAGAAAGCATGTACACCATGTTTGGTGTAAATCGGTGCAGCTATAGCTCCCATATATGTATGTTTCGTCCGATTTAGTTTTTAAGTCCCTCATATTCGTAATATCCATTCAACAATATTCAATAGACCAGATATCTTACAGAGCTCGGAAATACCTCTGCCTAATTTTATCAAGATTGGATCAAATTTGGATATAGCTGCCATATATATCTTCAACCGATTTCGGGTTAATTGTGTACCAAATGGCCAATATCAATCCTAATGACCTGAATTTTGGCACATCCGTCCGAATTCAGTCTAGAAGGAAGTACATTCGATTTGGAGAAAATCTGTTTAGATATAGATATAGTTCCTTATATATGTTTCTTCCCAGTCGTAATATGCTTTTGACAACAATGATATTGGAGTTAATTTCGGGACGTACGTTTCCATTTTGTGGAACTCCGCTCCGATATATATTTTTATACCCTCCACCATACTATGGAGGGTATATTAATTTTGTCATTCCGTTTGTAACTCCTCGAAATATTCATGTCAGACCCAACAAAGTATATATATTCTTGATCAGCGTAAAATTCTAAGACGATTTAGCCATGTCCGTCTGTCTGTCTGTCTGTCCGTCTGTCTGTTGTAATCACGCTATCTTTCGAACAAATTGAGATAGAAGGCTAAAATTTTGCACACATGTATATTTTGCCAGTAGGCAGGTTAAGTTGGTAAATGGGCCATGTAGGTCCAAGTTATCATATAGCCCCCATATAACGGTACCTCCCGATATTCGGTATTTTGATGATTTTAGCGACATTATTCACCGGAATTATTTCAAATTTGGTATTTGAAGTTCGTAATGGCTACTACAGCCTAAGACAGAAAATTATCTGTGCAGGTCCACGTCTTCATATAGCCCCCATATATCGGTACCCCCCGATATTCGGTATTTTAATGATTTTAGCGACATTGTTTATCGGAATCGTTTCAAATTTGGTATTTGAAGTTCGTAATGGATATTTCATCCAAAGTCAAAAAATGAGCCAAGTAGGTCCACGTCTTCATATAGCCCCCATATAACGGTACCCCCCGATATTCGGTATTTTAATGATTTTAGCGACATTATTTACAGGGATTGTTTCCAATTTCGCATGTGCAGTTCGTAATGGATACTTTCAGACCATGCCAGAAAATTGTCTGTGCAGGTCCACGTCTTCGTATAGCCCCCATATAACGGTGCCCCCCATATTCGGTATTTTGACGATTTTAGCTACATTATAAACAGATTTTTCTTCAAGTTTCGCATTTAAATATTGTAATAATTTATGACAAAAGTTGTCTATGCAGGCCCACGTCGTCGTACAAGCATTCGGTATTTTTAAGATTTTAACAGAATTTTTAACGTTTTTTTTTTGGAAATTGCCAAATTTGTACCAAATGGTGGTGGAAATGGTGGATTAAAAGTTCGGCACGGCCGAACTTACAGCTTTTTTACTTGTTTTAATATAATCCTTCTCGTGATGTCATGCACTCTATACAAATGTTATTTGTATATGTATGATGTCTCCGTCAAATTAAGTGAAAATATATAATATATAACAGTACCTCTAGATATTCTGTATTTTGACGATTATAGCCACATTTGCTAAATGATTTGTTTAAAATTCGATATTTGTGACAGAACATTGTCTATATTGGTTCAAGTTTATCTGTAGCCTCCATATAAGGATACCAACTAATATTGAGCATTTTTTTGATACACGATATATCGAAGATTGGAGTCACTTTTTTTCCAGGGAATTATTTAAAAATTCGGTATATGAAGTTCATAAGGGTTATCTCTCAGTCTAAAAATTGTATATAATGGATTACGGTTTATTGTAGCCTTCATATAACGATACCGCCTCACATTCCGCATTTTGATGGAATTTGACGAAATTGTTTGAAATTCATAAGGGGAAGTTATGTCTCTGGCACAAAAAGTGTATATATTGGTCCAAGTTTGAGTATAGACCCCATATAATGGTATCTTCCGATATTCGGTATTTTAATGATTTATGTCCTATTTTTTCAATGGAATGGTCTGAAAAATTTTCGATATTTTTAATTCATAGTACGTACTTATGCCTCTGGAAAACAGTTGTCTGTAAGGTACATATGTGATATTCGATTGGATAGATGATTATAGCCACATATTTCAATGAAATTGTCTTGAATTCTAATTATGAATTTCTTAGAGAGTGGCAATCCCTCTGGCAGAAAATTTCCTATATACGTCCTCATAAACGATACATCCATATTTTATAGTTGAAAAAGTTTAAAATCTGCCATTTTAAACTCTCAATCCTATAGCAATAAAATTATTAACTAGATACACGTTTTGTTATAGCTCCCATATATTGGTAGCGCCCCCCTGGCGGGTAAATTTTGTTACCAATTTGTATACCCTCCACCATAGCATGGAGGCACGATATTACATACATTATTACTTATCAGAAAAAAATTCTATGTTGTTTTAGCGATGTCCGTCCGTGTGCCTGTCTGTCAGTCTATGGACCTCGCATATCTTTACCTTCAGATATTCAGTATTTTGATGATATGTCCCATACTTTTCACCTGAATTGTTTCAAAATTGGTATTTGGAGTTCATAATGGGTACTATCTCCTATTACAGAAAATTGCCTATAAAGGTTCACATCTTTGTAGAGCTCTCGTATAATTGTACCTCACTTTATTCGATATTTTGCCGATTTTAGCCACACATTTCACCAGAATTATTTTAAATTAGAAATTTGGAGTTCGCAGTGGATACTGCATCCTACGACAGAAAATTGTCTATATTCTTGACTTCGTTTAGCTCCCATATAATGGTACCTCCTAATATTCGGTATTTTTAATGATTTTATCCAAAAAATTTTCAAAATAATTATCTTAAACTTGGTGTTTGGAGTTCTAATAGGCACCACCTTCTCCGGCACATACATGGATGTAAAGGTCCACGTTCTGATTATTAAAAATGTTAACCATTTATGGGAGAGGCCATTTTGGCCCGAACATTTATCCGATATAAATATTCGGACTATATCAACTATTTCCTCCGTTTTATATGAGATTTATGCATATTTTTTAGAAATGTTTAATTTGTGTTTTTTGTTTTTTTTTTTTTTTTTTTTGAAAAATTTTAACGATTAGACTTGCTCTAATGTCATTTTTAGACTTGCTCTAATGTTGACACAAACATTAGAATATGGAGAAATTGATTCCCCTCTTCAAGTGAGTAATCAATTTCAAAAGTGGTCGTCTTTGAACTAAACAAACGAGCTTTCAAGATTTAATGAAAAGTGGCCAAAAATTTCGTCCTGAACTCTGTTCATAAAAGTACTTGGACGTCTGTCCACGTATATCGATATAAAAATTGATTTTATGCAGCAACAAATTCATGATATACAAATTGTACATCTGAATTTTGTTACAGTTTTCCGTCTCAGTGCAATCAGTTCATTCAATGTATTTAATTACAATATCCTGTACCACAATGTGGTGAGGTGTGGTACAACAAAATCTTGTTCAACACTTGCAACAAGAGCAGAAGCAGCAAATGCTGCCCAACCACTTAAAAGAAACGAGAAGAAGAAGAAACACAACAGCAACATAACAAGTTTTTTTCCCTCATTTTCAAAGCAAATAGTTGTGGCAGACACCACAGAAATCTTTTTATCTGCAACCATCCCAGAGTAGTTCTCACATCACTGAATATTTAGGGAAAATCATGGCAGCCACCAAAACCCACCATCCAACTAACCGACCAGCCAGCCAAGCAGATTGTGAAGATAATCCGCATCTCGTGGCTTTTAAAGCAGAGCTCAGCAGTTTGGTTTTTGCAGCCAGTTTTGCTTTCTTGTTATTACCCTCTATTGCTTCGTCTCATTTTTGGTCAAAAAGTTAGATTTCCACTTAATGGTGACACCAAATAAAGAAGGAGATATAAAAAAACAAACTTATATTTTTTTCTACAAAATCTTATATATATTTGTTGTTTTTGGCTTATTTTACAGTTCAATTTTGATGAAAGGAAATTGTGCAGAGAAAACATGCATTTTGAAACGTCTGCAGCAACAACAACAAAATAAAGAGAATATTGTTAACGAAAAGTAATGGCAAAAAAGTGCACAAGTCTTGCAGCAAAAAGTGATCCAAAGAAGAAAGAGAAAAAATTACCGAATCTAACATTTTCCTTTCAAGGCTAAGAAAATCGACAGCTTAACAAAGAAAACCCATCAAATCAATGGAAAATATGAAATCATTTTAAAGTGTTTACCACAAAAAAGTAATAGAGAAATGTAAAAAATACAAAGAATTATTTAATAATAATTTCCAAAAAGAAAGGAAAATAGTTTGAATTTCTTCTTAAATAAATACTCAAACAAAAGAAGAAAATATTATTGTGTTTTATGAAAGTGAATGAAAAATATACACAAATAATCAAATTAGCAACAATGAAGTGAATATGAATTAAAAATACTGCAAAATAAAAATAATTGAAATTAAAAACAAAAAAAAAATAATAAGAAATTAATATCGGAATAATTGTTGAAGTGCAAAGTTACAAACAAATATTTATAATTCAAAATTGTGAAATAATTTAAACTAAAAATAAAAATGTATGAAAATGTTGAAAGGTGAAATATTTATAACAAAAAAAAATAATAACTCGAGTGTTATAAGCGTGTTAAGAAAATTTGTGTTTTTTTGCTTAAATGTTATGAATAAATGTCACAATTAAAAAAAGTAACATAGTTGTCATATTGATATACATATTGGAATTATATACATATCTTAAATGTATACTGGATAATGAATTGATAATATCGTGTTACTATTACCTGTTTGTGGATTAGCCGTTTCTTCGTCTTGGTCATAGGTGAGTTTCTACCCAAAACCCCATTTTACTAAATAACTAGTTAATAAGATAAAAAGCATCAGTCGGTTTTTTCGGCAGATGTATACCCCCAGTTAATGTTCGACGATTTAAGTATATGTGTGTTTGACTCTCTTTGGAGTAGGTTTCGGAGAAATGAACCAATATTGTTCATTTCATATCGAACCTAAATAGATATGATATAAATATTGCGACGTCCCAGCGGTATGTGATAATTTTTAGAAAATGTTAAAATGTGCATGATGTACCACATAAAGTCGACCGAAGCATTCCATTTTTATACCCTCCACCATACTATGGAGGGTATATTAACTTTGTCATTCCGTTTGTAACTCCTCGAAATACTCATATCAGGCCCAACAAAGTATATATATTCTTGATCAGCGTAAAATTCTAAGACGATTTAGCCTGTCTGTCTGTCCGTCTGTCTGTTATAATCACGCTATCTTTCGAACAAATTAAGATAGAAGGCTAAAATTTTGCACACATGTATATTTTGCCAGTAGGCAGGTTAAGTTCGTAAATGGGACATGTAGGTCCAAGTTATCATATAGCCACCATAAAACGGTACCTCCCGATATTCGGTATTTTGATGATTTTATCGATATTATTCACCGGAATTGTTTCAAATTTGGCATTTGAAGTTCGAAATGGATATTACATCGTAGGACAGAAAATTTTCGGTGCAGGTTCACGTCTTCGTATAGCCCCCATATAATGGGACCTCCAAATTGTCGCTATTTTGATGATTTTACCATCATCATTCACCGGATCGAAATTGGAACTATAGCCCATGACACCAAATGTTCTATGCAGGACAGGTCTTCGTTTAGGCTCCATATATCAGAACCTCCCTATATTCGGTATTTTGACGATTTTAGGTACAATATTCACTGAAATTGTATGAGATCTCGTATTTAAAGTTCGTAATGGATACTACAGCCTCTGACAGAAAATTATCTACGCAGGTCCAGGTCTTCGTATAGCTCCGATATAACGGTACCTCCCTATATACGGTATTTTGATGGTGCTACATTATTCACCGTTTATAATGTGGTAATGGCTTAAT
This sequence comes from Musca domestica, assembly GCF_030504385.1. Lineage (NCBI taxonomy): Eukaryota > Metazoa > Arthropoda > Insecta > Diptera > Muscidae > Musca > Musca domestica. The sequence continues at coordinate 3,597,684 of NW_026712115.1, read as the reverse complement.
ACAAACAATGCCCATGTAGGTCCACGTCCAATGCCTATGTAGGTCCCAAAATAACGACTATATTCGGTATTTTTAAGATTTCCACAGAATTTTTTACGGATTTTATTTTTTGAATATTTCTAAATTCGTTCCAAATGGTGAAGGGTTTTCAAAGTTCGGCCCGGCCGAACTTAGTGCTTTTTAACTTGTTTATACTTCACAAATACAGATAAAAATATTTTTATGGGCAAAATTATAAGGCAAATCATAAATTCCATTATCATCTCAGGTTTCTGGTTGAAAGAAATATTCAGGAATATCAAGTTGTAAAGAATCGCTGACTTATTTTGCAAGTTATGACAGATAAAAATATTGAAACTTGTTACTCTTTGTGGGTGAGGTGCCAGAAGGGGTCATCGTGCGCACCACCCTGATAGACGGTAAAGTTTCTTCTGAAATAATTTTGTCAAATTTGGTGGAAATTGTTTTTAGATATGGCTAAAGCTCCCACATATATTCTTCATCCGATTTGTTAAATTTCTCCTCCATAGCCGTAATATGCACTACGGAACAACGATATTCTGAGAAATATATCAAATACACCTCAAAAAAAAATTTGCCAAATTTTATCAAGACCTATTCAGATTTGGATATAGCTTCCATATACAGGGTGAGATAAATAAAACTGCAACAAAATCAAAGGCCATGATTTTTACTTTTTATACCCTACACCACATTGTGGTCAGGGTATTATGTCTTTGTGCATTTGTTTGTAACAGGCAAAAGGAAACGAGATAGACCCATAGTTCCTTTTGATGATCTGCATAGAATCACTATCTGAGTTGATTTATGCATGTCAGTCCGTCTGTCCGTCCGTCCGTCTGTCCATGTATTTTTGTGAACAAAATGCAGGTCGCATTTATTATCCGATTGAGATGAAATTTTGCAAACAACATTTGTTTGGTCCAAGGACGAACCCTATTGAAATTGGAGATAATCGGTAGAAGTTTAGATATAGCTCCCATATATATCTTCGTCCGATTTACCCTTTATTGTGCACCAAATGTCTAATATTTGTCCAAATGGGATGGAATTTGGCACATACGACCGAATTTAGTCTAGAAGGTAGTATGCCAAATTTGGTGAAGATCGGTTCAGATATAGCTATAGCTTCCATATATATTGTTCATCCGATTTTTTATATTTGTTACCCACAGCCGTAATATGCACTCCGTAACAACGATATTCAGGTAAATATATCAAATACAGCTCAGAAATATCTCTGCCAATTTTTATCAAGATCAGTTCAGATTTGGATATAGTTCCCATATATATTTTTATCCGATTTCAAATTAATTTTGCACCAAATGGGCAATACAAGTCCGAATTTAAAAGATACAAATGCTTCGGCATATTTAGTCCTTTGAATTTTAAATTATAATTATAATCATAGCGTGTATGATTGAATTCTCCCATAAAAACTTTTAATTATTTAGTGGAGCTCAACTAAATTAGCAAAGTGGTGTAGGGTATCATAAAATCGGCCCCGCCCGACTTTAGGACTTTCTTTACTGGTTTTCATTTTTAAATTTTATTGAATGAAATCAAAAAATGTTGGAAATAGCATCAAATTTTAGAATGAGTTTCGATTTGTTCGCATTGGTCACCTTTGGCACGAATTATTGCCTTCAAATTGCCATTGAAACCGTCACATGCTGCCCGTATGTTCTGTGGTATTTTGGACCATTCCCGGCGAAGCGCTTGCTTGAGGTGATCGACACTTTGGTATTTTTTAGTGCCAACCTTGCTTTCCGAAATACTCCAGACACAATAGTCCAACGGATTGGTATCCAGAGATTTTGGTGGCCATTGTGCGCTGGAAATGAAGCGAGGGACCTCATTTTCTAATCGCTGCGCGTGCTGAGTCCTCTTGGAATGTCCAAGGTCTGCGGCCAAAATGTGCGCGTGCCCAAGGCTTTAATACATCCTCCAGAATATTTTCGGGATAATATTCGGCATTTATTCTCATGTCACGGTCGATTAATACGAGCAGAGAGCGACCATCGGCTGTTATGGTGGCCCACACCATCACCAATGCTTGAGTTCTGATGGCCCATACCATTACCAATGCTTGAGTTCTGGTGGCCAACCGAAGGTGCACATTTTCAGCTGACCTCTTTGGCCCGCTGGACAACGAATGTTTTCTCATCGAAGAAATCCAAATTCGGCAGTTCACCACTTTCGGCCATGCGATTAAACTCTTTAGCTCTTTTGAATCTATTTTCTTTCTGTTGCGGTGCATGCACTTATTGGAATTTAAATTGCTATACTCCGAGCTCATTTTTCAATATTTGCTGAATGGAATATTGCAGTATGTTCAGCTCACGAGCCCTTTTTTGGGCACTGCGACGAGGGACGACGAAGTGGACGAAAGAAAACAGCAACATCAGCTGAAATGGTTCTAAAAGTAAAGAAGCGACTTGATCGAATCTTTACTTTTAGAACCATTTCAGCTGATGTTGCTGTTTTCTTTTGTCCACTTCCAGTATCACGGTAACGAGCTATGTTACGAGACACAACAAATTTATTCACATTTAAATGTTAGAGTACTCTTACGATAGCCACTTGCGCTTTTCCAGCCAAATATAAAGAAATCACACTATCGCGCTTGAATTCCATCACGAATAACTTTTTTTCTGGAAAATGCTCACCTAAATGCTTTTGTACGCTTGTAAACAATATAATGAGCTGTCACTGGAATAATTTTAATAGCTGTCGCACGAGTGGCTTAGAATTCACAGCAGACTGAAGCTTGGTTGCAGCTTTTTCTTATCACCCTGTAATTGCTAGTCAAAAGTTTAACAAGGAAGAGAGAACCGAAATATCTTTTAGATCTATGGTTGACAAAAATATTGAGATACACGAAGTTTACTGGAAATCGTGAACTTGTTTCGCTAGTTATGAGAGATATTGGTATTTAAAAATTTGACCCATTGGGGGGGAGGTACCATAGGAGACAGCACGATGTCTGTCACTTTCACGCAAGGTCTTGTTTTAATAAAAATATTGCGATGTCTTAAAATTGAAAAGAATCAGAAGCTTATTTCGCATTTTATGAGTGTTTAAGTTATTCAAAATTTCGACACTATTGTGAGGCAAGTACCAGAAAAAGTGCATCCATATATTCTTCTATCTTCACACCATATATTGTTTTAATAAAAATATTGTGGTGTGTGAAATTTGGAACAGAATTGGATGCTCAATTCGCTTTTGTGATCGGTTTGGTTATTTAAAATTTTGACCCTTTGTGGGGGAGGTGCTTGATGGAGTGTGCCAATATTGTCCATTTACCTCGCACCAATAGAAATATTGGTATTTGAAAAGTTTGAACAAAATTGAATGATCATTTCTTGTTCTATAAGGTGAATAATTTTTACCTTTAAATTTTTGACTCTTTGTGGGAAAGGTACTTGATGTAGCGGACCAGTGTTGTCCATTTACAAACTCGATCTAAGTATGACGATAATATTACTATGTACAAACTTTGGAACAAATTGGATACTCTCTTCGAGAGTTATCGTTCGCACCAGCCTGAGAGACAGACGAACGGATTCCCCTAGATCGACTTCAAATGTCCAGAAACGGATTTGATCCAAAGACACCTAGTAGAGGTTCATATTTTATAAAAGTAAAATTGTTCAAAATGTTTACTTTTTGTGTGAGAGGTACAAGAAAGAGTTGTCCGACATACTTCTTATTCACACTAGCTCTTGTGTTGATGCTCATTTACTCTTTTTTGAGCTAAATATTTATTCAAAATGTTGACCCGTTGTGGGGGAGGTACCTCAAGGAATTGTCCAAAATACTCCCTTTTTCACATCAGAGCTTGTGTTGGTATAAATATTGAGATGTGCGAAATTTGACAATCTTACCCTTATTTGACATTTTGAGGAGTTATGATTATTCAAAATTTTGACCTTTTGTGGGGGAGGTACTTGGTGGAGATTGTCCATGTTTGCACCCAGCCTATCACTGACATTACAGGATTTACAAAATTGGATAATTCTTTTTTGTTCTATGAGTGGAGGAGGTACCCATTTCCGAATGAAATATTAAAAATAATATTACGATGTACCAAGTTTGGACCAAATTGTATACTCCCTTCGAGAGTTGTCGTGCTGACCAACAAGACCAACAGACCGTAGATCGACTCAAATTGTCCTAAAATAGATTTGGTCTAAAGATACTTAGGGTCTAAAACCGTTATTACGATGAGGCATGTTATGGCCGTATCAAGTGATATATACCCTCTGTAGCTGAGGGTATAAAAAAAAAACGTGGAATTTTTATATAAGATACTCTAGACCACCCTTTGTTTTTATACCCTCAACCATGAAAAGGAGGTACCTAAATGTATCTCCATGATCAGCATAAAATTCTAAATACTTTTAACGATGCCTGTTGAAATCACGATAGAAGTTGAACTTTGCATTTTTTCGCACAACAACATTGTTCAAATTGGTCTACGTTTTCCATATAACGGCATTCACCCATATTCGGTAATTTGATAGTCCTAGCCACATTTTTGATGATTCCAAAAAAGAGGAACAAAACATTTATATAAGTTTAATCGAAGTTTCTTTAAAATTAGTTTTTGTTAACATCCATTTTTAATACGGTTCCAGAAATAGTTTATTTACAATTTCCAATAGAATTCTAACGAAAGTGCTCTTAAATAAATCATACAACTCAAACAAAATTCCAACTTCCATTAAACAAAATAAATCCCACAATTGATTTATTTGTATGCAAATCAAACTTTCACAATTTATTTTCAAAATTCCAGCCCACCGGCTTAACGTTTATCATAAGACTTCTGCAGTAGCCAAATCTCCATTTGATTTGGTTTTTGATGTTGTTGATTGACAATTTTTCTTTATTGTCCGAATCAGAAAAGGGCAAAAACGATGAAAGGAAAGTGCGATATAATTAAATCAAATTGACATTTTTCATCTATTATCCGAGTGTATCTGAAAGTTTAATAAAAGCAAACATTGGATGGCGAAGAAGGAAAAGATAAATAAAGTAGAAAAAATATTTTTAAATATTACTCAAGAGTTGCGTAGGTTTATTATTTACATTATTCAGCAGCAGCACAACAACTCAAGTGAAGAAATTAGATACAGCGATTGAATCAAGCGGTCTCTTGTACGCAATTTCCTACCCAAACAGACAATGTTGGAAGTGAAGTAATACATTCACCTCTTGATGTGGTCATAATGTGGGTTTTGAACAATGCCACCGCAATTTGTCATAAATGTATACTGCTGACTCTGGGAAATATTTAAATCAGGAAAGAGCATAAAATTATAATTGTATTTTTGCTATTGACTCGAAAATTGTGTTTTTTTTTTTTTTTTGAGAGACTAGAATACTCTCATTTGAATTTTAAACATTTTTTCTAAGAATCACAATTGAACAATTCCCATTGAAATTTTTGGTTTTAATAATCTATTGGAATCGAAAACTCAACCGATTTCAATAAAATTTGGCAATTTTTTTTTTTGTACCGAATTTCATCTCTGTATCCGAATTTCATTGGAATCGGACATACATATCGTGTTTGGTCCATCAAATATGGAAAATCGGCCAAAAATATATATGAGAGTTGTATCCAAATCTTAACCGATATCAATATATTTCAACAAATTTATTTCTGTACCTAATTCCGTCACTCATTCCGAATTTCATTGGAATCGGACATACATATCGTGTCTGGTGCTTTAGATGTGTGAAATCGGTGAAAAAATATATGGGAGCTATATTCAAATCGTTGCTGGTTTATCTACGTAAAGTAACGTTTGTGTTTTTTAAGTGAAAGTATTTAGTTTTTTTTTTTTTTTTTTGTAAAAATTGTAATTTAAAAAAAAAAGTTGATAAAACTTTGAAAAAAATTGATAAAATTTTTTCGATATATCGGAAAACTATATGGAGTGAAAACAAGTAAAGAAAACTTAAAGGTCGGGCGTGGCAGACTTTATGATACCCTACACCACTATGCATATTTAGTAGAGCTCCCGTAACAAAAGAATTTTTTACAAGTAGATCATACCACCTATCAACATTTGGCTTTAGAGCAGTTATAGTTTGCTATAGAGTGCACGATATCACTTGGAGAAAGATTATATTAAAAAATGTGTATCGGAGCCGAGTTGCACGAAATGGAAACGTACGTACCGAAATTTACCCAATTTGGCTAGATATCAGCCATTATTTTCACAATAAACCTGAAATTGGTTTAAGGATATATATGAGAGTTATATGCAGTTATCGATAAAATGTGGCAAAGGTATTTCCGAACTTTATAAGATATCTGGTACCAAATATCATTGCTGTCGAATGCATATTACGAATGTGAGGGACTCATATATATTTGCACCGATTTTTTTTTTAATTTGATTTACTTGCTTCTAGACTGAATTTGGACGGTTGTACAAAAACCCAGGACTTTTTGACGGATATTGGCCATTTGGTGAACAATTAATCCGAAATCGGTTGAAGATATATATGGGATCTATATCCAAATCTGAACCGATCATGATAAAATTTGGCTGAGGTGTTTTCGAGCTCTATAAGATATCTGGTACTAAATATCATTGTTGTCGAATGCATATTACTAATGTTGGGGACTTAAACATCAAATCAGATGAAACATATATATGGGAGCTATAGCTATATCTGCACCGATTTTCACCAAATTTTATGTACTTGCTTCTAGACTGAATTCGGTCGGATATGCCAAAATTTAGGTCATTTGGGCTAATATTGGCTATTTGGTGCACAATTAACCCGAAATCGGTTAAGGATATATAAATGGGAGATGTATCCAAATCTGAATCGATCTTGAAAAAAATTGATACAATTATTTCAGAGCTGTATCTGATATCTGGTACCAAATATCATTGTTGTGGAATGCATATTACGCTTGTGTGGGACTTAAAACCCCAAATCGGATGAAACATATCTAGGGAGCTATGGCTATATCTGAACCGATTTTCACCAAATTTGAAGCACATGCTTGTAGGCTGATATCAGCCATTTTGTGCACAACGAACCTAAAATCGGATGAATATGTATATGGGAGATATATCTAAATTTTTACCGATTTTCACCAATTCCAATAGGCTTCGTCCTTGAGCCAAACAAATGTTATTTAGAAAATTTCATCTCAATCGAATAATAAATGTGACCGGCATTTGTTTACAAAAATACATGGACAGACGGACAGACAGACGGACGGACATGGATAAATCGACTCAAAATGTGATTCTATGCAGATTATCCAAAGGAACTATGAGTCTATCTCGTTTCCTTCTCCATGTTACAAACAAATGAACAAAGACGTAATACCCTTGTGACAATGTGGTGTAGGGTATAAAAATCGGGAAGGACCTAAAATTTTAATTTTGTATTTTAGTATGGAATGTCATCTTTCGTAATCGTAAAAAAATCGTGCCGTTTTTACTTAATTTAAAAAAACTTTGAAGATAGTCAGCTGATTTTGCGGTAAATGTACTGTGATGTAGTTTGTTTTATGTTTTTGTTGTTCTTTTAAATACGTTTCTCTTGATCCGATTTAAGGCAATGAGAAAAAATTAAGGAAGAAACACCATAATGATATTTTTTTTTTTAAATCAGTTACATTTTTTTAATATATCGATTAGGTTATGGTCTATTTCAGATAGGAAGGCTTTATATCCACACAATTTGTAGTTATCATGTAGTCGGAAAAGCGTTATTCTTTTATATATATGATGAATGATATATGAATGAAATTGTTGGTAATTTTTTGCACAAAGGTTGTGGTAATAACTTTATATAAAAATTTGGAGTCCAATTTTGGGTCTGAATTCTCGCATTCGCAACCGAAAAAAATGGATTGAAAAGTAAACTTGAATATGATTTTTTTTAGAAACTACTAAATATCGAATATTGGATTGAGTTTTCATTAACTTATAGTGTGAAGACTCAAATTCATTCCGACCGATTATTTTTTTTTTTTTTTTGATATCTAACGCGAAATTTTGACCCCAGGACAAAAATAACACGATTCACTGCCGTTTTATTGTTCCTTCTAATTTAATTTCTTGTCATGTTAGAATCTCTTTCTACCATTTCTTGCAGATAGTTTTTAACATTTTCTCTGCTGTCATTCGGTGATTCTCAATATAAACAACATTTTTGTCACAATAGCTCACCTATAAAAAATTGTATTTGCCCCTATCATAATATTAACAACTCCACAGGTATCAGAAGCATTTTTATCTCACCATTGTTTGTGGTCCACTGCTATGACATAATAGTTTTACTATTTATGACAACACACCGACGAAATTAATAGAAGAAAAATAAAAAAGATAGAAATACATTTCTCACTCATAAAAAGGTGAAACAATAAACATCTTTATAACCCCTGTCAGTGTCCAAGAAAGTCATAAATTTCGCTTAACCAGCAAATGAAACGGAGCAGCAGATAGACGGACGGAGACCCCCTCTTGGCTGGAACAAAACACTCATCTGTGAAGGCAAATGTATTGTTAGATTAGTTCTACCTGGTTGGTTGTCAATGAATTTTCGTGGACACTACCTTTTTCCCCATTTACCATAGACCAACCGAATATTGCCTTATCTTATTTTCTCTGAGTCTGTGTCTCCCTCGGGCCCAACTTCTCTCCCCTCTCCCAACATTTCACATCACAATTGAATGTATTAAATGACACAACAACGTTTAAATGCCCATAAAAACGACCGACCAACTGGGAAAAAATCCCTACCCAACACAATGATGAGATGAGACTATGAAAAGAACAATGCAAAATAAAAGCGTATACAGAGGAAGAACAAAAAAAAAAACGGAACAACAACAGCAATGCATAGACCGAAATGAAGTTACAACAGTTAAAAGATATCTCTCTATTCAGTTTGGCTTTATAGGGTTAATCCTCTGTAATATCTTCAACTCTATACACTTTTATTGTTACGGAATCAAGAGCCTGTTGTTTTTTTTTGTATCCCCACGAAGTCGAGGAGAATGCTGGAATTAAGGTAACATAACAATGCTAGGAGGAGGGAAACAGAATGGATGAAACAAAAAGTTATTAAATAATGTAAATAGTATGTGTGTGCATGTATGTGTGTGCTGCAAAGTAAGTCAAGTAGCAGAGTAGTGGTTTTTAGTTTGGTTAAGCTCTAAAGAGTTTAAGGATAATTTAATAAAAATATTTATAATTTAAAATATTTATAATTTAAGATATTTCAAATAATGGATCGATTTGAATTGGAAAATGGAAAGAAGATAACAATTATTTGGAAAAGGATTTCACCGATCAATGAACTTCTTGTTTAATCTGTACACTCATAATTTATTTTGTATACCCTCCACCATAGTATGGGGGGTATATCAATTTTAGGCCTAACAAAATGTATATATTATTGATCAGTGTCTGCTGTAACTACGCTGGAGTGAAAACGAATTAAGACAGGAACCTACAATTTTGCAAAGATCAGTCTTCGGTCTGCAGGCAGGTCAAGTTCGAAGATGGGCTATATTGGTTCACGATATAGTAGAGGTTCTCCCCGATATCCGATATTTTCATGATTTTAGCCACATTTTCAATGGAATTGTTTCAAAATCCTCGCCAGAACTTTATTTTGAGTACTTTACCCTCCCGGAAGAGAATTGTCTACATAGGGCCATGGTATAGTATAGGTCCCAAAAACAGGTATTCAGTATCTTGATGACTTTAACGACATATTTACCGGGATTGTTTTAAATTTCGTATTTAAAATTCATGATGATAACTTCCAGTATTCGGTATTTTGATGATTATAGGGACATTGTTCACCGCAATCATTTCTAATTTCGTATGTAAAGCTCGTAATGGGTAATACAACCAATGACGGAGAATTGACTATGTGGGCCTACGACTTCATTCAACCCACATATACCGACACCTCCCTTTTTTCAGTATTTTGATGACATTGCCCAAATTTTTTACCGGAATTATTTCAAATTTCGAATTTTACGTTCGTAATGTGGCGTTTCCACTGCACTTGATTCGCTCTCTATTCGTTGTTTGACCCTTAACTATGAAAAAACTACGTTATTCTTCACACAAAATTTTCTGAGCGAACACTCATATTTGTACGTTGTTCAAATCAAATCACTCTCAGAACAACGAAAAAATATGTCCCATCCTTAACAAATGAGAGCATTTATCGAAAAAATAAATTATGACATTTAAAAATTAAATATAGAAAAATTTAATGAAATTTCAAAAATTTTTGGGAAGACTTAAAATTATGAATGAAAACTACAATGTTGAATGGCGTATGTACATTCAAACGAAAGTACATTTTGTTTTCTCTCTCATTCGAGGTACGCATTTTATCCACAAGTTGAATTTTCCACAGAAAACTGCAAACAAAAGAGGCAATATTTTCAAAAACTTTGTATCGGCAGAAAAAATGTTTGACAAGTGTCTCTCCAGCAAAATTTAAAAATAGAAAAATACAAAAATATGTTCAAAATGTCAACATTTACACAAAAAGTTGAAAACGTGAATGAAAATTATAATATTAATGATATAATAAATATTTGGGAGAAAAACAATCATTTCTTCGGCGAAGCGCTTGCTTGAGGTGATCGACACTTTGGTATTTTTTAGTGCCAACCTTGCTTTCCGAAATACTCCAGACACAATAGTCCAACGGATTGGTATCCAGAGATTTTGGTGGCCATTGTGCGCTGGAAATGAAGCGAGGGACCTCATTTTCTAATCGCTGCGCGTGCTGAGTCCTCTTGGAATGTCCAAGGTCTGCGGCCAAAATGTGCGCGTGCCCAAGGCTTTAATACATCCTCCAGAATATTTTCGGGATAATATTCGGCATTTATTCTCATGTCACGGTCGATTAATACGAGCAGAGAGCGACCATCGGCTGTTATGGTGGCCCACACCATCACCAATGCTTGAGTTCTGATGGCCCATACCATTACCAATGCTTGAGTTCTGGTGGCCAACCGAAGGTGCACATTTTCAGCTGACCTCTTTGGCCCGCTGGACAACGAATGTTTTCTCATCGAAGAAATCCAAATTCGGCAGTTCACCACTTTCGGCCATGCGATTAAACTCTTTAGCTCTTTTGAATCTATTTTCTTTCTGTTGCGGTGCATGCACTTATTGGAATTTAAATTGCTATACTCCGAGCTCATTTTTCAATATTTGCTGAATGGAATATTGCAGTATGTTCAGCTCACGAGCCCTTTTTTGGGCACTGCGACGAGGGACGACGAAGTGGACGAAAGAAAACAGCAACATCAGCTGAAATGGTTCTAAAAGTAAAGAAGCGACTTGATCGAATCTTTACTTTTAGAACCATTTCAGCTGATGTTGCTGTTTTCTTTTGTCCACTTCCAGTATCACGGTAACGAGCTATGTTACGAGACACAACAAATTTATTCACATTTAAATGTTAGAGTACTCTTACGATAGCCACTTGCGCTTTTCCAGCCAAATATAAAGAAATCACACTATCGCGCTTGAATTCCATCACGAAAAACTTTTTTTCTGGAAAATGCTCACCTAAATGCTTTTGTACGCTTGTAAACAATATAATGAGCTGTCACTGGAATAATTTTAATAGCTGTCGCACGAGTGGCTTAGAATTCACAGCAGACTGAAGCTTGGTTGCAGCTTTTTCTTATCACCCTGTAATTGCTAGTCAAAAGTTTAACAAGGAAGAGAGAACCGAAATATCTTTTAGATCTATGGTTGACAAAAATATTGAGATACACGAAGTTTACTGGAAATCGTGAACTTGTTTCGCTAGTTATGAGAGATATTGGTATTTAAAAATTTGACCCATTGGGGGGGAGGTACCATAGGAGACAGCACGATGTCTGTCACTTTCACGCAAGGTCTTGTTTTAATAAAAATATTGCGATGTCTTAAAATTGAAAAGAATCAGAAGCTTATTTCGCATTTTATGAGTGTTTAAGTTATTCAAAATTTCGACACTATTGTGAGGCAAGTACCAGAAAAAGTGCATCCATATATTCTTCTATCTTCACACCATATATTGTTTTAATAAAAATATTGTGGTGTGTGAAATTTGGAACAGAATTGGATGCTCAATTCGCTTTTGTGATCGGTTTGGTTATTTAAAATTTTGACCCTTTGTGGGGGAGGTGCTTGATGGAGTGTGCCAATATTGTCCATTTACCTCGCACCAATAGAAATATTGGTATTTGAAAAGTTTGAACAAAATTGAATGATCATTTCTTGTTCTATAAGGTGAATAATTTTTACCTTTAAATTTTTGACTCTTTGTGGGAAAGGTACTTGATGTAGCGGACCAGTGTTGTCCATTTACAAACTCGATCTAAGTATGACGATAATATTACTATGTACAAACTTTGGAACAAATTGGATACTCTCTTCGAGAGTTATCGTTCGCACCAGCCTGAGAGACAGACGAACGGATTCCCCTAGATCGACTTCAAATGTCCAGAAACGGATTTGATCCAAAGACACCTAGTAGAGGTTCATATTTTATAAAAGTAAAATTGTTCAAAATGTTTACTTTTTGTGTGAGAGGTACAAGAAAGAGTTGTCCGACATACTTCTTATTCACACTAGCTCTTGTGTTGATGCTCATTTACTCTTTTTTGAGCTAAATATTTATTCAAAATGTTGACCCGTTGTGGGGGAGGTACCTCAAGGAATTGTCCAAAATACTCCCTTTTTCACATCAGAGCTTGTGTTGGTATAAATATTGAGATGTGCGAAATTTGACAATCTTACCCTTATTTGACATTTTGAGGAGTTATGATTATTCAAAATTTTGACCTTTTGTGGGGGAGGTACTTGGTGGAGATTGTCCATGTTTGCACCCAGCCTATCACTGACATTACAGGATTTACAAAATTGGATAATTCTTTTTGTTCTATGAGTGGAGGAGGTACCCATTTCCGAATGAAATATTAAAAATAATATTACGATGTACCAAGTTTGGACCAAATTGTATACTCCCTTCGAGAGTTGTCGTGCTGACCAACAAGACCAACAGACCGTAGATCGACTCAAATTGTCCTAAAATAGATTTGGTCTAAAGATACTTAGGGTCTAAAACCGTTATTACGATGAGGCATGTTATGGCCGTATCAAGTGATATATACCCTCTGTAGCTGAGGGTATAAAAAAAAAACGTGGAATTTTTATATAAGATACTCTAGACCACCCTTTGTTTTTATACCCTCAACCATGAAAAGGAGGTACCTAAATGTATCTCCATGATCAGCATAAAATTCTAAATACTTTTAACGATGCCTGTTGAAATCACGATAGAAGTTGAACTTTGCATTTTTTCGCACAACAACATTGTTCAAATTGGTCTACGTTTTCCATATAACGGCATTCACCCATATTCGGTAATTTGATAGTCCTAGCCACATTTTTGATGATTCCAAAAAAGAGGAACAAAACATTTATATAAGTTTAATCGAAGTTTCTTTAAAATTAGTTTTTGTTAACATCCATTTTTAATACGGTTCCAGAAATAGTTTATTTACAATTTCCAATAGAATTCTAACGAAAGTGCTCTTAAATAAATCATACAACTCAAACAAAATTCCAACTTCCATTAAACAAAATAAATCCCACAATTGATTTATTTGTATGCAAATCAAACTTTCACAATTTATTTTCAAAATTCCAGCCCACCGGCTTAACGTTTATCATAAGACTTCTGCAGTAGCCAAATCTCCATTTGATTTGGTTTTTGATGTTGTTGATTGACAATTTTTCTTTATTGTCCGAATCAGAAAAGGGCAAAAACGATGAAAGGAAAGTGCGATATAATTAAATCAAATTGACATTTTTCATCTATTATCCGAGTGTATCTGAAAGTTTAATAAAAGCAAACATTGGATGGCGAAGAAGGAAAAGATAAATAAAGTAGAAAAAATATTTTTAAATATTACTCAAGAGTTGCGTAGGTTTATTATTTACATTATTCAGCAGCAGCACAACAACTCAAGTGAAGAAATTAGATACAGCGATTGAATCAAGCGGTCTCTTGTACGCAATTTCCTACCCAAACAGACAATGTTGGAAGTGAAGTAATACATTCACCTCTTGATGTGGTCATAATGTGGGTTTTGAACAATGCCACCGCAATTTGTCATAAATGTATACTGCTGACTCTGGGAAATATTTAAATCAGGAAAGAGCATAAAATTATAATTGTATTTTTGCTATTGACTCGAAAATTGTGTTTTTTTTTTTTTTTTGAGAGACTAGAATACTCTCATTTGAATTTTAAACATTTTTTCTAAGAATCACAATTGAACAATTCCCATTGAAATTTTTGGTTTTAATAATCTATTGGAATCGAAAACTCAACCGATTTCAATAAAATTTGGCAATTTTTTTTTTTTGTACCGAATTTCATCTCTGTATCCGAATTTCATTGGAATCGGACATACATATCGTGTTTGGTCCATCAAATATGGAAAATCGGCCAAAAATATATATGAGAGTTGTATCCAAATCTTAACCGATATCAATATATTTCAACAAATTTATTTCTGTACCTAATTCCGTCACTCATTCCGAATTTCATTGGAATCGGACATACATATCGTGTCTGGTGCTTTAGATGTGTGAAATCGGTGAAAAAATATATGGGAGCTATATTCAAATCGTTGCTGGTTTATCTACGTAAAGTAACGTTTGTGTTTTTTAAGTGAAAGTATTTAGTTTTTTTTTTTTTTTTTTTGTAAAAATTGTAATTTAAAAAAAAAAGTTGATAAAACTTTGAAAAAAATTGATAAAATTTTTTCGATATATCGGAAAACTATATGGAGTGAAAACAAGTAAAGAAAACTTAAAGGTCGGGCGTGGCAGACTTTATGATACCCTACACCACTATGCATATTTAGTAGAGCTCCCGTAACAAAAGAATTTTTTACAAGTAGATCATACCACCTATCAACATTTGGCTTTAGAGCAGTTATAGTTTGCTATAGAGTGCACGATATCACTTGGAGAAAGATTATATTAAAAAATGTGTATCGGAGCCGAGTTGCACGAAATGGAAACGTACGTACCGAAATTTACCCAATTTGGCTAGATATCAGCCATTATTTTCACAATAAACCTGAAATTGGTTTAAGGATATATATGAGAGTTATATGCAGTTATCGATAAAATGTGGCAAAGGTATTTCCGAACTTTATAAGATATCTGGTACCAAATATCATTGCTGTCGAATGCATATTACGAATGTGAGGGACTCATATATATTTGCACCGATTTTTTTTTTTAATTTGATTTACTTGCTTCTAGACTGAATTTGGACGGTTGTACAAAAACCCAGGACTTTTTGACGGATATTGGCCATTTGGTGAACAATTAATCCGAAATCGGTTGAAGATATATATGGGATCTATATCCAAATCTGAACCGATCATGATAAAATTTGGCTGAGGTGTTTTCGAGCTCTATAAGATATCTGGTACTAAATATCATTGTTGTCGAATGCATATTACTAATGTTGGGGACTTAAACATCAAATCAGATGAAACATATATATGGGAGCTATAGCTATATCTGCACCGATTTTCACCAAATTTTATGTACTTGCTTCTAGACTGAATTCGGTCGGATATGATATGAAAATTTAGGTCATTTGGGCTAATATTGGCTATTTGGTGCACAATTAACCCGAAATCGGTTAAGGATATATAAATGGGAGATGTATCCAAATCTGAATCGATCTTGAAAAAAATTGATACAATTATTTCAGAGCTGTATCTGATATCTGGTACCAAATATCATTGTTGTGGAATGCATATTACGCTTGTGTGGGACTTAAAACCCCAAATCGGATGAAACATATCTAGGGAGCTATGGCTATATCTGAACCGATTTTCACCAAATTTGAAGCACATGCTTGTAGGCTGATATCAGCCATTTTGTGCACAACGAACCTAAAATCGGATGAATATGTATATGGGAGATATATCTAAATTTTTACCGATTTTCACCAATTCCAATAGGCTTCGTCCTTGAGCCAAACAAATGTTATTTAGAAAATTTCATCTCAATCGAATAATAAATGTGACCGGCATTTGTTTACAAAAATACATGGACAGACGGACAGACAGACGGACGGACATGGATAAATCGACTCAAAATGTGATTCTATGCAGATTATCCAAAGGAACTATGAGTCTATCTCGTTTCCTTCTCCATGTTACAAACAAATGAACAAAGACGTAATACCCTTGTGACAATGTGGTGTAGGGTATAAAAATCGGGAAGGACCTAAAATTTTAATTTTGTATTTTAGTATGGAATGTCATCTTTCGTAATCGTAAAAAAATCGTGCCGTTTTTACTTAATTTAAAAAACTTTGAAGATAGTCAGCTGATTTTGCGGTAAATGTACTGTGATGTAGTTTGTTTTATGTTTTTGTTGTTCTTTTAAATACGTTTCTCTTGATCCGATTTAAGGCAATGAGAAAAAATTAAGGAAGAAACACCATAATGATATTTTTTTTTTAAATCAGTTACATTTTTTTTAATATATCGATTAGGTTATGGTCTATTTCAGATAGGAAGGCTTTATATCCACACAATTTGTAGTTATCATGTAGTCGGAAAAGCGTTATTCTTTTATATATATGATGAATGATATATGAATGAAATTGTTGGTAATTTTTTGCACAAAGGTTGTGGTAATAACTTTATATAAAAATTTGGAGTCCAATTTTGGGTCTGAATTCTCGCATTCGCAACCGAAAAAAATGGATTGAAAAGTAAACTTGAATATGATTTTTTTTAGAAACTACTAAATATCGAATATTGGATTGAGTTTTCATTAACTTATAGTGTGAAGACTCAAATTCATTCCGACCGATTATTTTTTTTTTTTTTTGATATCTAACGCGAAATTTTGACCCCAGGACAAAAATAACACGATTCACTGCCGTTTTATTGTTCCTTCTAATTTAATTTCTTGACATGTTAGAATCTCTTTCTACCATTTCTTGCAGATAGTTTTTAACATTTTCTCTGCTGTCATTCGGTGATTCTCAATATAAACAACATTTTTGTCACAATAGCTCACCTATAAAAAATTGTATTTGCCCCTATCATAATATTAACAACTCCACAGGTATCAGAAGCATTTTTATCTCACCATTGTTTGTGGTCCACTGCTATGACATAATAGTTTTACTATTTATGACAACACACCGACGAAATTAATAGAAGAAAAATAAAAAAGATAGAAATACATTTCTCACTCATAAAAAGGTGAAACAATAAACATCTTACAACAGTTTAAAGATATCTCTCTATTCAGTTTGGCTTTATAGGGTTAATCCTCTGTAATATCTTCAACTCTATACACTTTTATTGTTACGGAATCAAGAGCCTGTTGTTTTTTTTGTATCCCCACGAAGTCGAGGAGAATGCTGGAATTAAGGTAACATAACAATGCTAGGAGGAGGGAAACAGAATGGATGAAACAAAAAGTTATTAAATAATGTAAATAGTATGTGTGTGCATGTATGTGTGTGCTGCAAAGTAAGTCAAGTAGCAGAGTAGTGGTTTTTAGTTTGGTTAAGCTCTAAAGAGTTTAAGGATAATTTAATAAAAATATTTATAATTTAAAATATTTATAATTTAAGATATTTCAAATAATGGATCGATTTGAATTGGAAAATGGAAAGAAGATAACAATTATTTGGAAAAGGATTTCACCGATCAATGAACTTCTTGTTTAATCTGTACACTCATAATTTATTTTGTATACCCTCCACCATAGTATGGGGGGTATATCAATTTTAGGCCTAACAAAATGTATATATTATTGATCAGTGTCTGCTGTAACTACGCTGGAGTGAAAACGAATTAAGACAGGAACCTACAATTTTGCAAAGATCAGTCTTCGGTCTGCAGGCAGGTCAAGTTCGAAGATGGGCTATATTGGTTCACGATATAGTAGAGCCCTCATTTAACGGTTCTCCCCGATATCCGATATTTTCATGATTTTAGCCACATTTTCAATGGAATTGTTTCAAAATCCTCGCCAGAACTTTATTTTGAGTACTTTACCCTCCCGGAAGAGAATTGTCTACATAGGGCCATGGTATAGTATAGGTCCCAAAAACAGGTATTCAGTATCTTGATGACTTTAACGACATATTTACCGGGATTGTTTTAAATTTCGTATTTAAAATTCATGATGATAACTTCCAGTATTCGGTATTTTGATGATTATAGGGACATTGTTCACCGCAATCATTTCTAATTTCGTATGTAAAGCTCGTAATGGGTAATACAACCAATGACGGAGAATTGACTATGTGGGCCTACGACTTCATTCAACCCACATATACCGACACCTCCCTTTTTTCAGTATTTTGATGACATTGCCCAAATTTTTTACCGGAATTATTTCAAATTTCGAATTTTACGTTCGTAATGTGTGCTACAACCTATGACAACAATTATTAATGCAGGGCCACGTCTTCGTAAATTTTTGGAATTTTTTCAAGTTAATTCAAAATTTTGGAAGTTTTTAAAAGCTCGGCCTGGCCGAACTTAGCTTATTTTTATACCCTCCCTCTTGAAAATGTGGGTATATCAACTTTACCATTCCTTTTGTAACATCCCTAAATATTCGTCGTAGACCCCATAAAGTATATATATTCATGATCACCATAAAATTCTAAGTCGATTTAATAATGTCCGTCTGTCTGTCTATTGAAATCACGATACCGCCCACCATTATTTGACGTAGAGCTTCAAAATTTGGCACAACAATTTGTATTGTGCCTACGATGGTTGGTATTGAAAATGAGATATATTGGGCCACGTTTTGGTAGAGCCGCCATATAACGGTACCTCCCGATATTCTGTATTTTGATGACTTTAGTGACATCATTCATAGGGATTGTTTCAAATTTCATAATGAAAGTTCGTAATGGGTACTACAACCTGTGACAAAACAAATACCTATGCGGGTCCAGGTTTACGTATAGTTCTAATATAACTGTACAGGGTTGCCCATATTCGACGGACCCATCTGGCAACGCCATAACTTTTGACAGAGATGTCACATCGCTTAATGACATACCGCGTTTGAAGCGTCAGTCCAAGCAGATTTTTACCATGAACCAATACACGCCACGCGAGCGCTCTGAAATTTACATTCAACAGAAGAAGTCAATTGTGAAAACTCAACGCGTTTTTAAAACATTAAAAAATGTGAGAAGTGCGCCTTCTAAGAACATTTTTCGAACAAATTTTCGACTGGTAAGGCTCTTTCTAATTTGAAGAGGCCATATAAAAGTCGACCAAGGCGATCGACCGAGAACATCGCTGCCGTACGAGCCAGTGTTGAGAGGTCCCCAAGAACACCCCAAAAACGCCGTTCTCAGCAAAATTCAATTGACGCAAAGAATGTTGCCTGCGGACAAGCCTCGTCGATTGGAATGGGCCCAAAGGTCCGTCGAATATTTTGCTAATTTTCGCCACTTTTTTCCAGGGATTTGTCTACAAATTGGTATTTGTAGTGTTTAATGGGTACTAGCTCCTGTGGCGGAGCATTGTATGTATATGTCCACGTTTTCGTATAGCCGCCATAGAACGGTACATCGCGATATTCAGTATTTTGATTATTTTTGTCAAATTTTTTTACGGATTTGTCGAAAAATTAGTAAACGTAGATCATAATGGGTTCTAGTTCCGTATTTCGTATTGGTATTTGTAGGTCATAATGGGTTCTAGTTCTACGTTTTCGTGTAGCCCCCATATAACGGTACCTCCCGATATTCGTTATTTTGTTATTTTTTTTTTACATGATCCACGGATTCGTCTAAAAATTGGTCTTTGTAGTTCTAAATAAGGTTTTGCTCCAGTGGCAGAACATTGAATATCTAGACCCATGTTTACCTATAGCCGCCATGAAATGGTACTCACTAATATTCGGAATTTTGGTAATCATTGTCACATTTGCCAACGGAATTTGATATTTAAGACTTTCACTAGATAACAATCCTTGTAGTATAAATTTGTCTAAATGGGTACCCTTTTTGGTATGGCCCCCATATTACGGACTCACTCAATTTATGTTTTTTTTTTTTTTTTAAGTGAAACAGCATTATCCACACGTTGTTACTGTTTTTTTAATTTATAGTGGAACACGCTCTAATTAAGATTCTTCTATATAAAAATGTTTTCTTTACCCAATGGTGGAGGGTATTAAAAATTCGACCCAGCCGAACTTAATGTTTTTGTACTTGCTTACTTGTTAATTCTTATACATCCATTTCTTTTGTAGAACTATTGGGATATTTTGTATTTATTATAGAAATATTACCATTGTTATAAATGACAATAAAATGACAATACTAAAAATTCAACTTCCGTTGACTTAACACTTCCGTTTGTGAGGTGAACTCTAAGCAAAAGTATCTGATATTATTGGTCGATCAATAACAGCACTGCACTTCTGGTACTTTTTGTACCTTTAAGGCTTTGATCGCCAACACACCGTCCAAGTGCTTTTCAGCTTTCAATGAAATAGGAGATCCGGTCTCTTGACTTCATGATTTTCAACTGAGAGAGGAGATGTTACTGTTTCGATGTTAATGTCCGCTTTAAAGTATGATATCCCGAACATACTGACGCTCCAATCATAAGGTACAGCTGTGTTTCGTTTCTATGCTTACAGAGTGAGCCACTATTTTGTACCTTTTAGTCCTTTTCGTACTTATAGTGCAAAGTCTGCAACAATATTGAGCCTCAAGGAAAATTCTTGTTATAACGAATTGCTCATTAACAATGTTGTAGCTGTTAGAACCTTTAGAAAGTTTCGGTAGACCTTACACCCTTTTGACTAGAATAGATGAAACCCTAAAAATATATATAGCCTCAGAAAATCATTCAAAGTATCAAGGAAAAATCTTAGAAAATCATTCAAAGTATCAAGGCTCTTTCTCTAATCTTCGTTTGATAGAATTAAAAAAAAAGAAATATCAATTTCCAATTTAACGGTCTGAATTCAAATGTTTGATAGATCTTTAACTAATATATTCCAAAAACTTGATTCTCTAGAAGAATATTTTAAGTATGGTTGATTTTTTTTTTCGTATGATGAGTTTCTTGGACTTGACCCGATAGAATTGACCATTAAAGAGTTCGTGGCACTTGCCTCTTTTGTTCTAACAGGATTGCTAGACAGTATTGCTGACTAAATTTCTATGTATATTGTGCAATATTTCAGATTTCAAATTTCTGAGTATATATAGGTACAAAATAAACATCAAAACTGTAAACCAAATTAAAAAAATTGAAAGCAATATAAAAAAAGACAATAAATATCACAAAATCTAAACAAAAAAAAAAAATAAAAAAATAAAAAAACACAGGGACCGACGAACTGACAGATACACCCAGCTAGATCGATTCAACTCCACTGTATAAGAAGATCCATATATAACATCATGGGTCTATGACCAATTCGAGGTATTACAAATTGTTGGGCAATCAAACTTAAAATACCCGCAACATATTATTATTAAATGCTAAAAAATTCATTTTTTTTCAATATTACATACAACCTGATATGCGAAATTAAAGCTAAAATATGAGACACTGCATTGGCGTTTTGACCACTTTTAGCTAAGATTCCTTAGAATCTATGCATTTTATGTTTGTTGGGCATGGTTAATCTGTCGTGTTATAAAAGGGGTCTTTTGAGTCCTTTTCTTCAAATACGTTCAAAAACTTCATCAGATATTATCGTATAATATCAAAAGTTGGTTGTCAAAAGATGTTACTATAGGTCTCAAAATTGACTAAAACGTCAAAACTAAACTTTAACCCAGAAACACGTTTTTGGAGTTTCTGAGTTTAGGTACAAACGTTGTACAAATCTCATTTTAGGAAGATGAAGTCAAAGATAAAAATGCTCCGCACAAAAAATAAGTCGCCAACAGATATGAAATCTATACGTTCACATTATAATCAACAAAATATCCTTATAAATTTTCCTGAAAACAATGTTTTTCAAAATTTCACTGTAAGACCAAATATAAAAATACTACCCGGGATTTTTCCAGAAATGTGACCGAAGTCACTAACTAGTTGTGCACCAAGTGGTCAATATCAGTCCAAATGACCTAAATGTTGTGCATCGGACCGATCGTCTAATATTTGAATATAGCTCCCATATATATCCTTAATCTGATTTCAGGTTTATTGTGTAAATACTAGCTAATATCAGCCCAAAATGGAGTGAATTTCGGAACGTACGTTTCCATTTGGTGGAACACGGATCCGATATACATTTTTTTAATATAATCCTCTCGAAGTGATATTATCAATGCTATTTGGTATAAAAGATTAAAATGTCTCCGTTAAATTTAGTGAAAATCGATTCAGAATTGGATATACCTCCCATCCCCTCTGAAACCAAATTATAACTGCTCTAAAGCCAAATATTGGTAGGTGGTGCGATCTACTTTAAATAAATTATTTTGTTATGGGGGTTCTACTAAATATACATTGTGGTGTACTGCTTTTTTAATAAAAATTGTAAAAATACATTCGATTAGCATTTGAATAATAGCAACCACCATCACTGAAATACATTACTATGTTTGCTGGATGTGCGAAAATTACGGTACCTGGGCATAATGAAATATGCCCAGTACATTTCAATGAAAGGACTCCAAAGCGCCCCCTAAAGTTGGAAATGTTTACATTCAAAGTCAATTTCCGCTATCGAAAAATATCCTCTTTTTGAAAAGTGTTAAATAAAAATTCAAAGTAGTTTAACTTATCTAGAGATTAATGTTGGTCAAGGTTTCATATAATGAAACTTTCACATTTTGGTGATTTTAAGAATAGCCGATTGGGCCATGAATCAAGCTTTTACATAATGGAGGGCACATCAAGCTCAACCCATCCAAACTTTACGTAACAGAAAAGGGAAAAAGTCCACATTCAGATTATTTTTAGTATTTTATAAATATTAAAATAAAATAAATCTGAGATAAATTTCACAATTGTAATAAATTGATGTCGACCTTTGCACATGCACATTTGTTACGAAAATTTCTGTCTCGGATAAACTGTTATTTTTTTATCATCGGAATACTTGAAAAAGACATATACCGCAACTCTGCTAAGAGGATTTAAGATATTTCCAAAATCTCTACAGTAACTTATAATTTTAAAAGGCAAGCTAATATTTTTTCCTCTTGTATATATAAATAGAAAATTAAAAAATCTTGAATTTTGCTTCTTAAAACTTACTACTTCATAGCTTTTTCAAAGTATGCATTTTAACATCAAACAAATCCTTGGTGCAAAAATAAAGCCATAACATGACCGCATTTACTGCAGCAGTAGTCCTCAGCGGCCAACACGAATTACCAATAATAATTTCATATTCCCGAAGCAAAAAACAAAAAAGTAATAACTGACCTTTTTTACCATTTAATATCAGAAAATGAAGACAAGTCGAAAAAAAAATATTCATCTTTAACTTAACAGAACAGTGAACTATGAAAACAATTTTCTTATTTGAATTGTTTCTGTTCATTTTTGTTCTTGTAATTTTATAGTATATCAGGTTTTTTCTTCTGCTCCTATCCCCGGTCGTTGTACGTTGATATTCCATATCCATTACACTTCATATTATTCATGAACAAGCGAGCATACGACGAACAAATTTCTTAAAAAAAATAAACGAACAAAATTCTTTTATGGGAAATTCTTGAAAAACTTGTTTTCACTTTGTATGCTGTTCGGGACTTGATGTTGCAGTTGAAGTTTTGAAATAGGGATGCAAGTGCATTATTTCACACCGCACTGCAATGGTCCATTGTTTTGCTGGTTTAAAAAAAAAAACAACTAATTTTTTAATAATATTGGATTTTTGTTCTGAAGTTTCTTAAACAAATATTTTGTAAAAAACAAAACGATTGAAAAACAAGTAAGCAAAGGCTACAGTCGAGCGGTGCCGACCGTTCAATACCCTACAACACTATAATAAACGATACAGTTTATATAGGCGAGATACTGGAAAGAATTGCACGAGATATTGTGACAAATAATAAAAGAAAACCATCAGGTTTCGATCTCTAATTTTCGAATAATAGCAACTTAAACTAATTTGCTCATTCCCAATTTATTGGTAGTTGTTTCATGTAAATGGTCTTCCTAGATCTGGAACCAATATTTCCTAAAGACCTATAATCTCTCAGAAGTGGCAAAAGATTAACATTTATTATTGGTTTTTGACTGAAAGGCATCTATATGAGATACAGACATTTGACTATATTCTTCAACGAAATCAGCGTTAACGAAATAGTCAGAAGTGCGTCTTTCCTGTATTTGTGAATTCTCCAAAAAGTCACTGGAATGGACATTTGGACATATTTTGTCTACAAAAGTTGGCAAACTATTTCACACATTGAATATTTTTGGATGGCCATCCAAAACAGCTTGGCTTTTGCAATGTCCGGTAACCCCCATTCAAATGTGCGTGAGGATCGGGCGATAATTACGACCTGCTGACAATTTTGAGTTTTTTCGTCCATTTCAACCCCTAAATTTATAGCGATCATCTCCAAAAAGAGTAGGCATCTATTCTGACCCTCATCTTATCCCCGTGCAAAATTTCGTAAGGGTCGGGCCATAAATGCGATCTATATATGATATCCTGATATCATAACTACTTAGTTTTGTTAGCTGTAGAAATATTACCAAATGTTTAATTCAAAATGAAAATATGCCAAAAATATTACAAAATTGAAAAAATATGAGAAAATGTTAGAAAAGAGATATTTTTATGCGATTTTTAGACGTTTTTTCTTTCCTGCCAAGAGGCCATTCTTAATTAATGAGAACTGTCGAAATCAGTTCAGCCGTTCTCGACATGCATATCTTCTTTGATAGACATATATATCGCACATATTTTGCTATATATCCGATTTGTTGGATGTTAACATCAATGTTAAGGTCAGAAGTAACCTTGTCATGGCTTTGTGATTTCGCCGGGATTTAAAATATTGACGGTTAATGAAAATTTTTGAATTCCGATATTTTTCAGTATTTGGTCCATTTCAACCCCTAAACATTTGGCGATCATCTCCAAAAGAAATAGGCTTCTATTCTGACCCCTACCCCATCTTCGTGCAAAATTTCGTAAGGATCGGGTCATAATTGCGACCTGTAGCGTGATTACAAATTAACATGGACAGACGGACGGAGGGACATACATAGCTAGATCGACTCAGCTCGGCGAGCTAGGAAGATCCATATATACTTTCCTATATGGGAAACCAATATTTCGAGGTGTTACATAAATTCTGGCCCAATCAAACTTATAATACCCCCAATACATAGTGTTGTAGGGTATAAATATTCTCCAAAACTGTTTTTTCGATAGCCTTATAAATAATAAATTGGTAATAACAATAATAATACATTTGTAGCCCTGTAGACTTGTTATTCGAGTTGACCTACTATTCCATTTTAAAAATATTCAGAAAATCGTCGAAATCCTTAAACTGAGGACGATATAATCCATCTTCGAAATTGATCTAAGTGCAGACCCAAGAAAGCATGAGTACCACATTTCGGCACCCTATCTCAATTCCTTCGAAAGTTAGTGTGATTACAACAGATGGGCGGACATGGCTAAATCGGATTAGGATTTTACGCTGATCATGAATGTATATGCATCGTTGGATCTAAAATGATTACTTCAATAAGCTACAAACGGAATTGACAAACTTAATATACCCTTCATGTTATGATGGAGGGTATAAAAAATGCACTGCAACACTACAAACAGCCGAAAAATATCTGTTAAATATCCCTCTAAAATAATGTTTGAAAACATAGATTATTGTACAAATTTTTTTTATTTATCCGATATCTTTATCTATAAAAGAGGTAAATGTTTGTATGTGTGATTGTTTGTTTGTAATTTATGGACTCGAAAACCTCCCAAAAATTGTTATATTATATGCACAAATCTCTTGATCGATTATTGATACAATTCGGAATAATTGATGGGATTATATCAGAAAATATAATTGCCAAATTATATTGAAATCGGTTCAGATTTGAATATAGCTCCCATATATATTTTTGGCCGATTTCATGTAAGTGACGCATTAAATAAATATTTCAATAATAAAATTTGGAATATGTGATGGGATTTGTCTAAAAAATTGTTTACCAAATTATATTCAAATCGATTCAGATTTGGATATAGTTCCATATGTATATATTCGGCCGATTTCATGTATTCGATGCACCAAACACGCTATGTATATCTAATTTGAATGAATTTTGGAATGTGTAACGGAATTTAAAACGAAAACCATTTTCCAAATTATATTCATATTTGAATATATCTCCCTTATTTTCGGCCGATTTTTTATATTTGATGCACCCAACGAGATATGTATGTCCGAGTCCGAAAAAAAATTTTCCAAATTATATTGAAATCGGTTGAGGTTTGGGTATAGCTCCTATTTTTATATATATTTGATGCACCAAACGGTTCAACGAAATATGGAAGGTTTGTCGGCATGTGGTGTAAAGTAAATTTTGTCAAATTATATTGAAATCGGTTCACATTTGGGTGTGATTATATTAAGAAGCATTGACCCATAACGCCTTTGCAATGGTGTTAGGCAGTAAAAACAGTAAAAAACTACACAACAATTTAATTGAGGATACGATTATTACTGGGAAGTAATTGCTACCTCGAATTCACCAATAGCTTAAGAAGTGCCATCCAACTTCCAAAGATTTCAGTTTCCATTTGCTGTGAAATTAATAAATCCGAATGGCCTTTCTCATTGTCAGCCGTTCCTGATATGTTCAAGCGTTGGTAGACCGAGCTATTTGTTTGTTTGTTTCAGAGTGTAAAGTTTATATATTCGTGATTCTGCATTAAAATATTAGTGGTCGAAAGGAAATTTTGGTATTTTTCCATACAAAATTTTTTTGTCCATTATACTTGCAAAATATTTTCCTTTCAAAATGGAAAATTATTAATATTAATGTTAATATTAAATATAGACCTATCAAGGCAAAATTTGTCGGAGGCATTCGTATTTTAACCTATTTTCACCAAAATCCATTCTGTTTGAGCGGATATTACACTTTTGGTGTATAGTAGACTTGGAATAGGATAAAAATATATATATATGGCAGTCGTATCCATACCGATCTCTTTAAAATTTAGCAGAGGTATTTTCATGACGATAGCTGGCACAAAAATCGTTGTTGTGGGTACCAAAATCCATTCAATTCGGGTTATATTAAAAATCTGGTGTACAATAAACTTTAAATCGGATACAGATGTATATGGGAGCTATATCCAAATCTGAGCCGATTTCGATAAAATTTTGACAAAGTTATTTCTGAGCTGTATTTGATATAGTTTCCTTTATGAAAAGTAGCTATAGCCATGTCTGAGGTAGCTATAGCTATGTCTGAACCTATATACACATAATTTTACATATGTTCTTGCAAGCACAGAAAAAAGATATATATGGGATCTATATCTAAACTTTGGCCAGTTTATATGTAGATTTCTAAAAGTCCAGGTAAATCTTTAAAAAATCCAAAAATATTTCCATTAAAATATCAAAAAAAAAAAAAAAAAAATTAGGACTGTAGAGAATCTTGAAAAAAATTCTTCAAAAAGTCCGCGATTGTTGATTTTGCGAGTATTTTTTTTTTGAAATATCCATGATTATTGATCCTTGAAAAGGATCTGAAACATACACGATTATAGTAAAAAAAAATAAATCCAAAATTGTTGGGGTTTGGAAAATTTTTTTATTTAAAATCCACGAGTTTTAGCAGTGAAATGCATTTCAATCTGGCATCCCTATTCGTTAGCCATAACTTCAACAGGCAATGGTGGTCATTTGCTTGGCCTAGCCAAACCAGTACAAACACTTATATGTGTATATGTGAAATTATGTTCTGGTATGTGTGTATGTGTTTGTGTTAGCAAGTGCATTATGTATTCATGTTGCAATGAATGCTCCTTTATTT
This sequence comes from Musca domestica, assembly GCF_030504385.1. Taxonomy (NCBI): domain Eukaryota; kingdom Metazoa; phylum Arthropoda; class Insecta; order Diptera; family Muscidae; genus Musca; species Musca domestica. The sequence continues at coordinate 3,569,534 of NW_026712115.1, read as the reverse complement.
GCAAATACTTTTCAAAGATAGCAGCTGCAAAAGTCATATGGTTGTTGTATAGACTTCTTTTTGTTGTTGCTGTTGTTTCAGTGTTTTTTTCTGATTTTTTATTGCCATTGGTAACACACACAGCGTGTGAGTTCCTTGATTACTTGTTGTTTGAGGACTATGTTGGATGTCTTGCCAATCGTTTGGAGTTGCACTTGCGCAAGTCATGTTCGTTAATAACTCTTCCAACCTATCTGGCTCTCTTTTTTCGTATAGCTTTTTTGGTTCATCACAGGTGTTATTTGCATGGAAATTGATGGCGAAGTAAATTCTTGTGTCTCTCTCCTCCAAGACTCGTGGCAAATGCTGATATCTAAACACAAGTAAAGCTTTGCATGGAAATTTGAAACAAAAAGTAATGTCTTTAGCTGGTAAATTTCCATATCCCCTTGGTCTAATGAAAAAGTGCGTTAAATAATTGCTGTAAATTTTGATTATGGCATTTACATTTGATACCTTTTGGTAAACCACTTTAGGATTGGTCCATGGATTAACGGTTATGTCCACTAACGAGAAATGCATGGCATGCAAATTGATACTTTAGACAGGCGCCTTATTCAATCAAGTGGAAAACTGGTTATCCTGTTAAATAAGTTAGAGATTTGACATAATTTGAAAATTATATGCGTATTATGGCGTCGACGGACTTTTAATTAGTCTTCACCACCAAAAAAAAAGCCTTGCTGCTAGAGAGTTTAAAACGTTATAGAAAATAAGATTGAAAGGCTTTCTAATATATTGTAAAAAATAAATTTATTATCAGCAGGAAATGAAAAGCGATTAATTATTTAAATGGTCAATTTTTGAACAAGTACTTGGTTGCCATTTATTAAACGAGTCCTTGGTAAAATAAATAAATAACATGACCTCATTTACATCAGTTTTTTCAGTGGCCAACACGGATTTGAGCATAAGCATTTTATTCCAGACAAGTAAAAAAGCTGTAATTTCGTACGGGCCGAACTTTGAATATCCTTCACCATTTGGAACGAATTTGGCAATTCTCAAAAACAATAAAATCCGTTAAAAATTATCCTAAAATCTTAAAAATACCGAATGTAGCTGTTATATTAGGGTCTATACGACGACCTGGATCTGCATAGGTAACTTTTGTCACAAGCCATTACAATATTCAAATGCAAAACTTAAAAAAAAAAACAATCGGTGAATGATGTAGCTAAAATCATAAAAATACCGAATAAAGAGAGGTACTACTATATGGGGGCCATACAACAACGTGGACCTGTACAGACAATATTCTGACATAGGCTGTAGTATCCATTACGAACTTCAAATACCAATTAGAAACAATTCCGGTGAATAATGTCGCTAAAATCATCAAAATTCGAATATAGAAAGGTACTATTATATGGAGGCTATATTAAAACATGGACCTGCACAGACAATTTTCTCCCTAGGCTGTAGTATCCATTACGAACTTCAAATACCAATTTTTAACAATTCCGGTGAATGGTGTGGTTAAAATCATCAAAAAATACCGAATATCGGGAGATACCGTTTTATGGGGGTAATACGAATACGTGGACCTGCACCGACAATTTTCTCTCTCAGGCTGTGGTATCCATTCCGAACTTCAAATGCCAAATTTGAAACAATTCTGGTGAATAACGTCGCTAAAATCATCAAAATGCCTGGAGGTAACGTTATATGGGGTCTATACGATGGCTTGTACCTTCACGGACTCTTTTCTGTCATACGCTCTAGTATCCATTACGAACTTCAAATACCAAATTTTAAACATTTCCGGTGAATAATGTTGCTTAAATCACCAAAATACCGAAAATAGTTAGGTATCGTTATATGGGGGCTATACGTAGACGTGGACCTACATGACCCATTTTCAATGCCAAAAGTCCTGTATAATATACATTTGAGTAAAATTTTATCATTTCGTTCGGAAACTAGAGTGATTTCCACAGACGGACATCGCTCAACCGACATAGAATTTTATGCTGATCAAGAACGGAAGGACGATATCATGATCAATAGAGATGTCTCAAGGATCAGAAGAAAAAGAATTACATGAAGTCGTAAATTACATTAAGGATCTTTCAATATCATCCGCGCCAAAACTCTCTTTGCAATTTTCATCACAAATTATAACCTATCTCTAAACTATTTTAGGGAATCGACATCGGAAGATGAGAACTATTTTAAAGATGACTACGTCATTTCGGTCAAAATACAGGGTGAGATGAAAAAACTGCAATCAACTTCAGACTGCTGTCATTTCTAATAAAATTGTCCGACAGCTGTTAAAATTATTCCAGTTACAGCTCATTATATTATTTACAAGCGTACAAAAGCATTTTGGTGAGAATTTTCCAGAAAAAAACTTGTAATATCAGCCCGAATAGTAGGGAATTTTGCACAAATTAGGCCTCAAAAAAAGTATGCCAAATCGGTTTAGATATAGCTATAGCTCCCATATATATTGTTCATCCGATTTGTTAATTGTGTCCTCCTCAGCCATAATATATATGGGGAAATATTTTGGAAAATATATCAAATACTGCTCAGAAATATCTTTGCCAAAGTTTATCGAGATCGGTTTAAATTTGGATATAGCTCCCATTTATATCTTTATCCGATTTCAAATTAATTGTGCGCCAAATGGGCAATAAAGTCCGAATTTAAAGGATACAAATGCTTAGTCATATTCTTTACTGGTTTTAATATGATAGAAGGTAGGACTGTCATCTTCACTAGACGATATGTGTTATTTTAAACCATATTCAAATTTTAGTAGACTTTAACGTCAAAAGTCGTTGAAGTTTAAAGTTTTATATTCGAAAAAAGTATTATCCTTCAGGCCAATTATAATTATCTATCTAAGATACAGAGAAGATTAATTTTGTCATTTCAGAGACCCAATAAAGTATATATTAGCATTCAAAATGGATTTAACGATGTCCGTCTATTTCATGGTCCGTCTTTTCAAATTAAAACAGAGGTTACAATTTTAAAGATAAATGTAATTTGGCTTAGATTGGTTTAGTACTCCTAAAAATATAGCATTGAAAATGTGTTATAAAGGTCCACGGCATCTAAGGTTTCGGTCCCAATTTTATCTATAAATTGACATTTCAGTTTATGCTTGATAATCTCTTTGCAAAAAATCCACTTTTCGCCATAGAACCCACATTTAAAAAAACACGACTTAAGTTTTTTTTTTAATACACGACTTCTTCTTCTCCATGTTGCAAACAAATGCACAAAGGGTATTATCCTTACCACTATGTGGTATAGGGTATAAAAACAAGGACTATGTTTTTATACCCTATACCACATAGTGGTAAGGATAATACCCTTTGTGCATTTGTTTGCAACATGGTGAAGGAAACGAGATAGACTCATATTTACTTTTGTGGATCTTCATAGATTCACTTTCTGAGGCGATTTGTGCATGTCAGTCCGTCTGTCCTTATTCTGTCAACAAAATGCAGGTCACATTTATTATCCGATTGATATGAAATTTTCCAAACAAGATTTTTTGGCCCAAGGACGAACATTCTTGAAATTGGTGAGAATCGGTTCAAATTTAGATATAGCTGCACCAAATTGTGTACCAAGTGGCCGAAATTAGGAGACAATCAGATCAAATATAGCTATAGCTCCCATATATATGTTTCATAAGAATTTTTTTAAGTCCCTCATATTCGTAATATGCATTCGATAACAATAATATTTCGTACCTTATATCTTATAGAGCTCGGAAGTACCTCTGCCAAATTTTATCAAGATTGGATCAGATTTGGATATAGCTCCTATATATATCTTCAACCGATTTTGGATTAATGTTGCGCCAAATGGCCAATATCAGCTCTAATGACCGGAATTTTGGTACATCTGACCGAATTCAATCTAGAGGCCAGTGCATCAAATTTGGAGAAAATCAGTTCAGATATAGCTACAGCCCCACAAATATGTTTCATCCGATTTGGGGTTTTAAGTCTCTCACATGCGCAATATGCACTCCACAAAAATGATATTTGTTACCATATGTCAGATACATCCTAAAAATACCTCTGCCAAATGTTATCAAGATCGGTTTAGGTTTGTGTATAGCTCGCATATATATCCTCAACCGATTTCGGGTTAATTGTGCACCGAATAGCCAATATCAGTCCAAATGACCTGAATTTCGGCATATCCGACGAATTCTAGTACATCAAATTTGGAGAAATCCGGCTTAGATATAGCTATAGCTCTCATACATACGTATCATTAGATTTGGTGTTTAAGTCCCTCATATTCGCAATATGCATTCGACAACAATGCTATTTGGTACCAGATATTTTATAGATCTCAGAAATACCTTTGCCAAACTTTATCGAGAAAAAAAGATTTGGATATAGCTCCCATATATATCCTTAATCCGATCTCAGGTTTATTGTGCAAATAATGGCTAATAATAGCCCAAATGGAGTGAATTTCGGGAAGTACGTTTCCATTTTGTAGAACTCGGTTCCGATATATGTTTTTTAATATAATTCTTCTCGAAGTGATATCAGGCACTCTAAAGCAATGTTATTTGGTATAAAAGATTAAAATGTCTCCTTCAAATTTAGTGAAAAGCGATTCAGAATTGGATATGCCTCCTATATATTAGTTCCCTATGGAACCAAACTATAACTGCTCTAAAGCCAAATGTTGATAGGTGGTATGATCTAATTCAAATAAATTGTTTTGTTACTAAATATGCATAGTGGTGTGGGGTATCATATAGTCGGCCCCGCCCGAATGTGATTATAATTCCAAGTCAATATATTCTACAAAATTATTTGTCACAGGGATCTATATTTCAAATAAAATCTTTAGGTATTTTTCCGAAAACCCTACAAATTACACTGTGCAACAGCAAATGTGAGGTGTGGGAGAAATTTCTAGGGGATTTGTTTGCATTCGGGTTGTAAATCAGAACTTCAAAATAGTCGGTTCTCGATACAATCTTCTGTAGGTCAATTCTATTATCTTAACCCTACACAAAGTGACCCAAATAGTTTGAGCTGTGTCACAAGATTTTATGTAGGACTTCGAAATTTTATAGAGAACTTTGGATTACTTCCACAATCAATGATTAAAACTTATTATTAAATTAATTATTATTAACTTATTTTCAACGTTTCAGAATTTGCTTATTTAGATTTTAGAGCGTTTAGTGGCAACTATTTGTTTCCATAAATTTGGACTCTCTAATGTTTGCATGATGGTGAGAATATTAAATTATTCTTTCTAATGTTTGCACTTCTTTATTACTTCTCATATGCATTTACATATGTACATGCACATGTATTCAAAGTTCCATGCAAACTATGATGAATGCAATGACGTTGCAATAAAAATATCAAATCATTTAATTTGTTTTCTAAATAAATTATAAACGCTTTGCAGTCGTATAACAGATTCTCGTTTACGTGGGCTGGCGGTTGACTGGCCGGTCAGCCGGCTGGCTTGGCTAAACAACCATCAATTTCAAATCAAATGTAACAGCCGTAACTACTTGTCTGCTCATATGCATAAATTGTCGGTAGGTAGACTGGATGAAAGAATGATGATGATGATGACGACGACGACGACCACGATGATTGTATAAAATGCTTGCCGACGGAGTACGTGCTCAAGTGTTGATTGATGTCTATGTAACGATCATTGACTTAGGTTAGTTAAGTCGAGACATAGGTTGTTGTTGTTTTTGCTGCTGCCGGAGACACTTTAACACCAGTCATCATTATCGTTATCATCTTGGGGTATTTTTCTGGATACCGTGGGTAGGGGAAGGCAAGAATGAAACCAATTGAAAAAATCCGGTTGTGGCTTTTCTGGTTTCGATTGTGGACAACACTCCTTCTTAACTGGGAGGGGGGAGAAAACATTGTGGGCCACTGCTGCCAAAACTGAGTTATGAAGCATATACCAAATGTGAATACCACTTCAAAATACACTGAACAATATAATCAAATTTTTTGGAAAATAAATTCATAAATTGAATAGGAATTTATTTGAGGCCTAAAGCCGGTTCTTTCTTGTTTTTTATCTGACAGTTTTATAACTTTATAAAAATGTTGCCAAAAAAAGACGACAATGATTCAAATTTGATTATTTATCTGTTCTATTGTTTGATATACATATTTATTTTTGTTTGTTCGAGTATTTTGCTATCGGCTGTCTACATTCGCGTTGATTGAATTCTTTCAATTCGGGTCATTAGGCTTTGGACATTGTAAATAAATTATGCAAATCTTCTGGCACCCAATAAAAAAATTTAATCATGGAATAAATTTGAGTCAAATTAACACACTATTACAACTTAACATTGTTTTCGGTTTCTTTAGCTCTTAGTTAACGACGAAATCTTAACTAGAGAGATGATTATGTTGCATTTAAACATACTCTCAGCCATATAGCTTGAGAGTGTATATATCATTTGATACGGCCAAAATGTGCCTAATCGAAATAACGGTTTTAGACCCAGGTCTCTTTGAACCAAGTCCGTTTCAGGACATTTGGAGTCGATTCATCGGTGTTCGTCCGTCTGTCTGTCTGGCTGGCTCTCTCTCTCTCTCTCTCGAAGGGTTTGATTCAAACTAGGCACATCGTAATATTATTGTCTAATTTATATCAAGTTCGGTCCGATCCTTATGGTACCTCCGCCACAAAAGGTTGAAATTTCTAAAAAAAATATTTTATTGCACAGAAAGAGAAAGGATAATCCGATTTGCCTCCAACTTTGTAAATCCTAATATATGCTATAGTGTTAGGTCAGGTGCGAAAAATAGAATATATCGGTCTTCCCTCACAAAGGGTCAATATTTTGAATAATAATAACTCTTATAAATGTGATGTTAGATTCTGATTGTCTTCAAATTATATACATCACAATATTTTTATTAAGTCAAGATTTGATGTGAAGATTATATTGGTCCACTCCTTCTGGTACCTCCCGCACAAAGGTCAAAATTTCGAATATCCATGAAGTTCATAAAATGCGAAATTAACATTTGATTCCATTCAGACTTGCCACATCTCAATATTTCCATCGACACAAGATCTGTTATAAAAATGGAAGAGATCGGACCATTTGTTCTGGTACCTCCCCCGCAAAGGGTCAAAGTTTTGAATAACCAAAACGTTTATATAATCCGAAATAAGCATCAGGTTCTCTTTATATTTCACACATCCCATTATTTCCACTAACACAAGATCTGCTATGAAGATGGGATATTGGTTCCTCCGCCACAGTGTCAATGAAGCTCACAAAACGTGAAATTAAGTTGCGATTGCATTTAGACTTGGTACATCTCAATATTTCCATAAATAAAAGATTTGCTATAAACATGGTAGAGATCAGACCATTTCTGGTACCTCCCCCACAAAGGGTGAAAGTTTTGAATAACAAAACGATCAAAGAAAGCGAAAAATGAATCCAACTCTCTTCAAATTTCACACATATATATATGTTGTGAAGTTGATACATATCTGCGAACCCCTTCTGGTACCTCAAACACATAGTGTCACAATTTTCAGTACTTTTATCGGTCATAACTTGCAAAGCAAGTCAGCGATTCTTTACAACTTGCTATATCTAAGTATAGGTCTCTCAACCAGAAGCCTGAGATGAATATGGCATTTATGATTTTCCATAAATTGGATATAAATGTTCGATTTCAATATTTTTATCTGAATTATGAAAATGGAACACTTCGGTCGACTATATCTGGTACATCACGCACATTTTAAAATTTTCTAAAAATTTTCACACATCTCATAAGAAGTAAAGGAAGTTACCAAAGTCCAAACCTGGCACGTCGCAATAGTAGTATTATATTTTTTTAGGTCCTAAACGAAATTGACAGTATTGTCCTATTTGTTCGGAACTCACTCCATAGAGGGTCAACAATTTGAATAATCATAACAGAAGTCAAAATATATTTAAATAATCGAACATTGGCTGCCGGCAAAACCAACTGATGCTTTTTAGTTTGGCTTAAATTACTGGAATTTAGATTATTTTTAACTCGCAGATACAGTAGAAAATTTTACCCCTTAAGCAAATCAACCAAAAATGCTAATATCACAATATATGGCTTTTTTATATTACACCCACTACCGACAAAGGTTAATTACACTGTGTAACACAAACAATATTTGCGAGGAAAATCCAACAGAATATGAAATAGAGTAAAAAAGAAGACACGTGTGTTGGTGTTTTCAAAGTTTACATCGAAAATCACCCAAAAAACGGGGAGGGGGAAGCTCCCCCTCTTCTAGACTTTTGAAAAATTTCGGTTCAAAATTCCTCTTAATCCGTGCATTTTAGGCATATAGTATCTTCAGCAATATAGCTGAAAAATACAAAAAATATTTGAAACAGAAATTTTTAACACTGAAACGAGTCCTTTTGTTCCTTTTTTTAAAAATTGATAAGAAATATTTCTTTAAACGAGGTGGGTAAAAATAGTCTACAATAGAATATTAAAAACACATTTAAGGGTTGAAGCCATCATTTTTTCAGTTTGTGCTACAATCTCCAACAAAGCATTATTTTAGAAGGATGACCTCGAAGACAAAAATATTCTTCATCGAATTTTATTTTGACCCACCAAAGAAGGGAAATCTCTATTTCTATTGAAAGTTAACGAACATTTCGTTCAAGGTATAACCTCTCAAAAGAAGAAATATTCCACTAAAAATTAAATTCAAAATTTGAGTACTACAAGTGAAAATTATGATTATATAGTTCTTTTTGATGATCTTCATAGATTCACATTCTGAATCGATTTATACATGCCCGTCGTCTGTCTGTCCATCTAATTTGCGAACAAAATTCAGGTCGCATTTATTGCTCGATTGTGATGAAAATTTGCGCAGATAATTTGTTTGGCCCAACAACGAACCCTATTGTAATTGGTAATGGTCGGTCTAGATTTAAAAATATCTCCGATGTGTATATTCCTACGATTTACATTTTAACGCATATGATCTAAATCAGCCTAGGAGCAAATGTGTCAAATTTCGTGAAAATCGATTGAGATATAGCTTTGGCTCCCATATATATGATTCGCCCGATTTGGTGTTTAAGTCCCTCACATTCGTAATATGCTCTCCACAACAAGGACATTTAATACCATCTATCAAATACAGCTCAGAAATACCTCTGTCAAATGTTATCAAGATCGGTTCAGATTTGGATATAGATCCCATATATATCTTTAACCGATTTAACAAATGGTTAATATCTAGAAATCGGTTCAGATTTAGCTTTAGCTCACATGTATATGTTTCACCCGATTTGGTATTTAAGTCCCTCACATTCGTAATATGCGCTCTACAACGTGATGTTTGGTACCAGATATCTGCTACAGTTCAAAAATACCTCTGCCAATTTTCAGATTTGAATATAGCTTCCATGTAATCTTCATCCGATTTCGCGGTTACTGTTCACCATTTTTTTTCATTCAACCGATTTTTTCCATTTGGTGAAACTCGGCTCCGATATATACTTTTTAATATTGTCCCTCTAGAAGTGATATCATGATAAAATGCCTACGTCAAATTTGGTGAAAATCGATTTAGAATTGGATATAGGTTCCATATATATATAATTGGATATAGGTTCCATATCTTAAACCAAATAATATCTGATCTATAGCCATGTATTTAGATAAGGTTAATAGTTGGTCTGACCTGCTTTACATAAATTCCCAATATAAAATTGATTTTGTTATAAAGGAAAACATTATAGTAGGCCTTGACATTGATTATTAAAATATTCGTATACGAAACGTTACAAAATAAAATTTTAATAAGAAATAAATATTTTTCATTTCCAATATTTTCATTCAAAAACCAATAAAAAAAAACACAAAAAAGATCACAAAAACAGCGCGGATATAGTGACCAGCTTTAATTTAAATTTTCTAATTCATCCACACCATCAAAGAGGCGAACCCACGGATATCTCATTAGCAGAGGTAAGTTTTTCAAATTTTCTCTTTTCGCCATTGACACCTTCATTTCCCCGCGGATTGCAATGTAAAATCACATAATCGACATGATTGTCAAATCAATCGGTTGGAAAATTCGAAAACATGTGCGAGCGCAAAAAAAAAAAAACAAAATTGCAATAGCTGTTGCTCATCACACCCTCGACACAAACCGCAATTTCACCCAGAACTCTCCATGGCCGGGATGCAGAATTGAAAACCGGCCACCATTGTGCGGATGTTAATTTTGAAATTTGTTTTTAACCGGAAATGCTATTTGCATGTCCAACATTTGTGTATCGTTGTTAATGTGGGCGCCCCATAATTGTTCAGCTGATGAGCATTGCCTCAAATTATCCAGCAGCGAGAGCCCATGGCTACGAGAATGTCATTAACTGAAAATTGAGCAACGACAGAAGGTCGGTGAAATTAGTTGGGAAATTTTTGTGATGAGCCAAAACTGACTAAAGAAGGGCAAGAAGGTTTATTGTTAAATAGGAAATATGTAAGTCCAAGCGAACTAGATTAAAAAATGGCAAAGGCCTATATTCGTCCATAACGACCAGTAAAAATAGTATCCCAATTAAGATAACCTAGGTTTCTTAAAAATTTTGCTGTGAATGTCTATGAAGCGCTCTTCCTAAGCAAACTATTTCATATAGCTATGGAAACTAAACATTTTCCAGTAAAGTAATAAAGACCAGACGGATAGGACTTCCTATTAAGACCAATAGGTCTTCCTATGAAGACCAAGTTGTCTTCCTATGAAGACAAAGAGATCTTCCTATGAAGACCAAGTGATCTTCCTATGAAGACAAAGTTATCTTCATATGAATACCAATAGGTCTTCCTATGAAGGCCAATAGGTATTCCTATAAAGACCAATAGGTATTCCTATGAAGAACAAGAGATTTTCCTATGATTACAAAGTGGTTTTTTTTCCTAGGACGACCAAGAGGTCTTTTTTATAGAAAGAGTTCTTCCTATGAAGACCAATAGGTCTTCCTATGAACACCAATAGGTCTTCCTATGAAGACCAGTAGGTCTTCCTATAAATACCAATAGGTCTTGTTATGAAGACCAATAGGTCTTCCTATGACCAGTAGGTCTTCCTATGGAGACCAATGGACCAGTAGGTCCTTCTATGAAGACCAATAGGTCTTCTTATGAAGACCAGCAGGTCTTCCTATGAAGACCAAGAGATCTTCCTATGAAGACCAAGAGATCTTCCTATGAAGACCAAGAGATCTTCCTATGAAGACCAAGAGATCTTCCTATGAAGACCAAGAGATCTTCCTATGAAGACCAAGAGGGTTTCCTCTGAGGACCAAAAGGTATTCTTATTCTGATCTTCATATAAAGACCAAGATGTCTTCTTATGAAGGCCAAGACCAAGAGGTCTTCCTATGAAAACCAAGAGGTCTTCATATGAAGATTAAGAGGACTTTCTAAGAAAACCAAGAGGTCTGCCTGTGACAGTCTTCCTACGAAGTCCAAGAGGTCCTTCTATGATTTCCAGGATTTTAAACAGGAAGACTAAGATTTTTACTAGGAAGTGGTCTGCCTATGTAGCTTAAAATGTTTTCCTAGAGAAGTTCTTTCTATTAATATCAAGGGGTTTTCCTATTAATTTTAACAAGTTTCCCCAAGAAGACTAATAGGGTTTCCTATCGATATTTAAACGCCTTCCTGGTCCATAATGTGTTCCTATGAAGACTGAGAGATCTTAAGAAGACCATTAGGTCTTCCTATGAAAACGAAGTGATATTCCTATGAATGGATCCTTCTGTGGAGATAAATAGCTCTCTAAATAAGACCAACGCTTCCTATGCACAATTTGAGGTCTACACATAAATGTCGTACCATTAGTTGTAGGGTTAAGGTTTTACCATTAAGTCCTAATGATCTCTCTATAAAGGCCAACAATCCGTCCTGTGGAGACAATAAAGTCCAAGATATCAATCAAAAGTTCTGCATTTCTAACAGAAGACTAGTTATAATATACTAACACACTTTAGAAAATGGTTATTCTTCTAAACCTTCCTTTTTATCATTTTACGATGCCTCAATTTTTTCACACATTACCATACTCCTGCCACTTATTAGAAATTTACCCACTGGAAAATTTATTTGAACATTCGAAAGTGTCCAAACATGAAACTTGTTTGCTAAAAACCGTCTTGCAGAACAAACCCCTAGAAAACTGACAAATTAAGGCTTGAACATACCACACTACATTCTGACACATCACAATGGACCGATGGGAATTCTATGTTAAATAGTGTTTTAATGTAAAATGTTAGTAAACCGAAGAGTTTGGTAAAACAGGATCTGCCCTCCTCCCCACCCCTGTGATGTTTGAAAAGTGGCCAAAATGAAAACCCTTGAGTTTACATGAATATTGATTGGGGGCAGGATGTTTTACCACATCAAAAACTTTTCCGAACTTGCACGGTCATACACCCCTCAACACACACCCGCACCCCCACTCCTCTACAACGAAATTGTAAAATTTGACATGAATACATTGTCTATCGTTTTGTAGAAGCACAAGTGTGGGAAACTTCTCAAGTACAGTGCCGATTTGCAAGGAAGCCCTTCCAAATAACCATCATATATATGTTTGGATGAACACTCACACACACATACTCACACCCATACACCCACCATGTCATTGCTATGGTGTTAACATTTAATTAAACTCACATTTTGAATTTTCAGTTCAGTGGTTTTTCGAGATTTCCCTGTAGTTTTTGCACAAAATTGATTGAAAGTTGGATGCTTTCTCCAGCCACTTGAAAGCCTCACTACCATCTGACAGCGGCCGTGAGTGCTTTGCCGTTGGCATAGACAAATTGGTATAGATTTCAATGCAAAAAAGACAAATTATAAATCAATTTGAAAAGTTACACTGTTTCACTTTGCTCTGTGACAACAAAGCGACAATCGATACGGGTGGTGGTGGTGGTGTTGTTGGTGGCATTGGCTTCTCGCTCAGCTGGCTTTATATAATTGCATTGGCTTTTGTGCACCATCACACAATGGATGCAACAAAAGTTTTCTTCATTGACAACTACCTCATACCAATTTGGATTTGGTTGTCATCAATTGCATTTAATAGAAAGAGAATCATGTGGATTAAATTTGAAAAATTGTAAAAAGATTATAGTTTTGAAAGTTCGCCATTATATCTCTGATAGTCAACAGTAAGCTACGACGATAATGTGGGAAAATATTTAGGTGATGGTTTACAGAGCGGGTGAGGCCCATGAGGGTTATTAAATTCGCGTAGCTCGTAAGATATAACGTTTTGATAATCGGGGACCCATGACGGCTCTCAGCCAACACGAACTTTCCGTTTGTTAATATTTATACTCAGAGACCCACGATGACTCCTTGAATATGACTTAGATTTGGGTTTTAGCTCTTCAGTGTTCTAAGCACCATGGCGTCTCTTCGATTCCGTTTAAAATTCGGTGTCTGCTGCTACTGTCTTGTTAACATCTTCAACTATTCTACTCGAATACTCAATTCTACTGTCTTCAAGATCTTTAAGTTTCCCCAGGAAGATATTAAAATAAAACCAATGAACCCACATCCAATGATCTCTGATCAAAACTATTTCAAGGTCTCAACATGTAAACCCAAGACCAATTTTTAACAAGTAAGCAAAGGCTATAGTAGGAGGCCTTCAAACGGCCAATGAAACCTTCACACGCTGCCAGAATGTTGCTCTGCGGTATTTTGGTCCATTCCGGCGAAGCGCTTGCTTGAGGTGATCAACACTTTGGTATTTTTTAGTGCCAACCTTGCTTTCCAAAATACTCCAGATACAATAGTCCAATGGATTGGTATCCGGAGATTTTGGTGGTCATTGTGTGCTGGAATTGTGTGTAAGGAACTCCATTTTGTAACCATTCGTGGAAGGCGCGTACTGAGAGCTGAGCCCTGTTGGAATGTCCAAGGTCTGCGACCAAAATGTTTGCGTGCTCAAGGCTTTAATACATTCTCCAGAATATTTTGTCGATAATATTCGGCATTTATTCTGATCATCAAAAGCATCAAAAGTTTCTTTCGGCAAGCGAAGCAACTTTTGAGTCTACGAAGCTCTTTTGAGTCTATTTTCTTTCTTTTGAGGTGTAAGTTCATGCATTTTTTGGAATTTCAATGGCTTTACCCCGAGCTCGTTTTTCAATATTTGCTGAATGGAATATTGCGATATGTTCAGCTCACGAGCCATTTTTCGACCACTGTGAAGCGGGTTTCGATCAAGTCGCTTATTTACTTTTCGAACCGTTTCTGCTGTTTTCTTCCGTTCACTTCCTTGACGTCAGGCTATGCTACCAGTATTACGGTAACGAGCGATGACACGAGACACAAAAGATTTATTTACATTTTAATGCTGGAGTGTTCTAACGATAGCCGCTTGTGGTTTTCCAGCCAAATATAAAGGAATCACACTACCACGCTTATATTCCATCACGAATAACTTTTTTTCTGGAAAATTCTCACCAAAATGCTTTTGCTTTTTCTCACCAAAATGCTTTGAGTTGTCACTGGAATAATTTGAACAGCTGTCGGAGAAGTGACTTAGAAATGACAGCAGTCTGAAGTTAGTGCCCACTACTTCGTCAGCGAAAAGACCACCATGAAATTTTAGATTCATTCCAACAGTTCGTGGTAGCCTTTGGTCGCCTGGTGATAGCCGTTGGACTATTGTGTCTGGAGTATTTTGGAAAGCAAGGTTGGCACTAAAAAATACCAAAGCATGCGCTTCGTCGGGAATGGGCCAAAATACCACAGAGCAACATTCGGACCAATTCGAACAAATGTAAACTTATTCTAAAATGTAATGCTATTTCCCACATTTCAAAAAATTAAAAATTGTGGCGGTTGACCTTGTTGAGGTTTTTTTTTTTTATCTCAACATGTACATATTTCCAAATCCACCTCCATATCTTAATTGCAGATACCATTCATTCAATACAAAATTTTCTACCATTTAGTACTTTTCGTACAAAGATAGGACGCATTTCCGAAACAAACTCCACATGTCCAAGCTACAGAGAAATATCGATAACTTAATACCAAAGTTTAGATTTAAAGAAAACATCTGTTCGCCCAATACAAAATTGAACCAAATACAGTACTATTTAGTCCTTCTTTGCCCTTGTTGTAGACATTTTAACAACCACCTCTTTTTAACAGAACTACCACCAATAGGCATCATTTCTTAACCTTAAACCAAACTGTTCACGTCATATGTCAAACGTACTTTCTAACCTTAATTCTAATTTCAAATTTCAAGTGTTTAGCTCTAACCGGACGATGTGGTACCAAATGTAGTACATTTTAGCCCTTTTTGTACACTTACAAATTTCTATAAACTCTTTGACACATCTATCATATACTCCATAAAATTTAAGAGTTCTTGCTCTACTGGTTCGTCCTTTACAAAAGGTGCCGTTTTTTCTTTTTGTTTTTTTTTTTAATATTCAAGAAAGCCTTTAAGAAATCATTCGTTTAAAAAACAAAAAACTGTTTAAGGTCTTTGAAAAATTCATAGTTTATTCGAAAGACCTCATTTTACATTTGCTTAAATTAGTAACAGTATTTTGACTGTCCCCATAAATTACCCAACATAATCGTCAATTAATTTAATTGCCAAGTGGCAGACGCAATGAGGGAACTAAATTAACAACCATATTGTTAATGAATGTGTGGCTAATTGATAGAATGTGAACGTTAAAATTTTATGCTTTTAATGCTTTTTTTTTATTATTTAATCAACCGCATTATGGATAGTTAAAACAAATTGAAACAATTTTACTCTCACACTATTATTTCGTAGAACAACACCAACATCAGAACAACCATCATCCGTCAGTTGATTTAATAATACCTTAATCGGATGCATTTTTACCTCAATAATTTGTAATAAAGCGCCAGTAGAGGCAATTCATGTTCATAATTAATTTTAAATATAATGAATATCGAAATGTTCATTCATTTTATTAAAGTTTCTGATGAAGCAAAGTAATAAAAATTAACAAATTGAGTTAAAATCGAAAAGATGGAAACATTTTCGGTTTATAATTTTAGGATGGCCTGGAACCAAAAAATATTGTGAGTAGAACTGCATAATGGCGGGAGGACACAGCAAATGTGGGGACCAGTTCTCGCATTCGATATCGGATAAATTTAGATTACAATTGATTAAATTACAATTTTTTTTGTAGAAATTACAAAATATCGAATCCCAGTCAGAATTAAACCTTAACTACCTAAATTTACATTTGTATCAATTCAGCAAGTAAAAAAGCTGTAAATTCGGCCGGGCCGAACTTTGAATACCCTCCACCATTTAGAACGAATTTGGCAATTTTAAAATAAAATAAAATCCGTTAAAAATTCTGTTAAAATCTTAAAAATACCGAATATAGCCGCTATTTTAGGGTCTATACGACGACGTGGACCTGCATAGGCAACTTTTGTCATAAGCCATTACAATATTCAAATGCGAAACTTGAAAAAAATGCGGCTATACCAAAATGTGGAACTGCGCCGACAATTTTCTGTCATATGCTGTAGTATTCATTAGGGAACTTCAAATACCAAATTTGAAACGATTCCGGTGAATAATGTCGCTTAAATAAACAAAATACCGGAAAAAGGGAGGTACCATTATATGGGGCTATACCAAAACCTACATGGCCCATTTTCAATACCAAAAGTCCTGCAGATATAATACACATTTCAGTACAATTTTATCAACATACTTCATTTCGCTCGGAAGCTAGAGCCACAGAAGGACAGATGGACGCTAAATCAACATAGGATTTTATGCTGATCAAGAATACAGGGTGAGATAAAAAAAAAACTGCAGCAAAGTCAAACCCCATAATTTTTACTTTTTTTTTTTAATTTTATTGAATAAAGCAACAAATGTGGGAAAGAGCATCAAATTGTAGAATAAATTTAGATTTGTTCGAATTGGTCACTTTTGACACGAATTATGGCCTTCAAACCGCCAGTGAGACCGTCACACGCTGCCCAAATGTTGCTCTGCGGTATCCGGAGATTTTGGTGGCCATTGTGTGCTGGAAATGAAGCGAGGAACTTCATTTTGTAACCATTCTTGGGTGGCGCGTGCTAAATGCGATGGAATGTCCAAGGTCTGCGGCCAAAATGTTTGCGTGCCCAAGGCTTTAAAACACCCTCCAGAATATTTTCGCGATAATATTCGGTATTTATTTTGATGCCACGGTCGATTAATACGAGCGGAGAGCGACTATCGGCTGTTATGGCGGCCCACGCCATCATCATGGCTGGTGCTGAGTTCTGGTGGCCAACCGAAGGTGCACATTTTCAGCTGACCTCTTTGGCGAGTAAACACGATCATTTTGTTTGTTTCTGCTGAAGTTACTGTTTTCTTCCGTCCGCTTCCTTGACGTCGGGCTACGCTACCAGTATCACGGTAACGAGCGATGGTACGAGACACAAAAGATTTATGGACACTATGGCCACGATGGCCACTTGTGGTTTTCCAGCCAAATATAAAGAAATCACACTTTCACGCTTGAATTTCATTACGAATAACTTTTTTTCTGGAAAATTCTCAATATAAACAATATAATGAGCTGTCACTGGAGTAATTTTTATAGTGGCTTATAAATGAAAACAGTCTGAAGATTGTTGTAGATTTTTCATATCACCCTGTATATATACTTTGTGGGGTCTAAATTGTATGTTTCGAGGTGTTACAAACGGAATAATATACTTAATATACCCTCCATACTATGGGGAAGGGTACGAAAATTCTTTAAAATTAAAATATGTTTCATATGAAATGCGAATATTTGGCCCCTGGGAATAATTTTAGATTCGAGAAGAAACATCCTACATATGAAATACTCTACAGAATAAATTAAACCCTCATTCAAAATAATTCTTCAGTACAAGTGATTTCGGCTGCATTGAATATAAAATAATTAATTTAAATATTTAATTTACTAATGTTACTTTGAGGCATTTCATCGGTCTGTTACTGGTTACTGGCATGTTTACCACTCGCTTCATGTTGTTATCTCGATATTCTATTTCAATAAATAACTGGAATCTCTACATACATACATACATGTGCATATGTGGAAATATGAACAACCTGCTTCTGTTGTGTATCCACAAAGCTGAATGGAAATATGGTTATCCTGATGTTCTGTACGAGCTACATACCATAACCTTAATTTAATTAATGATTTTTTATCTCGTCTCTGTGCAATAACAACAAGTCATCATGAATATAATTGTAAATATTTAAATATTATCAACACACATTTACATTGAACTCATCATCATCACAATCATCATCATAATCGTCATCTCCATTTCCATCATTATTGTAATGCTTATGCTCACTCGCTCAATTGTCGGGGGCGGGGGGGGGGGGGGGGGGGGGACATCATTCTTCATTTCTACAAATTACGAAATTGCATAGTTTACACTGGTGTTGACCATTATTCATTAAAATGGGAGCAGAGAAAAAATACTGCAGCTCATTGGATGGATGGATGGATGGCAGCAACAGTATGAATATGTAATGAATAGCTGAGGTGTATATGACTATGAAATATGTATCAAACATATTTACATAGATAGTGATAAACTTTCCATTACACTGGACTACAAGTTATCACATATAAGACACATATATGAGCTCAGTAGGGACGTAGGCAGAAATGAAATTCGAAAACATTAGTGAACAATCAAGTTTTCCATGTAAAACATACAACAAGTCACAGAAATGTAGGCATTTGGAACTACCAAATTGGCCGAAAATGGCAAATATTGAAAAATGAGCTTGGGGTAAGGCCATTGAAATTCCAACAAGTAAAAAAAGCTGTAAATTCGACCGGGCCGATATTCGGGTCTATACGACGACGTGGACCTGCATAAGCAACATTTGTCATAAGCCATTAGAACATTTAAATGCGAAACTTGAAAAAAATCGGTGAATAATATAGCTAAAATCATCAAAAATTTCCGAATATAGTGAGGTACCGTTATATTGGGGCTATGCGAAGACGTGGACCTGCACAGACAACTTTTTGGCATAGGCTGTAGCATTCACTATGAACTTCAAATACCAAATTTCAAACAATTCCGGCGTATAATGTCGCTAAAATCATCAAAATACCGAATATCGCAAGTACTGTTATATGGGGGCCTATACGAAGACGTGGACCTGCACAGACAATTTTCTGTCTGAGTCTGTATTATAATTTAGGAACTTCAAATGCCAAATTTCTAATAATTCCGGGGAATAATTTCGCTAAAATCACCAAGTTACCAAAAAAGGACGGGAACAATATATGGGGGCTATGGACCGACATGACCCATTTTGAATACCGAAAGTCCTGCTGACATAATACACGTTTGAATAATATTTTATCAACCTAGGAAGCTAGAGTGATTTCCACAGACGGACGGAGATCTCTAAATCGACATAGAAGTCTATGCTGATCAAGAGTATATTATATATAGAGTGGGGTCTAAAATGTACACTTTAAGGTGTTACAAACGGAATGACAATGTTAATATACCCTCCATACTATGGTGAAGGGTATAAAAAGTGCAAGAACTTACACCGCAACAGAAAGAAAATAGACACAAAAGAATTTGCACAACTGAAAATGTGCACCTTCGGTTGGCCACCAGAACTCAAGCGCCGGCCATGGTGATGTTGTGGGCCGCCATAACAGCCGATGGTCGCTCTCCGCTCGTATTAATCGACCGTGGTATCAGAATAAATGGCGAATATTATCGCGTAAATATTCTGGAGGGTTTATTAAAGCCTTGCGCACGCAAACTTTTTTCTGCAGACCTTGGACATTCCAACAGGACTCAACACCTTCACACTCTCCACCCAAGAATAGTTACAAAATGAAGTTCCTCGCTTCATTTCCAGGGTAGAATGGCCACCAAAATCTCCGGATACCAATCCTATTCTATGGACTATTGTGTCTGGAGTATTTTGGAAAGCAATGTTAACACTAAAAAAACCAAAGTGTCGATCACCAGCAAGCCCTTCGCCGGAACATTCCGGCAGCGTGTGACGATTTCATTGGCCGTTTGAATGCCATAATTCGTGCCAAAGGTGACCAATTCGAACAAATCTAAAGTTATTCTCAAATTTGATGCTATTTCCGACACCCAAGAATAGTTACAAAATTGGCATCAAAAATACGAACAAATCTAAACATATTCTCAAATTTGATGGTATTTCCGAAATTTTTTGCTTTCATTAAATAAAATTAAAAAAAAATGTAAAAATCATGAGGTTTGACTTTGTTTCAGTTTTTTATCTCACCCTGTATGAAAATGGAATGGCAAAAGAGGCAATATTGTGCATGTACTCAATCAGGTCTATTTTGAAAATTGTATATATTTTGGTTTTTATGTTTGATATTACGAAGACTGTTATTTGGCTTTTTGCTTTTCGATGTACTATGTAATAGCATAGTCCGATTTTAAACGTTCTTTCGAACTTTCGAAGATTCTATATATTTCTCAAATTCATTTTAGAAAATTGGTTCATTTCGATCTTGGTAACTGTTTTTCATTTTGTGCTCGTTTTCAATTAATGTTTGTGATTGTGATTATTATTAATTTACAAATTAAACACACACACATTCTGTTTACATTTATTCTCCAACATGGATAGCAAGAAACTCGTATGCATTAATATGCAGTGGTATTTGTGGATTGTTTGTCGTACTTTAATTAGATTAAAAGAATTTAAAAATTCATTCTTGGTTGCTGTCATCGCTGTAACCGCAAAATTATTAAAGACGAATTGTGATGCTTTTTAAATTCGTCGTATCGAAGAGTTTTTCAAAGAGGGAATTATGTGAAAATATGAACGAATATATATCACGTCGAATCGCTTAGAAGCACTGTATGTGCATATCCTTCATCTTCTCAACTTTTTTTTAGAAATTGAAGTAACTTGGAAAACATCAAGCATTATCACACATATATCTAAATATAGTGTAAAACTTTAAAAATTCTAGCTTCCGTTGCATTTGTACTACTATAGTACTGGTTCGTCGAAAAACTGGCCTTCCTAAAAATCACTATTACCCTTTCAGTGTTTGGAAATTATAGTTTTATTCTTTCCCTTAGTAATGGTGATTATTATTGGTAATACTAATATACAGGGTGAGATAAAAAACTGTAACAAAGTCAAACACCATAATTTTAATTTTATTTATACCCTACAACACTATGTGTTGGGGGTATTATAAGTTTGATTGGGCCAAAAATTATGTAACACCACGAAATATTGGTTTTCCACATAGGAAAGTATATATGGATCTTCCTATCTCGCCGAGCTGAGTCGATCTAGCTATGTATGTCCGTCCGTCTGTCTGTCCATGTTAATTTGTAATCACTCTACAGGTCGCAATTATGGTCCAATCTTCACGAAATTTAGAATGGAGGTGGGGCTAGGTTCAGAATAGAACCCTATTTATTTTGGAAATGATCGCATAATATTTAGGGGTTGAAATGGACCAAAAATTGAAAAAAAAATCCTGATTTTGCAGTTGCTCTACAGGTCGCAATTATAGACCAATCAAAGCGGAAGTTAGCATGGGGCTAGGCTTAGGACTGGGCAGAAGCCCTCCAATTTTGATGGGTAATATTTATTGGGTGAAATAGCCCACAGCATTTGTGTTGAATAAAAGTCAAATTTTCATTAAACCGCGAATATTTTTAATCCCGGCGAAATCACAAAAGACGAACAGGTCTGACCGTTACGTAGATGCCGATAGTAAATATATCGGATATATGTAGCGAAATATATACAATGTGTATATACAAAGGAAGGGGATGTTAGTTAGAATGCTTATATCTCCAGGATGGCTGGACCGATTTTGACAAATTTTGTCAATTCAGAATGCCCTCTTGACATAAAAGTATAAAATCTACAAAAATCGCAAAAAATATGCCAATAAAGATGTTAATATAGATTTTGTAGTATTTTGTGACATTTTTTATTTTTTCATATATTTTATCGCATGCGATTTTTTCAATTTGACTTATAATATTTTGTAATATTTTTCCACCTTACAACACAGGTTGGGGATATTATATAAGTATTGCAAATATCGTCCGATCGTCACGAAAATTTTCGCAAGAGTAGGGTTGGGCTCAGAAGGGCTAGGCCTATTGTTTTGAAAGATGTCCGCAATATATTAGGGGGTTGAAATGGACCAACATCTAAAAATTTCCCTGATTTGCAGCCGATATAAAGGTCACAAATAGAAACCGAAGGACACGAAATCTCGCATAAAGTTAGAGCTAGGACAGCGGGTACAATGAACCACTAATTTTGTGTGAAAAAATACTAGCATTACCCTCAGGTGATATCCGAAATACACAAAAGGCGAATTTTTGACCTTTTTTTATTCTGATTCCGTTGACGAATGTAGCCAAATATCGTACACAAGCAAATCATATAGATGAGTCTAAATTTGGAGATACAGAGGGGCTTCGTGCTTTTGGAAATGATTGCAAAATAGTTAGGGGTTAAAATTAACCAAAAACAGAAATGTTTTTCCGATCTTCACGCCTGTGAAGAGAGTTAAGGACAGGGAAGAATTCTAGCATTGTGGATGACCATTGGATTATATTTATCTGTAAAATGGACTACAATAATCAACAACCCGACGGAGGGCATAAATGTTGGGGAAATGTCCCTAGTCAAAATCCTAATTTCAAAAGCGAAATCTTCCAATATGGATTTGGACATAAGGGAGCTTCTAACATATTGTAGTGTTGTAGGGTATAACAAAGTCGGCCCCGCACGACTATAGCCTTTTAGCAAAATATGTCGGAAATAGCATCAAATTGTAAAATAAGTTTAGACTTGTTCGAATTGGTCAACTTTGGCACGATGATGCCACGGTCGATTCATACGAGCGGATAGCGACCATCGACTGCTTTGGCGGCCCACACCATCACCATGGCTGGCGCTTGAGTTCTGCTGGCCAACCGAAGGTGCACATTTTCAGCTGTCCTTTTTGGAAGTAAACACGATCATTCTGTTTGCTTACAAACTGCTGGACAACAAATGTTTTCTCATCGGAAAAACTCAAATTCGACAGTTCACCACTTTCGGCCAAGCGAAGCAACTCTTTAGCTCTTTTGTGTCTATTTTCTTTCTGTTGCGGTGTAAGTTCTTGCAGTTTTTGGAATTTCAATGGCTTTACCCCGAGCTCATTTTTCAATATCTGCCGAATGGAATATTGCGATATGTTTAGATCACGAGACATTATTCAGCCACTGCGACGTGGGTTTCGATCAAGTCGCTTTTTTTACTTTTCGAACCATTTCTGCTGATATTGCTGTTTTCTTCCATCCACTTCCTTAACGTCGGGCTACGCTACCAGTATCACGGTAACGACCGATGGTACGAGACACAAAAGATTTATTCACATTTAAATGCAGGTGTGCTCTAACGATAGCCACTTGTGGTTTTCCAGCCAAATAAAAAGAAATTACAGTATTAGCCTTGAATTCCATCACGAATTACTTTTTTCTGAAAATTTCTCACCAACATGTTTTTGTAAGCTTGTAAACAATATAATGAGCTGTCACTGGAATAATTTTAATAGCTGTCGAACGAGTGACAGCAGTCTGAAGTTGGTTGCAGTTTTTTTATCTCACCCTGTATTTTCCCAAATTTTGGCATCTTGAGTTCTTATTTTGTAGAAAGATTTTTTACAACAAACTATCATTGTAGGTCCTTCTTTTGGTACAGCAGTTATAAATTCATAGTTACTCCAAAAATTATAATTATCTTTGATAATATTTAATATATTCCGTACCATAGTAGTTCGAACAAATCCCAGCATTTTCGAGGAGCTACAATTAGTATTTCTTGTGAAAAATTTCAATATTCTAGTGCCTGCCTTTTTGTGTTCGAATTGATACAGGGGTATGAAAAAGTGATATAAATTTAGACCAACACTAAATCTCAGATGGAATTTGGAGATATGAGCCACAAATGAAGTAAACTCTTTGAATCTACAATTTACAATTGTTTTACCCTACAACACTATGTGTTGGGGGTATTATAAGTTTGATTGGGCCAGAATTTATGTAACACCTCGAAATATTGGTTTCCCATATAGGAAAGTATATATGGATCTTCCTAGCTCGCCGAGCTGAGTCGATCTAGCTATGTATGTCCGTCCGTCCGTCTGTCCGTCTGTCCATGTTAATTTGTAATCACGCTACCGGTCGCAATTATGACCCGATCCTTACGAAATTTTGCACGAAGGTGGGGTTAGGGTCAGAATAGATGATCGCCAAATGTTTAGGGGTTGAAATGGACCAAATACTGAAAAATGTCGGATTTTGCAGTAGCTATACAGGTCGCAATTATAGACCAATCGACGCGGAATTTCACATGTAGCTAGTTTAGGGCGGAAGCCTACCAATTTGGGTGGTCATCGGATAATATTTAGCGGGTCTTTTTATTTTATGTCTTTTGTGTTGAAAAAATTCAAAATTTTTCATTAAACCGCGAATATTTTAAATTCCAGCGAAATCACAAAGCCATGGCAAGGTTACTTTTGATCTTTACATTGATGTTAACATCCAACAAAACGGATATATAGTAAAATATGTGCGATGTATATGTTTATCAAAGAAGATATGCTTGAAAAATCTCTTATATGTCGAGAACGGCTGAACTGATTTTGACAGTTCTCATTAATTCAGAATGGCCTCTTGGCAGGAAAGACAAAACGTCTTAAAAAATCGCATAAAAATATCTCTCTAAAGATGAAAATATTGATTTTCTTACATTTTCTTATATTTTTTTCAATTTTGTCATATTTTTGGCATATTTTCATTTTGAATTAAACATTTGGTAATATTTCTAAAGCTATCAAAACTATGTAGCTAGGATATCAGGATATCATATACAGATCGCATTTATGGCCCGATCCTAACGAAATTTTGAATGGGGATCAGATGAGGGTCAGAATAGAAGCCTACTCTTTTTGGAGATGATCGCCATATATTTAGGGGTTGAAATGGGCCAAAAAACTGCAAAATTGTCAGTAGGTCGTAATTATTGCCCGATCCTCACGCACATTTGAATGGGGGTTACGGGCATTGCAAAAAGCCAAGCAGTTTTGGATGGCCATCCAAAAATATCCAATGTGTGAAATAGTTTGCCAACTTTTGTAGACAAAATACGAAAATATCCATTCCAGTGACTTTTTGGAGAATTCACAAATACAGGAAAGACACACTTCTGACTATTTCGTTAAGGCTGATTTCGTTGAAGAATATAGTCAAATGTCTGTATCTCATATAGATGCGTTTCAATCAAAAACCAATAATAAATGTTAATCTTTTGCCACTTCTGAGAGATTATAGGTCTTTGGGAAATATTGGTTCCAGATCTAGGAAGACCATTTACGTGCAACATCTACCAATAAATTGGAAATGAGCAAATTAGTTTAAGTTGCTATTATTCGAAAATTAGAGAAAGAAACCTAATGGTTTTCTTTTATAATTTGTCACAATATCTCACTCTACAGGTCGCAATTATGGTCCGATCTTCACGAAATTTAAAATGGAGGTGGGGCTAGGGTCAGAATAGAACCCTTCTTTTGGAGATGATCGCATAATATTTAGGGGTCGAAATGGACCAAATACTGAAAAAATATCGGATTTTGCAGTAGCTATACAGGTCGCAATTATAGACTAATCGACGCGGAATTTCGTATGTAGCTGGAGTTTAGGGCGGGAAAGAAGCCTACCAATTAGGGTGGTCATCGGATAATATTTAGCGGGTAAAATAGACCATATCTTTTTTGTTGAAAAAATTCAACATTTTTCATTAAACCGCGAATATTTTAAATCCCGGCGAAATCACGAAGCCATGACAAGGTTACTTCTGACCTTTACATTGATGTTAACATCCAACAAATCGGATATATAGCAAAATATGTGCGATATATAGGTCTATCCAAGAAGATATGCTTGAAAGATCTCTTATAAGTCGAGAACGGCTGGACTGATTTCGACAGTTCTCATTAATTCAGAATGGCCACTTGGCAGGAAAGAAAAAACGTCTAAAAAAATCGCATAAAAATATCTCTCTAAAGATGAAAATATTGATTTTGTAAAATTTTCTCATATTTTTTCAATTTTGTCATATTTTTGGCATATTTTCATTTTGAATTAAACATTTGGTAATATTTCTACAGCTAACAAAACTAAGTAGTTAGGATATCAGGATATCATATACAGATCGCATTTATGGTCCGATCTTTACGAAATTTTGCATGAGGGTCAGAATAGAAGCCTATTCTTTTTGGAGATAATCGCAAGATATTTAGGGGTTGAAATGGTCCAAAAAACTGCAAAATTGTCAGTAGGTCGTAATTATCGACCGATCCTCACGCACATTTGAATGGGGGTTACCGGACATTGCAAAAGCCAAGCAGTTTTGGATGGCCATCCAAAAATATTCAATGTGTGAAATAGTTTGCCAACTTTTGTAGACAAAATACGAAAATGTTTATTCCAGTGACTCTTTGGAGAATTCACAAATTAACGCTGATTTCGTGGAAGAATATAGTCAAATGTCTGTATCTCATATAGATGCGTTTCAGTCAAAAACCAATAATAAATGTTAATCTTTTGCCACTTCTGAGAGATTATAGGTCTTTGGGAAATATTGGTTCCAGATCTAGGAAGACCATTTACGTGCAACATCTACCAATAAATTGGAAATGAGCAAATTAGTTTAAGTTGCTATTATTCGAAAATTAGAGAAAGAAACCTAATGGTTTTCTTTTATAATTTGTCACAATATCTTGTGGAATTCTTTCGAGTATCTCGCCTCTATAAACTGTATCGTTTATTATAGTGTTGTAGGGTATTCAACGGTCGGCCCCGCTCGACTGTAGCCTTTGCTTACTTGTTTTTGTTATATACTCAAATACTTTGGGACATCAGAATTCCAAATAAATGTATAAAGACCGTCCTGCTTGTTGCATAATTATGACAATTTTTCGACCGAAGAGTTTCGGAAGTTGATTTTTTTTTTCATTGAATACAAACAACAATCCTCTCATATATTTCTATTAGCATGATACCCATGATACCATTACATCCTTCTCACATCTTCAATGTATTGAGATTCGAGTCCCTTAAATTTTAAGAAACTGCAATCATTATTTAATCTAGCAACGATTACGCTCGCATTCATTTTCTAAGGAAAATGCGAGTACATAAATCTTTATTCCGACCTCCTTCCCCACCGCCGAATACTTAAATCGGAGAACACAACAGCTCCAGATAACTTAATTCAATGGAATTTAATATGAAATCCTAAATAATGTTTCGCTTTCAACTGAATAAGTCAGTGGCAGACTAGGAACGCAACAGCGCCACATGCTTTACGCAATGTATCCAACTGTGCGTTGTCGAAGTGGCAGCCATTAAAGTAACCATCATCAGCATCATACCCCCCTCCAATATCCTTACAAAAGTAGTCAGCATTTTCAGGACAACATCAGGACTCCCCTTGCAAACGCACAGCTTCTAATAATAAATAATGTGAAAATCCGTATTTTATCAAATAGCGAAATACTCGTTCAAAAACAAAAGAGTAAATAATACAGTGCCAAAATAAATAAAAACGAATGTGTGGAAGAGAAGGAAGTTAAAACAAAATACGCACAGTGTGAGTAGTTGAACTCCCCGCCGAGAGATTGACTGCTTGAAAAAATTATGTAGTTCGTTCGCTAAGCTTGAAAAATAATATGAACAACTCATGGCTCAGCATTTTTGTATTTTAAATAAATGACAGCAAATGATTTGGAACTTTTTGAGATTGAGTAAATTATATGAAATAATTTTGCACACAGGGTTGCCATCTTAGTTGAAATAGTATGTGGTTTTGGAAATGCCCAGCATATATATACAATGTGAGTATTGGTAATGAATTAAGACGGTATAGAGTGAACGGATTTAATTGTAATCATACAGATAAGTTTGAATTTGAATAAATAAACATCCTATAGTTAGCACTTTCTTGTTGTGACAGCTCCGTCTCCGTCTCCGTGTTTTTTTTTTTTGTTTTTGTTTTGCTAAACAGTCAGTCTTAATCCCATTATTGTTTTTTTATGAACAACGTTTATTTATAAGTGAAGAAGACCACCAATCCTTCTTTTCTTGATTTTTGTCTGAGGATATTCTTCCCAGGAGTTATTTACAAATGGTGAGATCGTTACTTCAATAGAAGAGGAACCGAAGAAAGAGGAACTGAAAGAAAACATTGCCATTTTCTTCACATATAAATAAACGTTGTTTATAAAAACAACAATAATGGGATTAAGCCTGACTACTTTGCAACAACAATGGTAATGCCAACACTGTTCGATCGTGTATGATGATTGCTTTAACTAAGGCATCAGTCGCTGCCAGGGTCGACCCAGAAACCCACAAACCTTAAGCGATACACGTGTGCGTATAATTTTAATATTTATTCTAGTACTCTGGAGTCTACAGTGCGAATAATATGTGAGGAATCTGAATTGGATATGGTGTTCTGTTTGTTCCGCTGACTAGTCGGTGTTCGGATACTGTCGCAAGATTTGACTCTTCGTTGGCTGATGATTCGGCAGTAGTCTGGTGTGTGACTTGGCCCTGTGGCAATCGGGTGGCTGTCGGCTCTGTTCGGAATTGTGGTCTGCACGGAGTAACCGGGTGGCAGTCGGGTCGGGGAAATTGGATGGTGTCAGCACGGCAGCTGTGGTGTATGTGTTTCGGATCTGTGCCACTCGGATTAAGGTCGCATAGGGTTAATAGGGTGGCCGTCGGGTCAGGGCTGATGACTATGCTGTTCACTATTCGATTTTGTTGTGGGGGAAGAGATCGGTGAGTGGGAGCTGGCTAAGCGCTGAGAGCTCACTGGAGCTGGAAGCTTGTTAGAATTTGTGAGCTTGTTAAGAAGCTGGGAGCGTGCTAAGCCCTGAGAACTCACTAAGTGCTGGGAGCTTGCTACGAGCTGGATCGTAATCGTGTAACGAGACTGCGGACGAGCCACGTCTGTTCTTACTCTGTCGGCTATGGGTTGACCACCTCAGAGGATAAAAGCAAAATAGATATTTGGATAGTCACACGAAGTAAATGAGAATTATTATTAGATGGGATAGTCGATGACTGAAATGAAGCTAACATTGTCGTAGGTATGGGGTATATTTAAAATGTGACGTAAGATTTGTATGAAAACGGTCACGTTACACATATTTTTTAAATTAACAGAATCGTTATGACGAATACCAAAAATGTCCAACACTTGGTCACAAATTTTATCTGTCAGTGTGAATTTTTGGGTTCCTATGTTCCTAATGTGACCAGTTTTTCATACAAAAATTGCGATTTTTTGCACTTTTTATTTCTAATTATATTTGGAAAATGAACGCGCTATTTATTTTTAAATCCCTTAACCAGCAAATAAAGTACATATTGAGGTCAAAATTTATAAATATTAAAAAGTAAAAAGGCAGCTATGTTTGGTCGGTCCGAACTTTTAATACCCTTCACCATTTGTAAGGAACTTGAAAATTTTAAAAAAATACCGCTTAACCGTTATGTAGGAGCTATACGAAGACGTGGAGCTGCATAAGTAACTTTTCTGCCATAGGCTCTAGTACCGATTCCGAACTGCAAATACGAAATTTGAAACAATTTTGGTGAATAATGTCGCTAAATTACCAAATAAAGGGAGGTATCGTTATATGGGGCCTATACGAAGACATGGACCTACATATGCCATGTTTTGTCATAGACTGTAGTACCCATTAAGAACTTCAAATAAGAAATTTTATGCTCTAAATTCGTCAAAATAACGAATATAGAGAGATACCTTTATATGGGGACTATATATGGACCTGCGTGCTGTGTCAAATTTTAGCCTTCTATCTCAGTTCGTTCGAAAGATAGGGTGCTTACAACAGACTGACAGACGGACATCGCCATATTCAACGGACCCATCTGGCAACGCCATAACTTTTGACAGAGATGTCACATCGCTTAATCACATACCTCGTTTGAAGCGTCAGTCCAAGCAGATTTTTACCATGAACAAATACACGCCACGCGAGCGCTCTGAAATAGTTGAAATTTACAAGAAGTCAATTGTAAAAACTCAACGTGCTTTTAAAACATTAAAAAATGTGAGAAGTGCGCCTTCTAAGAACACCATTAAGCGTTTATACGAAAAATTTTCGACTGGTAAGGCTCTTTCTAATCCGAAGAGGCCATATAAAAGTCGACCAAGGCGATCGGCCGAGCCAGTGTTGAGAGGTCCCCAAGAACATCGCAAAAACGCCGTTCTCAGCAGTAGGGCATGGCTCGGTCCACTTTACCACGGATTATTCGCATTGGTTTGCATTCGTTCCCTGCGGACAAGCCTCGTCGATTGGAATGGGCCCAAAGAGTCATCAAAATGGCCGAAAAAAACATGGGTCCGTCGAATATGGGCAACATTGTACTTTGTTGTGTCCAAAATGTGTAGTTCGAGGAGTTACAAACGGAATGACAAAGTTAATATACCCTCCATACAATCGTGAAGGGTATAAAAATGAGAAAGGATCATTCGATTTTTTTAGAACTTTGCAAGTCCCAAAGTGCCAATAACCAAAATTCTCATTCAATGCTATGTCCAATCCAATTGACTTCAAATATCACAATCCTGGATCTAGTAGAAAGTTGGAATAGAAGAGTCACCCCTTCTGGCATCTCTCCCCCCCAACTGGAATAAAATGCGAAATAAGCATCCGATTCATTTCAAACTGCATACATTCCAAAATTTCTTCCAAATCTGGCAATTGTAATAATCTTTCGAATGATTTGAGATAGAAGACTAAACTTTTGCAAACATTTGGCAAAGTCATGTCGATCCACGTTTTCGTATAGCCCCCATATACCGGTACCTCTTAATATTCAGTATTTTGAGGATTTCAGCGACATTATAGACCGAATTTCGTATTGGAAGACCTTAAAGATTTGTGGTGCCCACAGATGACGAATATGCCTTTGGTTTTTCTGGGCCACTTCAAAAGTTGGTTATATAACGGTAAATATGAACTACAGGATATATGGAGGTATTCTTATATGGGGCCTATAATAATCGTGGACCTGCATAGACAATTTTCTGTGATAGACTGTAGAACCTGTAACGAACTCTATATACGAAATTGGAAACTTTTCCGATGAATAATGTCGCTAAAATCATCAAAATACCGAATAAAGAGAGGTACGGTTATATGGGGGCTATACGAAGAAAAGGGCCAATATAGCTCATTTTCAATACCAAAAGTCCCGCAGACCAATCAATCATAGAAGTTATCAAGTTTTAAGTTGAAAATCCAACCAAACTTTGATTTTCGCTATATTTTCCGTTGTAAAGTCAATATTTGAAGTTACCCAGAAAAATCGAAAGCATATTGGTCATCTGTGTTCACCCATAAACCAGAATTGGAACATTACAGCAGGTGTGTATTTTTGCTGTCGCACAGTACTCATTACTTTTACAGTTAAAACGTACCGTTAAGGAATTATTGCAAATTATATAACTTTTAATTTTTTATTTTTTTTTTCAGGTAAGTTTCAATTTAAAGAAATTTCGTATGACAATTAAAGGGTAAGTTCTGCACAAATAGTACATGCCCAACAAACATTGCTATAACAATACAATTATTTTCCCAACCATTTTTTTGGAAATCATATCCACCTATAAATCAACTAACTAACCCATATAGGAAAACTTAGACCTATAGGACAATTTTCTGTCATAACCATGAAGAAGTTTATACCGAGAATTACAGATAGTTCCATTGAAAAACTGTACCAAGTATCGGAGTAACATCACATGGGTGTTATACGAAGACCTGGACGTATTTATATAGTTATCGGCTTGAAAGATAATTATCTATTTTGACCTTCACATATCGAACTCCAAACTATTTCATTGGAAAATCGGACAGAAGTCATTAAAATTCCAAATATTGGGAGGTACAGTTATATGGGGAAAATCTGGACACGTCAGAAGGATTACTACTCATTATGAACTTCAAATGCTGAAATTTTGTTGAAAAAAGTGACTCAAATTGTCAAAATACCGGGCATTTGCAGGTATCGTTATATATGTGGACTATACTGTGTCGTGGACCGAACTTAAAATGTCTACAGATAAACTCCATTCTGATCAGTGTAAAATTGCTGCCTATCACAATTGGTTCGGGTCATCTCATCATGATTACAACAAACGGACGGACCTGGCATGATATCACTTGGAGAAGGATTATATTTAAAAAATATATATCGAAGCCGAGTTGCACAAAATGGAAACGTACGTCCCGCTGATATTAGCCGTTATGTGCACAATAAACCTGAAATCGGATTGAGGATATATATGGGAGCTATATCCAAATCTTAGCCGTTCTCGATAAAATTTGGCAAAGGTATTTCCGAGCTTTATAAAATATCTGGTACCAAATATTATTGTTGTCGAATGCATATTACGAATGTGAGGGACTTAAAAACCAAATTGGATGAAACATATATATGGCAGCTATAGCTATATCTGAACAGATTTTCAAAAATTTGATGTACATGCTTCTAGACTGTATTTGGTCGAAGGTAATAAAATTCAGAACTTTTCGACGGATATTGGCCATTTGGTGCACAATTAACCCGAAATCGGTTAAAGCTATATCCTTATCCGAACCGATCTCTATAAAATTTGACAGAGGTACTTTCGAGCATTATCTGATGTCCGGTACCAAATATCAGTCTTCTGGAGTGCATATTACGCAAGTAAGGGACTTACAACCCCAAATCGGATGAAACATATATATGGGAGCTGTAGCTATATCTGAACCGATTTTTGAACCAAATTTAATTTGCTTGCATCTAGACTGCATTCGGTAAGATGTACCAAAATACAGGTCATATGAACTTATGTTTGCCATTTGGTGCATAATTAACCGGAAATCAATTGAAGATATATGGTCTGATTCACTTATCACCAATTTCAATAAGGTTCGTCCTCGGGCCAAACAAATATTATTTGTAAAATTTCATCTCTATCGGAAAACAAATGCGACCTGCTTTTTGTTCACAAGAACACGGACACGGACGGACATGCATATATCGTCTCAGAAAGTGATTCTATGAAGATCCTCAAGAGTAACTATGGGTCTATCTCGCTTCCTTCTCCATGTTACAAACAAATGCACAAATACATAATACCCTTACCAATATGTGGTGTAGGGTATAACAAGTTGGTGAAGATTGGTGGCTCTACCTTACTACCCGGTAAACATTATCATCTTCTCCAAACGTTGTTTAAAAAAAACCAGTAAGGAAAGCTCAAAAGTCGGGCGGGGCCGACTATATGATACCCTACACCACTATGCATATTTAGTAGAGCTCTCGTAAAAAGGTTTATACAGGGCATTTCAGAGCTCTATGAGATATTTGGTACAAAATCAAAATCTATCTAATTCTATCGTGCATTTTACGAACTATAGCTATCTCTGAACCGGGTTTCTCCAAATTTTACGTATTATCTTCTAGACTGGTGATTTGGGCTGATATTGACCATTTAGTGCACATTTAACCCGAAATCGGATGAAGATATATATGAGAGCTATATCCAAATCTGAACCGATTTCGATAAAATTTAAAACAGCTATTCCTGTGCTCCATCTAATACCTGGTACCAAATATCACGGTTGTGGAGTGAATATTACGAATGTAAGGGACTAAAACACTAAATCGGATGAAACATATATATGGTTGCTATATCTATATCTGAACCGATTTTCACTAAATTTGATATACTTGCTTCTAGGCTGAATTTGGTCCGATGTACTAAAATTCAGTCCATTTGGACTTATATCGGCTATTTGGTGCACAATTAACCCGAAATCGGATGAAGATATATATGGGAGCTATATCCAAATCTGAACCGATTTCGATAGAATTACAAGCAGCTATTTCTGGGCTGTATCTTATATCTGGTACCAAATATCATTCTTGTGGAGTGCATATTACGAATGTGAGAGGCTTAAACACCAAATCGGATGAAAGATATATGGGAGCTATAGCTATATCTGAACCGATTTTCTCCAAATTTGATATACTTTCTTCTAGGCCGAACTCGGTTGGGTGTTCCAAAATTCAGGTAATTTGGACTGATAGTGGACATTTGGTGCACATTTAACCCGAAATCGGATGAAGAAATATATGGGAGCTATAGCTGTTTCTGAACCGGTTTTCTCCAAATTTTTTGTATTTGCTTTAAGGCTAATCTCGGTCACATGTGCCAAAATTTGGGCCATTTGGGCTGATATTGGCCATTTGGTGGTCAATTAACCCGAAATCGGATGAAGATATATATGGGAGCTACATCCAAATCTGAACCGATTTCGATAAAATTTAAAACAGCTATTTCTTTGCTCCATCTAATACCTGGTACCAAATATCACGGTTGTGGAGTGCATATTACGAATGTGAGAGGCTTAAACACCAAATCGGATGAAAGATATATATGGGAGCTATAGCTATATCTGAACCGATTTTCTCCAAATTTGATATACTGGCTTCTAGGCCGAACTCGGTTGGGTTTGCCAAAATTCAGGTAATTTGGACTGATAGTGGACATTTGGTGCACATTTAACCCGAAATCGGATGAAGATATATATGGGAGCTATATCTAAATTTGATCCGATTCTCACCAATTTCAGTAGGGTTCGTCCTTGGGCCAAAAAAATATTGTTTGGAAAATTTCATCTCAATCGGATAATAAATGCGACCTGCATTTTGTTCACAAGAATACATGGACAGACGGACGGACGGACGGACGGACGGACAGACGGACTGACATGCATAAATCGACTCAGAAAGTGATTCTATGAAGGTTCTCAAAAGTAACTATGGGTCTATCTCGTTTCCTTCTCCATGTTACAAACAAATGCACAAAGACATAATACCCTTACCACTATGTGGTGTAGGGTATAAACAACAATAACAGGATTAAGTCTAACTATTTTGCAAAACTTGCAACAACAATTATGAAAGCTATTTATACCCTACACCACAAGGTGGTCAGGCTATTATGTCTTTGTGCATTTGTTTGTAACAGGCAAAAGGAAACGAGATAGACCCATAGTTCCTTTTGATGATCTGCATAGAATCACTTTCTGAGTTGATTTATGCATTTCAGTCCGTCTGTCCGTCCGTCTGTCCATGTATTCTTGTGAACAAAATGCAGGTCGCATTTATTATCCGATTGAGATGCAATTTTGCAAACAACATTTGTTTGGCCCAAGGACGAACCCTATTGAAATTGGAGATAATCGGTAAAAATTTAGATATAGCTCCCATATATATCTTCGTCTGATTTGCCTTTTATTGTGCACCAAACATACAACCAAATTAGGCCTGTATAATAAGTATGCCAAGTTTTATCGAAATCGGTTCAGATATAGCTATAGCTCCCTTATATATTGTTCATCCGATTTGTTATTTTTGTCCTCCGCAGTCGTAATATGCACTCTGTAACAACAATATTTTGGGAAATATATCAAATACAGCTCAGAAATACATTTTCCAAATTTTATCGAGATCGGTTCAGATTTGGATATAGCTCCCATATATAACTTCGTCCGATTTACCATTTATTGTGCACCAAACGTTCATCCGATTTATTGTATTTGTTACCCACAGCCGTAATATGCACTCCGTAACAACGATATTCAGGGAAATATATCAAATACAGCTCAGAAATATCTTTGCCAAATTTTATCGAGATCGGTTCAGATTTGTATATAGTTCCCATATATATTTTTATCCGATTTCAAATTAATTTCGCACCAAATGGGCAATACAAGTCCGAATTTAAAAGATACAAATGCTTCGGCATATTTAGTCCTTTGAATTTTAAATTATAATTATAATAATAGCGTGTATGATTGAATTCTCCAATAAAAACTTTTAATTGTTATGTGGAGTTCTACTTAATTAGCAAAGTGGTGTTGGGTATCATAAAGTCGGCCCCGCCCGACTTTAAGACAGATAAACATGTGTTTGCCCATGCAGCGCTTATTGAAATTTGGAGCAGCAACAATCGCTCAGAAGATGTACTTGTGAAATATGTGTTACAGAATATCAATAATATCAGTTTAAATGAAGACCAAATTCGTTTAAAATCAAAACAAGCTAAAGATTTTGTTAATTATATAAAAAAGCATTTGCTAAAGTGCAACCGTAAATTAGAGCGATTTTAAAAACTAAACATTCAAAATGGCTTAGCAAAAATATAATTATAGTAATGGATAGAAGTATGTTTCCCCAAATCACCTTGGGAGAATAAAAAATGTATACAAAACAAATTTCACTTCAATAGCTTTATAAAAAAAAGGTGGGTCAAATCGGCCAGATCGGCTATATAGCAGCTATATGAAATAGTGCCCCAAACCATATGAAAATTGGTAGGTCATCTTGGGAGCATAAAAAATGAATACAAACCAAATTTCACTTCAATAGCTTCATTAACAAAATAGTTGAGGCAAATCGGTCAGATCGGCTATATAGCAGCTATATGAAATAGTGCCCCAAACCATATGAAAATTGGTAAGTCATTTTGGGAGCATAAAAAATGAATACAAACCAAATTTCAATTCAATAGCTTTAAAATTAGAGTTTCTGCCAAAATAAACGTAAAAAAACCATAGTGCACCTGTCCACCCTAAGAAAATTTCTCAACAACTTCGAAATTAGGAATTTTTAAAAACATGTTTTTGGTGAAAATCCAAAAATTGTAGCTTTGATTAGAATCGTATAAAAAGGGGGAAACAGTACACAAGCATCTTACCCCAATAGGGGGTTGTTTATTTCTGCAACATTCAAGGGTGGTTTATTTCAATTCGAGTTTTATTTTGATGGACTCTACAGCGTTTAAATCTTCCAGCATAAAGGGAACAACAGCAACAATACACTCCGTAGCATAAAACAATTAAGGTTGCTGCTGTTTGTTGTTGTTGGTTTTGTTCATTCTTCGCCTTTTATCTAAATTGCATTGAGATGTGATTTTGTGTGCCACGTTTTCTGAGTGATGTGCATGCTGCCACAGCCACTGCCACTGTGTGTGGGTCTTTGCGGCGGTGGTGGCTCTAGGAAGCCATTGCATCCAGTGCTATCTCAGCTCGATCTCACAGAGTTTGAGTCCGAGTCTGCATTTGCCGTTTACAAAGAAACGCGAAAACAATGATTAATGGTGTGGTAAATGATAAAATATTACAGGGTAGTTATTGTGACTAGGATAATTAATTGAAATTGCTCAGGCAAGAAGTTAGGGTTTGTTCGTGTATTAGTGTGTGTGTGTGTGTGTGAGCGAGTTGTATACATTGTGGCGTTGGAGGTATGAGTCTCATACCACGTGCTTGATAATTGATTGGTGTCTGTTTTGGGCTAAGTAAAATACTTGAATACTTTTTTTTTGCTCCATCGTTCCATCGTTCCATCCATCCGTCCATCCAATTACCGTCAATTAAAGAAATGCATTCATATGTTCTTTTCGTGGGTGGAAACGAGTACAGAGGGCTGACACATCGTTTGGACTGTGAAAAACCATTAAGAAGTACATGTAAATCTTGAAAAGAACAAATTGACTGAAATAACTCAGATTTATATTATCTATTTAAGTGGATCTGTTAGTGTAAAGTGTAAACGCTTTTTATGTAGCTAGATGTAAGATATGTACTATGGATCCTCCTGGTCATAGTGATCATTTGTATTTCTAATGAGCACTTTAACCTTAAGAAAACTTCGAATTCATGAAAAGGAATAAGTTGTTTTTATTGATAACATTTGTTCAATAGCAGGAGAAAGTGACATGGACAGTTTCACCCATTTTTTTTTTTCAAGAATCTGACCCCCAAAAATATGGAAATAGTCTGCATGGCATCCTCATCCATGACATATGATGTTCACCCGCACTTTGGTTGAAACGCGATAAAACGATTGAAATAAAAGCAAACCTATTGCAATATTTTCTATTAAATGTAAAGATAGAAAGTGTCAGCAAAAAGTCCACCCTAAAATTTTAGATTCGTTCGTATTAGACCTCAGAAGGATATTAGTAAAACCAGGACCCACATCCAATTTTTCTGTGCAAAACTATTTTAACGTTTCCATATGTAAACCCTATCCTTTCACCCAATACCAATATTCGTATCATTTAGTATTTTTCAAACAATTATAGTACATATTTCCAAACCACCTCCATATCTCATTTCCAGATACCAACAGAGACCTTAATATCAAATTTCGAAATTCCAACCAATACCAAATTAAGTAACATTTGGTAATTTTCGAACAAATATGGTGCAAAACTCCCCAGTCTCCCCAATTACCAAATTTAGTACAATTATAGTACGCATTTTCTAAAATCAGCTCCTTTTCACAACCATAGACTCCAATTTCAAATATACTAAAATTGGTACATTTCGGACAATTATAATATACATCTCAACTCCAGATACTAACAGAAATCTTAATATCAGATTTTCGGATTTCAGCTGTATCCCTCCACCAAATACCAAATTTAACAACATCTACTACTTTTCGTACAAAGGACTTGTGGTGGCACTCAACACAAAATAAACTGTGCTTAGAAAATAAACAAGTAAAACAGCTGTAAGTTCGGCGGGGCCGATCTTTGAATACCCTCCACCATTTGGAAGGATTTTGGCAAATTTTTAAAAAAAATAATATACGTTAAAAAATCGTTTAAAATCTCAAATATATCGAATGAAGCCATTATACAAGGGTCTATACGACGACGTGGACCTGCAAAGGCAACTTTTGTCATAAGCCATTACAATATTCAAATGCGAAACTTGAACCGTTATATTGGGGCTATACGAAGACGTGGACCTGCACAGACAATTTTCTGTCATAGGCTGTAGTATCTATTACGAACTTTAAGTGCCAAATTTGAAACATTTCCGGGGAATAATGTCGCTTAAATCATCAAAATACCGGAAAAAGGGGAGGTACCATTATATGGGGGCTATACCAAAACGTGGTCCTACATGGCCTATTTTCAATACCAAACGTCCTGCAGACATAATATACATTTGCGTAAAATTTTATCAACCTACTTCATTTCTACTTTCATACTTTGTCGAGTCTAAATATTTTGAGGTGTTACAAACTGAATGACAAACTTAATATACCCTCCATACTATGGTGGAGGGTATAAAAATATAAATTAGGGTAAAAATTATTCCTTTGTATAAAATGTCAACAAACAGATTTTCATGCAATAACATGTAGTCTTGAAATTTGAAAGACCAATTTTTCGATCAAATCTCAGACACAGTTACCATCAAATATCAAATGGTGAGCAATAACCGTTAAATCGAACGAAGATGTACATTGGCAGAGGTAATTTCGAGCTGTATCTGATGTCCGGTATCTAATATCATTCGTTTGAAATAAATATTACGCATGTGAGGGACTTTATCACCAAATCGGATGAAACATATATTGGGGCTATAGCTACATGTAAACCGATTTTCACCAACATTTGAAACATATCCGTTTAGGCTGCATTTTTATCAATTTTGCCTGATATTAGCCATTTGCTGCACAAAAACCTGAAATCGGATAAAGATATATATGGGAGCTATATCCAAACCTAAACCGATCCTGACAAAATTTCATACACTTTTTTTCAGTTTGTATCTGATGTCTAGTTCCAAAGATTATTGTTGTGGAGTGCATATTACGCATGTGAGGGATTTTAACACCAAATCGGATAAAACACATATGTGGGAGCTATAGCTGTATCTAAACCGATATTCAACAAATTTGAAATACTTGTTTCAAATATGAATTCAGCCGGAATTGCTAAGATTCTGTTCATTTGGGCTGTAATTAGTCATTTAATGCACAATAAACCTGGTATTGGATAAAGATATATATGGAAGCTATATCTAAATCCGATCCGTTCTCTATAAAATTTGACAGAGGTATATCTGGGCTATATCTGATATGTAGTACCAAATATCATTCTTGTGGAGTGTATATTACGAATGTGAGGAACTTAAGATCCCCAATTCGGATGAGACATACATATTGGAGCTACAGATATATTTGAACCGATTTCAAATTTAGTGTACTTTCTTCTAGACTCAATTCGGATGGATATGCCAAAATTCAGGTAATTTCGAAATCGGTTGATAATATCGACTCAGAAAGTGATTCTATCCAGATCCTCAAAAGTAACAATGGGTATATCTCGCTTCCTTCTCCACGTTACAAACAAATGCACAAAGACATAATACCCTTGCCACTAAGTGGTGTAGGGTAAAAAAATGTCGACTGGTCCGTGAAAGTTTAGATCTTCATTTATTTATCATTAAAAATATAATATGTTTATTATGTTTGTCGCTTTGTAATATGGATAACTTTCAAAGCAAAGACTCAAGTCCAAATCCGAAAATGGGACATATCTGGATATCTCTAATAGAAAATTGTCCATATGTATATTGGAACATTTTCGCAAAGCTCCTATATAATGGTAGACCGCGATATCCAGTATTTTCATGATTTCAGCTATATTTTTCAACGGAATTTTCTTATCTTATTTTATTCAGAATTTGGATTAGTTTAACCAAACTTTTTCAATGAAACTCTAGGATTAAAGCTGTCAAGGTGTACCTAACCAAAGTATACAGTCTATATCGGCCCATATTTTTATATTATCTTACCTCCAATTATTCGGTATTTGGATTAGTTTAACTAAACTTTTCAATGGAATTGCCTGAAACTCTAGGATTCAAGCTGTACGTAACCATAGTGTAGGGTCTATATCGGTCCATATTTTCACATAGCCCCATTAATTTTCCACATTAGGGAGTTTATGGTGTTAACCAGGGCTGCGGAGTCGGGACAGTTTTGGTTACATTCCGACTCAGGTTCCATTTTTTCCGGATTCGACGCCACAATATCAAAACTTGCCGTAATAGTTATTGTTTATATATTTTTTAATAGTTTTTGAGCTTGCATATTTTATGAAGTGAATTGCCTGAAAATTGGCGTTGAAAGTTCTGAATGGCTACTTAATTATCTGGAAATAAATTGAAGGTTTAACAAGAATTTCCAACTGAATTAGCTACAATTTGGTATTTGGGGTTCCCATTGAGAACGTGAACTCTGCGCAAACATTATTGAACTCGATTCTTGTTTTGTTATAGCCTCATATAATTGTTCTTTCCAATATTAAGCCAAAGGATTTGGTCCCTGCACAAATTCGAAATTGATGTATGTTTTCGTATATGCCCCATATCAGGTATTTTGAATGTTTCTTTCACTTTTCTTAACAAAGTAAAATCAAGGATTTTCACAGAGTACGTCCTATCCCCGCCAATAATTTGAGATCGGTCCATGTTTAACAGTACTTATTTCATCTGTCCACATCTGACCACTATTTCAATTGAACTAACCATAATTTGGTATTTGAAGCTTTTTGGTATTTTAGTATAGCCACCATAGTACTAATTTTTTTCCGATTTTAGTTCTCTTGGTGGTTTTTACCCTCTGCCAAACGTAATTGGCTATTAAGGTGTGGATACATTGGCAGATTGGCAAATTTATAAGGAAACAATTAAAAAGGCTGTAAGTTCGGCCGGGCCGATCTTTGAATACCCTCCACCATCTGGTACAAATTTGGCAATTTTCAAAAAAATAAAATTCGTTAAAAATTAAGTTAAAATCTTAAAAATTCTGAATGTAGCCGTATATCAGGGTCTATACGACGACGTGGATTTCATAGGCAACTTTTGACGTAAGCTATTGGAATATTCCAATGTGAAACTTAAAAAAAAATCTGTTTATAATGTAGCTAAAATCATCAAAATACCGAAAATAGGGATGTACCATGGGGGTTAAAAAACGTGGACCTGCACAGACAACTTTTTGGCATAGGCTGTAGTATCCATTATGAACTTCAAATACAAAATTTGAAACAATTCCAGTAAATAATGTCGCTAAAATCATCAAAATACCGAATATCGGGGGTGCCGTTATATGGGGGCTATACGAAGACGTGTACCTGCACAGACAATTTTCTGTCATAGGCTGTAGTATCCACTACGAACTTCAAATGCGAAATTTGAAACAATTCCGGTAAAAAATGTCGCTAAAATCATCAAAATAACGAATATAGGGGGGTACAGTTATATGGGGGCTATACGAAGACGTGGACCTGCACAGACAATTTTCTGTCATAGGCTGTAGTATTCATTACGAACTTCAAATGTGTCTTAAATAATCAAAATACCCAATATCGGGAGGTACCGTTATATGGCAGTTATACGAAGATTTGGACCTACATGGCTCATTTTCTGTCTTAGGCTGTAGTATCCATTACGAATTTCAAGTTCCAAATTTGAAACGATTCCGGTGAATAATGTCGCTAAAATCATGAAAATTCCGGATATCGGGAGGTACCGTTATACGGGGACCATACGAAGACGTGGACCTACATAGCCCATTTTCAATTCCAAAAGTCCTGCAGACATAATACACATTTGAGTAAATTTTTATCAACTTACTTCATTTCGTTCGGAAGCTACAGTTATTTCCACAGACGGACAGACCGCCGGACTTTGCTAAATCGACATAGAATTTTATGCTGATGTGGGGTCTAAAATGTCTATTTCGAGGTGTTACAAACGGAATGACAAACTTAATATACCCTCCATATTATGGTGTAGGGTATAAAAACGACAGCGAGTGCGGCTCTGGTTTTATTTATGATATGCCACAAAATATGCCATGATAATGGCAGATATCCCACTTCAAGCTGCTCATGTACTCTCACCTTAAGTTCGACTTCGGCTTCTCATTTTAACAAAATTGGAAATCGATTCACATATTTTTAATGGTATCGTTTAATTTGGAACGATTGCATATCGTGGCGGAAGTAATCGACAGATCTTCAGGCCTTTTTATTTGTTACTATTAAAAAAGTAATGTTATGGTTAACCTAATGCACATAATGTATGTCGTCATTGAACCAAATAATGCTCATAATTTTCCACAAAACTATTTCCTATTCATGGAAATTATTCTTTTGTCGCTTAATTTCTGTAACATAATCTGCATAACTTTATGTCGTTAATAAACCACGGCATATCTCTATTCTGGCTGCAGAACACAAAAATGATATCATATTTTCGTTATTCTTTCTTCATTTCCTTTTTCATGCTCCAAAATATTCTCCAAACAGATAGGGACTAATGTAAACAATAGACAAGCCCCGTAATGGAGTTCAAATTATGTCACATAACTTGTTACATGGTGGTATTTCATGTTTACATGTGTGTGCGAGTGTGTGTGTGTGTGAGTGTATATGCTGGCGGCAACTGCATTCCTATATCCGGTTGCCAAATATCTTAACAAAGTTCCTCCTTGGCCAAAAAAAAAACAAGCAATTCACTTTCTTGGCCAAAAACATGAAAAATTCTTGTTTATGTGTCTGCTGCTGCTGCTGATGCTGTTATGAAACAATATGGCGTGTTAAATTTCCTTTCAGGCCAAAAACTATTTGAA
Source organism: Musca domestica (assembly GCF_030504385.1). Taxonomy (NCBI): domain Eukaryota; kingdom Metazoa; phylum Arthropoda; class Insecta; order Diptera; family Muscidae; genus Musca; species Musca domestica. The sequence continues at coordinate 3,525,759 of NW_026712115.1, read as the reverse complement.
AGGAATTTGCAAAGAGACAACAGATTAACACAAACATACCATTGAAATACATAGCCCTCATACAGACACAAACACACATAAAACTTCAATTGTAGATTCCATAATAGAAGCAAACTGCAGTTATAGTTGAAAGTGCCACACAATTTTTGGCAACTTTTTGGTTGCTTTAGACCCCCACCACACACACCCATTCCAGCATCTCCCGTTTTTAATGCCTTTTGTGGCATTCGCAGTTATCAACTTGTTGGATGGTCGGTCGGTCGATGGGTCGTTCAGTTGCTCTAAAAACTTTATTTATGACCATTTTAGTTTTAGTTGTTTTGCGTCTTTGTCTCTGTTGCTTGGTTTGTGGCAAGCAGCGTGGCCCACCAGAAGAAGCGTTATATGGGTTTTGTTTTATATATCGCTCGTTGGTTCACACAGCAAAAATGTATTTCATGTTATGGTCGATTATGTGTGTGTGTGCCTGTGTATTTGTGTTGGGTACCCAAAAGCAATAAACAAAAGAAAAACATAAAAACAACAGCAACAACACCAAAACAATGATGGAATAAAGTAAATATGAAGAATTTAATAACATTTTCACTTCGTTTGCGGCGGATGGGGGAGACAACGTTATGGATGGGGTGGTGGCGCTCCTCTTCTTCTGTTTTTTTTCTCATTTTTCCCATTCGAAAATACACTGATCCGGAAAAAGTGTTGTTGATTTTTCCATGCATGGCTCTATTGGCAAATACTGGACCAAGTTTTATATTTCATTTGAGTTTTGTGTTTCTTTTTATTGGGAATTTCCTTCCCCTCCGCAGTAGCGAAAAAAGTAACACCAGAACAGGAAACTACCGATGATGTTGGTTTGGGAAGATTGAAATCTGAGAAAATAAATTGCAGGAACATTTTTTTTCCTACTCATTTTTGGAAAGTTGCCGATAAAAATACGTGAGTTATACGAGCGGGTAGTGAAACAAAAATATACGTAAATATTTTTGCATGAAATTCAGGTGAAGCAGTTTATAGGGGCTATGTCGGATCTGTTATTTGATGTGTCCAAAAACATTCAGAAGATAAGTAAATATGAATATTTCAAATGAGCCCAATGAAAAGATTTGGGTTATACCAATAAACAAAAAAGTGAAACTTTAAACTCAGATGCATACTGACAAATTTTCATCAGAATGGTGATGTATCCTGTGGTAACCCTTGAATGAAGGACTTTTGAGGGTATATCAAACTAATATAGGTTCCGCCAAATATTTTTTATACCCTACACTACCAGTCGTCTCAGTATTATGTCTTTGTGCAGTTGTTTATAACATGGAGAAGGAAGGAGATAGATCAATAGTTCCTTTTGATGATCTGCATAGGATCACATTCTGAGTCGATTTATACATGTCCGTCTGTTTGTCCATGGTTTAGTGTGAACAAAATGCAGGCCACATCTAAAATTTTTCATCATTTTTTGATGCAAGGACAAATCCACTTTAAATCGGAGATAATCAGATAAGATTTGGATATCGCTGCCATATTGTGCACCAATTGTGTAATAAGATGGAATTTGATCAATTGAATTGAATCAAATTGAACTTGAAAGCAAATTTGTTAAGATATACAGGGTGAGATAAAAAAAAACTGCAACAAAGTCAAACGTAACATTTTTTATTTTTTTTTTTAATTTTATTGAATGAAAGCAAAATATTTCGGAAATAGCATCAAATTTAGGAATATTATAATAAGTTTTGATTTTGAATAATTTTAACAGCTGTCGGACGATTGGCTTAGAAATGACAGAAGTCTGAAATTGGTTGCAGTTTTTTCATCTCACCCTGTATGTCCAAGATTTAGTATAGTCCCCACATAACGGTACCTCCCTATATTCGGCATGTTTTCAAAGTTGGTACTTGGAGTTCGCAACGGTTATCACTTCCTATACATGTATGCGTTTATGTATTCCCATTTTAGCCGTATTTTTGAACAGATTTTTTTTCAAAATTTTGGTATTTGGAATTCTAATAACAAAAACATATATACCGCATGAATACTAGATCTCGGATTTGGAGCACATATTTTCAAAGGTGTTATATTCCAAATGGCGAAGATTGATAAAAAGTTTAACCCATTTAAGTCGCGGTCGCCAAATTTTGGAACTAACAGCCTTCTTTTTTGTACTCGCACGTTCGCTCTCTGTGTCGATCTTACTCATTTCTTTGTAATATTTAAGGAATAAACCATTTCTAATCGATTTTTCGGCACATATAGCTCCCAAGTTTTTCCTTAGAAGTATTTCGATAATAACAAAGTTAATATATCCTAATGAAATTGCCAAGCCAAAATAATCCGAATTTCACTTGTTGTATGTGTAACCAATACAAAAGCCATATTTTTCCTTTTCCCCATTCCTCTCCACTTCCCAAGTTATTACGATCAAATTTCTCATTTCGTTATCCACACAAATAATATCATCAATATTTCACATATGATTTTTATGATATGCCATAGTTTCATTCGTACTATCCTTTCATCTGCTTCTTATTCTTATTCAATTTATGACTTTTCTTTCGCACACAGAATATTCTGATGATTGATAGATAATATTATTCATAGGATTTTCATGTGTATATTTTCTTCGAACGCATAAATATCTATAACATATCTGCAAACATAGCGTATGAGTACTAGTCGTGATGAGATAAGCCAAAAATGAAATGTTATAAAAATGTTAATTAAATTCTAAGAAGCAGGGAAAGAAACCAAATGAAACTGAAAATAAAAGTGAAAGGGAAGGGGTACTTGGTAATTAATATCCAATATGTGTTTTAAGGAAAATTACATTACATGTGCGAATGCATTTCTAAGGATACCATGACCAAGGTCTTTTATGCAAAATAAATGAGGGTAATATATGTGCAAATGGGTATACTTATTTACATTATATGTATATCTACTTATTTTAATTAACAAAATGACTACAATTTGCTTGGGTCATGTGAAAATAGATGGAAGCTATATCTCTATGTACGAGTATATAAAAAGAAGCAGAGTATGTCCTTCGCTTACTTTCTGTGTGTGTGTGTGTCTGTCTGTGCATGTTGGTGTCCCATAACACTTTCGCCACATTTAAGTAATGAACATTATTTTGATATCCCTGCGACGATGATAATGGCGTTGATGGTATCAATAACCGATAAACACATAATTAAACTTTATTTTATTTTTTTGTTGTTATTTCCCATTTCTGTTACGCCTTAACCAACTTCCCACCCACGCTTGGGTGTCCAACTCATTCTTATAGCGTTTGTTTTTACCACCCAAAGCGATTGGCTTCCTCCCCAAAAATACATTTCGAAATTGTTACATTGCTGAGTGTTCTCCATAAACACCATTGATTGGGTCAGCTGTGTAAATATAAGTTAGCATTGTTTTCGCTATCTGTCTCCTTTCGTTTCTGGTATATTTCATTGTGCCTTTATACCCTTTGGCATGAAATGTAGGGTACATTACATTTGTCCATCGATTTGCAAACCCTATAAACTCCAATAGTTGATCTCAGACCCACGAGACATATATTTGTGTAAGAGCTGCAAAAGATCTATAGTAAATATGTCTATTGATTAACTGTAAGGGGTATATTCTTCGTGAAAGCGAGCGCCAAAGGAACGTCGACACGCAACAAAGTTATGTGTGTGACAAATTACACATCAGTGGCGTTGCATAATTTCGTGAATTTGTGTATAATATACCAATATGCAGCAGCAGCATCGCCGAGGATCATGTTGGTGTTACCATCGGCTGAGAAACCACCTGAAGTGCCTAGGGAGCATTGTAAATCCAATTCGATTCAAAAGGCAACATATAGGTAAATGTTCAGAGCCAAGGGAAATGTAAAACCCAGTGCACTCGACTGACAACCAAATCAAGAGGGTAATTGGGCTAAATTCCGAGAGTTCTGAGAATGGATTTTTTGGGACCAAATCACAGCTTAAATTTATCATTCCTTATACAAGAAAGAAGATCCTATTATCTAGATAGATAATTTAAATTTGGGATATACATTGTTTGTAATGCTTCATTATCGATTGAATTTTAAAATTTCTTTTTATTGTAAGACAAGTAAAAAAGCAGTAAGTTCGGCAGGGTAATATCCAAAAATAGAAAGAAAAAAAAATCTGTCGCTAATTCTGTTAAAATCTTAAGAATTCAGAAAATAGGAAATTTTCGTTATATTGGGGTTCATACGAAAACGTGGATGTGCATATGCAGTTTTTGTCATAGCCATTATAGTATTCAAATACAAACCTTGAAATAATTCCGGTGAATAATGTCGCAAAAACATCAAAATACCGAATAATATAGGGAGGTACCGACATAGGGGGGGCAACGCGAAGACGTGGACCTGCATAGACAATTTTCTGTCACTGGCTGCAGTAACGATTACTAAGTGCAAATACGGAATTTGAAGCGAATCCGGTGAAAAATGTCGCTGAAATAAGCTAAATGCCGAATACAGGGAAGAACAGCTATACAGGGTAAGATGCAAAAAAACTGCAACCAACTTCAGACTGCTGTCACTTCTAAGCCACTCGTCCGACAGCTGTTAAAATTATTCCAGTGACAGCTCATTATATTGTTTACAAGCCTACAAAGCCTACAAATTTTGGTGAGAATTTTCCAGAAAAAAAGTTATTCGTGATGGAACTTAAGCATGATGGTGTGATTTCTTTATATTTGGCAGGAAAACCACAAGTGGCTCTCGTTAGAGCACTCCAGCATTTAAATGTGAATAAATCTTTTGTGTCTCCTACCATCGCTACCGTGATACTGGTATCGTAGCCCGACGTCAAGGAAGTGGACGGAAGAAAACAGCAACATCAGCAGAAATGGTTCGAAAGCAAAGAAGCGACTTGATCGAAACCCGCGTCGCAGAGGCCGAAAAATGGCTCGTGAACTGAATATATCGCAATATTCCATTCGACAAATATTGAAAAATGAGCTCGGCGTAAAGCCATTGAAATTCCAAAAAGTGCAAGAACTTACACCACAACTTAAACAAACAAAATGATCGTGCACCTTCGGTTGGCCACCACAGCTCAAGCGCCGGCCATGGTGATAGTGTAGACCGCCATAACAGCCGATGTTCGCTCTCCGCTCGTATTAATCGACCGTGGCATCAGAATAAATGTTATGTTATTATCGCGAAAATATTCTGGAGGGTGTATTAAAGCCCTGGGCACGCAACCATTTTGGCCACAGACCTTGGACATTCCAACAGAACTCAGCATGCGCCACCCAAGAATGAATACAAAATGGGGTTCCTCGCTTCATTTCCAGCGCACAATGACCAAAATCTCCGGATACCAATCCGTTGGACTATTGTGTCTGGAGTATTTTGGGAAGCAAGGTTGGCACTAAAAATACCAAGCAAGTGCTTCGCCGGGAATGGGCAAAAATACCGCAGAGCAACATTCGGGCAGCGTGTGTGGTTTTATTGGCCGTTGAAGTCCATATTTCGTGCCAAAGGTGACCAATTCGAACAAATCTAAAAGTATTCTAAAATTTGATACTATTTCCGACATTTTTGGCTTTCATTCAATAAAATTTAAAAAAGAAATGTTTAGCTTATGGAGTTTGACTTTGTTGCAGCTTTTTTATCTCACCCTGTTTAGTTTTTAAAAGTCATAATCTTGAATACATTGAAAATAAAATAAAAATCTTAAATATTTAAAAACATCTATAGTAGGAGCGGAAGGAGCATCTTATGTTTCTCTGGAATAAGTTGTGTAGCTTTGGCATTGTACTGTGCATCCCTGTTTCGCGCGTTGAAAAGGCATTCCGCAATTCGCGAACAACACGAATTGAGACGGCTGGACCATCGCTACGCTTTAGACTTCACTGGTGTTGCATAGCTAACCACAGACCGGCCAATTGCTGAATAAAAGGTCGACAAGGTTTTTTTTATCCGCGACCCAAGTACAGCTGGCTAGCGCCTTATTCCTACTTTTAAATTTATCGCAGATAGCTGTGGCTTGCGCGGACGACTTGGACATGCCGTCGAATGTGACTTCTAGGATCTTTGGGTAGTTCGCGGTCGGAATTATATCCCTCGACCGGCAGATTTAGCTCTGTTCTCATCGCCCCAGTCCATGTGGTAAATAGTGTGGCCGTTAATATGGTGGGGGATATTTTCATATTCCTCGCGTGGAAAAGGGCATCAAGCTATACGAGATAGCTGTTCACCAGATACATATCATCGAGAAGTTACGACCTCGATGCCTTCTGGGGAATGCGGAATTCCGGGAGGGTAGAATCCCACCTTGGGTAACCCCATTTTAACTCTACTCCCACACATATAATTGACCATTCAACGTTTCAAACACGGTCGGAGGATAGTATTTTCAACGTCCTCCAACAGTGTGCCATGATTGACCATGAAGGCCTCCACCATTGTTCTATGGCACCGACTGTCTGGCTAAGCGTTGAAAAATACGCACCATTCTGTTGCGGTAATGTGTTGTGGACGGACACCGTGTTGATGGTTAGCCACTGCCTAATTTTCTCTGATGTTGGGGAGCATAACGCCTTTGCTGCCTTCGGGAAATATGTGAGTGGCTAACGACAGGTTTAGAACTTCAGTGAGATACTCAACTCCCAGTGTATCAAGCTTTTCAATATTACCATTGGTACTCCGTCTGGGTCCAACGCTATGGATGGCTAAGCGTTTCGAATGACATTTGTAACATCACCCATCGTAAACTGCGGTGATGCCTCCTCAGCGAAAAGATATCAGATACTACGTAGTACTCTTCGCTTCGTCCTAATTGTTATTATTTTCAACCTAGTTGTAATACATAAGGTAGTTTGTTAGATTACACTGTAGTTGGTTATTGGGCTCATACAGCTTCGAAGTGTTCTAATTTGGACGGGAAATATGTCTAAAATAAGCAGAATATCTTTTATTGAATATTGCCTTAATTGGGGGTAGATATAAAAAAATACATAAATTGGCAATGGGCTTTCCTATCTCCCTCTCTTCCAATAAGTTCTTCTGAGATTCAAGGTTATTCTACGAATTCCAAACTTATTTTCCCTATGAAGCCTTTAAGACAACGTTTTTCACTGTTCCAAGTCCTTATACACATAGCCTTTGTAACTATTTTAATAACCTATTTTCATTAGCGCAGGGTGCGATTTATTCGGCTAAGTCCTACACTAATTGCTTTTTATATCGTGTTATTTATCATTTCTCGCCTTGGGGTGTTAAGCACTAAGTAATCGAATTGAAACTATCATATAATGAAGCCAATATGTATGTATGTGCGACCAAAGAAACATATAACGGTATTTCGCCACCGTTAGTTCATTCCATCGTGGGAGGGCAAAGATGCCGTTTTGTTTTGTCTATTCATTTCCGTATCAATGACATCACTTCCATTTTTTTATTACGTCGTATTTGTTATTTTCAGCATCTAACACTCCTCCTACCTCCCATCGCTGTGGCAATATTGTTGGCAAGAGGACAGTAGCACTGCTTGGTTGGCTGACTGACTGGCTATTGTGTTTTCTTAACCTCGCTTCAGGCCATTAGTTAGAATAAGTTTCAGCTTTTTAGATATTTAGCTGGTCGTTTTATTCGCATAGCTTTTATTTGTTTTGCCATTTCTTTTCCTGTTGCTTTGGTTTCGTCTTCTGGGTATTTTTGTCTTAAATCTTTGCTTTTGTTTTTCCCATTTCTTTCATTTGTTGTTGTTGTCTGTTTATATTAATGACAATTTCATTAAATCAACATTGTAATGACATTAGGGGCAAACATAAAACTTATTTTATTTATTTTTCCTTCGTTTTTGTTTTGCGATTGAACGAATGTCGTTCCACAGTAATGGCCGTCAGACGTTCGGACCCTTCATTTTTGTTACAGTCTGTCGTTACATATTTTATTGTCATTGTCTTGTGGCAGCAATTTTTTTTATTAATTTCTTTATTTCGTATTTTTATTACATCGAGGTGCATGTGCTGACAATTAGGGTGCAAAAATGTGTGTACATAAGATGGGCTATAATGGGTGTGTTATCCTTACGGATCAATTCAGATATGGGGGTGGGGGGAATCTATATCTATAAAAGAGGAAAATGTTTGTATGTTTGTTTGTTTGTTTGTTTGTTTGTAATTTATGGACTCGAAAACCGCTGAATAGATTTTCCTGAAAATTTCCATATATACTGCAACATCGCCTGAAAGTAACATAGGCTATATACATTTTTGAATTTCCACTTGGAACTGGAGATATAGCATCAGAATCGGAGGTACCTCCCAAAACTTTAGATTTTATATGCACATATCTATTGATTGGTTGAAGATACAGTCTCCAAATTTGGAATACGTAACGGAATTTGGAACAAAAATAAGTTTGCCAAACTATATTGTAATCGGTTCAGATTTGGATATAGCTCCCATATATATTTTCGACCGATTTCGTTCATTTGATGCCTCAAACACAATATGAATGTTCGATTCCAATGAAATTTGGAATGTGTGACGGGATTAAATCCGAAAATAAATTTGTCAAATTATATGGAAATCGGTTCAGATTTGGATATAGCTCCCATATATATTTTCGGCCGATTTCAAGCATTTGATGCACCAAACACGCTATGTATCCCCAATTTCCATGAAATAAAAAATGGATTTTCCAAATTATATTGAAATCGGTTCAGATTTGGATATAGCTCCCATATATATTTTCGGCCGATTTCAAGCATTTGATGCACCAAACACGCTATGTATCCCCAATTTCCATGAAATAAAAAATTGATTTTCCAAATTATATTGAAATCGGTTCAGATTTGGATATAGCTCCCATATATATTTTCGACCGATTTCATGTATTTGATGCACCAAACACGCTATGTATTTCTAATTTCAATGAAATTTGGAATGTGTAGCGGAAATTGAAACAAATATACATTTGTCAAATTATATTAAAATCGGTTCAGATTTGGATATAGCTCTCATATATATTTTCGACCGATTTCATGTATTTTAGTATACTCAGCCGATTTCACATATTTGATGCATTTGATGCCAAATTATATTGAAATCAGTTGAGGTTTGGGTGTAGCTAAAATATATATTTCGGTCGATTTCTTACATGTTATCCACAAAACATGATGTATATGACCGATACCAATGAAATTCAGAATGTGTGGCGGAATTTGGTTAGAATAATAATTGTGACAAATTAACTGGAAATTAGTTAAGATTTGAATATAGCTCCCATATATATATTCTCGGCCGATTTCATATATTTGACGCACCAATTTCAATAAAATATGAAAGGTGTGGCGGAATTTGATGAAAAAGTATTTTTTTTTTAATTATATTTAAATCGAATCAGATTGGGATATGATTTTAATAAGAACCATTGACCCACAACGCTTTAGGCTAACACTAAAAAACAACACAACAATTAATTTGAAATACGCTTATTACGGCGAAGTATGTTACTATCTCGAATTAACTAATTGCAATAGAAATGTCACTCAACTTCAAAAGATTGCAGTTTACTGCACGCTGGATATTTGGTATGAAATAAATAACTGATTACTGCTTTTCTAATGGTTTTGTTTATTTACGCATTAAAGTAGTGCAATAATTTTTTTTTTAAATTTTTAAATTTGTTTTTTTTTTAACCATAACATAAATTAAATTTTGAATGCAAATAAAATCAAAAGGGGTAGCGAAGCGCACCGGGTTCAGCTAGTTATAATAATAAAATGCGGGAAATGTGTGAATAATTTTTTGACTGAATACCTCAGATGCAAGAGAAATTAATTGCTTAGGAGATTTTTAAATTTAAATTTGAATAAACAGGGTGAGATCAAAAAAACTGCAACCAAGTCAAACGCCATAATTTTACAATTTTTTATACCCTCCACCATAGTATGGAGGGTATATTAATTTTGTCATTCCGTTTGTAACTCATCGAAATAGTGATCTTAGACCCAACAAAGTATATATATTCTCGATCAGCGTAAAATTCTAAGACGATTTAGCCATGTCCGTCTGTCTATCTGTGTGTCTGTCTCTCCGTCTGTCTGTCTGTCTGTCTGTCTGTCTATTGTAATCACGCTATATTTCGAACAAATTGAGATAGAAAGCTAAAATTTTGCACACATGTCTATTCTGCCAGTGGGCAGAAGTTCGTAACAGGGCATGTAGGTCCACGTTTTCATATATCCCCCCTATAACGGTACCTCCCGATATTCGGTATTTTGATGATTTTAGCGGCAATATTCACCGGAATTGTTTCATATTTGGCATTTAAAGTTCGAAATTTATACTACAGACTGAGACCGAAAATTGTCTATGCAGGTCCACATCTTCGTATAGCCCCCATATAACGGTACCTCCAAATATTCGGTATTTTGATGATTTTAGCGTCATTATTCACCGTAGTAGTTTCAAATTACGTATTTACAGTTCGTAATGGGAACTACAGTCCGTGACAGAAAATTGCCTATGCGGGACTAAGTCTTCTATTAGGACCCATATATCAGTACCTCCTTATATTCGGTATTTTGATGATTTTAGGTACAATACCCACCGAAATTGTTTGAGATGTCGTATTTGAAGTTCGTAATGGAAGCTACAGCCTGTGACTCCTATATAACGGTACCTCCCTATGTACCGTATTTTGATGATTTTGGCTACATTATTCACCGTTTATTTCAAGTTTCGAATTTGAATATGGTAATGGCTTCTGGTAAACAATGCCTATGTAGGTGCACGTCGTACAGGACCTAATATAACGGCTATATTCAGTATTTTTAAAATGTTAACAGAATTTTTGGCGAATGTTATCTTTTTCGAAAATTTTCAAATTCGGTCTAATTAGTTAATGGCATTCAAAGTTCGGCCCGGTCGAACTTACTGAGTTTTTACTTGTTTTTGTTAAATTTTATTGAATGAAAGCAAAAAATGTCGGAAATAGCACGTACTTTTAGAATATATTTAGATTTGTTCGAATTGATCACCTTTGGCACGAATAATGGCCTTCAAACGGCCAATGAAACCGATACGCCCTGCCCGAATGTTGCTATGCGGTATTTTGGCCCATTCCCGACAAATGCCAACCTTGCTTTCCAAAATACTCCATACAAATTAGTTGAACGGATTGGTATCTGGAGATTTAGGTGGCAGTTGTGCGCTGGAAATGAAGCGAGGAACCTTATTTTGTTATCATTCTTGAGCGCTGCGTGCTGAGTTCGATGGTGCTGAGGAATGTCCAAGGTCTGCGGGCGAAATGTTTGCGTGCCCAAGGCTTTAATACACCCTCCACAATATTTTCACGATAATATTCGGCATTTATTCTGATGCCACGGTAGATTAAAACGAGCGGAGCGCGACCATCAGTTGGTTGCAGTTCATGTCCATTTTCTTCAATAAGTGAAACATTTTCCAAAAAACAAAACCATTTTTTTTCAAAATATCTTCAGTTCTCTACATTTTCCTCTGAAATCCCATAGTTGCCCCACAAATGCCATATCAATTAATTAGAGGGACTAAACAGCTTGTTACTTATATTTCAATTTCCCAAAGTCGTGTACCTGTTTTCCCATTCCTTCACTACAACCTGACATATCTTTATGGGAATTTTCTACCTTTTTGCCCCCCAAGAGTTCGCAACAAGGGTATCAATGTTGTCAAATTACACATTCATCCATTCAGCTACCCCACTATCTCTCACACACTGTGACATATTTGTTTCATTCTTGTGTCAGTCACTGACTAAATGGAATCAGTTTACTTTTCACATCCTTATCCGTAAAGCGTATAATAAACGTTTCCTTATTTGTCAACCATCATTACTCACGATTTGAGCCCGGCTAGGGCAAAAGGAGAAACAGACACAAGAAAAATAATACCACTCAAGGAAGCTAAAGTTGTTAGAAAGAGTTCTCCGATTGCCAAAATCAACCAAACGGGGAATTGTCAACCGTGACAGACAATGGAATGATGAGATTCACAAAGCCATGGCGAAAATACATTACATTTGGCAAGCTAACTAGGGAGAGAGAAAAAAATTAAAGCGACAACGTGAGAGTTGAGTTAGGGACAATTTTTCAAACGGAAAGCACTATCAGAATGGGAAGCTAATGTGTATATATGTTTTGAGTTCAGAAATTTGTACTGGAAAATGAAGCAATACCTTAAATAGAAAGTACAGGTAAAATAAGAATTTAGATTGCAATATTAGTCGAAATATTTGCACGCATATTGAGTCAAAAAATCGAATACTAATATTCTTCTAAGGGTTCATGAAATTGTAAACATAAACATTTAAATTTCTTTCATTTATTTTATGATCCGCATTTTTTCAAAATTCCCTCATTACCAACAGTTTTACTTAAAACAATTTTGTTCGTTAGCCCATTTTGCTTTACACCTCTACGAATTTCGTTTGCAAACATGTACTTAACGGAATTCAAATGCTGACTGTTACAGCGACAATCTCAAGAAATAACAGCAACTAGACAATAAATTAAAATAAGCAACAACAACAACTCCATAGCTAAATATATCTAGACAGACGCGAAAAACGAAAAGAAAACAACAACGAGACAAAGTAAGCCAATTTCATTTTTTGTACCCACCACCATGGAAAGGAGTGAGAGAGAGTTGTAGCTCCTGGAATCATACATTTTAGACCCCGTCTGTGAAAATCAGTATAGCTTTCAAACGAAATGAAGTAGGGGCAAAACATTAACTGAGATGTCTTTAGAATTTTTGATATTGTTAAAGAACACACATATGTACACGATATTGTGTAGTCCCTATATAACAGTGCCGACGGATCTAAGGTCTTTTTTTTAGTTACAAATTTAAAACGAATTTTTCGTAAATTGGCAGTTTATGTTCCCAATATGTAGGACACATTCTTGCTTGGAACTGTACATATAGGTCAAAGTTTTGGTGTAATTCCTCCAGATATTCGGTACTTTGTTGCTTTTGTGTCATATTTTTAACCAGAATTGTTTCAAATAGACTTAATATTGAGAACTATCTCCTATCACAGAAAATATCCTGCACAGATCTATGTCTTCGTGTAGGCACCATTTAACGGTACTTCCCTATATTCGGTATTTTGATGATTTTTGCTAGATTTGTAAAGGTAATTATTTCAAACTTTGTATCTAGAGTTCCTAATAGGCAGCTCCTTCTCTGGCAGATAAATGCCTGTAGAGATCCCAATTTTAATATAGCTGCATATAACTGACACCAGACATTCGGATTTTTTTAAATTAATAATTTAATTAATTTTTTTAAAAAGAATTAGTTTTTCAATGGATTTTTTTACTTTTTGGCAAGTTCATTCCAAATGGAGAACGGTATTAAAAGTTTTTGTCTTATGCTGTAATACCCATTACAAACTTTAAATACGAAGTTTGTTACAATTTCAGTGAATAATGTTGCTGAAATTATTAAACTACCGACTATGGGAGATATCGTTATATAGGGACTATACGAAGACGTGGACCGGCATACAAAAATGTTTGTCATAGGATGTAGTACACATTACGAACTTCAAATACAAAATTTGAAATAATGTCGCTAAAATCATGCAAATACCGAATATCGGGAGGTACCGTCATATAGGGGCTATACGAAGATTAAAGATTCTGCATAGGAAACGTTTTGTAATAGGTTGCAGTACCCATTAAATACGAAATTTGAAACGATTCCGGTAAATATTGTTGTTGTTGAAATCATCAAAATACCGAATATCGGGAAGTACCGTTATATGAGGGCTATACGAAAACGTGGACCGACATGGCCCATTTACGAACTTAACCTTGCTGCTGGTAAACTATGCATGTATGCCTTCTATCTTAATTCGTTCGAAATATAGCATGATTACAACAAACAGACGGACAGGCAGACAGACATCGCTAGATCGTCTTAGAATTTTATGCTGATCCAGAATATATACACTTTGTAGGGTCTATTATGAATATTTCGAGGAGTTACAAACAAAATGACAATGCTAATATACCCTGCATAGAATGGTGGAGGGTATAAAAAGTAAATTATTAAAGATAAATTTTTAAAATATCGAATATAGAGTGGAAGCTGTACTAAAATGTAGACCTCGTACTGATAATCGGAAGGTACCTTAATTTGTGGCTATATTAAACCATTGTTGTACACCTATCGTGTGTACATATCTGAGATCTCAAATCCCGGAGAACTCGTGCGTGTAAAAACAGAAATCGAGTATACTCAAGTTTTCTTTTTCGCTCAAATAGCACCAATTGTTCGTTGCTCGTTTGCCAGTGGAAGTAAAATTTCTTCGAAATTGAGCAGATTTTTCTCTGGCCGAGTCTTATTTTTTACTTTTTATCTTACAGTGTACATTTTCTCAACCCGATATCAACACAAATACATTGATGAGTGTTGTCGACAATCTCTATCCATAGGGCATATAACATTGTGGTTGCTTTTGTTGTATTTTTGCACACAAATATTCCCGTTCACTGATCACAAACCAAATGTATACATTTTTCCACTCAAATTCCCTCTTAGAGTAGAATTTTACTCCAATGGAAAATATATTTTTCTCGCGAGAGCTCCCACATAAAATAGTGTTTTTAACTCGGGAGAAAAATCGAGCAAATCTGATCTCTGGCACATATTGCAAACTTGCCAAATTTGAAAATTTTCTTTTTCGGTATATGAAGAAGAAAAACAAGTAGAAACACAGTTAATGTGGGAAGTACGGAAATTGTATATATTGTCCATTTTGTATCTGACCTAAGACTTATATAAAGGTTACATGGTGCCAGATTTGGCCTATCTCGACTGCTTCCCGTAATACCTGTACTTTATGTGAAATATGTGATAATTTTTGGAAAATGTGCGCAATGTACTAGATACAGTGGACCGAAGTATTACACTTAATTTAATGCTGATAAAAATATTCGAATGAGCGGCTTTTCAGCTTTTTGATATGATGACTTTGGTGAAAAGCAAACTCTATAAGTGTTGATCATTCACATGTGAATTAGAACCACACTCACTTCTTGCCTTTCCCAAAAAACATCATAACCAAATATTGCAAATACTACCAGCACATTTTTCATGTAAGAAATCATGTAAGTCGAAACTCCATCTTCATTCCAGATCTTGTGTTAGAGGAAATATCGGAATATATAAAGCTTACCTTTTTTCGTATTTTATGAGAATATGGGTTATTCCAAAATTTTGTGGCGGAAGTACCAGAAGGAATGATATATTCCATTTTACACCAGGTATTGTTTCAGTACAAATAATAAAGATGTGTGAAATTTGAAAGGAATTGTAAGCTCAATTCACATTTTATGATCGTGGCAGAAGAAATCTTGAACTCGATACAAGCTTGACAGTAATATCACTACATCTCAATTTTAGACAAAATCGGATACTCTATTTGAGATTTATCGTGCACACCAGCCAGCCAGATAGACAGACAGACGGACGCACACACCTAGATAGACTCCAACTGTCCTAAAACGGATTGAGGTCTAAAACCGTTATTTCGATGAGGCACGTTTTGACCGTTTCCAATTTCATATACCCTTTGAAGGTGTAATGACAAGCCCTCGATACATGGTGTTGGTATAAAAATAAAAATAGAAAAGGCTACAACTTTTGGGGGAGAAAATAGATAGATGAAAACCCATTCCTTTTAATGATTGGCAATATAGTGCATATTCCAGTCAATCATTATTCATTCGATGATAGAATAAATATCTTTTCAAAAATTCAAATTTAAACAGGTGCCTTTTCTATTCCAGAGAACAATTTACGAAAAAGTCACTATTTTTTATTTTTCAACAAGAAGTGATGTGTGTATTCCAAAACTTATACTTATCTTTATCTGTAATTCAAATTTTCCCCCTCGTAGTTTGTCAAAATTACTAAATCCAAAAGTTATTCGTCTTGAAAGAAATTAAAAATATATTCCCTTCTTCACAGCGAAAGATAAATGAGCCGACACACATCGTATTATCGATACGAGTGATGTACGTGTGTCGAAAGGGGTGTGTCGTATAAATACAACCCACAACCACACACAAATGATCTTATTTACTTTCGGTTGCATCAAACTGAAATACCTATACGCAGGTGCATACCTCTAAAAAGGCCACGTAGCGAATGTTTAGAAGGAAAACGACCGTACCAAGAGGCTTCTTTTTGAATTGAACAACAATAAAATGCCCTGGTGTAGGAATCGTGTAGACACACAATGTCATGAAAACAAAGATTGTTTCTAAAGACTTTAGGGACGAAAGCAGAAATATTTGAATCTTTAAATATTGGTGATTATTAGTTATTTAATAGATTTGAAAATAACATATAAAAATGATATAAACCTTTAACACGAGCGTTTAGTCTGGAACACCTGTCGGAAAATGCTGGGATGTTTTGGTCCTAAATAGGCCTATCAAAATAAATATTCATAATTGGAAGTAGAACACTTCGTCATGTATACAGAAGCGCCTCAACTCAAATTTGCAATTTAAAAAAATCCATAAAAACTACATGCCAACAGAATTTAATTTTGAGTTTTGCCTTGTTAAGGCGAAGATCATATGTGTATGATTTATGTGTTTGTTTCTCTAAAGGAATAAAGTACTAAAACAAGTACACCTAAAGCAGCACTAAAACAAGTGTATGTATTGGAAGCAATGTAGTTGTTGTGGACAAAAATCTATCACTATATGAACAAACTTTGCTGTGAAAAAGATCTGCTAATAGAACTTGAGTCGAACTTGGTTTCTATTGTTTAATTCGCATATGCTAAATCGCAATAAGTTCAAAATAAATAATACTTTTCAGAGAACGGTTCTTGTAAGCCATCATCCACACCAAATATATCTGATGATCCGCTTAACCAATGGCGAAACGCGTCGCATAGTAGTGAGTGTGTGATAGTGTCGATCTGGCTTTCCTCTTCACTGCAAATTTCAGATAATTAAACTCGATTCGAAAGCGAAACAAACACATAAAAAATTTACTTTTTTTAATGCCAAGAAATGAGTAACATCTCCGATTATTGTGAGTTTGAGATTCGTTGGCGAGAAGCGAGCAAAAAATAATGCTTTACACAAAAATTATGGTCTATTGAAACTACTATACATTATTGGATGACCGTCCAAATTCGTAGGCTTCTGCCCATCCCTGAACTCTGATCTCCCTATAATTGTGATCTCGAGAGCAACTACAAAATCAATGTTTATGAAATGTTCATTTTTTTGTCAATTTCAGCTCCTAAATCGATAATCTCCAAAAAAGAAATTGATTCTTTTGTGACCAAAAATATGGAAATATCTAAATTTTTTAAAAAAAAAAGCCTATTTTCTTGCTTAGGAAAATTTTAAGCAATATATTTATAAAAAACACGATTCTTGACTAGAAAGATTTTGTAGCACATATTTTAGAAAGACTCGATTCTTAACCAGAGAGAATTAAAAAAGAATAAAAATTACATTTAAGAAACATTTTAAAAATATTTCTAAAAAACCTACGAATTTCGGGTAGGAAATTTTTGAAAATATTTACAAATACCTTTTTTTAGACAGATATTTTTTAAAATTAAATTAATTAAAAAAATTAAAAAACAAAAATTGTGAAAAATAAAAGAATAAAAGTATTTTTTAAGAAGGTCTGATTCTTTGAAAGGATTTCTTTTAAATCAATGAAATAGGCCGAACATTTTTTGAAAAAAATATTGGTAACATTTTTTTTTTTTTTTTTGTTAAAAATGTTTCTAAAAATTATTATAAACCCCCAAATTCCTATAGCAGAAAACTTTTCAGAAACAATTGTTTTAAAAAGCCTTGATTTCAAGACAATATTTTAAAAAATCTGCAATTCCTGTCAAGCCAGTAAGGAAAGGTCAAATGTCGGGCCGACTAGGTAATACCCAAAAAAAATGTTTATTTGGAATTTAGTGTATTACATGACATAGATAAGGAATATATTAAAAAATATTTGTTACGGAAATAGATATACATAACCGAGATTCTCCAAATGGTAAAATTCGGTTAAATATAAAAAAAATCTATGCAAGTTGGGCTGATATTACATATATCGGGAAAAAATCCGTAAAATCGGATGGAGATGTATATCGAAGCTTCATAAAAATCTCAACCAATCTCGATAAAATTTGACAGAGGTATTTTCGAGCAGCATCTGATGCCCGGTATCAAATATAAATGTTTTCGAATGAATATTACGAATGTGAGGGACCAAATCTGATGTAACCTACATACGGGAGCTATAGCTATACCTGGACCGATTTTCACCAAATTTAATTTACTTACTTCTAGGCAGAATTCGGTCGGATATGCCAAAATTCAGGTCATTTTGACTGATATTGGTCATTTGATGCACAATTAACCCAAAAACGGTTGAAGATATATGGGAGCTATATCTAAATCTGATCCGATTATCACCAATTTCAATTGAGTTCGTCCCTGGGCCAAACAAATATTGTTTGGAAAATTTTATCTCAATCGGATAATAAATGCGGTCTGAATTTTGTTCACGAGAATACATGCATAAATCGACTCAGAGAGTGATTTTCTGAAGATCCTCAAAACTAACTATGGGTTTATCTCGCTTCCTTCTCCATGCTACCAACAAATGCATAAATACATAATACCCTTACCACTATATGGTGAAGGATATACAAATCCGCGATTATTGAAAAAATATTTTAAAAAAAAAATAGATTTTTTTGCCAGGCAGTTTTTAAATAATACGATTCGTAAATGAAAATTTTTTGTAGAATGTAGAAAAAAAAATTGACAACGAATTTTATGTGAAAAAGACTAAATTGGAATTCCGATAGGGTTCGTCCTTGAACCAAATATGTAAACTGTACGATGTTTTGTCTCCGACAGGTAGTAAATGTGGACGGACAGAAGGACGTGCATAAATCGACTCATAATATGATATCATGGAGATCGCCAAAAGAAACTCTTTTTGAAAAATCAAGATTACAATTTTTTTTTAAATATAGGATTCTTAACCAGGAAATTTTAAAAACTATGTTTGAAAAATACTCGATTCCTGGTAAGATTTTTTTTTATTTTTTTTTTAATACAGGATTTGATGAATATTTTTAAACCTCCCAATTTTTTGCTACCAAATGCTTTAAAGGATCCACGAAGAACACATCCAACAATCCTTTGACGCACTTAACGTGTCATTCAACCCGATAAGCGTTACTCCTTGTTAATCCAAATTACGTCAAATTCTAACGTCAAATCTTAACACTTTGTATGTATGTTGTTAACAAAAATCTTAATTACTACTCTGCTGTTGTAGCAGCTTAACGCCAAACGATTGCCTCGAAATACTTCAGCGTTTGCAATGCTTCCTTTGAGTCATTAAGTCAAGTGATAATAATTTGTTGAATTAACATTTTGTGGGTGGTAGGGGGTGGAATTACACAGTTGAACTCCTTGTTTGCCAAAGATAGGGAGAAGAAAGTCTTAACATCTAAACATTCATTCATCCATCACTTACACATTATATACATTGTGCCGCTTTTAAGTACATACATACGCACAACATATATGAGTGGCATTACTCTTCTTAAGACAGAACAACCAGTTGCTGTGCTTTTCCAAAGCACATCAAATAAAACAAGTTAAAAAGCATTAAGTTCGGCCGGGCCGAACTTTTAATACCCTCCACCATTTGGAACGAATTTGGAATAAAAAAATAATAATAATAAAAAATAAAAATTCTGTTAACATTTTAAAAATACCGAATATAGCCGATATATTGGGGTCTATACGACGTGGACATACATAGGCATTGTTTGTCATAATCCATTACCATATTCAAATTCGAAACCTGAAATAAACAGTGAATAATGTAGCTAAAATCATCAAAATATCGTATATAAAGTGGTGCCGTTATATCGGAGCTGTGCGAAGACCTGGACCAGGATAGACAATTTTATGTAACAGGCTGTAGCATCCATTACGAACTTCAAATACCACATCTCAAACAATTTCGGTGGGTATTGTACCTAAAATCGTCAAAATACCGAATATAGGGAGGTAATGATATATTGGGCCTATACGAAGACCTGGAGCCGCACAGACAGTAGTTCCCATAACGAACTTCAAATGCCAATTTTGAAACTATTCCGGTGAATAATGTTGCTAAAATCATCAAAATACCGAATATAGGGAGGTACCGTTATATGGGGGCTATACGAAGACGTGGACCTGCACAGACAATTTTCCGTCTTAGAGTGTAGTATCCATTTTGAACTTCAAATGCCAAATTTGAAACAATTTCCGTGAATAATGTCGCTAAAATCATCAAAATACCGAATATAGGGAGGTACCGTTATATGGGAGCTATATGAAAACGTGGACCTACATGGCCCATTTACGAACTTAACCTGCCTACTGGAAAAATAAACATGTGTGCAAAATTTTAGCCATCTATCTCAATTCATTCGAAAGATAGCGTGATTACAACAGACAGACAGACAGACAGACGGACATCGCTAAATCGACTTAGAATTTTACGCTAGGTAGGTATTCCCTGCCTTACCCCCTGGTAAACATTACCATCGTTCTCCACTAATAAACAAACGTTGTTTTTATAAAAACAACAATAAAGGGATAAGCCTGACCATTTTGCAACAACAAAATACTGATCAAGAATATATATACTTTGTTGGGTCTGATATGAGTATTTCGAAGAGTTACAAACGGAATGACAAAGTTAATATACACTCCATAGTATGGTGGAGGGTATAAAAAAGCATCAAATTAGGGAGCGGAAACATGGCAAATTTATTTTTTTTTCGTTGTTGTCACTTTGTCATACGCACTCGCATAAATACATCAATGTAACGACCATAGTCTTCTCTCTGCGTTGAAACAATAAAAGATTTTAATTAAATTTGTCAAATTCATAATAATTAAATTCTTTCCAACATACTCTGTATGCGCTCGTGATTTTAAGCTTCTGCTAAGGTTATATGGTCGACGAACGTTTATCCACAAATACACACAGAAATATACGAAGATTCAGATTATTTGCCAAAGCATCTAACTTGTTCACAAGCAAGCAAACAAACAAACGCACAAATTTGCTTGTGTCTGTGAACTTGAATAATTCAGTACCAAAATGAAAAAAAGATATATTTCAAAGCACATTGTGACGAACAATTACAACAGCAAGAACAAGTTGTTTTTTAAATTGTTTTAATTTAATTAAAATGAAGAATGACAACTCCTTGAACACACACACACCAACACTCATGCACATATACACACACATTAACTTAACTTCCAGGGATATCGTATTACACAAAAAGTCAAAAGTCCTTATTTTATAAAGTTAAAAATAAACAGCATTGAAGTTGAAAACAACTTTGTTACAAGGATAAGACAAGAGCTTTGTTATCAGTTCCTCCTTCTCATTTGTATACTCCCACATTTATTAGCCCTTGACAGAGATAGATACATGCATACATGCAAACACAGGAGCCCAAAATAATATTTAATATGTTTTTAAGTATATCCCATATGCGCTTTACAAGTAATGAATCATGATGGTAGCAATGTTTTACATTAAGGTAGGCTGATGAGTATGAAAAAATACGAATTTGAAAATATGATATGCAATGTGGTTGAAATCGTCCAATAGTTATAGGAAGACGAGGACATATATAGGCAATGTTATGGCACCGGAAATTGACACATTATAAATACCAAAGTTTAAACCATATCAAGGTGAAACGAGGCTCATATGATAAGAATACCGAATAACGGAAAATATGGTTATATGGGGTCCAAACAATCTACACTCAATTGATACATAAAGTTATATTGGCTATGTTCTGAAATAAAATTGTCTGCTTAAAACGCACAATCTTTTTGGAAGATGTCCTTGACAATGTTTTCCGAAGTATTTGTCACTAAGTCCCAATATAATATTCGAATTATAATTATCAAAGTCAAATATCAAATTTTGTTGGAACAAGTTAAAGAGTATCACTCGGTTTTTGCCGACAGATTGATACCCTCAGCCATTATCCATTTTCTAAAATATATTTTGACATGTTTTATTATTATTCTAAATGTTGACACCCGTTAGAAACAATATTGTCCATTTCGCTTATGACCTTAGCCTAATATACCCTTTGGAGGTGATAGGTTTGGATAATGTGTATACAGGGTGAAATGAAAAAAACTGCAACCAACTTCAGACTGCTGTCATTTCTAAGCCACTCGTCCGAAAGCTGTTAAAATTATTCCAGTGGTAGCTCATTATATTGAGAATCATTTTGAAGCGCATTTTCCAGAAAAAAGTTATTAGAGCACTCCAGCATTTAAATGTGACGTAGCCCGACGTCAAGGAAATGGACGGAAGAAAACAGAAACATCAGCAGAAATGGTTCGAAAATTAATGAAGCGACTTGATCGAAACCCGAAAAATGGCTCGTGAGCTAAAAATATTCCATTCGGCAAATATTGAAAAATGAGCTCGGAGTAAAGCCATTGAAATTGCAAAAAGTGCAAGAACTTATACCACAACAGAAAGAAAATAGACTCAAAAGAGCTAAAGAATTGCTTCGCTTGGCCGAAAGTGGTGAACTGCCGAATTTGGTTTTCTCCGATGAGAAAACATTCGTTGTCCAGCAGTTGGTAAACAAAAATATGATCGTGTTTACTTGTCAAAGACGTCAGCTGAAAATGTGCCGGTCATGGCGATGGTGTGGGTCGCCATAATAGCCGATGGTCGCTCTCCGCTTGTATTAATCGACCTTGGCATCAGAATAAATGCCGAATATTATCGCGAACATATTCTGGAGGGTGTATTAAAAGCTTTGGCCCACAAGACCGCAGACCTTAGACATCCCAAAAGGACTCCGCACCATCGCACACAGCACGCGCCACCAATGGTTAGAAAATGAGGTTCCTCGCTTCATTTCCAGCGCAACTGCCACCAAAATCTCCGGATACCAATCCGTTTGACTATTGTGTCTGGAGAATTTTTGAAAGCAAGGTTGGCCCTAAAAAATACAAAAGTGTCGATCACCTCAAGCAAGCGGTTCGCCGGGAATGGGCCAAAATGCCGCAGAGCAACATTCGGGCAGCGTGTAACGGTTTCATTGGCCGTTTGAAGGCCATAATTCGTGCCAAAGGTGACCAATTCTAACAAATTTAAACTTATTCTAAAATTTGAGGCTATTTTCGACATTGTTTGCTGTCATTCAATAAAATTTAAACAAAAATTTTAAAATGATGGCGTTTGACTTTGTTGCATTTTTTTTTATCTCACACTTTATACCTTTTAATAATGCTCAACTGTTTATTAAGTTACCAAAACGAGTGGGTATGTTAACCCATATACACGATTTTTGAAGAAAATCGCTAATTTATTTCGCATGTGTACAGGTTATAATTATTCATAATGTTTAAAATTGGGGAAGGTACCAGGGGAATAATTTCATTTTCAGATCTCTTGTTGGTAAAAATATTGTAGTATACAACAAATTTCGCATGTTATGAAAATTATAATTATTCAAAAATTTTACCCTTTGTGAAAGAAAGAGAGGACTGATATATTATATCTCTATAGTAGACAATATTAGGTTGTTTCACGTTGCCTCATGTTTGCTTATTCAAAATATTAATTCGTTGTGGGGGAAGCATCGGAAGGAAAAGATAGTTCTGTATTTTGCATTTTATGCTGGCACATCCCGATAGTTGTATTACCGCAAGATGGGACATCAAGCAAATTAGATCAAATAAAGACGTTTCACTCGATTTTATATTTCAGTATTCTGAAAGTCATAACGTGCAATCCATAGCAACAATATTAGGTTGGAGAGGTCACATGCAACATCAATTTGTCTCAGTCAAGTTAAGAGAAAATGTTTAAGATATAGCTTAATACGCTATAATATCAATATGGACGTTTATTTGCTACACGTGACTCTACTAAATTGTTATAGTGATGTTGGAAATCATAAAGTCGGCTCCGAAAGGAAATTCAATGGCAGTCCTCTTACATAGCTTCATAACATATTTCTAATATTAAAGGACTTCAAAGGCCTTTTAACAATCATAAATCCTTTGACCCAAAATGATGTATTCCGCAATCACTTGAAGTCATAATTGAATCTTTTAATTTTTTTATTGTTTTTAGAAAAGAGTCTTACAACGCACTCAGCTTAATTCGACCATGAACTCGAAAGTAAGATTCTATTGCAAAAGCTTCCACAGAAGCTCTATTAGCGATGTCTTAATTTCATATACACAACTCGCAGCCGTCCCCAAATTTTTAATTAACATATTAATCATTTTTAAAGATAAAATACATTTCGGTACTTGATTATTCGATTTTTTATGAAACCATAAAAATGTCAACATAATAAAAATTAATTTTAATTTCAAATATTATTTACACATTTTAATTAGATTATTTATTTTTGTTTTTCATTTGCAGGTAACTTGGCTCATTTCGGAATACTTAACGGTAATTATTTTCAACTTATTACAATTTTATGCAAATAGGCTATTTCCGTTTGAAAATATTTGCTAATAAATACCGCAACACCACATTTTGTGTCGCCAAACTTTCAACCCCCCAAAGAATTGTTGTCATGGTAATAGACATAGAATTTATGTGTTGTTGTATTTAGAAATTCCAGTGATTTCATTTTAACTGTGAAATTTCTCCTCCTCCACTTTTAACCAAATTTACTACCTTCAGAAAGTCTGCAACAACGGCTGCCCCGACATTTATACCACTTTGGGTAAATATTCTCCCTCGTTGGAAAATATTGTTTCGACAACATGCTGATAAATTTAAATCTACGGCTTTTACATGCAGTTAAGTCTGTATGTGTGTGCATGTGTGTGTGCATGTGTCTCGTTATTTGCTTTAGTGAAATAATTTCTACGGTTTTTACAAATCATATATAATTCATGCAAAAACTTTTCTTGCTTTCCTCTTCCTTGTTGTTGTGTTTTTACTACGACCGAATACGATTTTTACGCAAATACCAGCAACCCCTTTCACAAGATGCACACACACACATTCAAAGGTATCCTTACATTTATACGAGGAGTACAAAGATTATTTGTATTTGTATTCACAGGACCGTGGCGGCGCCAGCTAGACAGACTTGCAGTCTAACTCTCCTGACCAAAGGAAGAGTCAGACGTTTGACGCTGCGTTGTCGTAGCTGCTGCTGCTGCTGCCACTGTTGTTGCAGACAACCACCACCTAAGGGTAGTTTTTAGTTGTTTTCTGTTTTTATTTTCTTTGTTGTCATTTCTTTCTTCATTCCACACACCATTCTTACTTTAATTTTGTTTTTGTACTGCCTTACGGTATCAAACATCACTTGAACTACGCCAACATCAAACAAGAATAACAATATTTGCAATGCAATGTCATTTTCGGTGTGATAGAGAAATAGAGTTGCCGATTAAGGCACTATTCGACCAAAAATGCTATATGTTGAAATTTGAATCCTTCAAATAAAATCAGTATTGAATTATTCAGGTTGCTGTTCTGGGACAAGAAAATCATCAAGGGTCAAGCTCAGAACTACACTTTGAGTAAATTCAATAATTTGAGGTCGGAAGTTTAATTTATTTATTGCGTAATACTTATTAGTACTAAATCTTATTATTAATTTAAAAAAAGGCTGTAAGTTCGACCGGTCCGAAATTTAATACTCTCCACCACTTGGAACGATTTTGGCAATTTTTGGCAAAATTCTGTAAAAAAAACTTAAAAATACCGAATGTAGCCCTTATGTTAGGGTCTATACGACGACGTGGACCTGCATAGGCAACTTTTTTCATAAGCCATTACAATATTCAAATGCGAAACTTGAAAAAAAATCGGTGAATAATGTAACTAAAATCCTCAAAATATCGAATATCGGAAAGTACCGGGGATACGAAGATGCGTACCTGCACAGTAAATTTTCTGTCTTAGACTGTAATATCCCTTTGGAACTTCAAATTTCAAATTTGAAACAATTCCGGTGAATAATGTCGCTAAAATCATCAATATACCGAATATCGGGAGGTACCGTTATATGGGGGCTATACCAAAACATGTACCTACATGGTCCATTTTCAATACCAAAAGTCCTGCAGACATAACATACATTTGAGTAAAATTTTATCTATCTACTTCAATTTGTTAGGAAGCTAGAGTGATTTCCACAGATGGATAGACGGGCAGACGGACGGACATCGTTAAATCGACATAGAATTTTATGCTGATCAAGAATATATATTATTTGTGGGGTCTAAAATGTGGAATAGCAAGCTTAATATACCCTCCATACAATGGTGGAGGGTATAAAAATCAAATGAAAATACCCCTTAAAAGGGCAACCCTGTGGAGAAATTCCAAACACCGGTTACAGCCAAAACACAACGAAAAACTTGCTGCAATTTACAAAGTGTAATGGCAAACACAAAAACCCCCCCTTGGCGGTGAAAGAAAACCGAACAACCACAGTCATAGAGGAACGACAGAAGCCAGAACTGACAGAACAAAAAGAGAAAGGAAAAATTATTTCATTTGGTTTTATGTTAACTGCACAACAATTTCGTAAACAAAAGCCAAACAAACAGACAACCATAGCGAACATAAATGTATGTATGTGTTGTGCAACACACACATACGCGAGCATTCATACATACAAACTCCGTTATTCTCATTATATGGAGTACTTGTTGTGTATTAGTTGTTCAGAACGCCAGGGATGGAAATAAGGATTTGTAATATATAGAAAGTGGGCTAGTAAAGGATTTCATTTAAAAAGGGCGGTGGAAACTGAAAGACTGAAAGGAATAGGCATGTATTCCAAATAAGAATCCACTGTATTCAAAGGCCTGTCTAAATATAAAAAACATTTAAAAACTTC
Organism: Musca domestica; assembly: GCF_030504385.1. Lineage (NCBI taxonomy): Eukaryota > Metazoa > Arthropoda > Insecta > Diptera > Muscidae > Musca > Musca domestica. Next base: position 3,498,788 of record NW_026712115.1, on the reverse strand, counting down.
GTTTGTGTCATTATTTCATCAAAAATAGCACAATTGTCATTTTTGTATCAATATCTTCTGAGATTTTGTAGCAAATAAGTGCTAAATTTTCGAATTCTTGGTACGTCAAATAATGTGGGCTGTATCGTGATTTTAAAAGACGGAATACAGACGGACATCCTTAAATCGAATTAGATTTTGTGCTGATCATGAATATACAGGCTGAGATGAAAAAAACGACAACTGCAAACTGACTGCTGTCATTTCCAAGCCACTCGTCCGACAGCTGTTAAAATTATTCCAGAGACAGTTCATTATATTGTTTGCAAGCGTAGAAAAGCATTTTGGTGAGAATGTTCCAGAAAAAAGTTATTCATGATGGAATTCCAGCGTGAGTTTTGCCTTGTTAAGGCTAAGATCACATGTTTATGATTTATGTGTTTGTTTCTCTTTCGAGACGAGCTTAATGATCTGAAATTTGCAGAGAAAAGAAAAGGTAGATAGAGCTAAAGAGTTGCTTCGCTTGGCCGAAAATGGTGAACTGCCGAAAATGGTGAACTGCCGAAAATGGTGAACTGCTGAATTTAGTTTTCTCCGATCAGAAAACATTTGTTTGTAAACAAACAAAATGATCGTGTTTACTTGCCAAAGAGGTCAGCTGAAAATGTGCACCTTCTGTTGGCCACCAGAACTCAAGCGCCGACCATGGTGACGGTGTGGCCGCCATAACAGCCGATGATCGCTCTCCACTCGTTTTAATCGACCGTGGCATCAGAGTAAATGCCGAATATTATCGCGAAAATATCCCGGAGAGTGTATTAAAGTCTTGGTCACGCAAACATTTTGGCCGCAGATCTTGGATATTCCAACAGGACTCAGCACCATCGCACTCAGCACGCTCCGCCCAAGAATGGTTACAAAATGAGGATCCTCGCTTCATTTCCAGCTCACAATGGCCACCAAAATCTCCGGATACCAATCCGTTGGACTATTGTGTCTGGAGTATTTTGGCAAGGAAGGTTGGAACTAAAAAATACCAAAGTGTCGATCACCTTAAGCAAGCGCTTCGCCAGGAATGGGCCTAAATACCGCAGAGCAACATTTGGGCAGCGTGTTACGGTTTCATTGGCCGTTTGAAGGCCATAATTCGTGCCAAAGGTGACCAAATCGGACAAATCTAAACTTATTTTAAAATTTGATGCTATATCCTACAATATTTGGTTTCATTCGATAAAATAAAAAAAATGTAAAAATGGTGGCATTTGACTTGGTTGCAGTTTTTATTATCCCAACCCGTATAGGCATCAAGTTCTTTCCATGAAATTGCTTTAAATTAAGAAACACAAAATAAATATCAACCCAGCCCAAAAAAGTCATTCTCAGGAATGACTCTAGACGTGTTATAGAGTTCGTACGCCTAGCAAGGGTAAGCTACTTTGGATAAAACCAAATAATATGTTCCTAGGGGTCAACAACGAATGTAGGGCGTACTGCATCATTAGTTTTTTAACTGAAGAAGAAATCCGCCGGATAATCACGATTTTATTCAGAAACCAAAACTGACACCTCTTGAAATGTTTTTATTTTATTATGCCACAATCTTTATATTTTCCACACCTGGCCTTCGTGGTCAAACTTGAAGAAGCTCATGAAAGATTGAGAACTACATCAGACAGAGATTTAAGATATAAAAAGGAATAAATCGATACAAGTGCGGTATCTTCATCAACAATTCATAAGAAACACAGAATTTGGCGTAAAGTGAATTCAAAATTAAAGGAAATATTTTTTCTATAAAAGACTTGTAGAATGTGTCCAGCAATCCTAATTACTTAGAAATCATTATTTTTACAAGAAAATGTGTTCCAAAAAGTTTTGAGTAATTAGTTTATTTTTAAAATTAAAATTACATTTAATCCTTTTCGCTTTTACTACATTTTTATACCCTCCACCATACTATGGCGGGCATATTAACTTTGTCATTATGTTTCTAACTCCTCGAAATACTCATGTCAGACACAACAAAGTATATATATTCTTGATCAGCGTAAAATTCTAAGTTTAGTCATTTCCGTCTGTCTGTCTGTCTGTTGTAATCACGCTATCGTTCGAACGAATTGAAATAGAAGGCTAAAATTTTGCACACGTGTTCACTTTTCCAGAAGGCCAGTTAAGTTCATAAATGGGCCATGTAGGTCCACGTTTTCATATAGCCCCCATATATTAGTACCTCCCGATATTCGGTATTTGATGATTGCAGCAACATTATTCACCGGAATTGTTTCAACTTTGGTATTTGAAGTTCGAAATGGATACTACAGCCTAAGACAGAAAATTATCTGTGCAGGTCCACGTCTTCGTATAGCCCCCATATAACAGTACCCCCATATTCGGTATTTTGATGATTTTAGCTACATTATAAACAGATCTTTCTTCAAGTTTCGCATTTAAATATTGTAATAACTTATGACAATAGTTGCCTATGCAGGTCCACGTCGTCGTATAGCCATTCGGTACTTTTTAATATTTTAACAGAATTTTTAACGGATTTAATTTTTTTTTTTTTTGGAAATTGCTAAATTTGTACCAAATGATGGAGGGTAATAAAAGTTCGGCCCGGCCGAACTTACAGCTTTTTTACTTGTTTGCTTCTGGTATTGAACTCGCAATCTACTGATTTGTACCTTGCGCCACGGTTACCGGCTTTAAGGATTGCTCAAGTCTTATATTTGTATCAACAACTCATCGTGTTTCCTATGCCAACCTACTGGTAAAGTAGAATTACAGCTATTAATGGGAAGGGGACTATACCAAATAGCCCACAACGATTGGAAGTTTCAAGTCCCTTATGATATTAAACCGGCAATTTGAATTGAATTGGGTTGAAAAATCATTAGAATGCTTCAATATACTTAAAATCGCGAGTTCCCTTTTTATGGGGTATATAAAGGTTATTTATGTCTTACACCAAATACCTAAACAAGACCCATATTCAAGAAAGATTAATTTAAAGTTAAAGTTAAATAGACAATATATTTCTTTCACGATTGTAATAGTATTCGAATATTTCTCTAATACTGCTACGATACACAAATATCTTCCCAACCCTGCAACCCACCAACAACGCAAGTTGTTATGTATTTTTGTTGGCTTATGGGGAGAGAGAGAGCATATTGCAAACATGTTGTTGACTCGTTAATAAGGGGTGGTTTGTGTTGCTGTTGTCGTTTTGCCGGTGATGCACCCCCAAATAAACCGGTATTAGAACAACGGGGGATGTTGTTTGTTGCCACTTCAATACTTCGATGAGGATAGGAGTTTATGCACATGTGTATGTGTGTGTGTGTTATACTTGCTGGGAAATGTTGGCTCAGACAATTCAACCACACACAAAAATACAATTTACTAGACAACAAAGGCAACCAACATTGAGAAGAGAGCCAGAGAGGAGAACAGTTTAAACTCATTGATACACTTATAACTTGGCTGAGAAGAGAATGTGAGTGGTTCACAGAATGTTGGGTAATGTATGCTGTTGGTGGCCCTTCTTCAATGGCTGCGATCAAAACACAATTGTCTATGAGAGCCAAGAGCGGCGGCCAGTTGAAGTATAGAGAGCAAAGGTGAATGTTGTTTTATGTTGTTGTACTTGGGGGTTGGTTGGTAATTTTGTTGTTAAGAGGTCGCTCGCCCGTCGTTGAGAGCATAATTTGTTGGTGAGAATAGAAGGAGCGAATAATAATCTATTGTTTAACATTGTTGTAAAATTTGCTGCTAGTTAGTCTCAAACGAACCGCGTTGTTGTAAGTGTGTGTTTTCGTACCAATGACGATGATAGGATTGGATTTTCGTGCGTATTTCTGAAAATAAGATGATACGAAACGCGTAATGTACTTTCAAATACCTATCCCAGTTGGGAAATTGGATTAAAATATTTAAAAAGAGGATTACTTTTTGTGAAAAAAGAAGAAGAAAGCCTGTGTGAAGATATGACAGCAGAAAAGTGTGAAATGAAAATCCTTAATTAAACAAAAATAACAAGATTTTGAATTTTCAAATAAAGAATATAAAATTTAATAGAAATTTGTAAAATCTTAAAATTTTGGTTTTTGAAGTAATGATAATATGAAAAAAATATTTAAAAAATACACCAAATTAAGTGAAAATTAAAATCTTAAAAAAATTGAAACTATAATAAAATTGAAAAAAAAAATATTTTTTTAAAAAGTCAAATCAGACAAATAAAAAGAAAACTTATATTTTATTAAACTTAAAAAAATAGATAATTTTCTATGTGAATAAAATTAATAAAATTTAAAAATCCAAGTTTATACCAAAGTAACGAATCTAGTCATATGATAAAGTTTCTAAAAAATATTTGAAAAATTATTGTGCAATATATATAATAATTTTTAATCACTATTTAATAAAATTATAAAAAAGTGCATTAGTTTATAAACATTATAAGAAGCCGATTGAAATTAAAATCTGGTCACCCTACAGAAAATATTGAGAATATTTAGCTGGGATTTTAAATATGTCTTAATTGGATTTACTAAACTAATTATTGGATTACCTTATCAAAAAATATTGGAGTAGAAATTCCCAAAAATAAAATATAAACGGATAAATTTTACCATTATAACCCGAAAAATGTAAGTGCCATTGAAATTTTCAGTTATTTTAAAATAATGTGGGATTACTTAGGATAAACACTCAGATACCGGAGATAGAAACTTATTTTTTTAGAAAAGAATGAGCCGAGTATAATACCCATCGGAATATAATATGTTGATACCGGGGTTAAACAAAAATTAAAGTGTATTTTTTCCAATAAACTCTGCCAATATTAAGGCCATATATCTGGATTTTAGAAAATAAGAAAAATGTTTCAATTTTATTCGGTATTTGATATGATACACATTTTATTTAAAATTTAAGAGCCGGAGTTTCAGAACCGAATGTGCAAAGCCCTTATTTTTTCCTGATGCCTTATTATTTAATTATCTAATTTCTTAGCCAGTCAAGGGGTAGTATACTATAGTAACAATAAAAAAATTTATGAAATTTTCTCCAATTATTTTTTAAGTACAAGTTGCATATGTATTTTTAATTTCTATACATCATCTTTTTAAATTGAAATCACTGTGCTGCTTCAATATCCATGCAAATCCTATGCCCTTAGGCTTCTTGAAAAATATGAGTCATCATCAGCGCACACCAGGTGGGTGGCGTTTGCCTCCCCTACAACAACAACAACAACTTCGTATAACCGGCATATGACTTCGTTATGCTTATCCTTGTCTTCCTTTTCATTTTTGGAGGAAAACGAAAACATGCATTTGCATGTTTCTTATGATTCCCCAGCTTGTTTTTCTTTTGCGGCTCGGAGCGAGAGCTTCGAAAAACTGTTGTGTGTACGGACTATTACTAATGATTTCCTAAATACATTTCAATGTTGTTCGATGTTCAATGTTGAAGTTCCTACATATTTCTATTAGTGTTTGCTATTGCTATTACTTTGCTTGTGGTGTTTAGGGAAGAATTTGAAGTAAAGTAAGGAATTAAGTTTCAGCGATACAGAATGTGTACCACGGACGTACACAGTGGCTACCTCCAAAGTGGCTACTTTTCTGCCATTTTTGGTAAATTTGAAATTGAAAAGTTAATTTTTTTTTCTAGATGGACTTCTTCTCTTTTGAAATACATTCCTGTTTACGCCCTTGAAATTTATAGTGTACCATGAAAATATTTTCAGAATTTTTTTATACCCTCAGCCATATGGCTAGAGAGGGTGTATATCATTTGAAACGGCCAAAACGTACCTCATCGAAATAACGGTTTTAGACCAAATCCGTTTCAGGATATTTAGAGTCGATCTAGCAACGTCCGTCTGTCTGGCGGGTGCGCACGATAACTCTCGAAGGGAGAATCCGATTTGATCCAAACTTGGTACATCGTAATATTATTATAGATCAAGTTAGGAGATGGACCATATCGGTCCATTCCACCCACTATCTACCCCACAAAGTGTCAAAATTCTTAATAATTATAAAACTTATAAAATTTGATGTACCTGTCCGATTCTCTTTAAATTACACACATCACCATATTTTTTCTTAACCCAAGGTCTGGTGTAAAGACTGGAAATATCGATTCACTTCATTTGGTACCTCACCACAAAGGGTCAAAATTGTAGGTATCCATGAAGCTATAAAACGGGAAAATAACATCCGATTCTATTCAAACTTGGTACATCTCAATATTTCCATCATCACAAGATCTGTTATAAAGTTGTGAGAGATCGGACCAGTTTTTCTGGTACCTCCCCCACATAGGGTTCAAGATTCGGAAAACAAAATGCTCAAAGAAAGCGAAATAAGTATCCAAAGTTTTTCAAATTTCACACACACACACACACACACAAACATAATATATATCTTCGGACTCTCCGAGCGTTTTGTGGGGGAATTACAAAAAAACAAATATTTTGTCATAGGGACAAAATCTGGATGTTATGCACTTAAACTTTCATAAGAAATCCTCAATTCAGATCATTCTAATCCAAGATTTATTAATCTAAAAAATAACGAAAAGATGATTTATAGGTCCACTTCGTCTTGAAAAGCCCTGACATAGGGTCAAAATTATCCACATCTTTATGATATGTCGGCTGATATGTCGACAAGTCCATTAGACATACTTTTAAATTTCCCAAGGTCCTTAATTTATAACATTTTACTCCATTGATATTGCTTTAAATTAAAAAAACGGAAATTTTAAATTTAATCTCAAGTGTCAATACAATCAAACTTCACTTTCCTAACGACAACATAGCTGCAAATCCTTTTGTCTTATTACGCGCTGTTATGACGGAAATGAAAATAACACCAGCAGATTTACGTTAAGGCCCAGAGGAATAGCACCGCACCTCAGCATGGGAATGTAGCCTTGGCTAGGGGGTTTTTCAACAAAATACCATTGTTATAGCGTCTAACGCTATGCACCGTCCTCATTAACAAGATGAAACTTGGAAAATATGCCTACACACCATTCAAATGATGGAATAGAAATTCCCCTAAACAAAAAACCAAAGACCTCATGTCAATGTTAAGTAGGAGACTACGACAATTATTTGTTGTTGCTGTTGACTTTTTTCCTTTGCGCAGAAAATCAAATAAAAAGAAAAATCCTTATAATAATGTTATGGTTTATGAATGTTACTCATTCAGGCATATCCTTTACGTTTCCCTGGTGCACCGCAATCGTTGTAGTGTGTCGTAGTCTTATTTAATGTTTTATGGTATGTTGTTTTTTTTTGCGAAAATTTAATGAACTACCAGACGACTAGGAGTTGTGTGAAGAGGGTTAGATGATTTCTTATCATATATGTATGTGTGTGTGTTTTCACAGACATAAACCACTTATACACCGTTGCCTGTAAGGCAAATAGAACGAATTATGCACCTGTGTGTTTACTCATATTTCGACGTTGAACAAGAAAGTGGTTCTACAACTGTTGTAGGAGTATGTATTTGTGTCTGTGTCTGTGAGTGTGTGTGTATGTTCATGTGCATGTTATATGATTTTAACACTCGAAGGCTAAGGTTAACGTTATGCCATCTCAAGTGTGGCACAAAAGGAGTATATTAACGAGCGGTGAGTAACTTTACAAGAGTCTTGTTTGAAGTAGGAGTACATTCTCTTTGATATGAAGAGCGTAGATATATATCAGTGTAAATGCAGACGATTCGTGGAATCGTAGGAAAGTTTAGGAAAATGTTGTTCATACTTGTCAACAAAAATATATAAACATGTATTGAAGACATTGGTTGCGCCCTACTCTTACCAAAGAGAAGTTTTTTCATGTATACCGTTCATTTGCACAATGAGTGTCGTATCTCAAAAAGATCAGTTTTGAGAAAAATGCATTTAAAGTTATTGATTGAAATTTTAGTTTTTGAACAAAAAAATATTACTATACAAGGAGTAATGAATTTCAATTACAATTATTTGCAAAGAGGTGACCAGACATCAATGCTAAATTTCTGTGCAAGATCATGCATGGTTTGGAGTATTTTATTGCTTTATAAACTCAAATAAAGTTTTGCTGACATCCACGTAGAAAAGCTGTAACTCCTTGAGTTGCACAGATATCGACATAGAAATTTCTAGGCATGTTTAAGTTATGTCACTCTTTGAGTAAATGAGCGACTAGTTAAAAAGTATCAGTCGGTTTTGCCGACAGATGTATACCCTCAGCTAATGTTCGATTACTTAAATATATTTTGACTTCTGTTGTGATTAATTAAATTGTTGACCCTTTATGGAGTAGGTTCAGAAAGAATGGACCAGTATTTTCCATTTCGTATCGGACTTAAATAAATATGATATAAATATTGCAACGTGCCAGGTTTGGACTATATTGGTTGTTTCTTTCACTTTATATGAGATATGCGATAATTTTTAGAAAATCTTAAAATGTGTGTGAGGTACCAGATATAGTCGACCGAAATATTCCATTTTTATACCCTCCACCAAAAAAGGTATGGAGGGTATATTAACTTTGTCATTCCGTTTGTAACTCATCGAAATAATCATTTTAGACCCAACAAAGTATATATATTCTTGATCAGCGTAAAATTCTAAGACGATTTAGCCCTGTCCGTCCGTCTGTCCGTCTGTCCGTCTGTTGTAATCACGCTACAGTCTAAACGAATTAAGATAGGAAGCTAAATTTTTGCACAGATCTCTCTTTTGTCTGCAGGCAGGTCAAGTTCGAAGATGGGCTATATCGGTCCACGATATCGTATAGCCCCCATATAACGGTACCCCCCGATATTCGGTATTTTGATGATTTTACCCACATTTTTCAACGGAATTGTCTGAAAATCCACACAAGGAGTTCCTTGTGGGTACTTTAAACCTCGGCAGAGAACTATCTACATAGGTCCACAATATCGTATAGCCCCCATGTAACGGTACCCCCCGATATTCGGTATTTTGATGATTTGACCCACATTTTTCAACGGAATTGTCTGAAAATCCACACAAGGAGTTCCCTGTGGGTACTTTATACCTCGGCAGAGAATTATCTATATAGGTCCACAATATCGTATAGCCCCCATATAACGGTACCCCCCGATATTCGGTATTTTGATGATTTTACCCACATTTTTTCAACGGAATTGTCTGAAAATCCACACAAGGAGTTCCTTGTGGGTACTTTATACCTCGGCAGAGAATTGTCCATATAGGTCCACGATATCGTATAGCCCCCATGTAACGGTACCCCCCGATATTCTGTATTTTGATGATTTTACCCACATTTTTTAACGGAATTGTCTGAAAATCCACACAAGGAGTTCCTTGTGGGTACTTTATACCTCGGCGGAGAATTATCTATATAGGTCCACAAAATCGTTTGGCCCCCATATAACGGTACCCCCCGATATTCGGTATTTTGTTGATTTTACTCACATTTTTCAACGGAATTGTCTGAAAATCCACACAAAGAGTTCCTTGTGGGTACATTATACCTCGGCAGAAAATTATCTATAAAGGTCCACAATATCGTATAGCCCCCATGTAACGGTACCCCCCGATATTCGGTATTTTGATGATTTTACCCACATTTTTGAACGGAATTGTCTGAAAATCCACACAAGGTGTTCCTTGTGGGTACTTTATACCTCGGCAGAGAATTATCTATATAGGTCCACAATATCGTATAGCCCCCATGTAACCGTACCCCCCGATATTCGGTATTTTGATGATTTTACCCACATTTTTGAACGGAATTGTCTGAAAATCCACACAAGGAGTTCCTTGTGGATACTTTATACCTCGGCAGAGAATTATCTATATAGGTCCACAATATCGTTTGGCCCCCATATAACGGTACCCCCCGATATTCGGTATTTTGATGATTTTACTCACATTTTTCAACGGAATTGTCTGAAAATCCACACAAAGAGTTCCTTGTGGGTACTTTATACCTCGGCAGAGAATTATCTATAAAGGTCCACAATATCGTATAGCCCCCATATAACGGTACCCCCCGATATTCGGTATTTTGATGATTTACCCACATTTTTGAACGGAATTGTCTGAAAATCCACACAAGGTGTTCCTTGTGGGTACTTTATACCTCGGCAGAGAATTATCTATATAGGTCCACAATATCGTATAGCCCCCATGTAACGGTACCCCCCGATATTCGGTATTTTGATGTTTTTAGCCATATTTTTCAACGGAATGGTCACAAGGGGTTCTTTGTACACAAGGGGTTCTTTGTGAGCACTTTACCCACCGACAGAGAATTCTCTATATAGGTTAACTATAACGTATAGCTCCCATATAACGGTACCCCGCGATATTCGGTATTTTGATGATTTTAGCCACATTTTCCAATCGTATTGCCTGAAAATCCACACATGGAGTTCCTTGTGAGTACTTTACACGCAGACATAGATTTGTCTTTATAGGTCCACAATATCGTATATCGCCCCATATATCGGCACCTTCCTATATTAGATATTTTAAAGATTTTAAAAGAATTTTTATTGGATTTTTTTTTTTTTTTTTTTTGAAAATTTTCTAATTCAAAGTTCGGCCCGGCCGAACTTACTGCTTTTTTACTTGTTATACCTCATTTTATAGAGATAAAAATATTGGTATGGGCAAAATTACAAGAAAATCGAACATTTATATGTAAGTTTATAAATTCCAATTTATAATTTAAAATTCCATATTCATTTTAGGTTTCTGATTGGTAGAAATATTTATAAATAGCAAGTTGTATAGAATCACCGAATTGTTTCGCACATTAGGACAGATAAAAGTGGTGAAAATTGTGAACCTATGTGGGGGAGGTACCAGAAGAAATGGTCCGATCTCTAACATCTTTATGACAGATATTGTGTTGATAGAAGTATTGAGGTGTGCCTAGTCTGATTCCATCTTCACACCACACCCTGGGTTAACAAAAATATTCTGATGTGTGTAGTCTGAAGAGCAAAATCGGATTACCCTTTTTCTATCTGTGCAGTAAAAATATAAGATGAAAAACTTCTGTCCAATCCAGAAGGATTTGACAGATATTCTTCGTCTCCGAACTTTATATACATTTCACAATAATTTTACGATGCACCAAGTTTGAATCAAGTCGGATAACACCTTCGAGAGTTATGGTGCAAATATGCCAGACGGCGGACGGACAACCCAATGTCCAAATGTCCAGAAACGGTTCAAAGAGGCTAGGGTATAAACTAGTTATTTCGATGAGGCACGAGTTTTGGCCGTATCAAATGATGTAAACCCTCCGTATCATGAAAAAATTGCAACCAACTTCAGAGTGCTGTCATTTCACCATAACAGCCGATGGCCGCATTCCACTCGTATTAATCGACCGTGGCATCAGAATTAATGCCGTATATTATCGCGAAAATATTCTGGACGGTCTACTAAAACCTTGGATACGCAAACATTTCGGCCGCAGACCTTGGACATTCCAACAGGACTCAGCACCATCGCACTCAGCACGCGCCATTCTAGAATGGTCACAGATTGAGCTTCCTCGCTTCATTTCCACCGCACAATGGCCACCAAAATCTTCGGATACCAATCCGTTGGATTACTTTGTCTGGAGTATTTTGGAAAGCAAGATTAGCATTAGAAAATACCAAAGTGTCGATCACCTCAAGCAAGCGCTTTGCCGGGAATGGACCAAAATACCGCAGAGCAGCATTTGGATAGCGTTTGACGTTTTTATTAGCCGTTTGAAGGTCATAATTCGAGTCAAAGATAACCAATTCTAACAAATCTAAACTTATTCTAAGATTTGATGATTTTTCCGGCATTTTTTGGTTTCATTCAATAAAATTAAAAAAAAAAAAAATAAAAATTATGGCGCTTGATTTTGTTGCAGTTTTATTGTCTCACCCTGTATACTTAACGAATTTCGGGAATAAAAGTTATATTATATATATATTATGGTATATACCATAGCTTGGCAGAATCGTTTGGGCCATATTCGGTTACAAAATATGACAAATACCCCAAAAACCTTAAACTACGTTATATGAGTGTTATACCAAATCGCGTACCATGGTCAATACCAAAAAATTTAAAAATCTAAATTTTTGGGGAAAATTTTAAAAATTTACTTTATTTCGTTTGAAAGATAGAGTGGATTTATACAGACGGAGGGATATGGCTAAGTCGACAAAGAGTTTTTGCAATACAGGTTAAAAAATAATAGATATATACATATCATCAATGAAAATTCTATTCAAAATTATATTCCTTCGAAGATGTTAAAGAAAATAAAACAGAAAGCTATGTGTTTGTAGGTTAGAAACTATTCAATACAGCATTCATTTTAAAGTTCTTTGTGGAGAAAAAACACGGCATCCACAATGTTAATTACCCTTGCATATTATTCTGCGATTAAACTTCCTTACATTTATTAACAGAGAACAATACCTCAATCCTTTTCTATATCCTGTTTATCATCACACCCGTCTCTTTACCCATTACCATAATATTTCCTTGTTTTGCAATATTTTTTATGCTACAATCAACTCCGCTATCCAGCTGTTACTGTGGCTTGTTGTTCCCACCATGAAATGAGTTTTTCATAAACTCAGCGTAATTATGAACAAGCGTTCGAAATAGTGTTTCAAAATTAAATTTCAGTTAATTTTTGTCTTATAATGAATATTTAATATTTGTTTTTGTTTTTTATTCATTTTTTTGTGTTTATTTGAATAAACAACGGTTGTGGAAGGATAACATCAACCAACAAACAAATACAAACACACCACCACCACCATGCGACACAGAGTGAACAAGAATCGTCCTTTGAAAACGCCATCAGAGATGTCAGCAACAGAAACAGCAGCAGCAGAAGACAACAATACAAAAATGTTAGCCAAGGCGCCATATGGTCGAGACTATGAAATAGTTGACTAACTGGCTGGACGGTTGGCTGACTGAGTGACTGAATGTTTGCTTGACTGACAGACAGACAGACTGGGGGACTGACTGGTTAGCTGGTTGTTAGCATAGTATATATTCGAATTGTGCAATATTTACCATCCTCAAATAAATGTTTCCCTGTTGTGGCCACACAGACACACTCATACAACCCACACAACTATTTCATCAAAAAAGTCCCGGCCATTTCTGTGATGAGTAACTGGTGGCATTTGGAAATATTCCTTTTGGCATCCCATGTTCTAAAGAAACACTTTTTACAGGGTGTCGCAAAATAAACGGTTAAAAATTTAATTCAAATTAAAAAAATGAGCATTGGTGGTGGAACTATAACTTTTTCAGTTTATATTCAAGATTTATGTGTCTTTTCTAAGCTTTGCTGGCCTTATCCATTTTTATATCATTCTGATTAAGAAATCTGTTTTGAACACCACTCGATGACATATTCGAGATAGTCTAAGACAGCAATTCAAACACAATATCAAACTGAACTTTATAAAACAACGACTTAACTACTGGATCTGCATTTATGAAAGTCATACCTTTTTTATACCCTACACAACATAGTGGGTATTATACCTTTGTGCATTTGTTTGTAACAGGGAGAAGGGAGCACGATAGCCACATCGATAAAGGTCGCATTATGAAGAAATTTTTGCAAACAATATTTGTTTTGTCCTAGGACGAACTCTATTAAAATTGGTGATAATCGGATCAGATTTAGATATTGCTTCCATATATCTTCAACCGATTTCGGCTTAATTGTGAACAAAATGGCCAATATAAGTCCTAATGACCTGAATTTTGGCACATCCGACCGAATTCAGTCTAGAAGCAAGTACATCAAATTTGGAAAAAATCGGTTCAGATATAGCTATAGCTTTCATATATATGTTTCATCCGATTTGGTGTTTAAGTCCCTCATATTCGTAATACTCATGTGACAACAATGATATTTGGTACCAGATATCTCACAGAGCTCTAAAATACCTCTGCCAAATTTTATCAAGATTGGATCAGATTTGGACATAGCTACCATATATACATTTGGTAAAGATCGGTTCAGATATAGCTATAGCTCCCATATATATTGTTCATCCGATTTGTTGTATTTGTTACCCACCATCGTAATATGCACTCCGTAACAACGATATTCAGGGAAATATATCAAATTTGGATATAGCTCCCATAACACATGGGCAATACATATCCGAATTTAAAAGATACAAATGCGTCGGCATATTTAGTCCTTAGCATTTTAAATTATAATTATAATCATAGGATGTATGATTGAATTCTCCCATAAAAACTTTTAATTGTTATGTGGAGCTCAACTAATTAAGCAAAGTGGTGTAGGGTATCATAAAATCGGCCCCGCCCGACTTTAGGACTTTCTTTACTGGTTTTTGGTATAAAAATTAAAAATGTCTCCGTTAAATTTAGTGAAAATAGATTTAGATTTGTATGTGCCTACTATGTATTAGTTCCCTCTGAAACTAAATTACAACTGCTCTAAATACAAATGTTGATAGGTGGTATGATCTATTTCAAATATATTCTATTGTTACAGGAGCTCTATTAAATATGAAGAAAAATATGTAGGGTATCATATAGTCGGCCCGCCCGAATTTTGACTTTTCCTTACTGATCTGTTAGGTCGTATTTTATATCCTCCAAAATCATTTTTATTTTTATTTTTTTTTAATATTCCAATAAATTTTTGCAATAATAATTCGAAATGTTTATATTATGTATCACCCTGTACATAACTATACCATTCATTCCAAATTGCTGCCTGCAGGGACTTTTTAAATTGTACTATGGAAGAAAATGCATTGTGGTTTCGGTGTTCGGCCAAATTGTCATTTAGCCCTGGCACAAGTGGCGGCCACAAACTTTATCGTTTGAACAAAAACTAATTATAAATGGACAATGCACAATGATGACATAATTTGAAATGCAAACAAAAACATCACTGCCAGCGGCAGCATCGCCATCATCATCATCATCGTTTATAGCAGCAGCGACAGCATGGTCAACTGCGCCGGCTAAGGGAAAGCGGAAAAATATAATTTTATTTTTATTAAATTGCATAGTTGACTGATGAAAACGGAAACGGATGCATTGGACCGAGCATAGGAAAAGCCAATAAGGGAAGTGGAATTTCTGTTTTTCTATTTATTTTATCTAATAAAAATAAAATGGAGAATTTACATCAGCAGATGCTGCCACTGCTGCAAAGCTCTATAGTTTATGACACAGTTTTATTTGACTTTGGAAAATGAAAATTGAAAGGATTTTCATGGAATAATACAAAG
This sequence comes from Musca domestica, assembly GCF_030504385.1. Taxonomy (NCBI): domain Eukaryota; kingdom Metazoa; phylum Arthropoda; class Insecta; order Diptera; family Muscidae; genus Musca; species Musca domestica. Next base: position 3,483,492 of record NW_026712115.1, on the reverse strand, counting down.
GGAGACAAGCTGCTGTGAAATTTGTGTTAGAGGTGAGGGATTACATGGGAACGGACTTTTTCTTAGAATGTTCTGTGATGCAATTAACTCGATTTCATAAGGCATTTATGAAATGCGAAATTTAATAGAGGCATAGTATATAAATGTCAGTAATTATGGACTAGAATGACTATCTTCTGGTTTCAATATAACCCCTTAATCTAGCCTGAAACTAAAGCCGCAGGAGTTATATATTACATATAAAAAGGAACATGTAAAAAAGCTGTAAATTCGGACGGGCCGAACTTTTAATACCCTCCACCATTTGGTACAAATTTGGTAATTAAATAAATAAAATCCCTTAAAAATTCTGCTAAAAATCTTAAAAATATCGAATGTAGCCGTTATATTAGGCCACATACGACAACGTGCACCTGCATAGGCCAATTTTGTCAAAAGCCTTTACAATATTCAAATGCGAAACTAGAAAAAAATCCGTTTATAATGTTGCTAAAATCATCATCGACTATCAGGAGGTACCGCTATATGGGGGCTATACGAAAACGTGGCCCTTCACAGACAATTTTCTGTCTTAGGCTGTAGTATCCATTATGAACATTATGAACAAATATTAAATTTGAAACAATACTGGTGAATACGTCGCTAAAATCAACAAAGTACCGAATGCCGGGAGGTACCGTTATATGGAGGCTATACGAAGACGTAGACCTGCAGAGAAAATTTTCTGTCATAGGCTGTAGCATTCATTACGAACCCCAAATACGAAGTTTGAAACAATTCCGATGAATACCGTCGCTAAAATCATCAAAATACCGAAAATAGGGAAGTACCGATATATGGGGGCTATACCAAAACGTTATCAGCCTATTTCATTTCGTTCGGAAGCTGTAGTTATTCCCACAGACGGACGGACATCGTTAAATCAATACAGAATTTTAGGCTGATGAAGAATATATATACTTTGTGGGGTCTAAAATGTAAATTTCGAGGTTTTACAAACGGAATGACATACTTAATATACCCTCCATACTATGGTGGAGGGTATAAAAAATGCTCAGAATGTCTTGGAAAGTATCAATTTTAAATATACGTATATAAGTACTGATATATATACAGGGTGAGATAACAAAAATGAAACAAAATAAAACGCCATAATATTTACATTTTTTTTTAATTTTATTTAATGAAAGCAAAAAATGTCGGAAATAACATTGAATTTTAGAATAAGTTTAGAATTGTTCGAATTGGTCACTTTTGGCACGAATTATGGCCTTCAAACTTCCAATGAAACCGTCACACGCTGCCCGAATCTTGCTCTGCGGTATTTTTGCCCATTCCGGCGAAGCCCTTCTTTGAGGTGATCGACACTTTGGTATTTTTTAGTGCCAACATTGCTTTCCAAAATACTCCAGACGCAATAGTCCAACGGATTGGTATCCGGAGATTTTGGTGCCCATTTTGCGCTGGAAATGAAGAGAGGAACATCATTTTGTAAACATTCTTTGGTGGCGCATGCTGAATGTCTGCGGCCAAAATGTTTGCGTGCCCAAAGACTTTAATACACCCTCCGGAATATTTTCGCGTTAATATTTGGCATTTATTCTGATCACACCATCGCAATGGCCGGAGCTTGAGTTCTGGTGGCTTCTTTGGCAAGTAAACACTTTCGGCCAAGCGAAGCAACTCTTTAGCCCTTTTTGGTCTATTTTGTTTCTGTTGCGGTGTAAGTTATTTCACTTTTGAAAATGTCAATGGTCTTAAACCGATCTCATTTTTCAATATTTGTCGAATGGAATATTGCGATATGTTCAGCTCACGAGCCATTTTTCGGCCATTGCGACGCGGGTTTTGATCAAGTCGCTTCTTCAATTTTCGAACCATTCTGCTGATGTTGCTGTTTTCTTTCGTCCACTTCCTTGTCGTCGGTCTACGCTACCACAGTAACGAGCGATGGTGCGAGACACAAAAGATTTATTCACATTTAAATGCTGGAGTGCTCTAACGATAGCCACTTGTGGTTTTCTAGCCAAATATAAAGAAATCACACTATCACGCTTGAATTCCATCACAAATAACTTTTTTCTGGAAAATTCTCACCAAAATGCTTTTGTAAGCTTGTAAACAATATAATGAGCTGTCACTGAAATAATTTTAACAGCTGTCGGACGAGTGGCTTAGGATGACAGTAGTCTGAAATTGTTTTGCAGTTTTTTCATCGCACCCTGTATATTAATCTTAACCGATTTCCATACAATTAAGCAAACAAATTTGTTAGACAAATTTCGTCGCATCAAATACCGGAAATCAGCCGAAATTATATATCAGATCTATATCCAAATCTGACCCGTTCTTAATATAATTTAACTAATTTATTTTATGGTCAACATTCCGTCACACATTCCAAATTTTATTGGAATCGAATTTGCATAACGTGTTTGGTGCATCAAATTAACAAAATCGGTCGAAAATATATATGGGAGTTATATCTAAATTTGAACCGATTTAAATATAATTTAGCAAATTTATTTTTGTTTCAAATTACGGCATTCCAAATTTGGAGACTGTATCTGTAATCGATCAATAGATATGTAGATTTAAAATCTAAATTATTGGGAGTTACCTTCGATTCTGATCCTATATCTTCAGTTCCAAGTGGAATTAAAAAAAATGTATAGCCTATGTTACTTTCAGGCGATGTTGGGATTATACTTGGAAATTTTCAGGAAAATCTGTTCAGCGGTTTTCGAGTCCATAAATTACAAACATTTTTGGCTACCACAGTTTAAATATGCACACTATCGAGTCCCATAATATAATGGGATTTTAGCTAGTATAGTCGAATTCTGAATCTGAACACGCCGAGAACAGCAAAAAGATTTTCATTATACAGGTAACCCATGTTACAATAAGCAGATAGAACAGCTTCGTAAAACTACAGAAATAAAGCCCTGAAGCTATGTCCGCTTCCTGTCAGACTCATTCAAAATTATACACAACAAGTTGTTTTCATTTTTTTTTTTCATATTTTTCTTAATTTTTTAAATGAGTTAAATAGCGCGAATGAATGAAATGCCTGGATTTTCTCTCAAAAATATGGCCAAACTGTTCAATTTTAAAATTTCAGTGCTAAACTTGGTAATCAGGGCTGTCACAGAAACCATGTCGGTTTTGCTTATTGTCGTTTTTGTAAACCTATGTTGGTTTCATTTGGTGTCATGAAACCAAGTTGGTTTTGTCAATTTCGAATGTAAATAAAACCAATGTTCGAAACAGCTGTTGTTGCTTACATGTGTTGTTTGTTTATTTGTCATTGAAATATCAGTAAAAGTAAATAAAAAAAGGAATAAGTCGCTATAAATAAAGTAAAAAATCCACGTTTATGGTCCTTTAACAATTCTTTAAAAAAATCCTTAAAAAAACCACGTTTATGGTCCTTTAAATATCCTTTAAAAATTCTTTAAAAAATCCACGTTTATGGTCCTTTAACAATTCTTTAAAAAATCCTTAAAAAATCCACGTTTATGGTCCTTTAAATATCCTTTAAAAATTCTTTAAAAAATCCACGTTTATGGTCCTTTAACAATTCTTTAAAATATCCTTAAAAAATCCAAGTTTATGGTCCTTTAAATATCCTTTAAAAATTCTTTAAAAAAATCCACGTTTATAGTCCTTTAAAAATTCTTTAAAATATCCTTAAAAAATCCAAGTTTATGGTCCTTTGAATATCCTTTATTTCCAATAACAAAACCAATAACATTGGCTTCTATGATAAAACCGATAAAATTCTAATTCGGAAATAAAACAGATATCATTGATTTTCATCACACCAAAGCATTTTTTCTTGTCGTTTTTAAAACCAATAGTGACAAAATTGGTTTCTATGACAGCCCTGAATAGCTTTAATGCGCGTCTACCAGTCATTGGTTTTGAAAATATTTACTTTTCATTTTTCAAAACAATAAATACATACACAAAATTGGCAGAATTCGGGAACACTTAGAAAAAAATTGCAACCAGCTGGTAGCTTTACCTTACCTTTTTATTGTACCATGATATGACCTGGCGTTGAGGGAAGTTGCCATTCAATCACATCGTTGAGTTTATACACATAAACTGTCTTGCTTCGCCAAGAAACACTAAACTCACCCAGGCAGCCATTTGTATTAATCTTCATTGCCAAGATCACCAGATCGCGACGTCTGAGATTTGGAGACAGTATACAATGGGAGACAGATTCTTTCCTAGAAAGTTGTGAGCTCTTTTTTGGGTTTTACTGTATTCGTTAAGTAAACTTTGATTAAACACCTCTAGAAACAATAAAATATATTTAATCTTAACAAAACTTTAAACAACAATTTAAACAATTTCAATTCCAACAATCTTAACTACGAGCTATAAACCAGACTAAACGCTTACAATAATCACCCAACTCCTTGCAAAACTTTATTGCTAAATATTAGGATATATGAAAATAAATTTACGAAACAATGTAAAATACCACATATTAACATGTGTGTGTGTGTTTGTGGATACCAGCCACCCTTTTCTGTTTTTATTTCGCCCTATTTCGCCCCCAAAAAAACATTGAAATAATTTGGCAATTTGCCGGCATTTGTTGGGGAGACACATGTCTGGATGCCAAATTCATGTTAACATGCATACGTACATACATGTAAATTTGAATGTATGTGTGTACTCATATGAACCCCTTGTTGTATGTATGTGTTTCCATTGGTTTAGATGTTATAATTTTTGTTGCAAACGAAAGTATTTTGACACTCACTTTCGTTGCTCCTCAAGTTAATCCCCCCGAGTTTCAATGATGTCTCCAGCACCACCACCACTGCCACCAATTTGGCATGGGGTTGAATTCCAAAGCCATAGAAATAGAGGAATAAAAACGAGAAATAAAACAAGCACGCACACCCATACACATTGACATTTATTGTAATTTATTTTTAATGCAACGCAAGTCCCTCTGCTGGCTGGATGGCTGGCTGGCTGATCCCGTTAATGTGTTTTCGTCTATGCGATTTTTGGTGTTTGTATTTCAATGAAATGTTCTAACGGCTTTTCTCTTCCTTCATTTCGTCCCCCTTTCATTCGGAAACTTGTTGGTTTTCCACCAAAGCTATTTAAGCAGTCCATGCACAGGGAGAATCTCATAAAAACAAGCCAGGGGAGCATTTGCTGGAACGTGTGCGGAAATGTATGGCTGGTATTTGCAAAACTCAACAATTTGTAAGGTCGGTTGGTGTTGCAAAAAATAACTGCAAGGCAGTGAAAGCATTGGGAAAATAAATATTTTCATTGTAAATAAAGGTACTCACACACACACACACACACACGTAAGAATACCTAGAAAGACGTACACACATACATATATACATTTGAAAGGAACTAACAAGGAAGGATATTGGAAACTTTTACACGCCAACAGAATCAGAAAAAAAAAACACCACCATAGCCGCCACATTACACCTTACATTCACACGCAAACAAACAGGAGGAACACACACACATGCATCCGTTGCCATGTTGTGATAGATGTGTGTGTATTGGTATTGTGGAGCCCATGGCAAAGGAAGAACAGGAAATTTTTAATTCAATATGGCTGCTTTCTAACTTCACTTGAACTTCATGTCATGTTTTTTGTCCGCTTTTTCTTTTACCCCCAAAGAACCAAGGCCAGTGAATGCTCTCCAGTTTGTATGTGTGTGCGTAATACAGGTGGACGTTTATATTTTGCCCGGTTTATGTTCATTTCTCTAGTTTGAGAATTATTGATTTTTCTTTCCCCCATTGGCCTTTTCGAAAGTTCGCTTTTTCCCCCATTTTGGGCAATGAATGGGAACAGTCAGACGGACACTCGAAAACGTTGAGGAGGGGGAATAAACGTATCTGCTACCACTTCAAATAACACAAACTGAATTTAGATTTTGGACAACTGAAGTTCAACATGGCGGAAGAGAGTACCCAAGGTAAATAATCAAAGGAGAGAAAAAAGAAATTTGAAAATGTTTTGACAGTTGCATGATGACTCAGCCACGGGCCGAGATACTGGTGGCAGGAGTTTAATGAAGCAACAAAGGTAAATCAGTTTGCAAGCATTTTGGGGCATTATCCATTTGACAGCTGAGTCATACTGGCGGGAGCCAGGGCATTCAATTAATAAAAATTAATTAATTGCTCCATATCGGAGAAATTAGGAATTAGTCCTGCAGCACTGGAGGTAAATGGATGCCCAAGGAAAATGTTTCCAAATCTGTTTGTGTGGGAAAAATCACTTAGTAACTGAGGCCAATTTTTTTTCCTAAAGAAAAAATTCTCAAAAACTGTGGCCAAATTATTTTATATAGAAAAGAAATCCTTTGTGACTGAGGCCGATTTATCTATAGACAAGAAATCCTCAGTAACTGAGGCCGATATTTTTCTATAGAAAAACAAGTAAAAAAGCTGTAAATTCTGCCGAATTTGGCAATTTTCAAAAAATGAATAAATTCCGTAAAGAATTCTGTACCAAAATGTGGACCTGCACAGACAATTTACTGTCATATCCTGTAGTATCTATTACGAACTTCAAATATCAATTTTGAAACAATTCCGGTGAATAATGTAGCTAAGATCATCAAAATACCGAATATCGGGAGGTACCGTTATATGGGGGCTATACGAAGACGTGGATCTGCACATACAATTTTCTGTCATACACTGTGGTATCCACTACGAACATCAAATACCAAATTTGAAAGAATTCCGGTGAAAAATGTCGGGGCTATACGAAGACGTGGATCTGCACAGACAAATTTAAAACAATTCCGGTGAATAATGTCGCTAAAATCATCAAAATACCAAATATCTGGAGATACCGTTATATGGGGGCTATACGAAGACGTAGACCTGCTAAGACAATTTTCTGTCATAGACTGTAGTATTCATTACGAAACTCAAATACGAAGTTTGAAACAATTCCGGTGAATATCGTCGCTAAAATCATCAAAATACCGAAAATAGGGAGGTACCTTTATATAGGGGCTATACCAATACGTTGACCTACATGGCCCATTTTCAATACCAAAACTCCTGCAGGCATAATATACATGTGAGTAAAATTTTATCAATCTACTTCAATTTGTTCGGAAACTAGAGTTATTTCCACAGACGGACGGACATAGCTAAATCGACATGGGATTTTATGCTGGTCAAGAATAAAGTGGGATCTAAAATATTTATTTCGAGGTGTTACAGACGGAATGACAAACTTAATATACCATCCATACTATGGTGGATGGTATAGGAAAGCTCAGTAAATGAGACCGAATTTTTCTCTATAAAAAAAAACTCCGTAGCTGAGGACGCTATTTTTTCAGTGTTTTCCTCTGTAACTGAAGCAAATTTTTTTCTACAGAAAAACATCCTCAGTAACTGAGCCCAAATGTGGCCTCATTTTTGCCTATAGAAAAATATATCCTTAGTAGATATCCGTAGATTTTTTTTTTTTTTTTGAATTTCGCGGACATTTTTTTTTTTTTTTTCATTTATATAGTTTTCCAATCCCAATCACATTAAACTAAAGCACTTTTCACAATTTATTATATCCTCACAGCAATTTCGAAACGATTTCCATAATTTGTCCCCCTAAAACTTCCTTTGAATTAACCTCATTCACAAAATGTGATGAAGTAAATAAACGAATTTGTCTTCGAAAGGAAATAAAGTTTTCGCCAACTGTCATTAAAGAGTCCTTAAATATTGAATTGTCACGAGTTTATCGAAGGAACAAAACAACAATCAAAATAATTTGAAAAGTTTCATTCAGTTCGTTGGGAGTTCATATTCTTAATCTTGACAATGATGGGTTCAATAAAACCGGAAGTGGGCACACAGCCGAGAGAGAGAGAGGGAGATGGGTTGGAGGCCAAGTGTTTGTCGACTTCTCATTAAAGGGAATGATAAAATAACAACGCCAACAATAACAATCTATCTGGAGAATGAATGAGAACCAAGGAAAAAAATTGTTATTCTATGGAAATTTTCTTCTGCTTTGCCATAAATTTCGCATTATTGACACCGCTGCCGAACGGGCACATCAATGCCGCAGCTGAGTCGCACACAAATACCGGGGATGTTGTGGAACACAGATACAACATCAAATATCAAGAGCATCAAATTTGAACAATGTCATCATTATCATCGACACTACACCAACAGCGGCAGTTCATCCCCGAGTTTTGCAGGATTTCTTGTTTCAGGGTTGTTTGGCCGCAAAAGCATCGTTTCAATATTTCCAGATAACCACGAACAAATACTGTTCGCCCATCACATCCCAGCGACAATATTCAACATCATCATGCTCATCACAATCTACATAAAGCTATTTGTTCCTACACACACATACACTCTGCTCCGCTCCTATACACTCACACAGATTCACTAACAATGAGCAACAAAATTGAATGTCTGACAGCAAAGCCAGGATGTGTAGCTGCAAATGAAACCTTGAGTTTGTGACATACGCAAATACTGCGTGATGCCATAAAGTCCTAAAATGAAGCGTTGTTGTTCTCCACACTGTTCCTCTTCGGGCGGGCAGGCAGGCCCGGAGTGACGCAGGAAATGTAACGGTTATCTACAGCGACAACTGACATCACAGGGATATGTTGGTGTTCGTTTGGGTCTTAGTTTTAAATCTCCACTCTTCCGCCTTCCATATTTTTGGGATGAACATTCGGTTAGTAATGAGAAATTCCAACAGCTACCAAACGACAGTCATAACAGTAGCGTCTAAAGTGATTGAATGGAGAAAATAGCATTATATGTGGTTTATGGTGTTATCCCAGTTTTAGCTGAACGCTCAAAAATGATCATGGGCGAAGCGTTTAAATTTTTGTTGAAAAGGAGGTTCAGAATTTAAAAAAGGAGGATAGCCGGAGAAATTCCATTTTTCCAGCAGGAGAAACGTTTCTGAATATAAAACAATGTGCCGGAAGTTGGAATAATTGCTATGGAAATATGTTAAAAGTCGGGAGGGCCGACTATATGATATCCCACATCATTATGCGTATTAAGTACCGGACCAAGTTTCACCAAATGGTAAAATTCAATTGAATTTTAAAAAATTTACTCAATTTGTACTGATATTGAATATATGTTACGCAATAACCATAAAAACGGTTGAAGTTGTATATCGAAGCAATATAAAAATTTGAACAGATCCCGATAAGATTTGAAAATGGTATTTTCGAGCAATGTCTGATGCCCGGTATCAAATATCATTGTTGTGGAGTACAGGTTACGCTTGTGAGGGATATTAACACCAAATCGGATGAAACATATATATGGGAGCCAAAGCTGTATCTGAACCGACTTTCACCAACATTTGAGGCACTTGCTTTTAGGCTGAACTCCATCGGAAGTTCCAATCCAAATCGGATGAAGATATATATGGGAGCTACATCCAAACCTGAACCGATTTTGACAAAATATGAAATACTTATTTCTGAGCTGTATCTTATATCTGGTACCAAATATCATTCTTGAGGGCGCATATTACGAATGTGAGGGACTTAAACACCAAATCGGATGAAACATATATGTGGGAGCTATAGCTATATCTAAACCTATTTTCACCAAATTTAAAGTACTTGCTTCTAGACTGAATAGGGTCTGATGTGCCAAAATTCATGTCATTATGGCTGATATTACACATTTGGGGCACAATAAAAGCAAATCTGATAAAGATATACAGGGTGAGATAAAAAAACTGCAACAAAGTCAAACGCCATCATTTTTATTTTTTTTTTTTTAAATTTATTGAATAATAAATTTTAGAATAAGTTTAGATTTGTTCGAATTGGTCACTTTTGGTACGAATTATGGTCTTCAAACATTGCCCGAATGTTGCTCTGCGTTATTTGGCCTATTCCTGACAAACGCTTGCTTGAGGTGATTGTCACTTTATGGTATTTTTTAGTGCCAACCTTGCTTTCCAAAATACTCCAGACACAATAGTTCAACGGATTGGTATCCGGAGATTTTGGTGGCCATTGTGCGCTGGAATTAAAGCAAGGAACCTCATTTTGTAACCCGTCTTGGGTGGTGCGTGCTGAGTAAGATGTTTCTGAGTCCTGTTGGAATGTCTAGGTCAGCGCCCAAAATGTTTGCGTACCCAAGGCTTTAATGAACCCTCCAAAATATTTTCGCGATTATATTCGGCATTTATTCTGATGCTAATGTTGATTAATACGAGCGGACAGCGACCATCGGCGGTTATGGCGCCCCACATATTTACCATGACTGGCGCTTGAGTTCTGGTGGCCAACCGAAGGTGCACATTTTTAGCTCACCTCTTTGGCAAGTAAACACGGACATTTTGGTTGTTTACAAACTGCTGGACAACGAATGTTTTCTCATCGAAGAAACCCAAATTCGACAGTTCACCACTTTCGGCCAAGCGAAGCAACTCTTTAGCTCTTTTGAGTCTATTTTCTTTCTGTTGCGGTGTAAGTTCTTGCACTTTTTGGAATTTCAATGACTCTACCCCGAGTTCATTTTTCAATATTTGCTGAATGGAATATTGCGATATGTTCAGCTCACGCGCCATTTTTCGGCCTCTGCGACACGGGTTTCGATCAAGTCACTTCTTTACTTTTCGAACCATTTCTGCAGATGTTGCTGTTTTATTCCACAAGTATCACGGTGACGAGGGATCGTATATATATATATATATATAAATGCGACTTGCATTTTCTTCACAAAAATACATGGACAGACAACGGACGGATGACATGCATAAACCGACTCAGAAAGTGATTGTACGAAGATCCTTATAAGTATAACTACTCCATGTTACAAACAAATGCACACAGACATAATACCCATACCACCGTGTGGTGTTGGGTATAAACATATCACATCCCGGGAACTAAGAATTTTCCTAAGTAAAGCTTTTTCTAAAAAAAATACTTCACTTCCCTGGTGCAATGTTTATGGAGATACCACTGTGTTTGAAAATTAAAAATGTACTATATTTTGGAATTTTCATGCTAAATTGTTTACATAGGAATTATAAAATATTAAAATTGTCAACATTTGTCAGCGTGAAATTTTATTTATCTTCTAAATTATCCTCTGCTCGAAATTGTAAATTTTGTATTTGTTTGAAAGATAGGGTTTCAAAATTTTGGAATGAATCAATTGACTGAGAGCAATAAAAATAAATTGACAACAAGATAACCGTAACGGTATTAAATAAATTTGCTGTGGTTGTCTTTGAAAATGTTCCACCAGAAAACAGTGGCGGGCTCAATCCTTCCTACCCTCTAATTTCACAGTAGCAGTAGTTCCTTAGCATCATTTTTAGTAATAACAAACACAACTTCAGAGCGTAATTTCCCTCTGAAAATGAAATACAAATACAAATTTCAATTCAAAATTATGATTATTATCATTAGAAAATATTCTCAAGGACCATATGGGCCGAAACGATACCAAATATGGCAAAGGGCAAGCTGTAATCAAACACAATGGCAGCAAAACTATGATAAAATGAAACCCTAAAAACAAGCTGACATTGCAAGAATAACTGTGGCACCCTCTGTTCTCCATAGCGAAAGATATCAAATCACAAAATTTCCAGGGACACAATGGACAATTTTTGGTTGGGCAAATATGAAAATTTTACAATTACCAGCATTATTTGCAAATACCCATACCCCCACAAATGATTTTATGGCAAGACATCTCAAACAGAGAGTTGTTCAAATAGTCTTGTTAATAATCAAAATCAAGGATATACTTAAGTACATATGTTCAGTGTTTTAGTATTTGTGGGAGTAGGGGGACGGTTGTGTGGGTGGGTAGATGTACGGTTGCTGATTTCGGTAATTGCATGTAATTTTGAGAAATGTAGGGTTTTGTCGTACAGCACTTGAATTGCTGATGACAACCCTTATCTTGGAAATAGTGCTTCTCCCAGCCACCCGCTCACCATCTACCGATTTCAAACAAAGAATAAAGCCAAAAGTTCAAGTATCAGCTTCAAGTGTTTTGAGAATCTCAACATATGTCGACTTTAACAAATGAATCAATTAAAATTGACACATAAGGGGATTTCTGAAGATATGGATTAATATCGTAAAATTTAATTGTATTCCTTTGAAATAAGAAAGTTTAAAAAAAGGAAAATAGCTTTCACTTCAAATAAAAGTTGAGTGTAATTAGAAACAATTGTTCAATGTCTTGGGACATTAAATAAAATCAATTGTATTTTTATGTTGATTTTAGAAAGGGCAAATAAAATTAAAAAGGAAAGTCAATATATTGTGGAGGAAATTTTGGAACTTTTGATAATTAAAATCCTCACATGCTAATGACAACTTTCAGCTAAAAAATAAATTTTTAGGTGCCTCAACAGTTTTAATGGATATTTTATCTCCTGAATAATAATATTGTATACTAGTCCCCATTTGGTATCAATATTTCTGCTGGGATTCCTGCAGAATTAGCAAGAAAAATATCCTTGAAAGAATTGACAATTTGTAGATGTCACACACATAACAGTTCATAAATTTGAACGAATTTTGGAATTTGCTTCTTTTCGTCCTTTTCGCCACTTATCGACATCTTGGTGTAATCGCGTCTAAAATGTACTTTTGAAGGAATAACCACGGTTTCAAATAGATAAGTTTCTAACATTGTCGCTCCTGAAAAATATATTGTTCGAATACCAAAACAATATGTAGTGTGCAGGGTATATTAAGTTCTTCATTCCGTTCAGAACTCATCGAAATAATAATTTTAGACTCAACAAAGTATATATATTCTTGATCAGCGTAAAATTCTAAGACAATTTACCCCTGTCCATTCGTCTATCCGTCTGTTGTAATCACAGTAGACTCACAACGAATTAAGATAGGACTCTAACATTTTGCACAGATCTGTATTTTGTCTGTAGGCAGGTCAAGTTCGAATTTGGGATCTATCCCCCCGATATTCGGAAGAGAATTGTTTATATATACCCTCTGGAAGAGAATTGTTTATATAAGTCCACGATATCATATAGCCCCCATATAACGGTACCCCGCGATATTTGTTTGATGATTTTAGCCACATTTGTCAATCAAATTGTCAGAAATTCTGCACAAGGAGTTATTTGTGAATATTTTACCCCCGAAAGAAAATTGTGTATATAGGTCAACGATATCACATATCTCCTACATAACGGTTTCTTCCTGTATTCGGTATTTTTATAATTGCAGACAAATTTTTCAATGGAATTGTCTTAAAATCCCCACAAGAAGTTCCTTCTGAGTGCTTTACCCCTGGAAAAGACTTCTCTGTACAGGTCCACGTTTTAGCGTTTCAAGCGGTATTTTTCGAATGTATTTTTATGAAAATTTTCAAGTTTCTTTCCAATTAGTAAACAGTTTTTATCTGCATTTTTTTACTCGTTCCTCTTATATTGAATATTTGGAAAATTATATATTGAGTATTTGTAAAAGAAACCTTTAATCCTAAATTAAAATATTTTTTTTCTTTTCTTTTTAGGTAAGTCCAGATAATTATACTTTGTGGTCAATAATAATTTTGATGAATGGTAAGAAATGCTTAAAAAAATATTCCGAGAAAATGAATTGAATTGAAAATTGTGAAGAACTTAAAATGGGCCACAACGTTCAAAAATCTATTTTTATTAAAAACCTGTTTCTGTATCCATAAAACTAGTACAGGCTGTAACAAAATTAAGGAGAAAATAATCCAAAATTGCTGTGATATACTCTTGACTATACTTCAAAACTTTTTACTGGACAAATTTTGCCTTCAACTAAACAGCAACTTGATTGTCAATATCTATTTGGCAGCAATATTAAGTTTGGAATAATTTCAAACACAATTTAACAGTTTAATATTTTTTCGTTCACCTTTTTATACCCTACATCGCACTGTGGTCAGGGCATTATGTCCTTCTGCATTTGTTTGTAAAGTTGAGAAGGAAGCGAATCAGACCCATAGTTCCTTGGGAAGATCTGCATAGAATTACATTTTGAGTCGATTTACGCATGTCCGTCCGTCTGTCCATATATTTTTTAACAAAGTACAGATCGCACTAATTGCCCGATCAACATGAAATTTCGCCCAATTTGCTTTTTATTTTGTGCAAAATATGTAATTTTATTCCAAATAGGACGGAACTTAACACATGCAACTGAATTGAACCTAGAAATAAGTGTGTGTCAAATTCTGTAGAATTCGGCTTAGATATAGCTGTAGCTCCGATATATACTCTTCATCCGATTTGTTAAACTTCTCCTCTACAGCCATAACATGCACTCCGTAACTCCGATATTCAGAGAAATATATTAAATACACCCAAAAAATACCTTCACCAAATTTTGGTCCAGTTTTGGCTATAACTCCCATATATACATTTCGATCTCGATTTCAAGTTTAGTGTGGATTTTGGTACATACCAACGAATTTAGCCTAAAAACATGTGCAATAAATTTGGTGAAAATCGATATAACTACCATATATACGCATAATCCGATTTTGAGTTTTACTCCCTCACTCCAACTATGCCAACTATCAGATACAGCAAAGAAATATCTCTGCTAAATTGTATAGAGATCGGTTCAGATTTGGATATAGTTCCCATATATATCTTCATCCGATTTTGCGCCTAAAAAGTGCAATATCAGCTTAGGTAGGATGGATTTTAATGAACATGGGTTTAGACACAAATTACTCCATCAAATTTACTAGAAACCTGTCATATAATAGTTCCTTTCGGTTTTAAATTATATCTGCTTTAAATTCTTATAAGTTCCTCATAAAAATGTTCATTTGTTATATATACCTCAACTTTATATGCAAAGTGGTTTAGGATGTAATAAAGTCGCCCCCGGCCAAGGTTGGCCTTTTTTATTGGTTTGTGAACTTAGTAAACCTTAAAAAGTACGGGAACACAACAATTGGTATCAGAAACCAATTTTTTACAATTTCCACACAAAGCGGGATTATGCCAAAGGTATGCGTAGACATTTTATTTTTTGCAATAAAGTATCATTGCCACTATAGTATTCTTTCAATTCCAATAGTATTTAAACAGTTATTACGATGAGGTACGTTTTGGCCAGATCAAAAATTATTATATACCCTCTCTAGCCATATGGCTGTTGAGTGGGTAGATTTGAAAATATTAGATCAAAACAACTTCTTATATAAAATATGTTCCCAAACTTCAGGGTCGTGTCAAACCATGGACAGAAAATTAGGACAATTTTTGACCTAAACGCCAAAATAAAAACATTTTACTTTCAAGAATATACTGCTGAATAGGTTATATTCCAAATTATAAAAAAGTTGGTTGGAAATGATTTTTAATCCATCGAGATACCTTAAATCGGAAGGTACCGTTTTAAGGGAGCTAATAGTAATAATTAACCTATATTGAAAATTTTAATTTCAAAACACAGACGGTATCGTTGAATCGATTTGGATTTTATACTGATATTGGTTCTGTGATAAGTACTTTAAGGTGGTAATTTTGAAATGAAAAGTTGTATGGCGGAGGATATAGAATATAGTTCAGCAACTCACATATAATTTAACTAAATTTTTTTTTACGGACTCACAATTTAAAAAAAAAAAATTATTCTTAAGCCATTTAAAAGTCAGATGATTTTTAAATTAAGAAGAATTTAATCAGATATAATTGGAGTTGAGCCAGTAGCTTTTATACCCCATTCCATACAAAAAATATTGAACCAAGAACAAAAAGTAACTCTCATCTGATTCCTAGCTTTAGCTCCAAGGAAGTGTTTTTCATAAAATCGAACTAAAAGGAAGTACGTTCAAAAGAACCCAAAATTGTATACCATTTGGAAGGAATTTGCAAATTTTCAAAATATACCGTTGAAAAATAAAATATAAATCATAAAAATAGCAAATATTAAGAGATACGAATATTTGGAGATACAGTTATATGGGGGCTATATCAAAACGTGTCCCATTTTCAATACCAAAAGACCTGACACATATTTGAGGAAAATTTTATCAACCTACTTCACTTCGCTCGGAAGCTACAGTGATTTCCACAGACGGACGGGCTGACAGACGGACAAATATCGTTAAATTAACACAGATTTTCATGCTGATCAAGTATTTGTGGGGTCTAAAATAATTATTTCGAGGTGTTACAAATTGAATGAAAAACTTTATTTACTATCCATAGGAGGGTATAAAAATAAACAACAATTTAATTTTATGTCCTTAGTACTTTTTGTACATTAAAATAACCAATTTTCTAAATCCTCCTTTTTTTTGTTGCACATGAAGAGGCCATCGTGATTAAGATTTTTCGCCCGAACTACATTAGCCAGGCAGTCACATTACTTTATTATTAATATGCAATATGACTCGTATTTGACAAACAGAAGGATATTTATCAAAAACCCTAAAAATATATTTATTACTTCCCTAAATAGTTTCAAATATTTATCTTTACCAATTTATCATAATTAGCAATAGAACATTCAATTCCTATTCCTTGAATTCCTTTTACATCTGCTCCTTTTTTCTATAATTCAATTTGAAAATGGAATGGTGTTTTTTCCCTTGGCATAAAAAATATTTCAGCAATTTCCACGGTATTTTGCTTGGTTTCAAAACGTAAACAACCACATGTTTGGATTGTTGTTATTTACGACTCTACGGACAGACAGGACGACCGACCACCTTTATTCAAGCCAATCTAGGCAGCCAACCAACCATCCATCTATTCGGCTAACGAACCAACCCAGCGATCAAACAACAACAGCAACGAATCAAGCAACCATCCACCTATGCATAATAGAATCCACTCCAAATGTAAATCCTCAGCACAATGAACACCTTTCACGTCACAGCTGTCGTTGTTCAATGTGGCAGTGTTCACTTTGTTACAACCTCGTGGCGGGCGGCAATGCCACCACCCTGATTGCCTTACAATACACGGCTGGCTATGTCCAACTGCCATTGTTTGAATGTATAGATTTGGTATTCTAGTATGTGTGTGTGTGTGTGCGAGTGTGTTTTTGAGAGAGAGGTTCAATGAATCCTTTTGGTCACTCCAAACAAAGAGCATATTTCCATGTTTCTATTTGATTTTCGTGAGGTTGAAATTTTTTTCCAACAGTTTTGGGGGTGTGTTTTACAGACGATTGTAGATTTGAGTTTGTGTGTGTGGCTTTGTTATCCTTGTGGCAGACATATGAACGTGCCGCATACCACCTGATATGTCTGTATGTGCCTCTACATTTATTCAATTTTTATAGTTTTATTTCAGCTTTTCCTGCTCTGTTTTTAATGACTCATAATGGATAATGTATGCCGGTTGGTCTGTCGGTCGGTCGGTTGTTCGTTCGATAGACAGACGGACTGCCATAGGTCACCGACTACAGCTGTTAATACCTGTCAATGGAGTCATATAGAAAAAAAAAGGTGAAAAAACTAGCCAGCCAATTGTTATGTATGCTACGTGTTTGGGATTATTAACAATGTCTGCATTGAAATGGCCATTAGTTTTAATGTATCCTTTTATAACAGGAACCACCGGTATGCCGGTCTTACCTTTGATGGCTGTTGGATGTCAGTTGGGTTTTGTGAAAAGGCCAAAACAAGGTGAAGTGACTTTTCGCTAATGCCATAATCATCAAAAGTATCTAGTCGATGACTGTGACACATCCTATTGTTGGTGTGTCTATTTCAGAATATTTGTCATAATTATTCTAATTAATGGATATCTGCTGATAATGGCAGACAGCTCTTCAAGGAGGCCTTCGATGGACATCTGCTATTCAATGTTATTTACCAAAAAGGTGTATCACTAACCAACGACAGCTAACCTTAGACGTTAAGTGGTGTAATCGAGGTGAAAGGTCATTAATTGCAATTATGTGAAGATGTGTGTCCTCATTTGCAAATAGCTGTAGTTTTATGGGTTTTAGGACCCACATAATGGAAGAGGGTGGGGGTTTTTAGATGTTGTTGTTATATGACAATATTGGTTCCATTGTGATATCACATAGCACACATAACGATATTGGGCGAGGAATATGTTTATTTATTAAATATATGTACAAAAAATAATACTACCACCCCACACTTCTTAGGGAGGTAAACACAATCTGTATCTATATATTCGAACTTTAAACTAAACACAGAAAATTATTGCAAGAATTTATCTCCAGAAGGGGTGGACTGACACGTCCTCATGTGAGGTCTAATGTTTTGTATCGGGAATACGCGATGCTTGTTCTGGCAAACATATTGGGATATGTTAAATTTTAAAAATCGGGCACTGATTTTCTATTTTAAGAGAGTACAAGAAATGGTCAACCACTTGATGTAAGTGTTATCGAAATATTATGAGGTGACAGCTTCGACGTATATTGGGCACATCTTCAATATGAGTTTTCATTTTTTTTTTTTTTTTTTTTTTTAAAGAATTCCTACTTTTTTGTAGAAGGTACCAGATTTGGTCTAAGGAAACCTTTGTTCCAAAACCGGTCTTTTTTTTAAAAGGCACATTTTGGTATATATCCATAAGTGTAAAAAAGTTTAAGAAACCTAAAGGCAAATGAATGAATGTAGAAGAGATCGGTCGTGGTTGTGGGGAGAGGGGGTGAAAATATGTCCAAATGGAACCATTCAGAATAAACCCTTAAAATACAAACTTCGAATCGAAAGAACATTTAAATATATATTAAATTGGTATCATTACCAAAACGAAAACCGATTTAACACCAATTACAATAGAGCCGATTCCGTGATAAATCATGGCCAAAACACATAAAGAGCCGTAAAATATAAATTACTCCAAAACGTGGAATGATTTCGGAGTTTTTTGACGTTCCAAGGTGAACACTAAATTCTTAATTTTAGCTAATTCCGTTGCAAAACGTGGTCAAATCCTTCAAAATACCAAAAGCGGCAGTCGAAACTTTAAATAGTGGTTATTTCAAAATGCAAAGCGATTTCGATATTTCAGGGCAGAGATATTCAATACGAATCGTGGACCAATATACATCATTGCAATCCCATAAGACTTTCAGAGAGAATCCATTCAGATTAATTTCTTCAAAAGTTGGGGTTATTTCCTTAGACGGACATGTAAAAATTGTCTTAGAATGTTACCCTGATCAAGAGTGTATGATTATTTTAATAAGTTCGAAAAGAACTCAGGAGCGTACACTGTCTGACTCAATGACCAAGAAAAAAATTTGCAACTAGAATATTTCTATTTGTCATAAGAATCATTTTGGGAATTGAGAGCTCAGTGGGGCTTCACCTTTCTCATAAGGTGATAAAAGGAAATATTTTTGAAAATGTGAAATACACGTTAAAGGTACAAAAAATACGATTTTATGAAACTACTAGGGTGCAGTAGTTCGAATCAAAATTCTATACTATTAGATTCTGCTCTTGTTGAATACTTATTTAGTTTTTCGAATGTCGTTGCTTTTTTTCGAAGTATAGATATTTTCTCAGTCCACAGCACCGTTAGAAACTCTGCTACTGCACACCCACACACACGAACACAAATTATTTTCTTTCCGATTTCACTTTCTGTGTGAACTATCACGGAATTTCGAATATTTTGCTTCCCACTTATATGCAGGACTCTGAACACTCCATCATGAGGAAAATAAATTTCTTGTACAACTCACATTCTCCCGCTCGCGAGTATTTTTCACTCGCAAGTAAAATCGAGCAAATTTAGGCCAATGTACTAAAACTTGCCAAAAATCCGAAAAAAGTATTTTTGGACAAAAAAGGGGGCCAAAATGTAGATTTTGTAGATATTAAGAATTCTGATTAACCTACCACAAAGACTTTGTGTGGACATATAGAATAGAATCTTCCTAGACGAAAAAATAGTTGACATTCCACCAAACGCTAATCGGGCTAATTGCGACTACATACATGCATACTATAGAAAATTTAAATGTAGAAATAAAAATTAATCACTATCTCTTCCAACAGAGACCAAATTTAATTATGTCCTTGACAAAAAAAAATCTACTAATTTAAGTTGTATTTTTTATTCAAATTATGCCACCTACATATTTTTTAACATATTTTTAAAACAATACAAATGTATATGGCTTTAAAGTTTAAACGATTTCAGCTTTTAATCCAATTAAATAATATTCAAAACTTTTTTTTGTAATTAAGCATAAGCGTTATTAACCAATTGAAAAATAAATAAAAACAAAGTTCGACAAAAATAGAATATCATTGATAATCACAATATGGAAAACAGAGATATATTGGAAAGCACAGTACCCCAAATAATGACTGACAACCCTTTAAACGCTAGATATAATATAAATATTTTTTAAGCGCGTGGGTGCTTTAAGAGTAACCTATCACAAACTACAAATACCATTTTTTAGACAAATCTGTGGAAATATTGGCGAAAATCGTCAAAATACCGAATATCGGGAGGTACCATTTCGGGAGGCTATACTAAAACGAATATCGGGAGGTACCATTTCGGGAGGCTATACTAAAACGTTACCTGATATATTCCGTTTTCAATACCAACAATATAACTTCTTTTGCCAAATGTTAAAGCTCTACGTCAAATGATGTGGTCTGTATCGTGATTTTAGGCAGACAGACGGACATCGCTAAATCGACTTTTGTGCTGATTGAGAATATACCCCAATAAGGGTCTTCGAAAAATATCTAGGGATGTTAAAAACGAAATGACAATGTTAATATAACCTCCTTTTTAAGGTGGAGGGTATAAAATTGGATTAAATGCATTAGTAAATTATTACATTTTTACGTATTTTTATGCCCCACACATCATAATGGTAAAGTTTTTATGTCATTGTGCATTTGTTTGTAACATGGAAAAGTAAGCGAGATAGACTTTTGAGGATCTTCATAGAATCGAACCAAATGTAGGTCGTATTTATTATCCGATTGAGATGAAATTTTCCAAACTATATTTGGAAACAACAACAACAATTATATTTAGTACCAGATATCTTATAGAGCACGGAAATATCTTTGCAAAAATTTTATCGAGATCGGTTCAGAGTTGGATGTAGCTCCCATGTATATCCTTAATCCGATTTCAGGTTTATTGTGCAAATAATGGCTAATATCAGCCCAAATGGAGTGAATTTCAAGAAGCACGTTTCCACTTGGCGGAACACGGCTCCTATATATATATATATATATATATATATATATATATATATATATATATATATTTTAAATATAATCCTTCTCGAAGTGATATGCAATTTAAAGCAATGTTATTTGGTATAAAAGATAAAAATGTGTCCGTCAGGTAAAAATCGAGTCAAATATTAGTTTACTCTGAAAGCAAATTATAAGTGCGCTTAAGCCAAATATTGATAGGTGGTATGATCAACTTCAAATAAATTCGTTTGTTACCGGAGCTCTACTAAGTTTGCATTTGGCGTAGAGTATCATATAGTCGGCCCCGCTCGACTTTTGCCTTTTCCGTACTGGTTTGTAGTGAGTGTGTCAAAGTCAATGGGAAAAAATATAATGAAAAATCAAAAGTGCAAATGATTTTAATTTTTAGTTAGAAGTTTCATTTTTTATCATTTTTAAACTTGTGCTAGGTAATAATATCAAAATTGCTAAATAAAATAAACTACGAAAGACCATAAAAGTATCCCGGGTTGCCCGAAAGCTTATCTTTATCAACAATTATAAGTAGTTATCGATGCTGACACATTCCATATATTTTGACACAAAATTATTATTTCCCTGCCGCTAGGAACGGCCTTTTAAATAACAAAAGAGCTATTGTATCCCAACTAATAAAAACTTATCATTTTCTATTATAAAATTCCAAACCATTGTAATGCCATTTACGACAGCCTTTCTCCTTTTTTAATCCTATTGTTAAAAATTGAATGAAATTAAGTTTATTTCCAATAATAAGATATTTGAAACTTTGGCCGAAAGTCTTACTTTATTATTCGGTTGCAATACTTCGCAGTTGATCCGATGTTTCCCTATTGAATAATAAAATCAAAACAGTCTTTTTATTATAGATGCTTATAATTACACACCCTATAGAAAATCACCATTCTCAAACTAAGAATATTTCTGTATACATTCCTGTTGAAAAAAAGACACTCCGTTAGAAGTTTCCAAATATATATTGGCCTTACATATATATTTTGGATATTCAATTTAAAAACTTAGATACAATGACTCTATAGATTTATATCAAGAATTGTAAACAAATCTATTCCAATCACGGATCAAGAGAAGTTACTAAGTCACATACTTTTTACTTTCTGAGGCAAAATCATTGTTTTTCCAGTCTTTCTTCTGGGTTAACATTACCAATTTTCTTCGCCAGCTTAGCCTAAAAGCTAACCCTTTTTTTTATTATAAAAACCTAACCTAAAACTATGCAATAATATTTTTTTTTTAAATTGAATTAAATTTATTTCTTTAAATCGATTCCAGACTATTTACATTTATATACAAATTTCTTTGATTTGAAAATACAACTTAAATGGATAACTCCCGAGTATTTACTGACCTTATATGTTATATTATTGAGCAATTTTGAAACACAATTTTTTAATATGCTCCAAGTCTCAACCCTCCCAAGTTAGCCTGTCCTTTATTCGCCTCATAAACTATTGGACGATTAAATGCGTCTGAACTCTACACTCTCTAAACAAAGACTAGAACCATTCATGCTTCTGCAAAAACTATAGTCGTGAAAGCAAAGCAAAAACAGTGTAAATAAACAAAAAAGAAACACAATAGAAAAATGTCAAAGAAAACACAAGAGCGAAAAAACGTGCCATAAAAGCCACGGCAAGTGTTACAACAATGGCAACAGCCAAGCAAGTACAACGTCAATACAAAGACCAAAGAGGGCACATCAACAAACCAAAAAAAAAAAACGCTAAACGTCAAAGTTCATTTACCTTCAAAAGGCGACGACAATGATGGGACCATATAAAATCGAAACAACAGCAAAAAAACACATTGTAAGGAGTACTGAAAAAAACACTACTGTAAATAGAGTTGCCATTTTAACTTTTTGGTACAAGATTTTTAAGAGAATAGGAATTATAAAATTTGGACAGTTCGTGAGGACATTTAGAGGTAGCTAAAATACATTTTTTCAAAAGAAAAGCTGAATAAAGAAAGTCGTTGTAAAGTTTAAGTGGCGAGAGAATATAGTCTTAATAAAAGATTATAGAATAGTCCTTATAAGTCCTGTGTAGGCTTTATATAATACCAAAAGGCAATCTCTATAAACGACCGAAATTGACAATTTATGAACGACCTAGAATGAGTCATATTAGACATATTAAAAATTGGGCCAAGACCAGAAAAAATATAATCTTAAAATTGACATTAGCAGGGTCTTTATAGGATAAGTACAAAAAATGTATTTAAGACGACCAAACAGTCTCCATATACTACTTATGTGGTGTAGTCCTTAAATACGACCAAATGGAAATATCCATTGATTAGACTACCAAATTAAAGGCCTACTAAGATGACCAATAGTGAGTCCCTACATACATCTTTTTCGACGATTAAAGAGACAGTATATATGGGGGCTATAGCTTTATCTGAATCGATCTTCACCAAATTTGACATACTAGCTTCTATACTCAAGTCGTAAGTCGTAAGTGCCAAATTTTCATCCCATTTTGGCAAATATTAGACGTTTGGTGCACAATTAAAGGTAAATCGGACGAAGTTATATATGGGAGCTATATCCAAATCTGAACCGATCTCAATAAAATTTAGCAAAGGTATTTCTGAGCTGCATTTGATATATTTCCCCAAATACTGTTGTTACAGAGTGCATATTACGGCTGCGGACGACAAAAATAACAAATCGGATGAACAATATATATGGGAGCTATAGCTATATCTGAGCCGATTTCGATCAAATTTGGCATACTTATTTTCAGGCCTAATTTGGCTGTATGTGCAATATTCCATACTATTCGGCCTGATATTACACGTTTGGTGCACAATAAAAGGCAAATCGAACGAAGATATATGTGGAAGCTATATCTAAATTTTTACCGATTATCTCCAATTTCAATAGAGTTCGTCCTTGGGCCAAACAAATGATTTGTGCAGAATTTTATCTGGATAGGGCACTAAATGCGAACTTTACTTTGTTTACAAAAATACATGGACAGACGGACGGACGGACATACATAAATCGACTCAAAATGTGATTCTATGCAGATCATCAAAAGGAACTTTGGGTCTATCTCGTTTCCTTTTGCCTGTTACAAACAAATGCAAAAAGACATAATACCCCGTCCACCTTGTGGTATGGGTATAAAAAGTTAATTATAGGTCTTAAAGACTTTTTGTTTTGACTTCCACAATACAATTCTCATAGACGAACAAGAGGAGTTTTTGCAGGGAGTATTTGGAGGCGAACCAAGTGGAAGATGAAAACTGAGTCTTCATATGATGTCATAGAGAAAACGTTACAGAAGACCAAAGCCAAGTCGAATATGCCACTTAGGATTTATAGATATTTTGTTATAGGCGACCAAAGAGTAGTCTTATGGCCCACGGAAGTGAGGATTTGAAGTTATCCAAGTTATCTTTATAAACTACCCATAGCACATTTCTGCAAAACATTTGATGTAGTCTTTATGTGCCACCGCAAGAAAATTTTTATATACGAACAAAAAAGATTTCCTATGGACGAGCTTAAAATTAACTCTTATCTTCCTCGAGGGCATTCACAAGCAACCAAATGTAATTTCTTTTCAAGAAGATATCATCAGCCCGTTTGCGAAGGTTTGAATCGGATACTTATTTGAGATTTCTAAAATTATTATTTTTCTTCTTCAAAATGTCGACTTTTTGCGGAAAGATCCCACAAGGAGTGATACATTGGAATGTGCATCGTTTGAAGAGAAGCCAGGAATCAAGGAATCCTGTTTTTGAATTCTATGATTATTCAAAATTTCAACCAATTGGGTTGTGTGCGTCGATGCAGCCGATATTTGCACATGACCAATATTTGATATAAAGATTTCAATGATAAAAACTATTTAAGTTGTATAATATTTCGAATTTTTGTTATAGACAAATACTGGCCATCTTTCCCATACACATTTTATGAGAGTTAGGTGTTTTCAAAATCTCAATTTTTTGTGGGAGGTACCAATGGACCGCTGTTGCCCACATATAAACCTATCTAGGCCTGTTGAAAATATTGGGAAGTGGCCAGTCAACGAAAAAGCTTTCTGTGAGATATTTAACTTTTGCAAATTTCTTAACTTTTACCATTGCAGTGATACCAGAAGTGATACCATCTTCGAAATTGATTTAAGTTTGACCAACATGATAGGTGTAAAGTTTTGTCAAAATTGGACACTCGTTTCGAGAGGCATAATGAAATATTAACAGAATATTCATAGAGAACACACAGGCATTAAGTATCAAAAGTGAGTTTCACGGGCAACTAAATAAATATAAAATTAAATATAAATAAATATTTTAAATCCCGGCGAAATCACAAAGCCATGACAAGGTTACTTCTGATCTTAATATTGATGTTAACATCCAACAAAACGGATATATATCAAAATATTTGCGATATATATGTTTATATGCTTGAAAAATCTCTCATATGTCGAGAACGGCTGAACTGATTTCGACAGTTCTCATTAATTCAGAATGTCCTCTTGGCAGGAAAGAAAAAACGTCTAAAAAAATAGCATAAAAATATCTCTCTAAAGATGAAAATATTGATTTAGTAAAATTTTCTCATATTTTTTCAATTTTGTCATATTTTTGGCATATTTTCATTTTGAATTAAACATTTGGTAATATTTCTACAGCTGACAAAACTAAGTAGTTAGGATATCAGGATATCATATACAGATCGCATTTATGGCCCGATCCTTACGAAATTTTGCATGGGGATTAGATGAGGGTCAGAATAGAAGCCTACTCTTTTTGGAGATGATCGCCATATATTTAGGGGTTGAATGGACCAAAAAACTGCAAAATTGTCAGCAGGTCGTAATTATTGCCCGATCCTCACGCACATTTGAATGGGGGTTACTGGGCATTGAAAAAGCCAAGCAGTTTTGGATGGCCATCCAAAAATATTCAATATGTGAAATAGTTTGCCAACTTTTGTAGACAAAATACGAAAATGTCCATTCCAGTGACTTTTTGGAGAATTCACAAATACAGGAAAGACGCACTTCTGACTATTTCGTTAACGCTGATTTCGTTGAAGAATATAGTCAAATGTCTGTATCTCATATTGATGCGTTTCAGTCAAAAACCAATAATAAATGTTAATCTTTTGCCACTTCTGAGAGATTATAGGTCTTTGGAAAATATTGGTTCCAGATCTAGGAAGACCATTTCAGTGCAACATCTACCAATAAATTGGAAATGAGCAAATTAGTTTAAGTTGCTATTATTCGAAAATTAGAGAACGGAACCTGATGGTTTTCTTTTATTATTTGTCACAATATCTTGTGGAATTCTTTCGAGTATCTCGCCTATATAAACTGTATCGTTTATTATAGTGTTGTAGGGTCGGTGTTGTAGCGGTCGGCCCCGCTCGACTGTAGCCTTTGCTTACTTGTTTATTATAAATCAAAATTAATCTTAAGAGAAAATCAGTGGAAAATCAATTTACGAATGAACGAAAGTTAAATAATGTCGTTAACACATGATGATTTTTCGCCGTAACAAAATATTGGTCCTTAATAACAAGTTTTTTTTTAATAAAACCCTTCTTAGATAGAATTTTTTATAGTTGAAGCATTAAACAATGTTGGTCGGAAATTCTGAAAACGGCAATACTGTCTGCAGATGGTGCACGTCTAGGGAATAGCTTACTTCCCTTCTACAGCAAATGTTCTTGATACGTACACATATGCACAAACAAAGGTTACATTGTAATACGTATGTGTACGTCCATGTTGGTTTAATTACACGAACATAAGCTACTTGGTATTGTACTCAGAGATTCTTGCACACATACGTATGTACATATGTATGTATGCATGCACATAAATTGTGTGCATTTGTTTGTCAGCAAGTGTTTACTTGAGAGTAAAGGACATTAATTTATCTTGACCAACGCTTTGATGTACATACATATGTATGTGTTTGTATGGTCACACGAGTTAGCATGGCTAAGAAAAAATGCTACTACAACTCTGCATGTTGTCGTTGTCGTCGTCGTCTTCGTCGCCATCATCGTCATTGTCGCATACCATCGTTTATTTACACTCTCTGACATGGATTATTTGTTACTTTTTGTTAAAACATTAATTTATTTTTCTTAGCGTTCACAAACACACACACGTGTCCAAAAGGACACTCAGTCATTTGTTCGCTCGCTCGCTCGCTGCTCATGCAATATTGAAAACAATGAAACCAACAATACACGCACTCACTATAAACGGAGCGTGCGATAAATAACAACGCTCAACACAAGTACAGAGACGATGCAAAGCAGACTTGATATTTCATCGATAGAAACATTGACCATAAAGAAGTGATGGAAGTTGTTTGTCAGTCCAACAGTTTGACTTTCAAAGCTTTGACATTTAAGCTTGAATAATATGCCACAGACTGTTCGTGACACTGTCAAGGTGCTGCAATGTTTTGAATTAATTTGTCTAATGGAGTTTTTGTTTCTTTTTTATTCGAGGAAATTTTGATGTGCGAATTAATGAGTTGAAAGAAGTTTTAGTTGCCAAAGGATAGGGGAAGATGAGTGATATGGTTTTAAGAGCGTATTTTAATGACTATTATAAGAAATAAATGAAATGACTATTATAAGAAATAATCATTGGTAATACTGGCCAAAGGAAAACGATCGTAAAACGTGCTTGTTACTTGCTTAAACATTTTTGCAACTTTTTACTATATTTTGGCTTTGGAGGTGTTTAAGTAATAATTGTTGTTTTTTTTTTTTAATACACAAAGTTGTTAAAATCTCTCAACTTCTAATAATATCTCCTTGTTGTATTAGAAGATACCGATTTCTACGGCACTTGACATATTATTTAACAAGCTGCCACACTTTAGACATCTAAAAGCCAACAAACCCGAAAATATAGTTGAGTTTTGTATCGACACAAGAGACGCCTGGATCGTAAGCAATCTTCATTGGAGGTCCACACCTACGAATTTGACGTAGTGGCTCCATTGGGAGAGCCCTGCCCGAGCCTCTATAATTGACAGTGGTGTTTGTTATGGTTATCAGTTTCTTGCAGTTATTTTCATTTCCATATTTTCCTCGGTGTAACGGCATCAGTGCGAGTTCCTATTTGAAGACTTGGCTCTTATGTATTTACCCCCGTTCTAGATCTTGTAGATCATCTGGATAAGATGGCTTCCTCAGGTACTGCAAAAAAAAAATATAAAATTAACAAGACGTATAGGAAGAACATTCGACTCCTCATTTATATTATTTTGTTTAGATCACGAGTCTTACAATTCTTCAGTCTTTGCACATTTCACAGACTGTTTTAATTTACATGTACAGGGTGAGATAAAAAACTGCAACGAAGTCAAACGCAATAATTTTTATATATTTATACCCTACAACACTATGTTTGATTGGGCCAAAAATTATGTAACACCCGCACAAAAATTTCCCACATAGGAAAGTATATATGGATCTTCCTAGCTCGCCGAGCTGAGTCGATCTAGCTATGTATGTCCGTCCGTCCGCCTGTCCGTCTGTCCATGTTAATTTGTAATCACTCTACAGGTCGCAATTATGGCCCGATCTTCACGAAATTGAAAATGTAGGTGGGGTGGAGGTCAGAATAGAAGATGGAGATGATCGCATAATATTTAGGGGTTGAAATGGACCAAAAACTGAAAAATTGTCGGCAGCTCGTAATTATCGCCCGATCCTCACGCACATTTGAATGTGGGTTACCGCACATTGCAAAAGCCAAGCAGTTTCGGATGGCCATACAAAAATATCAATGTGTGAAGGAGTTTGCCAACTTTTATAGACAAAATACGAAAATGTCCATTCCAGTGACTTTTTGGAGAATTCACAAATACAGGAAAGACGCACTTCCGACTATTTCGTTAACGCTGATTTAGTTGAAGAATATAGTCAAATGGCTGTATCTCATATAGATGCGTTTCAGTCAAAAACCAATAATAAATGCTAATCTTTTGCCACTTCTGAGAGGTTATAGGTCTTTTGGGAAATATTGGTTCCAGATTTAGGAAGACCATTTACGTGCAACATCTACCAATAAATTGGAAATGAGCAAATTAGTTTAAGTTGCTATTATTCGAAAATTAGAGAACGAAACCTGATGGTTTTCTTTTATTATTTGTCACAATATCTTGTGGAATTCTTTCGAGTATCTCACCTATATAAACTGTATGGTTTATTATAGTGTTTAGGGTATTCAACGGTCGGCCCCGCTCGACTGTAGCCTTTGCTTACTTGTTTTTTTTTTTAATTTTATTGAATGAAAGCAAAAAATTTCGGAAATAGCATCAAATTTTAAAATAACTTTAGATTTGTTCGAATTGGTCACATTTGGCACGAATTACGGCTAATGAAACCGTCACACGCTGCCCGAATATTGCTCTGTGGTATTTTTGTTCATTCCCGGCTAAGCGCTTGCTTGAGGTGATCGATGGTGTCGATTAGTGCCAACCTTGCTTTCCAAAATACTCCAGACACAATAGTACTACGGATTGGTATCTGGCGATTTTGGTGACCATTGTGTGCTGGAAATGAAGCGGGGAACCTCATTTTACAACCATTCTTGGGTGGCGAGTGCTGAGTTCTGTTAGAATGTCCAAGGTCTGCGACCAAAATGTTTGCGTGTCCAAGGCTTTACTACTCCCTCCAGAATATTTTCGCGATAATATTCGGCATTTATTCTGATGTCACGGTCGATTAATACGAGGGGAGAGCGACAATCGGCTGTTATGGCGGCCTACACCATCACCATGGTGAGTGCTGGTGGCCAACCGAAGGTGCACATTTTCAGCTGACCGCTTTGGCAAGTAAACACGATCATTATGTTTGTTTACAAACTTCTCGACAACAAATGATTTCTCACCGAAGAAACCCAAATTCGGCAGTTCACCACTTTCGGCCAAGCGAAGCAACTCTTTAGCTCTTTTGAGTCTATTTCCTTTCTGTTGCTTTGTAAGTTCTAGCACTTTTTCCCGAGGTCATTTTTCAACATTTGCCGAATGGAAAATTGCGATATGTTCAGCTCACGAGCCATTTTTCGGCGACGCGGCTTCGATCAAGTAGCTTCTTTATTTTTCGAACCATTTCTGCTGATGTTGCTGTTTTCGTCCGCCCACTTCCTCGTCGTCGGGCTACGGTAACGAGCGACGGTACGAGACATAAAAAATTTATGCACATTATGCTGGAGTGCTCTAACACCACTTGTGGTTTTCCAGCCAAATTTAAAGAAATCACACTTTTACGCTTTAATTACATCACGAATAAATTTTTTTCTGAAAAATTCTCACCAAAATGCTTTTGCACACTTGTAAACAATATGATGAGCTGTCACTGGTATAATTTTAATAGCTGACGGACGAGTGGTTTAGAAATGACAGCGGCCTGAAGTTGGTTGCAGTTTTTTCATCTCCACTGTGTATGTTCAAACAAATTTTTTATTGAAGCCAACTTCAAGTCATAATATTCACTATACAGCTACGATATTTGGTACCTCCATCAAATTTACAGAAATCGATGCAAATTAATGTATAGCCCCTATATATTAGTTCCATTCGATTTCAAAGTTTAACCGCTGTAAAACGTAATATGCATTCAATAACAATCCCTGCTAAATGTGCATAGTAGTTTAGGATAGGCCCCGCCCGACTTTTGTCCTTTCCCTCTGGGTCTCTCTGCATCTGTTTGCTGTAATCACAACAGATAAATATAAATTTTCATTTTATGAGAAATAAAGTTTCTGCTTAAAGTGCCTTAAAATTGAATTAGTTTTCGTTTCTTTTTTTTGGAAAATGTTATAGAATGACCCCCAAAAAGGCTATACAGTTTTCAAACCACAAGCACATTCAACTGAAATTGGAATGCTCTCTTATCTATCGTTAGTTATGCACAATATCTGTGGTCAACCACCAACAATGAATGGCCAACGGCCTAAAGACATTTAATTTGCTATGACCAATTGGGGTATCATTAAATTCTGGCTGAGGAATATAAAAACGGCACAAATTTGCACAAACACACACCCACACAAATGTATGGAGATAGAAACTCACACAAAGTCAATTTATTCAAATGACCAACATAACAAAATAATTTGTAAAGAATATTTAAAATATTTTCGGCAGGCAAAAATTTGCTGAATTTCAAAAATTTGTGAGAAAATGTGAAGGGTACTTGAAAATGTGTGTGTCCCTTGGTTCAAGTGTTGTTGCTAAGGCAGGAATACACAATTCCTATAAAAGAAACAATTTCCCATTACACAATTGATCATTGTGTGACCAATGGTCGATGTAATGACCTTCTTTGTGTTATGACCATGTTCGAACAAGAAAAATAAAGGCATCGAAATGTGCCCCCAAAGTAATGGGATTTTCATCCCTGCCAGCCCTTTGTTTTTTGTGGAGATAAATAAATTTCCTTTTATTTTTATTATATGCAAGCATTTTATTGACACATTTGTAATTTATGGCTAAAGAACCACCCAAAATGTCATGCTTAAATCTCAATTATAATTGGAGAATGGTGCCGATATTAGGGTGATCCGTGATCAATTATTTTTGAATTTTGATTAACATCTAAGCAGGATATTTTTTGTTTGGCCTATTTAAACATATTTATTTTAGCAAGGAAGTTCTTTATTAATGATTTTTATACCATACACCACTTTCTGAGTCGATTTATGCATGTCAGTCCGTCCGTCTATGTATTCTTGTGAAGAAACTGCAGGCCGCATTTATTTTCCGATTGAAATGAAATTATGCAAAAAATATTTGTTTGGCCCAAGGACGAACCCTATCGAAATTGGTGATAATCGGATCAGCCTTAGGTATAACTCTATTATATCTTCAAACGATTTTGGGTTAATTGTGCACCAAACGTCCAATATACGTCCAAATGACCTGAATTTTGGCACATCCAATCGAATTCAGTCTAGCAGCAAGTACATGAAATTTGGTTTAGATACAGATATAGCTCTTATATGTATGTTTTATCCGATTTGGAGTGTTTAAGCCCCTCACATGCGTAATGTGCACTCCAAAAGAATGATGGTACCAGACATCAGATATTGCTTGAAAATACGTCTGTCAAATTCTATCGAGATCGGTTCAGATTTGGATATAGCTTCTATATATATCTTCAATCGATTTCGGGTTAATTGTGCACCAAATACCTAACGTCAGTCCAAAAGTCCTGAATTTTGGTACATCCGACTGAATTCAGTTTAGAAACAAGTACATCGAATTCGGAGAAAATCGGTTCAGATATAGTTATAGCTTCCATAGATTTTTTCTTCCGATTTGGTGTTTAAGTCCCTCAAATTCATAATATGCATACGATAACAATAATATTTGGTACCAGATATCTTATACAGCTCAGAAATACCTCTGCCAAATTTTATTAAGATCGGTTCAGATGTGGATATGGGTCTCATATATATTTTCAACCGATTTCGGCTTAATTGTGCACCAAATGGCCAAGATCTGTCAAAAAGTCCTGAATTTTGGTATATCCGACCGAATTCAGTCTAGAAGCAAGTACAGCAAATTTTGGGAAAATCAGTTCAGATATAGCTATAGTTCCCATATACATGCTTCTTCCGATTTGGATTTAATTTCCTCACATTCGTAATATGCATTCGACAATAATGATATTTGGTACCAGGTATTTTATAAAGCTCGGAATACCTTTGTCAAATTTTATCAAAAGTGGCTAAGATTCAGACACAGCTCCCATATATATCCTTAATCCGATTAAAGGTTTATTGTGCAAGTAATGGCTAATATCAGCCCAAATGGAGTGGTTTACGGGACGTACATCTCCATTTTGTGCAACTCGGCTCCGATATATATTTTTTATACTCTACACCACAAGGTGATCAGGGTATAATGTCTTTGTGCATTTGTTTTTAACAGGCAAAAGGAAAGGAGATAGACCCATTATTGCCCTATCTAGAAGAAATTTTGCACAAATCAAGGACGAACCCTACTGAAACTGGAGATAATCGGTCAAAATTTAGATATAGCTCCCATATATACCTTCGTCCGATTTCCCTTTAATTGTGCACCAAACGTGTAATATCAGCCTGAATAGTATGGAATTTTGTACATACAACCAAATTAGGCCTGAAAATAAGTATGCCATATTTGATCGAAATCCGATTTGTTATTTTTGTCCTCCGCAGCCGTAGTATGCACAATAATATTTGGGAAAATATATCAAATACAGCTCAGAAATAAATTTGCTAAATCTTATCGAGATCGGTTCAGATTTGGATATAGCTCCCATATATAACTTCGTCCGATTTACTTTTTATTGTAATATTTGTAAAAATGTGATGGAATTTGGTACTTACGACCGAATTGAGTCTAGAAGCTAGTATATCAAATTTGGTGAAGATCGGTTCAGATATAGCTATAGCTCCCATAAATACTGTTCATCCGATTTGTTATATTTGTTACCCACAGCCGTAATATGCATTCCGTAACAACGATATTCAGGGAAATATATCAAATACAGCTCAGAAATATCTTTGCCAAATTTTTATAGCTCCCATATATCCTTATCCGATTTCAATTTAATTGTGCACCAAATGAACAATACAAGTCCGAATTTAAAAGATACAAATGCTTCGGCATATTTAGTCTTTGGAACTTTAAATTATAATTATAATCATAGCGTGTATGATTGAATTATGCCATAACAGCTTTTAATTGTTATGCGGAGCTCTATTAAATATTCATAGTGGTGTAGGGCATCATATAGTCGTCTAACCCGACTTTTGACGTTTCCTTACTGGTTCAATATCGTAGCTGGCGATATACATTTACATTTGGAATTTTTTCTAAAAAATAAATTTTTATAAAAATTCCATCAATGGTAAATTTAAAAAAAAAACAACAATTAATTTTAAGAATTTAATAATATTAATCTTTTTTGGAGATTGGAATCCATACCAAAAATTCTTTTTGACAAAATATCCACCCTAGTATTATACATTTTACATTACAATACATCGTTGATGTTACAATTTATTTTATTTCTGACTTTTCCCCACTCTCTCTCTCTCTCTCTCTTTTAATGTCCAGTTTTATTGAGGAACATTATAATAACAATAAATTAACATTATGTCCACATAAAAATTGATACACACACACATTTTCTGCTATGCACACACATCTCAGAATAAAAACATAAGTAGATATTTTTAATGGGATATTTTGTATTTAAATTAAGCATAATATATCTCCCTAATTACCCCCCTTCATAAATTTACACGCAACTACGTAGCCGACGATATAAAGGAACTGTAGTTAAACGCATTTAATAAAATTATGAAAGTTCTTTCATAAACAAATTGCCTCGTAAGAGTGCCATTTATGGTCTTAAAAGGAAGTGACCGAAATGGACCGTAGATGGGATGCTGCGCTTTTGGAGAAAGAGACGAGGAGGAGGGAGGTAGAGAGAGGTCAAGAATTTAATTGGATTTTTAGTGGAGCTGTATGAACTGTAATTGGCTTATTTGGATACAAATTTTTATTTGGGAATAATTGTAAACGAATTAGAGCTTTTAAATTGGACTCATTTGTTTCTATTGTAGCTAATATATTTTTGATGTTTGTTAATTGGAAATAGTAACGAATGTGAAATAAGTATACAATTGTATTACGCAGTATATTGTTCAGCCCATGGCTTTTCTAAGTTTGAGCCAATCAGTCATTATGTTTGGGGTATAGAATACAGTCTCTTAATCAATTCGTCGAGAATGTATTTCCTCAACCATATGGCTACAAAAAGTACATTTCATTTGATGCGACTAAAATGATCGATATAGCGGATTTAGACCCTAGGTATCTTTACACGAATATCAGTCCACTCATTCTGGTACCTTCCCCAGAACATCTCTAAATTTTTACATAAAATATTTTACATCATAGAACAAACTTTACAAATTGAGTATTTTTATCAGTATTAGGTCAGGTGCTAAGATGAGCGATATCGGCCCACGCCATCAATCCAATTATCTTAAAATTTCATACGTATTAATAGGGTAAGTGTGCCTAAGTTCGGCATGTCCCAGTAGTCGGCACTTTTTATTTTTAAGCCCAAATAAATGAAACTATTATAACTAAATATATTTTGTTTACTTCAAACATATTGTCAGCCATCTTTGTGTAGAATTTCGGTAGGAAAATATGATATATTCTAATAAAAATTAAATTTTTGTATGTGAAGGTCCTCAACAATCCATATTCGTAAGAAAAGTACAATAAAGACGTCGAATCAGTGTAACTAAACAAAAATATTATATTTTAATACATTAATTTATTATTATTATTAATTATTCATGCAAACAAATTGGTATGCCGACTGTTGGAAAATGCCATATCGACAATTGGCAAGTGGTGCCGACTACTGGCAAAAAAGCATTGTTTTAATAAAGCTACAAATTTATGAAATTTAATAAAAAGTTATTAAAACATTATTTATTATTGCAAAAACTATACAAAATTTCGAATCTGAATAAATTAACTTTGTAATAATTGAAAATTTCCATTCAGAATTGTGAGCGATTAAAAATGCGAAAGTCCTAAAAGTGCCGACTACTGGTACACTTACCCTATTTCTACTAAAGCAAGATCTACATGATCTGGTGCGCAAATGGCACCTTCCCCGCAAGTGGTCAAATTTTGGAATAATTATAACTCTTATAAAATGTGAAATAAGAGCAATGTGTAAAAATCCTCCCAATTGT
The DNA here is from genome assembly GCF_030504385.1 of Musca domestica. Taxonomy (NCBI): domain Eukaryota; kingdom Metazoa; phylum Arthropoda; class Insecta; order Diptera; family Muscidae; genus Musca; species Musca domestica. Next base: position 3,447,472 of record NW_026712115.1, on the reverse strand, counting down.
GGGCACACATTTGGTGCCTAATAAACGTGAAATCGGTTGAATATATAGAGTGCGATGAAAAAACGGCAATCAACTTCTGACTGCTGTCATTTCAAAGAAACTTGTTCGACAGCTATTAAAATTATTCCAGCGGCAGCTTATTATATTGTTTACAAGCGTAAAAAAGCATTTTGGTGAGAGTTTTCCAGAAAAAAAAGTTATTCGTGATGAAATTCAAGCGAGATAGTGCGATTTCTTTATATATGACTGGAAAACCACAAGTGGCTATCGTTGGAGTAGTCCAGTTCTTAAATTTGAATAAATCTTTTGTGTCTCGTACCATCGCTCGTGATACGGGTGCCGTGATATTGGTAGCGTAGCCCGACGTCAAGGAAGTGGACGGAAGAAAACAGCAACATCAGCAGAAATGGTTCGAAAAGTAAAGAAGCGACTTGATCGAAACTCGTGAGCTGAACATATCAGCAAACATTGACAAATGAGCTCGAGGTAAAGCTATTGAAATTCCAAGAAGTGCTAGAACTAACACTGCATCAGAAAGAAGACAGACTCAAAAGAGCTAAAGATTTGCTTCGCTTGGCCGAAAGTGGTGAACTGCCGAATTTGGTTTTCTCCGATGAGAAACCATTAGTTGTCCAGCAGTTTTTAAACAAGCTAAATTATCGTGTTTACTTGCCAAAGAGGTCAGCTGAAAGTGTGCACCTTCGGTTATCCACCAGAACTCAAGCGCCCGCCACGGTGATGGTGTGGGCCACCATAACAGCCGATGGTCGCTCTCCGCTCCTATTAATCGACCGTGGCATCAGAATAAACGCCGAATATTATCGCGAAAATATTCTGGAAGCCTTGGGCATGCAAACAATTTGGCCGCAGACCTTAGACATTCCACCAGGAATCAGCACAATCGCACTTAGCACGCGCCACCCAAAAATGGTTACAAAATGATGTTCCTCGCTTCAATTCCAGCGCACAATGGTCACCAAAACCTCCCAATACCAATCCCTTGGACTATTGTGTCTGGAGAATTGTTGAAAGCAAGGTTGGCACTAAAAAATACAAATTGGCGATCACCTCAACATTCGGGCAGCGTGTGACGGTTTCATTGGCCGTTTGAAGGCTATAATTCGTGCCAAAGGTGAACAATTCGAACAAATCTAAACTTATTCTAACATTTGATGCTATCTCCGACATTTTTTGATTTCATTCAATAAAATTTAATAAACTTCAATCTGTATATATGGAAGCAATATATAAAACTGAATTTATCTAATTTAAATTTGTATCTGTATCTGATATCTGGTACCAAATATCATCGTTTTGAATTATAGTAGTCATTTGGTTTACTTACCTGATGATTTAAAATTCTTTTTAATTTCTAGTAAAATTGCCAAATTGTCAAAGGGGCGTTGAAAAAAAAAATATTTGTAAAATCAACGATTATTGCATAGCAGATCCTTGAAAAAAATATGTTTAAAAATACTCATAATTTTCTGTAAGTAGATACTTGCAAAAAATCTATAAAATATTTCCAAGTTCGGTCAGTTGGCTGCTCGGTCAGAAACAATAACAAAAACTTTAAAAATCCACGATTTTTATTTAGCAGCCCCTTATTTCAACAGTTCCTTATTTTCGGCAGAAAGATACTTAAGAAAATATCATTAAAAAAATCATATTTTTCATCAGAAAATCCTAGAAAAAGTTCTTATAGAATCCACGAAGTCCCGTCAGTATGTCTTTAAACATATAACTAATATCAAACTGTAAAATGACTATTGGCAGCGAACAATTTTGGAGAGTGGTTTCAATTAAAGATTTTTTTTCGTTTCAAACAATCATACGTTTTCAAACGTATCAATTTTATTCTGCAAGTCAACAAATGTTAAATAACAAAAGGAAAACTTTTTCACAATTTCCTAATAATTTGAAACTCTTCTAAATTTTTCTGTAAAATTACATAAAAAATGACAATATTTCTTCTTCTCTTTTCACCCTTCACATTTCGTCAAAGTTAGCAAAGAAAAAAGGAAAATGGAAAATAACAAATTATATTAAATTGCCTTAAGGAGCTTCTATGTGTGGGCTATTCTATCTGGTCTTTTCCAAGTATTTCAAAACATTTTTGGACAATCATTCTTGACACATGCATGTGTACACATGGGTATTTGCGTTCTTCACCCAACTTTTTTCACCAAAAAAATAAGGATTGCCACACAAAACCCATTTTCCATATAGATTTTTTTTCAAAAGATAAATGCAATAAATATTGAATGAACCCCAGGCTAAACCCAGGCCAAATTAAATATTCTATAAAAAATGTTTTGTGAAGAGATAGGAATTTTTCCATACTGTGTTAAGTATGTAACTCTGTCACCCTCTATGATGCCTCACATTTGAACTTCTTTACTGTGCGGTACATTTTGTTACTCCCTTCTTTGACATTCTTATAATAACGAGTGTGGCCATCACATAAAAAGGGGTCATTATAATGAGAATCTGAGAAAAGGCAGTGCCACAAACCTTCATAATCATTGTAGGAAATCTTCTATCTATTTAAAAATAAAATACCGTCGTGGTGGGGAGGGAGAGAGTGAGACACACACACATGCACACACGTGGACAAAAATGTTAAAAAGCATGAATCACACAAAAAAGGCACTTTGTGCGTGGTAGCTTGAGGAACTGTAGTAAATAGACGTACATACGAAGATTGTTCATTTATTTTGTTCCCTTAAACCCTTTTTGGAAAAACAAGCTATGAAATTACGAGGAATGGTGAAAAATTAAAGAATGTCATAAATGGATATATATTAATTCTTTTTTTTAACCTATAAATCCTATCTTAACAATCCTAAGAGTAATTCACAATAAATTCCCGAATTTCTGCAATCCAAAATTAAAATATCTTCCGAAATTATTCTTGAAAAATATTATAAAGTATTAATCTGTTTGTCGACAGAGAGTGCGGAAATATACCACTGTCTATAAGGCTTAGCCTATGATGAAGGCAATTAATATTTCTTATAGAAATTTAAAATGTTTGGCCTATGAGTTCATGTTATAAATTCCACGATTATAAAGAGAACTTGTTTTCAGCACAAAGCAGATCCTTAAAAACCTTTTTAAATAGAAAGATTTCAGTCGTCTAATCCTTAAAAAAGCCACAATGTTCTGTCAGAAGATCCTTAAGAGATATGATTTTGGAAAATTTTCGATATCCAGTCAGCAGATTTCTGTATTTTTTATATAAATAACCAATTAAAATAATATATTCCTTAGAATATCCACTCAGTCAGTAGATTTGTAAAAAAACACAAAAAAACTAAATCCTTAAAAAATCTACAATGCAGCAGGATTTTGAAAAAATTTTTAAAAACCATGTTTAGTCAGAATCCTTGAAAATATGTCTCTGAAAAGTTTAAGATGTCTTGTCGGCAGATCCTTGAAAATTCTAAAAATTCTTAATGATGAGTCGGGAGATCCTTGAAAATGTTTCCTTTAAAGATGCAATAGATTCAGCCGGGCTATGTTTTAAAAACATTTTTTTTTTTTTTTTTTGTAAAATCGCAATTTTCTCTTAGCCATCTTAAAAAAAACTTTAAACTTAAACTTTATTCCACCAGAAGATCCTTTAAAACTACCTTTGAAAAGTCCGTGAGGTTCGTCGAGCAGATCCTTAAGAAATTTTATAAAAATCCTAAATTTACGTTCATGCACAATATAATAATACGTTTGAATAAAATACCTTTAAGAAATTCTAGAGGTTCGGCCAACAGACCCTTAAAAAAAATTTAGGAAATCAACGGTGACTGTAAGCAATTTCTTGGGAAAATCTTTAGAAAATCATTGATAACCAGCATATCCTCGAAAAAGATTAATCAAAAATTTTTCGGTCAGTAGATCCTTGTTCAAATAATTTCCCAAAATGTACGATGTTCAGTCAGATGATCCTTGAAAAAAATTCACTATGCCCCGTCGGTAGACCTTTGAAAAAATTCTTTTGACAATGCCCAAGAATCCTTGCAAAAGAAATATTGAATATCAGTCATATTTTGTCAGCAGAATCTTGACAGAATTCTATCAAAAAATCCACGACAATCGGTCGCTGCTTTTCGAAAAATAAATCTTTGAAAAACATAAAATTTTTGGTAGGCAGATCTTTCAAGAAATTCTAAAAAAAGCCCACTATGCTTGGTCCGCAGATCCCTCACAATTTTTATTTAAAAAAATCCAATAGGTTCAATCGATATTTTTGAAAAAATTCTACGATTTGTTGCCCAGCAAAATTTTGGAAAAAATATAAAAAATCTAAAATTTGAACTTTGAAAAAACTTATTTCAGAAAATCTACTGTGTTAAGCCAGTATGCCCTTTAATTTTCGCAAAACAAAAACTCACTGTTATCCGTTAATTGAGAAAGTAAAATTAGGTTTAGAAAAGTTTAGATTAGAGAAATCCAAAAAGAAGATCTTTGAAACATTAATTAAAATACAAGATTTTTGGTCTAGAGTTCCAAAAAATAGACTTATAGACGGAGATAGCTAAATTTACTTTAAATTTTATGTCGATCAAGAACATATGCTTAAAATGGTTAATTTGGTCAATATTTTATCATAAGGTACTTTTTGTGCTCTTAAGCTGTAAGATATGCCATCTTTATACAAAAATAGTGAGCCTCGTACTCCCAGATATTTTGATGTCTATTAATTATGAATTCCGAAAAATTCCATCTAATTTACGCCGTATTCACAGGGCTATAGACTGACAGCTTCTTTTGGCATTTTGGTACCTTATAGTACTTTTCATTCCAGCTTATTTCATACATGCAAAATTTCAAGGTTTTAGCTTTTACGAATGGGTTAATAGTACTATGTTACCCTTAATAAGGAATTTCAAATAAACTGTACCATTTTGTTTCCTTAACGTGTGAATTTCCAAAATTTCGTCAAATCTCAAGTTTTAACTGTCTACCGCAAGTTTTAACTGTCTACCGCTCAATAATTACTTGGTAAAATGTGATAAGTTTTGAGTTCCTTAAGGAAGGAATTTCAAAATATTCTTGTGCCTCATTACTAATATTCTTGTACTCATTTTTATGACATGTGTACATTTATGGAAAATTTTTAAGCTCTTTTCTAACGCTCAAAAACAATGTTGTTAGTAATTTTACTACCCTTGAAGTACCAATTTCCAAAAAATCCTTATAACAGCCATCCGCTTGAGGATTGACCCTCAAAATCTGAAAACTCTAGCTCTTAGCAGTCGCTTAATTACAATGCAGTACCATTTTTCCTTTTTTGTACTTTTCATAACCTTTAATTAGGAATTTTGTATTCAGTGCTTTAAAGCACAAATTTCCACACACACTACAGTTTATCATTTCCTGCCACACCTGACGCGACTTTATGGAGTAGATTTAAATTTAAAGTATTTTTTGAATAGTAAGTACATTTTGGTACATTTTTCAAGATAAGTCCCTTTGTGAGTAGGAATTTCAGTGATCTGTATGCGAAATTTTAAGACTTTAGCCTCAAAATTATAGAATATTAGCCCAATTCGTAACTTTTTATACGAATTTGCCTTCTTACCCACCAACAGATACAAATATCCCAAATTTTAAGTTTCTAGCCCCAGTCATTTCTTTTGGACCCTAGTGAACTAATAAGTCGCTCATCATTTAAATAAAAAAAAAAACTTCCAATTCGCAAACTTGTCTCTCCGCCCTCGCATCTCTTATATTATGTTAATGTATATCCTTTCGCCTGTGCAGCAATAAAACTAAACCAACAATGAGTGTAAACAGAAACTAGGACGATATGTTATCTAAACTTGAAACTTGATGGGTTGACGTGGTGTTCTACTCTAATATTTAATGATGTGGAAAATTTTAAAGTACACAAAATATTCAGCAGCATCGTTGTCGTTGTCGTCGTCAGCGTTATCATCATCGTCATTATTGTCAGGCATGGCATCAGGCAAACAGACCTTCAACCAACCATCCATTGCCATGCTAGACTGCTTGACTTAGGACTCTGCAAGATGTTGTGCTGCCAGATGCCAGTGACTGTTGCCACTAACTATTGACTGTATGCAAAGGTAAAATGTGAGCGAAGCACAAAGGGAAATGGGTAAATAGAGACAAAATGGAAATCAGGGAAGATGGTGCCAAGCCATGCCAAACGCGGCAAGATGTTGTAAAGTATAAATATACATTATCAGCATTTTCAATGTAGAATGAGCAAATATGCATGTATGTGTGTACACATAGTTAATGGTATTTGGCAATGTATTGAGAATTAATTACAAGGACCTTTTTGGGGTCGAGGGAATATTTGGTAGTGTCACAACAACAACACCAACAGCAACACACTCAAATACATATTCGTTTACAGATAAACACCTTTATGGCTATAATTGTCTCCATTTACAGTGATTATGTTAACCAAGGATTGTCTTCACACACACAAACATCCAATCACACACACACATACACCATATTTTTCAAAGATATTTATTATGCTAAACTTATGGATTTATGCGTATGTCATCATCGTGTGGTGTCACTTGGAGTTCAGCCTTGTCGCCTTTATTATTATTATTGTTGTTGTTGTAGCTGTGATAAATCTGAAACCAACAATAATGGTGTCGATATGGACATACATCATGTTGCCGGACTAATTCATGCATACATATATCAAATATATGTATGTATCGTAGATTTAGGGTCCTATTTACATACACCAATGAAATATTAAGTGTGTGTTTGTATGTGAGTTTGTTTGTATGTATAGCAGCTACTTTTCAGCTTTGAACAACGAAAGGACATTTAAATCGACAAACATATTTTGTTTAGTATGTAAACATGTCCTTTGATTATTGTCATTCAAGATTTATCGCTGTCGAAAGCCAAACAATTTATCATGCACAAATCTACATGTTCAATTGTATAACAGGGTGGGATGTGTTCCATTCTATTGTCGACAATGTAAATTAGCATATAGTACAATAAATGATCATCAAAATTAGGTGTTTGCTTGAAATTCCACCTGAAGCTCAATTTTGTGGACCGTCAAACCAAAAAAAAAGATTGCGCTGCACACATTGTCATCAATTTATATGTATTAGTTTTATATTCCATCAATTCAGGAGTTTCTTTCCATTATTTATGTTTTAACACAAAACAAGGCAACAACATTAGTATTGAGTTATGGTATTGACGTAATCTGATCTGTTAGAGTCTTTCATTCCATACAATCTCCACACAATGGTGCCATCCATCTTGAACCATTTTGAAGGTTTTACATGCACTTTTTAATAAAAGTAGTTGCTGTTTCAGAATCTAAATTTTTCCTGCAAAAAATGCTCAAACTTCAATTTTAAAAATTTAAACACTATTTGTTGGGGACTTATCTGATCTGTAATTATTTATTTATTTTTTAATATTTTTCAATATCTTTTCAATAAAAGATTATTTTTAAAGAGTTATCTAAGAACCAATCGTTGAGTTGCGCTATAACTACTGATTTTAAAATGACGAACTACTGATTTTAAAATGATGAACTACGATTCATAAGGACATTGAAAATCTAGAATGATAGCTTTAAAAATATTATTTACTAAAATCAGTGTATACAATTTACGATCATAGATTAAAAATTAAATGAAATATGTAAAAAAGCTGTAAATTCGGGCGGGCCGAACTTTGAATATGCTCGACCATTTGAAACGAATTTGGCAATTTTCAAAAAAAAAATAAATAAATAAATAAATAAGTAAATAAAATCCATTAAAAATTCTGTTAAAGTCTTAAAAATACCGAACGTGGACCTGCATAGGCAACTTTTGTCACAAGCTTTTACAATATTCAAATGCAAAACTTGAAAAAAAAAACAGTTTATAATGTAGCTAAAATCATCAGAATACCGAATATCGGGCGGTACTATTATATGGGGCTATACCAACCCAAATCATCAAAATACTAAATATTGGGAGTTACCGTTATATGGAGGCTATGCAAGGACGTGGACCTGCACAGATAATTTTCCGTCATAGGCTGTAGTATCTATTTCGAACTTCAAATACCAAATTCGAAACATTTCCGATGAATAATGTCGGTTAAATCACCAAAATATCGAAAAATGGGAGGGACCATTATATGGGGGCTATAACAAAACGAGGATCTACATGACCCATTTTCAATATCAAAAGTTCTGCAGACATAATAATTCGTTCGGAAGCTAGAGTGATTTCCACAGACGGACAGACAGACATCACTAAATCGACATAGAATTTTATGCTGATCAAGAATATATATACTTTGTGGGGTCTAAAATATTTATTTCGAGGTGTTACACACGGAATGACAAACTTAATATACCCTCCATACTATGGTGGAGGGTATAAAAGGAATTTACCTCATAGAAAACGGATAATATTAGACCACTCCTTCTGATACCTCCTGCAAAAAGGGTCAAACTTTATTTACTTCAAATTTCCCACATCCATATATTTCTATCAATACTTGAACTGGTACGAAGAACGGCCCATTTCTGCTGGTACCTCCCCCACAAATGAGCATCTGCTACGAAGAATGGCCCACTTCTGCTAGTACATCCCACACAAATTTGCATCTAATTTTTTTGGGCTTGGCACATTCTAATATCTCTGCCAGCGAAAAAGCTAATTTGGACAAATGTTACCCATCTCCGATCTCGATCTAAGTTTGATAATAGTATTATGATGTACGAAGTTTCGATCAAATTGGATACTCTCTTCGAGAGTTATCGTGCGCACCAAGCAGAGACACACCCGGACAGATTTGGTCCAAAGGGACCTAGGGTCTAAAAATGTTATTTTAAGAAGTACGTTTTGGCCGTTCAAAATGATAAACATCAATTAACCATATGGCTGAGGTTATAAAAATTTTAATCTACAATTTGAACACATCTTTTAAATATTATTTTAAAATCGCCGATTCAATTAACTTTCTAAAAATATAGTTTTAAAATCCACGCTAAGGTAATATCCTTTTATAAAATTCTTAAAATTGTAGCTACGATAGGCTGTAAATATTCTTTAAAATCTCCGATTGTAACTTCGATATGATTTTAAAAATATTATCTTAAAAGTCTGTGATTATTGCTTCGATAATCTACTTTTAAATCTCAGATATTCTTTAAAAAACCTTGTTTGAAAATTTCAGGACAATAGCTCAAATATTCCATAGGAAAATATTCTTGAAAAAAATCCACGATTATAGACCAGGAATGACATAAAAATATTCTTCATAATTTTCATGATTAAAGATCAGAATTTCCTTAAAAATTTTCTCTTTGATACCTCTACGATTTTAGTTTAAATATTCCTTAGACACACATCATTTTACGAATCCATAGTTGCAGCTCATACATTCTTTAGCAAAATCTTATATAAACATCCATGTTTAAAGCCAAGAAATTCCGTAGAAATTTTTCCTAAAAAAAATTTTTTTTATAACATTCCAAAAAAAATCTACTGTCACATCTTAGATTCCTAACAAAATAATATTTAGAAATATCACGATTAAAAGCATCCTTTGGAAATAATCTGTAGAAAATCCAAGATTTAAGGCAACCTTTAGAACTAAAAAAAAAATACGATTATAGCTGAAATTTTCCTTAAAAAATGTTCTTTTAAAGTTCACTATTGTAAGTCACACTTTCCGTTATTATTTTGTTAATAAAAATTCCACGACTAAGCCCCAGATTTTGCTCAAAAAATCCACGATCACACATGTGACTTTCCAAGAAAAAAAACAAAAACTTTAAAAAATTAAAGATTTTAGATCAGAAATTGCTTGAAAATATTCTTTAAAATATGAGCCATTATGACTCAGATATTGCTCAAAAATCTACGTGTACTCTTCAAAAAATATTCTTTAAAAACACATTCTTTAAAAACACATTCTTTAAAAAATGTTCCTAAACGCAGGACCTGGAACAAATTTTCATTCCCAAATAATTAATTAAAGGAATCGTAACTACATATAAATCAACAGATTAACCTTAATTATTACAACGGCATGTCGCCAGAAAAAGGTATTTGTGAAACAAAAAATTCATACTAAATTTTATTGAATCAACAATTATGTTTAAAAATATATATATCGGAGAATATTCACGATTACTGTTGTTTTATCAACTACGACTTAAGGCCTTTAAAACATTTATTAAAAAATCTACGATTGTAGGATTTAAAATCTATTTTAAATTCTATTCTAGGAATGAGAAGTCTAAGTTTTAGCACTGACAGCACTGTTTCCATTGACAGGTCTCAACGACCATTTTATTTTGATATCTAACTTGCGAAAACGTTCGTTAATTACCGAAATTATAAGCATTTTAATTTTGGCGATTTTTGTTGTTAATCGAGAATGGCACTGCTCTACCCTCAAAAATATAAAAAATAACTCAAGGAATATTCTTTAATATCTACGATTATAGTTGTGACTGACCTTGAAAATAAGTTTTTCATATTCTTTATAATCCAAGATTTCCTTAAAACTTTTCTTGTTTCCTTCCAAATATTCAAATTGTTTTCCACACCATCCTTATAAATATCAATATCTCAACATGCATTGATATTCCATTAGAATTGGGCACACAGTCGTACAACATGCCATCCGATTCATTTGCTGAATAAATAAATGCTCCAAACTTAATTAGCTTTTCACGAAATTTCGAAATTTTGCCATGCCACCACCAGCTAATTTCCTATCGTCGTTATGCGTGAATATATGATTTAGATCGGTAATACGATTACATATTACTTTCACAGAGCACATACCCATACCGTCATGCAAATGTATTTGTGGCAGTCGTAATTTCGAATATCATTAGAGTACACATGCTGGAATATATTACAAAATTTTTATTTTTCCACAAATATCTTATTACGCTTCCTCCTGTTTCTTTGCAGATTTCTAAAGTAGCTGTTTTGGTAACATTTGTGGTGAGTAAAATACTTAAGAATATTGAAAAATGTATTGAATCTTTAAAATTGGTTGATGAAAAAGGCATATGCATTATTTTTACAGATTAAAAACATGTAAGCTACAATTGCCGATTAACAAATTAAATGTAATTCTGAGCATTACAATATGCAAAAAATATAGTTAAATATCTTCAAAAATTTTCTTTGCTGCCATTTTATAAAATTTATGATTATAGATTTTATAGGACGGGACCGACTATATGATACCCTAAACCACTATGTATATTTAGTTGAGCACCCGTGACAAATAAATTTATTTAAAGTAAATCACACCGCCTATCAACATTTGGCTCGATTTTACTACATTTGACATTCTAGAAAGATTATATAAAAAAAAAATATATCGGAGCCGGGTACCAGTAAAAAGCGTACGTCCCGAAATTCACTCCATTTGGACCATAATTTGCACAATAAACCTGAAATCGTATTAAGGATATATTGGAGATATATCCAAATCTTAGCTTTATAAGATATTTGGTAACAAATATCATTTTTGTCGAATGCATATTTCGAATGTGAGGGACTTATAGACCAAATCGGATGAAACATATATGAGAGCCAAAGCCATATTTGAACCGATTTTCACCAAATTTGAAGAACTCGCTTCAAGGCAGGTTATTTGAACTGATATTGGCCATTTGGTGCATAATTAACTCGAAATCGTTTAAAGATATATATGGGAGCTATATCTAAATTTGAACCGATTCTCACCAATCTCACCAATTGTCTTTGATCGAAAAAAATATTGTTTGGAAAATTTCATCTCAATCGGATAATAAATGTGAACTGGATTTTGTTCACAAGAATACATGGATAAACGGATGGACGGACTGACATGCATAAAGCGACTCAGAAAGTGATTCTATGAAAATCGTCAGAAGTAATTGTGTGTCTATCTCGCTTTCTTCTCCATGTTACAAAGAAATGCACAAAGGCATTATACCCTTACCACCTTGTGGTGGGTAGGGGTATAAAAATATTGTATCTCTGATATTCCTTCGAAAATACGGTTTCAGATTATCCTAAGAAATTTTTTAAAAGCGTGAGATAAACTAACTGAAACAAAGTCAAACGCCATAATTTTTACATTTTTTTCAAATTTTATTGAATTAAAGCAACAAATGCTGGAAATAGAATCAAATGTTAAAATTAGTTTAGATTTGTTCGAAATGGTCACCTTTTGCACGAATTATGGCCTTCAAACGGCCAATGAAACCGTCACACGCTCCCCAAATGTTGCTCTGCGGTATTTTGACGCATTCAGCTCACGACCCATTTTTCGGCCACTGCGACGCGGGTTTCGATCAAGTCGCTTCTTTACTTTACGGGTTCAGATCACCCTAAGGAAGTTTTTAAAATATCTACAATTATTACTGATCCATACAAATATTATTAAAAACATTTTATAAAAATTTTGTTTTTTTTATACCCTCCACCATAGTATGGAGGGTATATTAATTTTGTCATTCCGTTTGTAACTCCTCGAAATACTCATGTCAGACCCAACAAAGTATATATATTCTTGATCAGCGTAAAATTCTAAGACGATTTAGCCATGTCCGTCTGTCTGTCTGTCTGTCTGTCTGTCTGTCTGTCTGTCTGTCTGTCCGTCTGTCTGTCTGTTGTAATCTCGCTATCTTTCGAACAAATTGAGATAGAAGGCTAAAATTTTGCACACATGTATATTTTGCCAGTAGGCAGGTTAAGTTCGTAAATGGGCCATGTAGGTCCAAATTATCATATAGCCCCCATATAACGGTACCTCCCGATATTCGGTATTTTGATGATTTTAGCGACATTATTCACCAGAATTGTTTCAAATTTGGCATTTGAAGTTCTTAAGGGATACTACAGCGTAAGACAGAAAATTATCTGTGCAGGTCTACGTCTTCGTGTAGCCCCCATATAACGGTACCCCCCGATATTCGGTATTTTGATGATTTTAGCGACATTATTTAGCGGAATTGTTCCAAATTTGGTATTTGAAGTTCGTAATAGATACTGCAGCATAAAACAGAAAATGGGCCATGTAGGTCCACGTCTTCATATAGCCCCCATATACCGTACCCCCCAATATTCGGCATTTTTATGATTTTAGCCACACTATTTACCGGGATTGTTTCAAATTTCGCATGTGAAGTTCGTAATGGATATTTCAGCCCATGCTAGAAAATTGTCTGTGCAGGTCCACGTCTACGTATAGCTCCCATATAACTGTACCCCCCATATTCGGAATTTTGATGATTTTAGCTACATTATAAACAGATTTTTCTTCAAGTTTCGCATGTAAATATTGTAATAACTTATGAAAAAAGTTGCCTATGCAGGTCCACGTCGTCGTATAAGCATTAGGTATTTTTAAGGTTTTAACAGAATTCTTATCGGATTTTATTAATTTTTTTTTTTTTTTTTTTTTGGAAATTGCCAAATTTGTACCAAATGGTGGAGGGTATTAAAAGTTCGGCCCGGCCGAACTTACAGCTTTTTTACTTGTTTTTATTTATTTATTTATTATACCCTACACCACAAGGTGGTCAGGGTATTATGTGTTTGTGCATTTGTTTGTAACAGGCAAAAGGAAACGAGATAGACCCATCGTTCCTTTTGATGATCTGCATAGAATCACATTCTGAGTCGATTTATGCATGTCCGTCCGTCCGTCTGTCCATGTATTTTTGTAAACAAAGTACAGTTCGCATTTATTGCCCTATCCAGATAAAATTTTGCACAAATCATTTGTTTGGCCCAAGGAGGAACCCTATTGAAATTGGAGATAATCGGTCAAAATTTAGATATAGCTCCAATATATATCTTCGTCCGATTTGCTTTTTATTGAGCACCAAACGTGTAATATCAGTCCGAATAGTATGGAATTTTGCACGTACGGTCAGATTGGACCTGAAAATAAGGATGCCAAATTTGAACGAAATCGGTTCAGATATAGCTATAGCTCCCATATATATTGTTCATCCGATATGTTATTTTTGTCCTCCGCAGCCGTATTATGCACTCTGTACCAACAATATTTGGGGAAATATATCAAATACAGCTCAGAAATACATGTGCTAAATTTTATCGAGATCGGTCCAGATTTGGACATAGTTCCCATACATAACTTCGTCCGATTTACCTTTGTGCACCAAACGTCTAATATTTGCCCAAATGGGATGAAATTTGGCACTTACGACCGAATTGAGTCTAGAAGCTAGTGTGTCAAATTTGGTGAAGATAGGTTCAGATATAGCTATAGCTTCCATATATATTGTTCATCCTATTTGTTATATTTGTTACCCACAACCGTAATATGCACTCCGTAACAATGATATTCAGGGAAATATTTCAAATACAGCTCAGAAATATCTTTGCCAAATTTTATCGAGATCGGTTCAAATTTGGATATAACTCCCATATATATTTTTATCCGATTTTAAATCATTCGTTCACCAAATGGGCAACACAAGTCCGAATTATACAAATTCGAAGATACAAATACTTCGGCATATTTAGTCCTTTGAACTTTAAATTATAAACAAAATCATAGGGTATATGATTGAATTCTCCCATAAAAACTTTTAATTGTTATGTGGAGCTCTACTAAATTTGCAAAGTGGTGTAGGGTATCATAAAGTCGGCCCCGCCCAACTTTAAGACTTTCTTTACATTATTTTATTATTATATATATATATATATATATATATATATATATATATATATATATATATATATTTTTTTTTTTTTTTTTTTTTTTTTGAGAATTCACAATTAAATTTACCTTAGTTTTTTAAAGTCATCATTGTAATTCTTAAAACCTCCACGGCTTTAAGCGATAGTCCCCATATGTCCCCATATTTATATCTCTTATAAAAAAACTACTATAGGCTCATGAAAAATCCATAACAATTCTCACCAACTAAGTAATAAGTTTAATGCCAACTTTCAGATTTCTGGCGAATACAAAAAAATTAATAAAACATGGAAATAAAAAATCTGTTGCTGTTAAAAAACACGGCTGTTTGTTAAAATTCAATTAGTCCTGTCAAATTGTTTAAAACTAATGAAAATCAACTTTCACACAGACCATTAAATCATGACTCACACAGTTTTACGGCAAATTGAATGGACGTAAAGTGATGGACGTAATAAAAAACTAATGCTCACTTTACCACACTCTCATACATCCACATACACTGTTATTTTATAAATATTGTCCCTTGACAGAGCAAGTGTATGTAAATATGTTGTTTGTTTTTGTTTGTTTTTTTCACAGAAATCCTCTTTGGCAATTTTTTATTGTTAATACTTTAAAAAGTCATTAAATATTTAATGAAATTAAAATAAAAAAGCACAAAAATAGCGTATATATTTTCCCCTGGGCAAATAAATGTTAAGGGAAATGGGCAGATATATCTCACGTTTGTGTACATTGATACCGTAGTTGTTGTTGTTTTTGTTGTTTTCATTTTTTCGCTGCTTTAATCAGCAAACTTTACAAGTGTATACAGGTATGTACTTGTATTCGCTAAGTGACATCCATTCAGTTGCGACAACTGACACTTGATTCGCATTAATGCTTAAGGACATCAAGGACGTGGATTTTTATGTTAATTTAAAGAAGTATATAAATATTTATAAATGAAGAAAAAATTAACAGCAAATGTATGAAGAAATCGAAATTAAATAGTCTTTGATGTCAGCGGATCGAACATTTTATATACAGGGTTGCCCATATTTGACGGACCCATCTGGCAACGCCATAACTTTTGACAGAGATGTCACATCGCTTAATGACATACCGCGTTTGAAGCGTCAGTCCAATCAGATTTTTATCATGAACCAATACACGCCACGCGAGCGCTCTGAAATAGTTGAAATTTACATTCAACAGAAGAAGTCAATTGTGAAAACTCAACGTGCTTTTAAAACATTAAAAATGTGAGAAGTCCGCCTTCTAAGAACACCATTAAGCGTTTATACGAAAAATTTTCGACTGGTAAGGCGAATATAAGGCATATAAAAGTCGACCAAGGCGATTGGCCGAGAATATCGCTGCCGTACGAGCCAATGTTGAGAGGAACATCCCAAACACGCCGTTCTCAGCAGTTGGGCATGGCTCGGTCCACTTTACAACGGATTATTCGCATTGATTTGCATTTGTTCCCGTACAAAATTCAATTGACAAAAAGAATGTTGCCTGCGGACAAGCCTCGTCGATTGGAATGGGCCCAAAGGTCCGTCGAATATGGGCAACCCTGTACAGCATCATGAGAAAAATTTAATGATAAGAAGTTGATGGAAATGTGACTAGGATTGGCGTAAAGGTGAAGCTATTTAATTTCGGGACCTATTTTGAAAAATTTTTGCAGGGATTTATCCGACACTGAAATTCAGATTTCTTATTTCTTTCTCCAAAAAATTAAATATTGAGAGAGATGAAAACGTGTTAAATTAACACTAAACCAGTAGGAAATAGTCAAAAGTCGGGCGGAGTTGACAATATGATACCATACACCACTATTCTTACTTAGTAGAGCTCGCATAACAAAAAAAGTTTATATTGCGAATTTATGTGAAGTATGATCTGCTACAAACTATGAACTTTATTTGAAACCGTATTATGACTTTAGAGAAGTCACAATTCGGGATCTATTTTCAACAAATTTGACGGAAGCTTTTATACCTCTTTCACCAAATAACATTGCTGTATAGTGAATGATATGACTCCGATAAGAATTATATTAAACAAGTAAATAAGCTGCAAGTTGTTGCCGAACTTTGAATACCCTCCACCATTTACAACGAATTTGGCAATTTTCAAAAACAATAAAATCCGTTAAAAATTCTGTTAAAATCTTAAAAATACCGAATGTAGCTGTTGTATTAGGGTCTATACAATGACAAGGGCCTGCACAGGTAACAGTTGTCATAAGACATTACAATATTCAAATGCGAAACTTAAAAAAATTGGTAATAATGTAGGTCCACGGTTTGGTCTAGCCTCCATATAACGGTACCTCCCGATATTCGGTATTTTGATTATTTTAGCGACTTTATTCACCGGAATTGTTTCAAATTTGGTATTTGAAGTTCGTAATGGATACTGCAGCCTAAGACAGAAAATTGTCTGTGCAGGCCCACGTCTTCGTATAGCTAACGGTACTACCGGATATTCGGTATTTTGATGATTTTAGCCACACTTTTACACGATTTTGTCTAAAAATTGCTATTTGTAGGTCATAATGGGTTTTAGCTCCGGTGGTGGAACATGGCATATATAGGTCCACATTTTTGTAAGCCACCATATAACGGAACCTCCCGATATTCGGTATTTTGATTTTTGATTTTTGCCACATTTTCCACGGATTTGTCCAAAAATTGGTATTTGTTGTTCGCAGTGGGTCCTAACTTCGGTGGCGGAATATAGTATATATAGGTCCACGTTTTCTTATAGCCCCCATATAACGGTATCGCTCGATATTCTGTGTTTTGACGATTTTTGCCACATTTTTCCAAGGATTGTATTTGTAGTTCATAATGGTTTCTAGCTCCGGTGAAAGAACTTTGAATACTTAGGTCCACGTTTTCCTATAGCGCAAATTTAACGATACCCTTAAAATTGTATCAAATTTGACAACAAAATCAATATCTTCGGAAATACAAGAGATATCAGTACATTTGGCACCATTTTGGAGGCTATAATTTGATATGTAGGTCTTAATGCCACAAAAAGGGTAAATTTTTAAGTTTTAGTGGGGTTTTCGAAGAGTTCAGGTGCAAAATACCAATTTTTGCTCCAAAACCGGTTCAAACTACACCATCACACCCACTATTTTCATAAGCCTTCAAGGAAAGTACCTATCCTCCCAGAACCGGATCAAACCGGATTTTATATCCGAATTATTGGGTCGAATAACCAGCAAATCGGATATTTCTCCTACGAAATAATTATTAAAAATACTTATCCCCAAAATAGGGGTTTTGTCCGCTTTAGTTTTGGACATAATCCCCATCTCCATTCCCCCCAATTTTTAATGGGGATTATGCCCATGAGTGTTATGACATGGCACTTTAACTTCTGGCGTTTAGGTAAAGTGTAGACTTTTATGTCTTCTCTTGAACCTATAGTAGAATCTTATGAAAAATTAATTTGTAGAATATTTTGACAGGCTACAACCACGTTTAAAGAGAAGTTTGTGATGTAAACATTCAGAACGTCGATAAACGTGTCTAGACGTAATTATTTTCTGTGATGTACAATGTGATTATTAATAGACCTGCAATAACTGGTATTGTATCTACGCTGTTTGGAGTCGTTGGTCGCTGTACGTTTTGACATGGACCGTCCGTCTTGATTTTCGGTATAGTGAAGGTTTTAGTTAGAATTTCTTCCAGCATTTCGGCATTTATCGTTCTACTTGCCTCTACCTCACAAAACATTTTCCACACAGAACCAGTATTTGCTACAGCCCATTAAATGGTACCTTCTGGAAGATTTGTGGAGCATTTCAGATCCAAGTCAGCTAAAACTATCAATACATCAAATATTTTTTTTCGGTTAAATTTTTCACTTTCCAAAAATATTCGATATAGATCGATCATTTGGTATTGCTGTCATAAAAGGATATAACATACAGTATTTTTTCTACTCACAATGACCAGGTAATGTCCCGTCTCTTATCTCTGAGGTTTGAAAATTATTCACAAAATATAATTTTTAACTTTCGAATTTAAGTTACATTTAATATGATGTTAAATAAAAATACTTTGGCATCATTCAATGTTGTATCGGTTCACAACGCCACATCACCTCTGCACAACCCCACATCATCCCTCCCCAATCGAATAATTGAAATTTGTTATTCTTGTTATTGCCGCATGGATTTCTATTTGTAAATACTAACGAATAAACTGTTGAATTTGTTACCAGTCGAGGATACAAATCAAATCACCTGGCTTTTGTGCCACAACAAATTGTTGCAACGAAACGTGCCGCTCTCTCTCTCTCCTCTCTCTTTCTTTTTGTGATATAATTCAATTATTTGCACAAAATTGTGTAATTTTTAATCTTTTAAATCTTTTAACTGGCACGTTCTATTTTGAGGTAAGGCTTTATATATATGTGTCTATTTTTATATATTTTTTTCTACCTTTAGACACAGGCATTTGGTTACAACAATACCAACAACAACAACAAAATGGAAACATACACACACATATATTCTTAGTGAACAAAAGCTTTAAGGATTTTTCTAAATGAAACATTTTTAATACTCAGTTTTCAATTGGCTAACAAGGGAGGATATCCATAACCATTGGAGGTTTTTGTGGGATTTACATGTGACATTCGATAAATTATGGTATTTGATATTTTGGGATAACAGGCAAGCATATACCCAGCATAAACTTTTGTGTAGTAACATAAAAATATCTACTACCCAGCATACATTTGCAAGTTGTATGTGACGAATAACCCATTAAAAGGAAGTGTAAAGAAACTACATTTTGCAAATAATGTATATTTTCCTAAATCATATGAAGGAACAGAATATATCATTCTCATTACCAAGTAATGAGTAACAACGGCACAGATAGTGCTTTTCCGCACTGGCTTTTCTGCAAAGCCAACTAATGCTATTATGGGACTGGCCCTGTGTCACATGGTTACAGAGGGCAAATATCATTTTGTAATATCAATAAGTAAAAAAGCAGCTAAGTTGGGCCGAACTTTAAATACCCTCCGCCATTTGGTACAAATTTGGCAATTTCCAAAAAAAAAGAAAAAAAAATCCGTTAAAAATTCTGCTAAAATCTTAAAAATGCCGAATACCTATACGACGACGTGGACCTGCATATGCAACTTTTGTCATAAGTTATTACAATATTTAAATGCGAAACTTGAAGAAAAATCTGTTTATAATGTACCGTTACATGGGAGCTATACGAAGACGTGGACCTGCACGGACCATTTTCTGGCATTGGCTGAAGTATCCATTGCGAACTTCACATGCGAAATTTGAAATAATTCCGGTAAATAATGTCGCTAAAATCATCAAAATACCGAATATCGGGGGGTCCCGTTATATAGGGGCTATACGAAGACGTGGACCTAAACAGATTATTTTCTGTTGTAGGCTGTAGTACCCATTAGGAACTTCAAATGCCAAGTTTGAAACAATTCCGGTGAATAATGTCGCTAAAATCATCAAAATACCGAATATCGGGAGGTACCGTTATATGGGGGCTATATGATAACTTGGACCTACATGGCCCATTTACGAACTTAACCTGCCTACTGGCAAAATATACAAGTGTGCAAAATTTTAGCATTCTATCTTAATTTGTTCGAAAGATATCGTCTTAGAATTTTATCGTCTTAGAATTTTACGCTGATCAAGAATATATATACTTTGTTGGGTCTGACATGAGTATTTCGAGGAGTTACAAACGGAATGACAAAATTAATATACCCTCCATAATATGGTGGAGGGTATAAACGTACCTGATCAAAATATCGTTTTTGACCCTAGGTCTCCTTGGACAAAATCTGTTTCAGGAGATTTGGAGTCGATTAAGCGGTTTCTATTTGCATGACTTGCTAGTGCTCCAACCATTTTATATCATAGGAAACAAAGAATTATCCGATTTATTTAAAACTTCAAAAATACTAATATTTCTATCAGTGTGACGTCAGGTGTTAAAATAGGCAATATCTGTTTATTCCTTCTAGTATCTCCCCCATAAAGGGTTAACATTTTGAACTATGATAACTATTATTATTATTTCAACCAACTCTAGGTCTGGTAGGAAGAAGGGACAGACCGGACCAATCCCCCTAGTACCTCCCCCAAAACGGGTCAAACTTTTAAATAACCATGGCTCTCATAAAATGAAAAATCCGATTATTTTAAGATCACTAGCACAATATCTATAGTGTAAAGGTGGTATATGGTTGATCATTCTCTCTGGTACATTCCCCACAATATTTTGAATATTTATTCACAGTCCAATAGCCACTCTGGGTTTTAGAAAATACCAATCAAATTCGATAGTACTCGGTTTGTAGATCAAAACCCCAAAGAGTTTCGACTTTTAGGACAAATTTTTGTCAGCCAATATTTTGAGATATATTTCGCAACAATTAAAATAGAGAGAGACGAAGCTTTGGATTACTTCAAGAATCATTGATTTAAAAATGGGCAATGTCGGACCGCTTTTTGCCTTAGTCCCTATGAAAAGCCCAATCCCGATCTCAAGCATTTTTAAATTTTTTCGTCATATTTTCTATTTAATTTTCCCAATCATGTTGAAAGTTAGTTTAGGTTGAAAAGAAGGGCGAAACGATCGCCACATGTCATGGTGAATACACCTGGTACCCATATAATGCATACTTAACCGTGTTCAGAATAGTTGTTGATTGAATTTATAAATTCCAATACAGTTTTTGAATTTGCTGTTTTAGATGTTATAGCTTTTATAACTATTTAGCTGTCCTTTAAGACGTTTACGGTAGCCGATCTCGTGTTGACATTAAGCCAGTTCAAACACTTTACAATCGCCCGGACCTCCGCTTGAAGGATCGTATTGTGAACGGGCAAGTGGAAAGAGATAACGGTATATGGTTCTTGAATAAAAAATCCCAGTCCCATTGTAGCCCCTAGCACTGAGTTGTCTGTATTACAACAGCTTCCAGTCGGCAATTGTGACAGAAATCCGTCGGTCCACGAGTCACTGGTAGAAATGAATGTTTCACATGAGGCAGCTACAAGTGTTTTAGGTATCCGGTGCGATAGAAAGTTTTCCATTGAACCTCCGGTTGTTACCTCTAAAATTTGTTGATGGTGGTTCACATGACACAAGCCATGTGGTCGTGACAGCCGCTCCATACCTTATCTGAAAATCTATTTGTGTATATATAAAATTGTCCCTAAAGTCCCAGTTGGTGTTGTTCCCATTGCAACGCAGTTACTTAAACAGCACATTTGTTGGAAATTCCAGAACATTTTGGTATTACATTTTTATCCATACCTGTCCACCAGACAACAGATGCATATGTAAGAACCGGTCTAATTACGCTATTAAATAGCCAGTGTGTCGTCCTTAGATTGAAGCCCCATTTTAAGCCTATAGTCCCTTTATACGATTGTACAACAAGTTTGGTTTCTTTCCCTCAAGAAGTGTTATAGCTTCGTTCGTTAAAGTTCTTAAAATACTGTTAATGGTGGTAAGCCACAAGGGGGTAATAAAATCCCTCCCTGTGGCGTTGCCTGATCAAATTTGTCTCTTATATTAATGTTATATAGCGCACAACTTATCCATCGATTCCTTAACATATGGTTTATCCAGTCCTTGAGAACCCTGTCAACCTGGAAATTGCCAAAGGATTTAATAGGTATATCAAGACATGCCAGTGTATACATCTTTTTATCAAAGGTGCTCTCGATGTGATGTGCAACCTCATGTAATGAGTTTTCCACTGAACGTCCCTTAACGTATGCATGTTGTTTATATACCAGCATATCGTTTCCGATCATGCCCTTAATCATGGTATCGATTGTGCGTTCCATAGATCTGAAAAAGAACGATATTGGAATTATCGGGCGATAAGACTTAGGTATTGCGTAACTTGCCTTTCCAGGTTTGGACAGGCCAGGCTTTTGGAGTATACTCAAATTTTAGCCATGCATTTAAAATTCCGACTATGTTGGATAAGATGTAGTCCACTTCCTTTCGGAGCAGAGCCGGGAAGACCTTATCTGGTCCTGCTGCCTTATACGGCTTCGATGGCATCCTTTACCATGGATTCATAAAATATTGGTGCTTCATAAGCCATATTTCCTCTATCTTCCGCGTTTAGTGATGCTCGGTGGGAAGTGTGTGTTCGTCAAAAGCCCTAGGGTGTATTCTACTGTTTCCATCTTATTACTCATATCATCCACCGTTGTGTCGGCTTGTGGGTTTTAGAAAGAAACTTTTTATACCCTACACCACAAGGTGGTCAGGGTATTATGTGCATTTGTTTGTAACAGGCAAAAGGAAACGAGACAGACCCAGAGTTCCTTTTGACGATCTGCATAGAATCACATTCTGAGTCGATTAATCCATGTCCGTCCGTCCATGTATTTTTGTAAACAAAGTACAGGTCGCATTTATTGCCCGATCTAGATGATCTTTTGCTTGGCCCAAGGACGAACCCTATTGAAATTGGAGATAATCGGTCGAAATTTAGATTAAGCTCCCATATATATCTTCGTTCGATTTGCCTTTTATTGTGCACCAAACGTGTAATATCAGCCCGAATAGTATGAAATTTTGCATATACCCCCAAATTAGGCCTAAAAATAAATATGCCAAATTTGATCGAAATCGGTCCAGGTATAGCTAAAGCTCCCGTATATACTGTTCATCCGATTTGTTATTTTTTCCTCCGCAGCCTTAATATGCACTCTGCAACAACAATATTTGGGGAAATATATCAAATACAGCTCAGAAATATCTTTGCGAAATTTTATCGAGATCTGTTCAGATTTAAAAAAAACTCCCATATATAACTTCGTCCGATTTGCCTTTTATTGTGCACCAAACGTCTAATATTTGTCTAAATGGGATGGAATTTGGCACTTAACCCCGAATTAAGTCTAGAAGCTAGTGTCAAATTTGGTGAAGATCGGTTCATATATAGCTATAGCTTCTATATATATTGTTCATCCAATTTGTTATATTTGTTACCCACAACCGTAATATGCGCTCCATAACAACGATATTCAAAGAAAAATTTATCAAATACAGCTCAGATATATCTTTGCCAAATTGTATTGAGATCGGTTCAGATTTGGATATAGCTCCCATATATATTTTTATCCGATTTTAAATTATTTGTACACCAAATGGACAACACATGTCCGAATTTAAAAGATACAAATGCTTCGGCATATTTAGTCCTTTGAACTTTAAATTATAACTATAGCGTGTATGATTGATTCTCAAATAAAAACTTTTAATTTTTATGTGGAGCTCTACTAAATTAGAAAAGTGGTGTAGGGTATAATAAAGTCGGCCCCGCTAGACTTTAAGACTTTCTTTACTGGTTTAATTTTTGATACATCATTTAAGTTATGAACCTGTTCGCAGAAAAGCTTCCAGATGTTTGGTTTTGCTATTCTTAATATTTTGTTGTATTATTTAAGTTTATAATGGATAGCCATCCGAGGATACTTCAATCTCTATTGTAATGCCTTCAGACCTCTTTTCTTTTTTACGAATTTCCCCTGTCTCCCAGGGGTTTTCGTAGGCAGATTCCAGAATTCTGCAGGGACAGATTTCTTCGAATGACTTTACTAAATTCTGCGTTCACCTACTGACATCCCTGTCTATTTCATCTATGCTTAGGCATTCAATGCTTTCCTGCTCGAGCCTTTTTTTTACTAATCTCCTGTTGTAATATAACCTACATATTAAAGAATGGTTTAGTTTGGGTATTAAATTGTTCCTTATTATGTCATCGATTTTTAAATAATTATTTATTTTTAATTTATTTATTTATTTAAAGAAATTTTTTAGTTTTATTTTTTATGAGTTATCAAATTCATATCCACAATCACAAACCCTGATTGCATGTGTACAATTTTTCAATGGCATGCATTCGATTTTATTGATTTCAGATATTGTTTCGAAGTGAAGGCTATCAATGATGTTTAATTTTCTGTGAATTTGACAAAAATTTTAAATGGCTGAAACTTGAATCCAATTCAGAGTTTTCTTTTTTTCTTCCTTGATTCAGCATTTATTCGGGATCATCATAAAATTTAAGTATTACTTCACTTCAATATTATGGAAGTGTTAAATATCCTGTTATTTGATTTAATGTTAGCTTTTGTGATTTAAGAATCTGCTCCCACGACATACATGGTCTTATTTGTAACTGAAACATCTAGGATTACATACATTTCCTTATTTCACAAAAAAAAGAATCTTCACTGCACATAACCATATTTTTTAATTATCCTGAGGACAAAAACAAAAAACTCACAGTTATTGATATTGCCGCAACACGATAACACACTCAAATCCTTTCTGTAGCTCGCCACCGGCACACAACGTTCTTTGTTGCACACCAAAAATTAATGGCTTGGAATCAGTTTTTGTGCCTTTGCAATTAAATCCATATTGATTTCAGTCGTTTTGTGTTTTTCATCAGCACCCAATAACACACAACTTCAGCTAATAAAAAAATAATGAAACAAAAAAAGGGGCACAAAACTCAACAAAAACATGCCAATATCCGATATACAATCAAAAAATTGGAACATACGAACAGATTTAATTTACATTCAATCCCAGAAATTATCTCTGTGTCATTCTTTGGTTTATTCCTGTCGGAATGAATGTGACGCAGAACAAAAAAAAAAACGAGGAAAAAAGTTTTTTTTGTTTTGGTGAAAATGGGTACGCAAAATGTGGCATTGTCGAAGATGGCAACAGCAGCCAATATTGGAATTGTTTTTTTTTTTTTGTGTGTTTCGATGAGTGTGTGAAAATTACATATAGGTGTACCTGCATGTGTTCGCCACATATGTATATGATATATATATACATAGGTTTGTCACATATTCCTGTATTTATGTGTCAATTGTTGGCATTGTTCAATACCCTACCCAACACCCTGGGAAAACGGGAAAACTCGTAAAAGACATTCTCAGCTCGGGGAGGGCTTCAAAAATTATCCAAAAATCAACGAATACTGTCCCCTTCCAAAAAAATATTTAATAAGAGGCCTTCACAAGGCTCTAATAGTCATTCAAATAGTAACTTAGAGAGAAATAATCGAACGATTTAGATAGTTCCTATAACTATGCATTACAAGACATTAGCAAGCCCCTAAGAGCCCTTCAAAAATTATTTATGCCCTCCACCATAATATGGAGGGTATATTAAGTTTGTCATTTCAGTTGTAACACATTTTAGGCCCCACAAATGTCGATTAAGTGATCCGTCCGTCCCTTTCCCTGTCAATCCGTCTGTTCGTTTGTGGAAATCACTCTAGCTTCCGAAAGAAATGAAGTAGGTTGGTAAAATTTTATTCAGATGTGTGCTTGTTCTGCAGGACTTTTGGTATTGAAAATGACGTATATTGGTCCACGTTTTGGTATAGCTCCATATAACTCTACCGACCCATTTAAGTTTTTTTTTTTTGGCTGCTTCCAAATTTGCTGTAAATTGGCTGCATATGTTCCAATTATGTAGGAAAGATCCTTGCATAGAACTGTCAAAGTAGGTCTATGTCTTGATATAGTACCCAAATAACTGTACCTCCAAATATTCGTTATTTTGATAATTTGTGTCCCACTTTTCACCGAGTATGTTTTAAATTTGCAATTTGAAGTTCTTCGTATACCCTTCATATTTATAAGGATACCTCTCTATTTTTATGATTTTAGCGACGTATTGGGTACTACAGCCCATTGCAGAAAATTGTGTATGCAGAACCATGTCTTCGTAGGCTCCAATATAACGATAACTCCCTGTGACTCCTCTAGCCTTTCCAAAATATTTATTTATTTATTAATTTATTTTTTCTTAAGGGGCCGTATTTTGAAATTATTCTTAAAAAATGCATGAAAAAAGCTTTTAAAACCCACTGAAACTTATCTCTAATACAACTTCAAAAATTCTTCTTAGTCCACGGTTTCTGCCACAAAAGTCCTTCCAAAGAATATTTATAAGAGCCCTTCACAACACATTAGCGAAAGTCCACAAAAATACTAACAGTGTGCCGAAAATATGCTTTTAAAAATACCATAGTCCATAAAAATGGTGTAAATAACTGATATTGGCCATTTGGTAGACAAAAACCATAAAATCGGATAAAGATATATATGAGAGCTATATCCAAATCTGAACCGAACTTGATAATATTTAAAACACTTATTTCTGAGCCGTATCTGATATTTAGTACCAAATAATATTGTTGTTGAGTGCATATTACGCACGTGGGGGACTTAAAACCCCATGTATATGGAGCTATAGCTATATCTGAACCGATTTTCACCAAATTTGAAGTTCTTGTTTCTAGGATGAATTCTGTCGGAATTTCCGAAATTTAGTTCATTTGGGCTCATATTAGCCATTTGGTGCACAATAAACCCGAAATCGGACGAAACGTATATGGGAGCCATATCTAACATTTAAACCGATTCTAACCAATTTCAATAGAGTTCGTCTTGGACCAAACAAACATTGTTTGGCAAAATTCATCTTAATCGGATAATTAATGCGACTTGCATTTTGTTCACTAAAATAGATGGACGGACCGATGGACATGCATAAATTGACTCAGAAAGTGATTCCATGAATATCCTCAAAAGTAACTATGGGTCTATCTTGCTTCCTTTTCCATGTTGCACACAAATGCACAAAGACATAATACCCTTACCACCATGTGGTGTAGGGTATAAAAATGAAAATGTAATGAAAGATATGGGAATATGCCTGTAAAATGATGCTTAAAAAATCCAGAATAGTTCTTTGAAAATGTGTTTTTGATATTCGAACGAATAATCCACTGAAAACATCCTTTTAAATTCCATAAATAGTTCGTTGGTATTGTGCCTTAAAATAAACATAAATAGTCCCATAAAAATATGCTTGAAAAATCAACAATTGGAAATAGTTTATGCTTTAAAGAAGCTTTTTAAAATATGCCTCAGAAAACAGCTATAAGTTTTTTTTTTAATATCCGTAATAAATCCAGGAATTTTAATTAGAAAATTACTTTAAATATCACACGAAAAGTATTTTAAAGTATTTTTTATATTATTCTTTAAAATATCCATAATTAGTTGGCTAATGGTCCTCTTAAATTATGCTTTAAAGAATAAACTATGAATAAATTATGCTTTAGAAAACAACGATAAATTCTCTTGAAAATACCCTTCACAGTTCCAGGAATAGTCCTTTAAAAATATTTAAAAAACCCACATGAAATTAAAAATCCAAGAATTGTCCTCCAAAAATTTATATTCTTTAATATTTTACGTATATTCTATGAAATTTTGAAATATAATGTGAAATATATTATTTGGAAAATTCACAAATAGTTGCTAAATGATAAATTGAAAATGTGCTTAAAACCCCTAGATTGGTCCCTGAACATTTACTTTGAAAAACACAAAAATACGCTTTAAAAAATACAAGTTTAAAGGAAAAACTCATGCTATAAAAAATCTTTGCACAGTCCTTTGAAATTATGCTTTAAAAAATCACTAATAGTTCTTTGAAAATTTGCTTTATGGTATCGTATGAAGGTCCACGTCTTCGTATAGCCCCCATATGACGGTACTTCCCGATACTCGGTATTTTCATGATTTTTGCGACATTATTCACCGGAATTGTAACAAACTTCGTATTTAAAGTTCGTAATTCATACTGCAGCGTATGACAGAACATTGGTGATATTAGCGACATTATTAATCGGAATTGCTTCAAATTTGATATTTGAAGTTCGTAATGGATAATACAGCCTATGAAAAAAAATCTCTATGCAGGTCCACGTCTTCGTAAAGATACTTCCCCATAGTCGGTATTTTGATGATTTCAGCAACATTATTCACCGGAATCGTTTCAAATTTCGTATTTATGGATGGATTCGTTCGTAATGGATACTACAACCTATGGCAAAAAATTCGTAAGCAAGTCCACGTCTTCGTACAGACCCATATAACGGGTTTCATTTAAGTGGTAGTTTTCGGATTTTTTTTTTTAATTTTTTCAAGTTCCTTGCAAATGGGTATTAGCTGCTTTTTTACTTGTTTTATTTATTTACTTTTTTTTTCTTTGAGCCCGGATTAATTTGAAAACATTCTTTAAAAAACCCATGATTAATGCTCCGGCAGTCTTTAATAATATTCCAAAGGCATCACTATTATGACTCTGCTACTCCTCTGAAAATCTCCTTCAAAAATCGACGACTAGTTCTTTAAAAAGCAATATCACAAATGAATTCTTCGAAAATATTCTTAAAAATTCACGGTCAAGTTCCTGCTGTTTTTATACCTTTATACTTTGTCATTCCGTTTGTAACACCCTTAAATATTCGTCGAAGACCCCATAAAGTATATATTCATAATCAGCATAAAATTCTAAGTCGATTTAACGATGTCCGTCTGTCTGTCTGTATGTTGAAATCACGATACAGCCCACATTATTTGACGTAGAGCGCCAAAATTTAGCAGAGCTATTTGCATTGTGTCTAGGATGGTTGGTATTGAAAATGAGATATATCGGCCCACGTTCTGGTATAGTCCCCATATAACGGTACCTCCCGATATTCGGTATTTTGATGATTTATGCCACATTTTTTCACGGATTTGGAAATTGGTATTTATAGGTCATAACGGGTCCCTGAGCGTGTGGCAAAATATTGCATGTATAGGTCCACGTTGTGGTATAGCCCCCATATAAAGGTACCTCCCAATATTCGGTATTTTAGTTTTTTTGCCACATTTTTTCACGGATTTGTCTAAAAATTGGTATTTGTGGGTCATAATGGTTTCCAGCTCCGGTGGCGAAACATTGCATGTATGGGTCCATGATTTGGTATAGCCCCCACATAACGGTACCTTCAGGTATTCGGTAATTTGATGATTTTTGCAACACTTTTCTCGGATTTGTCTGAAAATTGTTATTTGTTGGTCATAAGGGGTTCCAGCTCTGGTGGCGAAACATTACATGTATGGGTCCATGATTTGGTATAGCCCCCATATAACGGTACCTCCCGATATTCGGTATTTTGATGGTTTTTGCCAAATTTTTTAACTGATTTGTCTAAAAATTGGTACTTGTGGGTCATAATGGGTCCTAGTTCGTGTAGCGAAACATTGTAATTATAGGTCCACGTTTTGGTATAGCCCCCATATAACGGTACCTCCCGATATTCGGTAATTTGATGATTTTTGCCACATTTCTTCTAATGTTTCTTTTACCCTAAGGTGGAGGGTATTAAAAGTTTGGCCCGGCCGAACTTAATGTTTTTTTACTTGTTTTCTTTTCTTAATAAATTAAAAGTACGATACGAAGACTCTGCTAGCCTTTTGAAAATGTTATTTAAAAATCCTCTTTTAAGCCATAATTGTCTATTCTTCAAAAGTCCACGATGTAAGTTCCGCTAATTGCTTAATTTTTTTCAATTCCTTAGTCTTTTGAAATCGTTCTATAAAATCCATGATTATTGCTCGGTGACTCCTCAAAAAATATGCCTTCTTATACATAAATCAATCATTACATTCTTAAAAAACCGCAATTTTTATTTTGGTTGCTCCTTAAAAATATTCTGTGAAAAATAAATGCATGGATTAAACATAATCGTGAGGAAGTAAAAATACCTCTTTGCCATGATTTCAGTATTTAAACCAAATAGTCTTTACAACTCCAATAATATTTGGGCATTTCGAGTTCAATGGAGGGTCTTTACCAAGAATTACCCTCAATTTCTTTGTATGCACGTATGTACATGTGTGAATGTTTGTTAAGGCCTTTGGTGAAACTTATTTACATTTTGGTAATACACCCGTGTTTCTTGTTGTGTTCGATATTGTATAGTTGAAACATTACTCGCGTAAGCTGGCTTTTATTTAAAGGATAAAATAGTGAAATATTAGGGTGTATCCGAAAACTGAATCAGAAAATCATTCGTGCCTTGGGGTTTAAATGTAAAAATATGTTTTTTTTAAATTTGAATATTTTTTTTATGAATTCTAGCAATCATTAATCAATGTTTTACAAAAAAAAAAAGAAAAGAAAAGAGAAGAGAAGAGAAGAGAAGAGAAGAGAAGAGAAGAGAAGAGAAGAGAAGAAAAAACTTCTGGGTTCCAATTCCAAGTTCATATTTCCCTGAAATATTTAAATTGCTGTCTCCCTCCCCCTAATGTCTTACAAGAGATTAAACACCAAACAACTCAACGCCATCAATAAATGCTCACTTGCCTTACTTAAACATGCTTATGCTACTGCACTTTTCAACAACCATCTGTGCATATGTATGTATACATTTCACTCCGGCTTCTCAGAAAGGATTTCAATATTCTCCCAAAAAAAAAAAAAAACGAAAATGAAAAATAAAATCGAAGTATAAATAATGGCAGAAATATTTAAAAAGTTGAAAACGAAGGCAGACAAATGTGAATTTTATTTACTCGGCTTCTGTCAGAGACACACACATTGTTTATTTATTGCCAACCAATACAAATGGATGGATAGATCGACAGATGGATGGCATACAGCTACAATGAACAAGGAATGCAGATTTCAATTGCCAAGTCCTTTCAACCACGCTCCCCACCACCCAAAAAGTAGGAATGAACATAAAATCAAAAACCATACTGTCAATGTGTTCAGTACGAACATCCTGCATCAAAGCAAGGACCCACATTGTATACCGCACTGCAACAAAGGATCAACATTTAAGCTGGATATTCAATAAGCAGATAACATAGATTTGCATGTTGTTTATGGCTCTTACTTGCGATAGATAAATATATATTTGCATGTACGTGTGTGTGTGTGTCTGCAGATATGTTAACATTTGTTTGTCACACACACACACAAATAACACTTCCCATAAGTTGCACTTTATTTGATTCTTGTGGTTGAACGTTTTTCTTCTATACAAAGGAAATCATCAACCTAAAGTTGTAAGGTTATTTTGAGCTGAAGTCAATCCGAAGTCAATCATCATATTCGAAAAGAATACTTCAAGGAGGAAATGTTTTTTTTTTTTCAATTTATCTCTGTTTTTCTTTTGTGGAAGCCTTTAGACAGCTGGGAATTGAAAATTGTATTAAATTGATTAAATAAAAATGTAGTCTGATAGGATTTGTTAGAATAACTTATTGGTTTTGGTATAACTAGTCACTTATGAGATTCTGTTGTGGAGAATGGCTTCTCAAAAGTCAGTAATAAGCAATGATATAATGGACTTTGCTAAAAATGTACTACTAGGTCTTAAACCACACATGTGGCTGGGAAAGCAAATTGAATTTTGCAGAAAGCTTTACAAAGATTATCTTTACGTTTTTGGGATTTTAAAGTTTCGAAAATCCTGAGGAAGGAAGATAATAATCCTGAAGATGAAAGGAAAATATAAATCATCATATTCATTGAATTGGTAGGTCTGTCTTTTGGAACAACGTTTGGCAACACTGATGGTCACCCGTACGTTAAATACAACAACAGTAAAAACAATTTGCGACGGAAACAGCGACAAACTAAATAAATTAACTTAAAAAAGTAAAAGACCACGCCGATTTTTAAATTTCACCATTTTAAAAAATTTTAAAAAATGATTTTAAATTTGTTTTAAAATCATCAAAATACCGAATATCGGGGTTTTACGAAGACCTGGACCCGTATAAACAATTTTCTCTCACAGTCTGTAGTTCCCATTACGAACTCTAAATACGAAATTTAAAACAACTCGGGTGAATGATGTCCCTAAAATTTCAAACTATCGAGTGAGATTAAAAACTTCCGACTGCTGTCATTTCCAAGCCACTCGTCCGACAGCTGTTAAAATTATTCCAGTGACAGCTCATTACATTGTTTACAAGCGTGGAAAAGCATTTTGGTGAGAATTTTCGAGAAAAAAGTTGTTCGTGATGGAATTCAAGCGTGATAGTGTGATTTCTTTATATTTGGCTGGAAAACCACAATGGGCTATCATTAGAGCACTCCAGGATTCAAATGTGAATAAATCTTTTGTATCTCGTACCATCGCTCGTTATCGTGATACTGGTACCGTAGCCCGACGTCAAGGAAGTGGACGGTAGAAAAAAGCAACATCAGCAGAAATGGTCCGAAAAGTAAAGAAGCGACTTGATCGAAACCCGCGCCGGCCATGGAGAATGTGTGGTTTTATTCGATTTGGTGTTAAAGTCTCTCACATGCTTAATATGCCCTCCACAACAATAAACGTTGGTACCAGACATCAGATACAGCTCACACATAAGTGTTTAAAATTTTGTCAAGATCGGTTCAGATTTTGATATTGCTCCCATATATTTTTGTCCGTGTTATTTATTTATTTATTTTTTATACCCTCCACCAAAAAAGTATGGAGGGTATATTAAGTTCGTCATTCCGTTTTAGACCTGTCCGTCCGTCTGTCCGTCTGTTGTAATCACGCTACAGTCTAAACGAATGAAGATAAAAAGCTAAAATTTTGCACAGATCTCTCTTTTGTCTGCAGGCAGGTCAAGTTCGAAGATGGGCTCTATCGGTCTACGATATCGAATAGCCCCCATTTTACCCACATTTTTCACCGGAATTGTCTGAAAATCCACACAAGGAGTTCCTTTTGGGTACTTTATACCTCGGCAGAGAATTATCTATATAGGTCCACGATATCATATAGCCCCCATATAACGGTAACCCCGATATTCGGTATTTTGATGATCTTACCCACATTTTTCACCGGAATTGTCTGAAAATCCACACAAGGAGTTCCTTGTGGGTACTTTATACCTCGGCAGAGAATTATCTATATAGCTGCACGATATCGTATAGCCCTCATATAACGGTACCCCCGATATTCGGTATTTTGATGATTTTACCCACATTTTTCACCGGAATTGTCTGAAAATCCACACAAGGAGTTCCTTGTGGGTACTTTATACCTCGGCAGAGAATTATCTATATAGCTGCACGATATCGTATAGCCCTCATATAACGGTACCCCCGATATTCGGGTCACAAGGGGTTCTTTGTACACAAGGGGTTCTTTGTCAGCACTTTACCCCCGACAGAGAATTCTCTATATAAGTTAACGATAACGTATAGCTCCCATATAACGATACCCCGCGATATTCGGTATTTTGATGATTTTAGCCACATTTTTCAATGGAATTGTCTGAAAATCCACACAAGGATTTCTTTGTGAGCACTTTAACCCCTGAAAGGTATTTGTCTATATAGGTCCACAATATCGTATATCCCCCATATAACTGTACCCCCGATATTCGGGATTTTGATGATTTTAGCCACATTTACCAATGGAATTAACTGAAAATCCACACAAGGAGTTCCTTGGAATCCAAGGGAATAGCGTATATCCCACCATATATCGGCACCTTCCGATATTAGGTATTTTAAAGATTTTAACAGAATTTTCAATGGATTTTAGTTTTTTGAATATTTTCTAATTCGTTCCAAATGGTGGAGGGTATTCAAAGTTCGGCCCGGCCGAACTTACTGCTTTTTTACTTTTTTTTTTTTGTGCACCAAATTGCCAATATCATCCCAAATTGACAGAATTTGTGCACTTCCGACGGAATTCAGCCTAAACGCAAGTGCTTCAAATTTTGGTGAAAATCAGTTCAGATATACAGGGTTGCCCATATTCGACGGACCCGTCTGGCAACGCCATAACTTTTGACAGAGATGTCACATCACTTAATGACATACCGCGTTTGAAGCGTCAGTCCAAGCAGATTTTTACCATGAAACAATACACGCCACGAAAAATTTTCGACTGGTAAGGCTCTTTCTAATCCGAAGAGGCCATATAAAAGTCGACCAAGGCGATCGGCCGAGAATATCGCTGCCGTACGAGCCAGTGTTGAGAGGTCCCCAAGAACATCCCAAAAACGCCGTTCTCAGCAGTTGGGCATGGCTCGGTCCACTTTACAACGGATTATTCGCATTGATTTACATTTGTTCCCGTACAAAATTCAATTGAAGCAAAGAATGTTGCCTGCGGACAAGCCTCGTCGATTGGAATGTGCCCAAAAAAAAAAACATGGGTCCGTCGAATATAGGCAACCCTGTAGCTATAGCTACCATTCGATTTGTTGTTAAAGTCACTCACATACGTAATAAACATTCCACAACAATGATATTTGATACAGGGATCATATACTGCTCGAAAATACCTCTGCCAAATTTTATTGAGATCGGTTCAGGTTTTATATAGCTTCGATATACATCTTCATCCGAATGTACGGTTATTGCTTACCATAAAATCAGCCCAAATTGAATAGATTTTTTTATATAACCAAATTTCACCATTTGGCGAAACTAAATACACATAGTGGTGTAAGGTATTATATTGTCGGCTCCGCCCGACTTTTGACCTTTCATTACTAGATTTTTAGCGAGATGAATCTGCCTCGTAAAACTCTCAGTATTTTCGTATTTTTTTTGTTTGTTTGATGCAGCAGAGATTCTAACCAGGGGGGTTTGTAGTTGGAAATTTTTACTCAGTCCCACCATTTGATGTGATAAAAACAAGTTATTCTAACTTGTTAATTTTATGAGAATAATATATTTTGTAGTTTAAATCGCGGAGGGTGTGTAGTTAAGATTATTTTTAGGATTGTCAATATTAGTAAAAGAGGCACATACGCCATCAAAATACGCCAGTTTAAGGCCTTGACAATTCTTAGGGATGAACCTGACAGTCCAATAAACATGTTTTATAAAAATCTAAAAAAATAGGTACACATATCAACAGCTCTTATAAATTTGACTCTTTTCAGCTATATTAGCACTGTCGTTAGTTGTTACATTCTTCATGTTTTTACTTTCAACTTCAACACGTTTAATTGCTTTAAATTGTGTTCAGTTTTCATTTCTGTCGCCTTAAAGCGTAACAGGTAAAGAAGGAGGGGCGAAAACATATAACCACACATATTAGATAGATAATATTGAGTGTGTGTGTGTGTGTTGGTGGTGTGAGTTGATGATGATGATATCGTTTGGTTTTGTTGGCGTCTTTTGCTAACCAACAATTATTGCTATTTATGCTTGAGATCATTTTCCCACACATTTTTTTAACATTTTTTCTCGCCACACTTGGTAGTTTCAAGTGCCAGGGTTGTAAATGAATTGAGGGGTACTGGAAAAGTATTATAGGGTTTGAAATATTTTCGCTATGATAGTTTGTCTTTGGATCATTATAAGACGGTTGATTGTTTGCAGAAGTCACCCTCATGAATAGGCTTTTTGGTGGGAGAAAAATGTCAATTTCCTTACATTTCAAAATCAAATGTATCTAATCAGCTTTGTGTTCATATCTTTCCCACATTTTAATACAGTTGTTAATTTTTCTCTGTCTTCAAAATTAAATAACCATTTGAGATTTTACTTAATGTGAACCAAAAACGAAAACCCTTTTTGTATAAAATTTCCTCCTTCTGTAAGCCTTATCCAATAACCCTTTTTGCATAAATTTCGCACAGACAATGAACAATTTCACGCATACATATGAGTGTATAAATTTACTTAACCAAACTGACTACTGCTGCTATTCATTTAACATTTGTTGGTTTTCTTAGAAAATTTGCCGCTGATCCGAATGGAAACCGAAAAACTGAATAAATATTCCAAATATATGTGTTCATATGCTCGGGTGGGAATTTGGTCAAAGGGAAATGTAAATGTAATTTTTAAATTTATTTTTACACGGTTCCCAGGGCTACGCTTAGGTTAAATAAAATACGTTAAGGTATGCATGGGGCACAAAAAATTGTGGGATGTCAAAATTAGAAAATTAGATACCTAAATGTGAAACTAGGCGAAAAATAATCTTATTTTTATTTGTTGATTTTTATACCCTCCATCATACTATAGAGGGTATATTAATTTTATCATTCCGTTTGTAACTCCTCGAAATACTCATGTCAGACCCAAGTATATACATTCTTGATCAACGTAAAATAAGGCTAACATTTTGCACACATGTTTATTTAGCCAGTTGGCAGGTTAAGTTCGTAAATGGGCCATGTGGGTCCACGTTTTCATACAGCCCCCATATAACGGTACCTCCCGATATTCGTAATGGAAACTATAGTCTGTGACAGAAAATTGTCTAAGCAGGTCGAGGTCTTCGTATATGCCCCATATATCAGTACCTCCCTATATTCGGTATTTTGACGATTTTAGGTACAGTACTCACCGAAGTTGTTTGAGATGTCAGAAAATCGGAAAATTGTCCATGCAAGTCTAGGTCTTTGTATAGCTCCGATATAACGGTTCCTCCCTATGTACGGTATTTTGATTATTTTAGCTACATTATTCACCGTTTATTTCAAGTATCGAATTTGAATATGGCTTGTGACAAACAATGCCTATGTAGGTGCACGTCATACAGACCCTAATATAACGGCTACATTCGGTATTTTTAAGATGTTAGCAGAATTTTTGGCGAATGTTATCTTTTTCGAATATTTTCAAATTCGTTCTAAATGGTGGAGGGTATACAAAGTTCGGCCCGGCCGAACTTACTGCTGTGTTTTTTTTTTTTTTTTTTTTTTTTTTTCACCGATTTATTATTTAATTGTTAATTTTTCTTGTTATATAAAGTAAAACCGCAGAACAATTTATTACAGCTAACCTCGATATGTGAATCCTCCGTGTAAGGAGTGTTCTAAATTTCAAATAAATTTTATTTCGACTACCTTAATTTTTATACGTCCCACCAGATATTGAAATACATATTAAGTTTGTTTTATTTCATATTTCATTTTTACAAACACATACTGAAAATTCCGCAGGGTGAATGTAATTATATATACATTTTTTTCAATATTGACATTATATACCCCTGCATAATGAAATTTACAATGGCCCCCGTTGCATTGATTTATGCTGACACATGAAAATGTATCTGTGTCATTCGCAAAATTAAAACTGTAACAATACAACAAAAACGGAAAAAACACAGAATCACAACAATGACAACAATCATCGCAACTCTATATTTTGTTGCAAAATGTAGACAAATATTTGATTGAATTACAAAAAGGATATGAATTCAATTAAATTTTAACGAATAATATGCTTAATTTTTTGTTTGCATTTCATTGTTTTGCTTGTCTGTATATCTTTCGATTCTAACCACGAAATAAAATGTGTAAATAAATTTAAATACAAATTGCATTTGTATTTAGGTGATGAAATATTTTGATTGCATTTTATGTACATAAATTAAATGATAAAAACTAAACAAATTTGTAGAGTTTTTAGTAGTTTTTCCTTTTATTCTAACTGAATTATAAATGTAAATATGGAGATTATGGTGGCATTTGCATTTAACCCCATACCCAAGCTGAGAACACGGATGGTGTTTGGTGGTTATATTGACAAACAATAAGTAGTCTGGGTTTGTTGCAAATCAAAAAGTGCTAAGTCTTTTATTTATTAATTTTATAATCATACAGGGTGAGATAAAAAACTGCAGCAAAGTCAAACGCCATAATTTTTATTTATTTTTTAAACTTTATTGAATGAAAGCAAAACCTTTCGGAAATAGCATCAAATTTTAGAAAAAGTTTAGATTTGTTCGAATTGGTCACCTTTGGCACGAAATATGGCCCTCAAACGGCCAATGGAACCGTCACACGCTGCCCAAATGTTGCTCTGCGGTATTTTGGCCCATTCCCGACGAAGCGCTTGCTTGAGGTGATCGACACCTTGGTACTTTTTAGTGCCAACCTTGTTTTCCAAAATACTCCAGACACAATAGTCCAACGGATCGAAGATTTTGGTGGCCATTGTGCGCTGGAAATGAAGCGAGAAACCTCATTTTGTAACCATTCTTGGGTGGCGCGTGCTGCTCCTGAATATGTTCCCGAATGTTTTCTCATATCGCAATATTCCATTCGGCAAATATTGAAATATGAGCTCGGGGTAAAGTCATTGATATTCCAAATAGTGCAAGAACTTACACCGCAACAGAAAGAAAATAGATTAAAAAGAGCTAAAGAGTTTTTTCGCTTGACCGAAAGTGGTGAACTGCCGAATTTGGTTTTCTTCGATGAGGAAACATTCGTTGTCCAGCATTTTGTAAACAAACAAACTGATCGTGTTTACTTGCCAAAGAGGTCAGCTGAAAATGTGCACCTTCGATTGGCCGCCAGAACTCACGCTCCGGTAATTTGTGGTGATTGTGTGGGCCGCCATAACAGCCGATGGTCGCTCTCCGCTCGTATTAATCGACCGTGACATCAGTATAAATGCCGAATATTATCGCGAAAATATTCTGGAGGGTGTATTGAGGCCTTGGGCACGCAAATTTTTTGGCCTAAATCTGTTGCCAAAATCGACTAATACTTCTTAATTTGTTTTTCAGTTTTTTTCAGGCAAATTTTCATATTTAAATTTCTTAATAAGTAGAAACCCTCAATGTATCAGTATTGGAACCCTACTAAAAATGTTTACTTGGTCTTGCCTGCTATTTGTGACATTTTGAAAATCATGTCAATTGGGATACTGTTTTGAGGAGAAACACAAGTGATTTGCATGGAAAAGAAAACTCGTTTTAATAATTCTTTTATTATCACCCTTCCCCCTAATTTTGTTCCATTGCAATTATCTAGAATCGTTTTTTCGCAAACAGCTTCCCCCCTTACTAAAAGCTGAAGTTTCTTAGTTGACCCTTCCTTTATCTTCCCCTTGCTATCTGCAATCATCTCTCCCCATTGTTATTGTACATCTTTCGCCCTTCCTTTCCCTCGGCCATCATCTTCCTCTGTTCATTGGACTGCAAAATGTTGACAGAAATTCTCCCTACAAGAGGGAAAACTAAGGTGTTTGTTGGACAGTGCATTGCACCCAGTCAGGCGTTTCATTTTATTTCGAATGATTATCAGACAGCCCTTGGCATCAGTTCTGTTCAAGTGTCTGCATATCCTGCAGTTATATTTTTGTTAAATTAAATTTATTGTGTTTTTTTTTTTACTACACAGACATGTTGAGAGCTTTTCAATTTAATTTTTATAATTTCAGCGAAAATATTTTAATTAAATGAAAAATATTAAATTCAGATATTTTTTTTATTTTACAGAATTATTACCACAATGGATTTTCACTCTAATGTGACCTAAGTAAGTGTGAATATTTGATTAAACATACATATAAATGTTCCCAAACAAATTCATAAATTAATTATTTGAAAACTCATTTTATTTATTATTTACAATATGTTTTTATCGTATTCGCCTATTTTACCGAATTTAGTTTAAAAACTTTTTGGGGTAGCTTTAAATGGAAAAATTATTATTAATGAAATAATAATTTTTCATTTAAATTACTTTAATAGGTTTTTTAATTAAACTTTCATTAGGGACTTTGTTAATTGTGTAACCATTTCCTTCGTTTGGCATTTATATAAGTTTAGCCCGCCCCGGTGGCCGGTAGGAAATTTTAAAAAAGGATATTTAAAAGTAGGATATTTTATTGACAATGATGTATTCAAGACACCAATTTTTATTGAATAAGTAGCTGAAAGCAGACCAATATGTCCAAAATCTAAATAATCTATTCATTTTAAAATTAAACTTTATTTTCCATAATTCATAATTTTTATACCCTACACCACATAGTGGTAAGGATAATATGTCTTTGTGCATTCGTATGTAACATGGAGAAGGAAGCGAATTACTTTCTGAGTCGACTTGTACATGTCAGTCCGTCCGTCTATACATATGTAATTGTGAACAAGATGCAGGTTGCATTTATTATTCAATTGAGATGAATTTTTGCAACCAATATTTGTTTGGCCAAAGTACGAACGCTATTAAAATTGGTGATAATCGGATAAGATTTAGATGTAGCTCCCATATATCTTCAACCGATTTCGGGTTAATTGTGCAACAAATGTCACATGCCACAAGTCACAAGTCCGCATAACCTGAACTTTGGCTCTACCGACCAAATTCAGTCTAAAAGCAAGTACATCAAATTTGGTTAAAATCGGTTCAGATATAGCCATAGCTCCACTATATACAGGGCGAGAAAAAAACTGCAACAATGCCAAACGCCATAATTTTTACGTTTATTTTTTAAATTTTATTGAATGAAAGCAAAAAAAATCGGAAATAGCATCAAATTTTAGAATACGTTTAGATATGTTCGAATTTTTCACCTTTGGCACGAATTATGGCCTTCAAACGGCCAATGAAACCGTCAGACGCTGCCCGACTGTCTGCGGTATTGTGGCCAATTACCGGCGAAGTGCTTGCTTAAGGTATTCGACACTTTGGTATTTTTTAGTGCCAACCTTGCTTTCCAATATACTCCAGACACAATAGTCCAACAAATTGGTATCCGGAGATTTTGGTGGCCATTGTGCGCTGGAAAGGAAGCGAGGAACCTTATTTTGTAGCTATTCTTGGGTAGCGCGTGCAGCGATGATGCTGAGTCCTGTTGGAATGTTCAAGGTCTGCGGCCAAATGTTTGCGTGCCAAAGGCTTTAATACATCCTCCAGAATATTTTCGAGATAATATCCGGCATTTATTCCGATGCCACTGTCGATTAATACGAGCGGAGAGCGACCATCGGCTGTTATGGCCGGCGCTTGAGTTCTGGTGGCCAACCGAAAGTGCACATTATAAGCTGACCTCTTTGGCAAGTAAACACGTTAATTTTGTTTGTTTACAAACTGCTGGACAACGAATGTTTTCTCGTCGGAGAAAACCGAATTCGACAGTTGACCACTTTTGGCCAAGCGAAGCAACTCTTTAGCTCTTTTGAGTCTATTTTCTTTCGTTTTAGGTGTAAGTTCTTGCACTTTTTGGAATTTCAATGGCTTTACCCTGAGCACATTTTTCAATATTTGCCGAATGGAATATTGCGATATGTTCAGCTCACGAGTCATTTTTGGGCCACTCCGACGCGGGTTTCGATCAAGTCGCTTCTTTACTTTTCGAACCATTTCTGCTGATGTTGCTGTTTTCTTCCGTCCACTTCCTTGACGTCGGGCTACGCTACCAGTATCACAGTAACGAGCGATGGTACGAGACACTAAAGATTTATTCACATTTAAATGCTGGAGTGCTCTAACGATAGCCACTTGTGGTTTTCCAGCCAAATATAAAAAAATCACACTATCACGCATGAATTACGTCACGAATAAAAATTTTTGTGGAAAGTTCTCACCAAAATTCTTTTGTGCGCTTGCAAACAATATAATGAGCTGTCACTGGATTAATTTTAACAGCTGTCGGACGATTGCTTAGAAATGACAGCAGTCTGAAGGTAGTTGCAGTTTTTTAAACTCACCCTGTATATTTAATTGTGCACCAAATTGCTAGTATCACTCCAAATTACCTGCATTTTGGCTCATGCAACTAGAAGCAGGAATATCAAATTTTGTGAAAATCGGTTCAGATATAGCTTTAGGTCCCATGTATATGTTTTATCCGATTTAGTGTTTAAGTCCCTCATATTCGTAACATGCATTCGACAGCAATGATAATTGAGCTCAGAAATACCTCTGCCAAATTTTTTTAAGTTCAGATTTGGAAATAGCTCTCATATATATCTTCAACCGATTTCGGGTTAATTGTATCACTCCAAATGACCTGAATTTTGGCACATCCGACCGAATTCAGTCTAGAAGCAAGAACATCAATTTTTTTGAAAATCGGTTCAGATATAGCTTTAGCTCCTATATATATGTTTTATCCGATTTCCCTCACATTCGTAACATGCATTCAACAGCAATGATATTTGATACCAGACATCCTATAGGACTCAGAAATATCTCTGCCAGATTTTATTAAGTTCAGGTTTGGATATAGCACTCATATATATCTGCAACCGATTTTGGGTTAATTGTGCGCCAAATGTCCAATATCGGTCCAAAAGTCCTGGATTTTGGTACATCCGATCGAATTCAGTCTAGGAGCAAGTACATCAAATTTAGTGTTTAAGTCCCTCACATTCGTAGTATGCATTCGAAACAATGACATTTGTACCACATATCTTATAGTGCTCGGAAATAGCTTTGACAAATTTTATCGGGATCGGCTAATATTTGGATATAGTTTTCATATATATCCTTAATATATCCTTAATACGATTTCAAGTTTATTGTGCAAACTATGACAAATTTCAGCTCAAATGGTTTCGGGACGTATGTTTCTATTTTGTGGAACTCTGATATACATTTTTTAATATAATCCTTCTCGAAGTGATATCATGCAATGTTATTTGGTATAAAGGATTAAAATGTCTCTGTCAAATTTAGTGAACATTGATTCAGAATTGGATATGCCTCCCCTATATTAGTTCCTTCAGAAACCAATTTATAACTGCTCTAAAGCCAAATGTCGATAGGTGGTATGATCTGCTTCAAATAAATTCGTTTATTACGGGAGCTCTACTAAATATGAATAATGGTGTAGGGTATCATATAGTCTGCCCCGCCCGACTTTTGACTTCACCTTACTGGTTTAAGTATATCCCCCCAAAAGTGTCGTCCCCCCTTTCCATCACAATTCCCAACCGTCAAAAACATCAGTCAACAACATCATATAGCCCCTGCCACGTTATGATGTTTGAAGTCAAGCATCTCAGAACTCAAAAATAATTGACATCTTAATGACTTTAGTTGTTATTTCGGAAAACAACACAGAAAACCCAAAAACGAAAAAGAGTTCAAAATATACATATTTACCATAAACACACTTTGTTAAGTAGTTATTTTGGTTCTTGCTCTTGTTGTTTTCTGCTTTCGTTGTTCTGAACATAAATTATTATCTGGCCAACAAGCTGGAGCAACAATGTCCAACGTTGAATACTTTCAACACGCAATGAACTCATTTTCTGTGCTTTGCTTGGTTTTTATTGTTTCTCTTACTTTCGGCCACTTGTGATTATGTTCTAGCCTTCTAACTACAGCTACAAAATTAAATGGCCGGGTTTTCTTCAAGTAGCT
This sequence comes from Musca domestica, assembly GCF_030504385.1. Taxonomy (NCBI): domain Eukaryota; kingdom Metazoa; phylum Arthropoda; class Insecta; order Diptera; family Muscidae; genus Musca; species Musca domestica. The sequence continues at coordinate 3,403,743 of NW_026712115.1, read as the reverse complement.
AGCTCGCTTGGCCAGGTAGTAGTAGCTAGCACTGTTGTTGCTGAGCATGCTTAAGTAAGTAAAGATTTATGAAAAATTTAATGAGTTTGGGAAACTAAACTATTATGGAGAGAAAAGTAACCGACAACAACAACAAAGTAAAATGAATAAAAACTTAAATTTTGATGGAATACAAAGTTTTTTTGTAGAACGATTAAGCTGCGAAAACGGAAGTATAATCTAATTTTTTTCTGCAGCCCATGAGAAGCTTTAAGTTGGGAATTTCTCGGAGAGATTGATTTTGAACCACATTTTAAACAAATAGCAAATGTACGACTGTATAGCTTACTTGTTCGCTCTGCGTTATCAGGTTTTGCAAGCTATCCAAGGCAACGATGCGGGTAAATGTTGAGAAGAATGCATAATAATTATACGCTTGTCCACATGTCTACCTCTGTAATTTTGCAGACATCTGCCTGTCCGCGCGAGTAAGCACGTTCGCATACCTGTCTACTGCGAGCGTGAAAAGCCAAAATAAAAAAATCACTTAAAAAGAAGTCACCCGAGTCGAACTTTTGATACCCTCCATTACAAATATATATTTATATAGAGACACACATTAAAATGGTACCGAAAAAACTAAGTGCTGAAATTTAAAATGTGGAGCATTGTTAATGTAAAGTGGGGAGATACGGCCATATACCTTTGGCAACCTAATTCAACCTAGAAGCAAGTAAAACAAATTTTATGAAAATCGGTTCAGATAAAGCTGTCGTTCCAATATGCATTTTACAACAATGTTACTTGGTACCTGATACAAAGATACAGCTCAGAAATACCTCTGCAAATTTTTGTAAAGATCGGTTCAGATTTTGATATTGCTTACATACATGAAAGTGTTGTACTAAAATTACAAAAAACACCAAACGTTGTGCCTTTAGAAGCAGAGTTTTCAAATTTGAAAAAAAAAAGGTTGTAAAATTTCTAATGAGTATCACTATTGAGAGTAGCTCTGAAATATTACTATATCTTAGAAACCTTTAGCAAAAGGTTAGCAGGAGAATGAAATGGTAGAAGCAAACTGATGAAGCACAAGTTTCAAACTTTGAAGAGTGGGTCTATGGTTAAGTACGGCTGCATTTTTTCAAAATTCGAAGCAGAATATTATGAAAACTACAAATAAGTACTTAATTGTTCGTCATTGAATTTTCGAACGGCTAAAGCTAGATTTCAGAAATCTATAATAAAATGTCCTTGATAAGGATTTCTATTATAAGAAAATTGAAACTTAAATGCTAAATGCTATGGCATGGTTGACTAACAAGCTGTGAAGTTAGAATTACGAAATTTGGAGAGTGATTGAACCTTAGTTCTAAATCTGTCTTCGTTTTGGAAAATACAAGTAGAAACGGTAAAAAAATATACAAAAAGGTCCCATTCCATGTTGTTAACAAATCTGGAAAAACAAGAGCATTTTTGGAAATTCGAAGCAAAAGGGTGCTGGAAGTACAAATAGCTACCAAATGATTTACAAGGGTATTTACAGAATGGATTTTATTAGAATTCGGTGTTTTAGGGTAGGCTAGAATTTTGAATCACTGATGGTTTGTGCCGATGAAATGTGGCTGCATTTAGGCAAATGCACGCTGGAAAGTTACTAAAAGTGCTGTAGGATGTGTCCTGATATTTTCGGGACTGGCAAAACTTGAATTTGAAAATTTGGAGTGTGAATTATAGTTGTTTGAGTAGCAGAGAAATAACGTGATTTTTGTTTTTATACCCTCCACAATAGTATGGAGGGTATATTAAGTTTGTCATTCCGTTTGTAACTCCTCGAAATATACGTTTTAGACCCCATGATGATTTCAGCGACATTATTCACCGGAATTGTTTTATATTTGGTATTTGAAGTTCGTAATGTATATTATAGCCTATGACTGAAAATCCATGCATCCATCTTCGGTTCTAATCTTAATGTCTCTTCGAAAACCGGCCACACAGATAGATGAACGCTCATCAACATTAACATTCCTAGATAGACTCCAAATGTTACGAATCGATTCTGTCCAAAAATTCGCCAATAAACTAAGAAATTCAAATGCCTATTCTGACAGTATGCACAGTTAAACCAGAAAGGAAAGATCAAAAGTCGTAAAGTTACCGCAAAATCGGATGAAGATAAAATTTGGCAGAAGTATTTTCGACCAGTATCTGATGCCCGGTATCAATTATTCTTGTGGAGTGCATATTACGCATGTGAGGGACTTGAACATCAAATCGGATAAAACATATACATGGGTGCTATAGCTATATCCGAACCGATGTTCACCAAAATTGAAGTACTTATTTCTTGGAAGAATTTAGTCGGAATTCAGTACATTTGGGCTGATATTAGCCATTTGATGCACAATAAATCTCATATCGTATGAAGATATATGTGGAAGCTATATCCTAATCTGATTCGATCTCGATAACATTTAACAGAGGTATTTTCGGGCTCTGTACAAAATACTTTGTACATACTTTTGAGTGCGATTGAGGCACTGGGAAAATGTAGCAATAAAAATAAATGGTCTAAAATTAAATATTTCCCAGCCGCCATAAAATATCACATATGAAGAATTCAGTGATCTTGTGCGCTGACGCATACGATAATGTGTGAGATAATAAAGGTTATGACCCACACGCACATATATCGATGCGCTCAGTAGATTCACAAGACCACTTGAATGAGATGCCAAGCAGCCCTGCAATGTTCTCCATTCAATATTAGAATAGATAAGAACAATTGTGTGGCTGCGACTAGGTTAAGTTAGATTAGTTTCAGTAGTACGTAAGGAACATTTTTTAGAAATAAAATTAGAATTGAAACTACATCCAAAGAATAAGGTTGTTCTTTCTTTTCTCACTATTTATATTTGGTACTTCGAGCCAAATACTAAGAATGGAATCAACAGCCAAACCTTTCGGTTGGTTTTCTCTTCTCAATCAGGCTCCATAAGTTAGTCGGTATCACATATCATTCTTGTGGAGTGCCTATTACGCATGTAAGGCACTTAAAACACCAAATCGAATGAAACATATATATGGCAGCTATCGATATATTTAAACCGATTTTCTCCATATGTGATGTACTTACTTATAGACTGAATTCGGTCGGATGTGTCAAAATTCAGGTCATTTGGACTTATATTGGCCATTTGGTACACTATTAACCCGAAATCGGTTGAAGATATATATGGCTATATCTGAACCGATTTCCTCCGAATTCGATGTACTTGCTTCTACACTGAATTCGTTCGGATGTACCACAATTCAGGTAATTTGGACTTGTATTGGCCATTTGGTGAACAATTTACCCATAATCAATTGAAGATATATATGGGAGCTATATCTAAATTTTAACAGATTCTCACTAATTGTTTGCAAAATTCCATCTCGATCGGATAGTAAATGAGATCTGAATTTTGTTTACAAAAATACATGTACAGACGGACAGACTGACTGGCATGCATAGATCGACTCAGAAAGTGATTGTATGAAAATCATGAAAGTAACTATGGGTCTATCTCGCTTTTTTCTCCATGTTACAAAAAAATGTACAGAGGCATAATTCCCTTATCACTATTGTGCCAAATATAAATCCCTTATCACTATTGTGCCAAATATAATTCTTTTTCCGAACTAATTAATGTGCTTATTAATAAAAGGCTGCAAAGATACTCATATGGCTTTTAAAAAGTGATTATGTTAAAAGGTTGAATTATAAAATTATCTGTAATAAATATAATATAAAAATTGTGGTATTAATTATGTCTCTTAGCTAAAAAGTAGAAAAATTTGCTATTTTTTAAACATTATATCCATCTGTCACAAAAGAAATAATAAACTTGATATACCCGCATTTTCCTTGTAAAAGACACAACAAACCATTATCATCATCTTCTGTGCGTTCTGCATACGGCGAGTAATCACTGCAGAACCAAACAAAAAAAACACGTTCTTGTACTGCTATACCCCCTTCTAAACACCAAACACATTTTACAAAAGTCTGTTGGTGTGTGTTCGGCTTCTTGTTGGGAACAACAAAAAAAAAAGAAAAACTTTGTTGGTTTGCAGGAATCTACATTAACATTTTGGTTTTTTCCCCGCTTATTTACAACAGCAGCAAGTCGTCGTGTACAACACAAGCAAAGCGAAAAAGAAAGAAAGCAAACTTTATACTAACTCAAGTGGCAACGTTATTAGCATTTTGTGGCAAGTGTTAGTCCGTCCATATGTGAACAAATGTTTTTATGTTTTTGTTGCTTTTATTCTTACCTCACAGGCTAATGTTGTGAACCAGCCAAGAAAAAAAGTAAAACAAAAACAAGTGGTAGCTACTTTTGGCTTGGCTAATATTAGCCGTTGCCTTTGCTGGCAGAACCTTTTTTTCTCTCTAGCATGGTCAGTGACCCATGATGACGGTGATGATGGTAATGTTGTGGAATGTTGTTGCTGCTATGTGGAAAAGTGAAAAAACGTAAAACAACAATAAAATTTGAGACTTACATGCTATGTTGTGAAGAATTTTTCTTGTATCGTCAACATCTAGGAGATGGATAATTAATTATGTTTGAAAACGCATAATTTAGAAAAAATGCGATCAGCTGTTAATCGTTTCTGAAAATTAATGCGACAATATTTGCCACTCAAAAAATTATGTTTTAAACAAGTGCAAGATTAATTGTCCCTGAAGACATATCTCCAAATTTAAAGCTCAAGAGTATTTGAGGTTCATTTTCTCGTTGGAAATATTAATTCCAATTCGATTAGCGATGACACAAACCACGCAGGGTCATAAACTGATCTACAAAATTATGATTTTTAATGAAAGTTACTCATATTTTTCAACAATTGGAAGAAAATATATTTAAAAAGGATATTTTTAACTGTTTAAATATTCTATGTACATCCTGTTGGGCGTTGGCGCATATAAATTATTAGTATTTGTATACTTGGAAAAACATGTAGCAGGCCCATTGTGTATACCAGAATAATTCCGACGGACAAATGGTTAACCGTGAAAGTTTATGAGGAGTACTTCCTACTCAAATATTAAAATATTTAAGATTCGTTTTATAAATAGCCTCATTAGGCTACTCGCCTCGGATAACTTTGACCTCTTTTTCCCCATCTAGAAAGAGTACTTCCTACTCAAATATTAAAAACGTTTAAGATTTGTTTAAAAAATCGCCCCATTCGGCGACTTTTTTCGGAATTCTATGTGTCAGGATAACTTTGACCTCTTTTTCCCCAGCCAGGACAAAATTAGTATCGCAAGATCTCGGTGATCACCTTTGAGAGAGTTAACATGGTTCGAAATGTTTTCCGAAAAAAGGTTTCGTTGCTTGTTTAACACGTTGTTTAGATCAATACCATCCAATTCTGAACATAACAAAGTAGTAGTTCTATCCATGCACTTTATCTTATGTCCAACTTCATTTTCCCAAAAAGTAAGGTCCAACAAGATCCAGTGGAACCATCAATCCACAATTATTTGATAGGCCCATGCAACACATACATATAATAATGTACCTTCTACATCACAAATAAGCTAAAAAAGTAACTTAACTCCATAACAAATTTCGGAATTCCAAATTTAGTACTAAAACCAAATTTAGTACTGATAAGTACGTTTCGTGTAATATAGTACTAATTTACAAATCCGTTCCATATCCTAATCCACAAAACAAATTCATGGTTTCAGCTCGATCCCTTCACCCAATACAAAATTTAGTACATTTAGTATTTTTCTAACAAATATAGGCATTTTCTCAATCTCAGAAACGAACATTTATCTAAATTTCAAATTTCAGATATTTATCGCTATCCCTTCAACAAAAACCAAATCTAGTACCATTTCGTACAATTATATCACACTTTTCAAAAACCATAGACACAAACGGCGACATCTATACCGAATTTCAGTATTCCAGCTCTATTGCCAATATCCCAATTTACTACCACTTAGTACTTTTCGTGCAAATATAGTAGCATTTCCAAACCAACTTCATATCTTAATTTCAGATAAGAACAAAAACCTGTCCTGTTCCTGTCCCTGTCCCTGTCCCTGTCCCTGTCCCTTCAACAAATACCCAATTAAGTACCACTACAAGAACATTTCAAAACCATCTTCATATTTTAACCACAGTTACCAACTGTGATATATATATATATATATATATATATATATATCAAAATTTAAGGATTTCAGCTCTATCCCATCACCCAATTTCAAATTTAATACCATTTAGTCGTGCAAATAAAGTAGCATTTCCAAACCACCTCCATAACCCAATTTTAGATAATTTGAGGATTCCAGCCCTATTTCTTCACCAAATACCAAATTTAGTACCATTTAGAACTTTTCATACAAATACTGAACGCAACACCAAATTTAGTACTTTTTGGGCAAATTTTGTACGCATTTCCAAAACCACCTCCAAATGTCAAGCTCTGATTCCAACACAGAACTCAATTTCAAATATTGATGTTCCAACTCTACAGGGTGAGATAAAAAACTGCAACAAAGTCAAACGCCATAATTTCTACATATTTTTTTAAATTTTATTAAATGATAGCAAAAAATGTCCGAAATAGCATCAAATTTTAGAATAATTTTAGGTTTGTTCGAATTTTTCACCTTTGACACGAATTATGGCCTTCAAACGCCCAATGAAAACGTCACACGCTGCCCGAATGTTGCTCTGAGGTATTTTGGCCCTTTCCCTTCAGGTGATCGACAATTTGGTATTTTTTAGTGCTAACCTTGTTTTTCAAAATATTCCAGACACAATAGTCCAACGGATTGGTATCCGGAGATTTTGGTGGCCATTGTGCGATGGAAATGAAGCGAGGAACCTCATTTTGCAATCATTCTTGGGTGGCGCGTGCTGAGTCCTGTTGGAATGTCCAAGGTCTGCGGCCAAAATGTTTGGGTACTCAACTATGATAAACCCTACAGAATATTTTCGCGATAATATTCGGCATTTATTCTGTTGCCACGGTCGATTTAAACGATCGGCTGTTCTGGCGGCCCACACCATCACCATGGCCGGCGCTTGAGTTCTGGTGGCCAACCGAAGGGGCACATTTTCAGCTGACCTTTTTGGCACAATAATTTTGTTTGTTTACAAACTGCTGGACAACGAATGTTTCCTAATCGAAGAAAACCAAATTCGGCAGTTATCACTTTCAGCCAAGCGAAGCAACTCTTTAGCTCTTTTGAGTTTATTTCCTTCTGTTGCGGTGTAAGTTCTTGCACTTTTTGGAATATGGCTTTACCCCGAGCTCAGTTCTCAATATTTGCCGAGTGGAATTTTGCGATACATTCAACTCACGAGCCATTTTTCGCTTCTTTACTTTTCGAACCATTTCTGCTGATGTTGCTGTATTCTTCCGTCCACTTCCTTGAAGTCGGGCTACGCTACCAGTATCACGGTAACGAGCGATTGTACGAGCCACAAAAAATGTATTCACATTTGATTGCTGGAGTGCTCTAACGATAGCCACTTGTTGTTTTCCAAATATAAACAATTACACTATCACGCTTGAATTCCATCACGAATAACTTTTTTCTGGAAATTTCTCACCAAAATTCTTTTGTTCGCTTTTAAACAACATAATGAGCTGTGAGTGAGTGGCTTAGAAATGATAGCAGTCAGTTTTTTCATTTCACCCAGTATTGATTTACTTATGTTTGTTTAACGATATTTGCAGATTAATATCGGATGCACATGGACATTTTATATCTTAGACTTTTCTATATTTTTTTAAATTACACAGATATCGCTGTGAAAAATTGAAATTTATGGTCAGGGGATTGAAAGTTTCTTTACGAATTATTTCGAAATTTGTAGACAAATATTGTCTTTAATTGCGGTAAATACAAAGAGAGCTTCAGTTAATTACCAAACACGCACACTTCCCCCATCTCAGACTCCCATCACAAAGTCCAATAGTTAAACAGGTTATCATTGTAATTACAAACGCTTTTCTACGATAAGAGGTTTATCTGCTTTCATTCGTGACTGGATACTAATTTATAGCCCTAAGGTGCCACATAAATTTGTCACAATTGCAGATTGGCCTAAACAGACGCTGAATGGAAAATTTGTTTGTTTTGACCACCTCTTGTTGGTTGCATGCTAATGGAATGTGTGCCAAAATCCTGAAATTCCACATTAGAGGTTTGCATTCCATGATAATAAACTAAACTAAAACCGGATAAACAAAAAGTCACGAACGGCAACAAAAAAGAAAATACAGAATAATAGTTCATCCTCAGTTTGGGCCGCAACATAACAGAGAAGGAGCTTAAGATCTACAAATATAACTTGTTGCAATTTTAAAACAATGTTGCAATGTGTGGCGGTCATGTAAGCAGTTTGACACGCATGTTCATGGGGGGAGGATAAGGCAAAAGAAAAAAAAAAAAAAATTTTCTTTTACAAAATTATTAATAGCTCCCTGATATATTGGCATCTATGCAAACCTGTAATGTTGCAATATTTTACTTTTCTGTACGTTGCTGCAAGTTGTAACCGAAAAGGCTTTTGAAAATATACATAACTCCGTATCATGAGTATACCTGCCTGTGTCTGAGTGTTTGTGTGTGTGAATGCGCAAATGTTGTATTGCTGTTTCAGAAAACCAGTATTCTGTGGTTCATTTCAGTTATACCTAATACCGGTATGAAACAACAACAACAAATACCATAACACCATCACCATCCATGGACATTATCTCCATTTCGAGTTTGTGGCACATCGCTAATCTAAAATGCATTTCTAGCCATAGCAGCTTTTCCTTTTCGTACCACCAATCCCACATTCATCTCGAGTGTCGTATTTTACTCTATCGCTTACTAAATGTCGTAATGAATTCGCAGTTTCATTGAAGTGCAGTTTTGGTTGCCAGCACTTGGTCGCGGTTTCAATTGAGTGCCATGGTGGTGGTTGGTATTAGCAAGGCCACCACCAAAGGACCACAATTGTTTTGTGAACATATTTTCCCCAGCAGATTGTGATACTTTTCATTTTGCAGAAAAAATAAACGGTATATAATTTATTTACGTTGTTTCTAATGGATTTGTTAGGGATTTTCCTTGTAACACAGGTGACAGGAAACAAAACCCTCAATGAAAACAAGGAAAAGAAAAGCACATATAAATACGATCTAAAAATCCTAAGTAGTCATTTTGGGATAAAAACAATTTAAAAAGTATCTGTCGGATTAGCCGAGAGATGTATACCCTCAGCCTATGCTCGATTATTTAAATTATTTTGATATGATATAAATATTGTGATGTGCGAGGTATGGACTATATCGACTTCTTAGGCTGATATATCCCATCTGCACAGCAGATAATGTGTTAGTAGAAATAATGGGAATGTGAAATATAAAGAGAACCGGATGTTTTTTGGATTTTATGATCGTAGTGGTTATTCAAAACTTTAACCGTTTGTGGGGGAGGTACCAGAAGGAATGGTTCGATCTTTACTATTTTTATAACAGATCTTGTGTTGATGGAAATATTGAGATGTACGAAGTCTGTATGGAATCGGATGTTAATTTCGCGTTTTATGAGCTGTGGATATTCAAAATGTCGACCTTTTGTGAGGAAGGTACCGGGAGGAGTGAACCGATATATTCCATCTTAACACCAGATCTTAGGTTTACCAAAATATTGGGATGTGTGAAATTTGAAGACAATGGGACTCTTGCAACACATTTTATAAGAGTTGTATTATTCAAAATGTTGACCATTTGTGGGGGACGTACTTGATGGAGTGGACCGATAGTGTCCATTTTCGCAAATATTAGAATTTCCAAAGTTGGGGCAAAGTCGGATTATCGTTTCTCTATGTGTGGAGAAGATATATATTTTTTGTGGGGGAGGTACCAGGAGGCCCATCTTCGAACTCGATCTAAGTTTGACTAAAATATTACGATGTACCAAGTTTGGACCAAATCGGATACTCCCTTCGAGAGTTAGCGTGCGCACCAGCCAGCCAGACAGACGGATGGATCGACCCCATATGTCCTGAAACGGATTTGGTCTAAAGAGACCTAGGATCTAAAACCGTAATTTCTACATGGCATCTTCCGTATGGAATGATATATACACTCGGTAGCCACATGTCTGAGGGCATAATTATTATTAGGTTATTAAATTCGATAGGATTTAAAATGTGTGTCAAACAAATGACGGATTAAGTCCCCAAGTTTATTTGAACGAAATCCGTTTCAGAAAATTTGGATTCGATCTAGATATGTCTCTTCTCTCTATCTCTCTGGATGGCTAAAGCACACAATAACTCTAAGCTTTGAACGTTGTAATAGACTTGAATCTCACCAACCTCTTACGAAAGGAGAGAACATATCTTTCAAGGGCTCCAAGTCTTAAGTTTCACATGATTTGGTTGGAAATTGTTAAAGAAATCTTCAAAATACCAAAAATCAGGAGGTAACTCTACATAAGGGCTATATCAATGTAAAGACCGGAATCTATCATTTTTTGTAGGGAGGGAGCAGACCTACTAAGAACCCAATTATAAAGTTTTAGCTAATTTGTTTGGAAATTTTAAACACCAAAAATCGGAATACATTCAAAATACCATAAATCTGGGGGTACCGTTATATGGGGGCTATACCTAAACGTTTACCAATGTAGACCATTTCCAATATCAATCAGCCTGCATATAATATAAACCAATGTGCCAAGTTTAAATAATGTGGACTCTATCGGTTGACGGACATCGTTAAATCACCTTATAATTTTAATTTGGGGTCTCCGAGGAATATTTTGAGGGAGCCAAAAATATATAGGAACCGAATCCAATTTGGGCTGATATTACACATTCGGTGCACAATAATCGAGAAATCGAATGACGATATATCTGACTAATTTGAACCGATCTTGATAAACTTTGACGAATATATTTCTGAGCTGTATCTGATATCTTGTGCCAAATATCATTGTTGTGGAGTGCATCTAACGAACGTGAGGGACTTACACAGTAAATCCGATGAAACATATGTACGGCAGCTATAGGTATATATAAACCGATTTTTACCAAATTTAACGTACTTGCTTCTAAGCTAAATCCAACTAAATAGAGTCTAATAAATCAAAATCGATCCTATTTGGACGAATATTTCACATGTGGCGTACATAACCGTAACCCGGAAGAATATATATAGTAACTATATCTAAATTTTGGACCGATTATCACCAATTTCAATTTGTTTACAAAATGTTATTCTATGCGCATCATCAAAGGACTTTTGGTATTGAAAATGGACCATATAGGTCCACGCTCTGGTATAGCCCCCATATAGGTACTATTATATGGGTACTATGTGTACTATATATATAGGTACTATTTTCTAAGTTTCGGTAATTAAAGCGACATTATTCACCCAAAATTTTAAATTTGGTATCTGAAGTTCGTAATGGATACTACAGCCTATGACAGAAAATTTTCCCTGCAGGTCCACGTCTTCGTATAGCCCTTATATAACGGTACCTCCTGATATTCGGTATTTTGATTATTTTAGCGACATCATTCAGCGGAATTTTTTCAAATTTGGTACCTTAAGTTCGTACTGGATTCTACAGCCTAAGACAGAAAATTGTCTGTGCTGGTCCACGTCTACGTATAAGCCCCATATAACGGTACCTTCCGATATTCGTTATTTTGATGATTTTAGCGACATTATTCACCGGAAACGTTTCAAATCTAATATCTGAATTACGTAATGGATACTACAGCCTATGACAGAAAATTGTCTGTGCACGTCCACATCTCATGTAGCCCCCATATAACGGCACCTCCCGATATTTGGAATTTTGATGATTTTAGCAACATTATTCAGCGGAATTTGGTATTTGAAGTTCATAATTGATACTACAGCATAAGACAAAATATTATCAGTGCAGGTCCACCCACGTCTTCGTACAGCCACCATACAACGGTACCTCCCGATATTCTGTATTTTGATGATTTTAGCGACATTATTCAGCGGAATTGTTTCAAATTTGGTATTTAAAATTCGTAATGGTTTCTACAAAAAGTTGTCTGTGTAGGTCCACGTCTTCGTATAAGCCCCATATAGCGGTACCTCCCGATATTCGATATTACGATGATCTTAGCGACATTATTCACAGAAAATGTTTCACATTTAGTATCTGAAGTTCGTAATGGATACTACAGCCTAAGACAGAAAATTATCTGTGCAGGTCCACGTTTTGGTATAGCCCCCCATATTATGGTATCTCCCTATATTCGCTTTTTTTTTATGTTTTTAGCTACATTATTCAAGTTTCGCATTTGAATATTGTAATGGCTCATGACAAAAGTTACATATGTAGGTTCACGTCTTCGTATAGACCCTAATAATACAGCTACATTCGGTATTTTCAAGATTTGAACAGAATTTTTAACGATTTTTTTTAAATTGCCAAATTCTTTCCAAATGGAGGAGGGCATTCAAAGTTCGGCCCGGCCGAACTTACATCTGTTTTACTTGTTAACTTTGCTTTCGTAATATGTTGGATTTTCTCCATATTTTCTTTTTACATAGTGTTATTACTGTCATAATAAGACACGACATAAGGATGGACTATGTTGATGTACTACTTTCTATGAATGTAGAGAAAATTTATCAAATATATTTTTTAGTTTAAAATTATATTTATGTGTACGGTATTAGGCTGTTTCTTTCCTTTCAGTTTTAAATCTATTGTGCTGATTTCGTCGATAAAGGATTTTGTGGCAAGTATCGACAAACATATTCTCAAAATCTAAGCAAGAGTTCCGTATTTGGATTAATTACTCTAATTTCTAGGTTCGTCGTTTTATCTTCCGTTTTATCTATCCCTCATTTTATCTTAGATGCTGTAAAAACGGAGACATTTTGGCAACATTTGCTACTCGACCAAAAAAGGACGTTTTCCCAAAGTGTGCTTATCATCAAAACTAAGTACTTAATTCAAGATTAAATAAGACCTCTATTCATTTATAATTATGTCTAAGAAAATGCGCTGTATACTTTTGCTCCGTTTTCTTACAAAGCTTTGAAATTTTATATTCTTGATCTTAGTGTCACATAAGGTTTTCTTTTTTAAAATGGAAAATCCGCGGCAAACAAAAACACAGGTGTTGCTGGTGTTGTTGTTGTTGTCGGTATCAGGGACCCTTGCTTACAATCTAGTCATCCTTTTTTTTTTTGCCTTTGTTCCTCTTCTTTCGCACCTGAAAGTTATGAGACAACTACTGCTACAACTTGGCAACCTAGCAGTTGTATTAACATCCCTGGCCAGTGCCAGTGCTTAACATGCAGATATGAATCTTTAATATTTGCTCCTTTCTCCTTCTGTTTCTTTCGTTATTCCTATCGCACTGCCAGGGTAAAGTTTTGCCCGTTGCCATGGCTGTTTTATTTGCCATGCGGTACGCTACTACTTCATGGTGGCAGTTTTCTGTTTTTGCATATCAAAGGTGTTCTATTATTTATGAAATGCATGAACCAAATAAGGCTGGCTGGCTACCTGGCTAGCACCGAAAAAGGTGGCAGTATGTGTTTGGTCGTTTAGTTTTAAAATTATTACGCTCAGATAAACTTGAAAAGAAAATGGAAATGTAAGAGAAAACGAAAACGAAGGAGAGGAGAAACACAAAAAAGCGACAAGAGATAATATAAACTTTTTTAAAGTAATTCCTTGGTTTATGATTTAGTTGTTTTTATTGTTGTTTCTTTACCGGTTCCTGTTTGGCCGGGGAAGTGTGCTATATGATCTTTGATTGTAATGGAAAAAATGCAATATTTTATGCCTTCCATATTTTGGGAAATAAACAATATAAAAATAAGATGTGAATAATTAAAAATGTTAAAAATAATTTGAAATTAAAATTGGCATTGGATGATATGAATTTTTCAATTTAACTTCGAGAGTGGTAGATAGATCTTTTCATTCCATCAACAACTTCCCATAATTGTTGCATGTAGTACCCACTAATATAAATCTTTTTGATTGACGTAATCAATTTTTATAGCCTAAGTTTTGCAGCTACATATCGTATATATCATTTAATACTCCAAAAATGTGCTTCATCGAAATAACGGTTTTAGAACCTAGGTCTCTCCGAAATACGTTCCCGAATATTTGGAGTCGATTAAATTACGTAAGTCGGTTTGTGCTTCTTGGCAGTTGGTACGAAAGGGAGATTGATCAAAATATGACACATGGTAATATTTTCACCCAAATTAGATCGATTTCAGAAATGACGAATATCCGTCCACTTCTTGTGGTAGTTTCCCCACAAAAGTTGAGAAATTAAATACTAAATTCTTTCTGAGCAATGGAAAACCCCGATATAGTTCCAGTGTGGCACGTCTTAATAATTAGCTAAAAGTTTGTACAGATGCGAAAAAATTATAATAATGACACTATTTACCTGATTTAAAGAATCTTTGATCAAAATTAAAAAAAGTTAAGAAGGTGGGGAACTTGCCCCATCTATTTACGTTATTTCGCGACGTTAAATTTTTAAACGCGCATACACGTTCCTTAAATTTTCATTCTGTTTTTAACACCTCGAAGCATTCTTCGGAGACCCCAAAAAGTTTATGGGGATGAGATGAAAAAAGTGGAACCAACTTCAGACTGCTGTTATTTCTAAGCCACTCGTCCGGCAGCTGTTAAAATTATTCCAGTGACAGCTCATTATAATGTTACCCTCGTCGAAGTGCCCGAAAAATCGCTCTTGAGCTGAACATATCGCATTATTACATTTGGCAAATATTGAAAAGTGAGCTCGGGGTAAAGCCATTGAAATTCCAAAAAGTGTAAGAACTTAGGCCGCAACTTAAAGAAAATAGAGCAAAGGAGTTGCTTCGCTTTTCTGAAAGTTGTGAACTGTTGAATTTGGTTTTATCCGATGAAAAAACATTCGTTGTCCAGCAGTTCGTAAACAAACAAAATGATCGTCTTTACTTTCAGGTCAGATGAAAATGTGCACCTTCTGTTGGCCACCAGAACTAAAGCGCCGGCCATGGTGATGGTTTGGGCCGCCATAACAGCTGATGGTCGCTCTTCGCTCGTATTAATCGACCGTAACATCAGAATAAATGCCGAATATTATAGCAAAAATATTCTGGAGGGTGTATTAAAGCCTTGGGCACGCAAACATTTTTGCCGCAGACCTTGGACATTCTAACAGGACTCAGTACCATCGCACTCAGCAATGCCCCACGCAAGAATGGTTACAAAATCAGCTTTCCAGCGCACAATGGCCACCAAAATCTCCGGATACCAATCCGTTGGACTATTGTGTCTGAAGTATTTTAGAAAGCAAGGTCGGCACTAAAAAATACCAAAGTATCGATCATCTCAAGCAAGCGCTTCGCCGGGAATGGGCCAAAATACCGCAGAGCAACATTCGGGTAGCGTGTGACGGTTTCATTGGCCGTTTGAAGGCCATAATTCATGCCAATGGTGACCAATTCGAACAAATCTAAGCATATTCAAAAATTTGATGCTATTTCCGACATTTTTTGGTTTAATTTAATAAAATTCAAAAAAAAAATGTAAAAATTATGGCTTTTGTCTTTGTGGCAGTTTTTTTATATCACCCTGATAAGAATGAAATTATAGGGCGATTTAGCGATGTCAGTGAGTCTGTTGAAATATAGTAATCAATATTTATTATATAGCCTTGAAATTTGGCAGATACATTTAAATTATATGCATGCAGATTGATATTGCAAATGACCTATATTAGTCTACGTTTAGGTATAGCCCCCATATAACTTTACCTAGTAATTTTCAGTATTTTGAAGGTTTCTGGCACAATTTCCAGCCAAATTAAATGAGAATTTACAATTGGGGTTCTTGGTAAGTCCATCAACTCTCCTTGCCAAAAAATGTTGGATACGGGTTCAGTAAATAGTATAGCCACCAGTAACGGTACCTCCCGATTTTCGGTATTTTTAAGGTTTCTGCCACAATTACCAACCAAATCAGCTGAAAATTGATATTTGGGGATCTTGAAAGGTCTGTTCTCTCCTTGCGAAAAAATTTCGATTCAGATCCACAAATTGGCATAGCCCCATAAAACAGTAGCTCAGATTTTCGGTATTTTAAGCGGATCTGCCACAAATTCCAACCAAATCAGGCGAAACTTGCCATGTGGGATTCTTGTGGGGATCGATTCAGGTCGATTAATTTGCATAACCGCCATATATCGGTTACACCTACTTTATTGTAATTTGTAAACTTTCACTATATTTTTCAACCGATGTCATCGGTAGTTGCAGTTTAAAGTAGAACACGTTTGAATCCAGGTTCTTTAATTTAAAATCGTTTTTTATGGTGGTGGGTATTAAAAGTTTGTCCCGGCCGAACTTAATGTTTTTTTCTTACCTCTACTTTTATAATCTGCTTGATCGCTCCTGTAATTATTAATTATTTTGTCCCACAATGTAATTGGAAATGGAATTCTTAAATTGTCAACGAGAGATATTTGTTAGGTAGCCTTAATAGTATGTGTGTTAAAACGAACATGCAATGTGAGAGCCTTTCTTGTGAATCCAAATGTTCTCAGAAAGTTTTTCTTCAAAATATCAATTACGAGAATCGAAATATATTTTTATAGTTTTTTTTTTTTTTTTTTTTTTTTGTTATTCATAAATTGCTCATAAAATTTTCGGGGTTAACAAAATTCTTTTAAACGGAACGTACTACTCGATTGCTCTACATTTTTCAATGTATCACATAGACATTCAACAACAACTTAAAACAAGTTAGTTTTTTTGCAAACTTTGAAAACATTCTTATCATTTATTTTTTTAACTTTTTCATAAATGTTCAGGCCTTTATTTTAAGGTAAAGTCCTGAATTCAAGGCAACTCCCTTGAAAGGAATTAAAAACCCATTACCGCCACCCTTTATGCAAATAACTTTAATTGATTGCTGCCAATAGGGAGCCCTTCTCCTTTGCGACTTGTATACAATATGTCACAACATTTGTTTAACATTTTCTTACAACTTCCGAAGAAATTCCCTTTTTGTCATTTTTCCTCCTCCTTCCATCCTTACTTGCCTCGTTGTTTAACTTTCGCTTGATAGCTAAGAAAACAAACTTGTTCCTTTTTTATAACAACACCATTTTCTTGGCTTTTTCTCGGCGGTGTCGTTTGTTCGACAAGAAAATTTAACACTATTTTAACAAATACTTTGTGTGTGCCTGGCATAAAATAAACGCTTTTGGTCCTTTGGATATGTTGGCTCTGCCATCATTTGTTATGAAAGCAAAACTTTTGCTTCGGAGAAAACGAGCAAAGAGATGCCAGAGATTGCTACAACTCGAAACAAAGTGAGAGAAAAAAAAATATTCACAAGAAGAAGAAACTATGACAGACTCTTCTAAGAAAGTGTTGAAAATTGTGTTAAAAGTGTTAGCTTTTTTTCTGCTTTATCGTCATCTTTTTTAAGGGAGACCCAAGGAAGGCTATTGGGGAAAATGAAGAAAACAAATGATTTTTGCTTCAAACGCAAGTAGAAAAGAGAGAAATAATTGTTATTTCAGCTTTAAAGTAGAACAATGATACTTTCCGTAATGACCTTCAGGGAAAAGACATAAAGGTTAAATTTAAAATGAAGATGACTTTAAGAAATAGGATATTAACTTAAATATAAGAACTTCAAAAGATAGGATTCACTATTACAAAAATATACCCTCTTCCAGAAAAATATACTCTCTTCCTTTGTGAAATCGAAAATCAAAACTAGTAAATTCTTTCAGGTTTTGGAATAGAGCAAAAATGAAAAGTATTTATTTTTAAAGTCCAAACTATGCGTATACGTTATGACATATGTCATACGCCACATATACCCGCAATAAGGAACGCGTTCAATCTGAATTGAAATCCAAGAAATAAATACACATAAAATATATATTAAAATATTAACTTAACTTAACTTCTTTCAGGAAGAAAACAAGTCGATAAATTTTTCAGTGGAATATATGACTCTTTTATATCCTCAGCCATATCGCTATAGATTTGATATCGCTATAGAATTTGATACGGCAAAAACGTGCCTCATCGAAATAACGGCTTAGACCCTAGGGCTCTTTAGACCAAATCCGTTTCAGAACATTTGGAGTCGGTCTAGCGATTTGTGTCCGTACGTCTGTCTGTCTGTCTGTCTGGTTGGTGCGCACGATAACTCTCGAAGGGAGTATCCGATTTGACCCAAACTTGGTACATCGTAATTTTGTTGTCAAACTTAGATCGAGTTCGGAAATGGGCAATATCGGTCAACTCCTTCTAGTGCCTCCCCCAAAAAATGTCAACATTTTCAAAGAAAATAATTCACTGCACACAAATAAAAAGAGTAATCCGATTTTGCACCAACTTTCCCAATCCTGCTAGGATAGGTTCGAAAGTGAACAATATCGGTCCACTCCATCAATTACCTCCCCCACAAAGGGTCAAAGTTTTGTGAATACGGACAATATCGGTTCACTCCGATATTGGGGTACTTAACCCCCCAAGGGGTCAAAATTTTGAATAATTACAAATCTTATAAAACGTGATGTAAGCGTCCGATTGTCTTCAAATGTCACACATCCTAATATTTATATTAACCCATGGTCTAGTATTAAGAGTGGGAAATATCGGTCCATTCCATCAAGTACCTTCCCCACAAAGAGTAAAAATTTTGAACTATTACAACTCTTATATAATGTGATGTAAGAGTCCGATAGCCTTCAAATTTCACACATCCCAATATTTATATTAACCCAAGATCTGGTGTTAGGATCGAATATATGGGTACACTTTTTCCGGTACCTCGCCCACAAAAGGTCACAATTTTCAAAAAAGATATATATTTTCTGCTCAGAAAGAGAAGCTATAATCTAATTTTGCACTAATTTTGCAAATCTTAATATTTGCGTCACTGATGGGTTAGGTTCAAAAATGGATAATACCGGTCCACACCATCAAGTGCCTCTCCCACAATGGGTAAAAATTTTAAATAATTATAACTCTTATGAAATATGACTCTTGCATCATTGTCTTCAAATTTCACACATCACAATATTTTTAATAACCCAAGATCTGGTAGTAAGACGGAATATATCTTTCCACTCCTCCTGGTACTTCCCCTACAGAGGCTCAAAATGTTCAATATCCATGAAGCTCATAGAAGGGGAAATTAACATCTGATTCCAGACTTGGTGCATCTCAATGTTTCCATCAGCACAAGATCTGTTATAAAGATGGTAGTGATCGGGCTATTACTTCTGGTACCTCCCCAAAAAGGGTCAAGGTTTTGAATAACAAAAACGATTATAAAATCCGAAATAAGCATCAAGTTCTCTTTAAATTTCACACAACACAATATTTTTACTACTCCAAAGTCTGGTGTGAAAATGATATATATCGGTCCACTCTTTCTGGTACTTCCCCCATTAAAGAGTCAAAATTTTGAGAATCTATGAAACTCATAAAACTGGAAATTAACATCCAATTCCATTCAGACTTGGTATATCTCAATACGTTCATTAACACAAGATCTGTTATAGAGATGGTAGGGATCGGACCATTTCTTTTGGTACCTGCTCACATAGGGTTCACGATTTTGAAAAATAAAACGCATAAAGAAATAAGCATCCAACTCTCTCTCTTTAAATTTCACACATACAAACATTTTTGCTAACACAAGATTTGTTGTGAAGATGCTCTATATCTGCAAACCCCTTTTGGTACCTCACCCACACACACTCTTTCAATACTCACACTTTTCAATACTTTTATCTGTCATAAATTGCGAAACAAATCAGGGATTCTTTGAAATATGGAATTTGTAATATATGATTTCGCATAAAATTGGATATAACTGTTCGATTTTCTTATAATTCTGGTCATACCAGTATTTATTATAATTCTGGCTATACCAGAATTTGGCACATGCGACCGAATTGAATCTAGAAGCTAGTATGTCAAATTTGGTGAAGATCGATTCAGATATAGCTATAGCTTCAATATATATTGTTCATCCGATTTGTTATATTTGTTACCTACAACCGTAATATGCACTCCGTAACAACGATATTCAGGGAAATATATCAAATACAGCTCAGAAATATCTTTGCTAAATTTTATCGAGATTGGTTCAGATTTGGATATAGCTCCCATATATATCTTTATCCGATTTCAAATTAATTGTTCACCAAATGGGCAATACAATTCGAAGTTAAATGATACAAATGCTTCGGCATATTTAGTCCTTTAAACTTTAAATTATAATTATAATCATAGCGTGTATGATTGAATTCTCCCATAAAAACTTTTAATTGTTATGTGGAGCTCTACTAAATTAGCAAAGTGGTGTAAGGTATCATAAAGTCGGCCCCGCCCGACTTTAAGACTTTATTTACTGGTTTTAATCTGTATTAAATGAAGCATGAAAATGGAATACTTCGGATTTGAAACCTCAAGCACATGTTAACATCTTCTAAAAATTATCACATATCTCATATAAAGTGAAGGAAGTTACCAATATAGTCCGAACCTGGCACATTGTAATATTTATATCATATTTATTTAGGTTCGATACGAAATAGACAATATTAGCCCATTTTTTCAAAATCCACTCCATAGAGGGTCAAGAATTTGAAAAATCATAACAGAAGTAAAAATATTTTTAAATAATCAAACATTGGCTGAGGGCATACAACTGTCAACAAAACCGATACTATTTTACTTGTTTTAATTAACTTCTTTATTTTCCATATTTTTTTTTCTCTAATAAAGTAAAAAGTATCAAATACTAACATAATATACATAATTGCATATTATTATATACTCAAGCTGATGAGCTATTGGCACCATTATTACCCCCGAAGTTGCAGTGAGCTAATTTGCGTGAGAGAAAGAAAATCCAAAGTAATCAAGCAGACATTTTTCATCTTCATCTTTTCTGGTGCACAACACTTCAATTACCATAATTATCATTAGCATTTCCTTTACATTTCATCTCAATTATCGCTTCATCTGTACTCCCTAACGTTCGCTCGTTCGTTCGTTCGTTCGTTCATTCGTTTTCGTTTCTTCTTCTCGTTCGCTGAGCAAATAATCTACGGTTAATGATAGCCTTTTACAAATACTCAAATCTGTTAACTTTGGCATGACGCCGCCGCCGCCATCGCCATAGCCTCCTTGAAAACAGAAACGGTAAAATTGAATTCATGCAAGAAACACAAAAAAACGAGAACGTTATTGAACAAATCCTATGATATTTACCCTCTACTTTTGCTTTGCCGTTCCTTTTGACTCAACTACAGATTCCACGAAAAAAAAAACTGCAACTTGAGAAGAAAAAACCCCGGCATGGCATTGCTTCATAATTTAACGCAAAATGAAAACCCATTCAGTTTCAATTTGGTTTTTTGGCCAGTTTTTCCACTTCATCTGTTGTTTGTTAGTTGTGTTGTTGGCACTCGAGTTGAGAGATGATTCTGTGTTTGTTTGTGGTAGTTGTTGTTTTATTTTTGGCAAGTTTCAACATTGAATTTGGTCAAATGAGGCCGATGTACAGTGTCTGCAAGCACTTCTTTTGTACTGCAGGCACAGTAAAAACCAATCGATACATACTCGTTCATCACCAAAATACTATAACATGGTAATATATGAGTTGGAAGATTCAGGAGGTGAAGGAATACAACTTCAAAGTTTGAGGCTGAATTTGCAGAGAGTTATAATTGATTAGATATAATTACTAAATCATAACCTGAGTTGTTTTTAACTAGAAATGCTATTCCTCAAAAAAAAAAAAAAAATAGTAAATTAAATATGATGAGAAATTAAATATGATGAGAATTGGGGAAATCTCTACACTAAAGTTAACATTTTTATCGTGGCGTATGAGTAATGTGAAAAATCATACGTACCCTTGTGACAGCTTCATTACCCAATGTCTCAGAAAAGTATGAGTAATGTGAAAAATCATACGCGCCGATGTGGCAGCTTCATTGATCTTACCCAATTACTCAGAAAAGCAACATTTAATTATTTCAAGATTAAAACGACTAACAACCCATATATATTATATTTACCTAATTTCTGGGTTGCATAACTTAGTTTTATGCCAGGCGGTGAAATCATTTTGAATTGTATTCAGTTTTTCGCTCATAAGACTATGATATTCACTTGTAATTTATGGGGATCCCTACCGTAAGGTTCTGGTGTGAATCGTGATTTTGATATGACTATCTGATTGTGGTTTACAAAAACTTGAAGTTTAACAGAAATCTATGCATGAGCTGGCTAATAGCGTCTTGTGACAGCTCACATTTACAGAACGTGTGGCTTCTAACTGATCCGTTTGCGATAATTTTTTACCCTACACCACATACTGGTAAGGGTATTATGTCGTTGTGCATTTGTTTGTAAATTGAAGAAGGAAGCGAGATAGTTACTTTTGAGGAAATTCATAGAATCAGTTTCTGTCGATTTATGCATGTCAGTCCATCTGTCCGTCCATGTATTCTTGTCAACAAAATGCCGGTCGCATTTATTATCCGATTGAGATGAAATTTGCCAAACAATATTTGTGTGGCCCAAGGACGAACCCTATTGAAATTGGTGAGAATCGGTTCAAAGTTAAATATAGCTCCCATATATCTTCAAGCGATTTCGGGTTAATTGTGCACCAAATGGCTAATATCAGTTCAAATGACCAGAATTTTGACACATCCGACCAAATTCAGTCTACAAGTAAATACTTTAAATTTGGAGAAAATCGATCCGATTTAGGGTATTTAGTACCTCAATGCGGGATATGCACTCCAAACGAATTATATTTGGTACCAGCTAACTTATGGAGCTCAAAAATACATCTGTCCAATTTTATAGAGATCAGATCGGGTTAGGATATAGCTCCCGCATATATCTTCAACCGATTTCGCGTTAATTGCGCACCAAATGGCTAATATCAGTCCAAATGACCAGAATTTTGCACATCCGACCAAATTTAGTCTAGAAGCAAGTACTTTAAATTTGGTGAAATTCGATCCGATTTAGGGTATTGAGTACCTCAGTGCATTATATGCACCCCAAAAGAATGATATTTGGTACCAGACAACTTATGGAGCTCAAAAATGCCTAAATTGAAAACTCTATTGTTCATATTTGGATAATAGAGAATGTATCGATGATCGGACTTTTAGATGTTAAATTTTAAATCGAAGACATTTATTATTGATCGAAGGGTTGTCATGCTTGTGTTAATTTTTATGTTGGAGACAATTTTTAGGCATTCTATTGATCATTTGTAGAGAGACATTCGTGGAGCACCCTTGGTGTATTCTGGATGAAAATATTTAACTCGAAGGCGATATAACCACAATTGGTAGCTCTAGTGATGACAACAATGTTGTAGTCGCTAGCAAAGACAGTTTGTAGACAATGCCGTATTATGTTTTTGGTAATTGAAACGAACGGTTAAGGAACTCTTCCTTTTAAAGAAATCTTTTTGTTAAGCTCGACATGCATACGATAAGCTCGTAAGTGCAGTTGAACTCGCTTCTGTTTGTTTACAAGCGAACGGGTTATGAGCGATATATAGCTGAACGAACTTGTTGCTACTACACTGGCTACTGACAGTTCGTAGGCCCAGAGCGCCTCAACTTCTGCGAAAAAAATAAGTAGAAAAGAACAACGGATCAAGGTTCTTTCGCTAACATATAATCGAAACAACTGTGAGCAGATCAAACTGAAGTTCCTCCGGGAATAACGTGCCAAAACGCTTTTGAAAAGGGGGCAGGGATTGGGATTAGGATTGCGAAATAATGCCAAAACTTGTGTGTCCATATAACAAATTAACAGACTTTTTGTATAACCTCCACAATAATATGGAGGGTGTATTAAGTTTGTCATTCCGTTTGTAACACCTAATACATGGCAGACCTCACAAACTACATATATTCTTGATCTGCATAAAATTCTATGTCGATTTAGCACTGTTGTCCGTCTGTGGAAATCACTCTAGCTTCCGAACGAAATGAGGTAGGTTGATAAAATTTTTCCCAAACGTATATTTTGGTACTGAAAAGGGACCATGTAGGTCCACGTTTTGTTATAGCCCCCATATAATGGTACCTCCCTATATTCGGTATTTTGATGACTTTAGGTACTATTATTTCCGAAATTGTTTAAAATTTCGTATTTGAAGTTTCTTATAGGTACTACAGCCTGTGACAGAAAATTGTCTATGCAGGTCTTCACATATCTTCGATATTCGATATTATTTTAGGCCGATTTTTTTCTCAAGTTTCGTATTTAAATATTGTAATGGCTTATGACAAAAATTGCCTATATAACGGCCAAATTCGGTATTTTTAAGATTTTTATAGAATTTTTAACTGATCTTTTTTTTTTCTTTTTTTTGTGAAAATTTCCAAATGTGGGTTATTTGAATTCAAAATTTTATCACTTGTGGACGAGGTACTAGAAGAAGCGATCTGATCTGTACCATCTTCATATCAGTTTTTTGTTGGTAGAAATATTGGGATTTGCCAAGTTTAAAAATAATCATATGTTCATTTCGCATTTTATGAAGGTTATAGGTATTTAAAATATTGACCCTTTGCGGAGGAGGTACAAGAAGGAGTGTTCCAATCTACACCATCTTCATACCAGGTATAGAGTTTGTAAATTACTGACAAAAAATTAGACAATTGGGCTATTATATAACATTTCATTGCCCCTCTCCGAGCTCTCGATCTAAGTTGGATATTTATATTACGATGTACCAAGTTTGGACAAAATCGGATAATCCCTTCGAGAGTTGTCGTGCGCACCAGCCAGACAGACAGACGTACGGACGGACTAGATCGGCTCCTGAAATGGATTTGGTTCAAAGAAACCTAGGGTGTTAAACGATTATTTCGATGAGGCACGTTTTGGGTGATGAGGCTCTCTGTAGTCATATGGCTGAGGGCATAAAATATGGAAAAAATACCATATTTGCTAATGGAAAAAATTGTGAAAAATCATAAAAGTTAGAATTAAATATTGATTTCCGAAATCAGAGAAATGCGATAATTGTATAAATAGGATTACTTTATTTTGTTATGCTCTGTAGAATATGTCTTTTTGACGCTCTAGTTTTAGTGCTGGCATATGTTTTGGAATATGGACATTTTCGGTAAAAAAAAAAGTTATGATTATTCGAAACTTTGATCCTTTGCTTTGGAAGGTACCACAATGAGGGGAGACACAACATACAGTATGCCTGCTAATCATATGCCAAGTGTGAACGTAATGGGATACCCCTCTAATTTTCAGTATTTTTTTAAACTTAGTCTATTTTTACCACAAGTAGCGATACCACATGGGAAAGAAGTGAACCGATGTTATACATTTTCGAACTTTATTTAAGCTGGGCAAATTATTAGAATGTGAAAATTTAAGTCCGAATCGTATATTAATTTCAAGACTTTTCATGCGTACCAAACAGGCAGTGATTTTCCTCCACCAAAACCGAAATGTTTTGAAATCACTGTGTTGCCACAACTATAAACCGGACACCATCCTTTGTTATTTTGTGTATTTTTCCCCTCCACAAAATTGGACCATTTGAATAGCTTGTTTTTTGTCTGCACGGGGTAAACTATAACTAGCGTATCAACCAAACAAGACCCACAGTCACACTGCCCCGTTGTGCACTCTGTGGGTGCATTTGTATGAGTGAGTGTAAATTGGCTTGAAATCTATTAAATAAACAAACGGCCAAACTCTTTGAAAATCCGGTCCATCGTGCCGTACGAAATATCTGTTGCAATTGAAAGACGAACCAAATCCGAACATAATCAAGTACAAAGCAAATACTTGCCACGATGCAACGTTCTCAGAGTTGTCCGTTGTTGGCGTTGGTGGCAATGGAGATTTTCGTTTTTCGTTGCGCCAATGTAAAGAGAAAAATACACTTTCCGCTTGAGTGTTTGGCGTCGTGGTGGTGGAAACTGGGATTTGTAGATTTGTGCCGGATTATGGCAATTGAAAATCAGCAAATTGTGAAAAACAAGAAAAAAGCAACAACAACAACATAATGTGAATCTGTTTAAGACAGCTAATAAGCTGTAACCGCTTGTTCTGTTCCAATCAAATTATTTTCTGCTCAAATGAAAAGCAAGCAAGAGAACTGTTTTACAGTTTTTATTAAGGCCTTCGGAACTATAATCTACATGGATGATTTGGTAATTGAGGCGGTCACAGTGTTGAGGAAACAGCAAAGAGGAATTTCTGAGGAGGAGTTGATTTGGGAGCAAATACAATTTTTTGCAGGTTTAAACAATATTTTTTTTCATTTTTTTGTTATATATTTATTATTTTTTTTTATTTTATTTATTTATTTATTTATTATTATTATTATTATTATTATTTTTTTTTTTTTTTTTTTTTTTGAATTCCAGGGAATTAAATTTCTGTTTTTTGAAATACCGTAAATATTACAAATTTTGGAATAATAGTATGACCAGACCAACGAGTTTTAATACACCACTAGAAAATATTAATCTTATTTTGAGCGAAACAAAAAACAAAGCCATTCGGAATGAAAGCAAACCTTGAAATCCAGAGCAGAGTTTAATTTATTTACCATGTCTTGCTTTTCCGTTATTTTTTTTTTCTTGTATATTTTCTTATTTTTTATTTTTGTTTATTGTTTTTTTTTACATTTTCTCACCTTAAATCCCCCAAAACAAACAACCTAAGAAAAACTCCCTTTTGAAAAAAAATCTAAATTCAATGAAAAACATTTTTCATTCACAGGTTTAATGCCTCGCCCAGGAGACGTAACATTTTGTTGTTGCGTTATCCATTTGCTTGGCAACCTTGAGCTGCAATTGCAAGACGAAGAATAGCTTGTTCTTTTTGTTCTCCTTCTTCTTCTCCTTCAACGAAATAAGGGGATTTGTGTGTGTGTGTCTTTCTGCTATATTGTTCCATAGAATTTGGTATTTGAATACAGTTTTGTTGTAACTGCTTCTACTTCTCGTACCCCTTGTCTGATTGCTAATTTGCGCAAAGTACCCAATTTTCAAGATTTGTGTACGTCTTGTTCGTTTGGTTCATCTGTTTATGTGGCTGCGGCAAGGTTAAGTTGGTTATGCTATTTGTCGAGTGGCAATTACTTGAGATTATGGTAAGCAGAATATAGCCAAATTTATTTTGTTGCAAAGACTCTCCAGAGTATTGAGTACATTGAATGTATGCCACGCTTTTGGGTGCTGTTCTTGTCTTGATTTGTGGCAGAAAAATTATTGGAGATGATATTGATATTGAGTGTAACACTAAGCGTAATTCAAGTTTTTAAAATTTTAAATTTTTGGTGCACTTTAAATCAAACTTTTCTCAAAAATTGTCCAAGTTTTTGTTATTATGTATGTCATAATGGCATAATTAGTAAGAAAATATTCGACTTGAAAAAGATTTGGTGCCAATTCCTTTATGATCTGGTGAAAACGTCTATCAATACCCTTTTTATTATCAGAAATCAACACTTTTTTCCATGAAAGAAATTTTAAACCATGCAATTTTCAAGGTTGGGAGTTAAATAATTTTAAGCTTCGACTCATATGAAAAATTAAAAAGTATTTTTGAAATTGCAAATTGTTCTACCCTGTTCTTATCAATGTTAAATTTTGCTACTGAACTTTGAAATGTAGTACTATATTGCATTATCAGGGAGAGATGAAAAACTACAACCAACTTCAGACTGCTATCATTTCTATGCCACTCGTCCGACATTGTTTATAAGCGTACTAAGGCATTTTGGTGAGAATTTTCCAGATAAAAGTATATTCGTGATGGAATTCAAGCAT
Organism: Musca domestica; assembly: GCF_030504385.1. Taxonomy (NCBI): domain Eukaryota; kingdom Metazoa; phylum Arthropoda; class Insecta; order Diptera; family Muscidae; genus Musca; species Musca domestica. The sequence goes on along the minus strand of NW_026712115.1, from coordinate 3,375,823 downwards.
GATAGTGTGATTTCTTTATATTTGGCGGGAAAACCAAAAGTGGTTATCGTTAGAGCACTCCAGAATTTAAATGTAAATTAATCTTTTGTGTCTCGCACCATCGCTTGATACTGGCACCGTAGCCCGACTTGAAGGAATTGGACGGAAGAAAACAGCAACATCAGTAGAAATGGTTCGAAAAGTAGAGAAGCGACTTGATTGAAACCCGCGTCGCAGTGGCCGAAAAATGGCTCGTGAGCTGAAAATATCGCAATTTTGCCTTCGGCTAATATTGAAAAATGAGCTCGAGGTAAAGCCATTGAAATTCCAAGAAGTGCAAGAACTTGCAGCGCAACAAAAAGAAAATAGATTCAAAAGAGCGAAAGAGTTGCTTCGCTTGGCCGAAAGTGGGAAACAACTAATTTGGTTTTCTCCGATGAGAAAACATTCGTTGACCAGCAGAAAACGCGATCATTTTGTTTATTTAAAAACAAAATGATCGCGTTTTCTTGCCAAAGAGGTCAGCTGAAAATGTGCACCTTCGATTGGCCACCAGAACTCAAGCGCCGGCATGGTGTGGGCCGCCATAACAGTCAATGATCGCTCTCAGCTCGTATTAATTGACCGTGGCATCAGAATAAGTGCCGAATATTATCGCGAAAATATTCTGGAGGGTGTATTAAAGCCTTGGACACGCAAACATTTTGGCCACAGACCTTGGATATTCCAACAGAACTCAGCACGCGCCACCCAAGAATGGTCACCAAAATCTCCGGATACCAATCCGTTGGACTATTGTATCTGGAGTATTTTGGAAAGCAAGGTTGGCACTAAAAAATACCAAAGTGTCGATCACCTCAAGCAAGCGCTTTGCCGGCAATGGGTCAAAATACCGCAGAGCAAAATTCGGGCAGTGTGTGACGATTTCATTGGCCATTTGAAGGCCATAATTCGTGCCAAAGGTAACCAATTCGAACAAATCTAAACTTTTTCTAAAATTTGATGCTATTTCCAATATTTATTGCTTTAATTCAATAAAATTAAAAAAAAATGTAAAAATTATGGCGTTTGACTTTGTTGCAGTTTTTTATCTCATCCTGTAGACCCTAATATAACGGCTAATTCGTTTTAAGATTTTAACAGAATTTTTAACGGATTTTTTTTTTTTGGAAATGCCAAATTCATTCCAAATGTTGGAGGGTACTTAAAGTTCGGCAGTTTTTTTATTTGTTTTTTATATCATTTCTATCTTTCTGAACAGTATTTTTTTAAATAACGTCCTACGCCGTATTCCAAAAAAGGTTGTTCCATTTAAAAATGATATTAAAACTATATCGACGCATTTATTAATATATAAATATAAATAGAAAACATACATAGCCGCTGTGGCAATAGTAAAATTGATATTATTTGACAATTTTATAATATTTTTGTCAACAGAGTCAGATTATGTTCTGTTTTCAGTTTGCGCATTTCCAAATAATTCCTATAAATAGAAATGATTTTTAATACGTTAAATGAGGAGAGTTGTATGTCATTCAAAACCTAACCCCTCTAATTACATAAATTACCAGGGAATATGACCTTGTAAATTACTAAGCATAACTTTCTCTTCTTTTGAGCTTGACTCCTACTCTATTCCCCGACAGCTATCTCTTCTTCAAATTATTTTTCAGCATGATGCATTTGTCAAATTTTCATTCACAATTCAACACAGCTAAAGACCATTCATTTCATAAAGAAACAACTCAAAACGTTGTCTTCCTAAATCACAGGAAAACTGCCAAAAGAAAATCTGACAACTGCAATAACCACTTTGAAAAAAAGCACACAAAATAGAAGCAGCATCAATTCAATTACCTTCATTTTTAGAAAAAGAAATCTAGTGCAGAGTAGGAAAAATGCCAAAGGCCACAAACAATGTTTTGTGGAAGATGGCGATGATGATGATATTCTGATGAATAAATGCTTGGATGACCAAACATCATAGTCTTCTGTGGAAATTCTATGCGGCAGCAAAGTCATGTCTATTTCTGGTGTTTGTGAAAATTCCAAAGAATTTCTTTCTTTGAAAGAAATTTGGGTAATTTGAAAGAAAATTCTGAATCAGACAAAAAAAAAAAAAAAAAAACTCGACAAGATTTTTAATTTCTGTTCGTATGGAATCTTGTTACAATTTCAATTTGTAATTAAAAAAAAAATATTTCTCAAATATGCCAACTACAATGTTAATTGCTTAAAATTATAAAAATAAAAAATTTAAATGTTATGCATAAATAAGATGTCATAAGGAGATATTTACTTATTCGATAAGGGGGATTAAAATGTATTTATTTCTTCTGAAATATTGAAAGAAAATTTAAATAGGAAATCTCTTTGATATTGTAATATGTTTTTGCTGTTGCAAAACAAAAAAAACACAAATTGGTAGAAAAGGTATTGAATTTTCAGTTTTGTAAGTAAATGTCTTAAAATGTAAATATAATTCTTATTTTATGTTTTATTCCATTTTTTCTAGGAAGACGAATACATTTTTCTTCGGTGAGTAGCAATTTTCTTAAAAATTGAGTATAAAAAGTTATCTAATTACAAAGATATATGAGAGGATTATGTTGCGTATACGTGTTGCCACAATGTATACGCCACAGGTAGCAATACAATCAATAGTATACCCTCTACTATAGTATAGTTTGTCACTCCGTTTGTAACATATCGAAATATACATTTTAGACCCCACAATGTATATATATTCTTGATCAGCATAAAATTCTATGCGATGTCCGTCCGTCTGTATTTCTATTCGTCTTTGGTAATCACTCTAGCTTCCGAACGAAATGAAGAAGGCTAATCAAATTTTACTCAAATGTATATTATGTCTGCAGGACTTTTGGTATGGAAAGTGGGTCATTTAGGGCCACGTTTTGGCATAGCCCCCATATAACGGCACTTCCCGATATTAGGTTCTTTGTTGATTTTAACGACATTATTCACCGGAATTGTTTCAAATTCGGTATTTGAAGTTTGAAATGGATACTACAGCCTATGACAGAAAATTGTCCGTGCAGGTCCTCGTCTTCGTATAGCCCCCATATAATGGTACCTTTATATATTCGGTATTTTAATGATTTTAGCGACATTATTCTCCGTAAATGTTTCAAATTTGATATTTGAAGTTCGTCAACGATACTACAGCGTATGACAGAAAATTTTCCTTGCAGGTTCAGGCCTTTGTATAGCCCCCATATAACGCTACCTCCCGATACCCGGTATTTTGATGATGTTAGCGACATAATTTGCCAGAATTATTTCAAATTTCGTATTTGAAGTACATAATGGGTACTACAGCCTATGGCAAAAATGTTCTATAGCCCCCACATAACTGAATCTCCCGATATTCGGTACTTTGATGATTTTAGCGACATTATTCGCCGGAATTATTTTAAATTTGGTATTTGAATTTCATAATGGATACTACAACCTATGACAAAAATATATTTTTGCAGGTCCACGTTTTCGTATAGCCCCCGTATAACGGTACCTCCCGATATTCAGTATTTTGATGATTTTAGCGACATTTTTCACCGGAATTGTTTCAAATTTGGTATTTGAAGTTCGTAATGGATACTACTGCCCATAAAAGAAAGTTGTCTGTGCAGGTCCACTTCTCCGTATAGCCCTCATATAACGGTACCTGTCGATATGCGGTAGTTTGATGATATTAACTACATTATTCACCATTTTTTTAAGTTTGAATATTGTAATGGCTAATAACAAATGTTGCCTATGCCGGTCCACATCGTCGTATAGACCATAATATAACAGCTACATTTGGTATTTTTAAGATTTTAACAACAATTTTAACGGATTTTATTTTAGAGCAGTATTTGGCTTGCTTGTTTGGGATACCATAGTATTTTGTTGTTGCAAAATCGTCAGGCAAAATCCCATTATTGTTGTTTTTATAAAAACAACGTTTGTTTATGAGTGGAGTACGATGGTAATGTTTACCATGGGGTAAAGAATTTTAGTTTTATGTAATTCTTTTGTTCCTCTTCTATTGAGCTTACGATCTCGTCACTTGGGTAAAAAATGTTTTTTGTCATAGAAGTTATTTTTAAAATAACTTCTGGGGAGAATATCCCAGACAAGAAACAAGGGAACTGATGAGGATTGGTGGCTCTTTCCGAAACCTAGGTATTCCCTGCCTTACCCCGTGGTAAACATTACCATCGTTCTCCACTCATAAACAAACGTTGTTTTTATAAAAACAACAATAATGGGATTTTATTTTATTTAGTTTTTTATTTTATTTTTTTTATTTATTTATTTATTTTTTTTTTTTTTTGAAAAATGCCAAATTACTTACAAATTTTGGAGGGTATTCAAAGTTCAGCCTGGCCGAACTTTCAGTTTTTACTTGTTTTTATTTCAAGTGACAACCATAGTAACAAAAACAAAAATAACATCAAACATTAGTAATGACAATAAATTTATTTCAGAGATATTCCAATGCACTAATTTCAAATATCAAGCTAATTGATAAAAATTTCAAATATCAAAAAAATTCCAATAACAACAAATTAACAATTTTCAAAAAGAAAATTAATTAAACTTTTTTAACTTCTTATGTTGTGCCAAAAGTTAGTCTTACATCCAATTTTTTATACCTCAATTTCATTCCAACAAAACACTGAAAGCCTTGAAACTTTTTCAATCTCCCGTTCTCTCTGAACAAGATATCAACTAACTATTACCTAAATGTTTTTTCCACTTTGCAACAAATTAAATTTGACTCAAACCTGAAAATTCCATTTTAGGCATTCCATCAACAAGAAGACCAAGGAAAAAAAGAAATCCAAAAATGGGTAAAAAATCAAACGAAAAAAGCCTGTCAGTGTCGTAAATTTTCCACACATTCAAAATGTTCGGGCATTCAATCTGTTTTTGCTTAGCTTTCGGAACAAAACTTTGTTTCCAATTTGCAATGTGAAAATCTAGTTTTGTTTTCTGTCATTGCACACAGACACACACGTACACAGACACAGCGAAAAGTTCTGTCTTAACGGAAACTGATTGAATACAATGTTGTGTGTATGTCTTGTTTTTTGTTGAAGGCATTTTTTGATAGCCTCCAACAAGGACTAGTGTGACGAACTACTAAATTGCTATTTTTCCAGCTTGGCGTGGCATTTGTAACTGTGAATCACGTTGATGTAAAAACGAGGGTTTTTTTTTTTTTTTTTTTTTGTCTCGGGGTTTTGTTGGGGCTTTGTTGTTAGTATTGTAACGTAAGAACAATTTATCCAAACTAAACTCAACTAAATCGTGGCAATAGAAAACAATTGCATGAGAAATTGCACACGGGATATCGAAGAGGCAAAAAGTATATAAATGGATGGAACAAGGTATGGCAATACAAATTGCTACAAATTTAGAATAAGGGCACTTTTCGAACCAGATTAAATCGGAAAAAAACAAGGCAATTGGCAGTGTAAATGAAATTGAGCCAGGAAAATTGATTTAGGGTACCCTACGGATTTTTACAGGCGGAAAAACAGTACGAAATGTACAGGGAGAATTAAAAACAACTGCAACTAAGTTAAACGCCATAATTTTTACATTTTTTTGAATGAAAGCAAAAATTGTCGGAAATAGCATCAAATTTTAGAATAAGTTTAGATTTGATCGAATTGGTAACCTTTTGGCACAATTATCACCTTCACACGGCAAATGAAACCGAAGCACTTGCTTGAGGTGATCGAAACTTTAGTGTTTTTTATTTCTAACCTTGCTTTCCAAAATACTGCAGACAACGGATTGGTATTCGGAGATTTTGGTGGCCATTGTGCGCTTGAAATGAAGCGAGGAACCTCATTTTATTGCCATTCTTTGATGGCGCGTTCTGAGGGTGATGGTGCTGAGTCCTGTTGAAATGCCCAAGGTCTTCAGCCAAAAATTTGCGTGCCCAAGGCTTTAATACACTCACCAGAATATTTTCGCGAAAATATTTGGCATTTATTCTGATACCACGGTCGATTAATACGAGCGGAGAGCGACCATCGGCTGTTATGGCGGCCCACACGATCACCATGGCCGACTCTTGAGTACTGATGGCCAATCGAAGGTGTACATTTTCAGCTGACCTCTTTGGTAAGTAAACACGATCATTTTGTTTGTTTACAAACTGATGGGCTGTTTTCCCATCGGAGAAAACCAAATTCGGCAGTTCGCCACTTTCGGCCAAGCAAAAAAGTTCTTTTGAGTCTATTTTCTTTCTGTTGCGGTGTAAAATCTTGCACGTTTTGGAATTTCAATGGCTTTACCCCGAGCTCATTTTTCAATATTTGTCGAATGGAATATTGCGATATGTTCAGCACACTACCATTTTTCGGCCAATGCGACGCGGGTTTCGATCAAGTCGCTTCTTTACTTTTCGAACCATTTCTGCTGATGTTGTTGTTTTCTTCCGGCCACTTCCTTAACGTCGGACTACGCTACCAGTATCACGGTAACGAGCGATGGTACGAGACACAAAAGATTTATTCCCATTTAAATGCTGAAGTGCTTGTGGTTTTCCAGACAAATATAAAGAAATCGCACTATCACGCTTGAATTCCATCACGAATAACTTTTTTCTGGAAAATTCTCACTTAAATGTCGTTTGTGGTGCCAAAATTCCGCACGTATTCTCTCTTTTTATGAGTTCAAATAGGCATTTCCAACACGCCTCCTTATCTAAACGCTTTCACCAAATTCCGTATCACTAAGCACTAAATGATCACTTTATTGTAAGAATTACCAAATTTACCTACTCATCTAAACGCATAGAGATCCTAATACCAAAGTCCATAATTCCAATTCTATTCCTATACTATAGGTCAAATTTTGTACCATTTCGTACGTATATTCTATGAATTTCTACAGCAAACATTAATATTCCAGCTTTGATCATACATTCACCCAATACCAAATTTAATGCCATTTAGTACTTTTCGTAAAATATAGGACCCATTTTCAAACCACCACCAAATCTCAAACACAGATATCATCAGTAATTTAATGATAACATTTCTGAATTCTATCTTTATCCCTTCACTCAATATCAAATAAAGTACTATTCGGTACATTTCGTACAATTGTGATACATGTTTCAGGAACCAGCTGCAGACTAAAAATTAACATAGCGACGACAATAACAAATTGCAGATTTCAAGCACTATACAATGTCAAATTGTACCAGTTATAGTACTATTTAGTACTTCTCGTGCACTTGTAGTACACATTTCAAAAACAACCTCTTTTTCAGCAAACCTACAACCAACAGGCACCCTAATACCTATATTACAAATAACCAGCCTCTGTTCAACCAAAATTGAATTGCACCAAATTTAGTACAGTTCTTGTAGTTAGTATACACTTCGGAAATTACAAATTTCCTGTTTTAACTCTTCCCCCAAATACCAAATTAAATATTTTGTGTTCTCGTTCTTTTTAGGAAATATTTCAATATTCCCCGCTAAGTATAAACCAAAATGCACATATGGTGATTATAATGCCAAATTATAGATTTCCAACTCAATTTCCTACCCAAATACCAAGTTTAGCACCATTTAGTACTTTTTAGTACGTATTTCCACAACCTCCTCGAAATCTCAACACTACACACTAACAGTGATCGTAATACAAAATTTCCGATTTCAAGCAGTATCCGTTCACGTTACACTAAATTTAGTAATTTTCGTGCTCAAAAGTATTGCGAAAACCCCCTCCACACAACAATCATACACTCCCACAGGATTGCAGCTCTATCGGTTCCCTCCAAACCCAAATTGTACCAAAGTTAGTACATTTTAGTACATATAACAACAAATTACCAAAACTACCTCCATATCGCAATCCTACACTTCAACAGCAATCTTATTTCTAATAGTAATTATACCCTCAGCCATATGGCTTCAGAGGGTATATATCATTTGATACGGTCAAAACGTGCCTAGTCGAAATAAGGGTTTTAGACCCTAGGTCTCTTTGGACCAAATCCGTTTCAGAACATTTGGAGTCGATCTACCGATGTCCGTCCGTCCGTCTGTCTGTCCGTCTGTCTGTCTGTCTGGCTTGCTGGTGCGCACGATAACTCTCGAAGGAAGTATCTGATTTGATCCAAACTTGGTACATCGTACTATTTTTGTCAAACTTAGATCGAGTTCGTAGATGGGCGATATCGGTCCACTCCTTCTGGTACCTCCCACACAAAATGTCAAAATTTTCAAAGAAACGAATTTATTGCACAGAAAGAGAAAGGATAATCCGATTTTGCTCGAACTTTGCGAATTCTTATATTTTCATCAGTGCTAGGTTAGGTGTGAAAATGGACAATATCGGTCCACTCCATCAAGTACCTCCCCCACAAATGGTCAAAATTTTGAATAATTACAACTCTTATTAAATGTGATTTAAGAGTCCGATAGTCTTTAAATTTCACACATCCCATTAATTTTATTAGACCAAGGCCTGGAGTGAAAATGGAATGTATCGGAACACTCCTTCTGGTACCTCCCCCCAAAAGGTAGAAATTTTCAAAAAATATTTTCTGCACAGAAAGAGAAACGACAATCCGATTTTGCTCGAACTTTGCAAATCCTAATATTTTCATCAGTGCTATGTCATGTGCGAAAATGGACAATATCGGTCCACCCCATCAAGTACCTCCCCCACAAAGGTTAAAATTTTTGAATAATTAATACTCTTATAAAATGTGATGTAAGAGTCCGATTGTCTTCAAATTTCACATATCCCAATATTTTTATTAACCTAAGGTCTGGTGTTAAGAGTCCATTCGGTCCATTCCTTTTGGTACCTCCCCCACAAAAGGTCGAAATTTTCAAAAAAAAAATATATATATATAATATATTTTTTGCACAAAAAGTGAAACGATTATCCGATTTTGCTCTAACTTTGCAAATCCAAATATTCGTGTCAGTCCTAGGTCAGGTGCTAAAATGAATAGTATCGGTCCACTCCATCAAGTACCTCCCCCACAAAGGGTCAACATTTTGAATAATTATAACTCTTAAGAAATGTGATGTAAGGATCCGAACCTCTTCAAATTTCACACATTCCAATATTTTTATAAACCCAAGATCTGGTGTTGACATGGAGTGTATCGGTCCACTCCTTCTGGTACCTCCCCCACAAAGTGTCGAAATTTTGAATATCCATAAAGCTTATAAAACGCCAAATTAACATCCGATTCTATTTAGACTTGGCACATCTCAATATTTCCATCAACACAAGATCTGTTATAAAGGTGGTATAGATCGAACCATTTCTTCTGGTACCTCCCCCATACATAGGGTTCAAGATTTTGAAAAACAAAACGCTCAAATAAAGCAAAATAAGCAAATACAAATATTTTTGTCAACACAAGATCTGTTGTGAAGTTCATATATATCTGCGAACCCCTTCCGGTACCTCACCCACAAAGGGTCACAATTTTCAATAATTTTATCTGTCATAACTTTCGAAACAATTTAGCAATTCTTTACTACTTGCTATGCTCAAATATTTCTCTCAATAAGAAGCCTGATATGCATATGAAATTTATCGGAATTTATGATTTCGCATAAAATTGGAAATAAATATCCTTTCTTGTAATTTTGCCCAATATTTCGCTCAATATTTTTTTATTTGTATCAGATGAAGTATAAAAATGGAATATTTCGGTAGACTCTATCTGGTACATCACGCACATTTTAACATTTTCTAAAAAAAATTATTACATATCTCATATAAAGTGAAGGAGTGTGTCGATATAATCCATACCAGTAACGTCGGAATATTTATATCATATTTTTGGGTCCGATACGAAATGGACAATATTGGTCCATTTCTTCGGAACCTGCTCCATAGAGGGCCAAACGTTTGAATAATTGTAACGCTAGTCAAATATATTTCGACTATTTAATCGAACATAGGCTGAGGGTATATATCTGTCGGTAATACCGACTGATACTTTTTAACTTGTTTTGTTTCTAAATTTCAGAACTTCAATTCTAATGATTCTCCCAAAATTTAAATTGTGCCAAGTTTCGAAACTTATGTGTACTAAATGAGTACGAATTTCCAAAACTACCTACATACCTCAGACCTACGATGCAATAGCCATCTTATTCCCAAATGTCAACATTCCAGCTCTATCGGTTTAACCAAATCGAAATCGTACAGATCGAATTTGAAATTAGTACGTCTTAGTATTTTATTTACAAATTCGAAAACTACCTTCACATTCCATTAAGGTTAATTTCAAATTTCAGCATTCCAGCTCCATCCGGCCCACCACATTCAAATTGAACCAAATTTAGTACGGCCTTTCCAAATTTAAGGTTTTAGCCCCAACCTTTCACATGATACGAAATGGTACCAAATGTAATACTTTTAGTACCGCTCTAGTACGAATTTCCTAAAACCCAACCTTATCTGACACCTTCGGATCAAGAGTGATACCCACCCAAAATTTCAATTCTAGCTTCAGCTGTTCGCCTCGGAGTACTACAACCTATGGCAAAAAAATACCTATAGCCCCCATATGACGGTACCTCCCGATACTCGGTATTTTCATGATTTTGAATGTTTCAAATTTCGTAAAAATTTCATAAGCAGATCCTCGTCTTCGTATAGTCCCCATGTAACAGTTGTCATTCGAGTGGTAATTTTCGGATTTTTTTTTTTTTTTTTTTTTTTTTTTTTTGAAATTGTTCAAGTTCAAGAATTAAAAGATCGACCCGGCCGAACTTAGCTACTTTTTTACTAATTCCTATCTTGAAGCTTGACATTTATTCGTTGTCATTTTTGCATTCAGAATATTCGATACAATGCCCCTATTTCCCATATTTTCATATAAATATATACCTACAGATTTTCGTTATTAAAATAGTCTTGGCATTTCAAGTTCCAGGGAAGATAATTATTGTAGGGAATGTTTTTCCGGTATACTGAAACCTATAACGCTCAGTGCCAATTTTTTTTACAAAATATTCAACCTGCATTAATCTCCGTGTCTACTTTTTTATCAAAAAGTTACAGAGTCTTTTTGTGGCTTAGCAAGTTATAAAACAGTTTTAATTTAAAACTAAAAATTATATATTTTATTTCCATTTTTTAATATTCATTTTGTTTCTAGTTTTTTTTTTATCTTCCCAATAAACTTTGGATTTTAATTTCAATTTAAAACTAAATGGAAAAAAAAAACTTTTCACCAAAAAACATTTAGTTTTACTTTTAATTGTTGACCATAAAACCAAGAAAAATAGTTCTGCACAAAAAGTAAGGCAGCACGTTTTCAACTCTCAACTTCTCAACACTAGCAAAACTGTGCACATTTTCATGCCACAAAATTCTCCTCTCTCTCTCACACACACTGAAATGTGTCTCCTTTCTAGGAAGAGAAACCCCCCCAAAAAAAATTAAACCATATTGTTCATTTGATTTTATTATCATTTGGGTTGTGAGTAATAAGAATAACAACAACAGCAGCACACAGCAGATGTGTTTCATGTCCTACTCCATTCATGCTTTTGTGGGAGACTGCCAATCCTTTTGCCCGAAAAAATTTCCCAAAAACTATTTTGTGTATGTGTCTGTGTGTATGCTTATTTTTATTTATTATTATTCCTTTTGGTTTATTTGTTCATAGTCCAAGAGCTATAGTCAAATTGCTAGTAAGTTCTTTACATTGGGTAAAATAATTTTTACTGTTTTGCTGTTGTTGTTGTTGTCCTGGAGTTTTTGTAATACCAATTGTTTCCTAAATTTGTTTGGCACATTTCAGTTTTACATGTAACTCAAACCCGGAGGGTGCCACTCAGAATCACTGAAACTGGTTAACCACAACAATTCCAAGTTGAATTTGTTCTCCGTTTTTATTCAATTTCCATATAAATTTGATTGGGTTTTGCGAGTTTTTTTTTCTCTGTTGTTTCTAAGCAGATCAGCACTAAACCAGTTGGAAGTTGAAAGTTATGTGGTTGCCATTGTTACCCCATTCAGTTAGCAGTTCTATTGATTTTGTGTTAGAAGCTTATGTTTTCCCTCCCAAAAAAAAAAAAATTAGAAAAAAATATATTGTTAATTAACTTAAGTGGTCTGGATGGATGAGAGAGGGAAAGTTTTCTTTTATAACGAAAATTGCTTTAAAATACCAAAAGGAATTTTAAATTGTAAATGTTTGGAAAAAGTTTTTGTTTTCCAATAAAAATATTAATACATTATGAAGGATAAGAAAAAAAATCCCAAGGGCTTGCAGGATTCAGATGGCTGAACACAAGCCGAATCAGCAAATTTTTTTTTATGAAACAGAAGTTCTAATAGGTATAAAATATGGTAACAATTGTATTGGGTGTACAGATAAAGCAAGAATTCTAACATTAGGAATAAGCGCGAACTACACAGTTTTCACATGTAACCCGGAACATTTTAGTATTAATTCGTAACATTTCATTTGTAATGCTAATTGAAATTTCAGTGTCTGTCTGTTGGAATAACGCTATCTTTCGAACGAATTGAGATAGAAGGCTAAAATTTTGCACACATGTTAAATTTGCCAGTAGGTTTTTTAAGTTAGTAAATGGGCGATATATTCGGTATTTTGATGATTTTAGCGACATGATTCACCATAATTATTTCTAATTTGGTGCTTGAAGTCCGTATTGAATACTACAGCCTAAGACAGAAAATTGTCTTTGCAGGTCCTCGTCTTCATATAGCCCCCATAGACCCCCATCGCTTCTCATATATCTATTGCTCAGATACATTTTTATACCCTCCACCATACATAGCATGGAGGGTATCATATCAAAATATGATGATTTTAGCCAGATTTTTCAACGGAATTGGCTGAAATTCTATACAAGGAGGTTTTTGTGAGCACTTTGCCCCCTGACAGAGAATTCTCTTTATAGGTTAACGATATCGTATATCCCTCATATATCGGCACCTTCCGATATTAGGTATTTTAAAGATTTTATTTGAATATTTAATGGATTTTATTTTATTTTTAGTTATTTTTTGAAAATTTTTTAATTCGTTTTAAATGGTGGAGGGTATTCAAATTTCGGCCCGGCCGAACTTACTGCTTTTTTACTTGTTTAATATAATACATCTGGAGGTCATATCATGAAATCTTATTTGATATGAGAGGTACCAATGCCAAATTCCACATTTGGTGGAGATTAATTTTGAGTTGGATATACCTCGCGTATGTTAGTTCCATCTGATTCCACATAAGTTCCCAAAATAATACGGGTAGCTCTACTAAATATTGATAGTGATGTAGGGTAACAGCCCCTTTTTGACTCCCATTACTAGCTATATTAGGTACAGGGTTCGTTTCTCGTTCTCAATGTGTTGGTTAATCCGCTCCATTATTGTTTCCACAAATGAGTTCCACTGTGACCTGACCCTTACCCTGTCACTAGTGTAAAATTTGTACTGACCTCCTACCCTAAGCCATGAAAGGGTTATCCAAAACAACCAAACAATCTTAAATAAAAAGTTAGAAATATTTACTATTAAGGGTTCTTTGTATAATATTTTTAAAATATTTGATTGTTATAGCTCCGATATGCTTTAATGTTACTAGTTCTTCAAACAATACTCCTTAATACTCAATCCAGCTCTGAAAACCCTTTCTAACACGTTGTTACATTTGCAGCCATATACTCTTAAAAATGAAACAACCTTTTTTGTATAAATATCACGTACATTTTCTGTAACTCACTTAACACAACCCTTCACTGTACTTACCTCATACTAAACATCTCTCTTTCTCTCGTGGCATTAAAGAGAGGGAGAGCTCAACAAATAATAATTGCATAATGCAATAAAATCCATCAAGATCCAACTGACTTAGTACTTGAATTGTCCCTCATTTCTTTTCTAAATCCTTTAAATGTCAAAGAATGTGCCAAGAAGACGTAGCTGTCCATGAGCATGAGAGATTTGACACTTCAGCAATGTATACTCCATCTCAGAATAGCATAGACAACAGTAAATGAAAAAACAGAGACCTCAAATCATATTTGTATAGATATGTGTGTGTGTGTGTGTCAAGCTACAAAATACAATACAACCCTGAACAACTGGGGTCCATGGCTTGTCATTTGAATGTAACGACAAGTGCTATATTAAAGGGTTAAACACACACTCAAAATGACAGACATTGAGATATTACGTACATATGTATATATATACATATACATATATACAAATGTATGGTCTTGTAACTCTTATGATAAATGCATATACATGGCCAAGTTGTAACATGGCTCAAAGTGGCTATATGTTGTGCTGATGCTCAAAAATATAATGGCTTGCTTATTTGCTGTTGTGTGTGTGTGTTTTTGTACATAAAGAGCTATGAGTAAATCCAATTTGGCATAATATTTGTTAACTCTTTCACATATATTCATACATACATAAAACACAATGTGTCCATTGTCTGTCATTATCAATGTAACGGCATCATCATCATCAGCAGCATCATTCAGACAGTGACCGTACTCAAGTATTGCCTCTTGAAGGACTCTCCATTACACTTCAGAGAGCAGACAGACACACAAAAAGCCTTAGCCCAAAAAGGACATTAAATTGTTACCAACAAAGGACATGCCATTGAAAAATATGAAATGAAAATAAATTGGCTTTAATTTCTCTTGTTTTGTTGCAATATGTCTCAAGTCTCCCAGTCTGGCTTATGCGACGGCACAAAATGAAATAAAACAAAATAAGGAAATTAAAAAATTCGAAAAAAATCTCCTCAATCCACAGCCTAATAATATCTAATTACAACACATACATACACACACCTGATGTTTTTTATGAAAAACGAGAGAAACTCATGGTCTCAGATTATTTATTATTGCCCTCAAGGCAGATATCTCCCATACCATTTGTCATCAAAGAGAATAATGAATTTTATGAGGCAACCATAAAGTGTCTATCATCTTTAGGAAAACAACATCTTTGACGCGGTTTGCCTCACCAGTATCATCATAAGCTTCATCTTTTCCTTGCCACCAAAGCAGAAACCACATCCTTGGAACCATAACATATTTTCCTCATCTAATTACCAACACTTGTTTATGGTTTCAATATGCTAACATTGTTGTTGCTATTTTGTTTGGGATGAGAAATTTGATAGCACGGTCGTTCCAGCAAAATCTCACCCCAGGGTAAAATCGTCGTCAGCGTTTTAGTTTCTGTGTTATTTTCTTCCATTTTTTCGTAATAAGCAATATTTTGTCGTTTCTAATTTTATAGGTGGCAGTTATTCCTGATTTATGCTGGGGAATAAGAAAACAGCTGAAACTGCTAAAAATTTAATTTTTCAGAATAGGTTTGGAGTATTTTTTTTAATATTTATTGTTTAATAATTTAAACAAGCTTTAAGTTCGAACGGGCGGAACTTTTTGTACCTTTCTGTACCACTATGTTCACCACAGTACAATGAAATAGTGCAAAGAATAAAATACTTAAACTTCGAACATCAATCCATTTTAATTAAAATAAACCAGTAAAGAAAGTCTAAAAGCCGGCGGGACGACCCCTTTGCATAATTAGTAAAGCTTCATATAAAAAATAAAAATATAACAAATCGGAATAACAATATATAGTGTCACATGAAAAAACTGCAACGAATTTCAAACTGCGGTCATTTCTAAGCCCCTCGTCCGACAGCTGTTAAAATTATTCCAGTAACTGCTCATTATATTGTTTACAAGCGTACAAAAGCATTTTGGTGAGAATTTTCCAGAAAAAAACGTTATTCGTGATGGAATTCATGCGTGATAGTATAATTTCTTTATATTTGACTGGAAAACCGTAAGTGGCTATCGTTAGAGAAACTACAGCATTTAAATGTGATTAAATCATTTATGTCTCGTACCATCGCTCGTTACCGTGATACTAGTAGCATAGCCCGACGTCAAGGAAGTGGACGGAAAAAACAGCAACATCAGCAGAAATGGTTCGAAAAGTAAAGACCGAAAAATGGCAAATATTGAAAAATGAGCTCGAGGTAAAGCCATTGAAATGCTAAAAAGTGCAAGAACTTATACTGCAACAGAAAGAAAATAGACTTAAAAGAGCTAAAGAGTTGCTTCACTTGGCCGAAAGTGGTGAACTGCCGAATTTCGGTTTCTCCGATGAGAAAACATTCGTTGTCCAGCAGTTTGTAAACAAGCAAAATGATCTTGTTTACTTGCCACGGAAATGTGCAGCTGAAAATGTGCACCTTCGGTTGGCCACAAGAACTCAAGCGCCGGCCATGGTGGTGGTGTGGGCCGCCATAACAGCCGATGGTCGCTCTTCGTATTAATCGACCGTGGCATCAGAATAAATGCCGAATATTGTCGCGAAAATATTATGGAGGGTGTATTAAAGACTTGGGCACGCAAACATTTTGGTCGCAAAACTTGGACATTCCAACAGGAGTCAGCATCATCGCTCTCAACAAGCGCCACCCTAGAACGATTATAAAATGAGGTTCCTCGCTTCATTTCCAGCGCACAATGGCCACCAAAATCTCCGGATACCAATCCGTTGGACTATTGTGTATGGAGATTTTTGGAAAGCAAGATTAGAACTAAAAAATACCAAAGTCTCGATCTCCTCAAGCAAGCGCTTCGCCGGGAATGGGCCGAAGCACTGCAACATTCGGGCAGCGTGTGACATTTTCATTAGCCGTTTGAAGGCTACAATTCGTGCCAAAGGTGACCAATTCGAACAAATCTAAAGTTATTCTAAAATTTGATGCTATCTCCGACATTTTTTGCTTCCATTCAATACAATTGAAAAAAAAGTAAAATTATGGCCTTTGACATACTTGCTCCATTTGGCCATATGCGAGGTATATCCAAATCTGAACCGATCTCGATAAAATTTTCCCAAATGTCGTTGTTACACAGTGCGTACTACGGCTGCGGAGGACAAATGTATAACATCGGATGAACAATATATATGGGAGCTAAAGCTATATCTGAACCGATTTTGATCAAATTTGACACACTTATTTCCAGGCTTAATTTGGTCGTATATGCAAAGTTCCATGCTATTTGGGATGATATTACAAATTTTGTGCACAATAAAAGGCCAATTGGATGAAGGTATATATGGGAGCTACATCTAAATTTAGAGCTATTATATCCAATAGGGTTCGTCCTTGGGCTAACAAATGTCTTATGCAAAATTTCATCTGGATCGGACAATAAATGCGTGCTTTGTTTACAGAAATACATGGACAGACAGACGGACGAGCTGACAGACGGACGGCAAAAATGCATAAATCGACTCAGAATGTGATTCTATGCAGATCATCAAAAGGAACTATGGCTCTATCTCGTTTCCTTTTGCCTGTTACAAACAAATGCACAAAGACAAATAAAAGTAACCAAAATAGCGAAACCCATATTATCATTTAATTTGGTTGGAAACTGTCGATGAAACCTAAAAAATACTGAAAATCTGGAGGCACCGTTAAATGGGAGCCATACCGTTAATGGACCTGAATCAAACAAAAAAGCAAAGAAAAGACTTACCGAGAATCCCAATTGTCAAGTTTCAGCTAATTTGGTTGGAAATTGTGGCAGAAACCTTGAAAATACCGAAAATCTGGAGGTCCCTTTACATGGGGACGATGCCAATTAGTGGCCCTGAATATAACATTTTTGCAGGGAGAGAACCAAGAACCCCAATATTCGAATTTCACCCTATTTGGTTGGCAATTATGGCAGAAACCTTAAAAATATCAAAATCAGGAGGTATCCTTACATGGGGGCTACATCAAGTAACAAATATTTTTGCAAGGTGATAAAAGACCTTCCATGAACCCCATCTGTCAAGTTTCAGCTAATTTGGTTAGAAATTGTGGCAAAACCTTCAAAATACCGAAAATCTATGTGGGGGGCAATACTGAAACTTGGGCCCATATATGATCATTTTCAATTTCAAGCAACCTGTATATAGAACAAGTTTGGCCGAGCCGAACTTTTAATACAATAAAAATAATGATAATTTCAAAAAAAAAAAAAAAATTCTTTGAAAATTCTGTTAAAATCTTAAAAATACCGAATGTAGCCGTATCTTATATATTCAAATGCGAAACTTGAAAAACAAAATTCGGTGAATAATATCGCTAAAATCATGAAAATACCGAATATAGAGAGGTACCGTTATATATGGGTTACGATGACATGGACATGCATAAACAATTTTCTGTCTTAGGCTGTAGTATCCATTAGGAACTTCAAATACCAAACTTGAAACAATTCCGATGAATAATGTCTCTAAAATCATTAAAATACCGAATATCGGGAGTTACCGTTATATGAGGGCTATACGAAGAAGTGCACCTTCACAGACAATTTTGTGTCATAAGCTGTAATATCCATTACGAGCTTCAAATACCAAATTTGAAAAATTTGAATCACCTAAATACCGAAAATATGGCGGTACCGTTATATGGGGGCCATACCAAAACGTGGACCATTTTCAATATCAAAAGTTCCGCATGCATAATATACATTTGGGAAAAATTGTATCAACCCATTTTATTTAGTTCGGAAGCTAGAGTGATTTCCACAGACGGGCGGACATCGCAAAATCGACATAGAATTTTATGCTGATCAAGAATATATATATACTTTGTGGGGTCTAAAATTTGTATTTCGAGGTGTTCCAAACGGAATGAAGAAGTTCATATACCCTCCATTGTATGGTGGAGAGTATAAAAAAATTAAACCCAACTTTATGACTCTAATATTCTCTTAAAGATCTACTTAATAGCATAAAAAGTCTCTTAGAAATTCTTAAAAGCCCTAAAATGATTCTTTTTGTTTTCCTTATCCCCTTTTTGTTATATGTGTTCCCTTTTTGCTTTTCCCAGATAAAGATTTTAGAAATCAACAAATTTTTAATCAATTATCATTGAAAGTATCAAGACCACATTCCCCTAAATGGCCCAGTTTTTCCACTCCACTTTTCAAGTACACCCCGCTTTCCCTTTCTTCAAATTAGAGAGTGGGAGAAAGAAAAACTCATTTCTTTTGCACGTCTTCTTGCATACCAATTCTCAAAAGAAAATTATATTAGATTATTTTTGCTGCATCAGCAGAAAAATAAAGTCATGACTGCATTATCGAGGGGGTGAGGATGAGGGAGAGAATGAAAAAGAAACACAGTTACCAAAAGCGGAAAAGTATATAAAATTATTTAATTTGCCATAAAAAATGGAGAAAATGATGAGCAAAAAGAAAAATGAGGAGCAGAAGACATGAAACTCTGCCATCATAAATACTTTTTGTCGAAGCGGGATTTTTACCGCCACTCCGCCAACACTTGGCTAAGTTCTGATTGGATGCGAAGTGTTGACCATCAAGTCAACACAACATAAGACGGGCAAACAATTTAAGCACGATGAGGGGGTGTCATATAACACCGAACGAAAAAAAGCAACTATGTGGTGCAGTTTTTATAACTTTTTTTCAGTATTTTGCAAGTTTAGCGTTTTTTTTTTCACTTTTTTTTTTTTGCTTCTCCATTTCTTATGCCACGTACTACACCTTTAAGTGTTGGGTAATGAAAGTTATCACGGTGTTGGTGAGTTAGTTTTTCTTGAAGAAAATCACGTCCGAAGAAAATTGTTTTGTTTGCCACGTTTTCGAAAAGGTTTAGTTTGTATTTTTATTATCCTTGCTTGCTTGCTTGTTATCCCCCAACGACCCTCTGGCCATTTTGTGGAGAAAGAAAAATGGGAAAAAAGAAAGAAGGGTATTGCAATTCTAAGTAATCGAAATTCTTATTAAATGCTCGTTAGAAAGTTAAATCAACTTTGTCATAATATCGGCAATAAAAAAAACAAATATATCCCTTTCTGGAATAGAAAAATCGAATGGGAAAATAAAGTTGCTCGATTTCTTCCACAAATGTGTGTGTGAATATGCAATTGTATTGGCATTTCAATTATCTGCATTTTAATGAACTTTTATGCGGCTTAATTAAAACATTAATCATCTGACAAGAATGTAGCACAGATTTTCATAAATATTTCACACTTTCGTACCCTTCAATTCGCACTCCAATTCAATTTATATTTAATCCCTTTCAATGAATTCCAACTAATGCTTCAATTCTGCTGTTAATTTTAGAATTGAAATTTTAATTAACGCTAATTAATCTGCAGTTGATTGGTACTTTTGAAATTACTATGAAGTCGACTGTAATCGACAGTTGAAACCACACGAAGGTGAAAGTGGATATCTGCTATGCAATAAATGTTAAATTTTTACACCAAGCTTGGAGTAAGAAAATCCCCACTCTGTATCAACGGTGCGTATACGTGATGTCATGAAGTATACGCACCCATGCATATGTAAATGGATATATTGTTTGATTTTATGGAAGGCGTTGATGTGTAAAAATATGATATTACAGAGTCAAGTAATTGAGAGCAGATAAATTTACCTAGAATTGGGAACGTAAGTGGGTTACAATTTTAAACCCGAATTTTTTGTTTAATTAAAAAAAAAATTATATGTAGTCATTTCAGACGCATAATTACGGTTTTTATGTTAACATGCCTCTACTGTAAAAAGTGCCTCCACAAACTCCACTACAAAAATTCTTAAATATTTAAAACTATGGCTCATATAGTCTTTCGCAAAATTCTTTTAATAAACAAAGATGACTAAAAAAACATTCCTTGGAAATCCATAAATATATGTGCGATAGTCCTTCTAAATATTAAAAAAAAAAAAAATAATCTATAATATTCCTAAAAAATTTTTAGATCCTTAAATTTATGATATTGCCCCAATTTCCTATAAATCAAAAATTCACAGTAATGGCTATAAAATCTCCTTGAACCTTCCTTTTTAAAATCCTCGACAAAGGCCATAATTTCATTACAAAAATCCAGACTGTGTATGTAAGCCATCCTTTCAAGATAGTCCTTCTTCTTTTAATCTACGATTCAGATTCTGATAATATTACCAAAAAATAATCATACAATGAAGAGTATATTAAATTTGTCTTTCCGTTAACAAGTCCTCCAAAATTTCGTCGGAAACTCCATAAAAGTACATACAGGGTGAGACGAAAAAACTGTCAACAACTTCAGATTGCTGCCACTCGTCCTACAGCTGTTAAAATTATTCCAGTGAGAGCTCATTATTGTTGTTTACAAGCTTACAAAAGCATTTTGGTGAGAATTTTCCAAAAAAAAGTTATTTGTGATGAAATTCAAGGGTGATAGTGTGATTTCTTTATATTTGGCTGGAAAACCACAAGTGGCTATCGTTAGAGGACTCCAGCATTTAAATGTGAATAAATCTTTTGTGTCTTGTACCACCACTCGTTACCGAGATATTGGTAGCGTAACCCAACGTCAAAGAAGTAGACGGAATAAAACAGCAACATCAGCAGCAATGGTTCGAAAAGTAGCGAAGCGACTTGATTGAAATCCACGTCGCAGTGGCCGAAAAATGGCTCGTGAGCTGAACATATCGCAATACTTCATTTGGCAAATATTGAAAAATTAGCTCGTGGTAAAGCCATTGAAATTTCAAAATCATCAAGAACTTACACCGCAACAGAAAGAAAATAAACTCAAAAGAGCTAAAGAGTTGCTTCGTTTGGCCGAAAATGGGGAACCGCCGAATTTGGTTTTCTCCGATGAGAAAACATTTGTTGTCCAGCAGTTTGTCAAGAAACAAACTGATCGTGTTTACTTGCCAAAGAGGTCAGCTGAAAATGTGCACCTTCGGTTGGCCACCAGAACTCAAGCGTCGGCCATGGTGATGGTGAGGGCCGGCAAAACAGCCGATGGTCGCTCTCCGCCCGTATTAATCAACCGTGACATCTGAATAAATGCCGAAAATTATCTGGAGGGTGTATTAAACCCTCGGGCACGCAAACATTTTGGCCGCAGACCTTAGGTATTCCAACAGGACTCAGCACCATCGCACTCAGCACGCGCTACCCAAGAATGGTTACAATATTAGGTTTCTCGCTTCTTTTCTAGCCCACAATGGCACCAAAATATCCGGATACCAATCCGTTGGACTATTGTGTCTAGATGCTTTGGAAAGCAAGGTTGGCACTAAAAAATACCAAAGTGTCGATCGTCGGGAATGGTCCAAAATACCGCAGAGCAAAATTCGGGCAGCATGTGACGGTTTCATTGGCCGTTTGAAGGCCATAATTCGTGCCAAAAGTGACCAATTCGAAGAAATCTAAACTTATTCTAAAATTTTATGCTATATCCGGCATTTTTTGATTTTATTTTATTAGGCTTTGATATTCCTTCAAATTATGCTTTTGAAAACGTAAAGAAAATTATAGTTTGAAAAAAACTTGAATTATCCTTCCATTTGCTTCCGCTAGTATTTTCTATCAAATCAGAGGGGCATAGTTTAAATTGGAATGTATTTTGGAAATATCAGATTTCAAGAATCTTTGAAAGAATATTTTCTAGTTAGTCCTCGTTTCCATATAAAGAGTTGGCATATAACGTATTACGGAAGTACGATTCTACAAAACCACATTGGTATTTATCATTTTTATCAAAATCAAATACATTGCATAGTTCCATAAACAACAAATATTTCACTAAAACTCTACATAATAATATACTCCATATAATATACAAAACTTCTTTATTAACTTAAATCCACAAACCAATTGTTTACCATTCAAATTTAAAGTCTTAAACCAAGTGCACACACACACAGATACACATACCTGATAAAAATGCAAATATACTCACATTTCTAATGGTTTTGTTTTACCTTCTTCATTCTTTCAGTTTATTATAACCCAGCCACAATGATGTTCCACAACTATAACAATGAAATGAATTTAATTATCAGCAACAACAACAACTACTACTCAGCCACTCTACAGGAAGAGGTAAGCAATACTAATAATAATAATGGGAAAAAACCACATAAAAAACAGCAGATGCGTAGAAGTTAAAAATAGAAGAAAAACTTTGCTTCTCTATTAAAACAATCACAAATGGGGGAAAGAAGGAAGCTATGGTACAATAATAACAACAAGAAAAAGGTACAACTGACAAGACTTCAATGTGGTTGTTGAGCACATAACAATATCCGATCTAAGGTTGTTGTAGCATCCTTTTTCATTAGAATATGTTTTACTTCCTTAAAGAAGGACTATTACAATAGAGTAGGTAGGATTAACACAATCTGGGTAATTGCTGTAGGAAAGCCAAATACACATTTTGAAAACTAAAAGGTTTTCTATTAAAAAAGAAAGTTTTTGTTTATAATAACTAGAACAACATGGCTTTTTAAGTATCTTCCCTATTCGATTAGAAAGACATGAAGAATGAGAAAAGTTCGAAAGGCATCATTTAACTGCAAACTTAGAGAGAAATTCTATATTCCAAACATACGCATTTGCTTATTTTGACCCGTATGGTAATCCATTCCTTGCCAAAATGCAAGGTTTTCACTGTTAGAACCTCCGAAACAAATTGTTTACTGGCAATCCGATTAAAATTGCAACCCGTAGCCTTATTACAAGGAAGGACGCACAAAGGTTGACCGACTCAACTCATGGTGATATCTTGTCGCCAATACAAAGTCTACTGTAAGACTATTACCACATAGATCTTATCGCAGACATTGGCAAAATTGATTTGACGTAAGGGTTTATGACGAATTGGAAACTTGGAACTTGGAAAATGTAAAAAGAAAATTCATTAAAAACTACCGCTATAATTTTTAAGATTCCAAATATCAGGTGTTACAGTTATATAGGACCATATTAAAAAGTGGATCTCTATGATCAATTATCTGCCATGGGTGGCAGTTTGAGATGATTTTGTTAACAAATTTAGCTAAAATCATCAAAATATCGAATGTCAGTTATATTGGGCCTATACGAAAGCGTGGACCTCTACAGCCAATTGTTTGCCAGAGTAGGTGGTGCCTATTACGAACCTCAAATACATAGTTTGAAAATATCCTCTTGAAAATGTAGCTAATATCATCAAAATACCGAATGTGGGGAGGTACCGTTATAAGGAGGCGTGGATCTGTACAGGAAACTTTTTTCATAGAAGGTAAATATCGAATGTCAGTTATATCGGGCCTATTCGAAAGCGTGGATCTCTACAGCCAATTTTTTTGCCAGAGAAGGTGGTGCCTCATATACCAAGTTTGAAAATATCCTCTTGAAAATGTAGCCAATATCATCAAAATACCGAATGTGGGGAGGTACCGTTATAAGGTGGCGTGGATCTGTACAGGAAACTTTTTTCAAATTTTAAATAAATCCAAAGAAAACTGTGACACAAATCATCAGAATACTGAATATCATGTGATACAGTGATATGGGGTTAGGACATATATTTTCCGTTCTCGGCAAAGATCTTTTCTACATATTGGGAAGACATATTCCCAATTTACAGCAAAAAACCTCAAATCTGTCGGTACAGTTATATGGGGACTATATCGAAACGTGAGCCTATATAGCTCATTTTCTACGCAAAAATCCTCAAGACTTAAACACACATCTGAGTAAAATTTTATCAGCCTTTTTCATTTCGTTCAGAAATTAGAGTGATTTCCACAGAAGTCCATCTGTCTGCTTGGGAAGCACATCACTAAATCGACATAGAATTTTTGGTCTGAAATATATATTTCGAGGTTTTACAAGCGGAATAAAAATCATACCCTCCCTTCTATGGTGGAGGGTATAAATAAATCATTTATGTAGGCCCTCTACCTCAACAAAGCCGACCTCCTAATATCCTTGGCCATTTGGAAAGTGAGTCTTTGAAAATAAATCTATAAGATCCAGAATTCGAGCGGAATATATTGAAATTCCAAACTCAAAAAAGTCCTTTGGGAAATTAGAGAGGTACCCTTGTATGTGGGCTATAAGAATGTATAGACCAATATACACAATTTTCTTCGAAAAGGGATGGACATTTTTAACAAAACCCGCATCATGCCACTTATCAGCTAAACTACTTTATTCGTCAAAAATCGTCATTGTCGACTTTTGTGTACATTTCCTATCTATTTCTCATCCATCTGACGTTTTGCCAACTAGCCGTCCCCAACAGCTGGCAGCGAATATCGGTAAGCCTGAAAACAGAAAGTTTATCGCTTCCCAGAACTGCTCCACATTTAGGAGTAGCTACTCTTTTCAAAAACTGTGATGTGCTTGAAACCCTTGTTCAACTGATTTTAGAATCAAGAAACTCAATGTGAAGGTCATCAGTTACTGCAGAATCATAAATGTGACAACATTGGAACAGGGTCCGCCTTATAACGTTTTTTAAATGCTATAAAAACGGACTACCGATTATTTTCTCAAAACTTGTTTCTTTTTTGAGAAATTTTTTCAACTGACTGCCCCCGCAGGCCATACAGTAGTAGCCTATACCACTAGTCCAATTTTTAAGAACTTTATCGATTGTGAACACCAGTTTATCACTAATGGCTTCACGTATATCGTCTCTTAAAGCACCACTTTTCTCTGTTTTGTCGGGTTAACACTTATCTTTGACGGGGCCTCACAAATAATAGTTCAACGGTATCAAATCGTTGCTCCTAGGTGGCCAACCTACATCACCTCTGCAACACATAATACGAATTTTTTATCAACAGAGCGCAAAGCTCGAGTGTAGTTTCGGCTGTGTGGCACTTAGCACCGTCCTGTTAGAAACAAATATTGTCGATATCCTACTCTTCAATTTTAGTGATCAAAAAATCGTTCAATATGAACCGATAACGCAACAGCCACTCCTTGACCAATATCAACTATGCCTTTGGACTAAAATACGCACCGAACATTGTATCGGCTTTTCAATGTAAGCGTACAACAAGGTGGTCATGGCAAAAAAAAACGAGATAGAACTTTTGATAACCTGCATAGAATCACTTTCTGAGCATGTCAGTCCGTCTGTCTGTTCGTCCAGGTATTTTTGTGAACGAAATGCAGGTCGCATTTATTATCCGATTGAGATGAAATTTTCCACTAAATATTTGTTTGATCGAAGAACGAACCCTATTGAAGTTGGTGAAAATCGGTCCAAACTTATATATAGCCCTATATATATATATATATATATATATATATATATATATATATATATATATATATATATATATATATATATATATATATATATATATATATATATATATATATATATATATATATATATATATATATATATATATATATATATATATATATATGTATATAAATTTTACAGAGATCGGATCGGATTTTGATATAGCACCTAAAAAGTGTAATATCAACTCAAATAGGATGGAATGTAATGAATATCGATTCAGACACAAATTCCTCCGCAAATTTAGTAAAAATCGATTCAAAGGCGGATATTCCTCTCATATGTTAGTTCCTTTGGACTTTAAATTATATCTATAATCATGATATAATTCAATTACACTTTAGATGCAGAATTTCGAGTTGGTATTGAAATACAGTAAATATTAGAGATTTTTTAACCAATCGTTACTTTTTAGCCAATTAGTTCGGTTTAAGAGATAGTATTGTTGGCGCACCAAGCAAACAAAAGCCTATGTATATGTATAAATATATGCATTTATTTTTAGCGGACAAATGTTTGCTGGATTATAAAATTTCTTAAACATAGGCCGCAGCACTCCAGCAGGATCATTTATTTTCCTTGAATCCCCTTGCACAAGTAGCACAAGTGTGGATGATATGTTTCGCAAACTATTACCATCCGGCCGCAAAACAATGACTCGAACAAACTACAAGAAAACACACAAATCACTTACCTGTCTAGGCATGACTTTCGGAAGAAAAAATGGAAATCTCAACAACATTTGAAAAGGATAAGAAATGAAAATGGCATGGAGCGAAGGATATGCCATAGAAACGAAAAGAAAAGAAAACCATGACGATAATAACAGTTTCAATGCGGCTACGATGGTAATTAATACTGAAATTCGAAAAAAGTAGAAATTGCAGGCAGATAATTGCATAAAGTCTAAAGTCTGAAGGATGTTTTCCAGCATATAGACAGCTGAATGTGATTTGAAAAGGGTTTTCCTTTCCTTTGATTTCATGCTAAATTTTGAGCTTTAATTTTGTGGTGTTTTCACTGCAGAATAGTTAGGCTGGTAGTTTTCCAACTCAGCTTAAAGGGGCAATAATCAAACTTCTTGCAATTCCTCTTTCTTTCCTCTTTTGTTGCTATCGTTCTTCTTCCTTTGTTCTTCCATTCAAATGACTTTTGTTCATTAATTTCAAAACAAAAATATATACTTCATCTTTTGTGTTTGTTCACAATTCCTATTCTTTTGTTTTAACATCCATCCTTGGTTTCTATGATTCATTGCATATGTTTCCCTTTCCCTACGAGTTATTGCGGCAAGTTGTTTTCCACAACAAAAGTTTCTTTTCCACATTTCATTTTGCGTGATTTGTTTTTTCTATTACTTCTTTTTATTTTTTGTTTCTGTAGTCTGTTCCTCGTTTTGCCAAAGAAGATTGTAATAAGACTATGAAAGATTACATTGCTGGTTTTTATTACACTTGATTAATGGTTGTTCAATGCAGTCAAGCGTTGAGGATAGGATAGAATAGGATATAAGGAAACGGATGTTCTCGGAAGTCATAAATATTTTGTGAATTATTTTGTAGCGGAATTTTGTCTTTCCCATAAACAGATAATTTGTAAATGCCATATCATTGTGGCTAACCTGCAAATAGTCATAATATCTCCTCAAATTAACCAAAATAGTTTAATGGTTTTGGACTTTTGCAATGAAATAAAATCATTAATCATTTTGCTAGACTTCCAATATAATAATTATCATCAATTAAATAAAGTAAAACAAAACAAAACAGATATGGTCAAATATTTAGTACTAATGAAGGTCATCATTGCCAAATACCATTTGAGTTAATAGAGGATGGGATAACTGATAGGTCTATCTTGTAATTAACAGGAAAGTAATTTCTCGGCATTCTTCCATATATGATCAGAAGGTCATATTTTAGCAAATGGCCAGAAGGTCATACTCTCACAAAAGGCCAGGAGGTCATACTCTCAACTTCCATAGATGATCTGGTGGGGTCATCTTGCATAGATGACCTGGAGGAGGTCATCTTGCATAGATGACCTGGAGGAGGTCATCTTGCAGCTGGAGGAGGTCATCTTGCATAGATGACCTGGAAGAGGTCATCTTGCATAGATGACCTGGAGGAGGTCATCTTGCATAGATGACCTGGAGGAGGTCATCTTGCATAGATGACCTGGAAGAGGTCATCTTCCATAGATGACCTGGAGGAGGTCATCTTCCATAAATGACCTGGAGGAGGTCATCTTCCATAAATGACCTGGAGGAGGTAATCTTCCATAGATGACCTGGAGGAGGTCATCTTCTTTAGATGATCTGGAGAAGGTCATTTTGCATAGATAACCTGGAGAAGGTCATCTTGCATAGATAACCTGGAGAAGGTCATCTTGCATAGATAACCTGGAGAAGGTCATCTTGCATAGATAACCTGGAGAAGGTCATCTTCTATAGATGACCTGAAGGTCATCTTCCATAGATGACCTGAAGGTCATCTTCCATAGATGACCTGAAGGTCATCTTCCATAGATGACCTGAAGGTCATCTTCCATAGACGACCTGGAGGTCATCTTCCATAGACGACCTGGAGGTCATCTTCTATAGATGACCTGGAAGTCATCTTCCATAGATGACCAGAAGGTCATCTTCCACAGATGACCTGGAGGAGGTCATCTTCCATATATAACCTGGATGTGACCTGGAGGTCATTCCATAGATGTGACCTGGAGGTCATCATCCATAGATGTGACCTGGAGGTCATCTTCCATAGATGACCTGGAGGTCATCTTCCATAGATGACCTGGAGGTCATCTTCCATAGATAACTTGAAGGTCATCTTTCATAAATGGCCTGGAGTTCATCTTTCATAAATGACCTGGAGGTCATCTTCCATAGATGACCTGGAGGTCATCTTCTCACAGATAACCAGAAGGTCATTTTCTCACAGAAAATTTCATTTTCTGGAAGATGACCACAAGATCATCTTCGTTAGATGACCGGGAAGTCATTTTCTATAGATTACCAGAAGGTCGGCCAAGCGAAGCAACTCTTTAGCTCTTTTGGGTCTATTTTCCATCTGTTGCGATGTAAGTTCTTGCACTTTTTGGAATTTCAATGGCTTTACCCCGAGTTTATTTTTCAATATTTGCCGAATTGAAAATTGCGATATGTTCAGCTCACGAGCCATTTTTCGGGCACTGCAACGAGTGCTCTAACGATAGCCACTTGTGTTTTTCCAGCCAAATATAAAGAAGTCACACTGTCACGCTTAAATTCCATCATGAATAAATTTTTTTCTGGAAAATTCTCATCAAAATGCTTTTGTACGCTTGTAAACAATATAATGAGCTGTGACTGGAATAATTTTAACAGCTGTCGGAAATGACAGCGGTCTGAAGTTGGTTGCAGTTTTTTCATCTCACCCTGATTGATTGCCATATTTAAAAGCTTTGCACAGTTTCATCAAAATAATTCTAGAACATAAAATCCAATATTTGAATTAAAAATGAAAGCACATACTTCAAAATTGTCGACACATTTCTTTTTCCCAAAGTATAACTACCCAATAAACACAAATTTATTTATACGAAAATTAAAAGTACATATAACTATACACATATGTACATAGTTATGCACACATGTGCAGTATGTGTATTTTGCATGTGTACTCATTTTTATACAAATTTCTATCCTTCTTTGCTTAGAAAGCATTGAATTCTATGAAATATTGAATGGAGAACATTTAAAGAGAGAGAGAGAGATGGGATCTCATAAAAAATCCCCACCCAAGCAATGACTTGCAAATTCATTTAAGAAAAAAAAAAAAAAACATTTTCCATTAGCATTGCTGGAAATTCATTGAAAGTATATGTAAAGAATCTTTTTAGATTTTTCTAACAATTATTAGATCGAAGAGATTGGGCAAAATGTGCATGCAATGCACATGACATTTTGATTTTTTTTCTATGGTATTGATTTTGTATTCAAAAGAGATTTTCTTGTAATTGAATAATTTCAAATGCAGTCAATGTCAAGGCAATTGGTGAAGACTCTAGACGGGCTGATAAAGAAAACATTTTCATTATATTTAATATTGTCATAATAATTTGATATTTGGAAAACCCGAAGACGAACGTAACCATATTGTCCCTAGTGGTTTCTATTGAAATAACATTTATTATTTGCAATTTTATTCTTCTGAGTGAGTGAGATAAACATTCATAAAGTGGGTTGACTCAAATATTTCCCTTTGATGAGCATGACTTTTATGCTCGCAGTTTAGAAGCCATGTCAATTTTAACAACTTAAATTATCATTTCTCCTGAATTTCGAAAAAAATTCTTCCTCAGTTTCAGCTCTTTCCTAGAACAGAAAACAATTTTAGGGTTTTATTTGCCGTCACTCTTCACTACTCTTTATTTGGAAACACCCACAACTAATGTTCCAGAATTTCCAATTAATATTGAACATTTATGGCTTCCCTGCGACAAGGATCAAAAGCACAAATCGAAGTTAAAATGTCCTTTGCAAGTTGTTGTTTTTTTTTTTTCACTGGAAATTGTTTAAGCTTCTTAAAATTAATTATTTACGGATACTCACAGTATACGAAATAATATTTATTAACAACAATATTATCACAAGAGACATATTTCATGGGAATTTTCAAAATTACCAGCATCCCTTTGACATTTTCGGTCATTCAATGTTGTAATTATTTTCGCAGAGGACAGATAGGATTATGGGTATTTTATGAAATTTAAGTGTTGTTAAATTTTAATAAAGGTACTGTTTGTCGAATGCTTTTAAATAATTTTTAAATTAAGTCCTATGGTATCAAATAATTTAATCGGAATTTCTACGAAATTTGGGATGATTGGAAAATATGCTCATCGTTATAAGAGATGTGAATGGAAGGGATGGTGAGAAATGAAAGGACAACAAAGGCGCCATAATTATTTTGCATCAGAGGTAGCAGAAAGTAATTTCGGGTTCAGTTTGTCAAGTTGTCAACAGGAATATTACGTACCAAAACCACCCACCATAACGGAATAATAAGAAGCTTAAAGTCTGTCTATGTTGTATGACATTCATGTAGTTTCACTGTGCATAGTTACGTGAATTTGGAAGCAGCGATGGGCCAATCTGTAAAATTCCCTGTTAGATTTATAGCATAGTTATACCCTACACCACATAATGGTAAGGTTATTATACCTCTGTGCATTTGTTCGCAACAGGGAGAAGGAAGGAAGGAAGGATACATATATTTCATCCGATTTGGGGTTTAAAATCCCTCACAAGCGTAACATGCATACCACAAAAATTATCTGTGGTACCAGATATCAAATACAGCTCTGAAATAAGTGTATCAAATTTTGTCAATATCGGTTCAGATTTGGATATAGCTCCCATATATATCTTCAACCGATTTCGGGTTAATTGTGCAGCAAATGCGCAATAACTCTTCAAAAAGTCCTGAATTTTGGTACATCCGACCGAATTCAGTGTAGAAGCAAGTAAATCAAATTTGGAGAAAATCGGTTCAGATATAGCTATAGCTTCCATATATATGTTTCATCCGATTTGGTTTTAAGTCCCTTACATGCGTAATATGCAATCGAGAAAAATGATATTTAGTACCGGTCATCAGATACTGCTCAAAAATACCTCTGTCAAATTTTATCAATATCGGTCGGAAATAGCATGAAATTTTAGAATAACTTTAGATTTGTTCGAATTGGTCACGAATTATGGCTTTCAAACGGCCAATAGAACCGTCACATACTGCCCGAATGTTGCTCTGCGGTATTTTCGCCCATTCCCGGCGAAGCGCTTGCTTGAGTTGATCGACATATTGGTATTGCTTTCCAAAATACTCCAGGCACAATAGTCCAACGGATTGGTATCCGAAGATTTTGGTGGCCATTGTGCGCTGGAAATGAAGTGAGGAACCTCGTTTTGTAACCATCCTTGGGTGGCGCGTGCTGAGTGCACCCTCCAAAATACTTCCGCAATAATATTCGGTATTTATTTTGATGCTACGGTCGATTAATACGAGCGGAGAGCGACCATCGGCTGTTATGGTGGTCAAGCAAAGGTGCACATTTTCAGCTGATCTCTTTGGCAAGTAAACACGATCATTTTGTTTGTTTACAAACTGCTGGACAACGAATGTTTTCTCATCGGGGAAACCCAAATTCGGCAGTTCACCACTTTCGGCCAAGCGAAGCAACTCTTTAGCTCTTTTGAATCTATTTTTTTCTGTTGCTGTGTAAGTTCTTGCACTTTTTGGAATTTCAATGAATTTATCCCGAGCTCATTTTTCAATATTTTCCGAATGGATCATTGCGATATGTTTACCTCATCAGCCATTTTCGCTTCTTTACTTTTCGAAGCATTTCTGCTGATGTTGCTGTTTTCTTCCGTCCACTTCCTAGACGTCGGGCTACGCTACCAGTATCACGGTGACGAGCGATGGTACGAGACACAAACGATTTATTCACATTTAAATGCTGGAGTGCTCTAACGATACCCACTTGTGGCTTTCCAGACAAATATAAAGAAATCACATTATCACGATTGAATTTCATCACGAATAACTTTTTTTCTGGAAAATTCTTTCCAAAATTCTTTTGTACGCTTGTAAACAATATAATGAGCTGTCACTGGAATAATTTTAATAGCTGTCGGACGGATGGCTTAAAAAGTAACAGCGGTCTGAAGTTAGTTGCAGTTTTTTTCATCTCACCCTATATACCCCCAGCCTTGAGTTATGATTATTCACACTGTTGACCCTTAAGAGGAGGTTCCGAAGCAGTTGGCTAATATTGTCCAATTCCTATCTGACTTAAGCCTGATATAATTATTACAACGTGACATATTTGAAGTATATCGCCTATTTCCTATACTTTATATGAGATACGAGCAATTTTTTAAAAATATTGAAATATGCGTAAAGTACCAAATATAGCGGACCAAAGTATTCCATTTTTATACTTCATCCAATACAGATAAAAAATATTGGAATGTGCAAACTGTGAAGGAATGAAGGAAGGAAGGAAGAATTGATATCTACATTTATTCGAAATCATAAATTACGAAAAATTACATATTCATATCAGATTTCTGTTTAAGAGAAATGTTTAGATATGGCAAGTTGTAAAGAATTGCAGACTTGTTTCGCAAGTTATGACGAATAAAAGTATTGACAATTGTGATCTTTTTGTGAGTAATGTACTAAAAAGGCCTTCGCAGATACATATCAATTTTCAGAACAGATCCTGCGTTAGCAAAAATGTTTGAATATGCGAAAGTTGAAGAGGAGGTACCAGAAGAAATGGTCCGATCTCTACCATCATTATACCAGATCTTGTGTTGATTGAAATATTGAAATGAACGAAGTCTAAATGAGCTTCATGGATACTCAAAATGTTGACCGATCTCTACCCTATCTTTAACAGATCTAGTTTTGATGGAATTATTTTGATATGCCAAGTCTGAATGCAATAGCATATTAATTTCGGGTTTTATGAATACCTCCACCAGACCTTGAATTAATAAATATATTGTGATGCTTATTTCGGATTTAACGATCGTTTTTGTTATTCAAAATTTTGACCCTTTGAGGGGAGGTACCAGAAAGAGTAGACCAATATATTCCATCTCCACACCAGACCTAGGATTAATAAAAATATAGTGATATGTGTAATTTGAAGACAATCGGACACTTACATCACATTTTATAAAAGATATAATTATTCAAAATGTGGACCTTTCGTTGGGGAGGTACTAGATGGAGTGGACCGTTTCAAATGGCAGTATCAAATGATATATACCTTCTCCAGACATATGGCTGAGGTTATAATTATTAGACGAACTTCTAAAAAATTATACTTTATTCCTATTTTACTTACACAACTTATAGCTAGGTTTAGGTAAATAGTTAATCTTTCGTTTTTACCTCTGTGTTGATCTGCAGAATTTTAAATGTATTTAATTTTTGTTTCATGACATATGTTACACATTGTCGGCAATAAATGCTCATCAGTTGTCTACACTCTTCAAAAACTGCAGTGGTCATTCAAAGCCACCGTTGAACATTGAAGCATAACGGCAATTCAGATTAACCAAATAATTTGTGGCGATAAAGCACAATCGCATAAATACGGCTTTTGACAAAACGCAGTGATTTAAATTTGCGAATGTGTATGTGCGTTCCCAAATTATTTTCTTGATTGCAAAATTTTGAATTTTCATCCACACACACAAACCACATTATTTATATACATTTCGCGCCAAAACATAATAGAATTCATACAAACTTATACAAAACATGTGTATGTGTATGTGTATGTGTATGTGTATGGGCTTTACATACTTGCATACATAGCTTCCAAAAAAAAAAATATGCTGTGATTTTTTGCACATTTTCACGTGTGGGAAAATGATTGAAAAAATTATAAAATATTTTTTTGTTCACACCTTGCTTTGTTTGTTTGGCCACAGCTCGTTTTCTGGTGTTTGTTGTTGGCTGTGTTTTTTCATTCATTTATTCACTCATTGTTTTTTTTTTCGTTTTTTGCTTTTGCTCTCACTCGTTCTGTTAAAATTCTGTTAAACAGAGAAAAAATTGTTTATGCTTCGCGTAGCATGTAACTGCAAATATGCCAGAAACAAACGCTTAACCAACCAACACAAACACTCACTCACACGTACACACTCGCTCACACATGTTTGGTTCAATGTGCACGCTTACAGCCAATTGCATGCAGTCAACAATGGCAACGTAGCGGAAAAACGGTGAGAAAATTGAAACTCTAAAATGCAATGAAACTTTTCAACTGGCACTATCGGAAAATGGGAGGGGGAGGAAGTGTGGCTGGGGTCCAGGTTAAACATGAAATGGCAAAATTTTTGTATGATTTTTATAATTCGCAGCGAGCATTTGATTGCAAGCAGCCATATGTTACTGTTAGTGTTGTTGGCAAATCCGTTGTCCATATTATGACCATTACTATGGCTGTTGCTGCAGCCGATTCTGATGCTTTTATTGCAGTTATATTTGATATTCGTTGCCCTGATGACGTTGCTATTACACAAATGGTCATAACCATTTACAAAGCGTGGAAAATGCACCGGTCACAACAATACACTCAAGGAAAAAATATTAGTTAAATTATTAAATATAAAAATGGTGTTACAGTATTCTCGTCACATTTCTAATAGGAATTAGGGAAAGTTATTTCACAAGAATGTGTGCACAGGGTGGGGTAATCTCATGACTGGCTATGTGGCTGTGACACTGGCTCTCTGTGATTAGTTGAACAATTTACCACATGGAGATAAGGGTTGGTGCATTAACTAACGACGTGTTAATACTCGCCTCTGATTTATTTCCGCCTGCGTTGAGTCACGTCATGAATGAAGCTCTGAAATTTCTAGTCACTTGTATCAAGAGAAGTGGTCTGGCAATGGAAAAAACCATCATATCATGTAGTGGCGCCCAACGAAAAAAAATCTATTGGAGTATTTGTCGACAGTGTAAAATATTGCTAGCACTAAAACAAACACGGTCATATCAAATCTTGTTTTAAACCTTTTGGAGAGTCTATGTTTTCTTGCAAGGGCATTCCTACCTCGATCTCTGGCATACAGAGATTCTGAATCTAATATGCCTTATAAAAACTAAAATTTCTCCCATCAAGGATTTTTAAAATGTTGATGAAATTGTATACCCAAATTAAAAATACTAATTGCAAACCGAGTTATCAACTTTTTACTTTAACAAGGGTAAGTTAGCCCAATTGGGTCAAAATTTTCGAAAATGTGGGGGTGACGTGCTCGAGAAAATAAAACTTAATAATTTTTTTTTTCACGCTAGATCCTTGTAGAACCCTACTACAAGAGTCCCAAATAAGAGCAAGAGGTTTAATAAACCTGAATAGAGATGACAAGTTCTCCCACCTTAACACTTTTGGAAATATTCGGATTAAGATTCTTCGAAGTCCGTGCATTTTAGCTATACAGGGTGAGATAAAAAAACTGTAACAAAGTCATACGCCATAATTTTTACATTTTATTGAATGAAAGCAAAAAATGTCGGAAATAGCATCAAATTTTAAAATAAGTTTAGATTTGGTCGAATTGGTCACCTTTGGCACGAATTATGGCCTTCAAACCGCCAATCAAACCGTCACCGGCGTTAGCCGCGAAGATTTTTCGGAATTTGGTATTTTGGCCCATTCCCGGCGACACTTTGGTATTTTTAGTGCCAACGTTTCTTTCCAAAATACTCCAGACACAATAGTCCAACGGATTGGTATCCGGAAATTTTGGTGGCCATTGTGCGCTGGAAATGAAGCGAGGAATCTTATTTTGCAAACATTCTTGGGTGGCGCGTGCTGAGTCGTGTTGGAATGCCCAAGGTCTGCGGCCAAAATATTTGCGTGCCCAAGGTTTAATATATCCTCTAGCATATTTTCACGATAATATTCGACATTTCTTCCAATGCCACGGTCGATTAATACGAGCAGAGAGTGACCATCGGCTGTTATGGTGGCCCACACCATCACCATGGCCGGCGCTTGAGTTCTAGTGGCCAACCGAAGGTGCGCATTTTCAGCTGACCTCTGTGGCAAGTAAACACGATCAGTTTGTTTGTTTACAAACTGCTGGACAACGAAAGTTTTTTCATCGGAGCAAACCAAATTCGGTAGTTCACCACTTTCGGCCAAGCGAAGAAACTCTTTAGCTCTTTTGAGTCTATTTTCTTTCTGTAGCGGTGTTAGTTCTTGCACTTTTTGGAATTTCAATGGCATTACCCCGAGCTCATTTTTCAACATTTGCCGAATGGAATATTGCGATATGTTCCGCTCACGAACTATTTTTCGGCCACTGCGACGCGGGTTTCGATCAAGTCGCTTCTTTACTTTTCGAACTATTTCTGCTGATTTTGCTGTTTTCTTTCGTCCACTTCCTTGACGTCGGGCTATGCTACCAGTATCACGGTATCGTAGTATGTCAAAATATTCTTCAAAATTGATTGCCATAAAATGTTATATTTGGGTCTATACGACGACGTGGACCTGCACAGATTATTTTCTGTCATAAAATGTAGTATTCATTACGAACACCAAATATGAAACAATTCAGGTAAATAATGTCGATAAAATAATTAAAATACCAAATATGGGGAGCTAACGTTATAAGGGGGCTATACGAAGATGTGGAGCTGCACAGACAATTTTTTGTCTTAGGCTGTAAGATCCATCATGAACTTCAAATTTGAGTCAAATATTATCAACCTACATCATTTCGCTCGGAAGCTAAAGTGATTTCCACAGATTTCAATAAATCGACATAGAATTTTATGCTGATCAAGAATATATATACTATGTTGGATCTAAAATGTATATTTCGAGATGTTACAAACGCAAT
Organism: Musca domestica; assembly: GCF_030504385.1. Classification (NCBI taxonomy): domain Eukaryota; kingdom Metazoa; phylum Arthropoda; class Insecta; order Diptera; family Muscidae; genus Musca; species Musca domestica. Next base: position 3,338,249 of record NW_026712115.1, on the reverse strand, counting down.
GACAAACTTAATATATCCTCCATACTATGGTGGAGGGTATAAAAACAGTTGAATTTGTATCACGCCCATATCCCCAAAAATGAATGCTTAATTTTCGGGTACCTCAGTTTTAATACATTGACAACTGCCTTATAACCTTTTACTGCTGGCAACACTTCAACGTTTATTTTCAATTGTTAAACTTCTTTTGGTGTCTTTCTCATCGACTGGCTTAAAAATCGCATTCGTCTTCTCCCTGTGTTTTCTGAACCACGCCTTCTTCGGAGTCCAATTAAATGCCTTTAATGAGAATGTGACGTATTTAGTCCCACATTTGTTGACATTTTCTATAAAGATTGTAATGTGTGAAAGTATTTCTTGGGACATCTAGTGACCTACATTCAACACCCGGAGAAAAACAAGATTTTTATTGACACAAAACATTTCGCACAGAATTAAATTCCTCCCAACTTCAAGAAATTGAAACACAATTTTTCAGCAACTTTACCAATCAACTACATATTGAATTGATTTTTCTCTGCCTCTCGCTCTCAGCCACTATAACTCATTCTCCCTGTGAAATTTCAGATTACAAATTAATACTCTTGCTGACACTTTGACAACTTCTACTACAGCAATTCACCTTTTTTCGATTTTGAAGGTAAATACATCCGGCTTTATGGAACTCGAACATACTGTTTCAATTTTTTTTTCTTCTTCTTTGAAGAAAAAGAAAAATGAAAAGGAATCTACATTTTGATTGTTTGACTTCCCAAGATTACGCAAAGAAAGAAAGAGAGAGAGAGAGAGAGAGAGAAAAAATAATATGAGGAAATGAATGAAGTTTTTCTGTTTGCAATTCTCTTTCTCTGGTGTTCTTTTTTTTTTTTCTTCATGCAAACTGTTACAAAAGTTCGTTTGTTAGTCATCATTGTCCTAAATGAAAACTGTTTCCAGCTGCTGGACATTTGTTTTAAGTCGCTGTGGAAGAAAAAAAAACTGGTTACTTCTTGTTTTGAATTTTGATGGAGGCAAAACCAATCATAGGTATTTTACATCAGTTCAATTCTGTTTTCAATTATTCAACGAAAGCTTAAAAGATTTTCAAATAATAATGGAAAGGAAACTCGAAGGAATTTATAAAAGGGAATACTAAAAAATCCAATTGGTTATATATAAAAATTATCCCTCGAATATTAATAGAGATGACCTATATATTTATAGATATGTTCTACCGGACATATATATATACAGGGTGAGATGAAAAAACTGCAACCAACTTCAAACTGCTGTCATTTCTAAGCCATACGTCGACAGACTTATTCCAGTGACAGATCATTATTTTGTTTACAAGCGTACAAAAGCATTTTGGAGAGAATTTTCCAGAAAAAAAGTTATTCGTGATGGAATTCCAGCGTGATTTCTTTATATTTGGCTGGAAAACCACAAGTGGCTATCGTTAGAACACTCCAGCATTTAAATGTGAATAAATCTTTTCTTTCTCGTACCATCGCTTGTAACCGTGATACTGGTAGCGTAGCCCGACGTCAAGGAAGTGGACGGAAGAAAACAGAAACATCAGCAGAAATGGTTCGAAAAGTAAAGAAGCGACTTGATCGAAACCCGCGTCGCAGTGGTTGAAAAATGGCTAGTGGGCTGAACATATCGCAATATTCCAATCGGCAAATATTAAAAAATGACCTCGGGGAAAAGCCATTGAAATTCCAAAAAGTGCAAGAACTTACACCGCCACCGAAAGAAAAAAGACTCAAAGGAGCTAAAGAGTTGCTTCGCTTGGCCGAAAGTGGTGAACTGCCGAATTTGGTTTTCTCCGATGAGAAAACATTCGTTGTCCAACTGTTTGTAAACAAAGAAATTGATCGTGTTTACTTGCCAAAGAGGTCAGCTGAAAATGTGCACCTTCGGTTAGCCATCAGAAATCAAGCGCCGGCCGTGGTGATGGTGTGAGCCGCCATAATAGCAGATGGTTGCTCTCCGCTCGTATTAATCGACCGTGGCATCAGAATAAATGCCGAATATTATCGTGAAAATATTCTGGGGGCTGTATTAAAGCCTTGGGCACGCAAACATTTTGGCCGCAGACCTTGTACATTCCATCAGGATTCTGCACGCGCCACCAAAATCTCCGAATATCAGTCCGTCGGACTATTGTGTCTGGAGTATTTTAGAAAGCAAGGTTGGCACTAAAAAATATTAAAGTATCGATCACCTCAATCAAGCGATTCCCGGTCATCATCTATAGAGATGACCTCCTGGACATCATCTATAGAGATGACCTCCTGGACATCATCTATAGAGATGACCTCCTGGACATCATCTATTGAGATGACCTCCTGGACATCATCTATTGAGATGACCTCCTGGACATCATCTATTGAGATGACCTCCTGGACATCATCTATTGATATGACCTCCAGGTCATTATCTGTAGAGATGACATCCAGGTCATCATCTGTAGAGATGACATCCAGGTCATCATTTATAGAGATTACCTCCTGGCCATAATCTATTGAGATGACCTCCAGGTCATCATCTATTGAGATGACCTCCAGGTCATCATCTATTGAGATGACCTCCAGGTCATCATCTATTGAGATGACCTCCAGGTCATCATCTATTGAGATGACCTCCTGGTCATCATCTATAGAGATGACCTCCTGGTCATCATCTATAGAGATAACCTCCCGGTCATCTATAGAGAGGACCTCCTGTGGTCATCTATAGAAAGGACCTCCTGTGGTCATCTATAGACAAGACCTCCTGGACATCATCTATTGATATGACCTCCAGGTCATTGTCTATTGAGATTACCTCCAGGTCATCATCTGTAGAGATGACATCCAGGTCATCATTTATAGAGATGACCTCCAGGTCGTCATCTATTGAGATAACCTCCTGGTCATCATCTATTGAGATTACCTCCTGGTCATCATCTATTGAGATGACCTCCAGGTCATCGTCTATTGAGATGACCTCCAAGTCAGGACCTTCTGGACATCATCTATTGATATGACCTCCAGGTTATCATCTATAAAGATGACCTCCAGGTCAGGACCTTCTGAACATCATCTGTAGGGATGACATCCTGGTCATCTATAGAGAGGACCTCCTGTGGTCATCTATAGAAAGGACCTCCTGTGGTCATCTATAGAGATGACCTCCTGGTCATCATCTATAGAGAAGACCTCCTATGGTCATCTATAGAGAAGACCTCCTGTGGTCATCTACAGAGAGAACCTCTCCTCTGGTCATCACTAGAGAGGACCTCCTGCGGTCATCAGGAGAAGACCTCCTGTGGTCATCTACAGAGAGAACCTCTCCTCTGGTCATCTATAGAGATGACCTTCTGATGATCTATAGAGATGACCTTCTGATGATCTATAGAGATGACTTCCTGATCATCTATAGAGATGACCTCCTGATCATCTATAGAGATGACCTCCTGATCATCTATAGAGATGACCTCCTGGCCATCTATAGAGATGACTCCTGGTGATCTATAGAAATGACCCCTTGGCATCTATGGAGATAACTTCTAAATATGCCTTCTTCCTCCTTTTCCTTCACCTTAGCTTGTGATTAGTTTAAAGTTTTAAGGAAAAAATGAATTTATCTCGTTTTTACTCTCAATTCAATCACATGACCTTAAGGCAAAATAGCCCTCCATTCCTCAACTGGATCCCGGCTAACTCCACAATTTCCATTTTCTTGTTAACTCCACAATTTCCATTTTCAAGCTGTTGCTGCCCCTACAGCTAACTGAGATATTGTCATCATGATTTTCATTTTACTATGATTTCAAATTGCTTTTGTTTCAAGTTTCTCCCCTTTTTCTTTCCGCCCTTCTAAATACCCAACTTCATATCACAATTAAGGTCTGTGATATCTTTATGTTTCGGTCATCATCAGAGAGTTGGAAAGGATTCCGTAATAAACTCCCCAATTCCATCCCAAATTGTTGTTGCTGCTGAAGGAGCAAAAAACTCAGCTTTTAAACATCAATATCTCTTGGCTAAATGAATGAAATCTTTTCCATTGTCTTAGTCATGTTTTGTTTTCTCATCCTTTTTGAAGGCCACTGCTGGGTGTTGAAGACAAAGCTCGAAGGAGAGCTGTGATTCCATTGTCTAGTCTGAAGGATATTTTTTGTGAAGAAAAGCAAAAACAGACAAAGGAATGGAAAAAGTCTTCATTTTTGTTGTTTTACTTCTTAGTTCTTCGTGTTTTTTTTTTTTTGGAATAGCTTACATTTGTGTGTGTGTAAGTGTTGGCTCCTTGTTGAAAGGACATCTGTATTCACAAAGTGTTTTTTTTTTAATTACTGGCAGTGAAGAGCGAATGGAAAAAAAGTTTCAAAGGAATACTAAAACAGTTTCATGGTTAATGAATGAACTCTCCACAATTAATTGAAGCTCTTAAGGTAGATTGATTTTCTATTAAAATATCATTATTATCCTCTCTGTAAGGCCTGGTCTATAGGAGCAGGTAATACCATTGAAATACATAAAAGAAGAGAGTTTGTGGATATTTTTTTTTTATAAAGTAGGGACTTAAATTGTAAGGTTTTAAGTTGGTTTCGATTTGGCGTAAATTGTTTCTCGATTTGCCATAACGATTTCTAAAACTTACATAAATGTTGTAAAAGATCAATCTATTAATGTTGCAGATAGTCATAATTTATAATTTATCATTATAGACAAAGCCCTTGTCTTTTGAGAGGTTGCCAGTAGGCTTTCTATATGCTCAGATCTATACACAATTAACTGATCCCTTTTATAAGTCATGGTCATATTTAAAGATAACCACGAAGCCATCTTCTTAAAATGTCCAAAATATGATCTTTATAGTTGGCCCAAAAACAGCCACTATAAGGTATGAAGTGGTCATTTTTTCAGTAAACCTTAACTTTACGATTCTTTATTAGCGACCAAGAGGTTATATTCGCAAAGAATGTATATATACAGGATGAGATAAAAAAATTCAACAAAGTCTAACGCCTTCATTTCTATTTTTTTTAATTTTATTAAATGAAAGCAAAAAAATGTCGGAAATAGCATCAAATTTTAGAATAAGTTCAGATTTGTTCAACTTGGTCACCTTTGGCACGAATTATGACCTTCAAACGGCCAATGAAACTGTGACACGCTGTTCAAATATTGCTCTGCGGTATTGTGACCCATTCCCGGCGAAGCGCTTGCTTGAGGTGATCGACACTTTGGTATTTTTTTATATAATACTCAAGACACAATAGTCCACCGGATTGGTATCCGGAGATTTTGGTGTCCATTGTGCGTTGGAAATGAAGCGAGGAACCTCATTTTGTAACCATTCTTGTAACGTGCTGACTGCGATTATAGAAATGATGGTATCTGTGTTTGAGATTTTGCAGTGGTTTGGAATTTCATCACATATTTCATCCGAAAAATCCTGGAATCTTCAAATTTGATGTTGAGGTCTCTGTTGGTATCTGTGGGTGCTGTTTTGCAACTGCTGACTATAATTGTTCAAAAACTACGAAATTGTTCTAATTTTGGTTCACCTCTGGTGTTTTGGTTTGCAAGATGTAGATAGTTTTGGATATGCCTACTAAATATTAGCAAGTTCGGGGATAGAAGTGAAATTCTGAAATTCTTATTTAGAACAGAAAAATTGTGTGTGGGTCCATTGTGCTATGGTTTACTAAAATCCTCCTCGATAAACTTCAAAATGAAAGACCTTGAAGACTTGTTAGTGTGAGTTTTCTTAATATTATTTCCGAAGAAGGAAAAACCTGAAATAACGATGTATGAATTTGTTATTAAAAACATTTTGCACTTGCTTGCTTTATTATTAAACTTAGTCTGAGTTCGAGATGGTCTATATCGGTACTAGAACAGGACCATTCGATGTTGTGCAAACTTTGTATATTCAAATATTTTTTATGAATGTCAGGTCAGTTGCAAAAATGGACACTATCGCCTAACTCCATCGAGCAACCACCCATATGTCTATCAACACAAGATCTACTGTTGAGATGGAAACCTAGTGCCTTCCATACAAAAGTAAAGAATATTAACTCAAATAAGACCGTTTTTAAAACATCTTAGTACTTGTTAGTACGAATTTCTAATATGCCCGCCTTATACATAACCTTGCCACAAACATGCCAAATATCAAAACTCTGGGCGTTGATGAGGCAAACTGCATCACATTACTGTCCAACGGCTCTGAATATGACCTTTTTAGCAGCAATGACCCTAGTTGTAATACAAATGTCCTTTTTAAATGGCTAATTGCATTCTTTAGGTTATCCAATAAGTATATGTTTTGAAAACGGAATGTTGAAATTAGAAAACACTCCACAATGCTTATTGATTGATTATAGTCATCATTATCAGCAAATCCGTTCTTGTGTCCTTTTATATCCTTTTATTTATTGTCCTCTGTAACATTAAAAAAATATATCCAATAATTAGAGAAAAAGCGATTTATTTTTAAAAAGGGCCATCTCTTGTCGATTGCATATTTTTGAATGTTATTCAATATTTTAAATAAAGAAAATTAAATACAACTGCTAATTTCCCACACAATGGAACGCATTGCTATATTAGATTGAACAACCCCAAATAAATACAACAATCACAGTGGTTTTAAATATGAGAAAAATAGCAAGTGCCCGTCACTTCGTCACCTTAAAATTTTAGATTTGTTCCAACAGTTCGTCTCCATATGTAATCCCTAGAAGCCAACAGTGACTGTAATATCAAATTTCAGGGCTTCAGTTTTATGCCTTCACCTAATACGAATTTAGTAATATTTGAGACTTTTTCTAACAATTATGGTACGTATTTTCGAAGCAATCTGCAAATATCAATCTCAGATACATACTAACAGTGACCTCAATATAAAATGTTAGGATTTCACCTCTTTAATTTCCCCCTTTACCAAATTTAGTACCATTTCAGGATTGCAGGATTTCATACCCATACTATTTAGTACTTTTTGTGTAATTATAGTAAACATTTCCAAAAACACCTCCATATTTTAAGCACAGACACCAACAGTGACGTCCATATTAAATTTTATTATTTCAGTTTTATTCCTTCACCAAATACCTAATATAGTTATATTTAGTACTTTTCGTACAATCATAGTACAAATTTCGAAAACCAGTAGCATATCTCAATTTCAGACACCAGCAGAGACCCCAATACCAAATTGAAAGATCTCAGCCCTTTCTTCCCCCAATACCAAATTTAGTACCACTTAATACTTTTCGTTCAAATATAGGACCCATTCCCAAACCACCGCCAAATCATAAACAGAAATACCACCAGTCATCTAAATATCCAATTTGAGAATTTTACGACTATCCCTTCACCTAATATCAAATATAGTACCAATTATTACTTTTCGTATGATATCAATGCCAGATACCAACAGTGAACATAATGTCAATTTTTGTGACTGCACCTCTATCTCTTGACCCAATATTTAATTTAGTATCACTTGATACTTTTCGAACAATAATAGTACACATTTCCAAAACCACCTCCATATCTCAACCACAAATACGAGCAGTGACATCCGAATCAAATTTCAGGATTCCAGCTCTTTTCCTCACCCAATACCGAATTTAATAACATTTACTGATTTTTGTACAGAGATAGGTCGCATTTTCAAACCACCGCCAACAAATTCAACCAATACCAAATATGGTACCATTCAATACATTTCGTACAAATATAGTATACATTTCAGAAACCACCTTCATATGTCCAGTGAACAGCGACCCCAACACCAAATTCCAGATTTCAAGCACCAAATACTACACTAAGTACTATTAAGTACTTTTCGTATAAATACAGATACCATCTGTAATATAAATATCAACTTTCAGAATTTTCACTATCTATCCCTCCACCCAATACCAAATATTATACCATTTGATACTTTTTCTACAATTAAAGTACAAATTTCCGAAACTACCACCATATATCCATACTACACGACTATAACGCCAAATTTCCGATCTAAAGCACTATCTGTTCACCAATTTCAAATTGTACTAAACATAGTACTATTTAGTACTTTTCATGCACTTGCACTACACATTTCCAAAACCACCTCTTCTTCGCAAACTTTACACCAAAAGGCACCCCAACATTTCAAGTTACCACCCTTTTCCGTACTTCCCAAAAGGAATAATATCTAATTTAGTTCCATTCGCACACCTTTTACACAATTCTACACATTTCCTTCTTACTTTCCTACGTTGATTCTCATACCAAATTACAGGTTTTTAGCTCTATCTATCCAAATGGTACCATTTTGGAACTTTTCGTAACCTTAAAGTTCGAATTTACAAAAACTCATTGGTACATCTATCCTGCACTATATTAGTGACTCTCATACCAACATTTAAAATCCTAGCCAATTTCGTTTGTCCAACACACATTATTCAATTTTTAGTACATTTTAGTACTTCTCGTTCAATTAGTACTTTTCCCAAAAGCCCTGTCTCATCACACGCCTACGCATCAAGATTGATTTTCGTTTCGATTCTAGCTTCATCCGCTTGCTTTGGGTTTGATTGGTGGGTATATAAGCTTTGTAACTCCTCGAAATATTCATGTTTGACCCTACAAAGTATACATAGGGTGAAATGAAAAACCTGCAACCACCCCCAGACTGCTGTCATTTCTAAGCCACTCGTCCGACAGCTGTTAATATTATTCCAGTGACAGCTCATTATATTGTTTACAAGCGTAGAAATGCATTTTCCAGAAAAAAAGTTATTCATGATAGAATTCAAGCGTGATTGTGTGATTTCTTTGTATTTGGCTGGAAAACCACAAGTGGCTATCTTTAGACCATTCCAGCATTTAAATGGGAATAAATCTATGTTATGTACAGAAACATCAGCAGAAATGGTTCGAAAAGTGAAGAAACGAAAAATGCCTCGTGAGCTGAACATATCGCAATATTCCATTCGGCAAATATTGAAAACTGAGCTCGGGGTAAAGCCATTGAAATTCCAAAAAGTGCTAGAACTTACACCGCATCAGAAAGAAAATAGACTTAAAAGAGCTAAAGAGTTGCTTCGCTTGGCCGAAAGTGGTAAACTGCCGAATTTCGGTTTCTCCGATCAGAAAACATTCGTTGTCCAGCAGTTTGTAAAGAAATAAAATGATCGTGTTTACTTGCCAAAGAGGTCAGTTGAAAATGTGCACCTTTGGTTGGCCACCAGAACTCTAACGCCGGCCTTGGTCGTGTGGTGGTGATGTGGGCTGCCATAACAGTCGATGGTAGCGCACAATGGCCACCAAAATCTCCGGATACCAAACCGTTGGACTATTGTGTATGGAGTATTTTGGAAAGCTAGGTTGGCACTAAAAAAGCCCTTCGCCGGGAATGGGCCAGTGTTTAACGGTTTCATTGTCCGTTTGAAGGCCATAATTCGTACCAAAGGTGACCAATTCGAACAAATCTAAACTTATTCTAAAATTTGATGCTATTTCCGACATTTTTGCTTTCATTCAATAATATTAAAAAAATGTATAAGTTATGGCGTTTAACTTTGTTGCAGCTTTTTTATCTCACCCTGTATAGATCCTTACACTTATCCTGTAACCCCGAAAAATTGAAATGACGTAAAAAATGGAAATCATAAAAACATTTAAAAAAACTTCCCCAATTTTTTCCAAAAAAAAAACACTGTTAGCTGTCATCTTTTAGCCTTTATGCGACCCTAAATTGTGCCATTTTAATTATCAAATAAAATATTCAAAAACATAGAATGATGTTTATTTTAATAAATAATTACAAAATATATTTTCTGGTTTATGGAATATTTTAACAATTTTAGTTATTATCGATGTGGATAGCACAAAAAAGAGGGGATTTTCTGTGTAAACAATGGACAAAAGCCTTTCACAACAATGCTAATGGATTTTTAATTGAAATTCCAATTTTTTGGGCTTTGGGAGCTTTTGTGTAAAATGCCTGTCCCAAAGGGTCAAATGGTATTTGTATAGACATTTTAGGTATTTTTTATACAATTTTTGCATATTTTTTCTGAAATTGTTAATGAATTAAATATTTTAAATTTTTTGTGGTCACTTGCAAGAAAATGTTTTTATATTTTCTTAACGAAGGAATTTTCCCCATTTTCCTTTTGAGGTTTCCCACCCCTCTACATACCACCAAAACATTTTAATTACATTCTCTTTCAATAATGTTTCATAGCCAAAGCAATTTCTTATCGGAATTACGTGTAATACTCTTTCCCATAACCCCTTAATAATGGTTAATTATCAAATAATGACTACTCCTAATACTATAATTATTTATTGCCTGGAGTAGAAAAGACAAGTTAAGATAATTTAATAATTTGTTGTTGTTGTCCAGATGGAAACTCCCGCACAGCAATAGTTTCATCAAATTAAATTCTTAGCTTCTGATTATCTTCCTTAATTCATAACAATGATAATCACAAAGTAATTGACTTCTGTTTGCTTTCGAATCAACCAATGTATTTGAAATAATATTAACACTTATGTTAATAGGATTTTCCAATTATCGGGAATCTATGAATTTCGAATTCTCAATATGTCCCGACCATCAAACTAATTTGATTGCAATTCATTTATCGAAGGGTTGGAAATTAAACAATACACAATTCCATTTTACACTCAGAATTCTATAGAGGGTGGAATAAAAAAATGCAACAAAGTCAAACGCCATAATTTCTAAATTTTCTTTTAAATTTTATTGAATGAAAGCAAAAAATGTCGAAAATAGCATCAAATTATAGAATAAGTTTGGATTTATTCGAAAGGTGGCCATTTGGCACGAATTATGGCCTTCAAACGGCCAATGAAACCGTCACACGCTGCCCGAAGGTTGCTCTGCGGTATTCTGGCCCACTCCTGGCAAAGCGCTTGCATGAGGTGACCGACACTTTGGTATTTTTTAGTGCCAAAACTTGCTTTCCAAAATACTCCAGACACAATAGTCCATCGAATTGTATCCGAATATTTTGGTGGCCATTGTGCGCTGCAAATGGAGCGAGGAACCTCATTTTGTAACCATTCTTGGGTGGCGCGTGCTGAGTGCGATGGTGCTGAGACCTGTTGGAATGTCCAAGATCTGCGGCCAAAATGTTTGCGTGCCCAAGGCTTTAATACACCCTCCAGAATATTTCCTCGATAATACGACCGGATTAATACGAGCAGAGAGCGACCATCGGCTGTTATGAAGGTTCACACCATCACCATGACCGGTGCTTGAGTTCAGGTGGCCAACCGAAGGTGCACATTTGCAGCTGACCCCTTTTTTGCAAATAAACATGATCATTTTGTTTGTATTCAAAGTGCTGGACAACGAATGTTTTCTCATCGGAGCAAACCAAATTCGGTAGTTCAACACTTTTGGCCAAGCGAAGCAACTCTTTAGCTCTTTTGAGTCTATTTTCTTTCCGTTGCGGTATTAGTTCTTGCACTTTTTGGAATTTCAGTGGCTTCACCCCGAGCTCGTTTTTCAATATTTGCCGAATGGAATATTGCGATGTGTTCAGCTCACGAGCCATTTTTGGGCCACTGCGACGCGGGTTTAGATCAAGTCGCTTCTTTACTTTTCGAACCATTTCTGGTTTTCTTCCGTCTCCTTCCTTGAAGTCGGGCTACGCTACCAGTATCACGGTAACGAGCGATGGTACGAGACACAAAATATTTATTCACATTTAAATGCTGGAGTGCTCTAACGATAGCCACTTGTGGTTTTCCAGCCAAATATAAATAAATCACAAAAAGAAATTCTCACCAAAATGCTTTTGTAGGCTTGTAAAAAAATATAATCAGCTGTCACTGAAATAATTTTAACAGCTGTCGGTCGAGCGCCTTGGAAATGACAGCAGTCTGAAGTTGGTTGCAGTTTTTTCATCTCACCCTGTAATTTGAATTTCCCACCCTTATTTTGTCTCCTTCCTTTGTCGGAAATAAATAATCACAAAGTATCTGCTTCCAATACAAACTCAATAAGATTGCATTTATTTTCTTAAATACACACACACACACACCCACACATCAAATAACTCAAATCAATAATATGATTATCATTTAAATAACATATCAATAACAGTTGTCTTGCATTCCAAAGATTTCATTACCTCTCCCAGCAACTCCATCCCTGCACCCTCAACTTGGCAAATTGACATGGAACATTGTTATCCGTAGTCGTAGTCAAAAATGATTGCAGCTCAATGTCTCTGGGTGAATTTCAAATCAATTAACAAAATTAAATTGTATTGGTTGTGTGTATGTGCAGATGTAAGTGTACGCGTGTGTGTGGCTTCGAAGGAATGCAAATGCTTCAAAGATGAAGAAGAACAAAATTAAGAAAACTCAATTGATGCAAATTGAGGTATGACAAGTACATGTTAGGGAATGTTTGTGAGAGCTCTCGTAAATCGACACAAGGACATTGTAAGGGATGTGAGTTTTTTGGTAAGGGATGTGAGTTTTTCTGGATTCTAGAAATGGGATGAGATCAAGGACAAATAGAGACTTTGTGGAGCAAAAAATAAAACATTATTCCAAAGATTAACTAACGGAATGATTGAACACTAGGCCTCTAAAAACATCAAAAAGAATCCTCTTTAATAGTGGCTACTTAAAAACTATTTGACATGGAGCACAAATCACAGGGCCACAATATTTAGTACACTTCTGTACAGCAGTATTTATAACAAATTAAAAAAATAAGCAAAAAAACATTAAGTTTGGCCGGCCCGAACATTTAATAACCTCCATCATTGGGACAAAAAAAAAATTATAAAAGTATCTGAATTCAAACGTGTCCCCCTTTAAACTACAAAGCCCGCTTAAATAATGCTATTAAACTTTTCAAAAAAAAAAAACCAACAAGTGGGTGAGGCCGTTATATGGAGGCCGTACCAAAACGGGTACCTATATAGGCAATTTTATACTTCAAGGATTTTCATCTACAAAATCTTCTTAAATACCACATTTGAAACTATTTTGTGGGTAAATATGACAAGGATTATCAAAATTCCGAATATCGGTGGATATCGTTATATGTGCGCTATAGGAAAACGTGAACCTATGTACTCAAAGGTCCCCCACCGGAGCTAGAACCCATTATGAACGACAACTAATAATTTCTAGACAAAAATCTTCAAGATACCAATAACAGGAGGTACTGTTATATAGGGAATATACAAAAACGTGGACATATGTGTACAATATTTCGCCACCAGAGCTAGAACCCATTATGACCTACATATATCAATTTTTGGACAAATCCGAGGAAAAATGTGTCAAAAATCATCAATATATCGAATATCGGGAGCTACCGTTATATGGGGGCTATACCAAACCGTGGACCTATATACACAATGTTCGTCACCGGAGCTAGAATCCATTATAATCTACAAATACCAATTTTGAGACAAATTCGTCGAAAAATGTTTCGAAAATCATCAAGACACCGAATATCTGTCATATTTTAAAGCTCTACATTAACTAATGTGGGCAGTATAGTGATTTCAACAGAATATTTTATGCTGATCATGAATATACAGGCTGTGATAAAAAACTGTAGCAAAGTCAAGCGCCATAATTTTTACATTTTTTTTAATATTTTATTAAATGAAAGCAAAAAATATCGGAAATTGCATGAAATTTTAGAATAAGCTTAGATTTGTTCGAATTGGTCACCTTTGGCACGAATAATGGCCTTCAAAGGGCCAATGAAACCGTCACACGCTGCCCGATTTTGGTGATCTGCGGTGTTTTGATGATCGACACTTTGGTATTTTTTAGTGCCAACTTTGCTTCCCCAAATACTCCAGACACAGTTGTCCAACGGATTGGTATCCGGAGATTTTGGTGGCCATTGTGGGCTGGAAATTAAGCGATGAACCTCATTTTGTAACCATTCATGGGTAACGCGTGCTAAGTGCAATGGTGCTGAGTCCTGTTGGAATGTCCCAGGTTTGCGGCCTAAATATTTGCGTACCAAAGGCTTTAATACACTCTCCAGAATATTTTTGGGATTCTGATGGCAAGGTCGGCAAATATGAGCGGAGAGCGACCATTAGCTTGTTTGGCGGGCCACACTATCTCCATGACGCGTGAGTTCTGGTGGCAAACCGAAGGTTCACATTTTAAGCTGACCTCTTTGGCAAGTAAACACGATCATTTTGTTTGTTTACAAACTACTGGAAAACGAATGTTTTCTCATCGGAGAAAACCTAATTCGAAAGTTCACCACTTTCCGCCAAGCGAAGCAAATCTTTAGCTCTTTTGAGTCTGTTTTCTTTCTGTTGCGGTGTAAGATCGAGCACATTTTTTCAATATTTGACGAATAGAATATTGCGATATATGCGGCTCACGAGGCATTTTTCGGCCACTGCGACGCGGGTTTCGATCAAGTCGCTTCTTTACTTTTCGAACCATTCCTGCTGATGTTGCTGTTTCCTTCCGTCCACTTCCTTGATGTCGGACTACACTACCAGTATCACGGTGACGAGCGATGGTACAAAAGCTGGAGTGCTCTAGATAGCCACTTGTGGTTTTCCAGCCAAATATAAAGAAACGCTTGAATTCCATCACAAATATTTTTTTTCTGGAAATTTCTAACCAAAATGCTTTTGTGCCCTTGTAAACAATATAATGAGCTGTCACTGGAATAATTTTAACAGCTGTCGGACGAGTGGCTTAGAAATGACAGCAGTCTAAAGTTGGCTGCAGTTTTTTCATCTCACCCTGTATATTCTTGATCAGCATTAAATTCTATGGCCATTATGCGATGACTGTCCGTTTATGGAAATCACTCTAGCTTCTAAACGAAATTAAATAGGTTAATAAAATCTTACTCAGATGTGTTTTAGGTCTGCAGGACCTTTGGTATTTAAAATGGGCTATATAAGTCCATTCATTTGGTATAGACCGCATATATCTGTACCCACATACGTATTTTTTTTTTTTTTTTTTTTTTTTTTGGTGTTTTAGTCACAATTTCATACCGAATTTGCTTCAAACTGGGAGTATGTGTTCTCAATATTCCTACATATTCTCATTCATCCTTGTAGAAAACTATAGATATAGGTTCAAGTTTTAGTAAAAACCCCATATAACTGTACCTCCAGATATTCAGTATTTTAATGATTTGTGGCACAGTTTTCACCGGAATTATTTAAAATTTGGAGTACAATGAAAACAAATCCTTCCGAGGATATTTTTTTCCACAAATTTAATTTTTTTAAAAGAGACTGAGTTCATTGTCATTATCATGCAATGAATGTGGGTAGATTGTGAGCCAATTAAGTTCCCCAGAAACCTCTTTTGTAAAACACTTTTTGATTATTTACGCCCCTTAACATCTGAAATCACTCTTTTCAAAGAAAATGGATATCCTTTTAGCTAATAAGTTTATAAAATAATTTATTTTGCAATTTATTTTAAAGCCTCTCTAACCCTTACCCACATTTCTCTTCTTTTCGTTACAGATTTTTATATAAACGCCTACGACAACAAAGAAGACTTACAAATGTTCTGTAATTTAAACAAATATTTTTGATGTGTGGTTAATTAAGGTCTGAACCGCACTCATACACACCTCCACACCAAAAACCACACACTCACATAATTCTTTGACCACATCAAAACTTCATTGAAAGAAAGGAAGAAAAAGAAACAAAACATCAACAACAACAACAGCCGCTGCAAAAGGATACAAAGCAGAAGAAGGGAGAAATTATACAACACTTAGCTAGCCACTTGCATTTACACAGATACACACACACACACTCACTTACTCACTGTGTGTGTGAACACTTTTACTTATCACTTTGATAAGACGACAGTTGTAACCACACACACACACACACACACACATACTTACACAAAAAGAACTCAGAGTGGCTCCAACAAACGCAAAATGTGTTTTCAACAACATCCGGAAGAGTGGCTGCCATCAACAAAGTCCTCGACAGCAACAACATCATCAGCATCAGCAACAACATCGTTATTAGCAACTAAAACTGTAACACAAACACATTCCATCTCCGAAACTATTTCTCATTCATCATTACCCACAACAACAACAAGAAGAGCAACACCAAGCAAAGCAAATGCAACTGAAACAATTTCAGCCACATTAAAGAGAGTGCCAGACTTTGTGAGTTGTAGCCACCAAGATACAACCACTTTCACATCAACAACAGCAACAGCAACAACAACAAGATGGCAACACAACCATCAACAGGAGCAACCAGCAAGAGTGGGGAAGAGGCGGTCACACTTTAATGCCATAATGTCACCCACATCCATCAGATCCATCCGCCGCCACCCACTCTTAATACTCTTAGCCATCATCTGCCTTACAGTACAAATCTCCAGTGCGTATCTGATAATTGTCCATGAAGATGCTGCACCTGGAACGGTGATATTCAATGCGTCGGTGTACAAATTGGGCTCGGAGCGCCATTACAAAATTAATGCCCACAAATCGGCCCATTTTGTACATCATCTAGTCTCGGTCAATCACAAGGATGGCCAGATACAGCTGAAGAAATCCCTGAAATGTGATGGAATCTATTATCCGAATCTGTTCACCTTCTATGTGGACTCGACATCGAATCGTTTGCGTAGCATTGACTATTACAGTTTGCCCATACGGATATTTGTGTCGGGCCACACGTGCAACGAAGATCGTAGGGTGGAGGAGGAAATTCATGGCCGACACTATGAGGAGGAGGATACAGGCTATTCGAAACGTAGACGTCGAAGATTTATTGAGGAGCTCGACCCGTTGGAAGAATATGAGCGCAGTTATGGCGAGTTTCGGGACACAAACAGGCAAAGCAATTCGCTAACACTCCAACCGTACAGCCACAACCATTCCCTCAATGAATTTCGGGATGGTGATCTCATTTTTGGCAACTCCTTTGACAATGAAATGCGCCACCGGATTTTGAGTCGCAAACGTAGATCCATGCTCTCCCTGGAAACATCCTCACCATCTTTCTCCTCTTCTCTGTCCTATGGAAATTTACATCGCCGCATTTCGGAGGCCAAACAATGGATATCTGAAACCTATGCCTCCTATGCCATACACACCACAGATAAATGGAACCAAATCTGCCTGCGAAAATCCCAGTTCATCAACAATCTGAATGCCTTTCTGCCACGTTCCATATGCCAGCATTGCAAGGTCAACTTCCTCGATGTGAACGATGAACGTTTTGTGATCGAACATCAAAATCGTGATTTGGTGGCCAGTCGTGATGTTTGCATTCATGAATCGATGTGGAAGGTTAGTATAACCTTCAACATACGCTGTGATCGCAGTGACATCGTGGACTCAGATCATCGTCTGAAAATCGTCTACCACTATCAGGAATTCAATGACACCGACATTGCAAAACGTGTAAGGCGAGAGCTGCGCAATCAATCGCCCTACTTCGAGCAGGCCTTATATGTGGCCTCGGTGCTGGAAGAACAGCCAGCGGGGTCTAGTGTGACCACAGTGCGAGCCCGTGATCCCGAAGATTCTCCCGTAGTCTATTCAATGGTTTCCCTTCTCGATTCGCGTTCTCAATCTTTGTTTAAGGTGGACTCAAGAACTGGTGTTGTCACCACATCGGCCAGTTTGGATCGTGAATTAATGGATGTTCATTATTTCCGGGTTGTCGCCACCGATGATAGCTTTCCACCCAGGTCTGGCACGACAACGTTACAGGTTAATGTTCTAGATTGCAATGATCATAGTCCCACCTTTGAGGCGGAACAATTTGAAGCGTCGATACGTGAGGGAGCCACCGTGGGATCCACTGTCATAACCTTGAGAGCTACGGATCAGGATATTGGCAAAAATGCCGAAATTGATTATGGCATTGAGAGTATAACAGGTGAGATGACCCATTTTTCTTTTACTTTTTTTAAAAAATCTCACATTCACAGCTAATATTTTACACTTTTTAACACTTTCCCTGTTCCGGAAACTGGAAGAATCAACTATTAATGCAATTTTAACAATCTTTCGCTTTATAAATAAATTTAATAAAATTATCGTACACATATCCAAAACCAGATACCAACATTGACATCAATTTCAAATTTCAGAATTCCAGCACTATCCAATTTAATACTACTTAATACTACATTTCGTACAATTACAGTACATATCTCTGAAACTACCTCCATATGTCCAGGCTATACATAAATAAACAGCATAGTTCCAAATTTCAGATTTCAACCACTATCTCTTCACCCGATACCAAAGTTTATTAAATATAGTACTATTTAGTACTTTTCGTGCACTTGTAGTACAGATTTTCAAAAACACTACTTTATCGCAAACCAACCATCAACAGAGACCTCAATTAAAAATTTCTAAATTCCAGATTCATTCGCTCACCCCAAACAAATCTGTTCCAAATTTAGTACAGTTCACACACTTAGCGCACATATTTCCAAAATGACCTTCATATATCTAACTTACTTTCCAATCTTGATTTTCATACCAAATTTCATTTTTTTTCTCTATCCATTCACATAATAGCAAATGGCACCATTTTAAAAGAGCGGTGCCCTTTTAAAACTTTCGTAAACTTAAAGTACGAATTTCAAAAAACCCTTTAGCACCTCTATCCTTCACTCCATCAATGACTCGTATTCCAAATATTAGAATTCTACCTCATTCCGCTTGTTCAATACAAATATTGAATTTTTAGTATTTTTCGTACCCTTTTAGTAAGGATTTCAAAAAACCCAACCTTATCACAGGCCTACTCACAAAGACTTAGAATTGAGTGACTTCAATTTGTTCACTTATACCCCTGAAAATGCACAGACGACATCTGGTGATCCGAATTTTTCGAAGATAAGACATTCACTAGTCTATGGTCTGGGCATTAATTCTCAGTGAGTTTTTGCACTACTCTTTTAAATATAGATCAACGTACGAGAATTAACGAATTCCTACGGAACTAGTTTATATATAGCAAACACACAATCTCCACAAATATTAGAGTTAAACTCCACTCAACTCTAACTACTGCTGTTATTGCCAAAGGAACGTTATAAACCCCATTTAGCTCACCAGCCTTCAAGAGACGACTGATCTCGATCAACTCTACAAAACATTATTTTATACTGCGCCGTGCATTCCGAAGCCGCCTGTTTTCTAAAGTCGGAGTGATTTAGAACAGCTATTCGTCGCTAGGTGTATTTTATCGCAGTTTGTTTAGGTTGGTATTACCAACTAATACTAGGAGACTGTTTGCCCCTTAAATTAAATTATATTGTATCCAGAAATAAGTACCACGACTTTGGGTCATTACACAGTTAAGGGGTTCACAGTGAATGATCACAGGGAATTTTTAAAGCAAAAATGATTTTACACCCTCCACCTCGGACGGGGGTGTATATTAACTTTGTCATTCCGTTTGTAACATCCTTAAACATTCGTCGTAGACTCCATAAAGTATATATATTCATAATCAGCATAAAATTCTAAGTCGATTTAACGACGATGTCCGTCTGTCTGTCTGTCTCTTTGTCTGTTGAAATCACGATACAGCCCACATTATTTGCCGTGGAGCGCCAAAATTTAGCAGAGCAATTTGTATGTGTCTAGGATGGTTGGTATAACGGTACCTCCCGATATTCGGTATTTTGATGATTTATGCCACATTTTTTCACGGATTTGTCTGAAAATTGGTATTTGTAGGTCATAACAGGTCCCTATACGTGTGGCAAAACAGTGCATGTATAGGTCCACGTTTTGGTATAGCCCCCATATAAAGGTACCTCCCGATATTCGGTATTTTGATTATTTTTGACACATTTTTGCACGAATTTCTCCCTAAAATTGGTATTTGTAGGTCATAATGGGTTGTAGCTCCTTTGGCGAAACATTGCATGCTTAATTCTACGATTTGGTATAGCCCCCATATAAAGGTACCTCCCGATATTCGGAATTTTAATGATTTTTGCCACATTTCTTCGCGGATTTGTTTAGAAATTGGTATTTTTTTGGTCCTAACGGGTTCTAGCTCTTTTGGCGAAACACTGTATGTATAGGTCTACGTTTTTGTATAGCCCCATATATCCGTATTTCCCAAAATTCGGTATTTTGATGATTTTTGGCACATTTTCCCATGAATATGTCTAAAACTAGGTATATGTGGGTCATAATGGGCTCTAGTGTTTCCTTTACACTAAGGTGGAGGGTATATAAAGTTTGGCTCGACCGAACTTAATGTTTTTTACTTGTTTGTCTTAAAACAGTTCCCGAAAAAACGAAATATATTGCTTTTATCGTCAGGCAAAATCCCATTATTGTTGTTTTTATAAAAACAACGTTTGTTTATGAGTAGAGAACGATGGTAATGTTTACCAGGGGGTAAGGCAGGGAATACCTAGGTTTCGGAAAGAGCCGCCAATCCTCATCAGTTCCCTTGTTTCTTGTCTAGGATATTCTCCCCAGAAGTTATTTAAAAAATAACTTCTATGACAAAAAAAAAACATTTTTTACCCAAGTGACGAGATCGTAAGCTCAATAGAAGAGGAACAAAAGAATTACATAAAACTAAAATTCTTTTGGAAAATCTTCTAAATCTTACAACCGCACTTATAACCATTTACATCTTTCTCCACTTGTTATGCTTTCGTTCAACCTGAACGAAGTATCATAACCATGTAAGTTTGTTTTGTCTGTAACAACAAAAAAGATGTAAAACAAGTGGAGAAAGATGTAAATGTTTATAAGTGCGGTTGTAAGATTTAGAAGATTTTCCAAAAGAATTTTAGTTTTATGTAATTCTTTTGTTCCTCTTCTATTGAGCTTACGATCTCGTCACTTGGGTAAAAAATGTTTTTTGTCATAGAAGTTATTTTTTAAATAACTTCTGGGGAGAATATCCCAGACAAGAAACAAGGGAACTGATGAGGATTGGCGACTCTTTCCGAAACCTAGGTATTCCCTGCCTTACCCCCTGGTAAACATTACCATCGTTCTCCACTCATAAACAAACGTTGTTTTTATAAAAACAACAATAATGGGATTTTGCCTGACGATTTTGCAACAACAAAATACTATGGTATCCCAAAAAAGCAAGCCAAACACTGTTCTATATTGCTTTTATTTAATTTATACGCTCCTGACTGTGACATACAGGGTGAGATGAAAAAACTGCAACCATCTTCAGACTGCTGTCATTTCTAAGCCACTCGTCCGACAGCTTTTAAAATTAATCCAGTGGCAGCTCATTTTATTGTTTACAAGTGTACAAAAGGATTTTTGTGAGAATTTTCCAGAAAAAAAGTTATTCGTGATGGAGTTCAAGCGTGATAGTGTGATTTCTTTATATTTGGTAAGAGCACTCCAGCATTTAAATGTGAATAAATCTTTTGTGTCTCGTACCATCGCAGTGGCCGAAAAATGGATCGTGAGCTGCACAAATCGCAATATTCCATTCGCCAAATATTAAAAATTAAGCTCAAGGGCTTTACCATTGAAATTCCAAAAAGTGCAAAAACTTACACCGCAACGGAAATAAAATAGACTCAAAAAAGCTAAAGATTTGCTTCCCTTGGCCGAAAGTGGTGAACTGCCGAATTTGGTTTTCTTCGATGAGAAAACATTCGTTGTCCAGCAGTTTGTAAACAAACGAAATGATCGTATTTCCTTGCCAAAGAGGTCAGCTGAAAATGTGCTCCTTCGGTTGGCCACCAGAACTCAAGCGCCGTCCATGGTAATGGTCTGGGCCGCCATAACAGCCGATGATCACTCTCCGCTCGTATTAATCGACCGTGACATCAGAATAAATGCCGAATATTATCGCGAAAACCTTGGACATTCCAAAAGTACTCAGCACCATCGCACGCGCCACCCAAGAATGGTTACAAAATGAGGTTCCTCGCTTCATTTCCAGCGCATAATGGCCACCAAAATCTCCGGATACCAATCCGTTGGACTATTGTGTCTGGAGTATTTTGGAAAGCAAGGTTGGCATTAAAAATACCAGTGTCGATCACCTCAATCAAGGGCTTCGCCGGGAATGGGCCAAAACACCGCAGAGCAACATTCGGGCAGCGTGAGTCGGTTTCATTGGTCGTTTAAAGGCCATAATTCGTGCCAAGAGGTGACCAATTCGAACAAATCTAAACTTATTCTAAAATTTGATGGTATTTCCGAAATTTTTTGCTTTCATTAAAAAAAAAAAATTAAAAGAAAATTAAAAATTACGACGTTTGACTTTGTTGCAGTTTTTTTTATCTCACCCTGTATGCTATATGACAATACAAAAATATACACATCAGTAAGAAAACGCAACAAATTTAGGTCCAATTTTGTATCCAGTGAATAGGCGCACACCGGATCCACTTTACACATCCTCCTCTTCTTCTTCTCATTACTGCGTTATTTTTTGAACAATTTTTTTTAACATCCTTATCCATATACTTTATTTCAGATGGCACTGGAACGCTACAAGATCAAGAGATTCCCATCTTTCGCATAGATGCCCGTACTGGTGTTATTGCAACACGCACCTCCTTGGATCGGGAGACTTCGGATAGTTACAACATTATAGTGACCGCATCGGATATGGCTTCGGCTCAGAGTGAGCGTAAAACAGCCACAGCCAGTGTTTTAGTAAAAATCCTGGATGACAATGATAATTATCCGCAATTTAGTGAACGCACCTATACAGTCCAAGTTCCGGAAGATCAGTGGGGCGACGATAATGTGGTGGCTCATATCCGGGCCACCGATGCTGATCAGGGGAATAATGCAGCGATACGTTATGCCATAATTGGTGGTAATACCCAATCACAATTTTCGATTGATTCAATGAGTGGTGATGTGAGTTTGGTAAAGCCCCTTGATTATGAAAGTGTTCGATCGTACCGTTTGGTAATTCGAGCTCAAGATGGCGGCAGTCCATCAAGAAGTAATACGACACAGCTGTTGGTTAATGTCATCGATACGAATGATAATGCACCGCGTTTCTACACATCCCAATTTCAAGAGTCGGTATTGGAAAATGTTCCCGTGGGTTATAATATTATCCGGGTTCAGGCATACGACAGCGATGAGGGTGCTAATGCTGAAATAACTTATAGCATTTCGGAACGAGATGATAATTTCCCATTGGCTGTGGATCCAAGGTCGGGTTGGGTGCATACCATTAAGCAATTGGATCGTGAGGAACAGAATCGTTATGCATTTCAAGTTATTGCCAAAGATGGTGGTGTGCCACCCAAATCAGCCAGTTCCACCGTGGTGATAACGGTACAGGACGTCAACGATAATGACCCGGTATTTAACCCAAAATATTATGAAGCCAATGTGGGAGAGGATCAACCACCGGGGACGCCAGTTTGTACTGTGACTGCCACAGATCCTGATGAGGATAGCCGTTTACATTATGAGATTACATCGGGTAATACCCGAGGACGTTTTGCCATAACCTCACAAAATGGTCGCGGTTTGATTACCATAGCCCAGTCGCTGGATTATAAACAGGAGAAGCGATTTTTACTGACCATAACAGCCACGGATTCGGGAGGAAGGGCCGACACCGCCACAGTGAACATAAATATTACAGATGCCAATAATTTTGCTCCGATCTTTGAGAATGCTCCCTATAGTGCATCGGTGTTTGAGGATGCTCCAATTGGCACCACGGTACTGGTGGTATCGGCCACTGACAGTGATGTTGGTATAAATGCCCAGATAACATACTCCTTGAATGAGGAAAGCATCAACGGACTGGGTAGTCCAGATCCATTTTCAATTAATCCCCAAACCGGAGCCATTGTGACCAGCGCCTTGCTGGACAGAGAGACAACCAGTGGTTATTTGTTGACCGTAACAGCCAAGGATGGTGGCAATCCCTCGTTGAGTGACACCACAGATGTGGAGATCAGTGTCACCGACGTCAATGACAATCCGCCACATTTTAAGAATCCCCTTTATCAGGCTTCCATTCTCGAAGATGCCCTAGTGGGTACATCAGTTTTGCAAATTGCAGCCACCGATCCAGATATTGGTCTAAATGGACGCATAAAATATTTGCTCAGTGATCGTGATGTGGAAGATGGTTCATTTGTGGTGGATCCCACCTCGGGTACCATACGTACCAACAAAAACCTGGATCGTGAAAGTGTGGCCATATACCATTTGACAGCCATTGCTGTGGATAAGGGATCACCGCCCATGTCGAGTACGGTGGAGGTCCAAATACGTTTAGAAGATGTTAATGATTCACCACCCACCTTCCCTTCGGATAAAATAACCCTCTATGTCCCGGAAAATTCTCCTGTTGGTTCGGTGGTTGGGGAGATACATGCTCATGATCCCGATGAAGGTATAAATGCCGTGGTCCATTACAGCATAATTGGCGGGGATGATTCGAATTCCTTTTCCCTGGTAACACGGCCGGGTTCGGAAAGGGCCCAATTGCTGACCATGACAGAGTTGGATTATGAATCGAATCGTAAACGTTTTGAATTGGTCATAAGGGCCGCCTCGCCACCCCTAAGAAATGATGCCCATGTTGAGATATTGGTCACCGATGTCAATGACAATGCCCCCGTTTTGAGAGACTTTCAGGTGATTTTCAACAACTTCCGTGACCAT
The DNA here is from genome assembly GCF_030504385.1 of Musca domestica. Classification (NCBI taxonomy): domain Eukaryota; kingdom Metazoa; phylum Arthropoda; class Insecta; order Diptera; family Muscidae; genus Musca; species Musca domestica. The sequence continues at coordinate 3,313,595 of NW_026712115.1, read as the reverse complement.
TTTCCAAGTGGAGATATTGGTCGGATACCAGCTTTCGATGCCGATGTCAGTGACAAGCTAACCTATCGCATACTATCCGGAAACAATGCCAACTTGATAAGATTAAATCAGACAACAGGCGGCCTAAGTCTGAGTCCCCAGCTGAACACGAATGTACCGAAATTCGCCACCATGGAGGTGTCGGTGACGGATGGCATTAACGAGGCCAAGGCCATAATGCAATTGGCAGTGCGTCTCATTACCGAGGATATGCTCTTCAATTCGGTAACAGTTCGCCTCAATGAAATGACGGAGGAGGCCTTTCTCTCGCCACTGCTGAACTTCTTTTTGGATGGTCTGGCCGCCATAATCCCCTGTCCCAAGGAGAACATTTTCATATTTTCCATACAGGATGACACCGATGTCACTTCGAGAATTTTGAATGTCAGCTTTTCGGCCAAACGTCCGGATGTATCGCATGAGGAGTTCTACACACCACAATATCTGCAGGAGAGGGTTTATCTGAATCGTGCTATCTTGGCTAGACTGGCCACCGTGGAGGTCTTGCCCTTCGATGATAATCTGTGTGTCCGGGAGCCATGCCTGAATTTCGAGGAATGTTTGACGGTTTTGAAATTCGGCAACGCCTCTGATTTTATACACAGCGATACGGTGCTATTTCGTCCCATTTACCCGGTGAACACTTTTGCCTGTTCCTGTCCCGAGGGTTTTACGGGGAGCAAGGAACATTATCTCTGCGATACCGAAGTGGATCTTTGCTATTCAGATCCCTGTCAAAACGGCGGCTCCTGTATGCGTCGAGAGGGTGGCTACACCTGTGTCTGTCCGCCCAGCCACACTGGAGTGAATTGTGAAACTGATATTAAAAAGCTGAAGCCTTGCATGTCGGACATCTGTGAGGGTGGTTTGTCCTGCATGAACAACTATATGACCAGCCAACCGCCGCCCTATACGGCAACATGTGAGCTGCGTTCCCGTTCGTTCTCACGCAACTCTTTCCTCACCTTTGAGAGCATGAAGCAGCGTCATCGTTTCAATATCAAGTTACGTTTTGCCACCGTCCATGAGAATGGTCTGCTGCTCTACAATGGGCGCTACAATGAGCTGCATGATTTTGTGGCCTTGGAAGTAGTGCAGGGTCATGTCACATTCACTTTCTCGCTGGGCGATCGCAGTGAAAAGGTGGCTGTTTTCCAGCAGAGAAAAGTATCTGATGGCCAATGGCATGATGTGGAGGTAAATTATTTGAATCGCACAGTGACCCTGATTGTGGACTCCTGTGATACAGCCGTGGCCTTGGCGGGCAATTTTGGCGACAAGTGGAACTGTGCCAATCAAACCACATTGAAATTGGATAAACGCTGTTCCCTGCTAACCGAGACCTGTCATCGTTTTTTGGATCTAACCGGACCCCTGCAGATTGGTGGTCTGCCACGCATTCCGGCCCATTTTCCCATTGAAAATCAAGATTATGTGGGTTGTATTTCCGATTTGAGAATTGATGAACGTTACATCGATTTGAATTCCTATGTGGCAGATAATGGCACGATTTCAGGATGTCCTCAACGTAACCCACTGTGCTCTTCGGAACCCTGTTTCAATGGTGGTGCCTGTCACGAGGGCTGGAATACCTACACATGTGAATGTCCTGAAGGTTATGCCGGCAATAATTGCCAGGAAACCATACCCGCCCCCTGGCGTTTCTCCGGAGATGGTAGCCTAAGCTTCAATCCCCTGCTCAGGCCTATACAAATGCCTTGGGTCACATCGCTGGCCATAAGGACCCGTCAACGCAATGCCTTCCTGATACAAATACAAATCGGACAAAACAGCTCGGCAGTGGTATGTCTCAAGGATGGCATTTTATATTATATCTTCGATGGTGAACCCATGTTTTTGGCTGGAGCCTTTTTGGCCGATGGCGAATGGCATCGGGTGGAGATAAAATGGATGGGTTCGGAAATATTGTTTTCAGTAGATTTTGGTCAGCGCACAGGAGCGGTGCCCATATCACAAAAAATCCAAGGCCTGTATGTGGGCAAAATTGTCATCGGCAGTCCGGATAGCTCCATTGGTCATGTGGATGATTTGCTTTCCTACGAGGGTTGCATACAAGAGGTACGCATTGGAGCCTCCCAAGCGGTGTTGTCCAGGCCCACTATTCGTGAAAATGTTGAAGATGGTTGCCTGTCCAAGGCCGAGTGCCCGGTGACATGTCCCCCGCATTCGAGCTGTACCACTTCCTGGGATCATGCGGAGTGTGAATGTTTGCCAGGTTATGTGGGGCCCGATTGTCTGCCAATATGTACGGTGAAACCCTGTATGGCCGGAGTGTGTCGTGCCAATATCTCAGAGCCCAAGGGCTATCATTGTGAATGCAATTCCACCTATCAACATGGAGAATATTGTGAAAAGACGGTTCAGCAACCCTGTCCAGGAGGATGGTGGGGTGAAAAGGTATGCGGCCCCTGTAAATGTAATGTCAAGCAGGGCTATCATCCCGATTGCCACAAGACCACCGGCCAATGCCATTGCAAGACAAATCATTATCAGCCAATAAATGAGACCGCCTGTATACCCTGTGACTGCTACTCCATTGGATCGTTTAACAGTGCCTGTAATCCGCTGACGGGTCAGTGTGAATGCCGGGAGGGGGTAATTGGTCGTCGCTGTGATTCCTGCTCTAATCCCTATGCCGAGGTCACCCTAAATGGTTGTGAAGTGGTCTACGATGCCTGTCCCAGATCTTTTGCAGCCGGAGTATGGTGGCCTAGAACCCCCTTGGGCAGTACAACAGTGGAGAACTGTCCCACCCCCTCCAAGGGTAAGGGTCAGCGGACATGTGACAGTTTGTCGGGTGGATGGAATATTCCCGACATGTTCAATTGTACCTCCGAGCCATTTGTGGAGCTACGCAAACAACTTTCCCAGTTGGAAAAATTGGAACTGGAATTGAATTCCTTTGTGGCCATAAAGACGGCGGAAAATCTACAGAAGGCCTGTACCACAGTGGATCGTAGTTCCAAGGTCCATAAGAAACCGTTGACCAAAGATCATCGGCGCTATAAAATGGAATCTTCTTTCCTGCTGAATGAAAACAACAATGTATGGTCACATGAACTGGAAATGGAATATCTTTCGGATGAAATGAAATTCTCCCATGATCGTCTGTATGGGGCAGATCTCTTGGTCACAGAAGGTTTGCTGCAGGAACTCATAAATTATGAACTCATGCAGAATGGTTTGAATTTAACCCACTCCCAGGATAAATATTTCATCAAAAATCTCGTGGAGGCAGCCAGTGTTATTTTGGATCGTAAATACACGGCCGAATGGAAGAGGGCCTCAGAACTGATACAACGTGGCCCCGATGACCTGCTGGATGCCTTCAACAAATATATGGTCATATTGGCTAGATCCCAACATGATACCTATACGAATCCCTTTGAAATTGTACAGCCTAACATGGCTTTCGGGTTGGATATTGTAACGGCCGAGTCGTTGTTCGGTTATGAACCCGAACAGCTGAGCGAATATCATAAAACGAAATATTTCAAGCCGAATGCCTTTACCACGGAGAGTATTATTTTGCCCGATACCAGTGGATTCCTGCAACATTCGGCCAAGCAGAAACCGGTTATTACCTTCCCCAAATACAACAACTACATTCAGGATAAAAGTAAATTTGATAAATACACCAAGGTTCTGGTACCGTTGGATATGTTGGGCATTACACCACCCGACAGCAATGAGGTGACCTACGGGACAAATGACTACAAGGCCATAATATCCTATGCCCAGTACAAGGATGTGGGTCAATTGCTGCCGGATATGTTCGATGAAACCATCACCCGACGCTGGGGTGTTGACATTGAGGTGGCCTCACCCATCTTGTCGCTGGCCATATTGGTGCCTTCTACCGAGGCCGAGGAGAAACGCATAGAAATCCCTTATCGTAAAATCTCATCACAGAAAACCTATTCGGCCACTGGATCCAGTGAACAGGAATTCATTGAGGTCTTTGATGTGCCCAAGAAACATGGCGGCAGTGGGAGTCAGGCCAGCTCGAATTCGGCTAGTGAGGAGCATATGATTGAAAATATACGCATAACAGCTCATGAGATTCCACCAGCATCGTCGTCGTCCTCGGGCACCTCCTCTTCGAGGGAGCATGACAGTAACGAGGCCATGGAAATAGAAGATCCCGAAGAGCCTCATTTGAATGTACGCTTCGATGACAACATTGAATTCCATGGCAATTCGGGAGAAGAGGTCATCAACTCCCCCGAAGATATGGGCCACTATGATCAATCCCAGGAACAACATGAACATTCCCAGGAACATGAGGACTTGAATCCTGGCAAAGGAGAAAATGAAGCATTCTATCGCAATCGTCGTTTGGTCAAACGCCAGGTTGAGGTCATCTATCCCAGTGAACAGTCACAAAAGTCTCAACACATTTCCTATCGCTCGCTGGGCTCGCCACATCTCTCACAGCCCATCAAACTGCAAATGTGGCTGGATATTGAGCCAGGACGTTTTGGACCCCGTTCCAATCCTCAGTGTGTCCGTTGGAATTCCTTTACCAATCAGTGGACACGATTAGGCTGTCAAACTGATATACCGGATTATGACAACATTCATCTGCTGCAGGTTCCCAGCAATGCGAATCGGGGTGATGGTGCTGCTGCAACACTCCAACCACCACCCATCATTGTCAATTGCACCTGTACGCACATCTCCAATTATGCCGTCATTGTTGATGTCATCGATCCCGAGGACATACCCGAACCCTCGCTGCTCGTTCAAATCACTTCATATTCAGCATTCCTCGTCTCACTGCCCGTCCTCCTGAGCGTTCTGATTGCACTCGCTCTGTTACGTGGCCAACAGACCAACTCGAATACCATTCATCAGAACATTGTCCTGTGTGTCTTCTTTGCCGAATTGCTGTTCTTTGTCGGCATGCAATCACGTCGTAATTTGCTCGAAAACGAATTCCCCTGCAAACTGATTGCGATTTGTTTGCATTATTTCTGGTTGGCCGCCTTCGCCTGGACGACGGTGGACTGTGTGCACTTGTATCGGATGCTAACGGAGATGCGTGATATTAATCATGGTCCGATGGGTTTCTACTTTGCCATGGGTTATGGTGCGCCCGCCATTGTTGTGGGCCTGTCGGTGGGTGTGCGTGCTCACGAATATGGAAATAGTCTGTTGTAAGTATTAACCGGAATTGCCAATACGAAGAAGCAAAGCCAAACACACACATACACACACTAGAAAAAATTGTTGATTGATTTGGGAGTATTTCTTTGCGATTTTCGTTTTTTTTTTTTTTTTTTTTTGAGAATGTGTGTGATGTGCTGTGGAAAGCATCTAAGAAAATTCATTCATTTGCAGGCCTAAAAGTAGAACTTGATCTGGATTAGAATGCAGTGCAATGCAAAGAACATTTGCATTGTACATGAGCGTGTAACAGAATCAATCGATTCGAAACTAGTTAATGATGGGCAATTTTAGGTTGAAGAACATCCTACCAATTTGGGCAATACAAAAGGAAAGGAAATGTATTGAGATTTGCCGGCTTTAAAGTCGATTTTGTAAATGGTACCCTGGTGCGTATACGGATAATGAGTATACGATCCAGATACCAGTTGTTTTTATTTCAATAAGAGACTCATTTGTTTATGCAAGGAAGATAAGGTGGTCAAGATACACATTTCTCGCTCAGGTTTTGAAAAGCATTAAGCTCGTAGCAGGATCTTGCTTTTTTAGAGAACTTATTTTCTTTAGAGATAATAAGTATTATAGCATATTGCGGAAGCAAACAAAATATTAGAGGAAAATCCAGCAGATTATAAAAGTAGAGCTAAAAAAGAAGATACGTCTATCGATGATTTTAAAGTTTGCATCGAAAAGTTACCAAAATAGAGGGGGGAAGTTCCCCCCTCGTCTACACTTTGTTAAATTAAGATTCCTCGAAATTCGTGCATTTTAGACATTCGTATGTTTGACAATATTGAAAACAAACCAGTAAAGACAGTCTTAAAGTCGGGCGGAGCCGACTTTATGATACCCTACACCACTTTGCTAATTTAGTTGAGCTCCACATAACAATTAAAAGTTTTTATTGGAGAATTCAATCATACACGCTATGATTATAATTATAATTTAAAATTCAAAGGACTAAAGCATTTGTATCTTTTTAATTCGGACTTGTATTTCCCATTTGGTGCGAAATTAATTTGAAATCGGATAAAAATATATATGGGAACTACATCCAAATCTGAACCGATCTCGATAAAATTTGGCAAAGATATTTCTGAGCTGTATTTGATAGATTTCCCTGAATATCTTTGTTACGGAGTGCATATGACAAATATGACAAATCGGATGAACAGTATATATGGGAGCTATACATATATCTGAACCGATCTTCACCAAATTTGAAATACTAGCTTCTAGACTCAAGTGCCAAATTCCGTAAGTGCCAAATTCCGTCCCATTTAGACAAATATTAGACGTTTGGTGCACAATAAAAGGTAAATTGGACGAAGTTATATATGGAAGCTATATCCAAATCTGAACCGATCTCGATAAAATTTAGTAAATGCGTTTCTGAGCTGTATTTGATATATTTCCCCAAATATTGTTGTTGCAGAGTGCATATTACGGCTGCAGAGGGCAAAAATAACAAATCGGATGAACAATATATATGGGAGCTATGGCTATATCTGAACCGATTTCGATCAAATTTGGCATACTTATGTTCAGGCCTAATCTGGGTGTATATGAAAAATTCCACACAATTCAGGCTGATATTACACGTTTGGTGCACAATAAAGTGCAAATCGGACGAAGATATATATGGGAGCTATATCTATCTTTCGACCAAACAAATGATCTGTGCAAAATTTCATCTGGATCGGGCAATAAATGCGACCTGTACTTTGTTTACAAAAATACATGGACAGACGGACGGACGGACGGACATGCATAAATCGACTCAGAATGTGATTCTATGCAGACCATCAAAAGGAACTATGGGTCTATCTCGTTTCCTTTTGCCTGTTACAAACAAATGCACAAAGCCATAATACCCTGACCACCTTGTGGTGTAGGGTATAAAAAATGGATTTATCGGGTGAGATAAAAACTGCAACAAAGTCAAATGCCATCATTTTCACATTTTTTTTTTTTATTCTATTAAATGAAAACAAAAAATGTCGGAAATATCATCAAATTTTAAAATAAATTTAGATTTGTTCGAATTGGTCACATTTGGCACGAATTATGGCCTTCAATTGGCCAATGAAACCGTCGCAAGCTACCCGAATGTTGCTATGCGGTATTTTGGCCCATTCCCGACGAAGCGCTTGCTTGAGGTGATCGACACTTTGGTATTTTTTAGTGCCAACCTTGCTTTCCAAAATACACCAGCCACAATAATCCAACGGATTGGTATCCGGAAATTTGGTGACCATTGTGCGCTGAAAATGAAGAGAAAAACCTCATTTTGTAACCATTCTTGGGTGGCGCGTTCTGAGTGTGAGTGATGGTTGCTGAGTTCTGTTGGAATGTGCAAGGTCTGCGGCCAAAATGTTTGCTTGCCCAAAGCTTTAATACACCCTCCAGAATATTTTCGCGACAATATTCGGCATTTATTCTGATGCCACGGTCAATTAATACGAGTTGAGAGCGACCATCGGCTGTTATGGCGGCCCACGCCATCAGCATGGTCGGCGCTTGAGTTCTGGTGGCCAACCGTAGGTGCACATTTTCAGCTGCACTTTTCTGTGGCAAGTAAGCCCGATCAGTTTGTTTGTTAACAAACTGCTGCTGCAAACTGCTGGAGAAACCCAAATTCGGCAGTTCACCACTTCCGGCCAAGCCAAGCAACTCTTTAACTCTTTTGAGTCTATTTTCTTTCTCTTGCAGTGTAAGTTCTTGCATTTTTTTAGAATTTCAACGGCTTTACCCCGAGCTCATTTTTCAATATTTGCCAAATGGAATATTGCGATCAATTTAGATCACGAGCCATTTTTCGGCCACAGCGACGCGTGTTTCGATCAAGTCGCTCCTTTTCTTTTCGAACAATTTCTGGTTTCGTCCACTTCCTTGACGTCGGGCTGCGCTACCATACCACGATATATGAAATCCAATTTAGATAAGATTTAGAATCTTAACGTCTTCTAGGACCTAGAGTAGAATTTTATGACAAATAAGTTTTGTGTTATATTTTGACTTGCTACAATCCCGTTTAAAGGAAGTTTATAACCATATTATAAAAAAAAGAATCAAAAAGTCCTCATCTTTGACACGCTTGAGGGTTAAAATTTTCGACCAATATATTCGCCTTATTTTCATCTGCAATATTGCCGAAGACATTGTATAGCTGAAATGCACGGACTCCGAGGATTTTTAATCTGAAAATGTCCAAGAATGAGAAAAAGGGGAGATCATGTCTCCTCTGTTTGCTTACTTTTCGGTCTAAACTTTGAATCACCGATACACTTTTTTACTCCACATTTATACTTTGCTGGATTTTCCCCGAAATTATTGAAAATTGAATTTTGGTGATGGTCCCAACATCGTGAATAGCATGGCCATATTTCTGGCTTGTGGTGACGATAACTGTGGAAGAGATTATCCGATTTTGTCCAAAGTTGGAGTTTAGCTCAGCTTAATGGCTCTAACACTCTTAAATCTGTACTAATCTAGTTTTACAATTTTTTCACCCCAATCTTTTTCCATATTTTCTCCCCCTTTGCAGCTGCTGGTTATCTGTCTACGAACCTGTTGTCTGGTGGCTTGTTGGTCCAATTGCTGGAATGTCTGTGGTTAATTTACTCATACTCTTCGTATCCGTAAAAGCGGCATTTACCCTGAAAGATCATGTGTTGGGTTTTGGCAATTTACGTACCCTTTTATGGCTTTCGGTGGTATCTCTACCCCTGATGGGTGTTATGTGGGTGCTGGCCGTACTGGCAGCCTCCGAAAGTTCTCAACTGCTAAGTATGTTACTATCCGGTGTGGTGGTATTGCATGCAGTTTTTTGTCTCGTCGGCTACTGCATTATCAACAAGAGAGTAAGAGAAAATCTACAAAGGACCTTCCTGAGATGCATGGGACGTAAGGTACCTCTGCTGGATTCCTCGATGGTGGTCAGTAATAGTTCGCACAATGTCAATGGGACCAATGCGAGGCCCAATAACTTTCTCAACGCCAATGGTTATGATACACAGCGCCGAAACGTGGGTATAAGTGTTTCCAGTACCACATCGCGCAGTACCGCCAAGACCAGTTCCAGTCCATACAGGTAAGAAGAAGAAGAAAATTTGCTAACATTTTTTTATACATTTAATTTGTTCATTCTCTTCCCCCTTCACAGCGATGGCCAGTTGAGACAAACCTCAACTTCCACCTCGAATTACAACTCCAATTCTGATGCCCCCAGTTTCTTGCGGGGTTTTGACTCATCCACCACCAGTGGCCAGAGGGAGGGCAAGTCCCGGCGACATCATCGCAAAGATTCCGACTCCGGCTCTGAGACTGATGGTCGTTCGTTGGAGTTGGCCTCTAGCCATTCTAGTGATGATGATGAGTCCAGAACTAATCGTTCTTCTACCACCGGCACAGCCACCAGCACCCATCGCAGTACTGCCGTAAGCATAACTCCTTCCTATCTGCCCAACATCACCGAGCATGTCCAGGCCACCACCCCGCCAGAGCTGAATGTCGTACAAAGTCCTCAACTCTTCCCGAGTGTCAATAAACCTGTCTATGCTCCCAGATGGTCTAGTCAACTGCCAGATGCTTATCTGCAATCCCCACCAAACATGGGTCGTTGGTCACAAAACACCGAATCAGATAATGAACACATACAACATCATGGTCAGAAAATGACCATCTCACCCAATCCCCTGCCCAATCCTGATCTCACTGATACCTCATATTTACAACAACATCACAACAAAATCAATATGACACCATCGATATTGGAGAATTTGCAAAATGCTCGACCCTCGGAAAGTTATGATGCCTTGGAAAGGGAAAGTCTGTATGGCAGAAGGCCGGACAACTATGGTCAGTATGATACCATGCCACCGAATATAACGAACTACAAGCCTCCCAGTCATTATGGCAGTGAGCATGATTACAGTGGCAGCAATGGAAACAACAGTAATGGTACAGGCAGCGGAGGTGGTGGTGGTGGGGGTGGCAGCTCCAATGGCAATGGTGGCACACAGATTGTCAATCACATGAGAACCTTTAACAATGACAATGCCTATCTCAGCGATAGCATCTACGATAAGCAGAGAACTCTTGGCTCCCCATATATGTCCAAAGATCGCATTGCTCCCGATATTTATGGGTCGCGAGAGAATCACTATAGTCTGAAGAAACATCAACCACCTCCCATGTATGGTACCGATTCCGTGCATTCGGTACATTCCCTGCTGCGCAATGACTATCACCAACAACAACAACAGCAGCAGCAACAACAAAGACTGCATCATCAAGATCATCATTCGGATCGTTTATCGGAAAATTCCGATAAGAATGGTTATCATTTTCCCTATACCGCCGAGGAGGATCACCTGACAACAAATGCCAGAAAACTAAGTCTACAACATTCACATTCGCCATCGCTGCATGGCGGCTCACAACAGATCCTCAATGGGCATCATCCGCATCATATGGGGCCACAGGGTATGGTAAATGATATCAATAATCCTGGACTGATGGGAAGACATACCCTGAATGGCTCTCGCCATAGTTCCAGAGGTTCATCACCACCCACATCAAGTATAGCACCCATGCAGCCACTGGCACCCTTGACCAGTATTACCGACACAGAGTGAGTACTGTTTTCGAGTTTGAAATGGTTTTGGGAATTTAGAATAAATTATCCATTTTTTTATTATTTTTTTTAGTTGCTTCCACATAATGCATATTTTTTTGGTTTAAAAAAAGTTTACATAGTTTTTGGTTAGAGATTTTAATTTTACGAGGAAAGTAAAGCCAAAGAGGATTTCTGTGGGGTGCTAGTTACTTTACGATACACCAGAAACTATCCAAAAAAATAATTTTTTTAAAAATATATTTTCAAAACTTTTTGCAAAAAAGAGGGCTAATATTGAACAAATTGTTGTTGGAAAAGAACCTATAATGCTGAAGTACAACCAAATCCGTTGAAACATTAAGAGTGAAACGAACCGAATAACCCGAATCACGATAAAGTTGTGAGACACGAGTTCATGTGTTCACGATTTTTAAACTATATTACAAGAGCCAAAACTTTATTCAGAGAGCAAATCAAATTCTAAAACGTTTGGATAAGATATGAGCTTGACAAAACAACCCCGTGAGCAACAATTGACTTCCTCTGATTTTACTTTCCGGCTCTGCTTTGTCGACAATCGCTACACGTATATTATCCGGTCAGACAGCCTGAGAGAATTGCCTTTTTCGGCCACTTTAACTTGAAGATTGGGGTCTTGTGGTTTCCTTATGTGCCTTTCCAGGCCTTGGCCTATATGGGCTTTTGAAACCGACCTGCACACAATCGTCTTCCTGACAGCCGGTGGCGCAGGCGCTAGCAAAAAGGCTTGACAAATCAACGATTTCTTGGCCTCGGGATACGGCCTCTCAGTAGACCGTCTTCTCTTTAGGATTGCACGTGAAGAGGATTTTGTTTCCTTCGAAATCATCTTTTTGCCTTGGGTTTTCTGATTTTTTTGCAAAAGCTATAGTCTCCGAGGGGAAGACGCATGGTTCCGCTGTTGGTATGATAATGGGAGAATTATTATTTCGATCAAGAGAAAACTTTGGTTGTTGTAGTTGTAGCAGCTCATAGTGCTGTGTTCGTTCTGACTTCTTTAAATCGGGTTCTGCTTCTAAGTCCACTCTCAAAAAGGGTGCAACCTGTACGGGTTGAGTCCACAACGAAACTGGAGTTAGGTGAGTCGGTTTGACTTGGCAGCGAAATAGGTGCAGCGAGTCATGTGGACCTGTGCCACAAGCTGAGCAAATGTTCTGCACATTGCTGTCAATCCCGGCCCAATAGGGGGATGGGAGGTGGATGGTCTCCTAGAACAGTATTTACTCTATATCCTTCCAAAAGTTCTGAGACCGCATTAGAGTAAATACTATTCAGTGTCGCTTGATAGGCCTGTTGATCTAGAGGCTCTCTCTTTTATACCTTTGTACCTCTATCACTAGATCATGCAGGTCTTTCCTTACGTGCCTGGGCGGGGGTTGTTTATCCACCAGGTGGTGTTTCGGATAGCTCTGTCTGTAACACCCAAGCAGTTATTGCATTGACAGCAGAGGTTAGAAGATTAAGAGATGAAAATTTAACACAGACCTCGGAAGAGCAAAATGCTTTTTTGGTCGGTATAGCCTAGACATGTTGCTCCCCTCAAGTATGCTCGGAAAGATGTAGAGAGATATACCAAGAATTTTAAACGTGAGTCGCAAGATCAACAGATCTGTCAGACATGTCTAAATGGCATAACACAGACATTAGAACGCTACAGAGTGAACTAAGGTTTCAGAGTCGAGCCTCCAACGTAAATAGAGGGAGCAAGTTCCCCCTCTTCAACACTTTTAGACAATTTCGGATTAATATTCCTCAAAATTCGTGCATTTCAGTTATATAGTGTCTTCGGCAATATTGCAGATAAAAATACGAGGAATATTTTGGTCGGGGTCATGTTGGTCCTTTCTTTAAAATATGGTTAAAAACTCCCTTTAAACGGGATCGTAGCAAGTCAAAATATTCCAAATATTTGTCATAAAATTTTTATGGGTCCTAACCTTAATGCCAGTGATTCATATATATTAAAAATCAAATTTCAATTTTTATAAAGAATATTTCTGTGGTAGACGTCATCCTTCCAAGATGATGATTTGTTGGAGATTTGAGCACAATCTCACACAAAGTATGGCTTTAATGTTACATGAATTCCTTGCTAGGTAGGATTTAGACCCTTGACATCTTCAAGGACCTATAGTTGAATTTTATGAAAAATAATTTTGTGGAATATTTTGACTTGCTACGACTCTGTTTAAAGGGAGTTTTTAACAATATTTAAAAAAAGGACCACAAAAGACCCCTTCGATGACTCGCTAGGGGATTACAATTTTCATTGGAGCCCCTTCCCCTAAAATGGTTTCAAAATACATATATAAACAATTCTCTGGTGTGTCCACAACTAATTTTTTATCTGATTGCAATAATCTTTTCAGCAGCTTGTAAGGCAAATCCCTGCAGATTAATGACAACAATTAATTTCTCTAATTAATTTTCGTAAAAAAAAACAAAAATGGTACATTTAAACTTTGTCAAATCCTTTGTCGCTTTACTTTCCCTTTTTTGTGGGTTTTCTTTTTTATAACTATCTCCAAAGATCTTGGAATTTAATTAAAACGCATATTTTTTCGGGGTCTTACGCTTTTGTTATTGGTGTCTAGTTAAAAAAAAAAAAACATATTTAACTTCTACTTCCATTACACTTGTTTATCCTCTGGGTTGGTTGGTTTTTTTATTATTTTGTATTTTTTACGATTTTATTTACATTGTAGTTACTTTATGTTGTTGTTTTGTTTTGTTTTGTTGCTTTTTCGTTGTAATAAAAATTACTTACTGTTTTTTCCCTCGTTGTTGAAGAAATCTAATCTAAACAACATCAAGAACAAGAATACCAAACCATTCATTCATTCATCCATAAAATGAAAACACACTCAATTTCTTTTGGTTGTGTTCATTTTCTTATGTTTCCCTCTTTTTTCTTCTTCTTCCTGTTTTTTCCTCTTTCTTTTTTTAACGAAATCATAAAATACGCTTGCCTTCCATAAAAATGTGTGTGTGGATGTGTGTGCGTGCGTGCATCTGTGGAATCTCTCCTCTTTTTTATGGGAAACTATAAAAAAAAATCCTTTCATATCATGATCATCATCATCATCATCGTCATCATCAATCCTACAACAAAACAAACGAAATGAATACCAAATAACAACAACGAAAACAAACAAACAACCCAACCAACCATCCAACGAACCCAAACAACATCCTGTTTTCCATGCCATTAAACACTTACACTTATATCCGACAATACCAACATACATTCATTCAAACGCACACTACTCTCCCCCTTTGTTCATTGGCTCAACCGTTCAACAACAAAACCGTATTTCCTGTTGTAATATGCATTAACTCACACATACACACACGTACTTCCGTTTTCCGTTACCACTACCAACCAAAAATGAAAAAAAAAAAAACAAACAACATCAAACAAATACCCCTTTTTGGTTCTCTCATTCCCATAATCATCAACTAAACGAAATTACCAAATATCCACGTCCAATTTTTTGCTGGTAACAAAAATGTAATGGATACTCTTCGGACCCCCCTCCATACCCTTCTTTTGGCCATCCCTCTTAACCCCATACTCCAACAATGTGACCCTTTCAAATACGCCAATGAAAACAACAATAAATTTTCTTGTTGTGTTTCCATCATTTCCATGTTGTTTATTTTCTTCCGTTTTCCTGTGTTTCGCATTGTTGTTTATGGTCCGGCATTTTTGTTATTTACATCACGGTCCCCTATTTTGTGTTCCCTCTTTATTCCGATCTTCCCCCCGTTTTCTTGGGCTAAACAGCGGCAGCCATGGGTCATGGACCTGGGATCGTTTAAAACAAATCTAATCATAAACCTTCTCTCTCTATATTCTCTGTTTCTCTTCATCTGCTTTTGCAACTGTATGCAATTATGGTTGTGCTACACAAATGTGTATGTGTGTGTGTTCAATACAAACAACAACAACAACACCAACTACTACAATGGTAAATGGCAAAATCAACACACAACAACTAAATGCTATATTTACTTATGCCGGACTCTCGAATACACAAATTACATCTCTATTTGACTCTCACGCCTCTCTCTGAAACGAAATAACGCTCTGTAATCAACACAAATACAAACACATTTGGGCTTTAACAATTAAACACTTGGTTGGAACAAATCATGGCAAATTGACTCTTAACTACTGGCCTTTTGACATAACCAAACAAACTCAAATCCACACACACATACATACACACACTCACAAATATATTGTAAAACGTGGCTCCACAATGGGTTAAACTGCTTGCTCTTTACTCTATGCTGACTAATAATGGATAATGGACAACAAACAACAACCCCCGACATCATGGTCCCCATGAACAAATGGCTGGGGCTAAACGAATTTGCTGCAACAATTGTCTCTAATTTACTAATAACATAACAACAACAACGACAACAACTACTACTACTACTGCAAATCTTTGCTATCCTACTACAACTGCTATCCTTTCAACTATGGCCTCTCCATTTGAAACCTGGGCCTGGGACACCTTATAACAATAACAACAACAACAATCATTTAAATAAACTAAATTTATTTGCCTTTGCTACTACTACCAACAACTACAACCTAACATACAACACACATACACAAATTATGCCTATGTGTGTGTACAATGTCCTTTCTACAAAAATAAAACACACACACACCTCATACATATACAAATTCGCTCCACACACATACCCTCATCATTATTATCATCATCATCACCATCGACGTTATGTGTGTGTGTGTGGTGCGTGTGTATGTGTGTGAACACTTGCAGATCAGAGGTAAACCACAAATTCATTTAACTTTTTAATCTAATAAACTAATCTCATTTATTTGTTAGTCGTATTTGTTTATACTCCATACACCACCATTCTAACCCCCCTTTGAAATTCCTCCTTTCTCCTCCCCCCCAATACACTAACCACATTGCAAAGTATATTTGTATTTTAATACTAACAAAACTTGTTTAATATATTAGGGGTATTCACTGTGAGGTGGAAATTTTATATGATACGCAAAGATATGATTTCGAAAGCTGGTATTTTGAAAGCAAAAGAAAAATTATAATTGAAATACCCAATGGAGGATATATTAAGTTTTTTTTATTTCCTTTGTAGCTCACAGCAACAATCACCTATAAGGCACTATAAGGCATAAATAACGCCGTGTAACAAAAAAAATAATTACAGAATAAATCTGGCAGACTTTCCGTCAGAATATTAATATTTTTCCTAATAGCAGTTTTTTTTAAAGTACTTAAAGTACCAAATTTCGACGAATTTGAAACTAAAATATGACTTAAATGTAGAAAATAATTAAAATCGGGTTTTATCCTTATGTAGGGATTATGAAAGAAACAGGACCGACACGGCTTATTTTTTAACCAAATCTTGAAGAAATCCAAAGCATTTTTTAAATTTTAAACCTCTTTCTCAAAATTTCTAAAGAATAGTTCAAAATATTGGGGTCCATTTGTATGGAGTCCATTTGTATGGGGTCCATTTGTATGGAGTCACCAAATATTGAAAACTGAGCTCGGGATAAAGCCGTTGAAATTCCAAAAAGTGCAAGAACTTAGAACGAAACAGAAAGAAAGTAGACTCAAAAGAGCTAAAGAGTTGCTTCGCTTGGCCGAAAGTGGTGAACATTCGTTGTACAGCAGTTTGTAAACAAACAAGTTAAAAAGCAGTAAGTCGGCCGAACTTTTAATACCCTCCACCATTTGCAACGAATTTGGAAATTTTCAAAAAATAAAATCCTTAAAAAATTTTGTTAAATTTTTAAAAATGTCGAATATAGCCGTTATATTGGGGTCTATACGACGTGAACATACATAGACATTGTTTGTCATAAGCCATTACCATATTCAAATCCGAAACTTGAAATAAACGGTGAATAATGTAGCTAAAATCATTAAAATATCGTATGTAAGGAGGCGCCGTTAAATTGGAGCTGTGCGAAGACCTGGACCCGAACAGACAATTTTCTGTCACAGACTGTTGTTCCCATAACGAACTTCAAATACCAATTTTGAAACAATTCCGGTGAATAATGTCACTAAAATCATCAAAATATCGAATATAGGGAGGTAGAGTTATATTGTGGCTATACGAAGACGTGGACCTGCACAGACAATTTTCTGTCTTAGGGTGTAGTATCCATTTTGAACTTCAAGTACCAAATTTGAAACAATTCCCGTGAATAATGTCGTTAAAATCATCAAAATACCGAATATCGGGAGGAACCGTTATATGGGGGCTACACGAAGACATGGACTTGCACAGACAATTTTCTATCTTAGACTGTAGTATTCATTACGAATTTCAAATACCAATTTTGAAACAATTCCGGTGAATAATGCCGCTAAAATCGTCAAAATACCGAATATAGGGAGGCTATAAGAAAACGTGGACCTACATGGCCCATTTACGAACTTAACCTGCCTACTGAAATAATAAATATGTGTGCAAAATTTTACCCCTCTATCTCAATTCATTCGAAAGAGCGTGATTACAACAGACAGACAGGCAGACAAACGGACAGACAGACAGACAAACAGACAAACAGGCAGACGGACAGACGGACATCGCTAAATCGACTTAGAATTTTACGCTGATCAAGAATATATATATACTTTGTTGGGTCTGACATGAGTATTTCGTGGAGTTACAAACGGAATGACAAAGTTAATATATGGTATAGTATGGTGGAGGGTAAAAAATTGATCGTGTTTACTTGCCAAAGAGATCAGCTGAAAATGTGCACCTTTGCTTGACCACCATAACAGCCTCTGGTCGCTCTCCGCTCATATTAATCTACCGCGGCATCAGAATAAATGCCGAATATTATGACGAAAATATTTTGGGAGGGTACATTAAAGCCTTGGGCACGTAAACATTTTGGACGCAGACCTTGGACATTCCAACAGGACTCAGCATGCGCCACCCAAGAATGGTTACAAAATGAGGTTCCTCGATTCATTTCTAGCGCATTTTCGAAAGCAAGGTTGGCACTAAAAAATACCATAGTGTCGATCGCCTCAAGCAAGCGCTTCGCCGGTAATGGGCCAAAATACCGCATAGCAACATTCGGGTAGCTTGCGACGGTTTCATTGGCCGTTTGAAGACCATAATTACCATTTTTTTTTTAAATTTGCAAATTTCTTCCAAATGGTGGAGGATATTCGGCCCACCCGAACTTACTGCTTTTTTACTTACTTTAAATTCAAAATATTAATTTCTGGGGTCACTTCTCGTATGAAGGGGAGACAAACTGCTGGAAAATTAGTATTAGCAAGTTAGAACACTTTGGTCGGCGTTCCAACACATACTTACCCTTAGCATTTTACCAAAGGATTGGACCAACATATATTCAAACTTCACACCATATAGAATTAGTTTATATTAAATATTTTGTGGAAAAGGTACAACAATGAGTGGACTACCTATTTTAAGTCTAATTTAATTTTTTTACTGTAATTTTATTATACCTTGCAAAGGTAACATCTTGATAACTTTCAAAACATTTTTCCACGAATTTGTCTAAAAATTGGTAGTTGTAATTCATAATGAGCTTTAGCTCCGGTGGCAGAAGCGATATCCGCCTATATTCAGTATTTTGATAATCCAAGTCACATTTACCCACATAATTGTTTCAAATTTAATATTTAAGAAGATTTGGTAGATGACAATCCTAGAGGTATAAAGAGGTTCCCGTTTTTGGTATGGCCGCCATATAACGGCCTCACCCACTTTATAAGTGAAAGAAGCGCGGGATAAATTTTCATAACAGAACACATCTTTTTGGTAACAAAATTCCATGATTTGCAAACATTGTTCGATTGTAAGAAGATTCGTGGTAAACCTATAGACCAAAGTCAAGATGTTTGTCAGTGAAACCAGTTTAAACCTGTGTTGCCAAAAAGACTATAGCTTTAAAACCACCCATCATCCATATACGATTTTTTGTCAAAATTAAGAGCCTAAATATTACCCTAGATTTACTAAATTGAAAGTATATGAGTCGATCGATGAGTCGATATCGCCTAGCTTAATTTTTATCCAGTGAATATCCTTACTATATCGTTGTAACATTGTAAATCATTCATGTACATTACAAACTTTTTTTCTGGAAGTTCAATATTTGCTTTTTATAAATTACAAGTAAATGTTTTCCATTTAATTTATTTAACATTTATTCCATAGGTTCAAATAGTAATTACAAATTTGTGTATTGGTTTCAATTAAAAATGTAGTTTTGAATCATTTTATTTGCATAGTTTCGGTTTGTTTTTTGTAAATAAAAGAGAAATGTAGCATCTGAAAATCGAAAGCAAAGATTTGCAAATTAATATTCATTTTGGTAAATTTTTGTAAATTTATATTGATTTCGGTAATTTTGGTTAATTTTTATATTTATTTGTTATAAAACGTATCACATCCTGGGAGTTAAATGTGGTCATATAAAATTTATGTTAACACAGTTAATTTTATTAGTTGAAAAAGTCTTTAAATAACCAAGAGTATCTATACAAAAATGTTTTTTTAATTTCGATTTTTAGTCAGTGTTTCAAATGTTTTCCCAGTTAAATTTGGCATTTTTCGAACATATAATATTTTTTGAAGTTTGGGGGGCTAGAAGATGAGCTTGTATCAGATGCTCATGCTTAGTCATGCCTCCATATTTAATTTCGAACTTATCTCCCATTTTTATACCCTCCGCCTTGAAAAGGGGGATATATTACTTTGTCATTCCGTTTGTAAAATCCCTAAATATTCGTTGGAGACCTTATAAAGTTCATATATTCAAGATCAGCATAAATTCTAAGTCGATATAACGATATCTCGGATGTTGAAATCACGATACAGCCCACTTTATTTGACGTAAAGCTTCAAAATTTGGCAGAACAATACAACTTGTGTCTAGGATGATTGGTAGTGAAAATGTCCACGTTTTGGTATAGCCGCCATATAACAGTACTCTCAATATTCGATTTTTTTTATGATTTTCAACACATTTTTTTCACAGAATTGTCTAAAAATTGATATTTGTATATCATAATGGGTTCTAGCTCCGGTGGCGAAACATTGCATGTCCACCTTTTGGTATAGTCCCCATTTAACGGTACCTCCCGATATTCGGTATTTTGATAATTTTACCACATTTTCCCACGGATTTGTCTAAAATTTTTTTATTCATAGTTTGAAATGGGTTCTAGCTCCGGCATGGGTTTCACGTTTTTGTAGAGGCCCCAGATAACGGTACATTCCGATATTCGGTATTTTTATAATTTTTGCCACATTTTTCATCGGATTTGTCTAAAAATTAGTATTTGTTCGTCATAATGGATTCTAGCTCCGGTGACGAAACATTGTATGTATAGGCCAAGATTTTGTAGAGCGTCCATATAACGGTACCTCACGATATTTGGTATTTAGATAATTTTGCAACATTTTCCCACCGATTTGTCTAAAAATTGGTATTGGCACCGGTGGCGGAATATTATATGCACAAGTCCACGTTTTCGTATAGCCCCCATATAAAGGTACCTCCCAATATTGGGCAGTTTGTTGATTTTTGCCACATTTTTCCACGGATTTGTCTAAAATTTGGTATTTGTAGGTCATAATAGGTTTTAACTCCGGTGGCGAGACACAATATGCATAGCTCAATGATTTTGGAGAGGTATTTTGATAATTTTTGCCATATTTTTCCACGAATTTGTCTAAAAATTGGTATTTGTTAGGCATAATGGCTTTCAATACCGGTGGCGAAACATTGTATGTATAGGCATTAATACACCCTCCAGAATATTTTCGCGATTTATTCTGCCATCGGCTGTTATGGCGGCCCACACCATCACCATGGCCGGCGCTTGAGTTCTGGTGGCCAACCGAAGGTGCACATTTTCAGTTGACCTCTTTGACAAGTAAACACGATCATTTTGTTTGTTTACAACTGCTGCAGAGAAAACCAAATTCGGCAGTTCTCCACTTTGGGCCAAGCGAAGCAACTCTATAGCTCTTTTGAGTCTATTTTCTATTTGTTGCGGTGTAAGTTCTTACACTTTTTGGAATTTCAATGGCTTTACCCCGAACTCATTTTTCAATATTTGCCGAATGGAATATTGCGATATGTTCAGCTAACGAGCCATTTTTCGGCCACTGCGACGCGGGTTTCGATCAAGTCGCTTCTTTACTTTTCTGCTGATGTTGCTGTTTTCTTCCGTCCACTTCCTTGACGTCGGGACACGCTACCAGTATCACGGTAACGAGCGATGGTACGAGACACAAAAGATTTATTCACATTTAAATGCTGGAGTGCTCTAACGATAGCCCTTGTGGATTTCCAGCCAAATATAAAGAAATCACACTACCACGCTTGAATTCCATCACGAATAACTTTTTTTCTGGAAAATTCTCGCCAACGTGAGCTGTCTCTCGAACAATTTTAACAGCTGTCGGACGAGTGGCTTAGAAATAACAGCAGTCTGAAGTTGGTTGCAGTTTTTTCTCTCACCCTGCAAAATTGTCTATATAGGTTTCCGTTTTGGTTTGGCGCCCATGTAACGGCCTCACCCCCTTTATGGTTCCTTGAAAAGTTTAACAGCATTGAACACGTTTGAACTCAGATACTTTTATATAAAAATATGTTCTTTGCTCACTGGTGGAGGGTTTTAAAAGTTCGTCCCGGCCGAACTTAATGTTTTTTTACATGTTAATTTTCAGATGATTTATTCTCCTCATTCTAAGTTAAAGGTCTTGTTCAATTATGTACACATTTTTATACCCTCCACCATACATAGTCAGGAGGGAATATAAAATTCGTCATTCCGTTTGTAACTCATCGAAATAATAATTTTAGACCCAACAAAGTGTATATATTCTTGATCAGTGTAAAATTCTAAGACGATTAAGCCCAGTCCGCCCGTCCGTCAATCCGTGTAATCACGCTACAGTCTAAACGAATTAAGATAGGAAGCTAAAATTTTGCGCAGATTTGTCTTTTGTGTGCAGGCAGGTCAATTTCGATTATGGGCTATATCGGTTCACGATATCGTATAGCCCCCATATAACGGTACCTCCCGATATTAGGTACTTTGATGATTTAGCCACATTTTTTAATGGAATTGTCTGAAATTCAGCACAAGGAGTTCTTTAAAAGTACTTTACCCGCTGAAAGAGAATTGTGTATACAGATCCAAGATATCGTATAGCCTCCTTATAAAGATGATGCTTTTAGCCACATGATATGATTGGAATTGTCTGGGAATTCTCACAAGAAGTTCCTTTTGAGTTCTTTTATCCCCTAGAAGAGAATTTTCTATATAGGTGCACGTTTGTCTACATAACGTTTCCATATAAGGGTACCCCAGATAGTCGGTATTTTCATGATTTTTGCGGCATTATTCACCGGTACCTCCCGACATTCGTTATTTTGATTAAAATTTCGTGTTCGAAGATCTTAATGGGTACTACAGCCTATGACCAAAAAATTCAGGTCCACGTCTTCGTATAGCCCCGTAAAAAGGTCATCATTTAAACGGTCTTTTTCGGAGTTGAAATGTTTCAAGTTGCTTCCAAATAGTGGAGGGTACTAAACGCCAGCCCGGCCAAACTTATCTGCTTTTTATACCCTACACCACAAGGTGGTCAGAGTACTATGTCTTTGTGCATTTGTTTGTAACAGACAAAAGGAAACGAAATAGACCCATAGTTCCTTTTGATGATCTGCATAGAATCACATCCTGAGTCGATTTATGCATGTCCGTCCGTCCGTCTGACCATGTATTTTTGTAAACAAAGTACAGTTCGCATTTATTGTCCTATCCAGATGAAATTTTGCACAAATCATTTCATTGGCCCAAGGACGAACCCTATTGAAATTGGAGATAATCGGTCAAAATGTAGATTTAGCTCCCATATATATCTTCGTCCGATTTGCCTTTTATTGTGCACCAAACGTATAATATCAGTCCGAATAGTATGGAATTTTGCACGTACGATCAGATTGGACCTGAAAATAAGTATGTTCGAAATCGGTTCAGATATAGCTATAGCTTCCATATATATTGTTCATCCTATTTGTTATTTTAGTCCTCCGCAGCTGCAATGTGCACTCTGTAACAATAATATTTGGGGAAATATATCAAATACAGCTCAGAAATACATTTGCTAAATTTTATCGTGTTCGGTTCAGATTTGGATATAGCTCTCATATATAACTTCGTCCGATTTACCTTGGACTGTGCGCAAAACGTCTAATATTTGTTCAAATGGAATGGAAATTGGCACATACTTCCGAATTAAGTCTTGAAGCTAGTATGTCAAATTTGGTGAAGATCGGTTCAGATATAGCTATAGCTCCCATATATACTATTCATCCGATTTTTTATATTTGTTACCCACAGCCGTAATATGCACTCCGTAACAACGATTTTCAGGGAAATATATCAAATACAGCTCAGAAATATCTTTCCCAAATTTTATCGAGATCAGTTCAGATTTGGATATAGCTCCCATATATATCTTTATCCGATTTCAAATTAATTGTGCACCAAATGGGCAATACAAGTCCGAATTTAAAAGATACAAATGCTTCGGCATATTTAGTCCTTTGAACTTTAAATTATAAACAAAATCATAGGGTATATGATTGAATTCTCCCATAAAAACTTTTAATTGTTATGTGGAGCTCTACTAAATTTGCAAAGTGGTGTAGGGTATCATAAAGTCGGCTCCGCCGACTATTGGACTTTCTTTACTGGTTTATTTGTTAAATTTTTTTCTTGTAATTTCAATAATGAATTTTATTACTTTTTTTGATTTACGCTTGACAAATGTTTGAATTATTTTTATTGCAAAATATATTTATTTATTTCCCACAAATTTGTGCATATTTTTTAATTAAAATTTATCAAGAAAATGTATTTCAAGTGGTAGATTTTGATTATTTCTATTTTGTAATATTTCTTGACAAATAAATTTGATTTATTTCAATTAGACCAAATTTCTTAAAAAATAACCACAACATGAAACTCAAATTTCTTACAATTTCAATTTCCAACCATTATGACCAACATCATAAACATCATCCACAACACTTGGTTGAACAAAAAACAAATCTCTAAAAATAACAAATTTGTTATTAAATGTTATGGATACTTTCAAAATTTATGATTACAATTAAGAACTACTCGCTCACAGTCATCTGTTACAAACTTACAAAACAAACATCCTTAGTTCAACTAGTTCTCCATTTACTTGAGTTAGTAGTTAAGTTACTTCATACAAATCGAGAGTCCCCCTCCTTTACCCCCCATGAAGTCTTCCCTATCGTCATCAAAGAACCTTAAAAATAACACTGTAGAACATAAATTATAAGCACAACAAATAAACAAAACACACAGCAACTATTAAGAATACAAGTCAATATACACAAACAACAACACCAACAACAAAATAGTTATTGCAATAGCAAATACATAAATAAAAGAAGAAGAAAAAAAAAAAGAAATCATCATGAAACTAAAACAAATAAAAAACTACTCAAATTTTTCTCTACACAGTTGGAGGACGACATGTTATGGCTACAACAGCAGCAACGGCGTCTATATCCTTGGTCCTTGACAGTCTGGTAGTTTACAATAAAAAATACTAAGTTTAACTACAGAACATAAACAAATATATACACACACACATAGAAACATTTACAAATACACTTATAGTTATATAGAGGAGTTTTGTTTTCTTAGCCCCTTCCCTTTCAGTAATCGTCTCCCAACATACCAAAAATACAATACAGCTTGAGAATAATATTATGAAAATACCCAACATACCAAAAATACAATACAGCTTGAGAATAATATTATGAAAATAGTTTATCATAAGAATTTTTCAACAATGCTTGAGAAACACTTTTTTGCACAAACTTTTCTCAAATCTGTCCTTTGTTGACAAATTTGTTTTGATTTTTTTTTGTGAAAATTGTCAACAAAAAATTATTTTCTTTGGTTAAAATCAAAATCACGCGAATTTAGGACCCATTTCCGGACGAAACTCTAAGGTAATGATGAATAATAAATCTGGGAATCTGTAGTATAAATTATTTCAATCTCATTTCAGAATGGAGGCGTCAAAAAGTTGCAGGAATTCAACAGAAGTGAAGAATAAGTGGAGGAGATACAGAAGCTCAAATAAGGGGAAAGAAAGCATCTAGGTATCAAGGCAACAGGATCCAGTGACAGCTGGGATGGCAATCAATGAATGAAATGTGTAAAATAATTGAAAAATGAATAAATAAATATTTTTTACCATTGAAAAAATAAGCTTTATAAAATATTACTTTCGTAAGCTTATTCTGCAATTACAAGAATAAGCTTATGAATAAGGGTTCCTTTTCGATTATTCTATAATTGTTAAACAAACATTTCTCAATACATTCTCAAGATTTTCTCAAGCTTTAGGCTTATGTTTGTAAGCTTATTAAAATATTATTCTCAAGTCAATTTGGTATGTTGGGTAGTTTATCGTAGGAATTCCTCAACATTGCTAGAGAAAAACTTTTTTGCACAAACTTTTCTCAAATCTGTCCTTTGTTGACAAATTTGTTTTGATTTTTTTTTTTTTTTTTTTTTTTTTTGTGAAAATTGTCGACAAAAAAAAAATTTTTTTTGGTTAAAATCAAAATCATGCGAATTTAAGACCCATTTCTGGACGAAACTCTAAGGTAATGATGAATAATAAATCTGGGAATCTGTAGTGTATATTTTTTCAATCTCATTTCAGAATAGAGGCATCAAAAATTTGCAAGAATTCAAGAGATGTGAAGAATTAGTGGAGGAGATGCGGAAGCTCAAATAAGGGAAAGAAAACATCTAGGTATCAATGCAACAGGAGGCAGCGACAGCTGGGATGGCGATCAATGAATGAAATGTGTAAAATAATTAAAAAAATTAAAAAATAAATATTTTATACCATTGAAAAAATAAGCTTGATATAATATTACTTTCGTAAGCTTATTCTGCAATTACAAGAATAAGCTTATGAATAAGGGTTCCCTTTCGATTATTCTACAATTGTTAAACAAGCATTTCTCAATACATTCTCAAGATTTTCTCAAGCTTAAGGCTTATGTTTGAAAGCTTATTAAAATATTATTCTCAAGTCAATTTGGTATGTTGGGCTCTCTCCACCATAAGTAATAATTTTTTATATACTACCACACACACATACATACAAATGTCTTTAGGTTTATTCTATTACACAATTACATTTATAAAGCATACAAGTCATCATTAACACAAACACTTACACATCCATAGATTTACAATAACATTGTAGTTTGCTAGAATTTTTTTAGCAATAATAATATAAATCGGTTTTATGTTTACAAAAAACAAATGCTAGAAAAAAATCTTAACTCGGAAAAATATTGTCATTGTGATTTGAATGCTTAAGAAAAATATCAGCCAAGAATATGGGCCAGTTTTCGTATGACGAATGCTAAATTTGGTTTTAAAAATGTTGATTAAATTTAAAATAATCAAATGTTTGGAACCCTACACCTTGAAATGGAGGGTATATTAACTTTGTCATTGCGTTTTAAATATCCACAAATATTCTTCGTAGACCACAGAAAGTAACGATGTCCGTCTGTCTGTTTGTTGAAATCACGATACATACCCCATTATTTGACGTAGAGCTTCAAAATTTTGCAATACAATTTGTATCTTGTCTAGGATTGTTGGTATTGAAAATGATATATATCGGTGCACGTTTTATTATAGCCGCCATATAACGGTACCTCCCGATATTCGGTATTTTTCACGGATTTGTCCGAAAATTGGTATTTGTAGGTCATAATAGGTTCTAGCTCCGGTAGCAAATCATTGTATGTATAGGTCCACGTTTCTGTATAGCCGCCATATAACGGTACCTCCCGATATTCGGTATTTTGTTGATTTACGACATATTATTCCACAAATTTGTCTTAAATTTGGTATTTGTAGGTCATAATAGGTTCTAGTTCCGGTGGCGAAACATTGTATGTAAAGGTCCACGCTTTGGTACAGCCCCCATATAACGGTACCTCCCGATATTCGGTATTTTTATGATTTTTGCCACATTTTTCCTCGGATTTGTCTAAAAATTGATACTTGTAGTTCATAATGGGTTCTAGCTGCGGCGGCAGAACATTGTTTCAAATTGGAATTAAAAAAAATTTGGTAGTTCACAATCCTTGTCCATATAGGTTTTCGTTTTGGTATGACTTGAAAAGTTTAACAGCATTATCAAACGGTCTTACTGGTATTTATAGTTTAAAGTGGAACACGAACATGTTTTGTTTATCCAAAGGTGCAGGGTATTTAAAGTCCGGCCCGACCGAAATGTATTTTTTTTACTTGTTTTCTATCGCATTCATTTTATTATCGTCATAGAGAGACAGGCCCTAAGTCGGTATTCAGACACTGAACAATTTAAAAAGCGATTTCTCAAATATTTGGGAGAGGACAGCGATAATAGAACCCATTCCTTCCATCTCTTACCCTTTAGCTGAAAATTACCCAAAATGTTTTTTTTCACAATCCATTAGATTGTATTTAAAATTCTATTTCAACGGATATTTTAATTTCTGAAAATCCATGACAAGCATTATATTCAAAAGATTATACCCAATATTTTAGCCCTACAATAAAACCATAATTCCCCATTCCTTAACAGGTCTTGATTATGATTATTGTACATCTTCTCATATAAATCTTAGTTCGATTTCTGTAAAATCCTCTTAAAGTTATTTGCAACGAAAATATATTTTAAGACTTTCTATCCATCAAAGATCTACCGAAGGTTATCTTTAAAAGTCTTCTTTTATGGCGTTCTATGCATGGAAGTCCTTCTTCAAAATTCCATACGTAACCCATTGACCGTATCCTACATATAAGAAGTTTGGTGGCCTTCTGTCCTTAAAACACCTGTGGATAATTTATATTCTTATTTAATATAATAGCTTTTAATGCTCTTCTGTTCATACAAGAGTCTTTGAAGGTCGTTTATAGTATATCTTTCGCTTTAGAGAACATCTTTCGTAGAAAAGCTTTCTCTTTTTTTTCAAAAAAAAAAAAAAAAACAAATATTTTTCCAAAAAAAAAAAAAAAAACATTTCAAGAGCCTACTTTTCATAGAAAACCTTTCAACGGTCGTCTCCCCACAGAAAACCTTGTGGAGGTCATCTTTTCTAAAACACCTTTCAAAGGTCTTCTTACCAAATAAAAGCTTGTTTTATATATTTTCATAAAAAAGGTCTGCTATACAAAGAAGTGCTTTTAAAATTCTTCTATTTATAGAGGAAATTATTTTATTCATAAAAAAGCTAAAAATTATGCTATTCATATAATATCTTTTATATAAAAGAGCCTTTCAGGAGCTTATTGTTATTAAAATAGTTTTTAAATTCCTTATTTTCGCAAAGGAGCCTTTTATGCCTTCCTTTTATATAAGAGCTTTAAAATGTCTTCTTGGCCTGAAAGGCACATCAAAATATTTTTCATAGATGTCAAAGGCGGCTACACCAAATAAAAGCTTTTTAAAACTTCTTTTTCCGTTTTTTTATTCATAGATTATTTCATAGCGTCTTAGTACGTTAGCGACTTATTTTCATAGAGGATTTTTTAATTTATTTTAGCTTCCTTTACATCAACGCTTTTGAAGATCTACCTTTCATAAAAGAGCTTATAAAGCTTTTTTTCTTACTTTAAAAGTCTTATTTTTATAGAATAACTTTTAAAGACTTCCTTACAAAGACCAATGTCTTTGTTCCTTATCTTTAAAGACTTCTATTATATCTTTGTTCATTTGTTCGTAACATGGAGAAGGAAGCGAGAGAAATCCATAGTTACTTCTAGGATCTTCATAGAATCACTTTCTCAGTCGATTTATGCATGTCAGTCCCTCTGTCTATGTTTATTATCTGATTGAGATGAAATTTTTAAAACAATATTTGTTTTACCGAAGGGTGAGAATCGGCTCAAATTTAGATATAGCACCCATATATATCTTCAATCAATGTCGGGGCTATTATGCACCAAATGACCAATATGAATCCAAATTACCTAAATTTTCGTACATACGACCGAATTCAGTCGAGAAACAAGTACATCAAATTTGTTAAGAAAATGAGGTTCAGATATAGCTATAGCTCCTATGTATATATATTTCGTCCGATATGAGGTTTAAAGTCTCTCACATGCGTAATATACACTCCAAAACAATGATCTTTGGTACCAGATATCAGATACAGCTTACAAATAAGTGCCTAAAATTTTTCAACACCGGTTCAGATTTGGATATAGCTCCCACATACACCTTTATCCGATATCAGGCTTAATGACGAACCCTATTGAAATTGGTGATAATCGGATCAGATTTAGATATAGCTTCCATATATCCTCAACCGATTTCGGGTTATGGTCAAATGGCCAATATCAATGACCTGAATTTTGGTATATCTGAACGAATACAGTGTAGAAGCAGGTACTTCATATTGGTGAAAATCGGTTCAGGTATAGCTATAGCTCCCATATATATCATCCGCTTGGGTGTTAAAGTCCCTTACATGCGTAATATGAACTGAACAATAAGGATATCTGATGCCGGACATCAGCTCGAAAATACCTCTGCCAAATTTTATCGAAATCGGTTCAAATAAATATTTTTAATATAATTCTTATCGAAGTCATATCAGCAATGTTATTTGGTACTAGAGGTACTAAAGCCTCTGTCAAATTTGTTGAAAATCCATTCTGAGATGAATATAGTTCCCAAATTGTGACAACTTTAAAGCCATGATGCTACTTCACATTAATTCCCAATATCAATATAGTCGGCCCAGCCCGACTTTTGCTCCTTCCGTAGTGGTTTTATTTAGAATATCTCTTGAAGGTAATCTTGTCATATAGAACATCCTGATCTCTCTCCACATAAGTGAAAATAAGTAAATTTGCAGAAGATCTTTCAAATGTCTTATCTCCACATATGGGCTTTTATAAGCCTTTTTTGTAGATGAGTTTTTAAATTTAAAAAGGTCTGCTAAAGGTCATATTTCTTAGGTAGGACTATTTTCATAGAAAAGTATTCATATCGACCTCGAGCTACCTTCAATCCGACATTTCTCTTATTGTGACAAACCTCACTTTACATATGACTCTAACACAATGTGGAAACTAGCCTTGACTTTGTATTTATATTTTCTAATTGTAAATAAAATGACGAGTTGCAATTAAAGTAGTTCTAATATCAAATTGGTATAATTCGAATTAAAAATGTAACAATTCGATTTATAAATCAAATATTTCGAATTTCAAATGGAGTTAAACGGATTACAAATTATATTCTAGAATTAAAGACAGGACAAGACAGAGTCAAAATATGATTTTAAGCAATTTTAACCACTATGGGAATATATAATTAATTGGGAACGTCTATGGAATAGAATTTTAAAGCCACATTTTTGGATTTCCTAAACGTTTTGTTTGTCATTCGTTTCTGTAATTGTAGTTTTTATATTAACATGCCTCTGTCATGAGCTGTTACTCTATGAATTGTAGACACAAACCATTTGCTCAAAATGCATTTTGCCTACTTCTTACCATTCTAGGTCTTTGGTCTCTAGTATCGATACTTTTGGATGAAAAAATAGTCCTAAATTTGCAATTTTTAGAAATAATTGACAAAATTGACCGATATCCATTATTCTAAAATTTGCAGTGTTTTATTTCGAACAATCCCAAAAAAACAATAGTTGGCTTCCTTTACGTCATTAGTAAAATCCTGGAGATTTTAAGAACTACAGTAGCATAGTATATATTAATTTATCATATTAAAATTCATTCACATTATATGTAGATCCATCACAAACTGATTTCCCTTATATCCCTCTCCATTTCAAGTGACCTACATACAAATGAATTCTAATTATTATTGGTAATTAATTTAATTAAAATTCATGACATTTTCTGTTTGTTTGGTTATTTATTTTATTTAAATATCTTTCATAAATATTTAAAAATTAACACTTGTCAACAACCATAACTGGTGATTAACATGAACCAATCCACATGAATGGCTCGGCAGGAAACCGACACTCACCCACACAACGAACAATACAAAGAGATAATTGAAAATGTTACCACAACAAACAAGACATGCAACAAAAATAAACAGCAGTCATCAGAAAAATGAAAACCATTACAAATATAAACACATATACAACTATTCATATATCCATATATCCGTTCATCTGTATATCCTTCATTTCATCCATTCATCCGTCAGACAACGAGTCTGTCGTCAGCTATCCGACTGTCTGTCTGCTACAAATGTGTCATTTTTAATAATTAAATCACAAATTCCTTTGTTAAGGAGTCAACCATAAGTTAATTAAATTGAAATATATATTTTTTTTGCGTTCTACTATTTTTAAGTTGTCCGGATTTAATTCCAATGAATAAATTTATTTATTTATATTTGCGTTGTTTTCGTTTTTATAATGAATTTAATTTGAATTGTTGTTGTGTTTGTTTCAACTTTAATTGACATTGCATGTCAATTTAATGTCAGTTGCCATTTTTTGTGGTCTTGGATGAGCATGAGTCGCTAATTTGTATGCTGATTGATTTGAGATGTTTTGTTTTTGGGGATAAAGAATTTTCGCGATTAGTTGCAATTTCCTGCAAATTCCGGGAATGTCCTGTGTAGGTGACAGCATAGAATGTCTGAAAAATGAACTGCAATTAATTATATAGTCTTGTGGTAAAAGTAAACGTTTCGCTTCAAACCCTTCTCTTACCTTTTGGCTTTATGTGTCAAGTATTCAGTACAAGTATTGTAGGCAAAAAAATTAAGAACAAACATTGAAAATGTTGACGATTTCACCACGACTTGAAGAGTTTTTTAAATATTTGGTATTTTTTCAAAAAAAAAATTCAATAGTTTGGAGAAATTTAATTTTAACAAATACTATTCTATAAAGCTGGAGATATCGAGGTCAATTTTATCTATTGACTTTTTGCGTTACCTAGTCTTATACTCTTAAGGCCATTATGAAAATCATGCCATAGATAAAGATGACTGATTAAGATGCTTTTTAAGCCCTACACCACAAGGTAGTCAGGGTATTACGTCTTTGTGCATTTGTTTGTAACAGGCAATAGGAAATGAGATAGACCCATAGTTTATTTTGAGGATCTTCAAAGAATCACTTTCTGTGTCGATTTATGCACGTCTGTCCCTATGTCCGCCAGTTTGTCCATGTATTTTTGTGAACAAAATGAAGGCCGCATTTATTATCCGATTAAGATGAAATTTTCTAATCAATATTTCTTTGGCCAAGGACTAACCCTATTGAAAATGATGAGAATCGGTTCAGATTTGGATATAGCTCTCATATATATCTTCAACCGATTTCGGGTTAATTGTCCTCCAAATGGCCAATATCATTCCAAATGACCTGAATTTAATTTTAGCACATCCGACCGACTTCCGTCTAGAAGCAAATAGATCAAATTTGGTGAAAATTGGTTTAGATACACCCATATCTCCCATATATATGTTTCATCCGATTTGATGTTTAAGTCCCTCACATTCGTAATATGCACCCAACCAGATTGATATTTGGTACCAAATATCAGATACAGCCCAGAAATACCTCTGTCAAATTGTATGAAGATCGCTTCAGATTTGGATATAGCTCCTATCTTTTATATATCTATAAAAGAGGAAAATGTTTGTATGTTTGTTTGTTTGTTTGTTTGTAATTTATGGACTCGAAAACCGCTGAATAGATTTTCCTGAAAATTTCCATATATACTGCAACATCGCCTGAAAGTAACATAGGCTATATACATTTTTGAATTTCCACTTGGAACTGGAGATATAGCATCAGAATCGGAGGTACCTCCCAAAAATTTAGATTTTATATGCACATATCTATTGATTGGTTGAAGATACAGTCTCAAAATTTGGAATACGTAACGAAATTTGGGACAAAAATAAGTCTGCCAAATTATATTGTAATCGGTTCAGATTTGGATATAGCTCCCATATATATTTTCGACCGATTTCAAGCATTTGATGCACCAAACACGCTATGTATCCCCAATTTCAATGAAATTTGAAACGTGTGATAGATTTTATCTAAAAAATTGATTTCCCAAGTTATATTGAAATCGGTTCAGATTTGGATATAGCTCCCATATACATTTTCGGCCGATTTCATGTATTTGGTGGACCAAACACGACATGTATTTCCAATTGTAATGAAATTTAAAATAAGTAACGGAATTGGGAGCCAAAATGAATTTGTCGAATTAAATTAAAATCGGTTCAGATTTGGATATAGCTCCCATATATATTTTCGACCGATTTCATGTATTTGATGCACCAAACACGATATGTATGTTCGATTCCAAAGAAATTTGGAATATGTAACGGGGTTTTGATTTGAAAACAAATTAGTCAAATTACATTAAAATCGGTTCAGATTTGGATATAGCTATTTTCCGCCGATTTCACATATTTGATGCACAAAACACGTATTCGTATTTCCGATTCCAATGAAATTCGGCATGAGTGGCTAAATTTGGTACAAAAATAAATTTGACAAATTATATTCAAATACGCTCAGATGTGATTATAGCTCCCATATATATACTCAGCCGATTTCACATATTTCATGCACGCAAAGCGAGAGAGACAAAATCTGGCACCAGCAAAAATTGCCAAATTATATTGAAATCAGTTGAGGTTTGGATATAGCTAACAAATATATTTCGGCCGATTTCATACATAATTGGAAATTAGTTAAGATTTGGATATAGCTCCCATATATATATTCTCGGCCGATTTCACATATTTGACGCACCAATTTCAATGAAATATGAAGGGTGTGGCGGAGTTTGGTGTAAAAGTAATTTTTTTAAAATTATATTTAAATCGGATCAGATTGGGATATGATTTTAATAAGAACCAAATAGAAATGCCACTCTACTTAAAAAAGCAGTTTCCTGTATGCTTGGTATTTGCTATGAAATAAACAAAGGACAAACCCTTCGTGTATGCATGTCATGTTACTGCTTTTGTAATGATTTTGTTTATTAACGCATTAAATTAGTGCAATATTTTTTTTTAATTTTTAAATTTGTTTTTCTTTATCCAACATATATTCAAAAGGGGTAGCGAAGCGCACCGGGTTCAGCTAGTATATATATATATATCTTCAACCGATTTCGGGTTAATTGTCCACCAAATGGAAAATATCGGTCCAAATGACATGAAGCAAGTACATCAAATTTGGTGAAAATCGGTACAAATATACCATTCGACAACAATGATATTTGTACCACATATATTATAGAGCTCGGAAATACCTTTGCCAAATTTCATCGAGATCGGCTAAGATTTGGATATAGCTCCCATATATAGCCTTAATCTGATTTCAGACTTATTGTGCAAATAATGGCTAAATCAGCCCAAGTGGAGTGAAATACGGCTGGGATATATATTGTTTAATACAATCTTTCTCGAAGTAATATCATGCACTCTAAAGCAATGTTATTTGGTATAAAAGATACAAATATCTCCGTCAAATTTAGTGATATTCAATTTAGAATTGGATATGCCTCACATATATTAGTTACCTCTGAAACCAAATTTTAACTGCGCTAAAACCAAATACTGATAGGTGGTATGATCTACTTCAAATAAGTTCTTTTTTTACGGGAGCTCTACTAAATATGCATAGTGGTGTAGGGTATCATATAGTCCGCCCCGCCCGATTTTTGACTACAACTCGCGCTTGAAAGTTAACTACAAAAGAGCTAATTACAAAATGTGAAAAAATCACTCTATATATGGCTCAAACAGAATGTGAAGACCGACCTTAAGGCATTAACAAAAAACATTAAATAGACCCAAAACTTAACTAAACCATAAAGGTCAATGATGAAAAACAACTCACAGAGTATTTTTTATTAAAGACCTCCATTTTTATTGATTTTTTTTCGTATGATTTGTATAAATTACTTTTTTCTACACAATATGCGATTATATTGCTTTGCATATATATACACACACATATATACATACAAGATTTTCACACATATTTATGCATGCCCTATATTTATAATTTTCAATTCATTTAAATTCCACACTGCATGTCTGGCTTTTGCAACTCTAATATTTCACGCAAATTACCACAAATATAGTTGAACAAAACAAATAATAGTAATAATTGAAAATGCATACACACACAAATAGATTATAAATTAGACAAGCGAAAACTTGATGAAATAATGATATATAATTTATTTTTCAATTTCCAAAAAAAAAACATTTTCTCTCTCTTCCATTGCATATTTTGCGGGGGCTGATTTATAGGAGGAATATTGATGATGATGAGACAACCGTATAAAAATAACTGTAAACTGGCAGCAGAAGCAGCAAATCAAATCAAGCAATGACAACAACAAGAACAACAACCCCGCAATCAATAACAAATTGACCTGGGGTAATAATGAAAGGCTGGCCAGTGAAACAACAATAATCCCTGATCGCTGCTGTCATCATCAATAAATCGCAACAAAAACAAAAAACAACAACAACAACAACAATAAATGATTCCTTATGCGCCATAAAAGTAAGAGAAGTATTTATATAACAATATTAACATTTATTATTTTTGCTGCAAAATGAAAACAACCACAACAACAATATAAAAACTATTTCAAAATTGGAATTTAAAATGCTATAAATATTGAAATTATCAAATAGTTATTGGAAATATGTAAATGTAACAAGTCCAAAAACAATAACAACAACAAAATCTTAAAGAGGAAAAAGTAAAATATAACAATACCGGGGGAATACGAAATTATTTAAAACATCCAGAAGGGAAAATATTTAAAAAAAAATATTTTTCTTGTCCAAAAAATTTGTTTATTTGCTCTCAGACAAATTTGTTTGTTTAACAGTACAACAACATCTTGCAAAAATATATGTAATCAATTTATTATTAAGGAGACAAAGTAAACTAAACACAGCCACAAAGAAATGCGTATCCTTGGAAAAACAAGCAAAAGAATACGACATGAAAGGAAATGTAAACATTTATATTTATTTCTTTATTGGATATAAAATAATATAAACCATTTTTGTGGAAAAAATCTTAGCAACAAATCCCTTTCTCTCTCTCTCTCTCTCCGTCTCTCTTCACCTTATCCCTGGCCCAAAAGACAAATAAGATATTTCATTTATTATTTACCAAGCAAATAAATGGTTAGAATATAAATATTTTATTGGTCACAAAGGGAGAGATTAGATTTGGAATATATATGTATGTACATAAAAATGTATACATGTATATAAGTATATTACCGAAATGGGATAGTACTTTTTGTGTGAAAAGTGTATGAAAAGAAGAATGATTAGGAATTTAATTGTATTTAAAACTTACTGAGGAGCCGAAGTAATCACGTAAGGACTGTTGCATATTTTTAGGATGCTTCTTATATTTATTAAATATTGAAACCAGAGTTTACTCTAAGAGGGAAATCGATTGGAAAGATGTTCGTACAAGTAAAGCGGGAGCCGGTATCCATACATATGCAATTGCACACACAATGACGAACTTGAGTGTAACTCTCGCTCTCTCCATGATCAGAAAGACTTTGTTTTCTCACGAACAGCTCTCCGCCGAGCCCCGATGTAGAGCAGCAAACAGGTTTTAATTTTGCTGTGGGTTGTCGCGTACAAAAGCCGCGAGGAGAAAAATAATAGAATATATTGGAAGGGAGCGGTGGTTTGAGTACATAAGGCAACCAAACTCTGAATATGTTTTTTATACCCTACACCACATAGTGGTAAGGTTATTATGTCTTCGTGCATGCGTTTGTAACATGGAGAAGGAAGCGATTGAGATGAAATTTTTCAACAATTATTTGTTTGGCCCAAGGACGAAACCTATTGAAATTGGTGAGAATCGGTTTAAACTTAGAAATAGCTCGCATATATATCTTCAGCCGATTTCGGGTAATTGTGCACCAAATGGCCAATATCAGTCCAAATGACCTAAATTTAGGAACATCCAACCGAATTCAGTCTAGAAGCAAGTACATCAAATTTGGTGAAAATCGGCTGAGATATAACCATAGCTTCCATGTATATGTTTCAAAAATTTGGCGTTTAAGTCCCTCACATTCGTAATATGCATTCGATGACAATGATATTTGGTACCAGATATCTTAAAGCGCTCGGAAATACCTTTTCCAAATTTTATCGAGATCGGCTTAGATTTGGATATAGCTCCCATATATATCCTTAATCCGATTTCAGGTTTATTGTGTAAATAATTGCTTATATCAGCCCAAATGGAGTCAATTTCGGGACGATGTTTCCATTTTGTGGAACTTGACTCCGATATATATTTTTTTGATATAATCCTTCTCGAAGTGATATCATGCACTACATCCAATTTAGTGAAAATCGATTCAGAATTTGATATTACTTATATATATTAGCTCACTCTGAAACTAAGTTTTAACTGCTCTAAATCCAAATATTGATAGGCGGCATGATCTACTTCAAATAAATTATTTTGTTACGGGAGCTCTACTAAATATGCATAGTGATGTAGGGAATCAGTTAGTCGGCCTCCGCCCACTTTTGACTTTTCCTTACTGTTTTCTGCAAAGATAAACGTATTCGTTTTTATTTTGTTTGCATACACATACATACAAATAAAACAACGGTATGGCGAAAACTAAAAGAGGGTTTCGCAAGACCAACATACGTAACGAATTTCACTCCCACTCGAAAACGAGCCCGGCATACTCGCTCTTTCTTCGAGTGAAAAAAGGAGAGCCAAACTCGATTTTTTTTCAATCCCAGGAGTCTCCCGCTCGAATTTAAGTAGAGAGCAAAACTCGCTCGGGTATTTCTGAGCTCTGGTTGAAATTGATTTCTGTCGCTTTTCTTCAATTCTCCCACAAGCCAAAAAGTAGGCAAACCTTGACGTAATTTAATTTCTTATTTGACCCTCCACCCCAAAAAGGAAGAGTATATTCAATTTGCCATTTCGTTTGAAAAAGCATAAATTATTCGTCTAT
The DNA here is from genome assembly GCF_030504385.1 of Musca domestica. Taxonomy (NCBI): domain Eukaryota; kingdom Metazoa; phylum Arthropoda; class Insecta; order Diptera; family Muscidae; genus Musca; species Musca domestica. Next base: position 3,275,522 of record NW_026712115.1, on the reverse strand, counting down.
CTGTCACCTCGCAATATGAAATAAAATTTTACACTTGATATTATTCCTACGGCATAGAAAATAGAATGTATGCGTCAACATTTAAGCATAGCCTCCATATTAAGAAGATTTTGGACGCAATTAACCACTACATCAGTTTCACTCCTTAGGAAAAAAAATAATGCCGGTTCACTTTTAGATATTGTTCCAAATATAAAGGTACCTGCCTATTTTCATCATATTTATTGTGAATGCATTAAGTCTCCTCTTAAATATAGGTCTAGCCGTCACAGACCAGAATATCCAAATTTTAAGCCAAGCCGAACTCAACACCATTTTTTTGGCTTACACTCTGTTTTACTCGACAAAAGGATAGATACTAGTTTACACATCATGTCAGAGTCATATGTTTATTGACCCTCTCACAATTATTTTTAGTATTGTTATAGCATACTTTACGGCACTCCCGTAATTTCATTTAAATGTAGAGAAACGTTTTTTTGGACAGTATATTATTTACATAGTAAAGATATTATTTTATGACTTGATATAGCTTGGAAGCGCTTAAAAGTATACTATATTTTTTAAAATCTAAAGGGAACTCTGTACTATATAAATTATATACTTTCTAATGCTATGTAAAATGGTTATACGATACCTTTACTATGCTGATACTTTATTTATACTACACTATAAAACATTTTGTTGTTTCGATAATATTAGTGGGAGCACCTAAAAGTATGCTATAGAAATGACAACTAAAGAAATTTTGATATGACTCTAACATGATTTGAAAACTAGCCTTGTTGCGACATTATCATCTGTCGTCAACATCACACCTTTTAAACCTTTGAAATCGATTGCGTTGACTTTGAGATAGGAAGAAAATCGAAGAAGGAGTGGCCAGTGGAATCGGTTCCGAGGTTACGAATTGCCGATTTCTTTAGACTTTTTGAATTGAAATCGTGGGAGAGAACAGGGGATTATCGGTTTAGATCGAGTTTCAATAAGACTTTCATTCACTGTTCGTAGGCAATAGAGTTGACCCGCTTAGTAATCGTTTGGTGGTTGTCCGCTCCTTAGCGATTGAGGATAATCGGTTTGATGGTAATTTAACGTTTTTCAACTCGTTAAAAAAACTTTGGTGAGTCAGTTTGTCGAATAATCTCGCAATGTTCTTTGGTAGTTTCGTACTTTTTTCATAACATCCTAAAAGTATGCAACGGTAAACAAAGCAAGCAAATAACAATAAAGTCGATATCTTCTATGAAAAGCTCTAAAATAGAAATCGACTTTTGTTTGAAATTCAAATGACTTTTTAGCCTATGGTTGATCGAGATATCAAAAAAAAAAAACTAAAAATGGGAATTTGTTGTTGACTACATCAACCTATTTGGTTTTGATTTTTTGAGCAGGGTTTGTTTGCTTTACTAAAAACATTTTAGGGGAGGCTTATATTCCTTCTACAAAAACCAAAGCCAATACCACTCGAGTGGGCTACATTTTTCGATTCCAATCTCAGTTTCATGCACTACAATATTCCTTCCTCAACAAAAGAAACAGATTTCCCACAAAAAAAAAAAATGAATTTCCTTTTCATAACTTTGAAAATTGAGAGATTTTTCAACCGGATACAACTACAATGACAACAAAGGCCAGGCACATGACTCGATATTAAAAAATATATTTTGATAATTAATTTTGTACATAAATTACATTTAATAATTTAATATAAAAATAATAATATTTAATTTAAATGAATTAGTGTTAGATTTAAAATTAAAATTAATTTTTGATATAAATAAAAAAATAGTTTATTTTATATAAGTAACAAAAATAATTTAAGAGAAGTAATTAAACAAAAAATGTTTCTTTCCAAGTCAGACTGATTTTATTTTTGTCACACACACATTTTACAAATAACGTCAAAAACAAATTTCATAAATTCATAATTCGCCTAGTTTTAAGACGAAAATATGTGAAATTGTTTCACTCGATTAAGTAATCTCAAAAAAAATAAATAAATAAAAACTCAAAGTATTTTAAGTCAAAATAAAGTATTTAAGTCAAAATTGTGAAAACAAAACATCAACAGCAAGTATTTAAGATTTATTTTCTTCTTGGAAACCAAACGATTTTATTTAAAGGAATTATAAAAAATAATTATTTAAAAAATATATATAAATAAATAAAATTTAAAAAATACTAAAAAATATGTGCAAACAATTGGAATTTTATTAAAATAGAAAAAATATAACTTTATACTTTGGAAATGTAAAAAATTCAAATTCAAAAAGTGTTTAGACAAACAAATTCTCTTTTGCATTGCGAGTTGGTGGAAGAGGAAAGGCGTAGAGTATGCTTCACCGACTACAAAACCAAGGGTTCTGAGTTCGATATTCGGGGACTTAATATAGATATAAAAGTTTCAGTTTGGGTATTCCATACCATCAGCCATCATACCAAACAAATGTAACTTTCGTAACTTTTAGAAGCCACCGAAATTATTAATTTCGTCTGAAGTACCCTGTAAAAATAATGGTCTAGTAACTTGATTTTTAATTAGTTATAAATATCAAATTTCATTATTATATCTCTATCTCTTCACCCAACACCCTATTAAGTACCACTTAGTAATATTCGAAAGATTAAAGTACACATTTTCAAAACCAAATCCATATCTTAACAACTATATCAAATTTCAGGATTTCAGCTCTGTTCTTTGAGCCAATACCAAATTTATTACTATTCGTACAATATAGTAAATATTTCCTAATCCAGCTCCATATCTCAATTCCAGATATCAACAGAGACCTCAATATCATATGCACAAAATGCCCAATTTAGTACAATTTAGTAATTTTCGACGCATTTCCAAACCACTACCAAACCTCAAACACAGATACCGTCTTCACATCTAAACTACAGGCACCAACGGTGATATCTATATCAAATTTCAGGATTGCAGCTCTATTCCTTCATCCTATACAAAATTTAGTGCCATTTAGTACATTTCCTACAGTATAGAATATATTTACATAGCCAGCTCCATATCTCAATTCTAGATATAAAGAGGGACTTCAAAATCAAATTTGAAGATTCCAGCTCTATCCCTCCTTCCACCAACACCAAATTTAGTACTATTTGGCACTTTTTGCACAATTATATTACACATTTCCTCAATATGTCCAGGCTACACATGAACAGCGACCCTATAAAAAAATTTCAGAATTTAAGTATTATCTCTTCATTTAATACCAAATTGTACCAAATATAGCACTATTTAGTACTTTTCCTGCACATATAGAACCCATTTCCAAAACCACCTCTTTATAACCACCAACAGAGACACCAACACAAAATTTCAAAATTTCAGGCTTCATCCGTTATCCGTTTTTTGATCTATATCACATAATAACAAATGCTATCATTTTAGATTTTTAGTACCATTTTAGAAATTTTCGTAACCATAAATTTCGAATCTCCAAAACAAAGCCTTTGGGCATTTATCCTACACTCAATCAGTGACCCTTATTCTAAATACAAAGAATTTTCAGTACATTTTGGTACTTTTCGTACCTTTTTAGTACATTCCCGATATTCGAAAACTATCAAACACGCATCGAATTAAATTCTTAATTTGGCATTCACTCAGTATTTTTTCACAATTTACAACTGATTTTGTGAAATTTTGAAATTCTGGCTTCTGAAAAGTCCAAACTTTAGATGAGTTTTAGAGGAAATTAAAAATCCACTTCATCTGAATTTTAAAGATGTAGTCTATGGAGGGCATATTAACTTTTGTCATTCCGGTTGAAAAAAGTATATATATTCTGGATCAGCGTGTTGTAATCACGCTATCTTTCGAACGAATTTAGATAGAAGGCTAAAATTTTGCATACTTGCATAGTTTACCAGAGGGCAGGTTAAGTTCGCAAATGGGTCATGTCGGTCCATGTTTTCATATAGCCTTCATATAACGGTACCTCCCGATATTCGGTATTTTCATGATTTTAGCGACAGTATTTACCGGAATTATTTCAAATTTCATATTAAAAGTTTGTAATGGGTACTACAGCCTATGACAAACATTTTTGTATGCAGGTCCACGTCTTCGTAAAGTCCCCGATATTCTGTATTTTGATGATTTTAGCGACATTATTCACTGGAATCGTTTCAAATTTCGCATTGGGAGATCTTAATGGTTATTACGACCTACGGAAAAAATTTCGTATGCAGGTCCACGTGTTCGTATAGCCCCTTTATAACGGTACCTCCCGATATTCTGTATTTTCATAATTTCAGCGACATTATTTACCGGAATTATTTCAAATTTCGTATTTGATCTTCTTAATGGGTACTACAATCTATGACAAAAAATTTCGTAAGCCGGTCCACGTCTTCGTATAGTCTCCATATCACAGTTTTCATTTAAGTGGTAGTTTCCGGATTTTTTTTTTTTTTTTTTTTTTTTTTGAAAATTTTCAAGTTCCTTTCAAATGGTGGAAGGTATTAAAATTTCGGTCCGGCAGCTACTATTTTTTTACTTGTTCGTTTCTATTAATTCTTTTCTAAACTATTTCATTTAATAGTTTTACAAATTCCAAATTCCTGTGCATTCTTCCCATTATATCATATGGCAAATAATTTTTTTTCTGCTTTTCCAAAGTATTAAAAATACATTTAAAAACAAATTCCAACCCATTGTGCACATAATTTATTTTAGAACTTTAGTTAAAGTAATTATAAAAATAAATTTATAAATTGAGTAAAAATAAAAAAATATCCAACAAATAAAAAACGTGCCTATTAACAACCAAGAAAAACAAAAACAATTTGAGCTTATTTGCAACCTTTTATTTAAAAATTCTTTAGCAACAAACGCAAACAACAATGGTATGCTTCTACCAAATAAATAAACAATAAAAATAATAGAGACAAAAAAAAACACAACAACTGAAATACGTGACATATTGTATAATTTAACGGCTTTGTTTTGGACAACAATAAAATTTAGTTAAAAAAAAATAATAATAAAACACACATGAATGCTTTTTATTAAACCCAACAAAAAAAACTAACTAAACAAATAAGAAATTTAATGAAAAAATGATGCAACAACAAATATGTATATGGGCAACGAAAAAAGAAAGAAAAAAATGAAAATAAAATATTTACAAAAAAATCTGAACATTTCTTTTCATATACACATACATGTGTAAACACACATATACACACGAGCATATGTACCAACGTATGCACACACAAACCGACGACATATCTTTGTATTATAAACGAGAAAATACTAATAATTAAATGCCCTCTTATTTTCTAAGAAACACACAATATTGCATTTATATATTTGTATAAATCTATCTTTTTATAAAAATATATTTTTAATTGTATATATTTTATTATTGTTTTGATTCTTTTATGCAAACTCATTTTTTGGTGATATTCATTTCAATTATGTATATTTTGTTATTTATAGGTTTCTCATTTAAGTTGTCAATCAAAACAAAAAATATAGTTTTTTTTTAGATAAACTTAAAGTTCATTGTTTTCATATTTTCATATTTTCTTTAAAATTCAAACCTAAACAATTGATTTATGTTATATTATTATTTATACCCTACACCACATAGTGGTAAGGGTATTATGTCTTTGTGCATTTGTTTGTAACATGGAGAGGGAAACGAGATAGACCCATAGTTACTTTTGAGAACCTTCATAGAATCACTTTCTGAGTCGATTTATGCATGTCAGTCCGTCCGTCCGTCCGTCCGTCCGTCTGTCCATGTATTCTTGTGAACAAAATGCAGGTCGCATTTATTATCCGATTGAGATGAAATTTTCCACACAATATTTTTTTGGCCCAAGGACGAACCCTATTGAAATTGGTGAGAATCGGATCAAATTTGGATATAGCTCCCATATATATCTTCATCCGATTTCGGGTTAAATGTGCACCAAATGTCCACTATCAGTCCAAATTACCTGAATTTTGGCACACCCAACCGAGTTCGGCCTAGAAGCAAGTATATCAAATTTGGAGAAAATCGGTTCAGATATAGCTATAGCTCCCATATATATCTTTCACCCGATTTGATCTTTAAGTCCCTCACATTCCTACTATTTGGTACCAGGTATTAGATGGAGCACAGAAATAGCTGTTTTAAATTTTATCGAAATCGGTTCAGATTTGGATATAGCTCCCATATATATCTTCATCCGATTTCGGGTTAATTGACCACCAAATGGCCAATATCAGCCCAAATGGCCCGAATTTTGGCACATGTGACCGAGATTAGCCTTAAAGCAAATACAACAAATTTGGAGAAAATCGGTTCAGAAACAGCTATAGCTCCCATATATATGTTTTATCCGATTTGGTGTTTAAGCCTCTCACATTCGTAATATGCACTCCACAAGAATGATATTTGGTACCAGATATAAGATACAGCCCAGAAATAGCTGTTTGTAATTTTATCGAAATCGGTTCAGATTTGGATATAGCTCCCATATATATCTTCATCCGATTTCGGGTTAATTGTGCACCAAATGGCCGATATAAGTCCAAATGGACTGAATTTTAGTACATCGGACCAAATTCAGCCTAGAAGCAAGCATATCAAATTTAGTGAAAATCGGTTCAGATATGGATATAGCAACCATATATATGTTTCATCCGATTTAGTGTTTTAGTCCCATACATTCGTAATATTCACTCCACAACCGTGATATTTGGTACCAGGTATTAGATGGAGCACAGGAATAGCTGTTTTAAATTTTATCGAAATCGGTTCAGATTTGGATATAGCTCCCATATATATCTTCATCCGATTTCGGGTTAAATGTGCACTAAATGGTCAATATCAGCCCAAATGGCATGAATTTTCGTACATAAGACCGAATTCAGTCTTGAAGCTAATACGTAAAATTTGGAGAAACCCGGTTCAGAGATAGCTATAGTTCGTAAAATGCACGATAGAATAAGATAGATTTTGGTTTTGTACCAAATATCTCATAGAGCTCTGAAATGCCCTGTATAAACCTTTTTACGAGAGCTCTACTAAATATGCATAGTGGTGTAGGGTATCATATAGTCGGCCCCGCCCGACTTTTGAGCTTTCCTTACTGGTTTTTTATTGTATATTATATATACATGTATACATATAAAATATGTTTTGTTTAATTATATCATAATTTATCAATATTAGTTTATTAGCATAAGCACTTTTTTCCGATTTCATTAATAATTGCAATTTATCTAATTATTTACATTTTTTACACACATACATACGTACTCAGCAATATTTGTTGTTCATTTGAATTCAAGAAGGAAAAAATACTAAAACAGCTACATATTAATTAAAATACATACTTTTGTCAGTGTAAAGGAAACATTAAATAATGCAAACAAGAATAATTAAAAAAAGATGGAAAATAAAAAATACCAAAATATATATAAAAGAAATATAAACTCCTTTTCCTCCCACCCAACCACCAACCTTCTTCCACATTCCAAGCATTTATTTAATGTGTTCAAGGTGTTTCAATATGAGCAGAAAAAAGTATAGCGCTATATTTATACATATATACATATGTAAAATATTATTATTAAATTACATACTTATTAATAGTAACAGGCAAACAATAAAAACAACAACAACAAAATGATGAATAATAACGTTGATCATACAATGTGTAAATTACAGAATGAAAACAAAAAACAGCAATTGTACAATACTCATACATACATACATATATATCGACATACCAACATATTTAATTTCATAGCAAACATTCATTATTGCAAAGTGTGTTGTAATATTACAAAAATGAAAAGAAGAAAAAAAAAACACAATTATATACGAAAATTTAATAAAACATTAAATCGTTTATTCTTCATATACAAAAAAAAAATAAAAAACCCCAAAAAACAGAGAAACATAGAATAGAATATGGAAATTCAATAAGATATTGTAATAACAAAAACAAATGTGTTGAATAGAAGCCAATAACTGCAAGAAAAGAAATAAATATATATTATGAATTTAAAAAATATATATATATTAATAATTGTATATTATATAAAACAAAAATTAAATGTATTTGATGAAAGGAAAAAGAGAAATACAATAAAAATATTAAAAATTAAAAGATATGTATGTGTTTTTATAACGGCAAGTAATTAAACAATAGTAACGGGTTTATCTCCAACAAAAACTTGGACTTTGTGTGTTCCTGTAAGGCATTTAATAGTAATGTAACAAAACTGCCTTTGAATTACCGATAGGTGGAAAATAATAAGCTTAAACGAAGAAATTACCAAGTAAAAAACATATTTTCCTCATACTCAAGCAATCAGTAAATTATCTAGAGAAAAGAACAATATTTGAATCCACATTGTAAGGGACAGCTCTGTTAAGAAAGTTTTAACATTAGATCACTGAAGTAAAACCACAAATATTATTTAAGTTCTCTAGGTAGACTTGTGGTTAAACTTTTATAAAAATCATAACTGAAGATCTTGAGAATTTAAAATTTCTGCTAGTCCTAAGTACTCAGCATGTTGCTTGACCTGATAACTTTTGATGTACTAATGCTGGGCTCTACTGAGGGTATAGTTACACTACGTCACATGCTAGTGGATCCGTGTTGTCAATATTCGAACTCAATCCAAGTTTGATAAAAATATTACAACTTATCGAATTCGGACCAATTCAAATATTCCCTTCAACAGTTATCGGCCTACGAACCAACAAATGGTTTTTGACGAATTTCATTCAATATTATTGCGATGAGACACATTTTAGTCTTATCAAGTTAGACATAGAGTTGGGAGGTTAGTACGTTACGTTTGTATACCCTCCACCATACTATGGAAGGTATATTAACTTTGTAACTCCTCGAAATACTCATATCAGGCCCAACAAAGTACAGGGTTGTCCATATTCGACGGACCCATCTGGCAACGCCATAACTTTTGACAGAGATGTCACATCGCTTAATGACATACCGCGTTTGAAGCGTCAGTCCAAGCCGGTTTTTACCATGAACCAATACACGCCAAATGTGAGAAGTGCGCCTTCTAAGAACACCATTGAGCGTTTATACGAAAAATTTTCGACTGGTAAGGCTCTTTCTAATTCGAAGAGGCCATATAAAAGTCGACCAAGGCGATCGGCCGAGAATGTCGCTGCCGTACGAGCCAGTGTTGAGAGGTCCCCAAGAACATCCCAAAAACGCCGTTCTCAGCAGTTGGGCAGGGCTCGGTCCACTTTACAACGGATTATTCGCATTGATTTGCATTTGTTCCCGTACAAAATTCAATTGACGCAAAGAATGTTGCCTACGGACAAGCCTCGTCGATTGGAATGGACCCAAAGAGTCATGGGTCCGTCGAATATGGGAATTGTGTTAAATTTCGTCCTGGAAGATCTTAATGGGAACTACAACCTAAGAGAAACAAGTAAAAAAGCTGTAAGTTCGGCCGGGCCGAACTTTTAATGCTCTCCACCATTTGGAACGAATTTGGCACTTTTCAAAAAAAAATAGTATGGTCTATACGACGACTTTTGTCATAAGCCATTACAATGCGAAACTTAAAAAAAATGGGTGAATAATGTAGCTATAATCATTAAAACGCAGAATACAGGGAGATACCATTATATGTTGGCTATACCAAAACGTGGACCTGCACAGCCATTTTTCTGATAAAGGCTGTAGAACCCATTACGAACTTCAAATACCAAATTTGAAACATTTCCGGTGAATAATGTCTCTTAAATCGTATGGGGACTATATGAAGACGTGGACCTGCATAAGTAATTTTTATATCCTCGACCATAGTATGGAGGGTATATTAAGTTTTTTATTCTGAAAAAGCTGGGTTTTGGAAAAACAAAATACTAAAATGTGTCCCTGATGAGGTGCAGGACAGATGTTCCAAAGGGAAACTCCAACTTTAAGGATACGAAAAGTTCTGAAATGTTATCTGGAAATTAGATATGGAAGATCTTTTGAAAATATGTACTCTATTCTAAATTTGATATTGGGCGAAGAAATAGGGCTAGAATTCTCAAATTTGATATTGACCTCTCTGTTGGTATCTGGAAATAAAATATGGGAGTGATTTTGGAAATATGTACTATAATTGTACGAAAAGTGCTAAATATGGCATTGGATCATTTTTTCGATTACCCTTTTCTATTAAGAAATCAGTAAGGAACAGTCAAAAGTTGGGCGGGGCCAATTATATGATACCCTACACGACTATGCATACATAGTAGACCTCGCGTAAGAAAAGAATTTATTTCAAGTAGATTATACCATACATCAACATTTGGCTTTAGAGCAGTTATAGTTTGCTGGAGAGTGCATGATAACACTAAGAGCCGAGTTGCACAAAAAGGAAACGTACGTCCTGAAATTCACTTCATTTGCGTTGATTTTAGCCATTATTTGCACAATAAACCTGAAATCGGATTAAGGGTATATATGGGAGCTATTTTCAAATCTGAACCGATCTTGACAAAATTTGATACACATTTCAGAGCTGTAGGTGAAATGTGGTACCAAAGATTATTGTTGTGGAATGCATATTACGCTTGTGAGGAACTTTAAAGCACAAACCAGATAAAACATATATAGGAGCTTATTACTATATATGGACCGATTTATACCAAATTTGAAGTATAGGTTTATAGGATGAATTCAGCTATATCCTAATATGAACCGATCTCGATAACATTTGACAGAGATATTTTCGAGCTGTATCTGATGTCCGGTATCATTCTTCTGGATCCCCAATTCGAATGAAACATATATATGGGAGCTGTAGCTGTATCTGAACCGACTTTCTCCAAATTAACTTGCTTCTAGGCCGAATTCAGTGAGATGTTCCAAAATACTGGTCATTTGGACTTATATTAGTCACTTGGTGCACAATTAACCCGAAATCGGTTGAAGATATATATGGAAGCTATATCTAATTCTGATCCGATTATCACCAGTAGGTTTCGTCCTTGGGCCAGATAAATATTGTTTGGAAAATTTCATATCAATCGGATAATAAATGCGATCTGCATTTTTATAACAAGAATACATGGATAGACAGACGAATGGACTGACATGTATAAATCGGCTCAGAAAGTGATTCTATGAAGATCTTCAAAAGTAATCATGGTTCTATCTCGCTTCCTTCTCCATGTTACAAACAAATACACAAAGACATAATACCCTTACCACTGTGTGGGGTAGGGCATAAAAATGGAAAAATACAAAAATACAAAGAATAGCTGTGACTCCATAACGTTGAGGATTAACATTGAACTGTCGAGGTGAAATACTGGTGATATATTTTACACCTCTTAATTTTACAAAAAAAAAGATGTAAATGTTTATAAGTGCGGTTGTAAGATTTTCCGAAAGAATTTTAGTTTTATTTAATTCTTTGGTTCCTCTTCTATTGAGCTTACGATCTCGTCGCTTGGGTAAAAAACTGATGAGGATTGGTGGCCCTTTCCGAAACCTTGGTATTCCCTGCCTTACCCCCTGGTAAACATTACCATCGTTCTCCACTAATAAACAAACGTTGTTTTTATAAAAACAACAATAAAGGGATAAAGCCTGACAAAATACTACGGTATCCCGAACAAACAACTTTTTTTATTTTTTTTTTTTTTTTTTGCTTTTGAAAAATAAAGCTTGTATATTTTAAACAAAACAGGTAATTTTATTCATTATAATAAAAGAGAGAATTTCAACAAAATGTGAAGAGAGGGTAAGTTAAAGGTTAAAACTGATAGCCTGAAAATCTGAATAATCGTTCATACTGATTACTTACCTTTATCTGCTATATAAAAAAAAAAAATTTAGTTTATATATCAATACAATTTATTTATATTAATTAGTTTGTTTATTCTTTGTTTTTAATTTTCATATTTATTTTCATTCAATGCAACATTCAAATGTACTTTCTTGTTATTGTAATTTTGTTGTATTGTTATTACGTTCGATTTACTCAATTATGGGTTCTCTCATTCCCTGGGAGGGAAAGTGTATTACATACGTCAAATATGGAATTATGCCATTTTCCCAGATTATAATTTTGCATAATATTTTTAGATATTTTTATTTTTTGTGTTTTTTTTTTCTTTTTTATTAAATAATTAATTTAGTTAATAATGTATATCAAGTTTTTGCTATGTCTTTTCTTTAAATATTTAGGCTACAATCCTTGGATTTTTCTGTTTTTCTTTTTTTTATTCTTTATTGTTAAAAGTACATGAGAGAGATTTCGTTTTAATGATTTTAATTTTTTAACAAAAAAAGGGAGACAATTTATTTATGGTAAAATTGTATTTATTTTGATTTTGATTTGGCTTGAGATGCAAAGCCAATCCTGGCGGATGTATAAGAGATCACATGCCGTATGGGATATGATTTTTTTTATTCATTTTCCAAAAATACTTTACGGAAAAGAATAATTTTGGATAACTGGTTTCATTTATTGTTTTGTCTCTAATGTCGCCAGAACTGGTCTTCCATCTAACCAAAATCGCATATCATCGCATTTTTATACATTTTTTTATTTGGTTTTGTTTTTATGTATATATATTTTTTCTATATAAATTTACTTTTTCTGTTTCTGCTATCTGAGAAAATTGTAATGGAGATTAAAAAAAAAAAAACTTTTAAAAATGTTTATTAAAAAATTGTACAAAAAAGTTTATTTTTATATTATCTTCATTAAAGCAGAGATCATTACTTTGTTTATTGTTATTATTTCATTGTAAAATATTTTAAACAGTTTCTTTTATTGTAAACAGTTTCTATAAAAAAAAGTTATTTAAAAAAAGCTCAGACAAAATGCAATTCATTACCTTTACGTTAACGGACATTTCAAGGATATGTGTCGAACACACACATTGGCAAATGAAAGAAATCTTTTGTTGTTTTATATTCCTTGTCTTACTTAACAATTAAAAAAAGATGTAATAAAAAATTAATGATTACTAATTAAAATACATATTCATTTAAATGTCTTTCAAAATATGTTCTTTTTTCTGTAATAAACTTGAGATAAATATTTGTTAATAATCATTAATATATAACAATTTCTTTATTAATTTCAGTTACCAACAGAATTATAGCATATGGAAATTTATCTGTATTTTGGACTAAAATATACGGGAAAACGGGAGTCATACAAAAAGAGATACGCTGTTTTGATTAGAAAAATAACTGATCATTTGATCAACTCCCAGGGGTAATATCCATAAGCAAAATTGAGTTCTTGGAAATTCGTAAGAAAAGTCACCAAAAATTCCGAATTTTTTCACCCTACAACACTATGTGTTGGGGGTATTATAAGTTTGATTGGGCCAAAAATTATGTAACACCTCGAAATATTGGTTTCCCACATAGGAAAGTATATATGGATCTTCCTATCCCGCAGAGCTGAGTCGATCTAGCTATGTATGTCCGTCTGTCCATGTTAATTTGTAATCACTCTACAGGTCGCAATTATGGCCCGATCTTCACGAAATTTAGAATGGAGGTGGGACTGGGAATAGAACCCTATTTCTTTTGGAGATGATCGCATAATATTTAGGGGTTGAAATGGACCAAAAACTGAAAAAATTCCTGATTTTGCAGTTGCTCTACAGGTCGCAATTATGGACCAATCAAAGCGGAAGTTAGCATGGGGCTAGAGCTTAGGGCTGGGCAGAAGCATTCCAATTTTGATGGTCATCGGGTAATATTTTGTGGGTGAAATAGGCCACAACATTTGTGTTAAATAAAAGTCATATTTTCCATTAAACTGCGAATATTTTTATTCCCCTCACAAATAGACGAAATCACAAATAGACGAACAGGTCAATTCTGGCCGTTACGTAGATGCCGATAATAAATATATCGGTTATATATAGCGAAATATATACAATGTGTATATTCAAAGAAAGGGGATGTTAGTTAGAATGCTTATATCTCAAGAATGGCTGGACCGATTTTGACAAATTTTGACATAAAAGTATAAAATCTAAAAAATTCGCAGAAAAATATGCCAATAATGATGTTAATATAGATTTTGTAGTATTTTGTGATTTTTTTTATTTTTATCGTATTTTTATCGCATGCGATTTTTTCAATTTGACTTATAATATTTTGTAATATTTTTTCACCTTACATACTACTATATAAGTATTGGAAATATCGTCCGATCCTCACGAAAATTTTCTCAAGGGTAAGGTTGGGCTCAGAAGAGCTAGGCCTATTCTTTTCAAAGATGTCCGCAATTTATTAGAGCTTGAAATGAACCAACAACTAAAAATTTTCCTGATTTTGCAGCCGTTATAAAGGTCACAAATAGAAACCAAAGGACACGAAATCTCGCATAAAGTTAGAGTTTGGAACAGCGGGTACAATGGACCACTAATTTTGTGTGAAAAAATACCAGCATTCCGAAATACACAAAAGGCGAACTTCTCGCTTTTTTATGCTGATTTCGTTGACGAATATACCCAAATATCGTAGACAAGCAAATCATATAGATGAGTCTAAATTTGGAGATACAGAGGGGCTTCTTGTTTTTGGAGATGAGAAGGGTTCATTGGATTGGAGATGGAGAGGGGTTCAAATTAACCAAAAACACATATGTTTTTCCGATCACACAATTGAAGCCAATCGACACGCCTGTGAAGAGAGTTAAGGACAGGGAAGAATTCTAGCATTTTGGATGACTGTATTACATTTAGCTGTAAAATGGGTCACAACCCGACGGAGTGTATAAATACTGGGCAAATGTCCCTAGTCAAAATCCTAATTTCAAAAGCGAAATCTTCTATGGATTTGGACATAAGGGGGCTTCTAACATATTGTAGTGTTGTAGGGTATACTACGTCCCCGCACGACTATAGCCTTTCCTTACTTGTTTAAAATTAGTTTAAAGCAAAAGCTAAGTTTCAAATTGTTGAAATTTTTATAAAACGATTTTTTTTTTGTGTAGAATCTACAATTTTGAAGATTTGCACTTAAGGGTGCCATAAAATAAATATTTGACTGGATTCGCAAATTATGTCAAATATAAGTACTGAAATTTGTGACCATTTGAACTGCCGAATTTGCCAGCAGTTTGTAAACAAAATGATCGTGTTTACTTGCCAATCAGTTCAGCTGAAAATGTGCACCTTCGGTTGGCCACGAGAACTCAAGCGCCGACCATGGTGATAGTGTGGGCCGAATATTATGTCGAAAATATTCTGGAGGGTGTATTAAAATCTTGGGCACGCAAACATTTTGGCCACAGACCTTGGACATTCCAACAGGAATCAGCATCATCGCACTTTGCACGCCCAAGAATGGTTACAAAATGAGGTTCCTCGCTTCATTTCCAGCGCACAATGGCCACCAAAATCTCCGGATACCAAATCGTTAGACTATTGTGTCTGGAGTATTTTGGAAAACAAGATTGGCACTAAAAATACCAAAGTGTCATTTCCAGCGCACAATGGCCACCACAATCTCCGGATACCAATCCCTTGAACTATTGTGTTTGGAGTATTTTGGAAAGCATGGTTGGCACTAAAAAATACCAAGGTGTCGATCACCTCAAACAATTGCTTCGCCGGGAATGGGCCAAAATACCGCAGAGCAACATTCGGGCAGCGTGTGACGGTTTCATTGGCCGTTTGAAGGCCATTATTCTAGCCAAAGGTGACCAATTCGAACAAATCTAAACTTATTCTAAAATTAGATGCCATTTCCGACATTTTTTGCTTTCGTTCAATAAAATTTAAAAAAAAATAATGTTAAAGTTATGACATTTGATTTTGTTGCCGTTTTTTTATCTCACCCTGTAGCATGTCCACAAAAAAAAAACACTTTGAAGGTCTTTTGAACAATGAAAAATTCTTAGTCATTTTCTAATCTCTTAAGTCCTCTCAAAACTCTTTTATATTTCGAATATATTTCAAAGTCTCCCAAATTATACATTAAGTTTCCAAAAGATTTGGTAAGTTCAGCTTAAGGAAATGTTGGAGTCCTATGTAGAAATGGGACTTACTGTAAATCTTGAACTTTTTACAAATTTAAGCATTTCTAAGAGAGCTGACATTTCTCAACACAGTTCAATTTTATATTTTTAAAAAAATATTGCTGATATCGGAAATCATTTGAAAGGTCTTCCCTTGATAAAAGAATTTGGTAATATGTCTTGGTAAATTTTTTGAATTGTCACAGCACAAAAATTCTGAAGTCTTTTAAAGATAGAGGACCTCTACCAGTTTAAAGTATTGGGAGAGATTTTCTCAGACAGGGGTCATATATAAGATAAAACCTTTGAGAATTAATGAAAAAAAACAATTGATAGGTCTTCATTGGTAAAAAATGTTCAGGATTTTTTTTTTTTTTTTTTTTTGATAGAAGCTCTTTTTTAAATAAGTGACCTTCAACGAATCATCAAAATATATAAGATCTCCGAAGAACTTTGAAATGTCTCATTTGTCTCACATTTTAATATGACGCCTTTCAAAAATCTCCTAAAGACATTCGACCGTTCTTCTGGAAATAGAAACCCTTTTTTATATGTTTTTCATAGAAAGAAAAGCTTTTAAGTCCTCTTTGGATATCCGAATATTCCTTAAAACCGAGTCGTATTAGAGATCCTTTGTGACAGTTCTTCACTAGATACATTCTCTTTTAGAGGTCTTCCATCGAGAGGAGATTTTCAAGAAACTCTATAGATATGATATTTGTTAGATCCTACATAGACGGAGAAATCTTGAGAATATCTTCGAAAACTCTCTTATGTATGGAAGACGTATAAAAGAATCTTTTTGACCGATCTTAAATAGAGTTACATAGAAATATCTAAAACTATGATATATAAAATTCCTATTATGAAAGAACTTTGTGATACAAATTAGTTGGAATATCGAAGATTTATATTAAAAGATATCATATTGATAATAAAAAGGATTTTAATCTCAATTTCCTTAACAATCACTGAAAGGATTTTTATACCCCAGACCACAGTGTGATATGTTATTTGTGTAGTTCCGATTTGGAGTTTAAGTCCCCTACATTTATAATGTACGCTTCAAAAAATAATAGTTGTAACCAGATATCAGATATACCCCAGAATACCTCTTCCAATGTTCATCAAGAATTGGATGGATATTTGCACACTCAACGGTTCCAATATATCGATTGCTCCGATATATAATTTTTATATCCTCCACCATACATATTATGGTGAGTATATTAGTCAGTCAGTCTTTTGTCAACGATCAACGATATCGTATAGCCCCCATAAAACGGCACCCCCACCCGATATTCGGTATTTAAGATGATTTCAGCCACATTTTTCAATGGAATTATCAGAACTTCTACACACGGAATTCTTTAACAGTAATTTGATTTGTCAATATAGGTCCACGATATCGTATATCACCCAAATAACGGTACCTCCCAATATTCGATATTATGATGATTGTAGCTAATTTTTTTTATTGAAATTGTCTGAAAATCGACACAAAGAATTCCTTCTAAGTACTTTACCCCATGAAAAAGAACTGTCTTTATAGGTTCACGATATCGTATACCCCCCATACAACGGTACATCCGATATTCGGTATTTTGATGATTTTAGCGACAGTATTCACCATAATTTTTTCAAATTTCTTGTTTCAAGTTTGCAGTGGATACTTTAAAATGTTCTATGCAGGTCCACGTCCACATAGCCCCATATTCGGAATTTTGACGATTTTAGAAAAAAAATTTCCGGTTTTTTTCAAATTTCGTTTATAAAGTTCCTAATAGGTGCTACCATCTATGATTGAAAATTTCTCATGTAGATCCATGACTTCTTATAGTCGCCATTATTCGGTATTTTGATGATTGTAGCAAAAGTTTTCAATTGAATCGCAGTAGTTCGGGAGAATTATATAAGGGTACCTCCTAATATTTGGTATTTTCATGATTTTAGCCCCTATTTAGAATGGAATTATCTGAAAATCCACACAAGAAGTTAATTCTGAATAATTTACCCTCTGAAATAGAACTGTCTATATGAGTCCACGATATCACATATCCCCCAAACAACGGTACCCCTGATATTCGGTATGTTGATGACGACAGTATTCACCTGATTTTTTCAAATTTCTTATTTAATGTTCGTAATGGGCACTTCAACCCTTGCCGGAATTTTTTCTACGCAGGTCCACGTCTTTGTATAGCCCAAATATATAGATTTTTATATAAAGGTTATTTTTTCGTCAGATTTTTTTTTAATTTTTCAAGTTCCTCCCCCATGATGGAGGGCAGAAAAACTTCTTCCCGGCCGAACTTAGCTGCTTTTTTAAATGGTTCAATATAATGCTTCTGGATGTAATATAGGTTTATTTTTGAATCTGAACCAATTTGATATGATACATAAATTTAAAATATAAATTTAAAATAATTTTAAGATTTTATCTGTGCAACAAATACAGGGTGAGATGAAAAAACTTCAACCAACTATAGACTGCTGTCATTTCTAAGTCACTCGTCCCACAGCCGTAAAAACTATTCCAGTGGCAGCTCATTATATTGTTTACAAGCGTACAAAAGCATTTTGGTGAACATTTTCCAGAAAAAAAATTAATCGTGATGAAATTCAAGCGTGATTGTGTGGTTTCTTTATATTTGGCTGGAGAACCACAAGGGGCTATCGTTAGAGCACTCCAGCATTTAAATGTGAATAAATCTTTTGTGTCTCGTACCATCGCTCGTTACCGTGATACTGGTAGTGTAGCCCGAAGTCAAGGAAGTGGACGGAAGAAAACAGCAACCTCAGCAGAAATGGTTCGAAAAGTAAAGAAGCGACTTGATCGAAACGTATCGCAGTGATCGAAAAATGGCTCGTGAGCTGAACTTATCGCAATATTCCATTCGGCAAATATTGAAAAATGAGCTCGGGGTAAAGCCATTGAAACTCGAAAAAGTGCAAACGTGAAGAACTTACACCCCAACAGAAAGGACTTGGCCGATAGTAGTGAACTGCCGAATTTGGTTTTCTCCCACAAGAATACATTCGTTGTCCAGCAGTTTGTAAAAAGAAAAACAAAATGATCGTGTCTACTTGCCAAAGATGTCAGCTGAGAATGTGCACCTTCGGTTGGCCACTAGAACTCAAGCAACGGCCATGGTCGCTCTCCGATCGTATTAATCGACCGTGACATCAGAATAAATGCCGAATATTATCGCGAAAATAACAAACAATAGCAAACATTTTGGACGCAGACCTTGGACATTTCAACAGGACTCAGCACCATCGCACTCAGCACGCGCCACCCAAGAATGGTTAAAAAAGAAGGTTCCTCGCTTCATTTCCAGCGTACAACGGCCACGAAAATCTCCATATAACAATCCGTTGGACTATTGGTTCTGGAGTATTTTGGAAAGCAATGTTGGTACTAAAAAATAATAAAGTGTTGATCACCTCAAGCAAGTGCTTCGCCGGGACTGGATCAAAATACCGCAGTGCAACATTCGGGTAGCATGTGACATTTTCATTGGCCGTTTGAAGGCCATAATTCGTGCCAAAGGTGACCAAATCGAACAAATCTAAACTTACTCTAAAATGTGATGCTTTTTCCGACATTTTTTGCTTTCACTCAAAAAATTTTTAAAAAATTTTACTTTGTTACAGTTTTTATATCTCACCCTGTATGTAGATCGTACTCTTCCAGGGGAACAACTTTAGTGGATTTTCAGACAATTTCCCATAAAAAATTGGCTATAATAATCAAAATACCGAATATCGGGTGGTACCATTATATGGGGGCAACGCGATATCGTGGACCGATATAGTACCTCTTTGAACTTGACCTGCCTGCAGACAATAGACTGATCTGTGCCAAATTTTAGCTTCCTATCTTCATTAATACAATTTAATTTCGACTCTAGCGTGATTACGACTGACGGACGAACGGACGGACAGGGCTAAATCAACTTAGAATTTTACGCTGATCAAGAATATATATACATTGTGAGGTTTAAAATTATCATTTCGATGAGTTACAAACAGAATGACGATATTTATATACCCTTCATATTATATATAGTGGAGGATATAAAAAAGCTGGATTTTGACAATCAATTCCTTAAAAGTCACTGAAGGGACCTATTTAATATAATACATAAATTTGAAATATAAATTGTTATGATTTCACCTATCCACCAAATTTAGGAGAATCAAGTCATTTCAATAGAGATTATGTCGATTAACTATGGATATACTTTATCACAATAACTTCTAAGTCATCTATACCAAATATACTCTTTAAGACGCCGAACCACAACGAAACGCGTCACAGAGTGGTGAGTATTTCAAATTTCGTTTCCAATGATAAATGAAGAACTTATACCATAAATATATGACAAGAATATATTTTTCGATTGGTTAAGTATGGATTATTCTCACATTAGCTTAGCTTCATATTACTCTCTATTAGAGAGAGTAATATTTTTAAAAAAGAAACTGACGAAGAGGATGCTTTTTCGGCTCTCTGATATGAGGACTTTGGTAAATAGCAAGCTCTTTAAGTATCGAGCATTCTCAAG
This sequence comes from Musca domestica, assembly GCF_030504385.1. NCBI lineage: Eukaryota > Metazoa > Arthropoda > Insecta > Diptera > Muscidae > Musca > Musca domestica. The sequence goes on along the minus strand of NW_026712115.1, from coordinate 3,254,930 downwards.
TCATTGAGAATTATCCTGCCTACTTGTATTTTCTAAAATCCTTTAAAGGAATCTAAATCAATGTGACACGCAGTTACCAAAAAGTCGCTTTGGAATTTAATGGCTATTAGAATAATTTGTATTATAAAGTGTCAGAAATTATATTATTTAATACAATTTTGTAGTAGACCTATCAATATTTTGGAGAATTATACACCGTCCTCATCATCATCCATTATATATGAATAAAAAATAGGACGTTTAGTTTTTAGCTGCCTAATTTCTTTCGAGTGATTCTAATGGATGATGAGCATTCTGAGCCTTCAACTCTCGTTCACTACTACAATTTTAACCAATGTGTTTACCTTTGCAAATTTCGAAATCCAATAGAAAAAGAAGAATGCTATAATTTTGTCCAATAACTGTTACCAATAGCAGTTTGAATTTAATTTATTGATTAACATATATGTTTGCATGTATGTATGTGTGTTGTTGTATGTATGTATAATTTATTCCATGCTTTTAGGATTATTACTTGGTTTAGTGTTTTCATTCGGTTTTGAACAATTCATACATCTTTTGTTTCTTTTTTGTTTTTTTTTTTTTGTTTATAAACAATGATTAAGGGAATGATTTGTGTTGTTTTTAGCTTAAATTCATTTAGGCTGTTTTGTTTTTTTTTTTTTTTTATTTTTGTATATGTATATATATTTATTTATTATTTTCTTTTTTTAATATTTATTTTTTAATTTTCGCAATACATGAGACAATACACTGACAATAATCAATCAATCAATAATAATAATCATAATAATTTTGTTTATATGACAATCAATCAATAATATTAATAATAATTTATAGTCATGATAATACATAATGCCATAATGATACAAGAATAATAATTGTTTTTTTTTTTTTAATAATTTGTTTATAATATTACAATAATAATATGTGTTATGACAATTTTTACTAAGTTTAACATTTTCATTTTATTTTTTTTATGATTTTCATTTAGTTAAATTTAGGCTTATTTTGTATATTTCCTTTCAATTATATTATTTATTTAGTTTTTGTTTTCTTCTTTTTATTATTTTAAATATATAGATTAATATTATTTAATAATTTGTAAATATGTATAATTTTCCTTTTAATTTGTTTGTTTTTTGTTTTAATTTATTTAATATTTATTTATAATTTGTTTTTATATCAGTTGATTTATGTTTCTGTATGGATTTCTTGTGGATTTTTTCTTTACTGCTCTCTGGAATATGTATCAATCATTCATAATTTGTTTAAAAAACATAAACTTATTTTGTCTATTTTTTATTTGTTGTTGTTGATTTCTGAATACTCTATTTTGTTTGGTTGTTTTGTGAATTTGTTGTTGTTGTTGCTGCTGTTGTAAAACATAAACACAAGGAATCTAACAATTGCAGTTAGCATTGGGTGTGCCTTGAGGTTGATCGGTCAGTCTTTGGCCTTTCTGGCCTCCGCCCACTAACGTCGGATCAGCATCTAAACTTTCGGACATTTTGTCACATATAATGTCGACCAAACGTTCAAAAACAGCCTGTAAAAGATATAAAAACGAATTAATATACATATCCATGTTTAACCAGTAAGGAAAAGTAGTTGGAATTTAAGTGCAGTATATTATACCGACATTGCTGTATAGTGCATGATATGACTTCGATAAGAATTATATTAAAAAATATTTATTTTAGCAATACATAAATGGTAAAATTCCTCTGAATATGAAAAAAATATATTCAATTTGGGCTGATATAACAACAACAATAACCATAAAATCGGATGAAGATGTATATCGAAGCTACATAAAAATCTGAACCGATCTCGATAAAATTTCGCAGAGGTATTTTCGAGCAGTTTTTGATGCCCGGTATCAAATATCATTCTTCTGGAGTGCATATTACGAATGTGAGGGACTTAAACACCAAATCGGATGAAACATATATATATATATAGCTGTATATGAACCAATTTTCAGCAAATTTGGTGTTCTTGCTTCTAGAATGAATTCGGTTGAATGTGTGGTCATTTGCTGTACAATTAACCTGAAATCGGTTAAGGATATATAAGAGCTATATCTAAATTTGAACCGCTTTTCACCAATTTTAATGGGGTTCGTCCTTGGGCGAAGTACTAAGTAGCCAAATATTTAATATTGGGAGAACGGATATTGCATAAAATTTGAAATTTGGCATAAAGGTCACGGTTAGTGCGTAGGTTTGAGATTTGGAGGTTGTTTTTATAAATATGTACTTATTAAACACTATGCATCACAAATTACTAATATGACCTAAAAATAAAGTTATGTACTACTAAGTGACAGAATCCTAACATTTCGTCCTAATTGTGCAAGACATCAGATAGCGTGGTGTTTTTAATTTAGTACAACATGTACTCATAGTGTACTAAAAGTACTAAATGGTACCAACCTGAAAGATTATGAAAAGCCAAAGTCTGGATTTTTATTTGTGGCTATATTTATGATGAATTTAATGAAAGATACTTGTAACTAAGTTCGAAATTTATTAAAGGGTGTCAAATATTCCAACTTGGTTATATAGAACTAAACCCTGCATTTTTCATGTAACATGTCAAATTTTATGGTCTCAAGAGCCTTGGGAACACAGAAATAATTATGTATGAAAGGTACTAAACGGTACCGAATATTGCACCATTGATCCTGGACGATTATAAAAAAATCAAAGCCATATAGTTTTGTCTGTGACGAATTTTACAGCCCTGAGAGCCCTAAGACTTTTGATCTGAGTTGGTGCGAAAAGTACTGAATACTAAACTATATTAGTGCTATTTTCCGAAGAGTTTCAGACTTGGAGATTTAAAAAATATTTTCCAAAAGGACTCACTGGCGTGGATTTTATAAGGAATATTTTGAAAAGAACACTCAGATTTTGATTTTTTCAAAATATTTTTCAAGGGACACTCTAACGTGGATTTTTAAAGAAAATTTCCTTAGGGACCCATTGACGTAGATTTTTAAAGATAATTTCCTTTGGGACCCATTGACGTGGATTTTTAAAGAAAATTTCCTTAGGGACCCCTTGACGTAGATTTTTAAAGATAATTTCCTTTGGGACCCATTGACGTGGATTTTAAAAGAAAATATTTTCGCACAATTCTCCAACGTGGATTTCTTAAAGAGTGATTTCCGAAGAACACTCAGACGGTGATTTCTTAAAGAGTCATTTCCGAGGACGTGGATTTTTTAAATATATATAAAAAAAATAATATATTCCAAATGACACTCAGTCGTTGATTTGTTAAAAAAATATATTCCAAATGACACTCTGTCGTTGATTTTTTAAAGAACATTTTCCAAGAGTCACTCAGACGTGGGCTTTTAAAGAATATTTTCCAAAGGACACTCAGACATGAATTTTTAAAGAATATTTTCAAAAGAATACTCAGAAGTGAATTTTTAAAGAATATTTTCCGAAAGACACTTAGAGGCACTTTTTAAAAATTTCCGAAGGATCCATCAAAGTGGTGGAGTTTTCTACTGTGTTTTTCAAAAAAAATTATAATTCTTGCGAAGATTTGCCCATAGAGATTTTTAAACATCAAATTGCAGTGACTTCGGGTGTAAAATGTAGCCAGGACCTAAAATTGTTAGTAACTGATATATGAGGCCAATTTTAAAATGTGGACCGAAATACCGATTTTTTTTTTTTTTTTTTTTTTGAAAATGGGGCAAATCTAACAAATTTATGTGCAATAACAAAATGATCCCACTAATTTGTCTAAATCGAAATAGAATTTCACACTGGTCAAGCAAATATAGTCCCATACAACAACCAATAAATAGGATTAATATATCAATTATCACAATCCTATTTAGCACTCATTCAGTGGACACTCTAAAAGCCACTCCTGAGGGAAGCAATTGATGTGTCAATTTTAGTTCTATTTTCATACCCTCCACCATTCTATGGAGGGTATATTAACTTTGTCATTCTGTTTGTAACTCCTCGAAATGCTCATGTTGGATCCTAAAAAGTATATCTCTTCTGGATCTGCGTAAAATTCTAAGTCGATTTAGCGATGTCCGACTGTCTGTCTGTTGTAATCACTTTATCTTTCGAACGAATTTAGATAGAATGCTACAATTTTTTACACGTGTGTATTTTGCTAGTGGACATTTTTTTTTAATGTTTCAAGTTCCTTCCAAATTGTGGAGGATATTAAAAGTTTTTTCTATTTCCTTACCTTAACATTAACATTCTCTTTGGCCGATGTTTCGAAAAATTCTACTCCCAATTGATCGGCCAATTGTCGGCCACGCTCAAAGGAGATTACTCGCTGGTCTTCCATGTCGCATTTGTTGCCCACCAGAATGACTTGTGCGTTGTCCCACGAATAGGTTTTGATTTGAGTTACCCTAAATTCCATGGACAAAAAGGAGAGAAACAAATTTTAAAATTTCCATTCCTGAGATGGAGTTGACACCTCCTCCCATTGTTGTCTTACCAATCTTGTACAGAATTAAAACTGTCCTCATTTGTGACATCATACATCAAAATGAAACCCATGGCGCCACGATAATATGCTGTTGTTATTGTTCTATAACGCTCTTGGCCAGCAGTGTCCTGCGAAATGGAAAGAGAACAGGATTTTAAAGAAGAAATGCGAAAAAATACATTCCGTGAAGGCAACCACATCCACTCCTGACTCCCACTTACCCATATCTGCAGCTTAACCCGCTTGTCATGCCGAAACACTGTTTTCACTTTAAAATCAATGCCAACCGTTGACACAAAGGCAGATGTAAAGCTGTCATCGGCATAGCGGAAGAGGAAACTTGTTTTGCCCACACTCGAATTGCCAATTATCAACAATTTGAACATATAATCGAAATTCTGATCGGAAGCGTCTTTTTGCCATTTTGGATCACCAGCACCAGCCATCTGAAAAGAGGGAGAGAGAAAAAAAGCTATTAAAAATAGGAAAACATCACAACATAGTTAATATTCAAGAAGTTTGCCATTTCAACATTTCTGTCACGTAGAGGAGATTAATGAAATCCCTGCTGTTTGTCAGCAGCTTCAAGTGTGCCTTGGGTTGCCTTCTTTCTTTTTAGGAGCAACAAATGATGATGATTTCATAACTTGTTTTGTTATTCAAAAAAATCTGGAAGGCATTCTTTTAGTTTTTTGTCATAAAATTTTTTACAATGGCAAAAAGGAATTCGACAATTGTTTTTCTATTTTCAGCTTAGATTTTTCTGCGGCAAGGATAATAAAATTCGCTGTTTCGTCCTTTTGAAACTCTCAGAGAAAGACCTCAGACCTGTTTTTTTAAAGAATATTTTATTTTATTTCTTTAATTGTTTAAAAAGTATATTTAATGTACCTCAGAGTCACAAACATGGATTTTTTGTAAAAACAACTTTTTAAGGATATTTTCTGAAAGACTCTCAGACGTGGATTTTTTAAATGTATTTTTGAAGGACTCTCAAATGTGGATTTTTTGAAGAATATGTTCTGAAGGACTCTCAAATGTGGATTTTTAGAAAAATATGTTCTGAAGGTCTCTCAGACGTGGATTTTTCAAAGAAAATTTATTGAAAGGCTCTCAGACGTGGATTTTTTAAAGAACATTTCTCGAAGGACTCTCAGACGTGGATTTTTCAAAGAAAATTTCTTGAAGAACTCTCAGACGTGGATTTTTCAAAGAAAATTTCTTGAAGGACTCTCAGACGTGGATTTTTCAAAGAAAATTTCTTGAAGATCTCTCAGACGTGGATTTTTCAAAGAAAATTCCTTGAAGGACTCTCAGACGTGAAAATCTCAAAAAAAAATTTTTCTTGAAGGACTCTCAGACGTGAAAATCTCAAAAAAAATTTTCTTTAAGGACTCTCAGACGTGGATTTTTCAAAGAAAATTTCTTGAAGGACTCTCAGACGTGGTTTTTTCAAAGAAAATTTCTTGAAGGACTCTCAGACGTGAAAATCTCAAAAAAAAAATTTTCTTGAAGGACTCTCAGACGTTGATTTTTAAAGAAAATTTTTTTGAAGGACTCTCAGACGTAGGTTTTTGAAAGAAAAAATTTTTGAATTACTCTCAGACGTGGATTTTTCAAAGAAAATTTCTTGAAGGACTCTCAGACGTGGATTTTTCAAAGAAAATTTCTTGAAGGACTCTCAGACGTGGATTTTTCAAAGAAAGTTTCTTGAAGGACTCTCAGACGTGGATTTTTCAAAGAAAATTTCTTGAAGGACTCTCAGACGTGGATTTTTCAAAGAAAATTTCTTGAAGGACTCTCAGACGTGGATTTTTCAAAGAAAATTTCTTGAAGGACTCTCAGACGTGGATTTTTCAAAGAAAATTTCTTGAAGGACTCTCAGACGTGGATTTTTCAAAGAAAATTTCTTGAAGGACTCTCAGACGTGGATTTTTCAAAGAAAATTTCTTGAAGGACTCTCAGACGTGGATTTTTCAAAGAAAATTTCTTGAAGGACTCTCAGACGTGGATTTTTCAAAGAAAATTTCTTGAAGGACTCTCAGACGTGGATTTTTCAAAGAAAATTTCTTGAAGGACTCTCAGACGTGGATTTTTCAAATAAAATTTCTTGAAGGACTCTCTGACGTGGATTTTTCAAAGAAAATTTCTTGAAGGACTCTCAGACGTGGATTTTTCAAAGAAAATTTTTTTGAGAATATTTTATGAAGGACTCTCACATTTGGAGGACTCTCAGACGTGAATTTTTCAAAGAATATTTTCTGAAGGAATCTCACATTTGGAGGACTCTCAGACGTGGATTTTTCAAAGAAAATTTTCTGAAGGACTCTCAGACATGGATTTTTCAAAGAATGTTTTTTTAAGGACTCCCAGCATTTGGAAGACCCTCAGACGTGGATTTTTCGAAGAAAATTTCTTGAAGGACTCTCAGACATGGATTTTTCAAAGAATATTTTCTGAAGAGCATTTGGATTTTTCAAAGAATAGTTTCTGAAGGACTCCCACTTTTTGAGGACTCTCTGAAGTGGATTTTTCAAAGAATATTTTCTAAAGAGCATTTGGAGTTTTCAAAGGAATCCCACATTTGGAGGACTCTCTGAGATGGATTTTTCAAAGAAAAATTTCAAAAGGACTCTCAGAGACATTAACACTGGCATTTTTTTTTTTTAAATTTATGGATTTTTTTCTCGGAAAGACTATCAAAGTCTTAACCGAGTGTTTTTTGATGGACTCGGAGGGACTTAAATGGCCCTCTAAGTTTTTAAGTACTCTGAGGACCATATACGAGGAGTTTTTAAGATTATTTTCTCAAGGACTAGCAAAGTCTTCAACGTGGATTTCTAAAAAAAGTTTTTGAAGAACTCACAGGCTTTTAAAGTATATTTCTCAGGGACTTTAAGTGCCAAAAATAATATTTTCTAAAGGACTTTCACTGCCATAAAATTAAATGTCTTCAAAGAAGATTTTAAAGGACTTTTGAGCCGGCCTTCAGTTTGGACTTTTTAAGATCATTGTCCAAAGGACACTGAGAATCATAAGCGTTGATTTTCTAAAGGATTCTCGGAACCACAAGCATAGATTTTTCTAAAGGCCTCTTACAATCATAAACTTAAACTTTTTTAAAAGACTCTAAAGCCATAAACGTAATTTGTTGAAGAATATATTTTGAAGGACTTTCGTAGCCTTCAATTTAGATTTAAAAAAATGCCCAAAGGACTCTTAGAGTCATAAGCCTAGATTTTTTAGAGGACTCTCCCAACCACAAACACGGATTTTTTTTAAGAATGTTTTCCAAAGGACCTTCAGTGCCTTACATGTGTATTTTATAAAGAAAGTTTTCCTAAGGACTCCCTCTCTCTCTCTCTTTGCCGTAAAAGTGGAGCTTTTTGAAGGACTCTCAAATTTTTTAAAAATTATTTTTGGAGGACCCCCAGAGCAACAAACGTGGAGTTTTAGAGAAGGTCCTCTGAAGTTTTAAAGAAGGATTCTAGAACCATAAACGCCAATTTTCAATTCAATTTTTGAAGGACTTTCAGATTTTTTAAAAATTATTTTTGAATGATCCACAATCGTGGAGTTTTAAAGAAGATTCTCTGAAGTTTTAAAGAAGGATCTCAGTAAAAGCTGGAGCTTTTTAAAGACTATTTTTTGAAGTACTGTCAAATTTAAAAAATATATATATTGAATTAAAGAAGTTTATTTAAAGAACTCGAAGAACCATAAACGTGGTTTTGTTACAGAAGATTTTTTTCGTGGTTTTATGAATATTTTCTTAGAGAGTTTTTAACAACTATTTTCCGAAGGACTCCTGAATCATTAATCGACTAGCGTGAAAGTAGCAAAACTTTTGCATTCATCATTGATATTAGGGTATCTACTTCCCAACCCAACGTCGACGGATATCGAGTTTTTGCAACAAATAATATAAGCGATCCTCACTAAACATGTTTAAAAGTAAAGAATGTCACAACTACAATAACAATAATTGTTGCATACTTTTGGGCTATTTTTAAAAATTTTAGAATCGAGCGAAAAGCTGTGATTGCAAAATCAAAAGTCGTTACGAAAATTCGACGATGTGATTTTTCCGATAATAGAAAGTAATTTTGGACTCTACAGTGCCAAAATTCGACTAATTGGAAGTCGATTTACTTATCTTTAGGGAGTCCTTTCCAGAAAATCTCTATTTTTTCGTTTCTCAAAATTCAATAACAAAATGGACACAATTGCATCATAGCCTCTGCACAACGTAAGGCGCATTTTGTCATCCACATTCTCAAGGACCCCCAGAGCCACAAACGCGGAGTCTTAAAGAAGGTTCTTTAAAGAACTCGAAGAACCATACACGTGGTTTTGTTACAGAAGATTTTCCGAAGGGCTCGATGAGCTATCAATTCGTGGGTTTAAAATATTTTCTTAGAGAGTTTTTAACAACTATTTTCCGAAGGACTCCTGAATCATTAATCGACAAGCGTGAAAGTAAGTCGTAAATATCAAAATATTATTTTCTAAATTAATTTAAGAGTTATAATCTTGAACTTCTAGGGAACATTCTGGGTAAACATGACCAAAACTTTTGCTTTCATCATCGATTTTCGTGTTTCTACTTCCCAACCCAACGTATCTGTAGTTTTAGCAACAAATAATATAAACGATCCTCGCTAAACTAGATTAAAAGTGTAGAATACCACAAAAACAATAACAATAATTGTTGCATACTTTTGGGCTACTTTATATGCAAAATCAAAATTCGACGTTGTGATTTCTCCGACAATAGAAAGTAATTTTTGACTATAAATTACCACAAGTCGACTAAGTGGAAGTCGAGTTACGTATCCTTAGCGAATAATTTTCGAGCTATGTCCAATTTTTTCACTTTTGAAAATACAAAAACAAAATGGACACAATTGCATCATATTCTCTGTACCACGTAAAATGCATTTTGTCATCCGCATTCTTAACACTATTCTTATACATGTTATGCCCCCCTTTGCTTGCTTTTCCCTCCCCAGACATTACCACAATTCCATATCCTTAGAAATACATAAGCAGAATGAAAAACACTTTATATTTAGCTACGTGTCAGTGCATCCTTGTCCTTTTTCAAGAATAATAAAGAGTGGGTGAGTGAGTATATATTCCAGTGTATGTGTGTATGTTTGCATTTCATTTGTATTCGTTAGTCTCCGGTTATTATTGTTTTTCATCTACATCTCTTTACAGTAACGAAGTGCCACTAAAACGGGTTGAAACACTCACCTTCAGCAACGCCAGGCGAAAAGAAAATATAATAATAGAGAAAATACTTGGCATGACTGTCAGCGTGAGTTTGCATTCACTCATCATTTCCGGTGTGCATTCTACACAGACCCGACCCGATCCACCCCACCTAACCCTTTATTCCAAGAAACCCCAACATTTTCCAGAACCTTAGCCACGTATACCACACCTTAAGCCCTAACAATTGTCGTTGGCTTGTCGTGGTTCTCTTGGTTTTGGTGGGGGAAGCGGTTTGGGAAATACAACCGGAAAATGTAACAATCGATTTGGAAATGCATTTGACGTAAGAAATGTGAGCGAGCAATGTTATAAAGCTAAACTACATCCACATCCACTGTGACAATATGGATTTCGGTGAAGCTTTTAAGGTTGCTTTCGCAAAACTCCCAAGGATGAATGGATGTCGAAGATGGATGGAATTCAAAAAGCCAGCCAACTAAAGCTGACAGTATTTCTGAGATCCTTTTAAAATGTAACTTTATGTTAAATGTGGATTTTCTCAGAGAAATACTATGTCAGCAGGATGCTGAGATATGAGTTTAAAGGATAAGGAGATTTTTTGTAATATATCTCTTTAATAAAAGAAATACAGGGAATGTGAAATATAAAAAATAATATAAAAAGGGAGAAAAATGAAAAGCTTTATAAATCCTTTCAGGCTACTGGCTGACATTTATCTATATATCTAAAAAACAAGTTAAAAAGTATATGTCGGTTTTGCCGTCCGATGTATACAGTCAGCCAATGTACGATTATTTAAAAATATTTTGAATTCTGTTATGATTATTCAAATGTTTAACTCCTTATGGAGTAGGCTCCGAAGGAATGGGCAAATACTGGCCATTTCGTATAGGACCTAAATAAATATTATATAAAGATTGCGACGTGCCAGGTTTGTACTATATTGGAGTGGACCGATATATTCCATCTTAACACCAGACCTTGGGATAAAAAAATATTGAGATGTGTGAAATTTGAAGACAATCGGACTCTTACATCACATTTTATAAGAGTTATTTTTAATCAAATTTTTAACCCTTTGTGGGGAGGTACTTGTTGGGGTGGACCGATATATTCCATTTTTCGCACACGACCTAGCCACATAGCAAATATTAGAATTTGCAAAGTTAAAGCAAATCGGATTATTCTTTCACTTTCTGTGCAGAAAATATATTTTTTAAAAATTTCGACCTTTTGTGGGGGAGGCACTAGAAGGAGTGGACCGATATTGCCCATCTCCGAACTCGATCTAAGTTTGACAAAGATGTTACGATGTACCAAGTTTGGACCAAATCGGATACTCCCATCGAGAGTTATCGTGCGCACCTGACAGATGGACGGACGGAGATCGCTAAATCGATTCCTAATGATCTGAAACGCATTTGGTCCAAAGAGACCAAGGGTCTAAAACCTTTATTATTTGACCGTGTCAAATGATACATAACCTCTCTAGCCATATGCCTGAGGGTATAAACAAAGGGATGACTGATTGGTTTATCAAAACCAAGACAAAACATTTGAATTTAAAGTCGTGAAATTTCACATGAGGGAAGCATTCAGCTCAAAGAGGGAGGATTAAAAAACTGATGTACTGAATGACTCTCAAAGGGATAAACTTTTATTTATATTTCCAAAGGTCTCTACGAGAAATCTCAGAGTCGCTAAATTGGATTTTTTAAAGATGATTTTCTGAAGGACTATCAATGCCCTACAAGTGGAGGTTTTTAAGAATACGTTCTGAGGAACTCCTTAAGCCATAAACAAAAATGTTTCCAAGAATATTTTCTAAAGGAATCTCAGAGACATAAATGTGAATTTTAAAATAATATGTGTTCCAAAAGACACTAGGGGACGAAAATGGGTTTTTTAAGAATATTTCCTGAAGGACTATCAGAGCCAGAAACGTGAATTTTGAAAAGTATTTTCATAAGAATCCTCAAAGGAATTAATTTGGATTTTTTAAAAAAATATTTTCTGAAGGTCTTTGAGTGCTATAAATGTGAATTTTTCAGGACCTTTCAGTTTTTTTTAAAAAAAATAGTCAAAGGATCTTCAGAAGCATTACTGTGGTTTTTTAATTATTATTTTCTGAGGAATCTGCAACAAACGAAACGATGATTTTGGAAGAATATCTTCAGAAAGACTCTCAGAACTATAAACATGGATTTAAATGTTTTTTTTTTTCTGAAGGACTCTCAGACAGATTAAGGTCAATTTTTTAAAGAATATGTTCTGAATTGTTTAAAGATTCCCGGATTTTTTTAAAGATTGGTCCAAAGAATCCAAGAGGGATTAACGTTGATTTTTTCAAATATTATTTTCTGAGGATTCTGCCACAAACAAAATGATGATTTTTAAAAATACTTTCACAACTAGAATTATTTTTTATTATTTATTTTGGAATTATTATTTATTATAATTTATCAGAATTACTTTTTATTATTTATTTTGGAAATACTTTTAAAGGTGAAAAAAATGTTCTAAAGGACTCTCGAAGTTCATGATAATAGTTGCTGAAAGACTTTCAGACGTATAAATGTATATATTTTAGGGGCATTTGGTTAAGGACTCTCAGAGCCTTGAAAGTGGATTTTAAGAACATATTCTGAGAATCGCATTTGGGTAGGGAATATGACCGAATTCTCGGAAAATCAATTTCAAAGTATAAAAATTAGTAAAAGCTTGAGATCGGAGTTTTTATATATGAGACTGCCTACAACAATCGGAAAACCGTACTAAAAATACAAAAAGTACTTAATTGAAATTAATCTTGATATAGGAAAAAACAAATGGATATAGAAGTGAAATGTGATATGAAGTTCTCTCTTGCTACGTTAAGACTGGATTTTTTGGTGGTATGTACTACAGAGACACGAATAGTATTCGTATTAAAAATATTAAAGTTATCATTGGGAACCAATCATTTTGTCAAATGGTCATTGAAACAATTTTGTTAAAAATTCGACGAGTTTTTCAAAAGGTCCTTGATTTGTTTATAAACACAATTTTTTTTAGAAATTTCCTTAACAATTTGTTGAAAAAAATTCAGATTTATCATCAAAAGGTTTATGAAATCAGTTTGTAAAAAATCAAAGTTTTTTTTTTTTTTTGAAGAAAGTCCTTAAAAAAAATTCGGTATTGTCAAAAAGATCCACAAAATTCAGGATATTTTCAAGTATATTCTTAAAAAAAAAAATTTAAATATCACAATTTATGTTAGGAGGTCTAAATGTTTATAATCAACATTTTCTAAAAAAAATGAATCCAAGAAATATTGCCTTTTTTCATTCCACAAATGTTGTCTGAAGGTCTTTGAAATTTTTGTTAAAAAACATACTCGAGAAAATATACCCATTTTTTATTCCCCACACCACATAGTGGTATCTATGTTCATTTGTTTGTGAAGGGAAGCGAGATAGTCCTATAATTACTTTTGAGGATTTTCATAGAATCATTTTCTGAGTCATTTTATGCATGTCTGTCCATGTATTATTGTGAACAAAATGCAATTCGCAATTATTATCCGATTGAGATGAAATTTTCCACAAATCATTCGTTTGGATGAACCCTATTGAAATTGGCGATAATCACATCAGATTTAGATATATCTCGCATATATCATCAAACGATTTCGGGTTAATTATGCACCAAATGGCCAATATCATTCCAAAAGTCCTGAATTTCGATACATCCGACCGAATTCAGTCTAGAAGCAATTACTTCAAATTTGGTGAAAATCGGTTCAGATATGGCCATAGCTCTCATATATATGTTTCATCCGAATTCGTAATATGCATTCGACAACATTGATATTTGGTACCAGTTATCAGATACAGCCCAGAAATACACTGCCACATTTTTTCAAGATCGGTTCAAATTGGATATAGGTCCCATATATATCTTCAACCGATTTCGGGTTAACTGTGCACCAAGTGGCAAATATCCGTCAAAAAGTCCTACGTTTTGGTACATTCGACCGAATTCAGTCTAGAAGTAAGTATATCAAATTTGGAGAAAATGGGTTCAGATATAGCTATAGCTCCCACATTTAGGTTCCATCCGATTTGGTGTTTAAGTCCCCCACAATCGTAGGATGCACCCCACAAGAATGATATTTAGTACCAAATATCTTACAGAGCTCGGAAATACCGTTACCAAGTTTTATCGAGATCGGCTTAGATTTTGATATAGCTCCCATATATATCCTTAATCCGTTTTCAGGTTTATTTTGCAAATAATGGCTAATATCAGCCCGAATGGAGTGAATTTCGAGACGTACGTTTCTATTTTGTGGAACTCGGCTCCGATATATATATTTTTTTTAAATAATCCTTTTCAAAGTGATATTATGCACTCTTTACTAATGCTATTTGGTATACAAGTTTAAAATGTCTCTATCAAATTTAGTGAAAATCGATTCAGATATGGGGGGCATATATATAAGTTCCCTCTGAAACCAAATTATAGGTGGCATGATCTACTTTAAATAAATTAGTTTGTTACGGAAGCTCTACTAAATATGCATAGAGGTATTGGGTATTATATAGTCGACCCCGCCCGACTTTTGAATTTTCCTTACTGTTTTTTTTTATTTTTTTATTTATTTATTTTTTTTTTTTTTTGTAACACACAATTTTTTGATAATATATTGTTTAAAAATTTGTTAAAGTCCACTTTTTTGCACAAAGGTCTTGACACTTTGCAGCACATGCTAAATAAATTTCTTAAACATCCCTGTAAATTTTTAGTTAGAATGTTCTTAGAAAAAATTGTTAAAAATCCAAGAAATGTCGCATGATTTTTTTAATAAAACACAATTTATTATTGGAAGGTCGCTGGAATATAATTAACTTAAAAACAAAGTTTTATTTGTTTATTAGTTTATTAGAGTGCCTATCATTGCAAGAAGATCTTTAAAAATAATTTTATTAAAAATCTAAAATTGTTTGTCTGAAGGTCCTTTAAAAATTGTATTAAAAGTTGTTGTGAGAAAATATAAATCAAAGATTTTATTCAAAAGGACTTAAAATGATTTTTTTTGACAGACATTTGCCAAGTTCTAGTTAAAAATTCCAGGATTTTTTGCCAGAAGATTCTTGAAAACCCCATAACCATTTTGGAAGAGTGCATCGCACAAAATATAGTCATTACTAGTCATATCATAAAAATTTATTAAAGAAACTCCTAACTGAAAATATTTTTGCAAGAACAGAAGTATAGAAGCTTCCTTCGTTTAAAAGGTTCAAGAACTTTCAAGGACTTCCAGGTTAAACAATTGTGAATATGGTGTTCTTGGATAATGTTCTCATCGAAAATCGTGCATTTTTATTAAAAAAATATTTGTTAAAAGATTTGATGGGTAAATTGGCTCATATTTTCTAACTCATTTTTTTATATCCCCACTTTATTGTTATTTCCTCGCTCACATTTCATCTGCCTACCTGTATATACCATAGATACCCCCAATTATATGTATCTGTATTAGTATAGACATTAAAAGAGCCAAATTGTGTCCATAGAACAAGAAAAATTAGCTAACCTTAAAAATAACTGGAATTCCACACGACTGATTGGCTCCATGAGGCGACCTTGAGGTCGTTACAATATTTAAAACTATAAATAGAGAGAAACTCCCATCGACCTACACCATTTGAACGCATGGTAACCTGCATCGTTGGCACTACAACTACAAATAAATTCAAATCATCGAACAGAACACAAATGTGGGCGTTGTAAGTTTACATAACCACACAGCCATATTGGCCATACAACCACATATTCTGCTGGTTCCAGCTAAAGTCCTCATCTACCTGTTCAAAGCCCGCATTTCGAGTTTTGTGTTGTTGTTCGTTCCACAATAACTCAATACTGATAAACCAATAAATTCTACTACCTGACACACTTCACATCCGTGTAGGCTCCCCGATATGCTTCCCCTTCGCCCCCACGCAAGTTGGCTAGCAGGAAAGTAACCACACCAAAAATAGTTGTTGCATCAGCAGCAGCATCATCATCCGTTTGATGGGTAGATAAAATGCATTACCACGTTTTCCGCATTATTGGCTTTTTGTTGCACTTCCTGTTGCTTTTATTGGTGGCCATGTTGTTATTCTTGTTTTTGTTGCTGGTGTTACTGCCGATTGTGCTGATTCTGCTTTAGATCCTTTGGCAGATTGCTCCGGCTGTCGACTGTTTAAATATTTACCTCTTCCAAATGAAATATGAAAACAGTTGACCTTGTGTTTGTGTGTGTGTCCATTACCCATGCTGGATAATTCAGCTCTTTGTGGCTTTGAGAGAGAGAGGGAGAGAGAAAGAGCGGGCAAATGAATGCATAGCAACAGGTTGCATCTGCCATGGTAAAATTGTTTTTTATTTTCCAAGTAATTCTATTGGCGTTGAAAATTGATTGCAGTAAAAATTTTTTTGATTAGTGCAATATGTACACACGTTCATTTGTGTATATGTATATTTGTGTGTATGTATACTCGTAGATAGTTCATGGAAAATTTGGTATTTCTAATATTAAATATATACACAAGGACGATATTGGATATAACAAGTAAAACAGTATCTGGCGGTTTTGCCGACTGATGTATACCCCCAGCCTTGAGTTATGATTATTCAAACTTTTGACCCTTTATGGGGGAGGTTCCGAAGTAGTTGGCCAATATTGAAAAGTTCGTATCTGACCTAAGACTGATAAAAATATTACAACGTGCCAGATTTGGACTATATCGACTAATTCCTATAATTTATATGAGATATGTGCAAATTTTTTGAAAATGTGGAAATATACGTGAGGTTACAGATATAGCGGACCGAAGAATTCCATTTTCATACTTAATCTAATACAGATAAATATATTGGTATGTATCAAATTTGAAGGAAATAGAATGTTTATATCCACTTTTATGCGACAGTAAGATGCGTATTTTGATTTCTTTGAGCGTTTTGTTTATCAAAATCTTGTATGTTGGGGAGATACCAGAAGAAATGGTCCGATCCCTACCATTTTTAGAACAGGCCTTGTATTGATGGAAATATTTAGATGTTAGATAGAATTAGATAGAATCGGATGTTCATTTCGATTTTGTCTTATGAACTTCATGAACATTATTCATTTTGACCCTTTGTGGGAGAGGTACCAAAGGAGTGGACCGATACATTCCGACTTACTACCAGATCTTGGGTTCATAAAAATAGTAGGATGTGTGAAATTAGAAGACAATCGGACTCTTACATCATATTTTATAAGAGTTATAATTATTCAAAATGTTGACCCTTTGTGGGAGAGGCATTGAAGGAGTGGACAGATATTATCCATTTTTGCACCTGACCTAGAACTGACGCAAATATTAGGATTTGCAAAGTTAGAAGAACATTAGATTATTGCTCTCCTTTCCTTCCTTTTTATACCCTCCACCATAGTATGGAGGGTATATTAAGTTTGTCATTCCGTTTGCAACACCTCAAAATACACATTTAAGACCCCACAAAGTATATATATTCTTGATCAGCATAAAATTCTATGTCGATGCCGTCCGTCTCTCCGTCTGTGGAAATCACTCTAGCTTCCGAACGAATTGAAGTATATTGATAAAATTTTACTCAAATGTATGTTATGTCTGCAGCACTTTTGGTATCGTAGCGCCATGTAGGTCCACATTTTGGTATAGCCCCCATATAACGGTACCTCCCGATATTCGTTATTTTTTCATTGTTTCAAATTTGGTAATTGAAGTTCGTTATGGATAATACAGCCTAAGACAGAGAATTGTCTGTGCAGGTCCACGTCTTCGTATAGCCCCCATATAACGGTACCTCCCGATATTCGATTTTTTTAATGATTTTCGCGACATTATTCACCGGAATTGTTTCACATTTGGTAATTGAAGTTCGTAATGGATAGTACAGCCTAAGACAGAAAATTGTCTGTGCAGTTCCACGTCTTCGTAGAGCCCCCATATGACGGTATCTCCCGATATTCGGTATTTTAATGATTTTAGCGACATTATTCACCAGAATTGTTTCAAATTTGATATTTGAAGCTCGGAAGGGATACTACAGCCTAAGACAGAAAATTGTCTGTGCAGGTCTACGTCTTCGTATAGCCCTCATGTGACGGTACCTCCCGATATTCGGCATTTTAATAATTTTATCTACATTATTACCGATTTTTTTTTTTTTTGAAGTTTCGCATTTGAATATTGTAATGGCTTATAACAAATGTTACCTATGCAGGTCCATGTCGTCATATAGACCCTAATATAACAGCTAAATTCGCTATTTTTCGGATTTTTATTGTTTACAACTTTTTTACTAGTTTTTTTTTTTTTTTTCTTTTTTTTAAAATTTTTACGTTTCGTGGGGGATATACCAGAAGGAGTGGACCGATATATCAGACCTTGGGTTAATATAAATATTGGGATGTGTGTAATTTGAAGATAATCGGACTCTTACATCACATTTTATAAGAATTGTAATTATTCACAATTTTGACCCTTTGTGGGGAGGTATTGTCCATTTTCACACCTGACCTAGCACTGATGCGAACTAGATCTAAGTTTGACAAAAATATTACAATGTACCCAGAATAAATAAATTGGAATAAATCGTATACTCCCTTCGAGAGTTATCGTGTGCACCAGCCAGCCAAACAGACAGACGGACATCGCTAGATCGACTTAAATGTTCTGAAATGCATTTGGTCCAAAGATAACTAGGATCTTAAACCGTTATTTCGATAATCAAATCAAAGCTATCAAATGATTCCACAAAGTCTTTTATAGAAGACCACAGTATTATGTATTCTGAGAAGGCCTAAATGTCTTCTTCTTTTTCTCTAAAAAATCTTTGAATAATACTCTTAATTCCATCCTACTCTTCCAAAAAACTCAACTTTTCCGTAATAAAACTTTCAGTGAAAATTATAGTTTATTTGACCGTTCATGTGTGTACTCCTTGAAGAAATCTTGTCTCGCTTACATTTCAAATGTCATTGCATACTTTAGGGGTTAAGGGAATATATCTGCAAGATTTGCCCCTTCCATTTAATAAGAACAAACTCTTTCTCAGTTGGATATACATGCATAAATATTAATATACAATAAGTGTTAATGCTCTGTGTGAGTGTGTGTGTGGGTGAAAGTATACGTGATCTTTAATTCTTGAATTGTTTATTTACAACCACCTGAGATATCAACACATAAGTCGAACATTTTATATTCGTAGTTAATTCGAATGCAATTTATTTGCATTTTAAATTGACTTTTAATGGTTATGTTAATGTTGCCGTTGTTTTTCGCTTGCAATTCTTTTGATAACTAATTTAATATGTAAATGTGAGTGAACAAAAGTGAAATTATTGTTTATGATAATGTGATTTTATGCGGCAAATGACCTTGACATCGCCGGGAAGGGAAAGTGAATGAGACGAGGTTTTGCAAATAGTCTATAATTTCCAATCACAATGGAATTAAATCAATCTGGGAGTGGGAAATCCTGTTAAATTGTTGAATATTTGAGAAAGGATATAAAGATGAGTGAAACATAATAAAAATATGAGGATAAATGGGATTTACAAAATAATCGTGAATGAAAGGAATCCGAAATAAAAGTTTTCTTTGTTTAACCGGGAAGTTTGAAACTGTGTGTAAATATTATACCGAAATATTTTGAAATGGAGAAAAACTTTGTTTTTTTTTTGTGTGTGGTGTAGAAAATTAAAGTTACATTGTTAAATATGTAGTCAAAATCTCTGAGAATTACAGGAATGTCATGCATATTTTACCTAAAATACGAAATCAAAAAATGGTTTCGATGTCTAAAAGCCGACATTTTTGTAGCTGAAAACCAAATTCATTTAGGGTTAAGAATTCCAAGATCTGTGAAGTGAATTATCTAAAACTGAAGATTCTACGAATAAAGGCGAAAGAATCCTGTCAAACTTTTATAGGAAACCGCACAAAAGATCGAAATTTTCAAAAAAAAAAACATTTTATTTTAGAGAAAGGATACTCCGATTTTTTCCGACTATAAAATCCTAATATTTGCATCAGGCCTGATGTGTCAGGTGCGAAAATGGACAATGTTAGTCCATTGGCTTGGTTTCAGAAAAAGAGGCCCAGTAGCCTCTGTCTGGCTCCATAAAGAGTGGGGCAGTGGCAGAGTAAGTACTCCACCGTCTCGGTTTCCTCCTCATCCTGACAGAGCCTGCAGTATTCAGTGTCGTCGACCCCCCTCCTTTCTGAAGTCATAGCCGTTATGTTACAGTGTCCTAGTAGGCCTACCATAAGCTTTAGGTCAGATTTCGTCAAGGAGATGACTGACGTTAATCTCCGTTCGGAGATCACTGGCAATATTTTTTTGGAAATATTACATCCCCTTCCAATCAGCCAGTTCTGATTGAATCTCCCAAGTTTGTGCTTATGTAATACTTGGAAGAAGTGACACAATAGTGGCTTCACCGATTGATCCGCCTCTGGCCAATTCATCTGCTGATTCATTGCCGGATATGTTAATTTAAAGGATCTTCGGATATTCACAAGACTAAATCTACAAGAATAAATTGCGATTAAGCCTCTTTTCGTTCGCTCCTCAAGGGTAGTACCGAGACACTTAGGTTCCGTTGACAGGTTTAACCTAAGTCCATCCAGCAAATATAGCGAAAAGTCTGGGTATTTCCGCCTCCTTGTGAATAGTACGAGCTTAGTTTTAGATGGGTTCACGCCGAATCCGAAATCCTACTATTATTTTAAGTAACCACATTTACATTTTTTTGTTTTGTTCAGTGCTGATGTTGAACTCGCACCCTTATAATTTGTTAATAAACTCTCTACACACCGGGCCACGGTTAAGGAAATCGTAATTATTAAGGAAATCGTCATTAACTACTCCATTCTTCTGGTAATGCAGAATGATATCTCTTTACATTATCTTTTAATGGGTTATTCAGTCCACACTACTGCCATGTTATGGCTGGGTCTTCTAAATCACACTAGCTTCTGGCTTTTTGTAGAAAAAATATCATAAAATTTTCTAATTTGAGAGACATGCTGTTCTCTCTTTCTCTTTATAAAAGCATACCACCTGCCCATCCACCAAAGATAATTCTCGGATCTTTAACATATAAACAAATGTCTACTTCAAAGTTAAATATCCATGGAATTGGCGTCAAAATGCCATTAGCCAACAATGTTTTATCCATTCTACCCTCTATAAATAATTGATGATGGTTTTGAGTTGTCTACAACAGAAGTTGTGCTCATTGCGTGTTACCATCATTGTTTGAATGTCAATCAAAGAAAGACAAAAATTGACATTTTTGTGAATTTTGTTGTTTTATTTATTGTCAAAATCTAAATACGACTAAAAATAAAAGCACAACGTCAGCAGACAACGAAGTGAAGAAGCCATTTCAAGGCATTCAACATTGAAGAGAACAACAACAATTGATTGACCTCTCCTCCCTACTTTGTATTGAACCGGAGAGACCAAAGAGACCGGAGAGGGAGAGAGAGCAAAAGGAGTGTGGTTCGAATATTATAGATATTGTGTAGGTGTTTGCCATTGTTGGAGTATATCAGTTGGAGACATGCAAATGTTTTAGACCAGATTATTTGTTTGCTGGAAAAAGAGTTTGTTTCCAAAGGAAGGTGAGTTTGTATGTATGCATGTATTTATACATGAATATATGTGTGTGTATATGTGAATATGTTAGTTTTATTATAACAATAGAAAAATAGATTTAGTTTGGATTTTATATTGGATGATTATCTCTATCTGTGCATAAAAATGACGAATGTTGTAATAATAGAAAGGAAGGAAGAACAAAAATTGATAGTAGCATAGTTCATGCATGAACGAGTTAGTTCAATAGTACCGTTCATTGAAAAAGAGCATAAAAACTCTCTCCGTCTAGGTAGTTTATTATAAATTACTGAAATTTGATCAGCGAACAAACAATCCAAGCTACTAATCTTGTTCGGGGTTTCATCCGCATAGACTAGTGAATATATAGCTAACGAGATGTTAGTTTTGTTTTTTATGCAGTTGGCTGAGACGCTTTTGCATAGTCAAGAAGCTGATTGAGCCAATCGACCTACTCACCTTTGTCATTCCGTTTGTAACTCCACGAAATACTCATGTCAGATCCAATAAAGTATATATATTTTTGATCAGTATATATATTTTTGATCTTTCGAACGAATTGAGATAGAAGGCTAAAATTTTGCACAAATGAGTATTTTACCAATTTGTAAATGGACGTTTTCATATAGCCCCCAAATAACAATACCTTCAGATATTCTGTATTTTGATGATATTAGAAAAAATTTTAACCGGACTTGTTTAAAATTTCATATTTGAAGTTCGTAATGGTGAACTTAATATACCCTTCGTAATGGTGAACTTAATATACCCTCCAATGATGAACTTAATATACTATGTATGGAGGGTATATTAAGTTCATCATTCCGTTTGTAACTCATCGGAATAATCATTTTAGACCCAACAAAGTATATATATTCTTGATCAGCACTGTCCGTCCGTCTGTTGTAATCACGCTACAGGCTAAACGAATTAATATAGAAAGCTAAAATTTTGCCCAGATCTCTCTTTTGTTCAAGATGGGCTATATCGGTCCACGATATCGTATAGCCCCCATATAACGGTACCCCCGATATCCGGTATTTTGATGATTTTATCCACATTTTTCAATTAAATTTTATGAAAATCCAAACAAGCAGTTCTCTAAGAGCACTTTACTTCTTAGCTGAGAATTATCTATATAGGTCCACGATCTCGTATATCCCCATATAACGGTGCCGTGCCGAGGAGTTATTTGTGGACACTTTACCCCCTGAAAAAGAATTGTCTATATAGGTCCACCATCTCGTATATCCCCCATATAACGGTGCCCCCTTGATATTCGGTATTTTGATGATTTTAGCCACACTTTTCAATGGAATTGTCTGGAATTCCACACAAGGGGTTCTTTGTGAGCACTTTACCCCCTGAAAGGGAATTGTCTATATAGGTCCAAAATATCGTATAAACCCCATATAACGGTATCCCCCGATATTCGGGATTATGATGATTTTAGCCACATTTTCCAATGGAATGGTCTGAAAATCCGCACAACGAGTTCCTTGTGAGTACTTTATTCATTGAAAGAGAATTATCTGTATAGGTCCGCGATATCATATAGTCCACATATAACAGTACCCCCCTGATATTCGGTATTTTGATGATTTTAGCCACTTTTTTAATCGGAATTGTCTTAAATTCTATACAAGGAGTTATTTGTGAGTATTTTATCCCTATTCAAATGGCCAATGAAACCGTCACAGGCTGCCCGAATGTTGCTCTGGGGTATTTTGGCCCATTCCCGGCGAACCGCTAGCTTGAGGCGATCGACACCTTGGTACTTTTTAGTGCCAACCTTGCTTTCCAAAATACTCCAGACACATTAGTCCAACGGATTTGTATCCGGAGATTTTGGTGGACATTGTGCGCTGAAAATGAAACCAGGAACCATATATGGTGCGATGGTGCTGAATCCTGTGGAATGTCCAAGGTCTGCGGCCAAAATGGCTTTAATACACCCTCCAGAATATTTTTGCCATAATATTCGGCATTTTTTCTTATGCAACGGTCGATTAATACGAGTGGAGAGCGACCATCGACTGTTATGGCGGCCCACACAATCACCATGGCCGACGTTTGAGTTCTGGTGGCCAACCGAAGGTGCACATTTGCAGCTGACCTCTTTGGTAAGTAAACTCGATCATTTTGTTTGTTTACAAACTGCTGGGCAACGAATGTTTTCCCATTGGAGAAAATCAAATTCGGCACTTCACCACTTTCGGCGGTGTAAGTTCTTGTACTTTTTGGAATTTCAATGGCTTTTTTTCAATATGCAACGGGTATCGATCAAGTCGCATCCTTACTTTTCGAACCATTTTTGCTGATGTTGCCAGTTTCTTCCATCCACTTCCTTGACGTCGGGCTACGCTACCAGCTCACGGTAACGAGCGATGGTTCGAGACACAAAAGATTTATTCACATTTAAATGCTGGAGTGCTCGTACGATAGCCACTTGTGGTCTTCCAGCCAAAGAAATCACACTATCATGCTTGAATTCCATCACGAATAACTTTTTTTCCGGTAAATTCTCACCAAAAGGATTTTGTACGCTTGTAACTTATATAGTTAGCTGTCTCTGGAATAATTTTAACAGCAGTCGTATGAGTGGCTTAGAAATGACAACAGTCTGAATTTGGTTGCAGTTTTTTTTCATCTCGCCCTGTATATCTGCCAACCCCTTCTGGTACCTCACCCACAAAGGGTCACAATTTCAAATGCTTATATCTGTCATAACTTGCAAAACAAGTCTGCAATTCTTTAGAACTTTCTATATACAAATATTTCTTGTAACCAGAAATCTGATATGAATATGTAATTTATCGGAATTCATGATTTCACATAAAAATAGTCATAAATGTTCGATTTACCTCAAATTTTACAAATACCAGTATTTTTTTCTGTATTAAATGAAGTATGATGAGTAAAAAAGCTGTAAGTTCGGCCGGGCCGAACTTTGAATACATCTAAACCGACATAGAATTTTATGCTGATCAAGAATATATATACTTTGTGGGGTCTAAAATGCATATTTCGTGATGTTACAAACGGAATGACAAACTAAATATACCCTCCATACTATGGTGAAGGGTATAAAAATGGAATGGTACGAATATTTCCACGTACTCCAAAAATTTGCACTTATCTTATAAAGTATGGGAAGTAGTCGATATAGTCCAAATCGAATCAAATTGTTCCAAAAAATTGAGTCGCACAAAGAAAGGGTCATCAATTTGTGATTAAAAGTCAACATCCCAGTAGTAGTATGAATATCTCAATGTCCTCATTGATCAAATGATCAATGAAGTCCATTTGCTGTTATGATGTGTTCCGATATTAATGATTCCTACCCCTTGCAATATGTTTTTCTGCCTAGCCGCGACGTTAATGCCACAGATGTTATTTCCAAGTGTTAATAATTGTACCACATGGGATATTCTATGCCACCTCCCCCACATGGTTATCTGATTATATTGTGGAAAAGTTTTCCAATTTATCTATCTCTCTACTTTCCACCTACATTTCCCTTCTATTTAAATAATACGAATTGTGTTTTTATTGTTATTTTCTCTAACAAATCCAAGTTTATATTTAATTTGTTTATACAAACTTATCAATCAGAACGAAGGAAAAACCTTTGCCATACAAAACAATCCAACAATCCGGCGCATATGTTCGAATGGCAGAAAAACAAGAGCAGCAACAACAACATGCACAGAAACAGAAACATTATATTAATTGAATACAAATCCCTTTCCATACAAGTGAAAAGTTATACAAATACAAGCTAACAAACATGCACGCACACACATATGTGTGAATGTGTAACTTTTGTGTGTGTATATGTGTGTTTGTATTACCAAATGTTTATCTATGTTCAATCATCGTTAAAGTGAGAAAACAGAGCAAAGTGGGAGTGGCAGGGAGCGGGAAGGAGAAATAGAGTGAAAATGTGGGAGGTGTGCCCCGCAACATGTTCGCCAGCTTATGGATTATTTCCACTTGAAAAAAGCTTATCCCAGCACATAAATACCACAAAGTTTTATTCTCGACAAGGCTGTATTAAGAAATACCACTTTTTTCTCTCTCTCTCCCATGACAATGACAATAACAACAACAGCAAACATGGAAACAAACTTTGCTGGAGAATGTAAACATTAAAGTTACTTTTGAGGGTTTTTCTTTTCCAAACTAAACTAAAAATAAACTTGAGACCATTTTGAGTTGCCAACAAAAGCAAGATTCCCTCAAAAAAAAAAAAGCAATGTACGAAAACGAACTTATCATTTCGGATAATTTCCTGTAACTGATAAAAAAAGAGAGAAATGTCAAATTGTTTGATTGACATTAAACATCTATGCTTCAATCCCAGACGTGGCGTATGAATGATGTGTGTTCGTTGAGTTTATATGGCGTCATACGTACGGTTTTTCTAGCAGGTAAGGTCTGTTTATACCAGGGCCGGAGTCAAAAAAGTGTTGTTGTTCGGCATGACTTTTATTAACACAACATACTCCACACAATTCTGGGTTGAGACATAGACTACGATTTGAAGTCAGTTACAATAGATCATCTTCCAAACCCTGGTTTATATCAGTGTAGGGTAGAGAGCCACATTTTTATGTTATCTAGTTATTATATTGTGTGATAAAGCTGCTTTTCTGGTTTCTTCTTTTGAATTTTCGTAGTGCACTTTTAGGCGCCCCAACAATTATTCAACTAAAATTAAAGTTAATTTAAATAGAGTTCCGAAAATTCGAAAAATACAAAGTAACCTAAAGGTCAGTTTCCACATTGTGTTAGAGTCATATGTAAAGTGATATTTTAACTTTTTTATGTGAACACTTTTGTAGCAGACGTTTAAGCGTGCCCAATAATTTTTGAACATAAGCAAAACGCTATAATTTATAAAATATGTACTTTAAAATTCTAAATAATATAGATATACAGGGTGAGATGAAAAAACTACAACCAACTTCAGACTGCTGTCATTTCTAAGCCACTCGTCCGACATCTGCTAAAATTATTCCAGAGACAGCTCATTATATTGTTTACAAGCGTACAAAAGCATTTTGGCGAAAATTTTCCAGAAAAGCAAGTTATTCGCGATGGAATTCAAGCGTGGTAGTGTGATTTCTTTATAATTGGCTGGAAAACCACAAGTGGCTATCGTTAGAGCACTCCAGCATTTAAATGTGAATAAATCGTTTGTGTCTCGTACCATCGCTCGTTACCGTGATACCGGTAGCGTAGGAAGTGGACGAAGTAAGGAAGTGGACGAAGGAAAACAGTAACATCAGCAGAAATGATTCGAAAAGTAAAGAAGCCGCGTCGCAGTGGCCGAAAAATGACTTGTGAGCTAAACATTTCGCAATATTCCATTCGGCAAATATTGAAAAAATAAGCTCGAGGTAAAGCCATTGAAATTCCAAAAAGTGCAAGAACTTACACCGCTACAGAAAGAAAATAGACTCAAAAGGGCTAAAGAGTTGCTTCGCTTGGCCGAAAGTGGTGAACTGCCGAATTTGGTTTTCTCCGATGAGAAAACATTCGTTGTCCAGCAGTTAATAAGCAAACAAAATTATCGTGTTTACTTGCCAAAGAGGTCAGCTGAAAATGTGTACCTTCGGTTGGCCCCCAGAACTGGAACGCCGGCCATGGTGATGATGTAGGCCGCCATAACAGCCGAAGGTCGCTCTCCGCTCGTATTAGTCGACCGTGGAATCAGAATAAATGCCGAATATTATCGCAATAATATATTCTGAAGAGTGTATTGAAACCTTGGGCAAGCAAACATTCTGGCCGTAGGCCTTGATTATTCCAACAGGACTCAGCACCATCGCTCTCAGCACGCGCCACCCAAGAATGGTTACAAAATGAGATTCTCTCTTTATTTCCAGCGCACAATGGCAACCAAAATATCCGGATACCAATCCGTTGGGCTATTGTGTCTGGAGTATTTTGGAAACCAAGGTTGACACTAAAAAATATCAAAGTGTCGATCATCTCATCGCGCTTCGCCGGGAATGGGCCAAAATTCCGCAGAGCAACATTCGGGCAGCGTGTGACGGTTTCATTAGCCGTTTGAAGGTCATAATTCGTGCCAAAAGTGACCAATTGTTTAAATTATGGCGTTTGACTTTGTTACAGTTTTTATCTCACCCAGTATTTTATACATTGTTGTAACTTGCTATATAACTGACCGAATGAGAATCAACGCCCAAACGAAACGGCCCTGTGATAAGGCTGTGTTTTTGGAAATGCTTACTGAAAGTGTAAGAAAAGTACTAAAATGTACCAAAAACGGAATGAGCTAGAATTCTGAATCACTGATGGAGTGCAGGATAATCTGAAATCTGAAATTTGGAGTGAGAGTATTTGATGTTGTGTAGGATGGACAAACTAAAGAGTTTTGTTGAAATTCTAACAGTACGTACACCAAAAGTACTAAAATTCCCTGAATTTGGATTTATGTAACCGATAGTAGTAAAATCTTGAAATAAGTTATTACAATAAATTCTTTGGTAATGGGGTTGATGTAAGGTGGTGGTTTCGACAGTGTATACTAAGTGTAAGAACTGTACTAAATGGTACTAAATTTGGTACAAATTCGTTCTGAGTGAATGGAAGAAGCTGGTTATTTGTTATATAGGTATTGCAGTCCCTGTTTGTGGTAGGTTTGTGATAAAGAGGTGCTTTTGGAAATGTGCTACAACTACTACATAAAGGTGTTTTATAAAATATGTACCATAATTGTACGAACAGTACTGAATAGTACTATATTTGGGTGAAGAAATTGAGATAAAATTCAGAAAATTGATACTTAGATTACTGTTGATATCTGTATTTGAGATTTGGGCATGTTTTGAAAATGCGTCCTATATCTGTACGAAAAGTACTAAATACAGGGTTGCCCATATTCGTCACATAGCTTAATGACATACCGCGTTTGAAGGTCAGTCCAAGCAGATTTTTACCATGAACCAATACACGCCACGCGAGCGCTCTGAAATAGTCGATTGTGTCAATTGAAGTCAATTGTGAAAACTCAACGTGCTTTTAAAACATTAAAAAATGTGAGAAGTTTTGAAATTGAGGTTCCTGTTGGTATCTAGAGTTGAGACATGGTGGTTGTTTTCGAAAAATTCTGAAATGTGATATTAGGTATCTGTTGGTATTTAGAATTGAGATACGGAGATTGGTTTAGGAATGTGCGAAAATTTTGAATTGGGTGAAGGAATAAAGCTTAAATCCTGAAATTGGTTATAAATGTCACTGTTGGTATCTGTGGCTACGATATGGAGGTAGTTTTGGAAATGTGTACTATAATTGTTCGAAAAGTACCTAATGGTACCAAATCGGGTTTTGGGTGAAGGGATATAACTGATATCTCGAAATTTGATTTTGAGGTTGGTATTTGGGTATCTGGGATTAAGATAGGAAGTAGTTTTGGAAATGTGTCCTATAATTGTACAAAAATACTAAATTTGGTATTGGGTGAAAGAATAGTTTTCCAATCCTGAAATTTAATATGGAAGCACTGTTGTTGTCGGTGGTTAAGAGAAGGAATTCATTTTGGATACGCGTGCTATAATTGTACTAAATGTTGCTAAATTAGGTAATGGGGGAAATTACTGAAATTTGATATTAAGGTCTCTGCTGGTATCTGAGATGAAGATATGAAGATTGCTTCCGTACTTTAACTATACGAAAAGAAGAAAATTCTTCTAAATTTGGTTCTGGGCGAAGGGTTGAAGCTAAAATCTTGAAATATGATTTGGATGTCACTGTTGGTGTCGGTAGTTAAGAAGATGGTTTTGTAAATGTGTACCATGAACGTACGAAAAGTGCAAAATGGAGTGGAATTCTGAAATTTGGTATCGAAGTTAATGTTCGTGTCTCGAGTGGAGAGATGTACCAAAAGCATGGTAATAAAATTTGGAGTGGAACTTAGAATAGAGCTGGAATTTCGGAAATTAATATAGAGGCTACTGCTGGTTTAAAGTTTTGAGAAAAAGAGGTAGATTTGGGAATGAGTACTATGATTGTTCGAAAAGTACTAAATATGTACTAATTGGTACAAAATGTGATGTTGAGTGAATAAATAGATCATGGATATATAAACAAAGTGTTATGGGACTGATGCAGTTGAAAGGCTAGCACGATGTATGAAATTGAATTGTTGTCCAAGAAATTATGATCAAATTGAGCAGTTTGAGTCCTGTAATGAACTAGTGGAAAAAATCTAAAATTTTAAGAAGGACTTTTCGTTGACGAAATATCGGAAACTTGCGAGTTTGTCATAAAATTCTGCTATAGATCCCAAAAGACATTAAAAGTCCAAATCTTTCCTAAAATTAAAAGAAAATCTCTTAACAAATGTTGGAAAAGGTCATCCCTAGTCTTTATATAACTGCCACACATTATAATCTTTAGATTTAGTAATGATTTTGCTGTTGTTTTATGTTTTTAAAATAAATGTTCATACTTGGCCCCTAGAAACATCGCCTTTCTTATTATACTTTCATGCAATTTTGGCCAACTTATTAGCCGTCTCCTATCCTCTCACTTGTTGCTTCGCAGTTTGTTGCACTTGTCATCATAAATCTTTTCAAACTAACCAATAATCTTCTATAAAAATGTGGTACAACAAACTTTAGAATCAATTTAAGAGGTCATAAAACTGACTAACTTGCAGCCTCATATAAATTTTCAATAGACACCCAACATTGCTTGGGCGCCATTTAGTCTGGATTTTGGTTTATGTGAACTGCGTAGTAAAAATGTATGTGTGATTTTGTTTCTATGTGTGACATCAGTTTTTGAAAAAAAAAAAAAAAATAAAAAGAACAAAATAAGAATGCACAATGGTTGGATGTAACCGACCACACTATAACCTACAACACAAAAAATTTTAAATTTTTGTCTCTAAAATTATTAGCCAAAAACAGGTCAACAAATTTCCTATGCAGTAATTGCTTTCTTAATTTATTCAATAAAATCTGTTATAATCTATTTAAATACTAAATTATTCAAAATTTCCCATAAATTGGCATAATGTAGCCTGGGAAAAAACTTTCACCAGCCAACCTACGCCGTGAAAATCTCATTTAAATGTTATTTGAGGCAGTAAAATTTAAGTGAATGCCATCAAAAAATAAAAACCTAAACATGATAATGTTTATTTTTAGCGACAACAAACAATAAAAAAAGCAAACAACAACAACAACAAGGAGACCTAATATAAAACTGACAAATATAATAAATAAAATGAATGATGTGCCGAGCCAAGCGACATCATTAAATGGTCGGTCGGTCGGTCACCAAAGAAAAGTTCAAACAAAACGAAAAAAAAACACAAACACAAGAATAACAAAAAAGTAAGGACATAATAATGGCATAAAAAAATAAATCACATACACACGCACACTGACACCGATTCACATTTTTGTATTCTGACCAGGTCGTTAGACCGTTAAAGACACACTTCTATGCAGCCAATGGGGAAACCAATACATGGGCGAGAAGAATTTGAAAAAGTTTTATATATGTGTACATTAGGGTGGGGCAGTTTGTAAAACCTTGAAGTGACGCGTCGAGCAAATAAGTCCACTAGAAGATAGTCTGCTGTGAAAATCTAGTCCGCTTATTTTGTCTTGAATGTTTATTCCCTCAGCCATATGGCAATGGTATGATATGGTATATATAATTTGATACGGCCATAACGTGCCTAATCTAAATAACGGTTTTAGAGCCTATGTCTCTTTGGACCAAATCCGTTTCAGGACATTTGGAGTCGATCTAGCGATGACCGTCCGTCTGTCTGTCTATCTGACTGGTTGGTGTGCACGAAAACTCTCGAAGGCAGTATCCGGTTTGATCCAAACTTGGTACATCGAAATAGTATTATCAAACTTAGATCGAGTTCGGACAAGGAAAATATCGGTCCAACTCCTCCACAAAAGGCCGAAAATTTCAAAAAATATTTTACTGCACAGAAAGAAAAAGGATAATCCGATTTTGCTGCAACTTTGCAAATCCTAATATTTGCATCTCTGCTAGGTCAGGTGCGAAAATGTACATTATCTGTATACTCAATCAAATACATCCCCCACAAAGGGTCAAAATTTTAAATAATAATAACTCTTATAGAACGTGATACAAGAGTCCGATTGACTTCAAATTACACATCACAATATTTTTATTGATGTGGTGTAAAGATGGAATATATCTGTCCACTCCTTTCGGTACCTCCCCACAAAGGGTAAAAATTTTGAATATCCATGAAGCTTCTAAAACGTGAAATTAACATCCGATTCCATTCAGACATGGCGCATCTCAATATTTTTATCAACACAAGATCTGCTATAAAAATGGTATAGATCGGACCATTTCTTCTGGTACCTCCCCCAGACAGGATTCAAGATTTTCAAAAACAAAAACTCTCAAAGAAAGCGAAATAAGCATCCAACTCTCTTCAAATTTCACACATACAAACATTTTTGCTAACACAAGATCTGTTGTGAAGATGATATACAGGGTGAGATGAAAAAAGTGCAACTAACTTCAAACTGCTGTCATTTCTAAGCCACTCGTCCGACAGCTGTTAAAGTTATTCCAGTGACAGCTAATTATATTGTTAACAATTGTATAAAAGCATTTTGGTGAGAATTTTCTAGAAAAGCAAGTTATTCGCGATGGAATCCAAGCGTGGTACTGTGATTTCTTTATATTTGGCTGGAAAACCACAAGTGGCTATAGTTAGAGCACTCCAGCATTTAAATGTGAATAAATCTTTTGTGTCTCGTACCATCGCTTGTTATCGTGATACCGGTAGCGTAGCCCGGCGTCAAGGAAGTGGACGAATGCAGAAATGGTTCGAAAAGTAAAGAAGCGACTTGATCGAAACCCGCGTCGCATTGGCCGAAAAATGGCTCGTGAGCTGAACATATCGCAATATACCATTTGGCAAATATTGAACTCGGTGTGAAGCCATTGAAATTCCAAAAAGTGCAAAAACTTACACCGCAACAGAAAGAAAATAGACTCAAAAGAGCTAAAGCGTTGATTCGCTTGTTCGAAAGTGGTAAACTGCCGAATTTGGTTTTCTCCGATGAGAAAACATTCGTCGTCCAGCTGTTTGTAAACAAACAAAATGATCGTGTTTACTTGCCAAAGAGGTCAGCTGAAATTGTGCACCTTCGGTTGGCCACCAGAACTCATGTGCCGTCCATGGTGATAGTGTTGGCCGCCATAACAGCCGATGGTCGCTCTCCGTTCGTATTAATCGACCGTGGCATCAGTATAAATGCCGAATATTATCGAGAAAATATTCTGGAGGACTCAGCACCATTGCACTCAGCCACCCAAGAATTGTTACAAAATGAGGTTCCTCGCTTCATTTCCAGCGCACAATATTCACCAAAATCTCCGGATATCAATCCGTTGGACTATTGTGTCTGGAGTATTTTGGAAAGCAAGGTTGCCACTAAAAAATACCAAAGTGTCGATCACCTCAAGCAAGCGCTTCGCCGACAATGGGCCAAAATACCGCAGAGCAACATTCGGGCAGGGTGTGACGGTTCCATTGGCCGTTTGAAAGCCATAATTCGTGCCAAAGGTAACCAATTCGAACAAATCTAAACTTATTCTAAAATTTGATGCTATTTCCGATATTGTTTGCTTTCATTCAATGAAATTTAAAAAAATAAAAATTATGGCATTTGACTTTGTTGCAGTTTTTTTTAATTCACCCTGCATATGGGAGCTATATCCAAATCTTAGCCATTCTCGATAAAATTTGGCAAAGGTATTTCCGAGCTCAATAAGATATCTGGTACCAAATATCAATGTTGTCGACTGCATATTACGAATGTGAGGGACTTAAACACCCAATCGGATGAAACATATTTATTTGAGCTGAACCAATTATCACCAATTTCAAGAGGGTTCTTCCGTGGCCAAACAATTATTATTTGGAAAATTTCATCTCAATTGTATAATAAATGCGACCTCTGTTTTGTAGAATACATGTAGAGACGGACAGACTGACATGCATAAATCAACTCAGAAAGTGATTCTATGTAGATCCTCAAAAGTAACTATGGGCCTATCTCGCTTTGTTCTCCATGTTAAAAACAAATGCACAAAGAATACAAAAGAAATACCCTTACCTGTGGTGTAGGGTATAAAAACTCTCAAAAAAAATTACAAAAGCATTCTGGCTGTTTTTGACTTCAAAATTCAAATAGTCTACGAAATATAAGCCGAACAGATATTGTTTGCATTCCAAAACAAAATAAAGTCTGAGGAAAAAACTTCGAGTCAAAATGGGCGGACTCGATTTTCACCGTAGACATAGGAAACGCGCCCATTGCGGTTTCCAAATCGCCCCGCTCTAATGTAAGAATCTGCTAAATAACAGGGTCTGACATTTTTGGTTGGTTCATAACGTCATTTATGAAATGTTTTGAAATTGTTATTGGTATTAACTTGAGAATAATAAACGTGTAAAAAATCTTTAAAACAGCCTGCTTATGGTCCCCTTTGAGTACCCAATAAAGTCTTTAAAATACCCAGAGCTACTACCCTATAAAAAATCAAAATTAAGTTTCTTTTTTGAATTCTCCAAAAACTCAATATGAATTGAATGTCATTTCTAATAAAATTTGTGGAACAATCTAATGAAGGAATCATCCTTTCCGGCTGAGGCAACCATCAACAATAATGGCAATAATGTTCTGTGAAAAAATAACCACTTTTTTATCGGATAATCATTATCAAAACAGCATAATCGGTTCTGGTCTTCAACACATTGACAATAATTGAAGATCAATACAAGGGAGGCGGTTTCACTGTTTTATCAACACCCCTGCACATCCTAGCCATATAATAGCCCAGCTTAAGCTATCAAATGCAACCAAAAGATTGATAAGCTGTGATAACAAACCCCTAGCATACCAGTCAGTCAGCGAGAAACCGTTATCAAGTATTTCTGCTCACTTAATTTCCATCGCAAAACCCCATGCCCCGCCAACCATCACCGCACCATGAAATTACCCCCATTTACAATTCGTAGAAAATGTTATCGTGTTTGTTGTTGGCTATTGTTGTTGTTGCACGTTTTCATCACGTTGTCCCAATGCGGCCCACGCTACTTGTTTGTCTTCGTGAAAAGGACAACCGAGAAAGGATGAAAAATGCAAACTGTTTGCGTTTTTTGTTTCCATTATTTCCAAAAAATGTCCTTTTTCGTTCAAAATTCTTTTTTTGGTAAATGATTGAGTGTAGGCGTTTGGGATGTCGATACGGAGATTTTATGGGATAGTTCGGATATTTGGGATTTGAAAAAAGGAAAAAGCTATATTAAATTAATGACATTAATGACAATTTTTTCAAAGACATCAGCATAAAGTTGGAAAATTATAGAGTCAAAGATTAACACCAGGTGGTTACCAATCGTAAGGACGGGATTACATTATAGTCATATGTAAAGTGAGTTTTTCACCTTTTATATCCTTCGCCATAGTATGGAGGGTATATTAAGTTTGTCATTCCATTTTTAACACCTCGGAATATCGATTTTAGACCCCACAAAGTGTATATATTCTTGATCAGCATAAAAATCTATGTCGATTTAGCGATGTCCGTCCGTCTGTCCGCCCGTCTGTGGAAATCACTCTATCTTCCGAACGAATTGAAGTAGATTGATAAAATTTTACTCAAATGTATATTATGTCTGCAGGACTTTTGGTATTGAAAATGGGACATGTAGGTTAACGTTTTGGTATAGCCCCTATATAACGGCACCTCCCGATATTCGGTATTTTGATGATTTTTGCGACAATATTCATCGGAATTGCTTCAAATTGGGTATTTGAAGTTCGAAATGGATGCTACAGCCTAAGACAGAATATCGTCTGTGCTGCTCCACGTCTTCATGTAGCCCCCATATAACCTTACCTCCCGACATTCGGTATTTTGATAATTTTAGCGACATTATTCACCGGAATTGTTTTCAATTTGTTATTTGAAGTTGGTAATGGATACTACAGCCTATGACAGAAAATTGTCTGTGCAGGTTCACGTCTTCGTATAGCCCCCATATAACTGTACCTCCCGATATTCGGTATTTTGATGAATTTTGCGATAATATTCATCGGAATTGCTTCAAATTTAATATTTGAAGTATGAAATAAATACTACAGCCTATAACAGAAAATTGTCTGTGCAGGTCCACGTCTTCGTATAGCCCCCATATAACTGTACCTCCCGGTATTCGGTATTTTGATAATTTTAGCGACATTATTCACCGGAATCCTTTCAAATTTGGTATTTGAAGTTTGAACTGAATACTACAGCCTATGGCAGAAAATTGTCTGTGCAGGTCCACGCCTTCGTATAGCCTCCATATACCGGTACCTCCCGATATTCGGTATTTTGATGCATTTTGCGACAATATTCATCGGAATTGTTTCAAATTTGGTATTTGAAGTATGAAATAAATACTATAGCCTATGACAGAAAATTGTCTGTACAGGTCCACGTATATAAAGTCCCTCCCGATATTCGGTATTGTAAAAGCTACATTATTTTTATTTATTTATTTATTTATTTATTATTTTTTTTTTTTTTTTTTGTTTTGAGATTATAACAGAATTTTTAACAGATTTTATTGTTTTTGAGACTTGTCGTTCCAAATGGCGTAGGGTATTCAAAGTTCGGCCTGGTCGAACTTACAGCTTTTTTACTTGTTTCATTTTAATTTTTAATGGTATATCGAAAGAAAAAGAAAACAGAAAAAGATTAATCTTAAATGACTGGTCGAGTATCAACGCCCATCCGAATTTTTTGACTCCATTCAATCTGGTTCTGCCTCTAAGTCCAGTCTCAAAAAAAAAGCAACCTGTATGGGTTGTGTCCATAACGAGACTGGAGTTAGGTGAGTAGGCTTGGCTGGACAGCGAAACAGGTGCAGCGTGTCATGTGGGTCTGTGTCACAAGCTGGGCAGATGTTCTGCACATCGCTGTTAATCCGGGCCCAGTAGGAATTTAGACGGCTGCACCATCCGGATCGTAATTGAGCCAAAACTGCTCGGGTTTGTCAGGGCAGCTCTCGTTCATCAGCTGCGACGGGAGGGGAATGGTCTCCTAGCACAATATTCACTCTATATCCTTCAATGACTTCTGAGACCGCATTAGAGTGAGTACTATTCAGTCCCGCTTGATAGGCCTGTTGATCTAGAGGCTCTCTCTCTTATACCTCTGCACCTCTCTCTCTAGATCATGAAGGTCTTTCCTAACGTGCCTAGGCGGAAGTTGTCTATCCACCAGATGGTGATTCGGATGGCTTTGTCTATAACACCCAAGCATTGACAGCAATTTGTTATATACATGTTGGTGTTCGTCCATATATCTTCCACTGTGGAATGATTTGGTATGAGAATCAATGTCGGAAAATAAGTTTGATATATGTAGTTCGTTTTATAAATGTTTCTTAAGTGTGCGAACTGTACTAAGTGGTACTAAATTTGGAACAGTTTGGTTTTGGGATGGTAAACGTATGAAGCGGGAATTTTGTTCTTGGGGTCCCTGTTAGTGGTTGATTTCTGATAAAGAGATGGTTTTGGAAATGTGAACTAAACGCGGCAAGAAAAGTACTAAATAGTACTATATTTGGTACAATTTGGTATCGGGTGAACAGTTAGTGCTTGAAATCAGAAATTTGGTATTAGGGTGGCTGTTCATGTGTAGCCTGGACATATGCAGGTTGTTTCGAAAATACGTAGTATAATTGTACGAAAAGTACAATATTTCGTATTGGGTGAATGGATAAATTCTGAAATTTGATATTTAAATACCTCATGGTATCTGTATTTGAGATTTGGCGGTGATTTGAAAATGTGTCCTATATTTGTACGAACAGTACTAAGTGGTACTAAATTGGGTGAACCGATATTGTGGTCCCTGTTGCCAGGATTGAGATACAGGGGTGATTTTGGAGATGTGTACCATAATTTTACGGGAAGTACTAAATTTGCTATGGGTTGAAGGAATAGGGCTTACATCGCGAAATTTGATATGGATCTCACTGTTGGTGTCTGAGTAGCAGGAGCTGGTTTTGGATATGCGTACTATAATTGTACTAAATGGTATTAAATTTGTGTAATGGGGAAAAAAGCGCTGAAATCCTGAAATTTAATATTAACCTCACAGTTGGTATCTGGAATTTAGATATGGAGGTGGTTTTAGAAATGTGTACTATAATCTTACGAAAAGTACGAAATAGTACTAAATTGAATATTGAGTAAAGGTATAGAGCTGGAGTCCTGAAATTTAATATGCATGTCACTGCTAGTGTTGGTGACTGTGGTTGAGAGAGGGAGCTAATTTTGGATATGCTTACTATAATTGTATTAAATGATACTAAATTTATGAGGAAAATTAAAAGGCTAAAATCCTGAAATTTAATATTAAGATCACAGCTGATATCTGGAATTAAGATTTGGAGGTGAAATGTGTACTGCAATTGTACGAAAAGTACATAATAGTACTAAATGGTATGGTAAATGGTACTAAATTGGGTGAGCCGATAGAGCTGTTATCACGAAATTTGATATTGAAGTCTTTGTTGGTATCCAGGATTGAAATATGGAGGTGATTTTGGAAATGTGTACTATAATTATTTCGAAAAGTACTAAGTGGTACTAAATTGGGTTATGGGTGATGGGATAGATCAGGAATCCCGAAATTTGATATTGAGGTCTCTGTTGGTATCTGGTGGTGGTTTTACAAATGTGTATCTATAATTGTTCGTAAAATACTAAATGGTACTAATGGAACAGTGACCTCAATATCAAATTTCAGAATTTTAGCCCAATATCAAAATTTTAAAACATTTAGTAAGCATATCCAAAACAATCTAAATCTCTCCATCCTAGACACCAACAGTAATCCAAAATGAGTACCATTTAGTACATCGTACTAAATTTTCAGAGATTCAAGTTTTTCCTTTTTCGGAAGGAATAATAGAAAAATGTTTACCTTTAAAATTTTAAAGTCCACTTTTCTCTGACGTTTCATTTTAGATAAAAAATTCTGTAGAGCGACTAAAAGTAGGCTATATAACTGCTACATATTGTTTTTGTATGAACACACCTCTGTTACGAGCTGCACCTCAATATATTTTATTAATAAAATATTCTTTCAAATTCCATTTTGTAAAGTCTTTGGTACAGGACTTCTACAAAATCTCTTGATTTAAAAAAAAGAGACTTAACAAACACCAGAAATGAGCCAATTGTAAAAGAAATTATTTAAGGGAAAACTAAAATCAAGTTATTTTTTATGATTTTATTTAGATTTAAGTCAAATTACGAGCAATTGATTTCAACTTTAAAGTTGGTGAATTCTCACTTATTCTCTTGTAACGTGAGGTTAAAAAAAACGTTCCCAATAACTACCAACCGAAAAATCCAATTTTTGATATCATTTGAAATAAATTCCTACCGGCATCCCTTTTCTTTTGGTGCGTGTATGTGACATTCGTGGGCGGTTGCCGTTTAAAGTCTTAAACCTCTCTTCCAACAAATGAAAGATGTTCTTGACAACAGAGAAAAAAAATAGATGACCAAGAATAATAACAAAAAACGGATTGATGTTGACATATTCAGTGGATGTTAGTAAGGGCAACATTTAATATTTAAAACTGAATAAATATTTTTCATGTAAATACGTTGGAGGGGTTTACCAAAGACGATATTTAAAAGTGGTTGACTGGCGAGTGTTGAAGTAAGCCATAAGTGCTAGCGTAAGTTCTAACATATGTATGGAAACGGGGGTTCTACAAAACTGAATAGAGACAATTAAAAACTGCGTTAAGCTGGGACGAGCTGAACTTTTTATACCCTCCACCATAGTATGAAGGGTACATTGAGTTTGTCATTCCGTTTGAAACACCTCGAAATATACATTACAGACCCCACAATGTATATATATTCTTGATCAGCATAAAATTCTATGACGACCTTTACAGGTCCATTTCGTCGTATAGACCCTAATGTAACAGCTACATTCGGTATTTTTAAAATTTTAATAAAAAATTTATTGTTTTTGAGAATTGTCAAATTCGTTCCAAATGGTGGAGGGTATTCACAGTTCGGCCCGGCCGAACTTACAGCTTTTTTACTTGTTATAGTTTATACCACTAGAAAAACTTCGGTTATATGCATATCTCGGATAACCGCTTCATGGGCTACATATTATATATAATATATTTGGTTGAAAACGTTGAAAAATATTTTCTAGACTTTAAATGGCGTTTCCGTAATATAAAGCTATTCTAAAATCTTCATCCCTCGAAAGTATATACATATATTTAGACCAGGTCAAATATAAAACCTGTTTATGACATTAGGATAAAATTCACATCGTTTTTTATAGACTTGCGGTTTCCTTAATAATAATTTACGAATAAAATATATACAGGGTAAGACAAAAAACTGCAACGCCATAATTTTTACATTTTATTGAATGAAAGCAAAAAAAATTCGGAAATAGCATCAACATTTAGAATATTCTTGGGTTTGTTCGAATTTGTCACCTTTAGCACGAATTATGGCCTTCAAACGGCCAATGAAACCGTCACACGCTGCCCGATTGTTGCTCTGCTGTATTTTGGCCCATTCCCGGCGAAGCGCTTGCTTGAGGTGATCGACACTTTGGTGTTTTTTGTGCCAACCTTGCTTTCAAAATACTCCAGACACAGTAGGCCAACGGATTGGTATCCGGAGATTTTGGTGGCCATTGTACGCTGGAAATGAAGCCAGGAACCTAATTTTGTAACCATTCTTAGGGCGCGTGCTGAGTGCGATGATGCTGAGCCCTGTTGAAATGTCGAAGGTCTGCGGCCAAAATGTTTGCGTGTACAAGGCTTTAATACACCCTCCAGAATATTTTCGCGATAGTATTCGGCATTTATTCTGATATTATGGTCGATGAATACGAGCGGAGAGCGACCATCGGCTGTTATGATGGCTCACACCATCACCATGGCCGGCGCTTGAATTCTGATGGAAGGTGGACATTTTCAGCTGACCTCTTTGGCGAGTAAACACGATCATTTTTTTTTTTTTTTTTTTTGTTTACAAACGAATGGTTTCTCATCAGAGAAAACCAAATTCGGCAGTTCACCACTTTCGGCCAAGCGAAGCAACTCTTTAGCTCTTGTGAGTCTATTTTCTTTCTATTGTGGTGTAAGATCTTGCACTTTTTGCAATTTCAATGGCTTTACCCCGAGCTCATTTTTCAATAATTGCCGAATCGAATATTGCGATATGTTCAGCTCACGAGCCATTTTTCGGCAACTGTCACGCGGGTTTCGATCATGTCGCTTCTTTACTTTTCGAACCATTTCTGCTGATGTTGATGTTTTCATTCGTGTACTTCCTTGATGTCGGGCTACGCTAGCAGTATCAGGGTAGCGAGGGATGATATGAGACACAAAAGATTTATTCACATTTAAATGCTGGAGTGCTCTAACCACAGCCTCTTATGGTTTTCCAACCAAATATAAAGAAATCACACTATCACGCTTTAATTCCATCAGGAGTAATTAAAATGCTTTTGTACGCTTGTAAACAATGTAATAAGCTGTTACTGGAATAATTTTAACAGCTGCCGGACGAGGGGTTTAGAAATGACAGCAGTCTGAATTTGGTTACAGTTTTGTCATCTCACCCTGTACATTTGTCGGCAAAACCGACTGATGCTTTTTAAATGGTTTTAAATGACGGCCAGTATTTCTGAAGTATGTCTCTTACGGACAGAAAACCTTTAGCAGGTTGTCTGTGGACAAAAGATCATTGAAATATATTTTATAGACAGAAGGCCTTTGAAAGATTTTCTACAGACTGCAGACCTTTTATAGGTCTTCTACTTAGAAAAGATTTCTACATGTCTCCCTGAGAGACATGAGAGAACGACATTAACCGACTTTTGGCAAAAGGTGTATGGATATAAGACCTTTATTATATTTGTTTTAAATTTAATACCTTGACAGTTACTCTACAAACAAATAACCGTTTAAAGAACATCTTCAGGCCGAAGAATGTTGAGAGAGTTTATGACCTCTGAAAAATATACTTTTTTTATTTTTTTTTTTTTTGGTCATAGAAAATTAAATCCATTTAAATTTCCCAATGTGACAAATTCTCTGAAAACGATGAGCGAATGCTTTGTCCCACATGCATTATCTCACATCATCAAAGTGACCCAGTAACACCATACAAAAGCAATGTCATCGCGTTTCGTTAGATCAAGAAGAGAAAAAATAAAAAAATAATAAATACATAGAAAAACATTATTCAAAAAGGATAAATGGAAGCCACCACAATCTCCATATGGAAATTCAAAGGCGATTGTGCCATTTTTTCCTGCCTTCAAAGCTCACATCATTATCAATGCAATGGTCTGGGCTGCCAGCATCGAGATGTAATGGAACGTGGCATGCGATATGCCATGGTGGCTGTGGCGGTGGTGATGATGTGTATCTTGTATGGCCAGCAGACTAGATGCCTTGCATTCTTTGTTGTTGCTCGTGGATAAAATGAAGTCAGAATGTGGCCAAGAGAAAATGTGGAAAATGTGTGGGTTTTAATGGAAAAACAGGACAACGGGCACAACAAAGAAGTAGAAAAGAAAATCAATATTACACACCATTCATCCTACGCTCTCAATGTCTTCTAAGGACTCCCCCACAACACCAGTCACTCTATCTCTCACTTTCTTCTCTTCATTTGCT
Source organism: Musca domestica (assembly GCF_030504385.1). Classification (NCBI taxonomy): domain Eukaryota; kingdom Metazoa; phylum Arthropoda; class Insecta; order Diptera; family Muscidae; genus Musca; species Musca domestica. Next base: position 3,212,719 of record NW_026712115.1, on the reverse strand, counting down.
GGCCATGGACGAACAAATGTCCTCAGCTGGCTGTTGGCTTCCCAACTCAACTTTGCTTTTATTGTACCCCAACTTGGTTGTAAGGCTGATGGAGATGGTGATGTTGATGTTGATGATGTGAATGTTGATGTTGATGTTACAGACCCCATACTGTAACACAATTGAAAATAATTATATATTTCTTATTCTTATTGTTGTTGCCGTTGCTATTCGTAATGGGAGAAGCTAAGAAAATGAATCTGTACATTCTTTTGCAGGAGAATATTATATTTCACGACATAGCTTAGATTCCGCCATAATGAATCCTTGTTTGGCTGCTTCAGGTCTATTGATATTGAAATCGAGGGAAACTAGGGGGATGCCATGATGTCCAGGGGAGGGGGATAAAGGGAATGGAGAAACACTCGTAATGAAAAGTGGGAGTAAAACTAACATTTTAATGGACTTCTTCGGTATTGAAAAACAATCTTATGGATAAGGCGAGAGAAAAAAGAAAGTAAAGCTTCCCGAACACCAAGAGCATCTTAGTCACATAGTTTCATAAGGGGTTTTATTCAAAACAGGCGGACACATCATTAGAATGTAAATGCTGCTGTTTTACATTTTCAACGAGACAGTGGGACGTATCCGTAATTTGTCATTAATTATACGTCCCGTAGCCTGTGGCTAATATCTTTGTCGAAGGGTGAGTGGGTGATAGGAGGTGAAGAATATGTAATGGGGTATAATCATGCATTTCCGTTGACCTTAATGCATTTCTGGGTAGTTCGAGCAAGTAAGTATGTATGTGTGGTGGGAATATATGTAGATATGTGAAATCATTACATGTTATTATGCTAAACGGAAATAGTCAATGCGGACTGTAAAAACCCTGCGAACAACGTCCGACACGTCTGCTCAAAGTCTGAAGTTTTGTCCGACGTATAGCCGAATTTGGTTTTATCCGATGAGAAAACATTCGTTGTCCAGCTGTTTGTAAACAAACAAAATGATCGTGTTTACTTGCCAAAGAGGTCAGCTGAAAATGTGCACCTTCGGTTGGCCACCAGAACTCAAGCACCAGCCATGGTGATGGTGTGGGCTGCCATAACAGCCGATGGTCTCTCTCCGCTCGTATTAATCGACCGTGGCATCAGAATAAATGTCGAACATTAATGTGGAGGGTATATTAAAGCCTTGGGCACGCAAACATTTTGGCCGCAGACCTTGGACATTCCAACAGGACTCAGCACCTTCGCACTCAGCACGCGCCACCCAAGAATGGTTACAAAATGAGGTTCCTCGCTTCATTTCCAGCGCACAATGGCCACCAAAATCTCCGGATACCAATCCTTTGGACTTTTGTATCTGGAGTATTTTGGAAAGCAAGGTTGGCACTAAAAAAACCCAAAGTTTCGATCCCCTCGAGCAAGCGCTTCGCCGGGAATGGTCCAAAATACCGCAGAACAATAATCGGGCAGCGTGTGACGGTTTCATTGGCCGTTTGAAGGCCATAATTCGTACCAAAGGTGACCAATTCGAACAAATCTAAACTTATTCTAAAATTTGATGCTACTTCCGACATTTTTTGCTTTCATTCAATAAAATTAAAAAAAATATATAAAAATTATGGGGTTTGACTTTGTTGCAGTTTTTTATCTCACCTTATAGGTCCGAATTCTGAGCAATTTGTCGGAAGAATTTTTATTCTTGCTTGCTTTTTCTCTTCTGCTTGTCTGACAACATTTGTTGAAAATGAGCAAAAAAGAAAAAAAAAGTGTCTCTCTCTCCATTTTTCTCTCTCTTTAAGAGGCTTTGGTGCTCATACATTGTGTTTAAAATAAATGCGTAATCGTAGACATGTCGTCGGGGAAATTTACGTGTTTGGTTTGAAATCAATCCGAAAACTCTACCTACCGAATTTGGTTTGAAAGTCAGCAAAAACTTGAGATTTTCATACAACCCCTTGGTCAGCCAACACGTCAACTACTCCATATAACTTTCCGTCAGAAGTCGGATAGAATACGCATCCGAAATCGGAAGTTTCATCCGAGTTTCAGTTCGAAGTCGGGCCAAACTCGGACAGTTTTGTTCGCTGGGAAATTATAAAATATCAGTCGTTTGTGGCCGTCAGATACTAAGTACAGGTTTTGTGGGGGGAGATTCCAGAAAGAGTGGATCTCCCAATATCTAACATTGGAAGAAATATTACCAATTAGGAAGTTTGGATAAAATTACGGATCTATTTTGCATTCTTTAAGAGTTTAGATCAGAAAGTGTACGCATCTGATTTTAATCTGGTACAAGTATCTTAACAGTGTTACTTTCAATCTCATAGAATAGTCCTTCGCATTCAGGGAAATGTATGACTTTCTTGGAAAATCTGGTGAGGTGAAGTACCATAATTAATGTACGGACATATGTCATTTTATAACTAGACCTAAAACTGGAACAAATTTTAAGGGTTAACTCTATCGAATTTTTTTTATTATTCAAAGCTTTTTCCTAGTCAAGGTTAAACGTTTGACTATTACCAGAGATTCCCGTTTTCAGGAGTTTTTCTTCGAAATTCATACATCTCAATATTTGGAATAACTTTAGTTTAGTAAAAACTCTTCAATTTTTTATACCCTCCACCATACTACGGAGGATATATTAATTTTGTTGCGTTTGAGTACTTCGAAATATACATTTTATACCCCTTTCGAATAAAATTAAGTAGGTTTATAATTTTACTCAGGTGTGTGTTTGGTCTTCAGGACTTTTATTGGTATTGAAAATGGGCCCCCATATAACTCCAGATATTCGATATTTCGATAATTTGTGCCACACTTTTCACTGGAAATGTTTCAAATATGGAATTTAAAGTTACTAATGGGTACTGCAGAAAATTCCTCATGCAGGTCCACGCCTTTGTATAGCCGCTTTAACGGTTCGTATCTGAATATCGTAATGGCCTATGGCAGAAAATGCCCTACACATGTCCACATCTTCGTGTTGGCCCAATATAACTAGCTCCCTATATTCGGTATTTTTTTTAAATTTTACCAGCATTTTTAAACCACTTTTTTTTGAAAATTTGCAGATTCCTTTTAATTAATGGAGAGTATTCAAAGATTGGCTCCGCCGAACCTACCACTTTTTTACTTGTTTAAATATATTTTTTTTGTTATGCGATGATTATTCACACTATTGGCCCTTATGGGGTAGACTCTGAAGGAGTGGGTCAATATTTGACTTAAGCCAAATATAAATTCTACAATGTGCCAGATGTTGACTGTATCGATTACTTCCATCATTTTATATGAAATAAGCTCTATTTCTTGAAAAGGTTAAAAAATGTACGGTAGGTGCCAGCTATTGAAAATCTAACAATTATTTCCAATTTTTTGGGTATAATTAATCTAAGCTTTAACCTTGTGTGCGGGAAGTACGAGAAGGAGTGGACCGATAAATACCATGTTCAGAGCAGATCCCCTGTGGAGAGAAACATTTACATATACCAAGTTAGAAAAGATTCGCTTACTTGTTTTGGAAGCTATTAGAGATATAAATATGGGAAATTGTGGCCCTTTCTGGGCCATATCTGCCCGATATCTACCATCTTCCCACCAGTTCTTGTATTAGTAGAAATATTGCAATTGGTAAAGTTTAAAAAGAATTAGATGCTTGTAACCCCTTTGTGGGGGAGGTACAAGAAGAAGTTGTAATAGTATTACGATGTACTAATTCTGGACCAAGTTTGATCCGCCTTCGAGATCCCCCTATTTCGATGAGACACGTTTTAGCCGTATCAAATGATATATACCCTCTGTAGCCATATGAATTGAACAGATTCGGATTTTAAATTTTGGAATGGTTAGAGTGTCGGCTAAAATTTTTCATCCACTTTTTTGGATGGGTTCTCTCCAACTTTTTAGAATTTTTTTGAAATCCCACTGATTTTTGACGTCGTTAGGGTTTCGGTCATATTTCCCAAAAAAAACGGGTTTCATTTGATACTTAATGTTTTCATTGGGCAGTATTTCCCCTTGCTAAAATGTTGCTATTTAGGCCATCTTTTGGGTATACCTCAACCAATTGTATTTTAATGTTTCTGCTTTCATTGGGTATTTAACCACCTTAATACCCTCTTTGATATGGCGCCCATACAAATATTCCTCCTAATGAGAGTAACTCAAGAATTCTATTTGTATTTAATTCGATTTTTTAAGAATTTTAATTACAAATTGAATAATTCGAATTTCAAATGAAATAATCCGAATTTTAATGAATTACAAATAAATTTCTCGAATTACAATCGAAAATTTTTGAATTACAAATGGGATGCTCTCGTCTTTAGGAAACAATTTAAGAGTCTTCCGAACTTGTGTTTAAATCCGATGGACATCTTGCATATCTTCCATCTATGACCTTTATGAATATATACATATAAATTTATATACAAAACGGTGGATGTAGAACCACTGTCTGGACAAGTTTTATATGTAAGTTCCAAAACAAAATATCTTCCCACATAGTGGATATGCATATCTCAAAATATCTCAAAGAATACATAATATACACATACATTATACAATTTTTTTTAACAATTCAAAATAATTTAATAATTTAATTTCCATTGCCTTTAATTCATTTACTTGTGAAATATATACACATGTATTTTGTTTCACAAATTTACAAGGCACAGCGGGTGTTTTATACGCACACACACACTCACTCATACACTTATACACCCTGTCAAGATTTATTATTAATTATACGTTTTATGGTCATTGGCCAATTTGTACAACAAGGTCATGACACAGGAGGAAATTTGATATTTCCTCTCCATCGCCCGAGTTGACATTATGATGAATGAATTTCGATATGAATATAAATATTATTTTGTAATAAAAGTTATATCGAAAAAAAAAAAAAATATATATATATAATATATATAAGGTTTATTTGATACTTATTAACAGAAATATTTATATCTTTATGATGCGGTATTCTGGTAATTAGATTTTCACAATATCTCCAAGGGTGGGAGTTGATTAAATTTCCTTTCAATGCAAGGAGTCAAAAGGCCAAAGTGCCACTTTAAACACCCTAGGTAAGGGTATTATGTCTTTGTACATTTGTTTGTAACAGGCAAAAGGAAACGAGATAGACCCAGAGTTCCTTTTGATGATCTGCATAGAATCACACTTTGAGTCGATTTATGCATGTCCGACCGTCTGTCAATGTATTTTTGTAAATAAAGTACAGGTCGCATTTATTGCTCGATCCCGATCAAATTTTGCACAAGTCGTTTGCATGACCCAAGGACAACCCCTATTGAAATTGGAGATAGTGGGTCAAAATTTAGATGAAAGGTGAGATGAAAAATCGGCAACCAACTTCAGACTGCTGTCATTTCTAAGCCACTCGTCCGACAGCTGTTAAAACTATTCCAGTGACAGCTCATTATATTGTTTACAGAAAAAAAGAAATTCGTAATGGAATTCAAGCGTGATAGTGTGATTTCTTTATATTTGGCTGGGAAACGACAAGTGGCTATCGTTAGAGCACTCCAGCATTTAAATGTGAATAAATCTTTTGTGTCTCGTACCATATCTCGTTACCGTGATACTGGCAGCGTAGCCCGACGTCAAGGAAGTGGACAGAAGAAAACAGCAACATCAGCAGAAATGGCTCGAAAAGAAAAAAAAGCGACTTGACAGAAAGCCGCGTCGCAGTGGCCGAAAAATGACTCGTGAGCTAATATGCCCATTTGGCAAATATTGAAAAATGAGCTCGGGGTAAAACCATTGAAATTCCAACAAGATAAAGAGCAGTAAGTTCGGCCGAACTTTGTATACCCTCCACCATTTGGAACGAATTTGGAAATTTTCAAAAAATAAAATCCGTTAAAAGTTCTGTTAAAATCTTAAAAATTCCGAATATAGCCGTTAATTGGAGTCTATACGACGTGGACCTACATAAGCATATCTGTCATAAGCCATTACCATATTCAAATTCGAAGCGTGAAATAAACGGTGAATAATGAAGTTAAAATCATCAAAATACCGTATATAGGGAGGTACCGTTATATCGGAGCTATACGAAGACCTAGACCTGCATAGACAATTCTCTATCACAGGCTGTAGCATCCATTACGAACTTCAAATGCGACACCTCAAACAATTTAGGTAAGTATTGTACCTTAAATCGTCAAAAACCGAATATAGGGAGGTACTGATATATTGAGCCTATACGATGACCTGGACCTTCATAGACAATTTGCTGTCGCAGACTGTAGTTCCCATTACGAACTCTAAATACGTAATTTAAAACTACTCCGGCGAATAATGACGCTAAAATCATCAAAATACCGAATATTAGGAGGTACCGTTATATGGGGGCTATACGAAGACGTTGACCTGCACATACAATTTTCTGTCATAGACTGTAGTATCCATTACGAATTTCAAATACCAAATTCCGGTGAATAATGTCGCCAAAATCATCAAAATACCGAATATAAGGAGGTACCGTTATATGGGGGCTATACAAAGACATGGACCTGCACAGACAAATCTCTGTCTTAGGCTGTAGTATCTATTTGGAACTTTAAATACCAAATTTGAAACAATATCGGTTAATAATGTCGCTAAAATTATCAAAATACCGAATATCGAAAGGTTCCGTTATATGGGGGCTATATGAAAACGTGGACCTACATGGCCCATTAACGAACTTAACCTGCTTACTGGCAAAATAAAGATGTGTGCAAAGTTGTAGCCTTCTATCTCAATTCGTTCGAAAGCTAGCGTAATTACAACAGACAGACGGACAGATAGGCGGACATCGCTAAATCGACTTAGAATTTTACGCTGATCAAGAATATATATACCTTGTTGGGTCTGGCATGAGTATTTTGAGGAGTAACCCTCCATAGTATGGAAAATATTTCTATTTCATTGGCAGTTTAAAGGCCATAATTTGTGCCAAAGGTAACCAATACGAACAAATGAAAACTTACACTAAAATTTGATGCAATTTTCGACATTATTAGGATTCATTCAATAAAAATAAAAAAATGTAAAAATTATTGCGTTTGACTTTGTTGCAGTTTTTTATCTCACCCTGTACTTTGTGTGGTCTAAAGTGTATATTTTAAGGTGTTTTAAAAGGAAAGACAAACTTAATATACCCTCCATACTGTAATAGAGGCTATAACGAATAAACAAGTAGGTTAGGCCAGGGCGAACGTTTAATACCCTCCACAATTTGGAAAAGAACTTGAAAAATGCAAAAAAAAAATCCGTTGAAAAATGCCAGGAATATACCAAAACCTATACCTATATTGAAAGTTCTATTCGGTTCGAAATTGTGACTCGATCACCCAAAAAGACCTGAAATCTGTCGCTACAGTTATATAGCGCCTATACCAAAACGTAGACCTTTATATCAAATTTTCAGTACCAAAAGTCCTGCAGACATAAATCACATCTGAGTAAAATGTTATCAATCACATTTGGAAAAAAAAAACAAACTGAGGTTCAATATAATATTTTATATAGACTATGACTTTTCAAAATGATGATGCTTTGTAGGGAAAGATCCACAAACAGTGGGCCGACATTATTTATTTATATATACACCTGATCAAATTATAAATTTTGAATACATCGGCCCCATTCTTCGCTTAAAATGAAATATGTTATGCTTTTGAGCTTTTAAATGCGATATATCAGAAAAAGCGGAATATATTTCATATTATAACATTAGGTATTGAGTTTTTGGCAGGAATATTGTTTTTTTTATCCAAATGTCCTGAGAGATTTCCAAGAGGCAATTTGGTCGTATGCCTTCTCTGGATTAAGGCATAAGACCAAAATTTGCTTATCGAAATAAAAATCTCTTCCTACATTTGTTTTTCAATAGTGCCCCAATTCCAATGTAGGATTCACCGATAATTTTCAAGAGCTTGAAATGTTTCGGAGAAACTAATAAATATTTGTTCCTGAAGTCGAGTTGATTGTCTCGACTTCGATTTCAGAAAAATTGTCTGTCTTTCTAGCCTCAGTTTTCATCATCAATTTTTACTTGTTGCTCGCACAATATCCTTCTCTTAGCCGAATTTTCTTCTAACAGATAATCTGTATGGATTTCAAGTAAAGAAAAAACCTCAAACCGCAAATACAACAAAAAATATTTATATTTAATGTTTATAATTTTCTTAATAATATCTTAAATTGTTTTTTTTTTAAGTCTAGAGTATAATATATTTTAAATTCATAAAACTTTGACCACTGCGTTTTGTTAATATATTACTTATACGCAGACATGTCCACAGTTATGAAAATGCCTGTCCACCTCCAGCCAAAAAATATATATATTTGGATACATCAAAACTGTTTAAACTCACCTTTGTTTTGTTGTTTTCTTTCTCTGCTACTGTCTGCTTTAGAAAACGAAAATTCCAAGATTCACTTTTAGGTGTCGGTTTCTTGTTGTTGTTGCCTTTCTCTCTCACGCAGAAAATTCAGCTAGGTTGAAAATTTCAAATAATTTCTTTATTATACGCAATTTTTGAGAAAAATTGGAACAGTTTGTAATTAAGATGAACCAGAAAAAGAATGGGTTTCTGTGTCACACACACACACTCACACACTGGGGGCATACAGAGGAGGCAGCGAGAAAAACAACTGCCTGATTGGGGTTATCAGTTCTCTGTTATTTTATTTTTTATTTATACATATAACTATGTATATTTCTCTTTTTTTGTTGTTGTTCTTTTTTCTTGTTCTGCTGTTGGGCACAAAACCGTGTTATAAAGGAGGGGAGAGAGCGAGTGAAAAAAATACACACATAAAAAAGTATTCAGCAATTTTTTTTGTTTTTATGAAAAGACACTGTTGTTTCTTTCTTTCTTTAATTTCAACAAATAAAAATCCTTGTAGTCAACTTTGGCCAGGACAATTTCCTGTTACAACCTTAACGACCAAGACCAAGGCGAAATGTAGATTTTTACTGCTGCTGTTCTTGGTGTTAAAGATGATGTTTTCTTTGGCTGTGTGACTTGACTTGGCTGCTGATTTTAGCCCGAGTTATTTTGCGTATGTGTGTGTGTGCTTGTGTCTGTGGGTATGTATATGTGTGTGTGTTCTTGTTGAGAGAATGTCTGTATATCTGACTCTGGTTTGCTGATGTCTACAACAGTGTGATATACACTTTGTTCGTTTATTACACACGGCTGGCTATGGCTGACTGACTGTTGGCTATTGGCGCGGCAGACTACTACGACTGCTAACTAAGTATGACTGCGTCCTAACAATAAAATTTTGTTGGCGTTTGTATGACGTTGAGATGTAGCAGAATTACTTGTTTTTCTTGTTGTTGTGTTTAACTGCTGGTATTCCTGTTGGACTTCTCCGCCACAACCATAAACAGATACATAAATCGATAATAATTGTCGTCTCGTTTTACTTCGTTGATATATTATTTTTTGTTGTTGTCGGTTCCTTACTGGTTAATGGGACAATGATGATTTTTTCCAAAGGATTTGAATTTTAATTTTGTAATTTTTAAGTTATTGAAAAAGCTGTGCGTTTAGATTTCTTAGCTGAGGAAACAGTGATTGAATGAATTTCACAAATTTAAAGCATATGTTAGGGAGTTGGTAGTTGGTTTGAAACTTTAGTTAGTTTTTCTTTTACAACACTTTCGTTATTTTATTTTAATATTCTAACAAATTCCGTTATTTTATTAAATCCCAAATTCACAGGATATTTTTTCGTAAAAAAATAATGCCAATACGTTTGGGTTTTCCACTTTTTTTTTGTATAGCACTTCTTATTGTTCTCCAACGTCTGCGGTTGTCGTGTTTTTGTCAATGTGAAAAAATTTTCTCAATTGTCTACATGTTTGCTTTGCATATTCTGTTTCTGCTTCTTCTTACTTTTGTTCCTGTTTTCCACTCACGTCAAAATGTTGTATACTAACGTTTTTTGCCCTGTCACACATATACATAGATGACTGTGGACATGGAGAGTTGTAAACAGCGGTGAGTTCTCTTTGATTCTTATATTCTCTTTACTTTCTTGGAATTGTATCCTTTCCTCACTGCAATTTCATTCTTAAAATGTCTACAATTTTTTTTCGTTTATCTATTTCTAGTTTTCGAAAAGACCACCAGATGTTCTCGTTCGATTCGTTTTAATGAGAATGAGTGAATGAACGTAATTGAAAGGTAAGAAATTTTGGTAACGGTTAGCAGAGCGCATGTCTGCCAACTGTCAGTCGCCATCACTGTATAACAATGATTGATAACGGTAACTGTTTGCAGATGTTAAAGCACAGTGTTGTGTTTTAATTTAAAGAGGGAGACAAATTAAGACTCAACACGGTTGATAAAATATCAAATGTGAGTGTGTATTGATTTTATAGAACATAATTAGCGATTATGGCACAAACTTCCCAATGATGAATTAATGAAATATATGTGATTTATTAATTAGAATCGAGGATAATTGATGAAAATTATTAAAGATATCGACTGTCAATTCCATTGTGTATTGTGTCAAACATAATTCGCTAAATTTACATACGATTTTACGTAAAAGCACTTGAATCGAAAGTTGCAATCCACTGGAATTATTATATATGAAAGTAGTTTTCACCTACTTTTTTAGGATTTATTTGAAAAAATGTAATTTATGGCAAATTGTTATAACAATCATGGATTATTAATAAACATTTGTTATAATACAACCAGAATTTTTAAAAGAAAAATGGTTAAAAATGAGTATTGGATTTCTCTTCTATAATTGTTATTATACAACCAGAATTTTAAATGAAAAATGTTTAAAAAATGTGTATTGGATTTCTCTTCTATAAAATCCAAGGCAGAATTAAGAAAGTAACCTTATGTAATCATATATTTACATTTTTTTAAACATCTCATTTGCAAATGTATATTCGTTATACAGTGAATTAATACATCACAATCAGAGATGGGGAACTGTTTTGAATGAGGTAAAATTTGACAAGAAAATACAGAGCTGGATGTTTTTATTTGAAACGAGGTTACCTTGAATTAATTGTGCCCTGATATGATCTGTTTACTTGGAGAAATTGTTCAGTAGCTTCTTTCTGAGGTAGTAAAGTAATTTTATTATCTTTTGCAAGGAAACTGTGAAAAGTAAATGTAACGGATACCGTCATTGTTTCAGCAGCTGTGTCGGTTGTATCTAAACACGCAACGTTAACAAAATAGATCTATTAAACATAGAGGTTAAATCTTAAATATTGTAAACGAGCTATAAAAATCTGGCCATAACTTATTTTATAAATCATAACAGCGTTTATCGTGCCATTTAACTATTTCCGAGAAGAATTTCTTTAAATGGATTGGAAATTCCGAACTTATTTAATTTTTCTTACAAAACCAACAGAATAGTTTCTAGATTGACCACATCATTATAAAACCACATCATTTAAACAAAATATATATGAAAAACAAAACTCTTTCAAATACCTATAAAAGAACACAACGTGCGACTTACAGTTCATCAGAACAATTCGATTCGTGTTGGTTACGCAGAGCAATATCGTTTAGATCAAAATGAAAATCATTTCCTTTGTTGCCATCTTTATTGCAATGTTTGCTGTTTTCAACATAGCATCGGCCAGAAGATATGCACCTAAAAGAGGAAAGGAACACAAAAACCCGGCATCAGCAATGCAACCCATAGGGCCTCTGCCAATATTACCACCTGCTGGACGGCCTTATTTTGCTGATCCAACACCAAGGAGACCTGGTCTGGTACCACCTATCAAGGCTTAAATTGGCAAAGTATGGAAATTAATAAGTGTTTGAAAAATGTATGTGTATTTCCTATGTTTACATACATACATACAAAATATTTGCAATTATATAAATAAAAATATTATGAGTCATTTGTTTAAATCATTTTTTATTGGCTCTTATTACAATCTCTTTTAGGAAGCATGCTAATCTTCGGGCATGAGATCGATTAATCTGCTTACAGTAGGTCAATTGATAGTTTGTACAAATTTTTACAAAATGTTGTTCTATAACCCAAAAGATCAACAAAAACATAGAAATATAAAGATAGGACAAGACAGAGTCAAAATATGGCAACCCTATGTATGTAATTATTATTTTAAAAATTAAAAATATATATAATTTTGAATGAGTCTGACAGGAAGCGGGCATAGCCTCAGGGCTGTATTTCTGTAGTTTTACAAAGCTGTTCTACCTCCTTATTATACCATGGATTCTTGCAGGTACCTTCTTCATTCTACCATGGAATTTGCAAACTCTCAATGAAAAAAATATCAACATTTCCCTCTCGGATAATTCTCTTTTGCAGAACATTTGTGTTAACAGGCGACTTCCAGTAAGAATTTGTTTATAATTTTACTACGAGGAAGGATTTTTCCTTTACGATATCATAAAAATTGCAAGACTAGTAGATTCTTCCAGGTTCTGAAACAGATCATTTGCAATGTAGTAGTAGTTGAAATTAATCGATATCGATAAAGACAATCAATTCCCAGTGAGTGTCATCATTCCACAATAAAATTAAGAAAGAAGAAGAATATGTTGTTTACATTCTTCCAACTTTTTATCAAAACGTACTAAACGTTTGTTTTTCTTTCCCTCGAAAAATGGCATCCACATTGGAACAGTACATAAATCATACCGTGTCCATTATAACTGCAGATGGACGTAACTTCATTGGAACATTGAAAGGATTCGATCAAACTATAAATATCATATTGGATGAATCACATGAGCGGGTATTCTCCACAACATCCGGCATTGAGCAAATCGTTTTGGGTCTACATATTATTCGAGGTGACAACATCGCTGTAATAGGACAAATAGATGAAACGATTGATTCCCGCCTGGATTTTGCCAATATACGTGGTGAACCATTGGGCCCAGTTGTTCATTGAGATGGTGTGAAAATTGTAAAATGTCGTTGCCTACTAGTCTGTAAAAAAACAAAATGAATGAAATAAAACAATACATTACATTTAAGTAAAACAATATTTTTTTATTTATTTTCTCATATTTTACTCGCCATTACAATCAAAACAAACTTCATGGCAATCTAGATTTTCCAAATTCACCACAACAATACTTTGGGTTTCGGCAAATCTTGGCACACACACCAATCGGGTTTTCTGGCCTTGTGAACCTTCATGGAGCTGAGTCGAAAACTCGTCACAATTACCGACAAAATAGACATGTGGACAGTCTCTAATAACAAAAGGATCACAATCCAAATATGGATAACATGCCAATGTGTCGGGAGCCGTGGGAGCTAAGTGACCCCATTTAAGTGTGCAACGTAAGGCTTCCAATGGTTTCTCGAGACCAGTATTCCTTAACATGTCATTAACATTCTGGCCAGCAGTACCCATAACAAGGGCATCGTCCACTGAACAAACATAAGGATTTGAAACACTTTGAAAGTTTTCATGCTTGGCAGCCTTGGGAAACATGCAGCTGTGGAATGGTTGTTGTGGCATCATAAAATTTGCTGGATCATAGGCGCCAGGCATAACATCAAGATTTATGGAACTAGACCAAGCTGCAAACCATTCGTCTAATGCATGCATGGCATCGACAACATCTTTGGATTCATTGGGTCGAGACTGTAAGGAAGGCAAGCGTTTTTCTTCGCTACTTTTTACTGAATTTCCAGCAATTATAACACGCATCTTTCTCGGTTCTCCAGCCTTGAGTAAACTACCGCGTAGCCAATATTGAAAAAGATTCAATGAATCAACAAAATTATGGGAATTAACTTGATCTAAACCGGATAATAAAACAAGCAGACGGTTTTTCCCCTTCTTTGGCAATGGTCTTTGGATACCTCCTTCATAAAATAGAATGTCCTGGACATCGAAACGACCGTCTTCTTCAATTAAGCCCATAACGGCACAAACAACGCCAGTGGCCATTTCTTCACACCGTACCTTACCATGTAGACGTACACGTTGCAACTCATCTTCCAATATTACTTTATCTTCAGGATCGGAATAATGTTGTCTAGCCGGTTGTGGTGCTAATTGATTCTCCTCCGATATTTCCTTCAATATACTTGGCTTATGTTCCTGATGTTTGTAAATTGTACCAATAATAATGCATTCTTCTTCATCTTCTTCGCGTAGATCACAGAGTTTCTTGATGGGCACAGACTTACCCCAATGTTCCTCAGCCCGTTTGGCTAGCAACGCAGACATTTCTGTCAATCGATGCGAATACAAATGGAAGAATTGCCTTTGGTAATCGAACGATTTTACCAGGAATTTCTGTGAGAGATTCTCATACTTGTGGGCGGACATTTCTATTTATTTGGATTTGGATATTAACCGTCCTTCCAAAGGTATGCCTATGAGTAGTTTTGTTTACCTTTATAAACCGCCAAGACAAACGACAAAGCGGAACGATTTTTTTTGCGGCGGCAAGAATTCGCAATGTTCTTCTGTGTAGGGTGGTTCACATGTTATATATTTTTAAACCATCGATAATTAACCAATGCTTGTTCTTTTTATGGTGGAAGATAGATTGATATGTTTTTAAAATGTTTTGTCAAAAATAAGTAGTAGATTTTTATATGTTTTCTTATACGACGCCAATCGGAGGTTGTTATAGTATGTATGTTTTTTAACAAATTTTGCCTATTTTATTAATTTTTCATTGAAAATTTTCAATTACAAAATTAGTTTGACGGTTCATTGTCCCAGCAGCTGTGTCGATGCGTCTACCTATATTCTTCTACCATGGTTCTTTTGGTCCATTACATTGTTGATAATTTGTATGTAAACAAACTTTTTTCTAAATTACCAAATGGTAACCCAACATACCAAAAATACAATACAGCTTGAGAACAATATTATAAAAATATAATTTTTCAACAATGCTTGAGAAACACTTATGTTCCACAAACATTTCTCAAATCTGTCCCTTGTTGACAAATTAGTTTTGATTTTTTGTGAAAATTGTCAGCAAGAAATTATTTTCTTTGGCAAAAAACAAAATCATGCGAATTTAGGACCCATTTCTGGACCGAACCCTTAAGGTATGGATGAATAATAAATCCGGAAATCTTTCACATAAATTATTCCAATCCCATTTCAGATTGGAAGCATCAAAAAAGTTGAAGGAATTCAATATGTGTGTAGTCTTAGTGGAAGAGATGCAGAAGTTCAAATAAGGGAGAAGAAAGCGTCAGAGTATCAAGGCCACATTAAGGAGTGACTACTGGGATGTCCATCAAGAAAAAAATGTGAAAAATGATTAAAAATTAAAAAAAATAATATTATATACTATTACAAAAATAAGCTTATTTTAATATTATTTTTGTAAGCTTATTCTACAATTTCAAGTATAAGCTTATAAATAAGGGTTCCGTTTCGATTATTCTATACTTGTTACACAAACATTTTTCAATGTTTTCTCAAGATTTTCTCAAGCTTAAGGCTTATGTTCATAAGCTTATTGTAATATTATTCTCAAGCCATTTTGGTATGTTGGTAAGTCTATATGACACAATAAGATTCTAGTACATAGCTGTATTTTTCCTAGTTTCTTGGAAATTGAACAAATTTTCTCGTTAAACCACTACTGGAACATCACGTATTTTTGCACAATTTTCTTAAGTTTCTAAGTTTCTTCTCCACCCCAAACACACTAAAATAAAAAAAATCTACCCTAATGCTATAAATTTGAATCTTAACAGAATTTGAAAATTTTCAAAATTATTTTGAATTGCTCTGTTCCAGAAGCTGCGAAAATCTACTACTTTTGCAATTTTGTATGATATCATAAAGAACAAATCTGTTATCGAAATAAAAAGTTTAACATTCTTGCAGTCTGGAACAGACCAAAAATTCAATTTTTTTTTGTATGAATTCTCAGACCTTTCGGTTCACATAAAAATATATAAAATTGCTATTAAGAAATCAGAAATCCAATGTGTTGTCATGAAAAACTATAATTTTAAATTTTTATTCAGAGCCTTCAAGAATCTACTGGTATTGTAATTTTTTTCGATTTCTTAAAGGGAAAATGGACTATCGTAGTAAAACTGTTCACATTCTTGCAGTTCTGAAAGAGATAAATTGTTTTAATCTTCGAATGCCAAATGTGAACAAGGGGTTTGCGACTTTGTCGTGTACCGCAATACCAATCTAAAAGCCCAGTGGTGATTTCCATTAGTTTGCAGAATCCGCGCTGGTTTAAAATATATCCGGAATAAGCAATAAATAATGATGATGTGCTATAAAAAACCTCCGCAAGCAAAAAAAAAACTCCTAAGATCTACTGGAACGATACATTTTGTCGGATTATTCGATATTACCAATTAGCTTTTGGATTTGTTTTTATTTGAAAGAACAAGCACCAATTTGATGATCTAATTTAATTTGTGGTCAGGCTACGACACATTTTGTAGAGTATGAACCCTCTTTAACATTTCGATAACTCGCACGCTAGAGATGACACATACACTTATTACCAAATAACTTATTCATCCACCACTTCTACATCTGATGCCAAAGAATAAAAACTTAATTAGAAAAGGTTTATAAGAATTATTTTCAAAAAAGCACCAAAACCCGAACATGGATAATGTTAGTATGCGTATTGACACATTAAAAACAGAAGCAAATGACCTGCGAAAGGAAGTCAAAGATCTAAGAGGTAAGCACTTGGCATTGTTTCCAATGGATATGATTAACACATTATTTCTTTCCATTCCATTGATGAATAACTAATACAGCATCGCTGGAACAACAAAATGAACTGATTATCAGTCTGCTCACTAGGCAGAGTCAATTGCTGGAGCAAGCTAGTTTGATATCAGCGGTAGCTGAACCAAATGTATCCGAAGTGGTTTATGGGACAAATATTACGGAAATTATTCGCCGTTTCCCCTTAAAAGATATGGAAAGTTTGAAGCAATATGAATCGAGACTAAATGATGATAATAAGCAACAAAATGTAAGAAAGCTGCATGACTCTATCCGTCTAATTTCAAATTTCACTTTTAAGGAATTTTGCTTACTTAAAAATGAAGGAAACCCGCATTTGATGTTTTGATATAAAAATAGTATTCTTTAATTTTAAAATCGAAATTCTTTCTGTTTCTTTGCAAAAGGAATTTAAAAATTCTTTACTTCTATATATACCTGTCTTTTTCTGCAGATAAATATCGTACAACATCTAGTTGCACCCCATGGGCTTGTAAAAAATATAGGGCATGTTATTTCGGATAAAATTATTATGGAAGTCAATGTTGATGGTCATCATAATAAGAAAAGGCTGCTGGATTATAAACGATTTATAGAAGTTTTGTACGGTAAATCACAAATTATACATTGTAATAAACAGCATTTGCATATCTACGTGTTTCCAATTTTGCAGGTGCCTGCTGTAACGAACACTATACGCAAAAAGACTTCTTAAACGACCTTAGGCGAGCGTTAAGAATTGCGAAAAATCGTTGTCACAAAAACAATTGCGTTGCCCGACAGAAGCTGCGTGGATGTGAAACTGTAGCAGAAATAAATTTGGACATTGTGAAAACCGAGGGGGGTGTTAAGTTTGAATAGAGAAAAGTAACCTTTGTATTTCTATGTATAAATGAAATTAATAAAAGTTTAAGCACTAGCTAGGAATAAGATCATTTTTAATTACTATTTAGTTAATAGTAGTATTAAGTATTGCTATTAAGTTAATATAGTATTAATGCTTATTATTTGTCAGTCTATTCTAACATAGGAACTGAAATCGTATAAGAGGATACTCATTTGAAATTGAGAGAAATTGTAAATATTAAATCTAAGTAATATTTGTACATCAACAATGAACACGTTTTCTTTTTATTTTTGAATTGGATTATCATGTTAGTCAAATTTTGTAAGATACATTCGAACAGTTTTGATAGAGATTATACGAGAATGACAACATATAGTTGATCCGATGGAAAAATTAAACCTTTATTAATACATGTTATCGGATGATTTCGTTATATGGGTCCTACTAATGTTCGCAATTTGCTACAAGGCTTTCATTTGAAAAATGAGTTTTAATACAAAAATGCATGACCTTTCGTTTTTGTTCAAGTCATCTGGTTTTAGGTATGGTCTATATAATTTTGAAGAAAATCTAAATTGATCAGAAGAGAAATTACAAAGCGGATTTCCATTAATTAGATGTAATAAACAACAATTCATAAAGCAAATTAATATTTTTTAAGAGTTTTAATGTTATTGGAAAGGATATACGCTTGAATATAGACAACGGAGAGCACTCATCGCTTATCATCGGAGAGCACTCATCGCTTAAATTCGAATCTACAGATGCCACATATGTCGTTTCAGGGATATGAGTAAAAAAAATACTAAAGTCACCCAAACCTAAAATGTTAAAAATATTCACCCTTATTACGGCTGGCGTAGTCGTATCGAAAATTGCAAGTTGACGCGTCGTAACGACTAATTGGTATTATGTGTGTCGTATGCGAGAAATTACAACTCTGTATGAAATTCTGTTACAATTTTCGTACCACAAGACGCGTTCTAATTCGACAAACACTGCAAAATTAGTCGTTAGAGATTTTGTTGCCAACACCACACAAAAGTTTATCCAAATTGACATTACAAAAGAATAAATAATATACAAAATGGATTTTAATAATCTTTTTCTAGATTTATAGTCAGAACAAAGAAACAATTTGACAAATGCTGTGTTCCAGAACCTGCAAGAATATACTATCTTTGCAATTTTTTTCGATATCATAAAGTGAAAATCGGTTATCGTAGGAAAAAGTTTTACATTCTAGCAGTTCTGGAACAGACCAAAAATGATCCAGATCTTGCAAATTAATCGAAATTTGTCTAGAGGTTACAGCAATGGCTTGAAAAAAATTAACATCAAGGAAGAATGGTGCAAAACTCAATATCCTAGGACCGCCGGTTGGATAAAAGTCTGGACCGACAACAAATTCAAATTGAGGAAAAAGCTAATTCATACCAAGGCAGAATGTCGTGCTACAGATGGAAGCCCCTTCAAGCAGTTCATTTTAAGCGACACGGAGGAAGCAGCATCACACTTGTTACAATTAGAGACAATTGTAAATGCAGGGAAAAACAATTGGAATTCAACAGCGTCCAACACCTGGTGATTTGGAGACTGAGGAGGAACTGTTTGGAGGGTTTGAAATTAGTGAAGACAAAGAATACCACAATCCCTGCACACTGACTTTTCTAAGGGTAAACAGACTACACCGAAATACGCAACAGAAGCATGTGGATGTGGTCATCCAGAATGTCTGTATGCTTCCCTCTGTAAGCACAAATAACCCGCATTATTTTTCGCCTCCATTTTGAATATACTCATCTTCATCCTCAGTTAAAAAATTGCCAGAACTTAACATATTTCAATATTTAATTAACAAATAATCGTTTTACTTCAACCATTTCAACTGACGCTTTTATTTCTTTTAACCAGGTAGCCCGTAAATTCAAAAAATATGTATTATTCCAGAGCACCCTGCTTTTTCATATCTATTACAAAAAAGACGTAGTCGAAAATTGTACATAATACCAAAAATTTCTAGTTACGACAACGCCTACGACTACGTCTACGACACTTGAACGCCTACGACAACGCCAACCATAATAAGGGTGATTAACAACTGTAAGAAGTTTATGAACTGAAAATGTTGCAGTGAAATAGAAAAACTAACCCCTACATGATGGCATCAATTGAACAATTGTAATTATTGAAAATTTGAATTTTTTTCGAAGTCGAGTGGATCGACCATGCAAATTGCGATTCTCTTTTTTTGAGTTACCGACAAAACTCGATCATTGATATAAAATAGAATCTACGGTTGACAACATTGGTATCTATCGTTAGGTCTTAGCGACTACTTTAGTTTCGTCGTTAACTTACCAACAAATTTCGTAAATTACCAGTTTTTATCCTCAACTCAAAAAATGAGTCAGAGAATTCCACTACTGATAGCGCAAAAACTGCCAACCGACCTCTGTTTGCAACAGATTTTATTTTATTTTCCCAGTAACATTTACTCAGCGATAAGTTACTGAGAAAAAATACGATTTCTTCTTCCTCGAGAGTAAAAATTGCAAAACGTAAACGAACAGCATCTTGCAAACATTTGTAAGATAACAGCTGATCCAGCAATACAACTTTGGCGCAAATCTTAACAAAAGAAACGTTTTGATTCAGTTTATTATTTGTTTTTTTACATTTTCATTACAAAAAAATTAATAATAAAAATCATAAACCGTTTCAATACAAACTTTTAATACCCTCCACCATTGGGTAAAGAAAACGTTTTTTATAAAAGTATCTAAATTCAAACGTGCTCCACTCAATTAACTAAAAATAACAGTAAGACTATTTGGATAATGATGTTAAACTTTTCAAAAAAAAAAAAAAAAAAAAAAAAAATAAGTAAGTGAGGCCGTTATATGGGGGCCATACCAAAACATGAACCTATACATACAATGTTTCGCCACCGAAGGTAGAACCCTAAACCAATTTTTAGACAAATCCGTGAAAAAAATGTGGCAAAAATCATCAAAATGCCGAATATCGAGAGGTATTGTTATTTGGGGGCTATATAAAAACTGGACCTATACATACAATGTTTCGCCACACGAGCAGGAACCTATTAAGACCTACAAATACCAATCATTTTCAATACCAACCATCCTATAATAAAAATTGTTCTGCCAAATTTTGAAGCTCTACATCAAATTACGTGGGCTGTATAGTGATTTCAACAGACAGACGGAGAGATAGACATACAGACAAAGCATGGTAGAACTAAGAAGGTAGTCATATAATCATATTTTTTTTCAAAATTTATACATTTGACAACATCCCATTGCCAAAATCTATATTCATAAATCCATTGTATGCACACAATGCGCTGCATTTAAGGCTGAAGTTTGACAAAGTAAATTACAGAAATTGCAGAGCTTAGAATGCTAATTTGAAATGAGGTTACCTTTATTTCATTGTACCACCGGACATAGTTAAATCGACTTAGAATTTCAAGCTGATTATGAATATATATACCTAATGGGGTCTACGACATATATTTAAGGATGTTACAAACGGAATGACAAATTTAATATACCCTGCTTTCCAAGGTGGAGGGCATAAAATACCTTCTGTAACAAATATATTTTGTACCAGCAATTCCATGGGCAATGGTGTTCCACGGATAGATAATTTTTAGCTGTCAACTAAATAAATAAAATAGCTCATTGTTGAAAAGAATACACAAAATTACTTATAGTTTAATATCTAACCAGAAGGCTATATCAAATGAAAAATAATAGATCGTGTGAACACTCCTTAACATTTCGATAACTCATACGTGCTAGAGTAGACAACTACACTTATTACCAAATGACTTATTTATCCACCACTTCTACATCTGCTTCGATATCTCGTCATGCAAAACTGATGCCAAATAATAAAAACTATACAAAGACTGCAAGAAGGAATTAAAAAACAAAACAAACATGACAAATGTTAGTGAACGCATTGATAAACTAAGTGATGAAGCAGCCGGTTTACGGAAAGAAGTCAAGGAACTAAAAGGTAAGCACTTACAATAATTGTTTTTGTTATTATCTAAAATGACCCTGACTAATTCACATACATTTACATTTGTCTGGTTTTCTTCTTTATGTTTGGGTGAATGAATGGAACAGAAACATTACAAGAACAAAATGAACTGATTATTAACCTGCTTACCAAACAGAATCTATTGCTGGAGCAAGCAAGTGTGGCACCTCCGCCAGTCGAACCAAATGCAAGCGAAGTAATGTATGGGAAAAATATTACGCAAATTTTGCGTCGTTTCCCATTACAAGATATTGAAGACCTAGGCGAATATGAAGCAGAACTAAATGATAACAATATGCAACAAAATGTAAGGACCAGTAGCCCGACCAGTTTAAAATGTTCACTTGTGAGAAATTTTGCGTGGGCCTAAGTTTAGGTGCTGGGCTCGTAATGGGCCTGAACATTTTGATTTAGGCAAAGTATTTTGAGGGTTGTCCGGTTGACCTTTTATTCGACTCTAAAGTTTGGATACAAATCCTAATTTTATCCGGTTTTACCGAGCACCATTATATGGCACTTGTTGCATAAGTATTTCCATAAGCTTTCCACATTGTATATACCAAAGACAAATGTAATCCTGTATTTGCATCCGAACTTTAGAATACAATAGCCGGCAAAACTGGGTTTTCATGAACGAAAAATATTTTTTCAAAATCGGGGTAATATTACGCACCTGTGATAAAAATTTCACATAATCCCAGAATAGCACCTGAAATCAATTTGCCAAAATTCGAAAGTATTCGCTTTCCGTTTTTTTTTTTTTGCAACAGAACGAATTTTCTTAACGTAGCTAGTTCTCACAATAAAACATATATAATTGGATTGAGTTACTCTATGACTAATATATTAAACTGTCTGTCTTTCTCTGCAGATTAATATTGTACAACATCTAGTAGCACCCCATGGACTTGTAAAAAATATTGTGCATGTTATTTCGGACAAAATTATAATGGATGTCAATGTTGATGGCCATCACAATAAAAAGAGGCTACTGGATTATAAGAAATTTATAGAAGTCTTGTACAGTAAGACAGAATTTTCAACAGTTGGCTTTTTACGTTGTGTATCTCTTTGTTTTCTTAATTTCCAGGTGCCTGCTATACGGATGGCTATACTAAGAAAGATTTCCTAAACGACTTGAGGCGTGCACTTAGAAATAGCAAAAATCGTTTGCACAAAAATAACTGTGTAGCTCGACAAAAAATGAGTGAAAGATTTATTGTAACAGAATTAAACATGGACATTGTAAAAACTGAAGAAGATGTTGATTTTGAATAGCTTACTAAATTCGATTAATTTTAAGTTAGCTTATTTTGGACTATTTCATTTAGTTTCCATTCACAGTTTTTAGGTGTATAAATAGGAGTAAGATTTTTTATTTCTTTTGTCAAATATCCTGAGAAATGGAAAAAATAAACATCTGTTAGTACAAACTAACATCATCAAAAACAACTTTGCAATATAAAAATAAGTTTACATAATCTTTTTCTGTGATTTACAAGCTTTATTAATCACCAAAAACGGAATTATCTTCTGTTTTAATTATTGATTCCAGTTGTGAGTTGGATTGTTCTTCATCATCCATAAATTCATCCACGTCTTCATCGCCATAATCATCATCAGCATTGTTTGAATCTTCATCATATTTACTGGATCGTTTTTTCACACGTCTACACCTTATTTTAGAATTACGATTTTTAACACATCTCAAACCACGGCGAAAATCCGACAAAAATGTGTTTATACTGTAACCATTCTTATAAACGGCCTCTGCAAAAAGTATAAGAAAATTAGTACATGAAAATGATTCATTCATTCAGTTTTGGTATTGTTCAATTATCATTGATGACAAATACTTACGATACACTGCATCTATAAACCGTTGATAATTAAGAAGACGCTTTTTGCCGTGTATTCCCTCCAGATTGGACTGTACTATTATATTATCAGATAATACAAATTTCAGATTTTTGGCTACGCCCTTGGGTAATAATAAACGTTGGAGTATAAGTACCTGGGACACAAAAAGAAACAAAAAACCCATTTAGTCTGGACCGTTCATGAACTTCATTGGTTATATTTAATAAATTCCAAAATCTTAGTATCGCAAAATGGGTTCTACCATAACGTGAACCTGTGATGACGGTTTGTGACCATTATCGCACTGAAAACTTACAATTATATATGGGAACTATGTCAAAACGTTAAGAACGCGAAATTTCGAATTAAATTAAAAATTTGAACAGCATTGGGGTCTTTTTTCAAGTAGATTATTGCAAGTACTGAATATGTATAGTTATTTTGATTGCAAAAACACTTAAAAGATATCATTTGTCACTGGATATAAAATACACTTATGCTGACAAAAGACCTTTAAAAAGTGGACATAATTCCTTGACGAATATCGACTACTTGCGTTAACATTATGAAACTATTTAAGTTGAATACTTATAAATCGTTCATAATGAGCGAAATTGTATTAAAAATTATTCTCGAGATCAGTAAACAGTCCATAGAATCCAAATGGTGTACTAAACTTACAACTTCATCTTCGTTGTTTTTTCCAATCGATAACAACTTTTCAAGCTTATCAAGATCATCCAAAGTACCGAGTGGGAACATTTTCGAAAAATTGACAACTTTTTTGTGTATTGCTTCTTCACAGGATTTTGTCTTTGTGGTGTCCCTTAGAATTGCAAGATTTCCCATCACCTGGATCTTTTTACTTTCCGACAATTCATGTATTATGGCCAGTATTTTGGCATTCTGCTTCATTAAGCCATCTGAAATACAATAATAGATTTGTATATTATATTTATATACATGTTTATGTTTCCTCACACTTGAGTTCATTTATTTCATTCTTCAAGTCAGCCATCTCCTTTTCCAGTTCATCAACTTTTACATTAACATCATTGCCCTTGAGCACGCTTATTTCCTGCTTTAGTGAGTTGGTGAGTTTTATTAACTCCTCAACCTTAGCAGCTAGATCCACTGTTTGGTCCATGGCCGTACAGGCAGGATTCCCACAAAGAAAATTCTTGAAATCGTCCCAAACAATACAATCAATCCTTCCACTTTTTTATTGTTTTGATTGTTTTGTTTACAAATCGACCGAGTTATCGATAACAATACTTGCAAGATAATGGGGATCACACACATTGCAGTGCCGCTATACACGAAAACGTATGGCATTTGTCCAAACCATATTACAATGAAAGAGCACAGCTAACAATCGATTTTACTTTTTTATGGTTGAGTTACCCTTCACTCTCAATGGAATGTTATTTGGTCCATCCCCTAATATATACCAAAGGTGTTTAATGCCACCACAAACTATATAGATTTGGTCCATATACCTTCAAATTTCATATTTTTATTATTTAATTAAAATCTTATTTGCCAAATCGGTAATAACAACCCTTTATTATATTGAAATCCAATCTCAGTGAGTGTACATAAATGTACTTGACTTCTGTCAATTTAGGGTATTTTGAAGGAAAATACAGGTATTTCGTTCATCATTCGCCCTATTTAACTCATTTTAAAAATAAGGAAAAATGTCAAATAAATGAAAACAACACGTTGCATATAATTGTGAGTAATTTTGACAGAAAGGGATGTCCCGCTTCAAAAACAACAGTTTTCTACAGGGATTAAAGCTAGAATCACGAGCAATAAATGTTGTTGTTTTTATAAAAATAAACAACGGCTTTAAGTTTGTCTATTTTGCAACAACAAAAACTCAGGTGCTCAATTCTTGTTCTATGAAAATCTGTAATGTAAAATTTAATAAAGGCGACAAATTTTAAATAAGAAATTTTATACACAAAATATTTTTCATTTCATTTTTCTCAACAAAATTCCAGCCGCAGGTTTTAAGATCTCTGATGGAACTTTGCCAGATTTAAAAGATTTAAAGAAGGAAGCTATAAAAATTATGATCGGCGAGGCTTCAATAATTCAACTTAAAAGTTTATCAACCATCTTGGGAACCATTTCCGGTAATGATTGTATCATGCCAAAACAATAGAGGTACCTCATTTGAGAAATCGAATATGGCAACACTTTTCCAACGAACCTTATCATTTTTCACATGAGAATTTTCTTATATCTAAAGTGTACACGTATGACGCGTGGCATATTTTACAAAAATAATAAATAATCTCTTATCTTCGGCGTTCCTTGGAACGTAAAATTTATTTTCCTTTGGTTTATACAGGGTAAGATAAAAAACTGCAACAAAGTCAAACGACATAATTTTTTAATTTTTACATTTGTTTTTAAATTTTATTGAATGAAAGCTAAAAATATCGGAAATAGCATCAAATTTTAAAATAAGTTTAGATTTGTTCGAATTGGTCACCTTTGGACGAATTATGACCTTCAAACGGCCCATTCTCGACCAAGCGCTTGCTTGAGGTGATCGACACTTTGATATTTTTAGTGGCAACCTTGCTTTTCAAAATACTCCAGACACGGCGATTTTGGTGACCATTGTGCGCTGGAAATGAAGCGAGGAACCTCATTTTGTAACCATTCTTGGGTGGCGCGTGCTGAGTCCTGTTGGAATATCCAAGGTCGGCGGCCAAAATGTTTGCGTGTCCAAGGCTTTAATACACCCTCCAGAATATTTTCGCGATAATAATCGGCATTTATTCTTACACGGTCGATTACTACGAGCGGCTGTTATGACGGCCCACACCATCACAATGGCCGGCGCTTGAGTTCTGGTGGCAAACCGAAGGTGCACCATCACTTTGTTTGTTTACAAACGGCTGGACAACGAATGTTTTCTTATCGCAGAAAAGCAAATTCGGCAGTTCACCACTTTCGGCCAAGCGAAGCGACTCTTTAGCTCTTTTGAGTCTGTTTTCTTTCTGTGGGTTTCCAACCAAATATAAAGAAATCACACTATCACGCTTGAATTCCATCACGAATAACTTTTTTCTGCAAAATTGTCTACAAAATGCTTTTGTACGCTTGTAAAAAATATAATGAGCTGTCGCTTGAATAATTTTAACAGCTGTCGGACGAATGGCTTAAGCTGGGAATACATAAAGAGCATATTTGGCTGGCTTAAGTCATCGGGTGGCTTCTTCGGAAATGAGCAAAGGAGCCTAGGGCCAAAATCGAACTAGGTCAACCTAAAACTCCTTTGTTCATCTACGAAGAAGCCAGCCGATGACTTAAGCCAGCCAAATATGCTCTTTATGTATTTCCAGCCTTAAGGGCTAAGTACATAAGAAGCTTGAAGTCATGGCTAGGCATATTAATGTCAAATTATAATGGAAAACGACGGCTGGATTTTAGTGCGGCTCTGTAATCCCTTTGTGAAATGTCACAAAATATGCCTAGCCATGACTTCAAGCTTCTTATGTACTTAGCCCTTTAGGCTGGAAATACATAAAGCGCATATTTGGCTGGCTTAAGTCATCGGCTGGCTTCTTCGTAAATGAACAAAGGAGCTTTAGGTTGACCTAGTTAGATTTTGGCCCTAGGCTCCTTTGTTCATTTCCGAAGAAGCCAGCCGATGACGTAAGCCAGCCAAATAAACGCTTTATGTATTCCCAGCTTTAGAAATTACAGCAGTAAATGTACCGACATCTTTAGTTGTTGTGTAGTCCTCGAATCATGCTTTATTTTAAGTCAGTCTTTTCACCATATTAACCGGAAATCTGATTTCCTTTGTAAATGTATCATAAATTCTTGTACTTTCTGGTACAAATCTTAAGCTGGGAATACATAAAGCGCTTATTTGGCTGGCTTAAGTCATCGGCTGGCTTCTTCGTAGATGAACAAAGGAGGTTAAGGTTGACTTAGTTCGATTTTGGCCCTAGGCTCCTTTGTTCATCTACGAAGAAGCCAGCCGATGACTTAAGCCAGACAAATATGCTCTTTATGTATTTCCAGCTTAATGCATGGAATTGCAACGTTTTGAAATTTTTTATGTATATTTATTGCTACATAATAGACAAATTTCACTCATAATTATTATATATTTTATTTATTATCTCTTAATTGGCTCACTAAGACTATTTTGAACTCTGTCTTTGTGGTTACTCTTGACAGAGCTATATGGTTTAGTTGTGTATTCAAAACGATTATAGGGTCTCTTATGATCAATTGGCTCAGATAGTTCGAACGGTTCCTCGGGATTGTATTGTTCAACGGATACACGATGAGTCTTTTTTGCATAATGTTTATACGATTTTAGTGGATCCGTTGGTATTAATGTTCCAAAATACCGATATGGTCCTTGTGTGGGTCCAACAAAGTTATGATGTATATGAGTCTTGCTTGCATAATGTTCATACGATTTTAATGGATCCGTTGACATTAATGTTCCAAAATGCCGATATGGTCCGTGTGTGGGCTTAACAAATGTGTGATGTCGATAATGAGTATTATGTGGAGTACTATGTGGATTCACAACTTCCCTGGCTCCCATTGTGGGCATAATTGATTTCCCATGCCTGGGATATGATGACTGGTGAATTTGCGTTGGTTTCTCTGACATTTTTATCCTTTTACCATTTTTGAAGTCTACATCCAATGTAGCTGATGTTAGGAAGATAAATGTCGTAATTATGACTATTATAAATATCCTCATGGCAACTGGGATTATCTTTACCCTGAGTTTTCCAAAATGGAAATATGGTTAACTACGATCGCTCATAGAGCTTATATAACCAATATCTGTTACAATAATTACAACAATATAGAAATAAATTAATGAATAAATTGCGGTTTTTTCAAATTAGAATTTCAAACTGCATTAGTCAAATGAAGTTTAGATTTCCCATGGCTGAGTGAGAAAAGTTATTCATCATTTCTGAAAATAAACACGCGTACAAAACGACTAAAATGTTGAAACAAGTTGGGATATTAGCAAGCTGGACCCATAAAGCTACGCATTTAGCACATTTACATACAAAACCTTTATCCGTGTTCAAAGTTATAATTGATTTCTATAGTCAGATTTATTGTGGTTAATAAATAAATTATATGTTAGCCTACTTTTTTAGTTTGGACACCTTTAAGGTTAGGGTACATAAGCAGCTTGGCATCATGGCTAGGCATATTAATGTCAAATTATAAAGGGAAACGTCGGCGGCTCTGACATCCCTTTATGATATGTCACCAAATATGCCATGGGAAGACTTCAAGCTGTTTATGTACTTGCACCCATGGCTCAATAAAAAAGGTTGCTCAACTTCAAAGAAAATAGAGAAATGCAACTCTGTGTTGGAGTCTTATAGTGACAAATAGACTTTAAAATGCGCAAGAGTTGGCTTTGTTTATTTTGATTTTTGTTTCTTTTGATTTTTATATTGGGAAAACCCCTCGAAACAAGAATTAAATTTCGGTGTTATTCCACAAGATGAAATCTAAAATAGTAGGACAATACAGTTTTATCACAAAATTGTACAATTCTTTATCTATTTGCGTCGGAAATTTGCATTTATTTTGCAACCAAATTTGAAATAATTTCAAATTATAATATTTTTTATTCAAAACAATACACATTCATACACAAAATATGGTATTTTGGGGGTTGCTTTGTTATACCTTCTGTAATTGTGCCATGCTTGCACCTTTGCCCATGGCACAGCTTCGTGAAACTACAGAAATACAGTCCTTAGGCTATGCCCCGCTTCAAGGCGGAATTATTGAAAATTATGCAATATACAAGGTGAGATAAAAAACTACAACAAAGTCAAACGCCATAATTTTTATATATTTGTAAAATTTTATTGAATGAAAGCAAAAATAGTCGGAAATAGCATCAAATTTTAGAATAAATTTAGATTTGTTTGAATTGGTCACCTTTGGCACGAATTATGACCTTCAAACGGCCAATGAAACCGTCACACGCTGCCCGAATTTTGCTACGCTACGAAGCGCTTGCTTGAGGTGATCAACACTTCGGTATTTTTTAGTGCCAACCTTGCTTTCCAAAATTCCCCAGACACTATAGTCCCAAAGATTGGTATCCAGAGATTTTGGTGGTCATTCTGCGCGAGGAACCATTCTTGGGTGGCGCGTGCTGAGTTCGCGATGGTGCTGATTCCTGTAGGAATGTCCAAGGTCTGCGGCCAAAATATTTGCGTGGCCAAGGTTTTAATACACCCTCCAGACTATTTTCGCGATAATATCCGGCATTTATTCTGATGCCATGGTTGATTCATACGAGCGGAGGGAGGGAGCGATTATTGGCTGTTATGGCGGCCTACCCCATCACCATCTAGTGGGCAACGGAAGGTACACATTTTCAGCTGACCTCTATGGCGAGTAAACACGGTAATTTTGTTTGTTTACAAACTGCTGGACAACGAATGTTTTTTCATCGGAGAAAACCAAATTCGGTAGTTCACCACTGCAAAGCAACACTTTAGATCTTTTGAAACTATTTTCTTTTTGTTGCGGTGTAAGTTCTTGTACTTTTTTGGAATTTCAATGGCTTGGGGTAAGCTCATTTTTCAATATTTGCCGAAGGAATATTCCAATATGTTCAGTTCGTGAGCGATTTTTCGGCCACGGCGATGTTGGTTTCAAACAAGTCGCTTCTTTACTTTTCGAACCATTTCTGCTGATGTTGCTGTTTTCTTCCGCCAACTTCCTTGACGTAGGGCTACGCTACCAGTATCACGGCAACGAGCGATGGTACGAGGCACAAAAGATTTATTCACATTTAAAAGCTCGAGTGCTCTAACGATAACCACTTGTGGTTTTCCAGCCAAATTAGGGAAATCACGCTATCACGCTTGAATTCCAACACGGATAACTTTTTTTCTGGAAAATTCTCACCAAAATGCTTTTGTGCGCTTGTAACCAATATAATGAACTGTCACTGGAATAATTTTGACAGCTGTCGGACGAGTGGCTTAGAAATGACAGCATACCCTCCACTGTTTGGAGGATATATTAGCTTTGTCGTTCCGTTTGTAACTCCCCGAAATATTCTTGATACATGTGAGAAAAAAACAAAATATTTTCAAATTCAATCATTGAAAAAAACATACATTGCAGGTCGCGCTTTTCAGATATTAACCAATGCATGGTATTGACATTTTGAGCAGTTTAGATCAATTTCTTGAAAGAAAATCTTGGCATTTCATTCATTTTTCGCCCTATTTAACTCATTTTAAAAATGAGCGAAATTATGAAATTTGTGAAAACAACTTTTTACATATGATTAACACTGATAGTTAACATTACAATGTTACAAAACACAACATTACATTACAATGTCAAAAATGTTTAATTTTCTTTTCAGACATAAGTAGATTTTTATATGTTTTCGTATACGACGTCATTCGGAGGTTATTATAATACACGTCCTTCAACAATTTTAAATAATTTTTCATTCAACATTTTCAATTCCAAAACTGGTTTGACAGTTCATTGTCCCAGCAGATGCGTCTACCTATATTCTTCTACCCTGAGCATACGTACCATGGTAGAAAAATACAGGTAGATGCATCAACGCTTGGGAGCATTGATATGTCAAAAATTTTTAAATTTCTTTTCAAATATAAGTAAATTTTTATATGTTTTCTTATACGACACAAATCGTGGGTTGTAAAGATATGCATTTTTCAACAATTTTTACAAATTTAAATAATTTTTCATTCAACATTTTTAATTCCAAAATTGGTTTGACAGTTCATTGTCCCACCAGCTGCGTCGATGCATCTACCTATATTCTTCTACCATGATACGTACAATTCATGATATAAGAATATAGGTAGATGCGTCGACACAGCTGCTGGGACAATGAACTGTCAAACCAATTTTGGAATTGAAAATGTTGAATGAAAAATTATTTAAATTTGTAAAAATTGTTGAATGACTCCAGTACTAAACCTAGTAAACTGTGAACTTACTTTAAGCGACTTGAAATAAAATATGTTAAAATGTATTTGCTTTGAATGTTCACATTTGTGTAATTGTATTTATTTTAATTTTTCTTTATATGGTTATTAATAATTGAATAATGTTATTTTTTTTAATGTAAGTGCAAAATTTCCATCGTCACATCTTAAAAACTGGTACTTCTTGACAATTTATTGACGGGGTATTGAGTTGGAGGATATCTATTGGGAGTTTTTGTTGGTTTGCCTGACCAATTGTTGCGTGTTGATTTTCCAATGTTTGAAGGGCCATAGGGTTTCACAGCAGGTTTATAAGGCTTTGGTGTTGCAGGTCTATAAGGTTTCACAGCCGGTTTATAAGGACTTGGTTGACCAGGATAGTTTGGCTGGTTTGGTGCAGGTCTATTAGGCTTATAGGGTCCTATTGTAGGCAGAGTATACCGTCTATCTTTAGGTGATGAATGTTGTTTGGCTGTTGCTATTGTCGCCAAAACAATGATTACCACCAAAACGAAAATAGCTCTCATTTTTCGCGATTTTGTTGATAACTATTAGAATTAAAGTTAATCGACTGTCTGATTGTCAAATGGCACTGTTGTTTATCTTGATAATTACACCAGCTTTTATATCAAAATCGAATTGAAAGATGAGTACTATTTAAAGAAATGTGGTTACATAAAATATTTTATAGAAAAAGTTTGCGGTTATTGATCTCTTATATTAATATGTTCGTAAATTCCATGTTTTGATTTGAATCGTTATAAAGTAATGTATTTTTATTTGTATATCTTCCACCATAACGATATCTGTCCGTCTGTTGAAATCAAAATAGAGGTCACAATATTTAAGATAGGTAAATTTAATTTTGGTACAGGCGTTTGTAATACTCCTAAGATGTTTGATATAGCTTCCATGTAACGGTACCTACAAATTGTCGCTACTTTGATGATTTTGTCCAAAATTTTGCCCGAAATTTTTTCCAAATTTGTTATTTTGTGTTTGTAAAGAGTTCCACTTTTTGTGGCATAACATTTGCTTAGTTCCACCACCTGCAAGAATCTACTAGTTTTCCAATTTTTTTTTGATATCATAAAAGAAAAATCGGATATCGTAGCAAAAAGATTCCAAACTTAGAGTTCCGGAACAGACCAATTGAATAATAACATAGGGGTAAGAATACATAAAATGTTTTTTTTTTTTAACTGGCTAAGTCATTGCCTGGCTTCTTCGCAGAGGAACCAGGAGGTTTAAGGTTGATTTAGGTTGCTCATTTGTTCTTTTCCGAAGAAGCAGACGATAAATTAAGCCAGTCAAAAAAACCTTTTATGTATTCTCACCTTAACATAAATAAATATCATGGTATATGAATAGAGGTTGATGCATCAACGCTTGAAAACATTTATATGTCAAAAATATTTAAATATTTGTTCAAAAATAAATATATGTCTATTGTTCTGTTCCAGAACCTACAAGAATCTACGATTTTTGGAATTTTTGTCGATATCATAAAGGAAAAATCGGTTATCGTAGTTTACATTCTTGTAGTTCTGGAAAATACCATATTTGTTTTCCTATACGACGGCGATCGGAGTTTGTTATGATATGCATTTGCATTCGGGAAGAATTTTTTACAACATTTAAAAATTTTTCATTCAAAAATTTGAATTTCAAGATTGGTTTGACAGTTCATTGTGCCTGCAGCTGTGTCGATGCCACTACTTTTATTCTTCTACCATGATAAATATACACAATAAATCTAATTTACACAGATTCCATGGTAGAAGAATATAGGTAGATGCATTAACTCTTGGGAACATTGATATGTCAAAAATTTTAAAATGTTTTATGAAAAAAGTGGATTTTTAAATGTTTTTTATATGACGCAAATCAGAGATTGTTATAATATGAATTTTCCAACAATTTTTACAAATGTTAATAATTTTTCATTCAACATTCTAAAATCGGTTTGACAGTACATTGTCCCAGCAGCTGTGTCGATGCGACTACCTGTATTCTTCTACCATGACAGATACCTATAATGCACGTTCTACAAGCATACTTCATTTATTTGACGTAAAATCAAAGTCAATGTAAATAACGCGATTAATTAAAACAAGTTCGTTATAAATAAGTACTCTGTTCCAGAATCCAGAATTGATCTGTTGTTAGTACAGGGTTGCCCATATTCGACGGACCCATCTGGCAACGCCATAACTTTTGACAGAGATGTCACATCGCTTAATGACATACCGCGTTTGAAGCGTCAGTCCAAGCAGATTTTTACCATGAACCAATACACGCGCTCTGAAATAGTTGAAATTTACATTCAACAGAAGAAGTCAATTGTGAAAACTCAACCTGCTTTTAAAACATTAAAAAATGTGAGATGTGCGCCTTCTAAGAACACCATTAAGCGTTTATACGAAAAATTTTCGACTGGTAAGGCTCTTTCTAATCCGAAGAGGCCACATAAAAGTCGACCAAGGCGATCGGCCGAGAATATCGCTGCCGTACGAGCCAGTGTTGAGAGGTCCCCAAGAACATCGCAAAAACGCCGTTCTCAGCAGTTGGGCATAGCTCGGTCCACTTTACAACGGATTATTCGCATTGATTTGCATTTGTTCCCGTACAAAATTCAATTGACGCAATGAATGTTGCCTGCGGACAAGCCTCGTCGATTGGATAGGCCCAAAAAAACATGGGTCCGTCGAATATGGGCAACCCTGTACAACCCAATTTTTTTTTGATATCATAAAGGAAAATCGGTAATCGTAGTAAAAACTTTTAAATTCTTACAGTCCTGGAACAAACCATATAGTAAACAAAGAACTGATGCTCTGTTCTAGAACCTGCGAGAATCTACTATTTTTGCCTTTTTTGAAACAAAAAGATTAATTTGAACTCTGTTCCAAACCTGCAAGAATGTACAACTTTGTACTACGATAAGTAGTACGATAAGTTTGTAGGTTCTGGAACAGGTCAATGGAGTGTATTGGTATTGTATTACTGTTCCAATACCAGCAAGAATCCACTAGTTTTGCATTTTTTTCGCTAATCATAGTAAAATGTTTTACATTCTTGCAGATCCAGCGAAACTCGTACACTTAGCAAACAATTTTCTTTCATGCAATATATGATTGTTATTAAATTTCTATGCAAAAACTAAACTCGTACAGCTTATATTTATAGGGCAACCCTGTTTCGAACTGCGTAAGTCAAAAACGGCAAATAATAAAATATTTACCTTGAATGATGAAAAGTATATTGCAGATCCAAAATGATCTATTTTTGAGTGCGTCGAAGCTCGCAATAATTGATGAAAAGGAATTGGGAAAAAATATTTTTCCCTCAAACAATAAGAAATATACTGCATATGTCGAGTTACAATGAAAGAAGAGTCAGACATAGACCTCCATACAGCAAGCGAAATCAAGGAGTAAGATTGCGATTTGCCAAGGAGCACATATCAAAAGATTTTCTATTTTGGAAGAATGTTCTGTACACGGACGAGAGCAAATTCAGACCTTACAGGGTGAGATGAAAAATCTGCAACCAATTTCAGGCTGCTGTCATTTCTAAGCCACTCGTCCGACAGCTGTTAAAATTATTCCAGTGACAGCTCATTATATTCTTTACAAGGGTACAAAAGCATGAGAATTTTGCATTATTCGTGATGGAGTTCAAGCGTGATTTCTTTATATTTGACTGGAAAATAAAAAGTGGCCATCGTTAGAGCACTCCAGCATTTAAATGTGAATAAATCTTTTATGTCTCGTACCATCGCTCGTTACCCTGCTACTGGTAGCGTAGCCCGACGTCGAGGAAGTGGACGGAAGAAAACAGCAACATCAGCAGAATGGTTCGAAAAGTAAAGAAGCGACTTGATCGAAACCCGAGTCGCAGTTGGCCACCAGAACTCAAGCGCCGGTCATGATGATGGTGTGGGCCGCCATAACAGCCGATGGTCGCTCTTCGCTCGTATTCATCGACAGTGGCATCAGAATAAATGCCGAATATTATCGCGAAAATATTCTGGAGGGTGTATTAAAGCCTTGGGCACGCAAACATTTTGGCAGCAGACCTTGGATATTCCAACAGGAATCAGCACGCTCTTCATTTCCTGCGCACAAGGACCACCAAAATCTCCGGATACCAATCCATTGGACTATTGTGTCTAGAGTATTTTGGAAAGCAAGGTTGGCACTAAAAAATACCAACGAGTCGATAACCTCAAGTAAGAGCTTCGCCGAGAAATGGGCCAAAATACCGCAGAGCAACATTCGGGCAGTGTGTGATGTTTTCATTGGCCGTTTGGAGAATGGCAAATGAAACGCTCCTTGAAAAGAATATGAAGCCTACTCCGACGCACGGCGTGGGGCTCATTTTCAG
The DNA here is from genome assembly GCF_030504385.1 of Musca domestica. Lineage (NCBI taxonomy): Eukaryota > Metazoa > Arthropoda > Insecta > Diptera > Muscidae > Musca > Musca domestica. The sequence goes on along the minus strand of NW_026712115.1, from coordinate 3,176,788 downwards.
CCTCTGGACCTGGTGTATTGCATTTTATTGAGTCTATTATGGATCAGACTATGTACCTTAACATTTTGAAAGAATGTTTTGCACTCTGTACGGAAAAGCTCGGCCTTGGTGAATATTATTATTTAATCAAGACAATGATCCGAAACACAAGGCTTATAAAGTGCGGTCATGGCTGCTATATAATTGTCCCCACGTTATGGATACACCAGCCCAGAGTCCAGACGTAAACCCCATAGAGAATTTATGGAGCTATCTCGATGGAAAAATCTGCCTGCATACCATATCCTGCAAAGAAGTTTTGAAGAAAGCTTTGTTGAAAGAATGGCAAAAATTGTAACCTAGATTTTGCGAAAAATTTGTTAAAAGTATGCAAAATAGGTAAAAAAGTAAAGGAATGGATACAAAATATTAATGTTTAGAAATACTTTAAATTATACGAAGTGTACGAGTTTGGCTTTGTCTTTAAATGAATTAAAATGTTAAGTTTTTTTTTGCTTTTTAAATAAGTTTATAGTACACTATATAACAAAAAGTTACAAAAAAAAAAACATTTTTTTGTAAATATTGTTTTTGGGAAGTTATTAAACAACAAACATTTTTCTTTGGCTGTACGAGTTTCGCTTGGAGCTACTGTATGTTTTCTCACACAAATTCAAGTCGCCCATTATGATTAATAATTTGTATTGCTTTTAGATTTTATTAATAAATACTGTGCATATACTTATGTACACACACATATATGTATGTGTTGGCATGTATAGGGGATTTTTATTGATATTTTTTCACGTTAAGTTTCTTATCAGTTTATTTGCAAAAAGCTAAAATAAAGACAACAACATTTTCGGTAATTTACCCTTAGCAATGGGATTTTTTTCCTGTCTACGAATCTTTCTATAAAATGATGCAGCCTCAGAAACATCTTCACAGTTACTCAAATCTTAATCTTAGAGCAATAACTCTTTACTGGAACTTCGAAAATATGAAATTTTTCACACTTCTGGCTGCACTGATGGCATTGTTTGCCATCTGTAATAATTTCTCGATGGTATCGGCATCTCGTGACTCCAGACCTGTTCAACCTAGAGTTCAACCACCACCGCCACCACCCAAACAAAAACCATTCATCTATGATGCACCAATTAGAAGGCCAGGAGGACAAAAAACTATGTACGCTTAAAGTGTTAATAATTTGTACTTTTTAATAAATTTTATTTACGGCAAATATATTATCTGATATTTTTAGTTTGAGTATTTTTTAAAGACACTTTTTTAAATTAGAAATATGTATTTTTAATTGCCTCATACCATTGTTTGCCATTGATTGGTGATTTTTTTTAAATTGGAGAAAATGTAAATTTTAATAAAAAATGTAAATCATTTCAAATTCAGTTGCAACAGAAATTCATATTTTCGACGTTAAAGGGCAACAAATTGTATAATTTTGGGGTTAAAACTGTATTGTCTTAATATCTTTGATTATTCGATTTTGTGGAATAAGCCCAACATTCTATTCATCTTTTGTGTATAAAATGCAACTCGGATCCGACACAGTTCGTTGTCTCTAAACATCAGATAATATTGTTACAAAAATTATGTATAACGCTGTTTAATTCTCATGTGTATCGGTAAATCGTCAATAGCCTAAAAAGCAGTAAGGGTGGAAATACATAAAGCGCATATTTGGCTGGCTTAAGTCATCGGCTGGCTTCTTCGTAGATGAACAAAGGAGTTTTAGGTTGACCTAGTTCGATTTTGGCCCTAGGCTCCTTTGTTCATTTCCAAAGAAGCCAGCCAGATAAGCGATTTATGTATTCCCACCTTAAGTTCGGCCGGGTCGAACTTTGAATACCCTCCACCATTTGGAACAAATTCGGAAATTTTCAAAAAATTTTGTTAAAATCTTAAAAATACCGAATATCGGAAGTTGCCGATACATAGGAAATATACGATATTGTGGACCTATATAGACAAATCTATGTCTGGGGGTAAAGTACTCACACAGAACCCTTTGTGTAGAATTTCATAGAATTCCAGTGAAAAATGTGGCTAAAATCATAAAAATACCGAATATCGGGGAGTACCAATATTTCGGGGATTTAACCCATCTTCGAACTCGACCTGCCTGCAGACAAAAAACAGATCTGTGCAAAATTTTAGCTTCTTATCCTAATTCGTTTTGACTGTAGCGTGATTACAACAGACGAACGGGCAGGGTTAAATCGTCTTAGAATTTTACGCTGATCAAGAATAATTATACTTTGTTGGGTGTAAAATTATTTTTTCGATGAGTTACAAACAGAATGAAAAACTTAATATAGCTTGCAGTTCAGGAACAGACCAAAGTGGTTTTGGTATTTGGTAGCAAACTACTTGTTGTATTTGTTTTGATTGCAATTCTGACATTACAACCGGTAGGCCTCTTTTCTTGTAAAATTTTTTCAACTTAGTTTTCATTGTACCATGGTAGTAGCCATCGTAGAAGAATACAGGTAGTCTCATCAATACAGCTGCTGGGACAATGAAATGTCAAACCATTTTTGGAATTAAAAAATTTTGAATGAAAAATTATTGAAATTTGTCGAAATTGTTGAAAAATTAATATCATAACAACCTTCGATTTGTGTCGTATAAGAAAACATATAAAAAAAAACTTTTTTGACAACACAAACAAATTTTGACATATTAATGTTCTTGAGCTTTGATGCATCTACTGTATACTTCTACCGTGGTAGTAGTTTTTGTAGTTCTTCCTTATATGTGGGCCAGACCAAAGATCAAATATTTTGTTATATTCACGCCTCTGAGAGGGTATTGCCATCTCAAGTCAAGAAAGAATATAATCTAAAACAGAAAATTAAAATATTCCTCTAAAAAGTTATGTAAGACTTAAGGTGAGAATACATAAGTCGCTTTTTGACTGGCTTAAGTCACCGGCTGGCTTGTTCGGGAAAGAACAAAGGTGCGTAGGGCCAAAATCGAACTAAGTCAACCTAAAACTACTCTACAAGGAAGCCAGTTAAAAAAGTGTTTTATGTATTCTCACCACTATGTTATTATTCAATTTGTCTGTTCCGGAACTGCAAATTTGTAAAACTTTTTACTACGATATCCGATTTTTCCTTTATGATATCGAAAAAAAAAAATAGAAGACTAGTAGATTTTTGCAGGTGGTGAAACAAAGCAAATATTATGCTACAGAAAGCAAGGGCTGGATTCTTGTTCTATGAAAATGTGGAATGAAAAATATTTCCTTTATAAATTGAGGCCCAAAACTCATTATAAACTCAAAATACCAAAATACAAAATTGTGGGTAACCGTTGTAGGTACCATTACATGGGGGCTATACCAAACATCTTAAGAGTATTACAAACGCCTGTGCCAAAATTCAATTTACTTATCTTAAATATTGCGACCTCTATTTTGATTTCAACATACGGACAGACATCGTTATGGTGGAAGATATAATTTTTTAACAGAATTGTTAACGGATTATATTTTTTTTTGAAAATTGCCAAATTCGTTGCAAATAGGGTATTCAAAAAAATTGTCCAAAGTAAAATTAAAAACACATTACTTTATAACGAATCAAATCAAAACTTGGAATTTACGAACATATTAATATAATAGATCAATAACCGCAAACTTCTTCAATAAAATATTTCATGTAATCACATTTCTTTAAATAGTACTCAACTGACAATTCGATTTCGATATAAAGCTGGTGTAATTATCAAGATAAACAACAATTCCATTTGACAATCAGAAGGTCGATTAACTTTAATTCTAATAGTTATCAACAAAATCGCGAAAAATGAGAGCTATTTTCGTTTTGGTGGCAATCATTGTTTTGGCGACAATACCAACAGCCAAACAACATTCATCACCTAAAGATAGACGGTACACTCTGCCTACAGTAGGACCCCATAAGCCCAATAGACCTGCACCTGCTGGCCAACCAGCTCCTTATAAACCGGTTGTGAAACTTTATAGACCCGCAGCACCAAAACTGTATAAACCTGTTGTGAAACCCTATCTCCCTCCAAACCCTATGAAACCAAAACTCAACAATTTGTTAGGGAAACCAACAAAAACTCCCAATAGATATCCTCCAATGCAATACCCCGTCAATAAATTGTCAAGAAGTAACAGTTTTTAAGATGTGACGTTGGATAACATTATTATATTATTAATAACCTTATAAAGAAAATTTTAAATAAATACAATTACACAAATGTGAACATTCAAAGCAAATACATTTCAACCATGGTACAATGAAGAGAAGGTAGGCCAACTTTGAAAAAATTGCAAGTATAGAGGTCTACCTGTTTGGCTTGTAATGTCAGAATTAGTATCAAAACTATAAAAAATCAAACAACTTGTTGCATTTATTTTGAATAAATAATTGAAAACCGCGATAACTGAATGAAAGGTCAACACTTCTTTTCAAAATCATGTACTATATAAGTATCTCTAAAGGATTATTTCGCTACAAGAACTCTAGATTTTGTCGATGCATACGTTGAAATAAACATTTTGAAAACACCCGAATTTGAATGTTTTCTGAACAATTTTTTGTTATTGAAAAGAAAACACATACATAAACAAATAAAGATGACATATTAAGCCAAGAAAATAAAAAAATTAAAATCATATGGTATCATAGCCCTACCTTGATATCATTGTACCATGATTTCAACATATTTCCAAGCATGGTACAATAAGGAGGTAGAACAGCTTCGTAAAACTACAGAAATACAAACCTGAGGCTATAACCGTTTCTGTCAGACTTATTTCAAATTATATGCAAACATTTGTTTTCATATTTTCTTCATTTTTAAGGTAGAGCTACCACCTTACCTTTTTATTGTACAATGTTTCCAAGCATATTTCACATGGTAGAATAATATAAGTAACAGCAAGTGTTGTACAACAAACGTAACAACAATCACATACAAAATTGATTTTGCACGTAAAATATTTAGTTTTAATATCATTCTCCTGAATGTATAATTATTAGCTATCAAACCATTATGGGACCAATAACATGTTTTTGAGGCAAAAATCTCACAGGGGCAAGGTAGACCTTCCCATGGCATAATTACAGAAGCTACCCCCTAAATACGATTTTTTTCATTTGGGCCCTTATTCTGTTGAAACATATACACATTTTCTGTATGTATGAGTTTTGTTTTGAATAAAACATACATTAATTTGAAATTATTTCAAATTTGGTTGCAAAATAACAAATTGTACAATTTTGTGATAAAACTATATTGTCCTACCATTTAAGATTCAATCTTGTGGAATAACCCTGAAATTCCATTCTTGTTTCGCGTGTTTTTTTTTTTCAATATAAGAATTTTGTTTAAAAAATTAAACAAAACAAAAATTAAATTAAACAAACAAAAATTAAACAAACAAAAAATTGAACAAAGCCAACTGTTGCATATTTAAAAATCCATTTGACACTACAAGACTCCAGCACAGAGTTGCATTTTTCTAGTTTCTTTGAAGTTGAGCAAGCTTTCTTATTGAGCCATGGACCTTCCAAAGTTCGGTTTTAGATGCTGGTTATGTTGGCAGAAGTTGTTCTTCTGCCAAATTTATTTCGAATCGGCAAGAATATTGATATAGCTCCCGCATATAACTTTCATCCGAATTTAGATTTAGGCCCCTCAGAGTCTAATATGAAATCTATAACAATGATATTCTTTACAAGGTATCAGATACAGCTTAGAAATACTTATGTTTATGTATGTAGTATAGTATAACTAGGAAGGCAAAATCAAGCAATTATATGTTTACAATTTTTTTTTCAAATGTATACATTTCATAACATCTCATTGTCAAAATCTATACTCATAAATCCATTGTATTCACACAAAATCAGAGATGGGAACTGTTTGTATCGAAATTTGACAAGGTACATTACAGAAAATGCAGAGCTGGGAGTGCTAATTTGAAATGAGGTTACCTCTATTTCATTGTACCATGTCTTCGGGCTACTTGAAAATGAGTTTTTTTTGACAAAGTCAAAATGTGTGTAAATTATTTTATTAAAATATGATACAACACTTCATTACCTTTACTAAATACGACACAATACCGAAAATTATACTTCGAAGCATGGTACAATAAAAAGGTAAGGTAGAGCTACCAGCTGATTACAATTTTTTCTTAATTGTGCCCGACTTCTGCCATTTTTGTGTATGTATATATTTATTGTTTTGAAAATAAAAAAAAAATATTTTCGAAATCAATGATTAGAAGAAACGCGCACTACAGCGTGCAAATTAAAGGTAATACCAATTATTACCATGGAATTGAAAGAGTGATCAAGTGGGATAATATTTTTGATAGGAAATTCAGGCACTTCCTTCGTCTTTCACTCTTTTCAATATTCAAAATAAGGAATGCAATATTCAAAATGAGGAAAACTATTAAGTAAATTAAAAAAACCTGTTTATTCTAATTTTGGATAATTCCTACAGAAAGCATAGGCATAGCACCAGGGGTGTATTTTGTACTTTTACGAAGCTTTTCTACCTCCCAATTGTACCATGCTTCCATTGTAAAACTAAGAAGGTAAAGTCATTTCAAATAAGCATTCCCATCTTTGTTTTTTTTTTCTGTAATTAACCTTGTCAATTTTCACTGAATAGAAAGCAGGTTCCCATCTCTGTTTTGTCTATGTACAATGTATTTAAAAATAAATATTTTGATATGAGATGCTGTTAAATGAATAATTTTGAAAAAAAATTTAACATATGATTGCATGACTTTACCTTCTTAATTCTACCATTCATGCTTCGAAGGACACACGGGCGAAAACAAAAGATTGAAAGATACTACACATTCACCCAATAGCAATATTTTCAATGTTTCGCAATATGTTTGATTTTTAATAATAATCATTCTTTTGCATGTATTTTTAAGGCCGTGAGTTGTTGCCAGATTGTAAATTTGTGTTTTCAAGTTTTTTAAAATGTTATTAATATAATTCCATTAATCTTTTATTCAAAAGACAAACGTCAATAAAGGATTTTTTGCGACAAAAGCATGTCATCGGCCTTAGAATATAAAAGAAGATCGCGAAAAACGAATGAAACGCTATGGATTTATCACAATATCGACTTCCTAATGTAATTGGAATTTTGTTTCATCCCTAAACGGAGACATTTTTTAATTCTGTATTATGAAATTGTATTTGATCAGACTTTGAATTTTTTTACATAATTTTAGGGATGTCCCAGAACCTGCAAGAATTTACTAGTTCTCATGGCTCAATAAGAAAAGTTCAGGAAGCTAGGAAAAATGCAACTATGTACCGGAGCCTTATAGTGTCAAATAGACATCTAAGTATGCATAATTGGTTTTGCTTATTTTATATTTTTTAACAAAATTCTCATATTGGAGAAAACAACAAAACATGAACGGAATTTTGGGGTTCTTCCACAAAATTGAATATATGATAGTAAGACAATTATATTTTCTCCCAAAAGTGTGTAATATGTTTCCCATTAAGGTCGAAAATATACAATTTTGTTGCAACTGAATTATTTTGTTTTCATTCAAAACAATGCACACACATATACAAACTGTGTATATGTAATGACAGAATTGGGGCACCAGAAGAAAAAAATTGTATTTAGGAGGTAGCTTTGTTCTACTTTCTGTAATTGTGTCATGCTAGTTCTGAAAATTTATTTCGACATCATAAAGGGAAAATTGGTTATCTCATTTTTAGATTTTTGCAGTCTGTTCCAGGCTATTTGTTTATTTTTCAGAAAAGTACATATATATATACAAAAACTATACTTGGTAGGTTCCAGAACTGCAAGAATGTAATAGCATGTTCACACGATAAATTGAATGAGGTTGTTTGCTCTCAGAATCACGTACACGAATTAACCCGTTCATACGGCACGATTCGTAATTCATAGTAAAATAATTCCTCTTTCAAAAATTTTGTTTGTTTAACTTAAATGGGAATTTATACGAAAATACATTAAATTCACACTAATATGAATAGAAGAATTATTGTTTTCCTCCCAAAGATTTATTATATCATTAATTTTACAATTTTCATTCATGTTTTCAACTTTTTGTGTAAATGTTGACATTTTGGACATATTTTAGTATTTTTCTATTTTCAAATTCTGCTGGAGAGACACTTTGAAAATAATGCATCTTTTGTTTCCAGTTTTCTGTGGAAATTTCAACTCGTGGACAAAATGCCCACCTCGGATGAGAGAGAAAACAAAATGTACTTTCGTTTGAATGTACATACGCCATTCAACATTGTAGTTTTCATTCATAATTTTCAGTCTTCCCAAAAAATTTTAAATTTTTTTTTAAATTTTCTTATTTTAATTTTTAAATGTCATAATTTATTTTTTCGATAAATGCTCTCATTTGTTAGGGATGGGACATATTTTTTCGTTGTTCTGAGATTGATTTGATTTGAACAACGTACAAATATGAGTGTTCGCTCAGGAAATTTTGTGTGAAGAATTAGATAGTTTTTTCATAGTTAAGGGCCAAACAACGAATAGAGAGCGAATCAAGTGCAGTGGAAACGCCACATAAAAGTTTTTACTACGATTACCGATTATACCTTTATGATATCGAAAAAAAAACTTGGAAAACTAGTAGATTCGTGCAGGTTCTGACATTACAAAAATACCAAAAGAAAAAATTGTATTCAGGTGATTGCTACTTTGTCGTTATTGTTCCATGGAAGTAACATTTTCACATTTCATTCTGGAACAAAACGAATATGTTATTTAATTCCTTTTTTAATATCAAATCACCCCACTGTGCGTTGATAATGAAAATAATAATCGATGTGTCAACGAATGTTATTCGTGGGAAATGGCAACCCTTATGCCATAACGGACTTCCACAAACAATAACAAAACTTGGCGTGCCTTGAATGGAAATCATACTTTTGAAATAAATTTTCCTGTGTTTCTGCGTCTTAAAAGGGCGATAGGATTTAAAGAACCATTGAAAGAGTTCTAGAAAAGAAACTTTTAATTAACAGAATGAGCGATTCAACAGCAAAAAGATACCGAGGACGTTCCAAAAAAGGGACAATGGCGAATAAGAGCCAATACAACAGCTATGAATGGTCTGTGGCAAATAAAGCAGAGCTCGATCCTTGTGATTGCCTGCATGTTGGCTGTGAAGGATGCTGGTATCCATGCGAGACGTGTGGCAGTGTCAAATGTTCTACGTTTTGTCGACAAAAACGTAAAGAAACATCATGGGAACAACAATATATTGAATGGATGCGATCCAATTGAAAATATGACGGGTGAGCTACGAAAAGTTGCACTCCCGTTCCTTTCATTTTTACTGAATAGTCCAACATGTACTTTGACCTGAATTTCAATTGTTTTTATGTCTTTGATTTTTCTCCATTTTCTTTCAATGCACTTAAAATGTTTTGTTTAATTTATAACAATTACAACATGCGACGGATATTACTTAATTTAATATGAATTCAATGTTTTGCTTTTTTTAAACACATGTGTTATTTCAATAAATTAATATTTTATATTTTCCTAAATTGATCATTGACTATAATATTTTTGGTGATCACGGACGTTCAGAACAAACACCTATCCTGAATCATTAATTTTTAACATTTGTTTTAAAAACTTAAGTTAAGTTTAAATTTCTATACCTTTTGTCTCATCGATTTCGCTTATAACTCCGTATTTCCGGAAAGACATCAAGCTGGATGATTTTTTTTTTTAGTTCTATACTGAAAAAATATTAGATCCCACGGAAAAAGGCCGATTGACATCCTTATTAGTACTCAAGATCTCAATATTGGGAAGCTTTTTTTTTTGTTGTTGTTATGTTGACCCCCGTTACGTCAATGAAAATTTAACCCGATATCAGTTTTGGCATGAGGGAGTCGGCGCACGACTGCACCTTTCTGAATCTGGTTGTCAAAAGGAAGACTGTTACCAAATTAACATTTTTTTCTGTAAAATTTAGTCGGCGAACCCCCAGAGCGGCATCAAAACCCCTGTGCTATACGTACTGATGTAAACGTTTTGTTTTTTCTTATGATTTTAGACGCCCCTTACTAGATCATGTAATACATTCTGACGCGCTTGGGCGGATTGCTGGTATACATAAAATAAATATCCCAAAGTATATACACTAATGTAATATTTCATATGAAAATAATGATTGGTAATACCAACATAACGAATTGAAAAATGTAGTCTCATATTTGAACGAAACTTAAAATTGCTATGGAAGGTGAGATTAAAAAACTGCAACCAACTTCAGACTGCTAACATTATATTGTTTACAAGCGTACAAAAAGTTGAGAATTTTCCAGAAAAAAAGGTATTCGTGATGGAATTCAAGCGTGATAGTGTAATTTCCTTATATTTTGCTGGAAAACCACAAGTGGCTATCGTTAGAGCACTCCAGCATTTAAATGTGAATAAATCTTTTTCAGCAGAAATGGTTCGAAAAGTAAAGAAGCGACTTGATCGAAACCCGCGTCGCAGTGGCCGAAAAATGACTCGTGTGCTGAACATATCGCAATATTCCATTCGGCAAATATTGAAAAGAGCTCGGGATAAAGCCATTGAAATTCCAAAAAGTGCAAGAACTTACACCGCAACGGAAAGAAAATAGACTCAAGAGCTAAAGAGTTCTTTCGCTTAACCGAAAGGGTTGAACTGCCGAATTTGGTTTTCTCCGATGAGAAAACATTCGTTGTCCAGCTCTTTACAAACAAACAAATTGATCGTGTTTACTTGCCAAAGAGGTCAGAGAGGTGTATTAAAGCCTTGGGCACACAAACATTTTGGCCCAGACCTTTGACATTCCAACAGGATTCAGCACCATCGCATTCAGCACGCGCCACCCAAGAATGGTTACAAAATGAGTTGGACTATTGTGTCTGGAGTATTTTGGAAAGCAAGGTTGTCACCAAAAATACCAAAGTGTCGATCACCTCAAGCAAACGCTTCGCCGGGAATGGGCCAACATATCGCAGAGCAACGTTCGGGCAGCGTGTGACGGTTTCATTGGCCGTTTGAAAGCCATAATTCGTGCCAAAGGTGACCAATTCGAACAAATCTAAACTTATTCTGAAATTTGATGCTACTTCCGACAATTTTTGCTTTCATTCAATAAAATTTAAAAAAAAAATGTAAAAAGTATGGCGTTTTACTTTGTTGCAGTTTTTTTTATCTCACCCTGTAGTTTGCTATTCGTGTACATTTTTGAACTCTGTATCTACTTGGAAACATTTTTTAAGGCCCTGTAACTAAATTTATTCCATTGACAATTGGTCTGTTCCACAACTGCATGAATGAAAAACTGTTCACAACGATCATATAATATCAAAAAAAAAAAAAACAAAAAACAAGTAAGCAAAGGCTACAGTCGAGCGGGGCCGACCGTTGAATACCCTAAAACACTATAATAAACGATACAGATTATATAGGCTAGATACTCGAAAGAATTCCACAATATATTGTGACAAATAATAAAAGAAAACCATCAGGTTTCGTTCTCTAATTTTCGAATAATAGCAACTTAAACTAATTTGCTCTTTCCAATATATTGGTAGATGTTGCACGTAAATGGTCTTCCTAGATCTGGAACCAATATTTCCCAAAGACCTATAATCTCTCAGAAGTGGCAAAAGATTAACATTTATTATTGGTTTTTGACTGAAACGCATCTATATGAGATACAGCCATTTGGCTATATTCTTCCAATTTTGCAGTTTTTTGGTCCATTTCAACCCCTAAATATATGGCGATCATCTCCAAAAAGAGTAGGTTTCTATTCTGACCCTCATCTTATCCCCAAGCAAAATTTCGTAAGGATCGGGCCATAAATGCGATCTGTATATGATATCCTGATATCCTAACTACTTAGTTTTGTTAGCTGTAGAAATATTACCAAATGTTTAATTCAAAATGAAAATATGCTAAAAATTTGACAAAATTGAAAAAATATGAGAAAATGTTACAAAATCAATATTTTCAGCTTTAGAGAGATATTTTTATGCGATTTTTTAGACGTTTTTTCTTTTCTGCCAAGAGGCCATTCTGAATTAATGAGAACTGTCGAAATCAGTGCAGCCGTTCTCGACATATAAGAGATCTTTTAAAAATATCCTCTTTGATATACATATATATCGTACATATTTTACTATATATCCGATTTGTTAGATGTTAACATCAATGTAAAGATCAGAAGTAACCTTGTCATGGCTTTATGATTTCGCCAGGATTTAAAATAGTGTTGTAGGGTATAATGACAAATAGAATGTACTAGATTCTAGCAGGTTCTTGTACACAGAAATTTGTTTTCTATAAAGCAAATATTGTTTTTGTAAAATTGTTTACTGTTGCAATTCATGCATATCTTATGTACATGCGCCTTGGTTCTGATATTGCTTAAAAAATCAAATTAATCCCTGCAAAAGTTGTCTATATTTATATACCTTATGTAAATATGGCTTGGTTTTAATAATCCTTAACAATACAGATTGATTCCTAGAAGAAAGTCTTAATGTTTCTAAATGCGAGTTGAAATTATTAACAAGAATCTACAAGAATCATACAAGAAAATCGGTTAACATAGTAATATTTTTACATTCTTGCAGGTTCTGGAACAGATCAATCCTTTAAAAATCATATAAGTTCTTTGTTATAAATCGGATAGTTTTGCAAACAATCCGTAATTATAGCGAGATAAAAAAATCATATCATATTTTTATTTATTTTTTTTTTTTTTGTAATCAAATTTTATTTTCTTTCGTTTTCTTTTCTCAAAAATAAATAACTTAGACATTTAATGATATAAGAAATTATAAACGGTGCCTTAAATTAAAGAACTTTGTGACCATTGTTGTACTTCTGTGGGCAGGGCTTGATATCGTTGTACGGCCTGATTAATTTGACCATATGTTAGAACCATTTTATGCATTTCAAATTCCTTTTGCACTTTACATGTTGTCGCTGTTAGAGGCAATATAATTTCCATATTTCGCAAGTGTTCGAAAGCTTTCAAAGCCACGGGCCTTTCAATGCCCTGCATTGTCGATGAAACTTTGGCAAACTTATGAAATCGTGAAAATATAATTTCAAAATTGAATGGATCACGATCATAAATTTCCGAATGATGTTTAATGGCAATGATTAGACACAATTCCAATACGGATAGACCGCACAAGAGCTCAACTTTTTCATCCATTTCATAGATGGCAGTTAACTGGGTTATTTGTTCGGCGGTAATTTGTTCCGCAATCGAAAGAGAGGTTTGCATTTGGCAAACCAATCGAAAAATAAAAATCTTAAGGAAAGCTTGACTAACATCAAAATCAAATAGAGCCTGTAGAGACTTAACAACTGAGGGTGTTTTAATTAACTCTGCAATATGTTTATTCCATGCTTCCATATATTTCTTGCTAAACTTATATTTGGACGGCTGAAAATGGCTGCGATGAAATGTCAATTCACTGGACTGTAAATGTTTGAGTGTGCCAACTCTGTCGGCTAGTTCTTTTAATTGTTTTTCACTGGGTATGGTTAAAAGTTCAGCAAACAGCTTAACATATTCATCAAAGTCTTCTGCATTTGGAAATATAAATACCTGACGATGTGAAAATCGTGATTTTACACGCTTCTCCAATAGCTCAATAACATCTAAACGACAGGTAACACCCAAGACACAAATCGGTGCCTGGGCACTTTGTGATACGTCAAAGAGATTATATAGCAGAGTTTGATTGTGATGTGCACAGAATAAGTCGAATTCGTCCAATATGAATACCACACTTTTAGAACGTTTATTGCCCGCCTTCAAGCAGGCAAGTAAAAATGCCAAATTTTCGGAAAACGAACCGAATACTTTGCCATCAGTGGCATTTTCCAACTGCATTTGTACGGTAACCGACTTGAGTGCCAGGCGATCATCTGTATGTAGATTACCATTGAGATGGACAATTAAGGTGTTTTGTATAAAATCCTTGTTTTTCATTAGGTCCGTCAGTACAGCATTAACGAGCTGAAATAAATAATGTTAGGATAATTTCACTACTTTGGTAAATGTGTAAATATAATTTACTTACTGTTGTCTTCCCCGATCCTCGCGGTCCAATCAACAGCATAGAATTCGATTCACCCATTTCTGCTGTCCTTTGCAACAATTGCCGGATATTATCACGTTCATTTTCATGACCACGAAAAGTACTGTAGTCCGTTTGTAATCTTTCCTTAAGGAATTTTCTTGTTTTTAATATTTCTTCACTATCATCGGGCATTTTTATTCAATACTTTATTGGGTTATCAATTGATTTATTTACAACGATCCCGTTTGTTTGTTTACCGACGACTTCGACTGAACAAATGCGCTGCTGCCGCCAATTTTTTTTGCAACAGCATAAACGATAAATCGATAACTGGTAGGATCGATGACATTGTTTGAAGATAGATTTTAAAGTGCCGTAGCGAAAATGTTGACTTTGGAGGAATGATCATGGTAGAATACAGGCAGTCGCATCGACACAGCTGCTGAATATTCTGATGAAAATTATTCAAACTTGTTAGTGTTGAAAAATCATATCATGAGGAACTCCGATTGGTGTGATATAAGAAAACATATAAAAATCTACATAGTTTTGAAAAAAAAAATCAATATGTCAACATTATGTGTTTATGTGTGTGTTTTCTTTTTTTATAATAAAAAATTGTTCAGAAAAATATTTAAATTCAGTTTTTTTTGAAAATGCTTATTGCAAAGTATGCATCGACAATATCTACATGATTTTGAAAAATAATTTTGACCTTTCATTTTGTTTTCAGAAATTTATTCAATATCAATGGAACAAGTTGTTTGTTTTTTTATTGTTTTCGTGACATTACAAGCCAAACAGGTACACCTCTATACTTGCAATTTTTTCAAAGTTAGCCTACCTCATGGTACAATGATATCAAGGTAGGGCTATGATACCATATGATTTCAATTTTTTTATTTTCTTGGCTTAATATGTCATCTTTATTTGTTTATGTATGTGTTTTCTTTTCAATAACAAAAAATTGTTCAGAAAACATTCAACTTCGGATGTTTTCAAAATGTTTATTTCATCGTATGCATCGACAAAATCTAGAGTTTTTGTAGCGAAATAATTCTTTAGAGATATATAATACATGATTTTGAAAATAAGTGTTGACCTTTCATTCAGTTATCGCGTTTTTCAATTATTTATTCAAATCAAATGCAACAAGTTGTTTGATTTTGTATTGTTTTGATACTAATTCTGACATTACAAGCCAAACAGGTAGACCTCTATACTTGCAATTTTTTCAAAGTTGGCCTACCTTGTCTTCAAGGTTGCGCTAACTGTCAAAATTTCGTCTGAAGCGAATAATAATTCGCCTCGGTTTATCTTTTTTGTGGCGAATTTACAAACATCTAAGGGAAAAACAAAGAAATGCATAAGAAACAAAGCACACGAGCATAGTAATAAAATTAAATAAATTTATAAAAATTAAACGTTTCAATGAAAATATTCAAGCAGTCAACCAGCTAGAAGAAAATTAGGTGTGTATGTATAACCTAAAATTTGTAACTATTTCTTTTAGCACAAAAATTCTGCAAAAGAGAGAGAGATGAGAGGAGTTTTGACATACTTTCACCGAGTGTTTGGAAATTTTTTCTGAACTAATTTCTTGTTGCAATCATTTGCTATGTTTCTTCTTTCCGCGATTTGTATTTGGGAAAACACATATAAAACATATATTTTGATAATGATAAGCCTAAAGGTAGGATAACATAAAAGGCTTTTTTGAGTGGCTCAAGTAATAGGCTGAATTCTTCGGACAAGGAACATTCCTTCAACATTTTAAATTCTAAAATCAGTTTGACAGTTCATTGTCCCAGCAGCTGTGTCGATGCGACTACCTGTATTTTTCTACCATGAGCTTTACACTACTTTTCTTATTTTGCAATGGGTAGTCATGATTCGTAGTGGAAAAAGGAAGTTTTCAAATATGGGCCATACTTTTGTTTTAACACAATTAAGTAAAAATGTAAATTGTTGAAATTCATTTGATTTCTGAAGCCATAATCGAACAATTTCGAATAAAATAAATTTATTTACTCTCATTTTAAAACAATTAAAATTAAATCTATCAAGTCTAGCCGTCTCTACCGAAATTTTCAGTTTATTCAAGCTAATCCATTTCGCCCAAAAAGTTTTTCGATATTGAACGAGAGAATTTTTCACATTGTTCCTGATTTTTAATTACAAAAAAAAAAATCTTAAAACCCAGAACTACTTTTTGCACGTTGCATAGTCGCAGTTCACTTCCTAATAGGAAAATATAACTTGATACAAAAATACAGTTGACCGTATAAAAAATATGCGAATTTCTCAATAATACCGATAAAAATTCTGCATTTGCCTATTCCATGTGAGAAAATCAATTTCGATTAGTAAAACGTGTTACCCTGCAATGTCACTAGATACGCTGTTATCGAAATCAGCAACAATGTGATGGAGGTATTCACACACATTGACGGCCAAATGTCAAAATTACCAACCACGCAGCCAGCTATAGAAACTTCTCAGACTTTTTATTAAGAGACTACGAGATTTTTTTAAAAGAAAATTGGACTGAAATATGCCTCCAAAAAAAGCTCCTGCGCCAAGCAAAAAAACCGAGCAGAAAAAGAAGGAAAAGGTCATTGAGGACAAGACTTTCGGTTTAAAGAACAAGAAGGGTTCCAAACAGCAAAAATTCATCCAACAAGTTCAGAAGCAGGTTAACAGCGGTGGTCAACATCCGCGCACCGACAACAAAAAGAAGGATGAAAAGGAGAAGAAATTGCAGGAACAAAAGGAATTGGCATTGATTTTCAAGCCGGTGCAGAAGGTCGAAAAGGGTACAGACCCCAAGTCGGTTGTGTGTGCTTTCTTCAAACAGGGAACATGTACCAAAGGTGACAAATGTAAATTCTCCCATGACTTGGCTGTGGAAAATAAGGTCGAGAAGCGTTCCATCTATGTGGATATGCGTGATGCCGAAGAGGATGACATGAAGAACTGGGATGATGCCAAACTCAAGGAGGTGGTTAATCAGAAACATTCCAGTGAAAAGAAAAGGCCCACGACTGATATTATTTGCAAGTATTTCATTGAGGCGGTGGAAAAATCGAAATACGGCTGGTTCTGGGAATGTCCCAACGGCGAGAAGTGCATTTATCGACATGCTCTGCCACAGGGCTATGTGCTGAAGAAGGACAAGAAGAAGGAAGACAAACCAACGGAAATTTCATTGGTAGATCTAATCGAAAAGGAACGCGCAGCTTTGGGTCCCAATACCACTAAAGTAACGCTGGAAACATTTTTGGCCTGGAAGAAACGAAAGATCCAAGAAAAGAAAGATAAAATGGCCGCTGATGAGGAACGCAAAAAGAATGACTTTAGCAAAGGCAAACAATTCGGTATCTCTGGTAGAGAAATGTTTAGCTTCAATCCAGATTTGGTGGATGATGGTCCGATGGAAGATGGCGATGCTGCCTTTGACACCTATAAACGTGAAGAGAACGAAGAAGAAGTCGAATACAAAGAATTGGATTTGGCGTCACTTTCTCTGTCAGCCCAGGAGGTTGATGGAACGGGTACACAGGCTTCAGCAACACGTCTACAGGAACAGGCCGATGCATTGGAGAAACAAGAAGCCGAAGCGGCAGCCGCTGCAGCTGCTGACGAAGAGAGTGCAACATCTAACACACCTGCCACTGATGCTGCTCCCATCAATAAGGATCTGTTTATGGGATTAGCCGATGAATTGGATGATTTAGATTTGGAAGATGAAGACGAGGATGAAGATGACTAAGATGAAGAAGAAGATAGAGATTAGGGGACATGTGTCATGTTTTTAAAACCACAAGTTACTGCTTATCTGCTGCTTCAACAACAAAATAATCTTCTGAAGAAAAATTAAATAACAAAATGTTATATCAATTTAAAGAATTTTTAATAAATCTTAGTTATTTGTCAATACAAAAAATGAGAGCGTAAAAAATGTTTTAAAGTATAGATTCAATTTATTGGATTTTATTTCTTTTAATCATGGGTAATTATCTATTAATACCTATCATTAACAAGTCATGGATACGAACAATGTGATTAAATTTATTAAAGTACTCCTGAGAAATTACGTTCGATGTCTGAAATCTTGCGCGAATCAGTCCTGTTTTCAATTCAGATATATTGATTTTATGTTTTTTTTGTAGATATTAATTGAATTGGGTATTTTCTGTTCCAAGTCACAGTTTGATTTAAACTTAATTTAAAGGTACCTGTCGATTTAAGGTATTGATAACACTTGAACCTTTTTACACCGAGTAATATAATTGATTTTTTTATGGATACAAGGAAACAACTTCTACTTCATCTTATGCAATTGCGGTGTCCTCTACCCATTTCTGTAAGACTATGAATGCTATACAAAACAACCCAAAAAAATTGTGCGTTCTCAAAAGCCGAATCCTCGACCATGGATTGTTACATAAGTCTGTAATATAATTTTGTTTATGTGCTCTGATTATTCGGTGCATTGTTATTACAGCGGAACTAAGTTCCAATCCTTAAAAATCCTTATTCATTATTGGTTCTCGACAAAATATTGATTTTTCAATAGAAAATGTGCCATAAATGTATCATTTTGGGGTTGGTTTGATTCGTACGTCGGTGGTTCTTACATAACGGTAGCAAACGATTTCAGGCATTTTGAAGGTGGTATTTACATGAATATTCTAATCGAAATGTTTTTAATGTGGCATTTAACTTTATTCCTCGCAAAATACAGTAGAGTCCATTTTGTAGTGCTATTTAGCAGTACCCCCGATAGAGTCATTGAAGATAATCTACAGAATATCCCCTATAACATTAGACGTTAAATTTTGTTAAAGGTTTTAACTAAATTTTCTAATTTATTTTGATGTAATTTTAATTTTCCTAATAGCAGTTTGAAATTACGTTTTTACTCAAATTGATTGTAGAGTATCCTATCTAGTTTAAAATACTGGAGATGCCGGGGATTGAACCCGGGGCCTCTCACATGCAAAGCGAGCGCTCTACCACTGAGCTACATCCCCCATAAATAATCACATTTTTCAATGTAAAGTAAAAAAATATCCTTAAATTTATCCTGAATTATTACTTCAATATTTAGATAACACATCCGAAGATTGTGGATGAGGAAAACAATAATGGTAGGGATAGAATAAATAAGAAACAATATTACCTTGTAAGGTATCCTAAAGAGAAGATACAAAAGCAAATATATAAATATTTTTATATAGTCGACGAAAGATTTTTGGTTACAGCGCATGTGATTTGTAATAGTATTAAAAATTGCAAAGAATATTTCCCCTAAATATTTATGCCCAAAGGAACTCTCCGAAGTTTCAAATATTTCACAAAGTGAAGTCAAAGGCAATAACATAATCTGTTCATCATATCTACCATGTCATTAATGAAGAGCTATACAGGGTGAGGTGAAAAAACTCCAACAAACTTCAGACTGCTGTCATTTCTAAGCCACTCATCCGACAGCTGTTAAAATTATTCCAGTGAAAGCGTTCAAAAGCATTTTGGTGAGAATTTTCCACACACAAAAAAGTTATTTGTGATGGAATTCAAGCGTGATTCCTTTATATTTGGACGGAAAACCACAAGTGGCTATCGTTAGAGCACTTTAGCATTTAAAAGTGAATAAATCTTTTGTGTCTCGTACCATCGCTCGTTACCGTGATACTGGTAGCGTAGCCCGACGTTAAGGAAGTTGACGGAAGAAAACAGCAACATCAGCAGAAATGGTTCAAGAAGTGAAGAAGCAACTAGATCGAAAACCGCGTCGCAGTGGCCGAAAAATGGCAACAGAAGGATAATAGACTCAAAAGAGCTAAAGGGTTGCTTCGCTTGGCCGAAAGTGGTGAACTGCCGAATTTGGTTTTCTCCGATGAGAAAAAATTCGTGGTCCAGCAGTTTGTAAACAAACAAAATTATCGTGTTTACTTGCCAAAGAGGTCAGCTAAAAATGTGCACCTTTGGTTGGCCACCAGAACTCAAGCGCCGGCCATGGTGATGGTGTGGACCGCCATAACAGCCGATCGTCGCTGTTCGCTCATATTAATCGACCGTGGTATCAGAATAAATGCCGAATATTATCGCGAAAATATTCTGGAGGGTGTATTATGGTGGCATCTCCGGTTACCAATCCCTTGGACTATTGTGTCTGGAGTATTTCAGAAAGCAAGGTTGGCACTAAAATACATCTCACTCAAGCGCTTCGCCGGGAATGGACCAACATGACGCAGAGCAACATTCGGGCAGCGTGTGATGGATTCATGTCGTTTTGAAGGCCATAATTCGTGCGAAAGGTGACCAATTCGAAAAAATCTAAACTTATTCTACAATTTGATGTTATTTCCGACATTGTTTGCTTTCATTCAATAAAATTTAAAAAAAAAATATCTCACCCTGTATATTTGAATTATAATTTCTGAACACAAATTGAAGTATAAAAGTCCTCAGTTGTATTTTGTCAAGAAATGTCTCTGGGACAAAATTATACTTGGAGATGCCGGGGATTGAACCCGGGGCCTCTCACATGCAAAGCGAGCGCTCTACCACTGAGCTACATCCCCTATAACTACGGATTTATTCATATCAAAAAATGGACGATTAAAATTTAAGAGACAGACATTTAAAACCAACCTGCGGTTTAATGAATACAACCGTGTAAATGTGGAACAGGACTCAAAATGATCCATTAATTATACAGATAGAAATTTAATAAAATTATTTCTCACAAAATGTTAAAAAGACAAAAAACCAAATTGATAAATGAAAATTGTTTGCATATTAAGGATATCAGAACTTTTCTAACTCTTCAAAGCATTCATTTTCCGTCCCATTTTTTTAATAGTTCATTTTTACTCTGCTTAAAAGGTACATGTTGCAACAACCATTGGGCATGGTAGAAGAATACAGGTAGATGTATCAACGATTGGGAACATTAATAAGTCAAAATTATTTATGTTTTTTCAAAACTAAGTAGTTTTTTATAAGTTTTCTTATACAACACCAATCGGAGGTTGTTATGATATATATATTTTTTAACAATTTTCACAAATTTAAATAATTTTTCATTTTAAAGTTTTCAATTTAAAAAAAAAAAGTTTTCAATTTCTTTGTTCCCGTAGCTATGTCGATGCGACTTCCTGTATTCTTATAGCATGAAAGAAACAGAAACATAAGTTGTGTTCCAGTACTTTTTTAGTAGTAAAACTTGCAGAAGAGAGAACAGTTCGAAATGTCATTCTCAATTAGGTGTGCTCAAAAAATAAGGGAACGGAAAATTAGCAGAAATGCGATAAAATGTCAAAATTCCAAGAGTAAACAGTCCAAATCGGACTGGTGAAACCTTACTGTAACGGACGCCAAAATTTAAAAAATTAGTATTGAAGACGATACGTTAAAATTAATAATCTATAATAATAATTAATAGTCTGATTCATCATTCAGCCAGTCCTCCTCACTACTGGAATCATCCAAAAGTGCTCCATATTTTCTCTTTTTGTTTTTTTGCACTACAAATATTAGCTTTTCCTTTAGTTTTTAAGTTGATCATTTCTTTATTTTTGTTATGACGCGGGAACATTGAAATGTATCAATACATTTTTCAACCTTGTTAGCCCTGCCAATTAAATGTCAAATTCACAATTTGCACATTTCTGCTCGGCCAAATTCATGTAGCTAAAACAAGCAGAAATGTGCACCACTCAGCGCCATTTTTTTCTCGAGAGAGCTGCAAGTTTTGCTAGTTTTTGCAGTACGGGAACGCGTTGCAGCAGAATTAGTACTAATTAGTACTAATTTGTAGGTTCTGGAACACAACTATAGTTTTCTGCAATAAACAATCGCAACCCTGAAAAAGTGTACAATCAGCTGTTTTGTCACAACAAAATAAATTTTACGCAACCAAAAAAAAAAAAAAACAATCGCAAAAAAACATGGTAGAAAAATATAGGTAGACGCATCGACACAGCCGCTGGGAAAATGAACTGTCAAACCAATTTTGGAATTGAAAATGTGGAATGAAAAATTATTTAAATTTGTAAAAATTGTTGAAAACGCGTATTATAATACCCTCCGAATGACGTCGTATAAGAAACCAAATATAAATCTACTTATATTTGAAAAGACATTTAAAATTTTTTGACATATCCATAATATCCATAATGTTTCCAAGCGTTTATGCATCTACCTGTATTCTTCTACCATGCAAACCACAAATGGAAAAGATGCAAGAGATTGCAAGAAAAATTTTGTTCGGCAAGAATTTGCAAACTCTCTTAAAAGAACTGCAAAATCGAATCGATCTCTTTCATAGCACAGACGGGTAACTAGGCAGACCTAATATAAGGACAGCGCAAAACCCGAAAGACACTATCTATCACACTCCCTTTTTAACAAATGGGAACGCCATATGAAGGTATTACCCTATATTAACATGTTATTAGTAATCCGTTAAACATTAAAATTAATTAAACATTAATTAGTGACTGCAGATTCTTTTGGAGAAAGTAAAAGTGAGAATACATAAAACTTTTTTTACTGGCTTAAATCATCAAATAGCTTTTTCGTAGAGAATCAAAGGAGTTTTAGGTTGACTTAGTTCGATTTTGGCCCTAGGCTATGCTCTGTTCATTTCCGAAGAAGCCAGTCGATGACTTAAGGCAGTCAAAAAAACATTTTATGTATTCTCACCTTAAAGATATTTTATTCTCTTTTGCAACAAAATAGTGACAAGTAAACAGACGAAATCCCTCCAAAAACATGCAATCAGTCAGCTGATTTTTCAAAACAAAACTATTTTACTGCCATTAAAAGAAATGAAGGACGCAGACACTAAAAATGAGAAAAATCGAATTGTTCTACATTGCAGAACTTGTATTAACAGAGAATTCCAATAACAATGTGCAACAATTGTTACAAAAAACTTATGGAACCAGACACTCCTAACGAAGAAAGTATTTCATGCATATTTCCTAGGATAATTTTGTCGTTCAAAGTCTGGCACAAAAACACCTTTTATAAGGGAATATTATAATCAATTTATTATCTAAATGTCTACCGGCTTTTTAAAACAAGCCTATTGTAAACGTTAGCGAAAAACTCTCTGTCATCTGTCATGTAATCTATAACTAAATTTTCGAAACTAATTTAAAAATTATCTGGAGATGCCGGGGATTGAACCCGGGGCCTCTCACATGCAAAGCGAGCGCTCTACCACTGAGCTACATCCCCTACAATTATATGAAGTTAAAAGCCAATTCGTGTAGTTGAATCTTAATATTAATTTTATATTAAAGGACATTAATTTTATATTAAAATCGAAAGTTTACAAAATTTTCGTTTTAGATTAAAGTTTATGAATCCTTCAAAATTCGTTATTGCGGACAAATTGTTTTGTTTTGACAAATCAGCTGATTGCTTGCAAGATTTTGCAGGGTTTCCGTCAATGTTTACTTTTCGGAGTTTTCTTGCAAAAGAGAATAAAACTACCATACTCATTCAGAAAGAAGTTGCTGGACAATTCCTGCAGGAAAAGTAACCAGAAGAAGTAAACAAAAGAAGTAACAAATGATTTTTGAACCAGTAACTACGATTACGCCGTACAATTGTCTATAAAAACTTGATAGTTGGCAACGCCATTGATCACTTAGCCTGTATGAACCTATCATTAATAATAATTATGTATCAATCATGGTAGAATAATACAGGTAGTCGCATCGACACAGCTGCTGGGACAATGGACTGTCAAACTAATTTTGAAATTGAAATTTTTGAATGAAAAATTATTGAAATTTGTAAAAATTCTTCAAAAAGGCACATCATAATAACCTCTGATTGGCGTCGTATAAGAAAACATAAAAATGATAAAAAATAAGTAAATTATTGTCTGTTTTTCAATCTACTGATTTTTACTTTTTATAGCCTCCACCTTGGAAAGGAGGGTATATTAACTTTGTCATTCCGTTTGTAACATCCATAAATATTCATCGCAAACCCCATAAAGTATATATATTCATAATCAGCATAAAATTCTAAGTCGATTTATCGATGTCCGTTTGTTGAAATCACGATACAGCCCACATTATTTTACGTAGAGCGTAAATTTAGCGGATCAATTTGTATTGTGCCTAGGATAGTTGGTATTGAAAATGAGACATATCGGTCCACGTTTTGTTATAGTCCTCATGTAAAGGTACCTCCCGATATTCAGTATTTTGTAGATTTTTTCCAAATTTTTTCACGCATTTGTATAAAAAGTGGTATTTGTAGGTCATAATGGGTTCTTGTTCATGTGACGAAACATTATATGTATAGGTCCACGTTTTGGTATAGGCCCTATATAATGGTACCTCCCGATATTCGGTATTTTGATGATTTTTCAACATTTGTCACGAATTTGTCTAAAAATTTGAATTTGTAGCTCCGGTGGCAAAACAATATCCGGTTTTTTGTTGGGTTTTGCCACATTTTTTTCGCGGATTTGTCTCAAAATCGGTATTTGTGAGTCATAATGGCTTCCCGTTCTGGTGGCGAAACATTGAATATTTAGGTCCATGTTTTCCTATACATATTCGATACCCACCGATATTCGGTATTTTGATAATCCTAGTTAACTTTACCCATGAAATTATTTCAATTTTGGTATTTTAGAAGATTTGATAGATGACAAATCTCAAAGTATAAAATTGTCTGTAGAGGTTCCCGTTTTGGTATGGCCCCATATAACGGCCTCACCCACTTAATGGTTTTTTGATAAGTTTAACAGCATTATGCAAAAGGTCTTACTGGTATTTGTAGTTTAAAGTAGAGCACGCTTTAGTTCAGATACTTAAATATATTAAATATTATATAAAAATGATTCCTTTACCCTAAGGTGGAGGGTATTAAAAGTACGGCCCGGCCGAACTTAATGTTTTTACTTGTTTACTAAGTAAACTTTTTCTAGTAAAATTTTGCAAACTCTCAGCAATTCAACTCTCACAATTGTTCTCTAAGTTCGCTCCCATTAACTGGAATTTGGGATATCTAACAACATTTGCAATATTTTGTACAAAATACTGAATTATCGCTCGTACAGACCTAATATAAGACGAAACTTTTCCATATATTTCTCTTAGGTAACGTGAAAAAAACAGTTTTTTTTTAACGAAACAGGGATTAGACCTGTCTTGAGTTATTGGTATTCCAAAAAATGAACAGCATTCCTGTCCAACAATTACAAATTGTATTTA
Organism: Musca domestica; assembly: GCF_030504385.1. NCBI lineage: Eukaryota > Metazoa > Arthropoda > Insecta > Diptera > Muscidae > Musca > Musca domestica. The sequence goes on along the minus strand of NW_026712115.1, from coordinate 3,151,407 downwards.
GCGCTTCCTAACTTTTTTCTTTTGACTTAACCCGAATTTTTAAACTGTTATCCTTAGAGTTTAAAAACTTGGTCATTGCCTCCTTTTTACATTTGCTTCAATTAGTCAATCGACCATTGACTAAGATTAACCCGTTGTACCCTAAACTAAAAATTAACTGGAGATGCCGGGGATTGAACCCGGGGCCTCTCACATGCAAAGCGAGCGCTCTACCACTGAGCTACATCCCCTATGAAGAGTTAGGCATTTTTTGCATAAATTTATTTAAAAAAAAAATTACAAAAAATTACAAAAAAAATAACAAAAAAATCTGGAGATGCGGGGATTGAACCCGGGGCCTCTCACATGCAAAGCGAGCGCTCTACCACTGAGCTACATCCCCCACCCTTTATGTTCCAGTACAAATTTTCCAGCCGATCCAAAAGGCAATTCATTTGTTTAAAAAGGTTTCTCATGGATCTGAGCAATAAAAACTCTGGAGATGCCGGGGATTGAACCCGGGGCCTCTCACATGCAAAGCGAGCGCTCTACCACTGAGCTACATCCCCCGATGGAAATCGGTCGCCACACTACAGTTTTGTTCATTTTTCTTTTCTAAAAATTGGAGTTTGCAAAATTTGTTAATTTTACCTTTGAATTCATATTTTTTTTTGTTCCAGCATTACTGGCATTTTGTTGCGAGATTCTTATTAAAACACTTACTTTGTGAATATACGACTGCCTACTTTGTAACAATTATTGTAAATTTTTACTGGAAAAAATCTGTTAACCCACAACTTCTGCAAAAAACCTCGATTTGAGTGAGAAATTTTGACATTTCCTTTACAGAAAATTTGCAAATTCTTACAGGATAAAGGTGCAAGTACATAAAAAACATGGCTAGGCATAATAATGTCAAATTATAACGGAAAACCATTGCAGGATTTTAGTGCGGCTCTGTAATCCCTTTATGAATTGTCACAAAATATGCCTAGCCATGACTTCAAGCTTCTTATGTACTTACACCCTAAGTCTCATATTTCAATAATTTGCAACCCCTCTGCTTCCTTCTGAGTATCTGGGAATTTATTTTTAGAAATCGCAATTCTAATTTTTTGCTGTTGGAGATTCGTCCTTTTGGCTCATTTCCTTTTTTTATTTTCAATGAAATGCAAAATGCTCTGTTTTGACAAGACAGCTGATTGCTTGCAAGTTTTTGCAGGGATTTCGTTTGTTTCTTTTTCCCTGTTTTTTTTTTAAGAAATAAAAACACAAACCAGAGAGATGGGGACCTCTTTTCAATACAGTGACATTTGACAAGGTAAATTACAGAAAATGAAAAGATGGGAAAGCTTATTTGAAATGACTTTACCATCTTCATTTTACCATATTAAAAATGTAGAACTGCAAAAAATGTATACATTTGTACTACGATTTTTCTTTATGATATCGAAAAAAAAACTGCAAAAGCATTAGATTCTTGCAGGTTCTGGAACAGAGAATAAGTTGGAGTAGCTATTTCCACCCTTCTTACACTTATTGATGGGACCCCGATTAACGAATTATAAACATTTTTGACTAACTAATTTAGTATTGCCCTTTTCCACAACCTGCAACCTAGTGATTCTTATCGATATCATAAAAGGAAAATCGTATCGGCTATAGTAGTAAAAACGTTTAAATTCTTGCAGTTCTGGTACAGATCATAGCATAGAAATTGTAATTTGTATGAACTGTATACTGCGCAATATTATATAATAAGGGCATACAAATTGTTTTCTTTTATCATGGCAACCCTTTTCTGACGAACTCGACCTTGTCATATCTAAAATATTTTCGTATGACAAGTGGCAGTTTTTACAAAAATAATAAACTATACTTTATTTTCGGCGTTTCTTGGCACATAAAAAACCTTCATCATGAGAAAACATTTTCGGTGATGTTAGTTCTTGTGTAGTCCCCGAATAAAGTTTTTTGGGGTCCACCTCTAAGGTTCAAATCCACAGAATTACCAGCTGAAAATTGTTGCCAAAATCTTCACAATACCTGCTATATGGATTCTGTACTAAAACGAAAACTCACGCTGACGATTTATTGTAATAAATTTGATGTCAATTCGACTTAAAATGAGGGGTGAAAATTATATTGTCGTCATACTTGTCCTAAGCGAAACCAAATTCAATCATTCCATAATTAAGTCTTACATGACTTATCAGACTAATATTTTAGTTTTGTTTTCACAAGTAAGCTGATTGCTTTGGGGCAAAACTAGCTGCTTAATAATAGGTGTGTCTGGTTACCCTGGTTATTGTTACAAATTGTTACTAGTAGTCGTCTGTTAACCTGAAAGTTCTGCAAAAGAGAGCGGTTGGAGAGAGAAATTTTGACAGTTCTTTCAGTTAGAGTTTGCAAATTCTTGCTGGACAAATTTTTTCTTGCAATCTTTTGCAACTCTTCTTCTTCTCATTCATCGACATTCAATCAGATGTTTATTATTTTTGTTTATTTATTTTTTTTTTGTGCTTTTAATTTAAAAATATTGTTTTGGAATTAGCAAGACTAATTGTTTTTGGAGAACAACTTTACAAAATGTGAAAAACACAAATATTAATATGTAATTATTTCCAATGTTTTTAGACAAACGCCATTTATAAAACTTGTAGAATTGGTAGTGCTCCCTTTCTTTTAATTCTTTTAATGGGGGACAAATCGGTTTGTTTTGACAAATCAGCTGATTAGTTGCAAGCTTCTGCAGGAATGCCGCCTGTTTACTTTTCGCATTTTCCTTGCAAAAGAGAATAAAATTACCTTACTCTCTCAGAAAGATGTTGCTGGACAATTCCTGTAGGAAAAGTAACCAGACACACCTAATATTTACGGTAGACGAATATGGGACAAGGAACTGTCAAACCAATTTTGGAATTGAAAATGTTGACTGAAAAATTATTTAAATTTGTAGAAATTGTTGAAAAACGCGTATTATAATAACCTCCGAATGGCGTCGTATAAGAAAACATATAAACAATTACTTATATTTGAAAAGAAATTTAAAATTTGTTGACATATCAATGTTTCCAAGCGTTAATGCATCTACCTGTATTCTTCTACCATGATAATATAACACAAAGTTGAATGTTTATTATCTGGAAAACAAATAAATTATTGCCTGAAATTTGTAAATATTTTTGTACAGTCATAAAACAGCTTTTTCCATCAGCAGATTTTACTAGATAATAGTTGTGTTTGGTTATCCTAAAATTTGTAACAATTGTTGCAAATTGTTACTGGAAGTCGTCTGTTAACACAAAAGATCTGCAAAAGAGGTCTATTTGAGAGAACCATTTTGACAATTCTTTAACTGGGAGTTTGCAAATCTTTGCTGGACAAATTTCCTCTTACAATCACTTGCAGCTCTTCTTCTTCTCCTGTGTGTTCTTAATTTCTTTTATTTGCGGACAAATTGCTTTGTTTTGATAAATCAGCTGATTGCCTGAGAGTTTTTGTCGGGATTCCGTCTGTTTACTTTTCACAGTTTTCTTATAAAAGAGAATAAAACTGCCTCACTCTCTCAGAAAGAAGTTGCTGGACAATTCCTGCAGGAAAAGTTACCAGACATACCCAATTTTTACTGAGTAAATTTTTCCAGCAAGATTAAACTCTCTTTCCTCGTTCTCATTAGCTGGACTTTTGGGTTATAAAATCACATTTTGTACAAAATATCTTATTTCGGGAAGTCCAACATCAATCTTTAATTTAAAATGCGTTTTTCTCGTAACTGATTTATTTGAGATGCGACATTCTTTCAGAAAAATGATCTACATCTGTATTTGTTATACGACTAATCCTATTAGTTTGAAGACATCATGAAAATAAACACTTTTATTATATATTTTTTCAATTTTTTTACTTTCATTCTTTCTTTGTCCCGATTTAAACTAGGCGAGTTTAGTTGCGGCTCAGGTCGTGTAAAAATAAAGTCGGACAATCTAATATGATGGAAAACCCAACATTCTGTCAAAATTGTTGCTTAAATGCATTCTAAACGCAACTCAAAAAGTAGGATTTGTTATGTGTAAACACGCCATTAAAAAGAAACAAAATAATCATACCAAGCGGTGCCATCGTAGAATGATGAAGGTAAAGTCATGCAATCATTTTTTCACAATATTTTCAAAATGGTTCATTTGACAACATATCATTGTCAAAATTTATACTTGTAAATCCAGTATGCATATACAAATCAGAGATGGGACCTGTTTTCCATGCAGTGAAATTTGACAAGCTAAATTACAGAGCGGTGCCATAATGGTGTCTTTTAACGAAAATAAATACTCTATTACAACAATTTTTCTAGTTCCTGGCCGCGTTTATATGATTATTAACGGTGTACCCACACTGATTGCCAATAAAAAACATTGTACCCACTTAGTTCGAAGATATCAAAAAATATGTAAGTTGACATATTTATTATTTCTCCCATATGACAATGAATAACGTATACATTATAATAGAACATTGTTAACATTTTTCAGTTAAAACAAAGAAATAATCATTAAACAACATTGCTAATGTTTGCTTCCATAAATAGATTTGCCACAGTGCCACACAGACTCGCGCACTCACAAAACATGTCTGCTGGGTTCCACTCACTTATGAGCAACAAACTAATTGTATGACTTTTCAACGGGGCCTCTTTACTTATATTGGTATTTGGCAACGCTTCGACATGAGGGGATGTAGCTCAGTGGTAGAGCGCTCGCTTTGCATGTGAGAGGCCCCGGGTTCAATCCCCGGCATCTCCAAATTTTTTTTATTGGATTTTTTATTTTTCTTCTTAACATGAGAAGTTGTTAGACATGGACTATTTAAACTTAAGTCCTTATTTATATTAGGCGAGTTTACTAGCGACAAGTTTTATCGTTCTCTTTTCAACTTGCCTCTTGCATTTATACAAGACAATTATTTTCATCATTGCCTTTTTTGTCATTTTTAATCATATTTTTGTATAAAAATAAAAAACCAACGAAGAATTGCCAGTATAAGCAATGTTTTTCCATGTCCATCCCCTTTACACCTCTCTCATACAAATAAAGAATTCATCCCAAGGCACAATTACAAAAGGCGGAACATCATATGACAATTGCGACGTTTTAGGTTTGGACTCTATTGGCCACTTCCTTCACTTTATATGAGATATGTGTTAATTTTTAGAAAATGTTAAATATGCATAGCCGACCGAAGAATTCAATTTTATACCCTCCACCATACATAGTATGAAGGGTATATTAAGTTCGTCATTCCGTTTGTAACTCATAATCATTTTAGACACAACAAAGTATATATATTCTTGATCAGCGTAAAATTCTAAGACGATTTAGCCCTAAAAAAAGCTAAAATTTTGCACAGATCTTTTTTTTTTGTCTGCACGCAGATCAAGTTCGAAGATAGGATATATTGGTCCACTGTTTCGTATTGCCCCCATATAACGATACCCCCCGATATTCGGTATTTTGATGATTTTAGCCACATTTTTCAATGGGATTGTCTGAAATTCCACACAAGAGATTCCTTGTGAATACTTTACCCCCTGAAAGAGAATTGTCTATATAGGTCCACGATATCGTATATCCCCCATATAACAGTACCCCCTGATATTCGGTATTTTCATGATTTTAGCCACATTTTTCAATGGGATTGTCTGCAAATCCACACAAGGACTTCCTTATGAGTACTTTATCAATGGAAAGAGAATTATCTATATAGGTCCACGATATCGTACAGCCCCCATATAACGATACCCTCCGATATTCGGTATATTGATGATTTTAGCCACATTTTTCAACAAGGTGTTCTTTGTGAGTACTTTACCCCCAGACATAGATTTGTCTATATAGGTCCGCGATATCGTATATCCTCCCATATAACGATAGAAGGCATTTTAAAGATTTTAACAGAATTTTAAATAGATTTTATTTATTTTGAAAATTTTCTAATTCGTTCCAAATGGTGGAAAGTTCGGCCCAATCGAACTTACTGCTTTTTTACTTGTTATACTTCATCTAATACAGAAAATCGAACATTTATATCCATATTCATCTCAGGTTTCTGGTTGAGAGAAATATTTGAATATAGCAAGTTGTAAAAAAATCGCCGACTTGTTTCGCAAGTTATGATAGATAAAAGTATTGAAAATTGTGACTCTTTGTGGGTGAGGTATCAGAAGGGGTTTGCAGATATATATCATCTTCACAACAGATCTTGTTTTAGCAAAAATATATGTACGTGTAAAATTTGAAGAGAGTTGGGAGTTTATTTCGCTTTCTTTAAGCGTTTTGTTTTTTTTTTAAATCTTGAACCCTATGTGGGGGAGGTACAAGAAGAACTGATCCAGTCTCTCCCATCTTTAGAACTGATCTTGTGTTGATGGAACTATTGAGATGTACCAAATCTGAACGGAATTGGATGTTAGTTTCGTGTTTTATGAGCTTCATGGATAATCAAAATTTTGAACCTTGTGAGGCAGGTACCAGAAGGAGTGAACCGATATATCCCATCTTCAAACCAGACTTTGGGCTAATAAAAATATTGTGATTTGTGTAATTTGAAGAGAACCGGATGCTTATTTTATGAACATTTTGGTTATTCAAAACATCGACCCTTTGTGTGGGAGGTACCAGAAAAAGTGAACCAATATTTCATCTTCACCCCGGACCTTGGGTCAATAAAAAAATTGTGATGTGTGTATTTTAAAGATCGGATTATCCCTTCTCTTCCTGGCAGTAAAAAATTTTTTTTTGCCGAAAATTTCGACCTTTTTGTGGTGGAGGTACCAGAAGGAGTAGACCGATATTGTCCATCTCCGAATTCGATATAAGTTTGATAATAATATTACGATGTACCAAGTTTAGACCAAATCGGATACTCCCTTCGACGCACCAACCAGACAGATTGACGGACGGACATCGCTAGATCGACTCTAAATGTCCTGAAACGGATTTGGTCCAAAGAGACCTAGTCTAAAACCGTTATTTCGATGAGGCACGTTTAGGCCGTATCAAATGATATATACCCTCTCTAGGGTATATTTTGGAAATTTGGAGTCTGCGAAGGTCTGTCAGAATTTGGAAATGTGGAGTCGAATGTCTATCACAATTTGGAAATTTGTAAGGTCCATTCTGTCGGGAAATTATATAACATGTTTATATGTGTTTTTATTTTAGGGAAGACATAGAAAAGTGAGGCAGATGTGGACATCATCGTTTTTTTTTTGTTTAATTAATATTTTTTTTCTTGTTTAGTATTACATTGTTTAGTTCATTTAAAATTACTAAAACCTAGAATATTTGAGCACTAAAACATCTTACGTTAAAGCCCAAAAAGTACCTTCATGCTGAATCAAGAGTTGTTTGATTCCACCCTTTTATATCCCTTTTCCGTCAATGTACAAAGAAATTGAAGAAATTTAAAAGTAGTCTAAATTCTATAGCCTTCTGTAAAACATTAACTTAAATTACAAGCTATTTGTCTTTGTTATTTACGACTTGACTTACTTTCTTTTCATACCCGCCCATCAAATCTGAAGGGTGTTGAACCCAGAGATTAAATTTTTCACAAAATACTTAAAATTTTGGCACACATTTCGTTGGCTATAACAAAAAATAATTCCCAACGTATTTTTAAAATCGCGCAGACATTCTTCGTGCTTACGCATGAAATACCGCTAACCATGTCATTTTATCAATGGCTTTGTTGTCAGCTTTGGACGTACCAACGGAACAAACGAACGAACGATCCGACCAACATACCTATCCATGCACTTTGTGTTGTGCTGTGTTTTTGTTGTCTTCTGGAAACCCCCAGTTGACCAAGTTAAAGGTGCAGTCATCAACGTTTTTATGGTGGTGGCTGAATGAATGGTTTTCTTTTTAATTTGCATTCGTTGTAACGCCACGATAGCCATCCTTAACATCCATTCGAGCATTCATTAAGTGGGGAAATGTTTTTATTTTGTATTATTTCTTTAATTTTTGGCAAACTAAAGAGGCTTGATGTATTTTGAATGTTGGAGAAAGTAGGTAGTTGGATTGTAATGGAACATCATTTGTCATACAAATAAACTGATCATCTTCCTTATTGAAACTGCATGAGAAAATATACTATCATCAAGAATCCGAAATAATTATTTGAATGAAGCCGAAATTCTATAACTTATAGCACGTTCACATACAAACTTTTAACCGGATTAACCCTCCTTATCACCAAATATTTTCTTAATCCGGATTAATTCAACCAGTTGTCCCAATTCATATTGGGCGCCAATTCATAACTTTGTGCAGAACATGTGACTAGTTTATCCTGCACAAAACTACATTAAACCATTTTCACAACATTAGTATTTAACAATTAAAATGATATCAGTCGGGTTTTGCCGACAGATTTATACCCCCAGCCTTGAGTTATGAGGTACCTAAGCAGTTGGCCAATATTGACCAATTAGTATCTGACCTAAGACTGATAAAAATATTACAACGTGCCAGATTTGGACTATATCCTTTATTTATGAGATATGTGCAAATTTTTGGAAAATGTGGAAATATGCTTGAGGTAAGAGTTATAGCGGAACGAAGTATTCATTTTCACACCTGACCTAGCACTTATGCAAATATTACGATTCGCAAAGTTAGAGCAAAATCGAATCCTTTCTCTTGCTATAAAGTAAATTATTTTCCTTGAAAATGTAGACATTTTGTGTGGGAGTTACAAGAGAAAGAGTGGACCGATATTGCCCATCTCCGAACTCGATCTAAGTTTGAGAATAATATTACGATGTACCAAGTGTGGATCAAGTTGGATAATCCCTTCGAGAGTTATCGTGCGCTTTAGCCAGCCGGCCAAACAGACGGACGGACGGATGGACATCGCTACCCTCTAACCCTTAAAAACACCTTAAATCATTGTTTATTCGAATTTTCATTCAATGGAAACCCAAACTTTCTAATTTACACCTACTTCCGTTTAAAATCTGAGCTGAAAAGTTGTAATGGCGAGTATCAGGGGTACCGTTAAATGGGAGCTATATGTTCTTGGGACCTGAAACGCCACATTACAAGAAGTTAGGTATTAAAATCTAAAATCTAAAAAATATTTGAAACACGAAGGTGCCGTAGTTGAATTATGAGAACCCTATTGTCAAATTACAGCTCATTCGGTTCGAAATTGTGGAAGAAATATTTAAAATTCCTAAAATCAGAAGAAGATACCGACGAATGGGGACTAGATCAAACTTTTCTAAATTTTAAATTGGCCGATAATGTCAGTTCTGTTTTGACACTTTTGTAGTAAACACACGCGAAATACACGTTAATAAACAACGTTACGCTACACTGCTTTAGAACGCGGAATATTGGTGATTATTTATTTGACCAATAATCGGTCCGTAACTTTGGCACAACGTGAATTTTGTCGCAGATTTCCTGGCTGTCTAAAGCCTGCAGGTGAAACAATGCGACTTTTAGCCGCTCGCCTCGAAGAGACTGGCACATCAAAAGATGCTGCCAGGCGTGGTAGACCCCGGAGTATCCGTTCAGCCGAGAATATTGCTGCTGAAGCCTAGGATGTCATGGAAGCGACGTCGACCTCGACCAGACGACGTGCCTCGCAAATGGGCATCAGTCGACAGTCTTCACAGCGAATTTTGGTACAAGATTTGAAAATGTTTCCGTACATAGTCCATCAGCTGTTAGTGCTGACCGCCATCCGTAATACCACCAAGAAGAGGATGATTTTTCATTAAAAATAATTATGAGTGATGATGCCCATTTCCAACTTAGCGGGTAAGTAAATAAACAAAATTTACCCAAAGATCCATTACACCCGCTCAAAGTCGCTGTTTTCGCTGGAGGAGTCATCGGACCTTTTTTCTTTGTAGAAGTCGTGGGCCAAATGGTTACTGCGAATGATGAGCGCTACAAAGCAATGATAGACGATTTCTTTTTGCCGCAACTTGATAAAGGATACATTTCCCAGGTGCCAAATCTCCCGTTTTGGCGATTTGCACTGGCCAGCAAGATCGCCTGATTTGACCGCTCCAGACTTCTTTTTGTGGGGCTTTTTGAAGTCGCGGGCTTATGTCAACAAGCCTTAGACACTTTCAGCTCTTAAAGACAATATTCGACAAGAATGGGAGGACCTATCGCCGGAAGTTTTGGCCAAAGTGATGGAAAATGTCATAAAAAGAGCTCAAATGATAATAAATTGTGGCGGCTTGTTCTCGACTTGATGTAAAAAAAAAAAACTTAAAGACCGAATAAAAATAATCCACAAGAAGAATCAAAGTTTTTCATTTTTTTTTAAATTACAGCCAAAAAACATCGGAAGTTTACATTTGCTTCCTCGTACAGAGTGAGATGAAAAAACTGTAACCAACTTCAGACTGCTGTAATTTCTAAGCTACTCGTCCGACAGTTGTTAAAACTATTCCAGTGGCAGCTCATTAAATTGTTTGCAAGCATTGTGGTGATAATTTTCCAGAAAAAAGTTATTCGTGATGGAATTCAAGCGTGATAGTGAGATTTCATTATATTTGACTGGAAAACAATCACCACTGGAGTGCTCTTACGATAGCCACCCAGCATTTAAATGTGAATAAATTTTTTGTGTCTCGTACTATCGCTCGTTACCGTGATACTGGTAGCGTACCCCGACGTCAAGGAAGTGAACGGAAGAAAACGGCAACATCAACAGAAATGGTTCGAAAAGTAAAGAAGCGAGTTGATCGAAACCCACATGACAGTGACCGAAAAATGGCTCGTGAGCTGAACATATCGCAATATTCCATTCGGCAAATATTGAAAAATGAGCTCAGAGTAAAGCCATTGAAATTTCAAAAAGTGCAAGAACTTACACCGCAACAGAAATTAAATAGACTCAAAAGAGCTAAAGATTTGCTTCGCATGGACGAAAGTTGTGAACTACCGAGTTTGGCTTTCACCGATTAAAAAACATTCGTTGTCCCGCAGTTTGTAAACAAACAAAATGATCGTGTTTACTTGCCAAGAGGTCAACTGAAAATGTGCACCTTCGGTTGGCCATCAGAACTCAAGCGCCGGCCATGGTGATGGTGTGGGCCGCCATAACAGCCGATGGTCGCTCTCCGCTAGTATTAATCGACCGTGGCATCAGAATAAATGCCGAATATTATATAAATATTCTGGAGGGTGTATTAAAGCCTTGGGTGCGCAAACATTTTGGCCGCATATTTTGGACATTCCAAGAGGACTAAGCTCCATCGCACTCAGCACGTGCCACCCAAGAATGGTTACAAAATGTGGTTCCTCGCATCATTTCCAGCGCACAAAAATCTCCAGATACCTTTCCGTTGGACTATTATGTCTGGAGTATTTTAAAAAGTAAGGTTGGCACTAAAAAATATCAAAGTGTCGATCACCTCAAGCTAGCGCTTTGCCGGGAATGGGCCAAAATATCGCAAAGCAACTTCGGACAGCGTGTGACGGTTTCATTGGCCGTTTGAAGGCCATGATTCTTGCCATAGGTGACCAATTCGAATAAATCTAAACTTATTTTAAATGTCTAAGTGCAGAGCAACTTTCGGGCAGCGTGTGACGGTTCCATTGGCCGTTTGAGGGCCATAATTCGAACAAATCTAAAATTTGATGCTGTTTCCGACGTGTTTTGCTTTCATTCAATACAATTTAAAAAAATGTAAAAATTATGGCGTTTGACTTTGTTGTAGTTTTTTTTTTTTATCTCACCCTGTGCTTTTCCTTCACCTTGTATACTTCTGAAAAATCTTAAACGACAATAATAGTATCTTAACACTTGTAATTTTGTCGGGTTAATCTGCTTTATGAGGATTTATTTGACGTATAAGCAATATAAACAATAAGCCACTGCCTTTACTAAATCCGGTAATCTCTAAAGACTATCTATAGTTTTAGAATAATGCAACATACTTTTTGGGTTAGATTCAGATGGATATGTGGCGATCTCAGGCCCCTCTTTTAATACTATGCTACAATTATTGGGTAAACCACACATTCTTCTAGATATTTTTTCAGAATAAGAAAACCCCTCCAATTGTTTTATTTAATTCCCATATACATCTATAAACTTAAAATGATTTATGTAAATGTTTCACAAAATAAAAAAAAAAACTCAAAAGAATTTGTTTGTTTAAGAACTTTCAATTCAATTTTTAATGGCAAGAGGAAAAAACGTTTTACGTTTGGGGGAAATTCCAAAATTTTATACAAATTTTGGGTGTCGTTCGATGGGAATGTGTGTGAGTGTGTACTGTGCTGAAATTAATATTCAAATATTCGTTTTTGTAATTCAACAATCAGTTTGGTGGGGTTTGATTTTTGTTATTCTTTTGTAATTTTATAAAATTAACGACACGCTAATTAAAACATAATTTATAACACAATTTGAATGACGCATGGGAATCGGAGAGAGGAAAATTGGAAATGTTTGGGGGAAAAGCTAGGTACACAACTTTAAACATTTTGTGATCCTCGGGGACAGAGAAACTTTTATATATGCATCCGGAGGACTAGAGAAACCTTAAATTATATTTAAATTGTGACCATTCATTGTGAAATATTTAGGCGAATCGATTACTAGCATTTAATCAATACGTCAAATGTCACATGTCCTAAACTCCATCCAATGCAAATGTTAAACTCTCCTCTTCTCTATTCTATACACAATAGTCTCCCCACCCGCGTATGGGTTAAACCAAACCATCAACAAATTCTAAATCGCAGCCATATCGATATTATCTAAACTCAGTGAGCTAATCTACATTTCACGATCACACAATTAAACCACAACCAAAGAGCAGCAGCAGCAGCAACAACAACACAACCCAAAAAAATGTTCAAACTGAAAAAAAGTAGAAAACTTGACTTTGAACTGCCATAAAATGTTTATTTTTACCCATTTTACCGTGTTTTTGCTATTGTAGATGTTGTTGCTTTAAATTCGAATGCAATTTCTAAATACGAGTAGGACAAGTTTTGAGAAAGACAACAAAAACTAAATAAACACAAAACTAGGCTTCCTCCTACCCGTTTGCACTCTTCCCTTAGGCCGACATGGAGCTTAAAATGCGGCTCTATAGACTCATAGAATTATTTTTGTTTTTATTTTGTTTTGTGGAAATTTCTCTCGCCATTTTAAAGAGATTCAAGAGACATTCGAGAAGAGGTGGGAGCAAGTGAATCATTTTCCCACAAAAAGGTTGCCATGCTTTATAAAATAACTAGCTGAACCCGGTGCGCTTTTGATCTGAAATGCATTCAAAATTGTATATAGGAATATTTTGTGGTTTTTAAATAAAAAATAAAACTAATTGAAAATATATTATATATAAAGTATAAAAAACTTATTTGTTGTAATGCTTTAAGATATAAATGTAAAGGAGCGTAAACAAACCAGTCTCTCGGTCTACCAACGCGAAAACCTGCCAGGTACAAAAAAAAATAAAACTAATTGAAAATATATTATATATAAAGTATAAAAAACTTATTTGTTGTAATGCTTTAAGATATAAATGTAAAGGAGCGTAAACAAACCAGTCTCTCGGTCTACCAACGCGAAAACCTGCCAGGTACAGCTGACCATGAGAAAAGCAGGAACATGTCAAATTTAGACCAAATGCACGAAAAGTTTGTCTTTGGGATTTAATGATTGTCATAGCAAATGCTAAGCGTACAGGAAACTGCATGCTTAGTTTAACGGCAATAGATATGAACGTATATACTGGTAGGAATATGTTTCTTAATAAAATAATATCCAAATCTAAACCGATCTCAATATAATTTGCCAACATGTATGTTTGTACCAAATTCCGCCACTTATTCCAAATTTCATTGGAATCTGTCATACATATCGTGTTTGGTGTATCAAATACATGAAATCGGCCGAAAATATATATGAGCTATATCCAAATCTGAACCCATTTCAATACAATTTAGCATATTTATATTTGTTCTGAATTATCTTACACATTTCAAATTTCATCGAAATTGGGGATACACAGCTTGTTTGGTGCATCAAATACATGAATCGGCCGAAAATATATATGGGAGCTATATACAAATTTGAACCGATTTCAAAATTATTTGACAAATAAAATCTTAGACCAAATTTCATCACACATTCCAAATTTCAGTAAAATTTGACATAAAAAATGTGATCGATGCATCAAATATATGATATCGGTCGAAAATATATATGAGAGCTATGGCAAAACTGGTTTGAGACAACATAATCAGATCGTGGAAAACAGGCTCTTGATAGAGAACGAAGCCACTAATATCTTAAAACGCCTGACGGAGATAAATATTATATGTTTTGTCACAAATAGCCATAAAAAATAGTTCTTTAATTTACGAAGCCGGTGTAGGGGTCCTCGAGTAACAGAAAAATCTTTTAAATTAGGTAGACCAAACTAAAAATACTATCTAAGTGGGGTTCATACAGATAAACAATAAACTGCAACAAAGACTAACGCCAAAATTTTTACATTTTTTTTTAAATTTTATTGAATGAATTCAAAAAATGTCGGAAATAGCATCTAATTTTAGAATAAGTCTAGATTTGTTCGAATTGGTCACCTTTAGCACGAATTATGGCCTTCGAACGGCCAATGAAACCGTCACACGCTGCCCGAATGTTGCTCTGCGATATTTCGGCCCATTCCCGGCGAAGCGCTTGCTTGAGGTGATCGACACTTGGTATTTTTTAGTGCCAACCTTGCTTTCCAAAATACTCCAAACACAATAGTCCAACGTATTGGTATCCGAAGATTTTGGTGACCATAGTGCTCTGGAAACCCTCCAGAATACTTTCGCGATAATATTCGGTATTTATTCTGATGCCACGGTCGATTACTACGAGCGGAGAGCGATGTGTTATGTCGGCCACACCATCACCATGACCGGCGCTTGAGCCAACCGTAGGTTTATTGACCTCTTCGGCAAGTAAACACTATCAGTTTGTTTGTTTACAATCTGCTGGGCAACGAATGTTTTCTCATCGGAGAAAACCAAATTCGGCAGTTCAGAACTTTCGGCCAAGCGAAGCAAATCTTTTAAGTTCTTGCACTTTTTTGAATTTCAATGGCTTTACCCCGAGCACATTTTTCAATATTTGCCGAATAGAATAATGCGATATGTTCAGCTCAAGAGCCATTTTTCGGCCACTGCGAGGCGGGTTTCGATCAAGTCGCTTCTTTACTTTTCGAACCATTTCTACTGATTTTGCTGTTTTCTTCCGTTCACTTGCTTGACGGCGGGCTACGCTACCATTATTACGGTAACGAGCGATGTTACGAGACCTAAAAGATTTATTCACATTTAAATGCTGGAGTGCTCTAATGATAGCCACTTGTGGTTTTCCAGCAAATATAAAGAAATCACACTATCACGCTTGAATTTCATCACGAATAACTTTTTTTCTGGAAAATTATTTTTATGGAGATATGTTAAAGCTTATGTCTATACAGACAAGCCTGCTTCAATTGACAAAGTAAAAGACAAAATTGAAGTATTTATTCGTGAGATGCCGGCCGATATGTATGTAAGAGCATGGCAAAAATGGACTAAGCAGATGGACCATTTGAGACGTTTTTTTAACATTCCCGTATCTCTTAAAAAAATCACCCTTTATTACTTTTTTTATTGTTTCACTAAAACATTCCCTAGATTTACCTTTGACCACACTGAACGTCATATTTGACTGTTTCGAGCCCATTTGTTTAGTTTCGTTGGTCCCGTTGTACAGTCTTTGGTTTATTTTCATTTGATTTTCCCGTTCATGATGTTCAAGTATTGTATTTGCTAGAACGATCTTGGCAACCCTGTGCCGAAGTCATCAGTGAAAATTGAGACATCTTCATTGGCTCTCTTTAACTCACTCCCAATAAAAAAGGCCAAAACAAAAGCAAATCATGCAATGAACGGCTTAAAACAGGCACGGCGCCCAATGTGTAACCAAAACAACTACAATGTTAAGCCATGATTGAGAGAGTAATTGAGACCAATATTTGTTGGCGAGAACTGCAAAGAGAGAGACTATAAATAAAAGTTTCGAAGCTCGAGAAGATTCACAACAGACAGAGTCTTCTTCACATAACGACGTTCGAATTTACACAAGAAGCAAAAAAAAAAAAAAACAAAAGCAACCAAATAAATATCCGAGCGAGTGATAAAAAATAAATAGATTTTGGAAAAAAATCAAACAAAAAAGTGAACTGAATTGCAAGAGAATTACAAAAATAAAATATTTACAAACAAACGTGTGTTGATCTGCATCGAGTGCGTGTTTTGATATTTTGACAAACTAATCGATAGATGCATATGAATTCCATTAAATAAACGGAACTATTGTTGCTGACAAATTTAAAATAAAACAAAAAATTATCTTTAGAAAAACCATAACAACAATAACAACTGAAGTGAACGTTTTTTTTTCAGTTCATTTAATTTGAATATTACCTGACTTGAAATCATAAACATCACTTGTCGTCAGTTCAATCTGTCAGTGGGCTGTCGACAGCAGCAATCCAAAAATTGAGATACAACTTCAGGCGATTTCATCAGTCAATTGAATTTATTTTTTTCGGTTTTCATCAATCGCTCGCTGTTCGTTGGTCAGTTCATCGAGTGACAACAAAGGCGTTGAAAAGAAATACAAAAAAGAAAGTTTTCAGCTTGACTCCATATTTAAGCAAAAAAAAATAAAAACACAAAAACATCTTTTGTTTTGTTATTTCATTATACAATATATTATTATTGTTTAAAAATTGTTTGGTGTATTTGTGTGTGAGTGTGTCTTTTTGCCTACATCCAACTTTGGCCCCATATTTGAAAGATAAAAAATCCCACAACAACCTACGATAACAAAGTTCAAGTAATACAACAACAAAACCAACAACCACAACACCAATAAACCAGCAACATAAACTATAGTTTATTCATCACCATCAACATCACCATGGCTATAAAGTTAAACGCAGCGAAAGTTTCTTTGGCACTTTGCCTATTCCTAACTGTGGCCGGCCACAGTTCCTTTAGGCAAATGTCGGCTCAAGCCTCATCGATACCCATTTGGGAATTTTTAACACGAAATGAAAAGGTAAGTTAATGCCAATTTGTTTTATTTCTTTTAATATCGCCTTAACTTTAAAGCTACAGAGGTTAATAATATTCCTTGACGAAGTAAAATGGGTATGGGCGGCATGTAAGCTGATGTATAAAGGTTATGATCCACACACAGACATCGATGTGTTCAGTCAAAGCCACTTAAAGGAAGGGACTAGCAGTCTTCCAATGCTATTATATACATTATTATTTATGTTGGGCGCCACCAGCTAATGCAGCATTGGCAAAATAAGTTCTTGTACATAAATTATTATTATTATTGATTAACTTAGAATTCAAGATTCAGTCTAAAAGCATTTTTAAAGCAAACGAACACATGATATAATTGCCAATTCCATTGATTATACTTCAAATAAATGACAGATCTCCGTAAAATGCGTTATTTAGGCGCAGGTTGCAAAGCAGCTTTATGTGGAATTTTTTCTAAAAAACATATTTATAATGCGGCTATGGACAGGGTTTAGAATTACGCTCCGACTGAGCTGCTCACGATTATGTTGGGTGTCGTTTTCCTCCGATGGGAAAATGCATTGGAAATGCCTTAGTATTTGATCCTACTCCTGATCAACAAGCAAAGAAGAATTTAATCAAAACAAGTAGAGTTTTATTTCGTTCGCAATCTATTGACCTCTACGCAAGGTGGTGTATTGTTTCGTAGACCAAACATAAATCCACTGTATTTTTGTTTTGGTTATTTAAGGACTTTTAAGACCAAAGCACAACCAGGTCTTCGCTTCATTTTCTGCTTCGCAAATGTAAAAGAATAAAAAGGGCGACGGACGAGTGGATAAGTAAAAGCCACGTTACATTCCATCAAAAAATCTTACAGGTAACAGAATCAATAGAAAACTTTGTATCGGACCGGGTATCTGAAACAATTGACGGATTCCTACCACAAATGCCGACTGGAAACTGTTGTTATACAGACGGCTCAGTGCCAGGGGGAAGAGCGGGATAGGGATTTTTTATTGAAGAACAAAATACCGTAACTTCTTTCTGCTTGTCCGATTACAATACGATCCTTTAAACGGAGGTCCAGACACAATATCGGCTACCATAATTATATGAGTACCAGATCATGCGGGAGTTAGAGGTAACGAAATAGCGAACTCTCTCGACAAAATCAGGCAAGGAATTAGAAACATTAAACTTAGACAATACAGTGCCGCTTAATGCATCACGTCTATTATTAAAGACATGGGCAAAAAAACGCCCACATATCCCTATGAAACAATGAGGACGTAGAGAAAGCCAAAAAATCCTATGGGGCGACCCCAATGAGATAAAAAACGAAGAGACTTTTCTTACTACATAAGAAGGAGATTAGTGCCCCATTAGGGGACACATGGGCCTACAAGCTAATCTGTACAAGATAGGATATGCAGATTATAGCATATGTATTCAGGGCATACGGGGAAGATGACGAAACTTTGAAACATTTTCCCTGCCAATGCCCAGCGTTTGCAAATATCAGATCCCAATTCTTAGGGAGCGACTCCATGCCAGACCTTAATCAGATCATGGTTAATGATGTAAAACAATTAAAGAATTTCATTAAGGCAACTGAATTTCAAATATAACTGACTGTAAACTGCCCGTCTTCTTTGGAAAACCTTTAGTCTAGAGCGCACAACAGTCCTATATTGGCTTAAGTGTATGCCCATCAGGGCATGCGGCGAATTGTTTCGCAACTCTTTTCAGCCTAACCTAACCTAATAACTATCTAACCAGATGAATGACCTAATTCTTCTTGAGGGGTATGAACGGGAAAATCGAACCGCTTGATGGTATTCTATGCCCACAGTTTATAAGCAGCATGGACCTAAACAAATGATGTTAGTTACAAGAATAATTGTTCTGGTCATATTTCGGAAACACTCCTATCATATCTATGAAAATATATTTTCCTTCTTATCATGGTTTCTGGCAAAAATTCTCTTCAGGACTAATTGAGATTCATTTTTTTAATTTTTAAATCAAAAATATTCTCAAAATTAAAAAAAATAAATTCCGCAAATAAATTATTCGACATATGGAATTCTTCAATGCATTTCATTTGTCGTTGTGCGATTGTGTGTTCAAGCGAAAATTCATAGACAAGTTTGTTATTAATAACTAACAAAAACAAAACACGGTTATAAAAAGTAACTGGATTTTTATTGGCCTTTATTAAATATTCAATAACAATGCCGGCAATAATATGCGTTAAATAAAAAAAAAACAACAAAAACAGCAGTAACGATCTATGCGGTACAACAAATTGTTAGAAAAATAAACACAAACTCAATGAAAAATACACAAAAACAGACAGACAGACTGATAGACGGACAAACGGATAAATGAATGAGACTTCAAAAAACAAGACAAACGAAAAAAAACTAAGAACTAGGTAAATCACCGAACTATATCGAGTTATCATCATCCAGTCAAAATTTGCATTATAATGGTGTGAACATTTCAATTATTAATTTAAAACTATTCGACGATTAAAATTGAAGATTTGTTGTTTTTGTGGTTTGCTTGGAGATTTCTTTATCGATACCCGAGGAGATTGTAAACTAAGTAGATCACTTCAATGGGCGGCTTACGCTTCTTGGGCCCAAGGAAAACTTTGTTGGCCATGAAATTATTAACTACAATTGGAATTAGATTAGCGTTAACGAAAATTAAATGAAATAATTTAATGGGAACATGTTCTTTTCACGCTATTGAAAATTATCATTTTTTGTTCAGATGTAAAGCATTAATAATGGAAGTGTGAAATTAGGGCATAATACCATTTGAATTAGCACTACGTATATACATATGTAGAAACTGAGTTTTGAAAACTATTATCAACTTTTTATACCCTCCACCATAGTATGGAGGGTATATTAAGTCTATTATTCCGTGTGTAACTCCTGAAAATATACATTTTAGACCCCACAAAGTATATATATTCTTGATCAGCATAAAATTCTATGTCTACGTCGTCTGTCCGTCTATCCATATGTACGTCTCTGGAAATCACTCTAGCTTCTGAACGAAATGAAGTAGATTGAAAAAATTTTACTTAAATGTATATTATGTCTGCAGTTTGGTATAGCCCCCATATAACGGTATAGCCCCCATATAAGTGTATCTCCCGATATTCGGTATTTTGATGATTTTAGCGACAATATTCACCGGAATTGTTTCAAATTTGGTATTTGAAGTTCGTAATGGGTAATACAGACAAAAAATGTTCGGTGCAGGCCCACGTTTTCGTATAGCCCCATATAACGGTACCTCCCGATATTCGGTACTTTGATGATTTTAGCGACATTGTTCAGCGGAATTGTTTCAAATTTTGTATTTGAAGTTCGTAACGAATACTACAGCCTTTGGCAGAAAATTGTCAGTGCAGGTCCACGTCTTTGTATACCCCCATATAGCGGTACCTCCCCATAGTCGGTACATTGATGATTTTAGAGACATTTTTTACCGGAATTGTTTCAAATTTTTCATTTGAAGTTCGTAAGGGATACTACAGCCTATGACAGAAACGTGTCTGTGCAGGTCCACATTTTGGTAAAGCCCCTATATAATAGTACCTCCTTACATTGATGATTTTAGCTTATTCACTGATATTTTTTTCAGGTTTCGCATTTAAATATTGTAATGGCTTATGACAAAAGTTGCCTATGCATGTCGTCGTTTATACCCTAATATGATGACTATATTTGGTATTTTTAAGATTTTAACAGAATTTTAAACGGATTTTATTTTTGTGAAAATTGTCAAATTAGTTCCAAATGGTAGAGGTTATTCGGCCCGGCCGAACTTGAAGCTTTTTTACTTGTTTTGTCTAATTCTTGGCTTTAGATAATGTTGCGTTTCGATCAGGTGTCAGTAAGTTATTGTGTGACTGTTCATGTCGTATGAATATTAAAAAAAATAATTCTAAATATTATTAGTCACTTGCCGAATATTTTACCACATCCTGGGCCTCAATTCTCGTTCAATATCAAATGGAAAATTACATAACAGCGTTACCTAAAATTCGCGTAGTGTACACACATATTCAACTTCCCCACAATGGTGAAATGTTTTGTACGTCCGTATTACTCAAATACGTCAGGTCCATATCTTTGAATCTATCAAAAACAAGTGAAAATGCAGTAAGTTCGGCACAACTATGAATACCCTCCACCATTTGCAACGAATTTGGAAAATTAAAAAAAAAAAAATCATTAAAAATGCTGTTAAAATCATAAAAATGCTGAGTATAGTTGTTATATTGGGGTCTATACGAAGACGTGGGCCTGCATGGGCCTCTTTTGTCATAGTCCATTACAATATTCAAATACGAAACTTGAAAAGATCCGGTGAATAATTTAGCGTCAAAATACCGCATATAAGGAGGTACCGATATATTGGGGCTATACGAAGACCTGGACCTACCAAATATAAAGAAATCATACTGACACGCTAGAATTCCACAAATAACTTTTTTCTGGAAAACTCTCGATGTAAACTTTCAAAACTTCGATACACTTGTCTTCTTTTTTTTGGCTCTTCTTTTATAATGGATTTTTTCCGAAATTATTGGAAAAACAGAATTAGTCCCACAGTGGACTTTTTGGTCCTGCGTTGAATGATGCAACTTAGAACGATGACTAATATATTTGTTTATGCTTAGTAAATAAGTTATTTTGTATAAGAAACTCGACTCGACTATCGATTGCTGAAGATCGATAGTCGGATATTACAAAAAAAAAAAAATGGTTTCCTCATCAAAATCGAAATCTGAATTATTGAGTATGTGTCTACCGTAAAAGTATACAAAATATGCTTACTGGCATTTTTCTTTGAGCGTATAATTTATGTTTATTTTTATACATTTTTGTCATTCATATTAAAAACGACAACGACAACGACTTGAACCGTTTTTTCGGCGATAAAAGAAAACGTGTTTGTGCCAGCACATTGTTGTTCATCACATTCATAATTTCTATTGTTTTTGTATTGTTAATATCTACATATGTCTGTCTGTATCTATCCTAGAAGTATAGAAAATTATATTCCATACATAAGCTGCAAACTAGACATAAAACGCGGTATTGTATTGTACTCCTTTTTGTGAAGAGTACCCCCCCCCGACCAAAAAAAAAAAAAAAAAACTATAGCTTCAAGGTCTTAATTCGGCAATTTTGTCATTTGCAAGCTATACTTTTTGATTGTTCTATTGAACTCAGCAGCAGCAGCAGCAATGACCAGTTTTCGTTTCAATTCAATGATCTGATATTCTAATCTGATGGTCAAGAAATCGACGAGATCTCTCGTTTTTTTTCTTTTATTGAATTTTAATATTTATGATTTGTTTTATTTAATGATGACAATATTTGTCTATGAATTATGATGGCTAGTACGCATAACGACACACTAGCCTGGTTTGTTTGACTGGAGAGTGAGAAAAAAATCACAGATGACAAATTGACAAGATTTTTTCTAAAAAATATATAATTAGTTTTAATTGAAATTGTTGGTCTCTGGCGAAGATTTGTTAGAAAAATATTTATTTAACATTGCTTAAAAGATGCCATGTGTGTAGTACCATTAATACTCTCAAAATCATTCGATGATCAATGTCAAGGTTTATTTGAATAGTCCGTAGCAAATTGTTGGAAAAGGTCTCCAAAAATATATATGTTGCCATGGGGTTTTTAGTAGGCTGTGTAAGACGCATGGAGCAGTTTCAGATTCAGATTTTTGATACAACAAGTAAAATAGTATCAGTCGGTTTTGCAGACAGATGTATACCCCATCCTTGAGTTATGATTATTCAAACTGTTGACCCTTTATGGGGGAGGCTCCTAATTCGGATCCGACCTAAAACTGATATAAATATTAAAGCATGCCAGATTTAGACTATATGCAAAGACTGCAAATTTGTGGAAAATGTGAAAATATGCGTGAGGTAACAAATATGGTGGAGCGAAGTATTCCATTTTCATACTTCATCTTATACAGATAAAACCAGTAAAGGAAGTCTTAAAGTCTGGCGGGACCGACTTTATGATAGCCTACACCACTTTGCATATTTAGTGGAGCTTCACATGAAAAATGAAAGTTTTGATTCGGAATTTGCGAGAATTAAATTATACCAACTACGGTTACTAATATATGAGAAGAATATCCTCCTCTGAATCGATTTCTATTAAATTTGCGGAGACTTTTGTACCTTTTCAATTCGGGCTTGTATTAGCCATTTGGTGCACAATTAACTTAGAATCGGATAAAGATATATACGGGAGCTATATCCAAATCTGAACCAATCTCGATAAAATCGGGCAGAGGTATCTATAAGCTGTATTTGATATATTTACCCGAATATCGTTCTTCTCCATAGCCGTAATATGCACTCTGTAGCATATTACGGCTATGGAGAACAAAAATAACAAATCGGATGAACAATATATATGCGAATTATATCAGAATCGATTTCAATAAATTACATTTGTACTTAATGGAGTGGTTTTTTTGCACCTGACCTACCACTGATGTAAATATTAGGATTTTCAAAGTTGGATCAAAATCGGATTATCCTTTCTCTTTCTGTGCAGTGAAATATATATTTTAAAAAAATTCGACTTGTTGTGAGAGAGTTATCAGAAGTAGTTGACCAATATTGCCCATTTTCGAACTCGATCTAAATTTCTTGATACAGGGTGAGATAAAAAACTACAACAAAAATGTCGGTAATAGCAATAAATTTTAGAATAAGTTTAGATTTGTTCGAATTTGTCACCTTTGGCAGGAATTATGGCCTTTAAACGGCCAATAAAATTGTCACAAGCTGCCCGAATATTGCTCTGTGGTATTTTGGCCCATTCCCGGCGAAGCGCTTGCTTGAGGTGATCGACAAAATACTCCAGACACAATACCAACGGATTTGTATCCGGCGATTTCGGTGGCCATTGTGCGCTGGAAATGAAGCGACGAACCTCATTTTGTAACCATTCTTGGGTGGCGCGTGCTGAGTGCAATGGTGCTGATTCCTGTTGGAATGCCTAAGGTCTGCGGCCAAACTGTTTGCGTGCCCAAGGCTTTAATACACCCTTCAGAATATTTTCGCGATTATATTCGGCATTTATTCTGATGCCACGGTCGATTACTACGAGCGGAGAGTGGCCATCGGCTGTTATGGCGACCCACACCATCACCATGACCTACTCTTGAATTCTGGTGGCCAACTAAAGGTGCATATTTTCAGCTGAACTGCTTGACAACGAATGTTTTCTTATCGGAGAACACCAAATTCGGCAGTTCACCACTTTCGGCAAAGCAAAGCAACTCTTTAGCCCTGTTGAGTCTACTTTCTTTCTGTTACGGTGTAAGTTCTTGCACTTTTTAGAATTTCAATGGCTTTACCCCGAGCTCATTTTTCAGCTCACAAGCCATTTTTCGGCCACTTCGACGCGTGTTTCGATTAAGTCGCTTCTTTACTTTTCGAACTATTTCTGCTGATGTTGGTGGTTTCCTCCATCCATTTCATTGACGTCGATCTACGCTACCAGTATCACTTTAACGTCGATGGTACGAGACACAAAAGATTTTTTCACATTTAAATGCTGGAGTGCTCTAACTATAGCCACTTGGTGGTTTTCCAGCCAAATATAAAGAAATCAGATTATCACGCTTGAATTCCATCACAAATAACTTTTTTCTGAGCAGTCACTCGAATAATTTTAACAGCTGTCGGACGAGTGGCTTAGAATTGATGGCAGTCTGAAGTTGGTTGCAGTTTTTTTCATCTCACCCTGTATACCCTTCCCAGCCATAAGAAATTTGATAAGAGATATTTGAATTACATCCAGTATCACTGTTACAGAAAATGGGTCATATCGGCCATCTTTTTGGAAAAGTCTCCCTAGAAGGATTACTCCGATTTCTATTTTTTTTAACATTTTAGCCATTGTTTTCGTTAAATGTTGCCTTATATTGTCATTTAGAGTTCTTTTTGTATAGAAACGATTTTTATCTAATATATTTTTTTTTTTTGAAGAGCTGGTCGCCTTATTCTTTACTGCGGCAGAAGACGAAGAATGTGTTAACAAGTAACTGTTTGCGATGTACAACGATACAAAGGTTTCACCCACTTTCACTTTACCAATTAACGTTATTAGAATCACTGGTTCTACAATTATTGCCAAATGTTAAAGTATAACAACTATTATTGTCTAAACATAATAGAGGTGCTAATAGACGAAAAGATGCTAACAATCTTCAATTACTAGGTAGTAAGAGATTAAGATGAAATACAAGTTTTTATTTGTGTTTTCAGAAGGAATAAATTGTTTCAATGAACCTTTTACACACTGCGAACGAAGGGCCTGTTTTTGTATGACAAATGCGAAAAAAAAAACATTCCAAGTGTGGTTTTTTTTCAATTTGGAATTAAATTAAAAAAGTAAAAAAACTTTGGGGAACTTGAAAAATTTCAACAAATTCAGAAAAATACTGTTTAAATGATGAGCTTTATGCGGGGGCTATACGAAGACCCAGAGCTGCATAAGTACTTTTTTTCGTAGGCTGTAGTACCCATTAAGATCTTCAAATACGAAATTTGAAACAATTCTGGCGAATAATATCGCTAAAATCATCAAAATACAGAATAAAGGAGAAACCGTTATATGGGGGGCTATACGAAGACGTGGTCCTGCATACGCAATTTTTAGGCATAGGCTGTAGTACCCATTACAAACTTCGAATACAAAATTTGAAACAATTCGGGTAAATGATGTCGTTAAAATCATCAAAATACAGGATATCGGGAGGTACCGTTATTTGAGGGCTATACGAAGACGTGGAACTGCATACGACATTTTTTGTCATAGGTTGTCGATAAATCGTCTTAGAATTTTACGCTGATCAAGAATATGTATACTTTGTTGGGTCTATCATGAATATTACAAACGGAATGACAAAGATAATATACCCTCCATAGAATGGTGGAGGGTAAAAAAAAAAAAAATATTATGGTTTTTATACCATCCACCACATGGTATGGAGGGTATATGAAGTCCTTCGTTCCGTTTGTAACTCATCGAAATAATAATTCTTGATCAGCGGACTCTGCCCTGTCCGTCCGTCCGTCCTTCTGCTGTAATCACGCTAAAGTCAGAACGATTAAAGATAGGAAGCTAAAATTTTGCACAGATAAGTCTTTTGTCTGCAGACAGTTAAGTTCGAAGATGGGCTATAACGGACCGGGATATCGTATAGCCTCCATATAACGGTACCCCCGATATTGGGTATTTTGATGATTTTAACCACATTTTTCAATGAAATTGTATAAAATTCTACACAAGGGGTACTTAGTAACTTTTTTAATCCATAAAAAGTAATTGTCTATATAGGTCCACGATATCGTATATCCCCTTTTAACGGTACTTCCAGATATTCGGTATTTTGATGATTTAAGCCACTTCTGTCAATGGAATTGTCTCAAAATCCACACCAAGAGTTCTCCGTTAGTACTTTATCCCTTGAAAGAGAATTGAATATATAGGTCCACGATATCGTATATCCCCCATATAACGGTACCTCCCGATATTCGGTATTTTTATGATTTTAGTCACAATTTCAATGGAATTGTCTGAATTTCTACACAAAAAGTTCTTTGTGAATACTTTATCCCCTGAAAGAGAATTGTCTTTATAGGCCTAGACATCGTATAGCCCCCATATAACGGTACCCCCCCCCAATATTCGGTATTTGATTATTTTAGCCACATTTTTGAATGGAATTGTTTGAAAATCCACACAAGGAGTTCCTTGTGAGTACTTTATCCCCTAGAAGATAACTGTCTAAATAGTTCCACGTTTCAGTATAGTGCCCATATAACGGTACCCCCAGATAGTCGGTATTTTCATGATTTTTTGCGGCATTATTCACCGGAGTTGTTTCAAATTTCGTACATAAAGTTCGGAACACTTACTACAGCCTATGACACAAATTACTCATGCAGAATAACGTCTTCGTTTTTTTCAACGAATTTTTTTTGAAATCTTTCAAGTTTCTTCCAAGGAGCGTATAAAAAGTTCGGCCCGGATGGTGAAAATATCGCCTCTTTGAATACCAACGATTCTATAAGTTTTATAATAAGTTAAGAAGCATTAACATAAATATTGCAAGATCTTGGGACAAATATGGATGGCATTAGTATTGAATACATACAAATTTTGGGTCCTTCCTTATTTTGTCTGCTGTAACTTGTCATCTGTAATTGTTCTCTCAAAAATAAAAAATATATATAATAAAAAATTAAAACTCGTACTTTCGTTTACCTTTTCTTCCCTTTCCTCGTGGCACCAGCTGTAATGAGTATCTCAAAATTTTCAAATATTTTAATATTCATATATTCTGATTTACAACCCCCCTCACATCATCAACTAATCACGAAAAAAACACGAAATAATTAATTACACATTTTTTTTTTTGTTTTAATATAGGCAAATAATTATAGCCGGTTTTATTTTTTTTTTGTTACTTGTAAATGTAAACAATTCGGCAATTTATCAATGTTGGGTAAAACCAAATGTGACAGCCTTTTCTAATTGTTATTGTTATTGTTTTACTTCATTTTTATTAATGATCTACTTTCTAAGCACATTTTCAAAACCACTTTGAATTTCGAATGATTTACGATGTATTGGAGAAAATGCGTTTTATTTTTTGAGAGGTTATTATTTCAATATTTTATACAAATTAATTGTCCTCTGTGAAATTTAAAGCATTTCTATTCGAATTAGTCAATGATGAAAGATTCTGGTTATTAATATTTGTTTCTCCTTTTGATTTCCCTTTTTTTAATGAAACGATATTCGTTTCATTTACAAAAATAACTGCAACAGCAACAATTCTGCACTAAATATTCATTTGTTTTGTTGATACGCTTGGTTGCATTTTATAGTTTTCTATTGTTCGTTCGTTCGTTCATTCATCCACCCATCTATCCTCAAGCGAATTACGAATTGCACTTTACACGTTTTTTGAGTTTTTTTTTTGAGCGGGATGGATGTTGCATTTTTGTATTTTCCTCATCGTTTCAGCTTGTTTTTATCTGAAGACGCAACAACAACAATAGAAATTAAATGAAGTGCAGATTTATTTGTTACAGTTTGTTAAAAGTACAAACTGCTATCCGTTTTCATTGCCTGGCTGGCTTTTGCCGTCGAACAATACAGACCAAATTGTTCAATTTCCTTTTTTGAGTTCCAGATAAAGACACCGTGGGCACAAAGGCGGATAATTTATTTACCCACAGCTTATTTATCCACAAACGTGGATAATTTATTTATCCACCAGCGTGGATAATTTTTTATCCACCAACATGGATAGGTTGTTTACCAATAAACATGGATAGTTTTTCTATCCACAAATGTGTGTATAATTTATTTATCCACAAACGAGGATAATTTTATTTTAATTTTATATTAAGTTTGTCATTCCGTTTGTAACACCTCAAAATATACATTTTAGACCCCACAAAGTATATATATTCTATGTCGATTTAGCGATGTCCGTCCGTCAGTCCATCTGTGGAAATCACTCCAGCTTCCTAACGAAATGAAAATACTACAGCCTATGAAAGAAAATTGTCTGTGCAGGCCCTTGTCTTCATATAGCGCCCATATTACGGTACCTCCCGGTATTCGGTATTTTGACGATTTTAGCGACATTATTTTCCGGAATTGTTTCAAATTTAGTATTTGAAGTTCGTAATGGATACTACAGCCTATGACAGAAAATTGTCTGTGCAGGTCCAAGTTTTCAAACAGCCCCCATATAATGGTAACTCCCTATACTCGGTATTTTACTGATTTTAGCTACATAACTCACCGAATTTTTTTCAAGTTTCGCATTTGAATATTGCAATGGCTTATGACCAAAGTTGCCTACGCAGGTTGACGTCATCTTATAGTCCCCAATATAAATGCTATATTCGGTATTTTTAAGATTTTATCATTTTTTTTTTTTTTTTTTTTTTTTTTTGAAAATTACCAAATTCGCTCCAAATGATGGAGGGTAATTAAAGTTCGGCCCGGCTGAAATTACAGATTTTTTTAATTTTTTTTTGTTTTTTTTTTTTTACCCACTGTGCCGCACACTTGTCTTGGAGCATTTCAAACCACAGCAGCATTGCAGCATTACCCACCACTACTTCCGTTAACTATTGCAAATTGCTGCGGACAACAACAACATTTTCCTAATCTTGCGGATAAGGCATTTGCTAACGCTGTAATTTCTAATGGAAGATAAATATAAAAATACGTATTTTTATTAAAATATTTGAAACATATCCGCGTGGGTTTTGAAATTTTTTATTATTTTTTCAATTAGTATTGGAGGGGGAAATATTTATAAAATGAGAACAGTAATCATAAAATGTCAAAACACGTAGGGAAAGGATTGACATGTGTGGCAAGTTATTTTCCGAAATAAGAACGCTGACAAAATGAAAGATGACAATATAGGGGTGAGATGAAAAAACTGCAACCAACTTCAGACTGCTGTCATTTCTAAGCCACTCGTCCGACAGCTGTTAAAATTATTCCAGTGACAGCTCATTATAATGTTTACAAGCGTACAAAAGCACTTTGGAAAGAATTTTCCAGAAAAAAAGTTATTCGTGATGGAATTCAAGCGTGATAGTGTGATTTCTTTATATTTGGCTGGAAAACCACAAGTGACTATCTTTAGAGTACTCCAACATTTAAATGTGAATAAATTGTTTATGTCTCGTACCATCGCTCGTTACCGTGATACTGGTAGCTTGGTCGAAAGTGGTGAACTGCCGAATTTGGTTTTTCCGATTAAAAAACATTCGTTGTCCAGCAGTTTGTAAACAAACAGAATGATCGTGTTTACTCGCCAAAGACTGAAAATGTGCAACTTCGGTTGACCAACAGAACTCAAGCGCCGGTCATGATGATGTTGTGGGCCGCCATAACAGCCGATGGTCGCCCTCCGCTCGTATTAATCGACCGTGGCATCAGAATAAATGCCGAATATTATCGCGAAAATATTCTGGAGGGTGTATTAAAGCCTTGGGCCCGCAAACATTTTGGCCGCAGACCTTGGACATTCCATCTGGACTCAAAACCATCGTACTCAGCACGAGCCACCCAAAAATGGTTACAAAATGAGGTTCCACAATGGCCACCAAAATCTCTGGATACTAATCCGTTGGACTATTCTGTCTGGAAATACCGCAGGAATGGGCCAAAATATTCGAACAAATCTAAGTTTAGATTTGATGTTTTTTGCCGACATTTTTTGTTTCATTCAATGAAATTAAAAAAAAAATTAAAAATTATGGCTTTTGACTTTGTTGCAGATTTTTTTATCTCACCCTGTACGTCGTTTACAGTTTATCAGATTTAATAAACCCTCAAAATACTATTGAATATATGTCAAAAAATTCGCTTAAAGCGGGTTGTAAACGCGGCAAAAAATTCTAATGTAAACCTATTATGAGAGGACTTTTGGTCCTCAGACTAAATATCAAATAATTTACGTTTCTTCGATATTCAGTGAAAAGACTAAGGAGATTTTAATAATTTTTTAAAATTATTACTTTAATAAATCTTTAAAATAAAAACGAGAGAAAAAGAGATTGGTGGCTTTAAAAGCGCCCGCAAGGATTTTTTAAATTTAGGTCAACATTTTGTTGATATAATGGATCCGGTTTTTGTCAACGCTGCTACAGCTCTTTCAAGTGAAGTATTTCTGTATTTTTTTATGAAATTCAACTAAAATCATAAAGAGTTCCATCACCATCTCCTCTCTTACATTTTGCATTGAAAAAAACTAAAAAAAGGAGTGTCAAGTTGGTCTTGGCTAACCGGCCAGACCCATAGAAAGGTCTACCAAAACTCATCTAAATCCTCCTCTAAAATCCCCTCTTTCACCATATCAACATTGGAGAAGAGACTACAACAAATTCCAATCTGAAGATGATGATGGTTTTGGTGCGGTCAATAACCTGTTGCTATTGTTGTTGCTGCTGCTGCTGCCTTAGCCCAATACATGCCGGATGGATATCAAAAGCAAAAAAAAAAATAACAAAAAACTAAAGAAAATCGCCGTATTTATAGTCACATAATCAAAATATCATTAAGCGAAAACACAATAACATAAAAAATAAAAACATTTCGAAAAGACCAACGACGACAGCAAAAACAGCAACAACATCAGAAACAACTTGATAATTACATGCGAATCAAAAAACGAAAGAAAGAAATTAATAAAGAAAAAAAAACACATGAGAGTAAATTTACATAAAGAAAAAAATTATAAAAAAAAACAAATTGCCGCCATATATGGCCCGTCGCAATACAGCGAAAGCGTTTATTTGGCGAAAAAAAGACAAATCTGCGTTACTGACCCAATGTTAAATGTTGACGCCACACACCATCTCGACGACAGCCAGACGGACGGACGAATGGATGGATGGACAATACAATTTCCAATGACAACAATAGCAGCGGCTTCCTTTCATCCCTCCCAACCACTTGGCTGGGTGATGGGACTTACGTAAATTATTGACTAACATATTCAGTTTTCAGGCTTTTATTTTGTTTTTTTTTTTTTTGGGGGGGGGGGGGGGGGGGGGGGGGTTGAACTGGTTTCCCCCCATAATTGGTGTGTCGTCTGGCGACAGACAACAACGCCAGCGACGACGAATCGCTCAATTGATTACATTTCTTAAATAACTGATATATTAGCTGAAATTTCAAAAATAAAAAAGTAACTCTTTTTTCACAGAAAATGTGTCACAGCTGAATGTGTGTCTGTGTGTGTGGTATATTTTACATGCGTCCATGTGTGTGTGCTTGGTGAGAAAATTCAAGATGACCAAAAGCGATCACTTCATTTTCATAGCACAATGGGATGAAATGTATTAGACTACGTTTACATAGAGCCCTTTGCAGTGATAATTGGCCAATTGCAATGAATTTGATTATGAAAACATATTGTGATTGAACATATTGTGATTGATGTATGTAAACGTATTTTAAATGGCTTGAATGTAAACCATATGAAAATAAATGCCATGATAAATTAATACAGGTAACCGCATCGACACAGATGTTGGTACAATAAACAGTCAAACCAATTTCAGAATTCAACGTATAAAATTCAAAATTTTAAATCACGTCGCATGATTTTTATTTTTTATACCCTCACTCATACAGAGTGAGATAAAAAAACTGCAACAAAGTCAAACGCCATAATTTCTACATTTTTTGTTGTTGCAAAAATTTTAAATTTTATTGAATGAAAGCAAAAAATATCGGAAATAGCATTAAATTTTAGAATAAGTTTAGATTTGTTCGAATTGGTCACCTTTGGCACGAATTATGACCTTCACATGCTGCCCGAATGTTGCTCTGCGCTATTTTGGCCCATTCTCGGCGAAGCGCTTGCTTGAGGTGATCGACACATTGGTATTTTTTAGTGCCAACCTTGCTTTCCAAAATACTCCAGACAAAAAAGTCCAATGGATTGGTATTCAAAGACTTTGGTGGCCTTTGTGCGCTGGAAATGAAGCGAGGAACCTCATTTTGTAACCATTCTTGGGTGGCACGTGCTGAGTCCTGTTGTAATGTCCAAGGTCTGCGGCCAAAATGTTTGCGTGCCCAAGGCTTTAATACACCCTCCAGAATATTTTCGCGATAATATTCGGTATTTATCTGATGCCACGGTCGATTAATACGAGGGAAGAGTGGCCGGCACCATGGCCGGCGTTTGAGTTCTGGTGGCCAAGCGAAGGTGCACATTTTCAGCTGACCTTTTTGGCAAGTAAACACGATCATTTGGTTTGTTTACAAACTGCTGGACAACGAATGTTTTCTCATCGGAGAAAACCAAATTCGACAGTTCACCACTTTCGGCCAAGCGAAGCAACTCTTTAGCTCTTTTGAGTCTATTTTCTTTCTGCTGCGGTGTAAGTTCTTCCACTTTTTGGAATTTCAATGGCTTTACCCCGAGCTCATTTTTCAATATTTGCCGAATAAAATATTGCGATATGTTCAGCTCACGAGCCATTTTCCGGCCACTGCGACGAATAACTTTTTTTTTTTGATAATTCTCACCAAAATGCTTTTGTACGCTTGTAAACAATATAATGAGCTGTCACTGGAATAATTTTAACAGCTGTCGGTCGAGTTGCCTAGAAATGGCAGCAGTCTGAAGTTGGTGTCGGGTTTTTCCTTTTACCCTGTATATTCATTAAAAAAAACAAATAACTTTGTTTTTAATGTATGTTATTCTTTTTCTTTTTACAACAAATTTAAAATGGACAAAATAATATTTTCGCATAACAGTCTTTTCCTCTGTTTTGGTTGCAGCGAATTCAAATTTAATTGACAGATGGTTTAATCAGCTGAGATGGAAGGGGGATCTTATACATGGATCATGCTTTACAGTGTGAATATTTTTTTTACTTTCTCTTTCTATTTCTCTATCATTTGCCATATCAACTGTGTATTTCTTTTTCCTTTACCTATACCACATATTTATTTCAATCACAATAAATATTTTGACAACTAATCGAATGATCAGCTGTTTTAAAGGGAGCATCTATTTATTGCCATTAACTGTCAAAATACGTATTGTGACTGATACAAAAAATACAAAAAGGTAAACAAGTGTTCATGATGTTTGGTATTTTTTAGGATTTCGTCACAGTTTCCACAGGAAGTATATGTACATGCATGTGTCACAGTATTTTGACTTTTTTCTTTTTTTCTTTTGACTTTTGATATAATAAACTACTTTGTTGTAAACGTTTGCGAAAAAGGCAATAAAGATTAAAAAGCTTTGTTTACCCAAGTATAAAAAATAAAATTGGCGGCTAGTGTAATTTTTTAAAGGCGCTCCTTCGGAAAAAGCAATCACAAATATATTGACGTATTGAATGACAGCATGTGAAATTATTCAAATTCATTGATGACTTTTATATGGTCATCAACATATATGGCTGTAATAAAAAATGGATTGACGTAAATCAAAATAATCATGACAGCCCAAGTCGGGTGACTTCATCACCATCTTCCATACTACTTATACCTCCAACATCAATGGCATTTCTTAGAAAATAATTTTCATTGAAAAATGGCAAAGTAAAATGGTTTTGCAAAGCGAAATGATGAATTAATCTACCGATAAGATCGTGTCATTAATATTTTCCTAAACAACGCAATTATTAACACTTTATTAGGCAAGCCATATATTTTTATTGCTGTTGTATTTTCCAAAACAAGAACCTGTTTCATCTTTTTCCAGAAAAAAATCCAAAACATCAATGTTGAACTTATCTACATAACTTGATGGTTAAGTTACCTATGCTGATGAGATGGGGAGTTTTTTTCTCTCTCTCTCTCTCTTTCTACATTCTTTTGTATAAAAATATTTACTCATCAGCTAGTAAGTAATTCGTTCATTCATCTGATAACATGTTTTATGTGTCTTGATCATAACCACGTTCTGACATTCCTTATTTTATTTATTACCCTCCCGCGTTTTTCTTGTTCTTTTTTGAAAATTCTTCTTTCAGTGATAAATGGCTGGAGAATCTTAACTTATCTTCAAAGTAGCTATGAATGTCTAGAGTGCTTTGGCAATAAATCGCTCTGTTTGCAATTAATGCTGGTAGTCAGTCACGCAAATTGAAGAAATGACGAGCGTATAAGACATTATTAAAATCAGTAGCCGAAGTTGATGAACCATCTCTGATAATGCATTCACAATAGCAAATGGCAATAAACATTAAGTCAGAGGAAATGCATCATCATTGGCTGCCATAAAAATGATATTAAAGATAGATATTGAATATATTATTTGTGTGCAAAAATATATATACAGGGTGAGATGAAATAAGTGCAACCAACTTCAGACTGCTGTCACGTCTAAGCCACTCGTTCGAAAGCTGTTAAAATTATTCCAGTGTATACATGCGTACAAAAGCATTTTGGTGAGAATTTTCCAGAAAAAAATTATTCGTGATGGAATTCAAGCGTGAAAAATGAGCTCGGGGTTAAGCCATTGAAATTCCAAAAAGTGCAAGAACTTACACCACAACAGAAAGAAAATAGACTCAAAAGAGCTAAAGAGTTGCTTCGCATGGCCGAAAGTGATGAACTGCCGAATTTGGTTTTCTCCGATGAGAAAACATTCGTTGTCCAGCAGTTTGTAAACAAACAAAATAATCGTGTTTACTTGCCAAAGAGGTCAGCTGAAAATATGCAACTTCGGTTGGCCACCAGAACTCAGGCGCCGGCCATGGTGATGATGCGGGCCGCCATAACAGCCGATGGTCGCTCTCCGCTCGTATTAAACGACCGTGGCATTGGAATAATTGACAAATATTATCGCGAAAATATTCTGGAGGGTGTATTAAAGCGTAGGGCACGCAAATATTTTGGCCGCAGTCCTTGGACATTCCAATAGGACTCAGCACGCGCCACCTAAAAATGGTTACAAAATGAGGTGCCTCATAGGTACCTAAATGGTACCTCCCGATATTCGGTATTTTGATGATTTTAGCGACATTATTCACCGGAACTGTTTCAAATTTGGTATTTGAAGTTCGTAATGGATTCTACAGCCTATGACAGAAAATTGTCCGTGCGGGCCCACGCCTTCGTATATAACGGCATCCCTCGATATTCGGTATTTTGATGACTTTAACGAGATTATTCATCGGCCTAAGTCAGAAAATTCTCTGTGCAATTCCACGTCTTCGTATAGCCCCCATATAACGGTACCTCCCTATATTCGGTATTTTGATGATGATTTGAGCTACACTATTCACCGACTTTTTTTTTGACAAGTTTTGCATTCGAATGTTGTAATGGCTTATGTCAAAAGTTGCCTATGCAGGTCCATGTCGTGTAATATAACGGCTACATTCGGTATTTTTAAGATTTTAACGAATTTTTAAGGATTTTTTACTTATTTGGTTAATTCTTGGCTTAAGGTCATTAAAAAACTATGTTTTTATTTTTGAAATTTTTCCTTTTTTATTCATCCAATATTTCGATTTCCTCCGGAAATCATCTTCATATTTTTTTTTTTTTTTTTTTTTTGAAAATTACAAAATTCGTTCCAAATGATGTAGGGAATTCAGAGTTCGGCCCGGTCGAACTTTCAGCTTTTTTTACTTGTTTTAATGTTTGACTGTAATTTTTGAACGATGAATTTCTAAGTATTAGTGGAATTGAACAGAAATTGAACAAGTCAACCCAGCTGATTTGTTTTTTTTATGAAAAAAATCAGCCTATTACTCATGGTCAATAAAAAGGTAAAATAGAGCTCCCAACTGATAACAATTTTTTTCTACTTCTTCCAATTTTGTGTATGTATTTGTTGTTTTGAAGAATAAAAACAAAATATTTTTAAAATCAATGATTGGAAGAAAATCAAATTGCGGGGAGCGCATCAATAATATTGACCAGATTTGTCATGTAATTGAAAGATTGAACACTTAGGATCATATTTTTGAGAGAATATCCAGAATTTCATTCATCTTTGGTGGTATTTGACTCATTTTAGAAATTAACAAAAAATATCAAATAAATGAAAATAACTTGTTGGATATAATTTTGAATAATTCTGACACGAACCGGGCTTAGCCTCAGAGCTGTAGTTTTACGAAGCTGTTCTACCTCCTTATTGTACCATGCTATTACTTATGACAGAAAAGCTATCTTCTTATGTACCTCCATCTGTTAAAAATATTTAAATCTTTCGTTTTTCTCTTTGCATTTAAAATCCTTTGAAAATATTTCTTATAAATCCACTTTTCTGGCACTTATAGGTCGTTAAGAATATTCTTTAATATCCCAAAACAATGGTCCATAGAGAATATTTTGAAAAATAATCTGAAGAATATTTAAGAAAAAAACTATGTGACTACTTTGACAGACCTTCATAAGTGTAATTTTGCGCTTCACAATGGGTTAAAAATACGATTATCATTTCGATAAGGTATTTATTTGTTTTACAGAAGTAAATACCCATGACTGATTTAAGGTGACACGGATTACGGTACCTCTTCGGAATAGAAATGTAAATGGCATAGCCGACAAACATACGGGGGGCGTTCCAATATAGTTGTTCATTGCAATCAGGCGAGTGCGGCAAAAAGAGCCAAATTCGTATAGTGAATAGTCTAGCAAACGTTAAAAATGAATTAAAATTTTTTTGTCAACTCAAAGTACGTGACAAATTTAACAATATTCAGACAATTCGGCGCATTGTTTAAAAAAAAAAATGATTATATTGGAATTGTTTTTTTTTGTTTTATTCCAATAGAGGTGAAGTATAGCAAAATAAAACCCCCGCATAAATTATTGCACAATATTTTAGTTTAGGTTCTTGTTTTTCGCCTCAAGAAGCTAACAAACAAATTATTGACGTTATTTCGGTAAACAAACAAAAAATATTATTAAATTGTCTAGCTCACACACAAAAGAAAAAAAGTTTTTGAATGAATTCCAAAAAAAAAGAGAAGAAGAAGAAAAAATAGCCACTCGAGTTTTATTATTGATTTATTGAGAATTATAAGCGATTTGCCATTTCAACAAAAACAAGTGAATTGGAAGAACCATAATGATGATGATCTCAACGTATCAGTGTGAAAGGCTTGATAAAAATCTTTTGTTGTCTGTTATATAATTATTTGTTTGAAGCCGAAATCAAAGCAAGTGACGCGTTGACAGCTCTTGATTAAACGCGTGTTGGGGGGTTCTAAGTTGTTTGAGAATTTTGAAGTTGGCGTGAATTAGTTTTGTTTTTTTTTGTTTAATTTTCAAAACAGTAGGAAGCAATTTGAAATTTTTTATTTGTAGATCTAAATAGCAGCGGACTTGTGTTCTCGATGATTGAATCAGCGCTGTGATTGAAACCCCTTACCCCAATTGCAAGAGATATTTTGTATTTTATCAAGTGAACTTTTGCGTTTTACGGGTGCGTATCTGTACAAAAGTCTGTACCAAATTCAAATTTGCCATTTTTCCATTTAAGATAAGATATAAACTATGGATCAGATAGGTCAACATTTTTTTTTTTGTGTTTGTTTTCTCTTTCGAGACGAGCTTAATGATCTGAAATTTGCAGTGAAAAGGAAAGCCAGATAGACACTATCACACACTCACCACTATGCGACGCGTTTCGCCGTTGGTTAAGCGGCTCATCAGGCATATTTGATGTGGATGATGGCTTACAAGGGCCGTTCTCTGGAAAGTAGTATATATTTCGAACTTATTGCAAATTAGCATATGCGAATTATACACTAGAAACTCTCCAGGTTCGACTCAAGTTCTATTGGCAGATCTTTTTCACAGCAACGTTTTGTTTTTGTAGTGATGGATTTTTTGTCCACAACAACTACATTGCTTTTTTTGTTTTTCTTCGATATGGAAATTAAAGGAACATTTGAACTTAGTATAAGGTAGCCGTATTTGTCATGGTAGTAGAATACAGGTAGTCACATCGACGCAGCTGCTGGCACATTGAACTGTCAAACCAATTTTGGAATTGAAAATTTTGAATGAAAAATTATTAAAACTTGTAAAAATTGCTTAAAAATTCATATCTTACATAACACAAAAAAATGTACTCATTTTTGAGAAATCGTTAAAAAGTTGTGACATATTAATGTTCGCAAGCGTTTTGCATCTACCTATATTATTTTACCATGCATATCTGTCAAGGAAGAACAACAAGGCGAGAGGGCAAGAGATAAAAGTGAAACAAACAACTCACCAATCGTTGGTGAGCCAGTTCGGAGGGGGACTTAAATGTAAACGAGAGCGAGAGAGAGAGTGCACACATGTCGCTAAATCCCAGAGCTGGCCAAATTATTGGTGAGTTTTTTCTTTAACATCTGCCCTCTCGAAAATTAAAAAAAAAATCTGTAAGTTCGGCCGAGCCCTCCAACATTTGAAACGAATTTGGCAATTTTCAAAAAAATAAAATCCGTTTAAAATTCTGTTAAATTCTTAAAAATACCGAATGTAGCCGTTATATTAAGGGCTATGCAACTAAACTATTACAATATTCAAATGCGAAACTTGAAAAAAAAATTGGTGAATTATGTAGCTAAAATCATCCAAACACCGAATATAAGGGGGATACCGAATAATATTTGGGGATATACCAAAATGTGGACCTATACTGACAATTTTCTGTCTTAGGCTGTAGTATCCATTACGAACTTTAAATACCAAATTTGAAAAGATTCGAGTGCATAAGTTGCTAAAATCGTCAAAATGCCAAATATCGGAAGGTGGTGTTATATGGGGGCTATAAGAAGACATGGACCTGCACTGACAATTTTTTGTCATAGGCTGTAGCATCCGATGCAAACTTCAAATACCAAATTTGAGATAATTCCGGTGAATAATGTCACTAAAATCATCAAAGTACCGAATATCCGGAGGTACGGTTATATGGGGGTTGTACGAAGACGTGGACCTACTTGGCCCAACACCAAAAGTCCTGCAGACATAATATACATTTGAGTAAAATGTTATCAATCTATTTCATTTCGTTCGGAAGCTAGAGTGATTTCCACAGACGAACTATTTCCATATTTGGACTATATCGGCTACTTCCTATACTTTATATGAGATATGTGAAATAGTCTAAATAGAATCGGATGTTAATTTCTCATTTTATGATATTTAAAATTTTGATCCTTTGTGGGGGAAGTACCACAAGGAGTAGACCGACATATTCCATATTTACACCAGGCATCGGGTTAATAAAAATATTATGATGTGAGTTATTTGAAAACAATCGCTAAGAGTCCGATTCATATTTTATAAAAGTTAAAATTATTCAAAATGTTGAACCTTTGTTGGGGAGGTACTTGATGCAGTGGACCGATATTGTTCATTTTCGTACCTTACCTAGTACTGATGGAAATATTAGGATTCGCAAAGTTGGGGCAAATCAAATTATCGTTTCTCTTTCTGTGCAGATACATAATTTTTTGAAAATTCCTACCCTTTGTGGGGGAAATACCATCTCCGAACTCCATCTAAGTATGACAAAAATATTACGATGGACCAAGTTTGAACCAAATCGGATACTCCCTTCGAGAGTTATCGTGCGCACCAGCCAGACAGACAAACGGACGGACGGGCATCTCTAGACCGACTCCAAATGTCCTGAAACAGATTTGGTCCAAAGAGACCTAGGGTCGAAAACCGTTATTTCGACTAGGTACGTCAAATGATTTATACCCTTTCTAGCCATATGGGACACCCTTTATAAACCCCACCAAAATCAGTTTGTCCGCAAAGATTCCCTTAAGATCGTTCTTTAAGACTCCCCTAAGATCGTCCCTCAAGATTCCCTTAAAGTCTACTGTAGAGAGTTCCTTGTCGTATATTAGGACTAACTTCAGATCGTCTTTGACGTCAAAACGAAAGACTTAAGACACAAACCCCAAATAACAACAAGAATCGCCGCCCCTCAAAACACACAAACAACACACCTTAAAGCAAAACGCAATTATTAGCCAAAATCCAAATCATGAAATATTTTCAAAAAATAATGATAATGATAACAATAACAATAAAAACCAACAACTCGTGCCTGTTATTATTCATCCGTCCATAATTATGCAAATTAAAATAGCCGCCGTTACTGTCACAACCCCTATACCTGTTTACAACGCAAATAATTCTTGAGAAAAATCTATAGCATCTTCCGAAAACGACTGAATATTTCTATGGAATTCTTTTGCTTCTTTCCCTACGTCGCCGACGTTTAACCGCAAAAATGGTCTCTTATGTGTGCAAAATTTTGTAGATATTCGAGAGTGTTAAACAAAATAAAATTAAACTGGTTTTATATTTGAAAATTTGCTTTGGCTAAATCGATGTGTCACACAAGTGATATTTTTCGTGTCGAATTCGAATGATAGATACAAATATTTGCTCTGTTCCAGTACTTGCAAGAATCTACTAGTCTTGTAATTTCCTTTCGATATCATAAAGGGAAAATCGGTTATGGTAATAAACACTTTTACATTCTTGCAGTTCTGGAACAGAGCAATTATAAGCTGCGTGTAGTTAGAAGACCTTCTGTGGGTTTTGTCAATAGAAAGATTAAATAAAAGTATTAAGACTTCTAAGACAGAATAGGCCTTATTACATCGGTCGGATCTTACTTATATCAAAATAGTCCTAAACATCCTTCAAAATACATTTTCAAAAAGAATTGCTTCAAAAATATTTGAAGCCCCTTAACAGGTAAGAAGACCCCCCACAGCATCTCAATTCCAAAGAATGCCTTGCTTTTTTATTTATTATACCCTCCAGCATTATATGAAGGGTATATTAACTTTGTCATTCCGTTTGTAACTTCCCCAAATATTCATTATAGACCGTGCAGAGTAGATATATTCTGGATTAGTGTAAAATTCTAAGACGATCTAGCGACGTCCGCCTGCATGTCTGTCTGTTGTAATCACGCTATCTTTCGAAATAATTGAGATAGAAGGCTAAAATTTTGCATACATGCATAGTTTACTAGCAGGCAGGTTACGTTCGTAAATGGGTCATGTCGGTCCACGTTTTCGTATAGCCCCCATATAACGGTACCTCCCGATATTCGGTATTTTCATGATTTTAGCGACATTATTTATCAGAATTATTTCATATTTAAAGTTCGTAATGGTTACTACAGCACATGACAACATTTTTGTATGCAGGTCCAAGTCCTCGTATAGACCCCATATAACGGTACCTCCCTATATTCGGTATTTTGATGATTTCAGCAACATTATTCACCGGAATCGTTTCAAATTTCGTACTGGAAGATCCTAATGAGTACTACAACCTATGGCAAAAAAATTCGTATGCAGGTCCACGTCTTCGTATAGCCCCCATATAACGGTACCTCACGTTAGTCGGTATTTTGACGTTTTCAGCACCATTATTCATCGGAATCGTTTCAAATTTCGTATTAGAAGATCTTAATGGGTACTAAAACCTATGGTAAAAAATGTCGTATGCAGGTTCACGTCTTCGTATAGTCCCCATATAACGGTTTTCATTTAAGTGGTAGTTTTCGGAATTTTTTGAAAAATTTCAAGTTCCTTCCAAATGGTGGAGGTATTAAAAGTTCTACTTGTTTATATCAACATTTTGGGTTTCAAAGTTACCGATTTTTGTCGGTAACTCAAAAAAT
The DNA here is from genome assembly GCF_030504385.1 of Musca domestica. NCBI lineage: Eukaryota > Metazoa > Arthropoda > Insecta > Diptera > Muscidae > Musca > Musca domestica. Next base: position 3,109,006 of record NW_026712115.1, on the reverse strand, counting down.
GAGTTAGAGAATTCCATCACAGAATAGTCCTAAACATCCTTCAAAATACATTTTCAAAAAGAATTGCTTCAAAAATATTTGAAGCCCCTTAACAGACAAGAAGACCTCCCACAGCATCTCAATTCCAAGAAATGCCTTGCTTTTCTTATTAGTTTTATTTTTTTTTACAAAATTCCCCCAGCCGAGGCTTCAGTTCATTAATTATCTTTTAGCGTTTGCACACTTCATTTGCAAAATGTACAGCGAAAGCGCTATGTCACCGCAGACACTTGACCCCCAACCATCCAGAATGTTTGCATTATCAGTTAACAACTATAAAATTAATGTGCTAAAATAAACAAAATCAAAATGAATCATTTCTGAGATTTGTATTTATTTTTTCGTCATATTTTTTCTTAATAATGCCAAGGTTTAGTTGTACTGTGGAATTTCGAAAAAAAGGTGTGTGTTTAACAGGCACCCATCTCCTTGCGCATCATGTTTAATCGTAACGATGATCAATGAGAAAATATTTACAACAACAAATGATGATGATATTCAGAAGATTTTTTTTTTTTGAAATGACATCGTACAAAATAAAAATGACACACAGACATACTGTTTAGGGAGTTGTTTAAAAATTAATAATATTTAAACAAACATATTCTGTAATTATTTTTTTTTTTTAATTTACCTGGAACAGAAAGTATAATGAAACATGTAAAAATAAGTAAGTTCGGCCGGGCCAATTAAAAATATAAAATAAAACTCGTTAAAAATGTTGCTAAAATCTTAAAAATCCGAATATAGCCACTATATTGGGTGCTATACGAAGACCTTCATAGGCAACTTTTGTCATAAGCTATTACAATATTCAAAAACAAAACATGAAAAAATTCGGTAAATAATGCAGCCAAAATCATCAAAAACCGAATATAGGTTCCGTATAGGTATCGAGGTACCGTCCTATCGGGGCTATGTGAGGACCTGAACCTGCATAGACAATTTTCTGTCACAGGCTGTAGGTCCTACAGGGTGAGATGAAAAAACTGCAACCAACTTCAGACTGCTGTCATTTCTAAGCCACTCGTCCGGCAGCTGTTAAAATTATTCTAGTGACAGCTCATTATATTGTTTACAAGCGTACAAAAGCATTTTGGTGAGAATTTTCCAGAAAAAAATTTATTCGTGATAGAATTCAACCGTGATAGTGTGATTTCTTTATATTTGGTTGGAAACCCACAAGTGGCTATCGTAAGACCCCGCCAGCATTTAAATGTGAATAAATCGTTTGTGTCTCGTACCATCGCTCGTTATCGTGATACCGACGTCAAGGAAGTGGACGGAAGAAAACAGCAACATCAGCAGAAATGGTTCGAATATTAAAGAAGCGATTTGATCGAAATTCGCATCGCAGTGGCCGAAAATGTGGCTCATGAGCTGAACATATCGCAATATTCGATTCGGCAAATATTGAAAAATGAGCTCGGGGTAAAGCCAATTAAATTCCAAAAAGTGCAAGAACTTACACCGCAAGGGAAAGAAAATAGACTCAAAAGAGCTAAACAGTTGCTTCGCTTCACCGAAAGTGGTGAACTGCCGAATTTGGTTTTCTCCGAACAGAAAACATTCGTTGTCCAGCAGTTTGTAAACAAACAAAATGATCGTGTTTATTTGCCAAAGAGGTCAGCTGAAAATGTGCACCTTCGGTTGGCCACCAGAACTCAAGCGCCGGCCATAGTGATGGTGTGGGCCGCCATAACAGCCGATGATCGCTCTACGCTCGTTTTAATCAGAATAAATGCCGAATATTATCGCGGACATATTCTGGAGGGTGTATTAAAGCCTTGGGCATGCAAACATTTTGGTCGCAGACCTTGGACATTCCGACAGGACTCAGCACCATCGTACTCAGCACGCGCCACCCAAGAATTGTTAGAAAATGAGGTTCCTCGCTTCATTTCCAGCACACAATGGCCACCAAAATCTCCGGATACCAATCCGTTGGACTATTGTGTCTGGAGTATTTTGGAAAGCAAGGTTGGCACATTAAAAATACCAAAGTGGCGATCACCTCAAGCAAGCGCTTCGCCGGGAATGGACCAAAATACCGCAGAGCAACATTCGGGCAGCGTGTGATGGATTCATGTCGTTTTGAAGGCCATAATTCGTGCCAAAGGTGACCAATTCGAACAAATCTAAACTTATTCTAAAATTTAATGCTATTTCCGACATTTTTTGAATTAATTCAATAATATTTAAAAAAAAAAAAATTAAAAATGCTGGCGTTTGACTTTGTTGCTGTCTTTTCTATCTCACCCTGTATTTTTCGGAACAGCTGTTTTCTTGCCAGATTTTTATCATCTTTTTCACCTTTTGAGACTAGAGCTATAATAGATTCAATTTCATTTTTTTTATTACATTACCCCTGAAAATTCGAATTTAAAAAAAAAATTCTTATCAAACTTATTAGCGGATTTTAAAAATAATATTTTACAAATATATTTTATTTATTAAACGACGATCCCACTATCCATTGGACCCACGGGTTTTCCTCAATTTGTTATTCGTAAACTCATGGCCGGTAATAAAATAAAATGCGAAAAAATAAACATAAATAATGTGGCAGAACCATCAACACATTGACAGCTAATAAATTATGAATAATTTCTGTGTAAATGTAAACGAAAGCCTTTAAACAAATTATGTACATGCTATAAATTTATAATTGTTGCAATAAAAGTATTTTTTCTTTTCTTTCTTCGCTGATTCTGATTTTTATTGGCTCTTTGTATGAAAACGAAATAAAGAACAGATCCTTATATTTTCGAAACTTCCCTTTCTTTGTGCGACAATTTGTACATCACTCTCGATTTTATGCGAGTGTTTGTATCTGTTGCCAACTTATATAACATTTATTTGCCTCAACATTCCGCATACAAATTACCACAAAATAAATTCTGCCCAACAAACAAAAATCCAATCATAAAAAGTGAATCACAAAGAATATCCGTCCACATTTTGGTTTTGCCAAATTTCTTAATTTCAAATTTCCAGCACATTTTTTTCTCAAAATAATTTTTTGTTTATTTATTTGTTTTTTTTTTTTTTTCTTTTATTTTAGATGTCTTATTTGTATTCCCATTTTGCCCAATTGGTGAGCGTGCACTGTAAAACAACAGCAGCAACGTCAAACACACCGGTCAATCAATGCAAACATGATTTGTTGAATTATGGCTATGAGAAATTACAAACGTTTGCGGATAACCAACTGGAGGCAATGGATCCCTATCAACGGAATTCGGAAAATTTAAGTAAGTATATTTTTACAATTATTAATATAAGTTGTTATTATGATAGTAAACTTAAAAGACTTAAGCAGGACTCCTATCCTTCATTAGTCATTTACAAGGCGGCGAATGATGCCCTCGTTTAAAATTTTTTTCTAAAAAAATTGGCCGAGTAAATGAAGAATGATATGAAGAATATAACCTAAAAAATAATAAAACCAAAAATATTTGACTCATAAGTCATGTAAGACGTCATGTATGCAATGGTTAAATTTTGCTTAAGCTGCAGTTAGGACAAATATGAAAATTGACAATATCGCGCCTTGTTTAACTATAAAACTGGTTGAAGATTGCCATCATGCATTTTCAGTCGAATTGGAATTAAATTAGTTACAGAAAATTTTCAGCGTAAAGGTGTAAGCATGGTACAATTAAGGAGGTAGAACAATTTCGTAAATACAGTCCTCAGGCCATGCCCGAATTATTCAATTATTTGGAATTATTCAAAATTATATCTAACAAATTGTTTTCATTTATTTAGTATTTTTTGTTTATTTCTAAATTGAGTTAAATAGGGCGAAAGATAAATGAAATGCCTGGATGTTCTCTCAAAAATATGACACTTAGGTATTCAATCTTTCAATTCCATGGCAGATCTGGTTAATATTATTAATGCTCGCCCCGCAATTTAATTTTCTTTCAATCATTGATTTTGAAAATGTTTTGTTTTTATTTTTCAAAACAACAAATACGTACACAAAATTGGCAGATGTCAGGCACACTTAGAAAAAAAATGTAATCAGCTGAAAGCTCTACCTGAACCTTTAAGGTCCAAGTACATAAAAAGCTTGAAGTCATGGCTTGGCATATTAATATCAAATTATACCGGGGAAACGACGGCAGAATTTTAGTGGGGCTCTGTAATCCCTTTATAAAATGTGAAGATTTTGACATCACTTTTCAGCTGATTTTCTGGGGTTTTGATCTAAAAACACAACTTTTACAAAAAACGTAATTCATGGACTACACAAGAACTAACAGCATCGAGAAAATTTCCTTAAAATTAAGCATAAAAAATCTCAATTTTTATATGTTTGGGCTTAAAAAATATAAATAAAACAAGAAAAAAGCAGCTAAGTTCGGCCGGGCCAATTTTTTTATACCCTCCACCATGCGAAAGGAACTTGATTTAAAAAAATCCGTTCAAATGAAAACCTTAATATGGTGCTATACGAAGACGTTGTGTTGGATAAGTAATTTTTTTGTCTTTGACTGTAATAGTACGATTCCGAACTTCAAATACAATATTCGAAACAATTCCGGTGAAAAATGTCATACGAAATTTGACGCAATTCCGGTGAATAATGTCGCGAAAAATACTGGAAATACCGAATATCTTGGATAGCGATATATGATTGCTATACTAAAATGAAGACCTATATAGACAATTCCAGGGGGGTAAAGTACTCAGAGAGAACTCCTTGTGTGGATTTTCAGACTATTACATTGAAAAATGTGACTAAAAGCATCAAAATACCGAATGTCGGGAGGTGGGATATACGATATCGTGGACCTAGATAGACAATTCTCTTTCAGGGGGTAAAGTACTCCTTGTGTGGATTTTAAGACAATTCCATTGAAAAATCTGGCTAAAATCACCAAAATACCCAATATGGGGTGCACCATTGTATGGGAGCTATACGATATCGTGGACCTATATAGACAATTCTCTTTCAGGCGGTGAAGTATTCGCAGAGAATAGAATTTTAGATAGTTTCATTAAAAATGTGGCTAAAATCAAAATATCGAATATCGGGAGGTACAATTATATGGGACCTATATAGGCAATTCTTTTTCAGGGAGTAAAGTAGTTAAGAAGAACTCCTTGTGGAGAATTTCATACAATTCGATTGAAATATGTGGCTAAAATCATCAAAATACCGAATATCGGTGCTACTATTATATGAGAGCCACACGATATCGTGGACCGATATAGCTCATCTTCGAACTTGACCTGCCTGCAAACAAAATACAGATCGGTGCAAAATTTTAGCTTTCTACATTTATTCGTTTTGACTCTAGCGTGACTACAACAGACGGTCAGACTGACGGACGGAAAGGTCAAAATCGTCTTAGAATTTTACGCTGATCAAGAATATATATACTTTGTTGGATCTAAAATTATAATTTCGGAATGACGAACTTAACATACCACCCATACTATGTATGGTGGTGGGTATAAAAATATGGAAAATATAGCGGTTTTTATGTGCCTAGAAACTAGCCGAAAAAGAGGATTAATTATTATTTTTGTAAAATATACCACTCGTCATACGAAAATATTTTAGGTTAGAAAATAATTTTTATATGAAAAATGGTGTAGTTTGTTGTAACACGGTTGCCATATTCGATTAACAAATGAGTCTCTCTCTCTCATTTTGCCATAGTTAAACCCATGGTAGAAAAATTCAGGTAGATGCATCAACGCTTGGGAACATTGTCATATGTCAAAATTGTTCGAATGTTTTTTTTTTCTAAGCGGAGCTTGTTATGATATGCATTTTTTCAAAAATTTCTACAAATTTCGTTAATTTTTTATTCAAAATCTTCATTTCCGTAATTGGTTTGACATTTCATGGTCCCAGCAGCTGTGTCGATGGGACTACCTGTATTCTTCTGCAGTGGTTAATGGCACTGCTACCAATAGATTTTATTTTTTATTTTCTTGGGTTACCACATCAACCATGGTAAAGGAATACATCAACGCTTGGGAAAATTGATATGTCAAAATTTTTTAAATGTTTTTTTTTTTTAAGTAACTAAATTTTTATAAGTTTTCTTATACAACACCAATCTGAGTTTGTTATGACATTCACTTTTTCCAAAATTTTTACAAATTTCCATAATTTTTCATTAAAAATCTTCATTTCCAAAATTGATTTGACAGTTCGGTTTACGAAGATTAGTCATTCGCATGATAGAAAATACACTTGTAAACATTATGGTATCAAAAATATTTAGAAAAGTAAATTGATTTTTAAATATTTTCTTTTATGGTGCCGTTCAGAGGTTATCATAACAATACGTTTATACTTTCCAAATCCAATGGAACCCCATTGTATATACATCAAATGAATTCGTTCTGTATGCACCAAATCCAGTGCATTTCATAAGATATTTTCACAACAATTTACTGACACACACCTGACACAATCTGAAATAATTGTTTTTCTTTTTCACGTTTTTCAGTTTGGACTTCAATTATGCGTGATCACCCCAGCTCCCAATTGATTACCACACGCAAACCGGCATTGGCCACACCTCCGGCAACAAGTATTATCATTCTTACCCATCAACAACCGAGTACTCCAAAATCTAATCCCATAGATGCCACAACAACAACAACAGAAACACAATATCCACACAATCCCATGTTTGATAGCAGCGAACAAAAACACCAATATGCCATGGATATGGACATTGCCTATGGTTATCCCAGTATGGCCCATAATCCGCAGGTTGATGTCTTCGATGTGGGCAGTGTTCAGAAAACCTACCTAACTGGACCCTCTGTGGTGCGTGTCAAGCCCGATGGTACACCCGTCGAAGAGGACAAGAATAAACCAGTGGTCAAGGATGACGATTTGGAACACTATGTCAATACTGGACTCTTTGGAAGTGATAATACCAAGCCGGTGGCACACACACACACTCCCACAGCCACAACATCATCCAATGGCAAACATAGAAAAATTGCCACCATTAATGCCCTGAAACAACAATATTTGACGAATCTGGCAATACAGCAACAACAGCTATTGCCACCCTATGAACATTCCCGCAATCCACGTCAGGCATATTGAGGGGACGTTTTTCTTATAATGTCACTAATTTGCAGGAACGTTTTTGGAAGACATTGAATAATTTCGAAAGTGTTTTACTTTTCAGTGCGGAAATGACGATCTTCCGATCATTTCATTAGCCTTAGCTTTATATATTTGTATTTATTTTTATATAAAAAAAAACAAACAAACAAAAATAGTAATTTAAGTGCATTTTTTTCTCAGTGTGATTGTCAAAAACTAATAAGAGTGAATGTTGTACATTCCAGATTATCGATTTTTTTTATGTATGTGTAAATGTGTAGAGAACAATGAATGAATGAATGTGTCTCCGAAATCTCTTTCTTTCTTTCTTTCATATAATTATTCTTCTTTCAATATCTTCCTTCAATTTTAAGAACATTTTTTTTTTATTTTATATGCATGCATACAACTCATGGAACGATTTACATACATTTTATATAAATAATATTTGTATTAATTATTTAATAGATATATTTTTGTAATGTGTCATTTATTTACTCTTCTATCCTCTGTTCTGTATCATTTATTTTATTTGTATTCTACGTTTTTTTTGGACATATAATATATATTTTTTAATTATTTATTGAGTGCTTTAGTTATAGGTTATATATAATTTTTGTAATATAAATTGACCAACAAAATAAAATTAAAAAAAAAATTGTTTAAAATTTTCTTATAGCATTAAAATATTTCTACATAGGGAGTTTTTGGAACTCTTTCAGGAACAATTGGACATTAGGTACGTTTTTTTCTTTTGAACAGGATTAATTTACTTTATCAAAGATGTTACACTAAATATTCGTCGTAGACCCCATAAAGTATACAGGGTGAGATGAAAAAACTGCAACCAAATTCAGACTGCTGTCATTTCTAAGCCACTCGTCCGGCTCCTGTTAAAATTATTCCAGTGACAGCTCATTATATTGTTTACAAGCGTACAAAAGCATTTTGGTGAGAATTTTCCAGAAAAGCAAGTTATTCGTGATGGAATTCGAGCGTGATAGTGTGATTTCTTTATATTTGCCTGGAAAACCACAACTGGCTATCGTTAGAGCATTTCCATTTCGTCCAGCATTTAAATGTAAATAAATCTTTTGTGTCTCGTACCATCGCTTGTTGCAGTGATACTGGTAGCCTAGCTCGACGTCAAGGAAGTGGTCGGAAGAAAACAGCAACATCAGCAGAAATGGTTCGAAAAGTAAAGAAGCGACTCGTGAGCTGAACATATCACAATATTCCATTCAGCAAATATTGAAAAATGAGCTCGGAGTAAATCCATTAAAATTCCAAAACGTGCAAGAACTTTCACCGCAACTGAAAGAAAATAGACTCAAAAAAGCTAAAGATTTGCTTCGCTTGACCGAAAGTGGTGAACTGCCGAATTTGGTTTTCTCCGATGAGAAAACATTCGTTGCCCAGCAGTTTGTAAACAAACAAAATGATCGTGTTTAATTTCCAAAGAGATCAGCTGAAAATGTGCACCTTCGCTTGGCCACCAGAACTCAAGCACCAGCTATGGTGATGGTGTGGGCCGCCTAACAACCGATGGTCGCTCTTCGCTCGTATTAATCGACCGTGGCATCAGAATAAATGCCGAATACTATTGCGAAAATATTCTAGAGGGTGTATTAAAGCCTTGGGTACGCAAACATTTTGGCCGCAGACCTTTGACATTCCAACAGGACTCAGCACCATCGCACTCAGCACGCCCCACCCAAGAATGGTTACAAAATGAGGTTTCTTATTTCCAGCGCACAATGGCAACCACAATCTTCGGATACCTATCCGTTGGACTATTTTGGAAAGCAAGGTTGGCTCTAAAAAATTCCAAATTGTCGATCACCTCAAACAAGCGCTTCGCCGGGAATGGGCCAAAATACCGCAGAGCAACATTCGGGCAGCGTGTGACGATTTCATTGGGCGTTTGAAGACCATAACTCGTGTCAAAGGTGACCAATTCGAACAAATCTAAACTTATTCTAAAATTTGATTCTATTTTCGACATTTTTTGCTTCCATTCAATAAAATTTAAAAAATGTAAAACTTATGGCGATGCAGACCACATTATTTGATGTAGAGCTTCAAAATTTGGCACAAACAATTTGTATTGTGTGTTGGTGTGGAAAATGAGATATATCGGTCCACGTTTTGGTATAGCCGCCACATAACGGTACCTCCCGATACTTGGTATTTTGACGAGCTTATTGTTTTTTTTTTTTTTTTTTGTAATCTATAAAAGTACAAATTGTATTAATAAATTTGTAATTCACTATATTAGGTGTAACGCAAAGTAAATAAAAGGTATAGATTGTATCAGAATCGAATATGTTTGAGATAAAGGATAATGTATACATATTATTATTTTTATAAAATATCTAGAAACTATTTTTGATTTTATATTTTCAAAAAACCTACCATATACATACCGGACAGATAGTCTTCCTTGCCGTCTAGAATTTTTCACAGCCAATAAATGCAGACAAAATTTGACATCGAACAGAGCAATCAAGAGATGTACAAAAAATGTTGAATTGTCATTTATTCGTCAAATAAATAACGAATTATTTTAATAGGCGTAATTTAAGTATTGGTATGTGGGTATTTTTTGTGACTTCTCGTGACAAATGTCATTTCTTTCCTGTGAATATTTTACTTTGAAATACATTGTAAATACCGCTTAGGTATTTATTCGACTGAAAAATTTAATTATTGAGCATACTTTTAGGCGGACAATTTTTTTGAAGATTATTAAAGCTGTTATTTTTAAATTCCAAGCATAATGGGAATAGCTCCATGTTATGTAATGGTTTCTTCCGATTCATCAGCCCGTTGTTAGATGTTGCGCTTTTTATACCCTCCACCATAGTATGCAGGGTATATTAAGTTTGTCATTCCGTTTGTGACACCTCGAAATATACATGTTAGACCCCACAAAATATATATATTCTTGATCAGCATAAAATTCTATGTCGATTTAGCGATGACCGTTCGTCTGTCCGTCTGTGGAAATAACCCTAGCTTTAGAACGAATTAAAGTAGGTTGAAAAAATTTTACTCAAATGTATATTATGTCTGCAGGACTTTTAGTATTGAATATGGGTCATGCAGGTCCACGTTTTGGTATAGCCCCCTATATGGTACATTATTCTCCGGAATTGTTTCAAATTGGTATTTGAAGTTCGCAACGGATACTACAGCCTATGACAGATTATTGTATGTACATGCCCACGTCTTCGTATATCGCCCATATCCCGATATTAGGTATTTTGATGATTTTAGCGATATTATTTACCGGAATTGTTTCAAAATTGGTATTTGAAGATCGTAATGAATACTACAGCCTATGATAGAAAATGGTCTGTGCAGGTCCACGTCTTTGTATAGCCCTCAGATAACGGTACCTTCCTATATTCGGTTTTTTTATGATTTTAGCGACATTATTCACCGATTTATTTCAAGTTTAGCATTTGAATATTATAACAAAAGTTTCCTATGCAGGTCCACGTTGTCGTATAGACCCTAATATAACGGCTACATTCGGTATTTTTAAGATTTTAGCAAATATGTTAACTTTTTTGTGAAATTCGTTCCAAATGGTGGAGGGTATTCAAAGTTCGGCCCGGCCGAACCTACAGCTTTTTTAATTGCAAAAAAAAAAATTAAATTTATAAGTTTGAAAAACTTTTGTAACCAGAACTTCATCATTTTGTATCCTCCAACTTGGAAACAAGACTCTCAATCATTTAAATTTTAGTACAGATTAATGAAAAGTATGTATGTATTTCTCAAATTGTGTGGACAAAACATGTTCGTTACTCTTTTTGAAGGTGAAAAGAGGAAAATTTTGTACGTTTGATAGTATTTTTGTAATTTATAGACTCAAAAACTGCTGAACAGATTTTCTTGAAAATTTCCAAATATACTAAAGCATAGCCTGAAAGTAACATAGCTATGGAGATATAGCATCAGAATCGGAGGTAACTCCAAAAAATTTAGTTTTTGTGTGCACATGTCTATTGGTCGATTACAGATATAGTCTTTAAATTTGGAGTGCGTAACGGAATTTGGAGCAAAAATAATTTATATATTTATATATATAGGATATATCTCCCATAAATATTTCGGCCGATTTTATGTATTTTATGCACCAAACACGATATGTATGTCCGATTCCAATGAAATTTGGAATAAGTGGCGGAATTGAGTACAAAATTGCCAAATAATATTCCAATCGGTTCAGATTTTTGCCATCTTTGCAAAATTGACGAGAGTACTAGAGCAAAGATTTTGTACAGGGTTGTCCATATTCGACGGACCCATCTGGCAACGCCATAACTTTTGACAGAGATGTCACATCGCTTAATGACATACCGCTTTTGAAGCGTCAGTCCAAGCAGATTTTTACCATGAACCAATACACGAACCAATGCAATCATATGGTTACAGTTTATTTTTTTTTTTCAATATTATTCATTTGACTACATCTCATTGTCAAAGTGATTTTGACAGACATGCATTTCAATTCAAAAAATAACGTCAATTTTGAATTTGAAAGTATGAAAATATATCTGTTAAAGCAAAGTGATTCTCGTGGGAATGATTATTTTTCATTGTTCCAAAATCAGAAGAAGACAGTGAATGATGGTCCCAAGCATGTGGTTCATATATTACATGATATATGATGATTCAAAATATTGAGCCTTTGTGGGGGAAGAATCACACCACTTGCATTGTTATTCAAAACGATTACCAGTGGGGAGGATAATAGAAGGAGTGGTCCGTTCTTCGAATAACGAAAAACGATTTATATGTCCGACATCATTTTTTATTTATTTTATCGGAAAGATGTAATAACCGCCCTTATTGTTTTGTTTTGAAAAAAATAAATAAAAGTACCTAACTCTCTCAGACAGAAGTTGCAGGACAATTCCTTCAGGAAAATTAAAACAATTACGAAAACAAAAACTATTTTACAAAGTTACCAACCCCAACAAAAGTTACCAATTCTACCATCTGTGCAGACAACAGAGTGGAACTATTTTATCGATGTCGGCGGCTTATTAGAACGGCGTATTGGCCGACGGCGCGCCGCCGTTTTACAATCGACTTGTCTCCTCAGCAACTGTGGCAGTCAACTTCATGTTCAGTCAATCAAAAAAACACAAGTCGGAAGAAACAATATAATAAACGCTGCAATACAAGAAATAGAGTGTAATATATTGAATATTGATTGTGCTACAACTTAAATAGCAAGCTGATGAAATTCAAATAAAAATTACAAAATCGAAAGCAATATATTGTTGTGTGAAAGAAATAAAACATTAAAAAAACTAAGAACTGAAAAAGCAAGAAAAGTATAAACTAAACTTGTAAGTTAACAAATACAACAACCACGACTAAACAAAAAAGCCGGTTAGTGTTATATATTGACTATACCCACATATATACAATTTCTATATACCAAAGGGAACCATACACATATATTTACGTGAGTATGTTGAAGCAAGCTTTAAGAAAAGGGAGATTTTCTTTAATGTTTGAATAAATATTCATATTTGGAATCAATGGAAAATTTGTTTTATTAGCGAGGTTTGCGGTATAATTATTTTAAAAATCATTCGGAACTACAACATGTATAGGTTAACAATTTAAAATAAGACAATATATATTTATATAAAAAACTCATTTTAAATGGAATTTCATTAAATAAAGACTTGTTGGAAAACTTTGAAAATCAACAACCACGTGTTGTTGCTATTCTAGAAATTTCTTTTCAAAACATCAAATGAAATTTGCGCTTTTTTATGGTTTAATTTTTAAAAATCTCACTCTGTGTTTGGTTTGTCAAGCCATCATATCATCAATATTTTATAACTCTTGCCAAAATCTATCTACGCCCAGTCCCCCAGTTCATTGGGGTTTATGCAAAAGAGTTCTTGCTTCCTTCTGGCACGTACACCATGACCACCACGTTGTTTGTTTTTACATGATTACAAAATCCATTACCCCCCGCATATCTCTCTGTTTACACTTTCCTTCCACTCTCTTCTCTATCACTCTCTTTTTTGGTTTATCAAATCAGCTGTTGTTGTTATTTAACCTCCTCATTCCACACAATTGATTAGGCAGAAGATGTAAAATTAAATTACAAAACAGTTTTAGTGAAGTGGAAAAAACTGTGCCTTTATTGATCATGGTTATTATAAGAAATATTTTTTAAATTAATGCTCTAATATTTTTAATTCTAAATAAACAATAAATATACATCTGTATATAGTTGTGCAAGTCGTCTAACCACGAGCTGTCTGGAGTCTTTCGTTGTGATCCATAGTAGAAGAATATAGGTAGTCACAACGGCACAGCTGCTTGGAAAATGAACTGTCAAAGCAATTTTCAAAATGAAGATTTTGAATAAAAAATATTGATATTTGTAAAAATTGTTGAAAAATGTATATCATAACTACCTCCGATATGCGTCGTTCAAGAAAACGCATACAAACCTACTTATTTTTTGACAAAACATTTTGGCCCATTCCTGGCGAAGCGCTTGCTTGAGGTGATCGACACTTTGGTATTTTTTTTTTTTTGTGCCATTCTTGCCTTTCAAAATACTCCAAGCACAATAGTCGAACGGATTGGTATCCGGAGATTTTGGTGGCCATTGTGCGCTGGAAATGAAGCGAGGAACCTCATTTTGTAACCATTCTTGGGTTGCGTGAATGTTTGGGTGCCCAAGGCTTTAATACACCCTCCAGAATATTTTCACGACAATATTTGGCATTTATTCTGATGTCACGCTCGATTAATACGAGCGGAGTGCGACCATCGGCTGTTACGGCGGCCCACACCATGGCCGGCGCTTGAGTTCTAGTGGTCAACCGAAGGTGCACCTATTTGGCAAGTAAACACGGTTATTTTGTTTGTTTAGAAACTGCTGGACAACGAATGTTTTCTCATCGAAGAAAACCAAATTCGGCAGTCCACCACTTTCGGTCAAGCGAAGCAACTCTTTAGCTCTATTGATTCTATTTTATTTCGGTTGCGGTGTAAGTTCTTGCACTTTTTGGAGTTTTAATGGCTTTACCCGAACTCATCTTTCAATATTTGCCGAATGGAATATTGCGATATGTTTAGCTCACGAGCCATTTTTCGGCGGGTTTCGATCAGGTCGCTTCTTTACTTTTCGAGCCATTTCTGCTGATGTTGCTGTTTTCTTCTGTCCACTTCCCTGACGTCGGGCTACGCTACCAGAATCAACGAGCGATGGTACGAGACAAAAAAGATTTATTCACATTTAAATGGTGGAGTGCTCTAACGATAGCCACTTGTGGCTTTCCAACCAAATACAAAGAAATCACACTTGAATTCCATCACGAATAACTTTTTTTCTGGAAAATTCTCACCAAAGTGCTTTTGTACGCTTGTAAACAATATAATGACTTGTCACTGGAATAATTTTAGCAGCTGTCGGACGAGTGGTTTAGAAATGACAGCAGTCTGAATTTGGTTGCAGTTTTTTCATCTCACCCTGTATTCGTCTTTCTATTTATAGTATTTAGATGATTTTTCGATACATTGCAGTACATTGTGGTTACAGGTTGTCTTTGGACATTATTTACATCATGCAAAATGAAACCATATAGACGACTCACATTCGAAGTCGACTCAATGTCCGTACGTCGGCCCATGTATTTTTGTAAATTATGTTACAAATGTAACAAATTTCTAGCTTATAAATTTTGGTGAATATGATTTTGGATATAGCTATAGCTTTAATTTGTATTTTTGGCAGGAATTTTATTTAAGTCCCTCAAAAACTGCAATAATAATTATATTTGCTACAAAATGCCATTTACAGTCAAGTATACCCTAGACAACTTTTGTTAATTTGAAGATGCATTTCCTACATATTAGTTCTATCCGATTTCACATTTACATCACTATAAAGACGTATCACAGAATATGATTCGTAGCTCTCCTTTTTATGCATAGTGGTGTACGGTACCATATAGTCAGCTCTACCTGATTTATTAATTTATTTTAGTGTTTTTATATAAAGAAAATACAAAAATTGTTAATTTTTATAGTACAGTACTTGAGAAACTATTACAGCTTTCTTGAATAAAGTATTTAAATTTTATACGAGAACCAGAAATGCAACAACTTCCTTTTAAAAATTGTCCTTTTCTACCCTCACATCTCAAAGACAAACGAATTTTCTATATTTACCGGCAATATCCATGCACATGGAAATATAGTCCACATATTAATTACCAAAAATTCTTTTTTTTTTTTTCATTATATTTAAAAAAATCTTGCCATTTATGTATTCTACAAATCAACAACAGCAACACTATTCAGTACAACATGAAAAAATCATACCACCCTGAAACCTGTAATATTCATAACCACCAAACAGCAGTAGACTCCCCTCTGCCTACCATTTGCAATTGTTTAGAGGTCAAAAAGTCAATAAACTTATTTCACTTGGTTTGTGTGATATACAGTTGCAGTTGTTGGATGCATAGATGAAGGATGGATGGATGGATGGAAGTGGACGGCGGGTAGATGTTCTTGCAGTTTTGCCTTGCAAACAGCGGCCGGGCAATGCATTGCACGAAAAACGACAAAAACAAGTTGAAGATACGATATACAATATACCCACATACATCCATGCGCATTCATATATATGTTTGTAGGTGCCAGCCACCATTGCAAGGCAATGCAGAATAGTTGTTGTTGACAGCAACTACGTCGTCGTCGCTGTTTGTCGCTTTTGGAGAAATATGGGAAAAACAACTTGCATATCATGGAGAGAAAATATAGTCCCAAACACATAAGCTGACGTTGGAGCAATGTTGATGTGGTGGTATAGTTGATATGTGGAGGAAAGCAAGCCAAAAAAAAAAAAAACAAACAAACAAAATGTAATGTGAAATCCATCCCTCCCACAGAAAGTCAAGAGGAGGTAAGGCAGAAAAAAAAACAAGAAAAACAAGGCAAAGTTGTCGGCCGGTAATGATGATGGAGGTTGCAAATAAAAAAAAGCAAAACAAAACTCAATCTTGTATGCCTAGATTAGCTTTTCAGCTTTCAGCTGCTGCTGTTGGTGTATAAAAAATACATACTAATATAAATGCGGTTTCAAACTAATATTAAGTACCTAATATGAATACACATATTATATCTGTGGAATACGGTAATTCATTTTTTGTATTCTAAAAATTAAAGACAAGCTTAAAAAATATTTCTTTATATTTTTTCAAGTTTTTTTACTGATATTACAAACAAATCCTCCCAAAATGTTTATTTTACTGATATTAAAACTGCGTTGAATACCTAAAAACATCGTTTTGTGATTGAATACTATGAATACATTCTTGAACATGAAACTCAGTTCGTACTCATAGCAATTAGATTTTTGGAAATCAGTATATGAATGGTATAAAAAGCGACAACAGTCGAGAAAGCACATTAATGTGAATTCCAAGCGTTGATCAAAGGTCGCTTCGGTTAACTATCCATCCCTTCAGATATTTAGACAGCAGAAAGGACTTTCTAAGACATTATTATGGTAACAGACTCTTGCTTTATATCTGCTGACTCAACACCCGGATAAGGACTAAATTTCTTTTCAGAGGCAGCGGGGCTAGAGAATGTTCTACGTACGATACTCACTTCGTATACAAGCAATTGGAATTTGGGAAAGCAGTTTAAAAATGATATGTATTGATCTTCTTCGACTGCTCGAGAAAGCGTAGTGAACTGAATTCAAATAGTTCACTAAAAGTCTACATACCTGCTGGACAAATGCCCGGATAAGGGCAATATTTCCCTTTCATCGTTATGATCTTCGTCAGTCCGGTCTTATTAATGCCTGAGTAGAGAACTTATAGTTAGGGGGCAAACAGAGCACAAGCTAAAACTGAACTAAAAATTAAATCGTTCACCAAAGGTCGTTACATGCCTGCTGGCCATAGAGTGAAATAGGGAGTTATAGAAGGTGATATCTCCGGAACTATTTATCCTCTATTCCGGAATTACACGTCCTCCAGACGGCATTGAAAGGGTTTACTTTGCAGATGACTGTACGATCATGGCGTCGGCTCCGTCTTTGGTGACATATGTGTCAGGTGGGACACAGTTCTCGACCGATTCAAAAATATTTCTTTAACTTTCTAGAATCAAAGCTGTATTGTTACATTCTTGTATGCATTCTATACGTGTGGCACAATAAACGAATTGTATTTACATAGTATTATTTATTTTGTATCGACAAAACAAAAATCTACCTTCAAGTGGTTGCTTTGGAAATGATAAGGCACCTGTTCCCCCCAAATAAAAAATGTATATGCTCCCAGGAAACCTAAATTGTTTTTTAAATGCTAACAAAACCTCCACCACCTACTCCCAACTTCGAATTTTCTGTCATTACTTAAAGATACATACCGTAAATGTTACTTTTTCTACCACTCCCTCTCCTGTTCAGTGCAACATTTTGTTCTATCGCAATTTGTATTCTATGAAGAACGAAAACAAAACGAAAGAAAATGTGGACAACCGTCAGCCAGCCAGTCAGCTGATAATGAATGTATTGCGTGGTGATGTGCCCCCAAATAACTCAAGTCTCTAAACGGCTTGCCAGCCAATGATATTACAACAACGCAGTGGTATCGTTAATCGGACGTTGTTGTTTACTATTTTTATTATATGCTTGTTATTCTGTCGCAATTATATATGTATATATAGTATATGTTTTGTGCGTACGTCCATATATACATAAGATTTAATAAAAAACAACACCTGTTTTTTTGGTGAAAAACAAAAAAGAAATTTTCCCTGAGTTTTTCACGTACGCCACTTTTTTGTCATCCACAAGTAAATTAAACACGTGGTATGAACAAACAACAACCATAAAAGTCCTTTGTCAGAGGACACATCGTCAGGTCAATATTCTTGTGTGAGAGAATTATGAAATAGATAAATATTGTACACAAAATAACAAGATAATACACTATAATTGTAAGATTAAATAAAATTTACAACGATGACAAAAAAATAACATTTTTTCATAAATACAGGGAAGTCCAGCAGATTATGAAAGTAGTACTAGGTTAGGTTAGAGGACGCGTGGTTGCTTAGCAACCGCTCCACTCGGAGACCTGCTGGTCCATTGTGATCATCCTGATGGAGTGCAAATGGAAAAATAAAGAGACCAGGAAAAGACTTACGAAAGAAGGGAGTATCCACGAAGAATTTATCGTGTTGTCTTTAGCCATTTTAGTCTTCTAGCTGGCTGAAGAATAATTGACGGCTCAGTATTAGAGAGTGAAGATAGATCATGCAGAGTTAGCTTACCCGTCAGTCAGCCTCAGTCTGACTCTAAAAAGAGTTGGACATTGACAGGGTAAGTGTTCCGCAGATTACAGTGACCTGTAACTAAGCCTACAACAATTTTAGGTCCGATTTCACCATGGAAATGAGTGATGGAGATCTCCTTTTGGAGATTACCGGCCAAATTTTTTGGATGCAATACTGAAATCCTCCAGAATAGTGTTTGTGTATAATCTGGAAGCTCTCAATCTCTAGAATAGTTGACTCGGAGCCACTTCCTGTCAATTCATCCGCAGCTTCATTGTCAGGAACCCAACAAAGCTTTATAAAGGACTTAACTCTTTCCAGAGCATTTCTGCACTCCAGGATAGATTTGATGGTGGATGAATTTAGCGCTTTTAGGGCTGCTTGACTATCGACTATCGGGTTTCGCTGACGTATAAAGTCAGAAATCGGAGATATAGCGAAATATATATATGAATCTAATTGTTCAGATATTGTTTTGAAATATCATTAGCACGACATGGGGGCGTATATATTTGGGAAAAAGGGGCCATACAAGCATGATAACCAATATATCCCTTTTTCATGACTAGATGATAGTATTTTGATAATTAAATAAATCAAAACCATACACATTAATAAAGTACATGGAATGTGTTTAAACGAAAAAATTGTGCTGATAATGATCTGATACTCATTTGAGATTTTTTAATAGATGCAACAAATTACTTCTGATAGCCACTTGAATCCTTATGAGGACCTTTAAGGTGATGCTAAAAATTGTTTTTAACCCTACGATAATAGTTCTGGTGGTCCTAATAAAATATTCCTAAAAAATATCAAAAACTATACCCCTCACTTTGGCGCTGCTCTGCAGGTTATAAAAATTGAGGACAAATCTATCTATTGTACATGCTACTTTGCATCGCTGTGTTTTGTTTGTATTTCACATTGTTTTATTTTTATTTCTACTTTCTTTTCACTGTTGTTGTGTTTTTTATTATATTTTTTTCTCTCTCTCGCTATTCCATCTCTATTTAATTGTTTTGTTTGTAGCACACATTTTTCCTTACATATATCTACGTATGTGACGTACGCCACAGACCGACAGATATGTTAACATGTGTCTGTCTATATAAATTTTAAATTGTTTGTCGTTTCGTTTGTTTTGCTATCCGCCGTTGTCGTGGTTTATTTTTCTGCCGGCTGACTGGATCGCTGGCTAGCTATCTGATTGTTACCGGTAACAATTTTGTGTCTAATATTCTCAGTCCAATTTTGAAATCTATTCACTGCTGTTCGCTCACAGCGAAAACATTAAGAATTTTTTCAACACACGCTCCCCTGCTCGTTGCGAGTATTTACCACGAGTTTTTAGTATATTTTTCTGAGACGCATTTTATTTATTTCGCTTGAAAATATTGAATTGCGTAAGTTGTTGTGAATACATAGTACGTTTTTTTGTGTTTTGATTTTGAGTTTGAGAAAACACCCACCGGCAAAAAAAAAATAAATCATTTTTGCTAAAGCCGGTTTTGAAAAAGCCGCCTAAAAATAAGAGAAGTAATTAAAAAACTCAGAATTAAAAGAGAAGTGTTTTGCTTGCTTGTAATGATAAAATGTAACAAAGTCCTCAAAAAGTGAAAAACGTTCGCCCTATGACCCATAAAAAAATATTCGTCTAAATAAAACAATGTGCTTAAGCCGTGTATTATTGTCAATTGATAAATATTTTAAATAAATACCAAAAAACTGTGTTAATTAAAGTTGTTGGTATTATTCCACCGAAAATATTTCGTATATAATATTTAATTGAAAGATAATTAGATTGATAACATATTAGGTAAATCAAAAACAAGGTGGCGATAATTTTCATTACACTATGTTATAATAATGAGATGTAGAGGCCAAGCGCTCTCTGTGTTCACACTAAAACGTTAACAACTGCACATCACCTTACAGTGTCTGAAAAGTATTGATTCAATTTGTCTGTAATATCTCAAGCGATGGCACATATCTATAAAGGTTTGAAGATAGAACTCGTACTAGTAATGTATGTAATATATACAGGGTGAGATAAAAAACTGCAACAAAGGCAAATGCCTTAATTTTTACAATTTTTTTAAATATTATTGAATGAAGCCAAAAATGGAAATGGCATCAAATTTTAGAATAAGTTTAGATTTGTCCGAATTGGTCATCTTTGGCACGAAATTTGGCCTTCAAACGCCCAATGAAACCGTCACACGCTGCCCAAATGTTGCTCTGCAGTTTTTTGGCTCATTCCCGGCGAAGCGCTTGCTTGAGGTGATCGACACTTTGGTACAACGGATTGGTATCCGGAGATTTTGTTGGCCATTGTGCGCTGGAAATGAAGCCAGGCACCTCATTTTGTAACCATTTTTAGGTGGCGCGTGCTGAGTCCTGTTGGAATGTCCAAGGTCTGCGGCCAAAATGTTTGCGTGCCCAAGGCTTTAATACACCCTCCAGAATATTTTCGCGATAGTATTCGGCATTTATTTTGATGTCATGGTCGATTAATACGAGCGGAGAGCGACCATCGGCTGTAATGGCGGCCCACACCATCACCATGGCCGGCGCTTGAGTTCTGGTGGCCAACGAAGGTGCACATTTTCAGCTGACCTCTTTGTCAAGTAACCATGATCACCGGAGAAAACCAAATTCGGCAGTTCACTTTCGGCCAAGCGAAGCAACTCTTTAGCTCTTTTGAGCATATTTTCTTTCCGTTGCGGTGATCTTGCACTTTTTGGAATTTCAATGGATTTACCCCGAGCTGGGGTATTGCGATATGTTCCGCTCACGAGCCATTTTTCGGCCACTGCGCCGCGGGTTTCTATCAAGTCGCTTCTTTACTTTTTGAACCATTTCTGCTGATGTTACTGTTTTCTTCCGTCCACTTCATTGACGTCGGGCTACGCTACCAGTATTACGTTAACGAGCGATGGTACGAGACACAAAAGATTTTTTCACATTTAAATGCTGGAGTGCTCTTACGACAGCCTCTTGTGGGTTTCCAGCCAAATATAAAGAAATCTAACTATCAGGCTTGAATTCCATCACGAATAACTTTATTCCTGGAAAATGTTCATCAAAATACATTTGTACGCTTGTAATATAATGAGCTGCCACTGGAATAATTATAACAGCTGTCGGACGAGTTCCTTAGAAATGACAGCACTCTGAAGTTGGTTGCAGTTTTCATCTCATCCTGTTTATAATACATATCATATCAAAGGCATCGGTTCTGATTGCCATACCATATAATGGTGGTGAGTCAAAAATGAGTCCTGAAAGTCATAGAGAAAGCTCTATGTCTCAGAATGGAAATAGATGCGTCCTATGGAATTTGTTTTTGTTTTTAGAGTATGAACACTTCTTTTTAAACTATTCACTGAGTCACGTAGTTATCGTCTGTTAACGGTGATCGGGGATATTGAAAATGACGTTTCAGCACAACATTGACGGCGAAATTGTGTCATTTCAATAACAAAAAAGTCAAAATCTAGAATATTTTTTTCTAAAAACAAATACAATAGACCAAACAAGGCCGAATTTTGTATTCCATTGATAAGATTAAATTTTCTTTCAACACTTACAGGGGTCTGCCAAGCTCACATGTTCCGCTATCATAAAATAAATGAAGCACTAATGCTTATGAATTATCTTCAAGTGTTTATTATTGACTAATTCTTTAATGTTTTTTTTATATTTTCAGACAAAAGAAAAATAATAGCAAAAGGAGCAACACTATTAAAATAAAATTATTCCAAATTTTGGTTGTCAAAAAAAAAAAATATTTTCGAAAAGCGCTTGCTATAACTCTGTCTCTCATTTGATTTGGTTAACAAAAGAATTTCAAAACGGATCGCTTGGCTGTAATACAAAAACATCTGTTGAAAATAGAAACCATAAAACTGCATACGAAAAACGATCGGCTATGTCCTCTGCTACAACGATCCCTTCTACCGCCCATCATAATTCAAACACTACACAACTATCAACTGCAAATTGTAAAGCAACGAGAACCGCTTCACCACCTCCATCATCTTCTGCCGCATCAGTATCTCAATTCGATATAACAAAGGACGAATTTGAACGGATATCGGAGGCATTGAAAAAGGAAGAATTTCGTAAATTATTTCTAGACTATATTGAGGAGATCCAAGATCCAGAAAATCGCAAACGCTATGAAGATGAAATCAAACAAATTGAAGCTGAACGTGGCGTCGACGTAATCTTTGTCCATCCTCAACCCGGGTTTGTTATCAAAACCTCACGGAATGGCGAACAAAAATGTTTTATAAATTGCGCCAAAAACGAACATGTGGGCAAACCCACAAGTCAGGTCTCACTGAATCATGCGACCGGTCAAAAGGGATTGAGCTGGTCCATTCCCATGGCCCAGGCACCGCCACGTGATGACTTCGATAATAACAAGAAACGTTGTTGCGTCTATGATGTTGTCTTCCATCCTGATGCCTTGTATTTGGCCGAAAAGAATTCAGCCTTCCATAAGTGCCTGGTTGATACAGCACTAGATGCCGTGGAAAGGGAATATAAGGTAAAGTTTAGTTGAACGCTATTTTAAATGGCCTTGTTTGTTTAAAGACTTTTTGTTCGTTGCAGGTGACACTGGATCGAGTTAATATCAAATTTCCCAAACTACAATACAAAGGTTTGCCCAGACCCACTGTGATACGTAAACTGTCAAAAACCCCCTCTAAAGATGCTGAAGAACCCCATCCCCTTGAGCACATGTATCCAGCAAAACCCACAGCCGATACAGAAGCTCCCAAAATATTACCCATGAAAAGCATGGAAAACATGAACAAAAAATCCGAATATTGCACCCCAAAGTACACGCTAACACATCGCCATGATGTCGATCTCAGTCAATATACAAATGAATTAGATGCTAAACTAAATGCCACCAAACCTCGGGAATTAGTTGTAGACATAGAACTGCCTCTATTGAATTCCAGCAATGAATGCCAATTAGATGTAACAGAAAAATCGATATTTTTGCTCAGTGATAAAGTTGGGTCCAAATATCGCCTTAACCTCGATTTGCCGTTGAAGGTTGATGATAAGAACGGCTCGGCGAAATTTGATGTGGATACCAGACATTTGGTTATAACACTGCCTGTAATACAAACGCCATTAGCCATACAACGAGAAATGCATGAATCGTTATTACATTTGAATCGTGAAGATAGTGGTGTGGAAAGTGATATGCTCAATGAAGATCTGGTGTCGAGCACCGCCGAATCTCCTGTGGAGGAATTGAATTCTACTCCCTTGGATGAGGTTTTACAGAAGGCTGTGAATAATGTTGCTGCTAAAGCTGGCGATAGTTTCCTCAAATCTAATGTGGACTATCAACTTCCAAACAAATTTGACTGCAATGTATTGGATAACACCATGTCACTGATACTGCAGGTGCGTAATGTCCAAGATGATTCCATACAAATGCAACAGCATGAACATTCTTTAGAAGTACAATTTAGTTCTGTGGGATCGGGATACTATCCCACCTACTACGCCTTCTACATTCAGTTGACCGACAGCAATAGCGAAATGAAAATCAACAAGGTTGATGCTGAGGCATGGGAAAATAATGTAATTCTAAACATATATTTCAATCAAACTGCCGAGAATTTAACTAGCTATCTTGCTGGTTTAGATAGTGATCATCTCAAGGAGTATTACATTTATGGTAAAACCAAAATGGCCCATAAATCGAGGCAAAGGCAAAAGGTGGTGGCCAAACATTTGTTAACAGAGCCAACCAATATGGACATAACCATAGAACGTTCAGAGTGTGATAAATCAGTTGATATAGAAATCAAACCACGTTTGGCAGAAAATTCCACATGCAATACCAACACCACGGAAGATGAAGATTGTCATGGTACCACCAGTGCCAGTGCTGATAACAACTCCACACAAAACTCCAAGAAGCTAAATAAAAAACAGAAACGTAAAAATAAAAAACGTCGTTCTCTAAGTGAATCTGCCTGTGATGACATTAAAGCATATCAGCAACAACAACAACAGGATCAACTAGATCAACAACAGAAACAACTGCAAGACCAACAGCAGCAGGAGAAGACCTCCAATGTTATAACTGAAAATGAAGCCGATGTTGATGCCGACGACGACGAAGATGATGAAGATTCATCACCGGAACGTTGTGACAAATCATCGAAACCTCCCCATCATCCCATATCCTCGTCAATGAATGTGCCTTCGGCATTATCATCATCATCATCATCTAATGCTGCCAATTTAAACTGCATGGGACAGCAGCAACAACGTAACAAACAACGCAGTTTCTCTGAATCTCGTGATAGTGTTATAAGTCTCAGTGCTGGTAGCTGTTCGTATAAGGGTATTTTGAAACACTATAGCCGTTATGGTCCCCGCCCATCCCTCACCGATTCATGTTCATCTATTGATGAGTGTTCATCGTCGGCCTATTCCACCTCAGTGGATGGCATGGCAAATGCATTTAATGCTCTTCGTTTTTCACAATCATTCAGCGATATACCCGAAGAAAATGTTGTCGGTCTATCGGAAAGTTGTAAGAAAACTGTTCGCTTTAGTGAAGTTATACGCAAGCAGGTGTTTAGGTAAGTAACATCTGGGTATATTTTTGGGTGGGTGAACTTTAGAGTTTCCAAAAGTAAAAGAAAAAAATTGCTTTGCAATGAAGGACTAGGCCGGACCGTCCCAACTAGATTTGGAAGTTAACGAAAAATCCTTGAGTTTATGCTTGTCCTGAATACGCATTTAAAAAAATATAATATAAATATTCATGTGACTGACAGTTCGAGAAGTCTTTAAAAAATATTATTAAAAAATCCGCGATCGTGCCTCTGATCAGAAGACATTTAAAAATAAGATCGCATTTCTAAAAGTATCCACGGTTTAAGCGGTTGAAATCGTTAATATTTTCTGAGAAAAAATCCAAATAGGCCATTTAGCATTAATAATTACTGAGAAAAGATATGAACTTTTATAGACCTGTAGTGAAGTTCCCTAACTTATTTTTTGAGTCACCGGTAAAAGTTTGTAAAATAAAATTGCTTATGATTTCTGTAATTAACGAAATTTGTCCAACAAAATCAAAGTAGTCGCAAAGACTCACCCATAGATACCAATGTTGTTATTAAAATTTTGTCCGTCGGTTACTCAAAAAAATGAGTTAGAGAATCGCACTACTGATATACAGAATAGTTAAAAAAAATCCCGAAATTGTAGACAGAAATATCTGCTGCACGACACGTGGCAATTATTGACTTATTTATCTGAAATTGTTGTCTTCTTTCGTAATTCATTTATTCAAGTTCTAAAATCTTCCATTATTCTCTTTCAGATTGGATTCCAGTATCTTGGGTCAACGCAAAAAGAATCAAAAACGTCGTGATCGTAAACAAAGAGCTTTACAACGTCGTCTTAGTGAAGGCGATTCCGCTGATTATGAAGACAATAAGGTAAATTGCTGATAAACTGAGAAATTTGCAAATCTACCCCATCATTTCATTTATAACACATTTATCTGATCAAGAAACGGAATCATTAATCACGTCACTGGACGTGTCATCATAAGGCCATATATTAAATTGCCACCAAAATGGCAAACGATCATCTACCTCCTCCAACCATAGTCAGTCGTTTGTACAGTTGTTTGATTGGTCCCATTAAAATTTGTTTTGTCTCAAATTACTCGACACTATTTGGTGTAGCCGTGTCTTGCGTCTTTTGTTTATCAACAATTTTCTAGTTATTTATTTATTTAATGATTTGCACTTGCTGCGCCCGTTGCCACGAATACGATGACGTGCGATTTGTTTATTATATCCTTCTTTTTGTAGATTTGGCAAAAATATTTATTTAGTAAATCATGGTTGTTGTGTTTATTTTTTATAACATCTTCATACATAGTATCACCCCCCTTCTACAAATAAAAAACAGACCTTTTTCAAGAGAAAAAAAAAAAAAAAACAACAACAACAATTGATAGAAAATCGATGGCATTAAGCCAACTATGTCTACCTCGCTACGATGTGTGCATATAAGGTATAGCGTGTAATTTATCAATGCAATATGTGGATGCAATTCAGTTTTTCCTTTGCATTTTATAGGACATGCTTCTTCTTCTTCTTCGTTTTCTATTTATATTCTATATTTATAGTTATTATTTAATAGATTAAATCATAAGCGCTTGTGAAATATGGACACTTGGTGTAGGTTAGTTATACGGTTTTATTATCTTAAAAACAAACGTCAACCGGTACAAATGACAAAATATGTGTCATTTGTTGATAAACAAAATATGTTTTAAGGCGCATATTCCAGATAAAGAAATGTTTTTTTTTTTCATTATTTTATAATATAATAAATATTTTAGACTTAATATAGGGATATTTAATCCGTTGTGATAATAAAATAATTTAGCTTTTTATACCCTCCACCATAGTATGGAGGGTATATTAAGTTTGTCATTCCTTTTGTAACATCTTAAAATATACATTTTAGACCCCACAAAGTATATATTATCCTTGATCAGCATAAAATTCTAGGTCGATTTAGCGATCTCCGTCTGTCTGTCCGTCTGTGTAAATCACGTTTTGGTATTTTGACGATTTTAGCGACTTTATTCACCGGAATTGTTTCAAATTTGGTATTTGAAATTCGTAATGGATACTACAGCCTATGACAGAAAATTATCTGTGCAGGCCCACGTTTTGGTATAGCCTCCATATAATGGTACCTCCCTATATTCGATATTTTGATAATTTTAGCTACATTATTAACCGATTTTTTGCAAGTTTCGCATTTCAATATTGTAATGGCTTGTGACAAAAGTTGCCTATGCATGTCCACGTCGTCGTATGGAACGTAATATAAGGCTACATTCCGTATTTTTTAGATTTTAATAGAATTTTTATCGGACCTTTGCCTTCTCATGTCGTCCACAGAAGTTCTTGGGTCGGCATTGTGGTTTGTCTAAATACTTTCCCATTACGCCTTATAAGGGGTCAACGAAGTATTCTTATCCATGGTCTAAATGCCTTGTAAACCTTGTTCTTAATTTTCAATTTAACGCTGATAGCTGTGGCTTGTGCAAACTACTTAAACGATTTGTCGACTATGTCCCCCAGATAGTTCCCCTTGACCTGGTCATTCAGCTGGGTTCACATCTCCGCAGACAAGGCAGGAAAGGGTGTGGCCGTGGACTTAGTGGCGGATATTTTCATATACCGCGAGATAGATTGTAGATAAAAATACTAATTCAAATTGTTTTTAAAGGCATTGTCCAATTTGAAGTTAAGAAAAGTTAGTTTTCAATTATTTTTCTACATTGACAAATTTTGGGTTCCAATTGTCCGACGCACATGTATATATTTTCAAAACTTTAAGTTTTTCTCGTCGTGGATGATATAAAATATTTATGTCCGAAAAATTCTCTTTTCTTTCGAATAAACACATTAAATATTAAATGAATTTATTGTAATTTCGATTACAATAACAAATGAATAAATATTTTCAAATATATGTTTATCTCTTTTCAGCCTATGGTACCTTTACCAACATCCAATTCCAGTGCTCAATATTTGAAAACGAAAAATAACTGCAACAATAACGGTGTCTCTTCGACAGCAACCAACAAGAATGGCAACAACAAGGCCAAAGATAAAAAATCGAATCAGAAAAACAATCGACCACGGCTGGAGTCGGAATCATCATCCGATGTGGATAATCACAAGAATGCTATGATGTTCGAAATGGACATGTAAAGCGCAACCCAAACTCCAAAATGATTTTCCAAAATTTATAAAACAAAAGCACCCACCAACTAACCATGGAGCAAACTAAAAATAAGTGGTACTCTACAAAATTTTGTATTGAATGGAAATTTGAAAAAGAAATCAAATCGTCGTGTTTCATCAGAACATATTAACAAACATACATACAAGCATACATACATCAATACACAATATATATCCATTTGAAATTGTTTACTTAGCTATTAGAGAAAGTAATTTTAATAATGTTATTACACACAGCAACAAATATTGTAGTAGGCTAGTATATAGTTATCCTAGTTTGAGAGTATTTAAAAGAAAACATCTAAATATTCATCATCTATAGGAAGAGTAATAATTGCCTTATAAGAAACAAATTATGTATTTGAATACAACAATAATACCTTAAAAACCCACACTAACATCAAGATGCATGCGTATATATATTGCTCAAAAAATATCCCCACAATCCCCTTGAATTTTTTTGTTAGCACATTTGGCCCTTTTAAACAATTTGTATATTTTTGTTTTCTATTTATTAAAAAAAGAAAGATAATTATATTAATTTGATTTCTGTTTGCCTTTCACACACACATAAATATATAACGGTTGTAGAAATTCCAAATATTATTTGCGAAACACAGCACTTTAAAAAAAGACTTTAAACATTTTATAAAAATTGTTAGAAACTTTAATTTTTTTGTTATCATATGTAATTATTATTTTTATTTTCTTCTCTAAGAAAAATCCAATATTGTTATAAAATTTAAAATTTTGTTAATTCTATTAAAAAATTAAAAAAAAAAACATACATTTACCCCACAAAAAAGAAAAACCTCTTGTGCATGCATGCCTCAAATATGAAATTTTTCAAAACGAAAATGAAATCAATTTGAGTTTACAAAAGAGAACGAACATGAATGTTTCTTCTGCTTGTTCTACACACGAAGTATATTTATATAAATAGGGTTCACTTCTATATTCATCAATTACAATTGTTCATATCAAACACATTTATATAAATTGTATGTACTCCTGTATGAGGAATCTTTTTTATTATTATTATTTCTAATGTTATGCCACATATACATACACACATATATATTGAAGTTATTCCTTACAAAAATATAGTATATACAACGTTTAATACTGTATCGATTGCATACGAAAGAAGAAACCTCAAGAGTTTTTTTTTATTAAAAATTATTATGTATGTACACTACTTTTTCCTTAATTGTGAATAAAACATTTTAAATGAAAATATCAATTTTGTATTATTAATACTTGCAAAATCAGGAAAGTAGAGAATTCCTTTAAATATATAGAGGTGAGATAAAAAAAACTGCAACAAAGTCAAAGGCCATAATTCTTACATTTTTTAAATTTTATTGAATAAAAGCAAAAAAATGTCGGAAATAAAATCAAATTTTAGAATAAGTTTTGATTTGTTCGAATTGGTCACCTTTGGCACGTATTATGGCCTTCAAACGGCCAATGAAAACATCACACACTGCCCGAATGTTGCTCTGCAGTATTTTGGCCCATTCCTGGCGAAGCGCTTGCTTGAGGTGATCGACACTATGGTATTTTTTAGTAGCAACCTTGCTTTCCAAAATAATTACTCTAGACACAATAGTCCAACGGATTGGTATCAGGAGATTTTGGTGGTCATTGTGCGCTGGAAATGAAGCGAGGAACCTCATTTTGTAACCATTCTTGGGTAGCGCATGCTGCGTGCGATGGTACTGAGTCCTGTTGGAATGTCCAAGGTCTGCGGCCAAAATGTTTGCGAGCTCAAGGCTTTAATACACCCTCCAGAATATTTTCGTGATAATATTCGGCATTTATTCTGATGCCACAGTCGATTAATACGAGCGGAGAGCGACCATCGGCTGTTATGGCGGCCCACACCATCAGCATGGCCGGCGCTTGAGTTCTGGTGGCAAACCGAAGGTGCACATTTTCAGCTGACCTCTTTGGTAAGTAAACGCGATCACTTTGTTTGTCCAATCACACGGCGGCCGGTTCTATGTACCGGATTGACTCGGAGGTACAATTCTCCGACCAGGGGCCGCCACCCCGGCAAATACATGTTTGTGTTCGTCCATTTTTCTGATGTGGGAGCAGCATTACCCGGAATGTTTGCTCCGTATTCTTTTTGCCCGAGCCGGGATCGAGACCAACCCCGGAACATGGTTCTGCTCCGTTTGTCGTAATCGCATCCACCACAGATCGGTCTCGGTGAGATGCAACGGATGCATGGAGTGGGTGCATTTCCGGAATTGTTCCGGCTTAAACCGGATACAGGAGTACAGCGAAAGGGACTACATTGCTTCCTGCTGCGTCAATGTAGACCCCAGTGAGTCTTCATCGTCGTCGCAATATGAGACTCCCCCGCAATCTCCTCAACAGCAATTTACGCAGCATTTGACGCCACACATTGCTGTTCAAGTTCC
The DNA here is from genome assembly GCF_030504385.1 of Musca domestica. NCBI lineage: Eukaryota > Metazoa > Arthropoda > Insecta > Diptera > Muscidae > Musca > Musca domestica. The sequence continues at coordinate 3,078,245 of NW_026712115.1, read as the reverse complement.
GGATAATGCGTCATTTCTCCAGTTAAATTGTGAGGTAAGACTAACGAAATCGTAAGCTTCATGAGTCGGAAGAACATCAAGGTCGCAGCGATCCAGGAAACGAAGCTGAGTACAACCTGCAGGCTTCAAAGTTGTAATGGATACAACGTACTGAGGAAGGATCGCTCCAGGGGTGGAGGTGGAGGATTAGCTTTCCTATTGCACCACTCTGTCCAGTACAGACCTATCTCGCCTGAGCTTGACACTAGTGACCCAACATGGAATGTATGGGGGTAGCGGTCAAGTGTGGAACCGCCGAAGTAGAGTGCTCAACGTGTACATTCTGCCGTTTAATAGCTGTGCCCCACGTTATATGCCTATATCAGTTCACATCTGGTATGCAATAACCGTCTGGTGCTAGGGGATTTCAATGCCCATCATGAATTATGGCATTCCGTCCCAGCTTGTGGCACAGGCCCACATGACACGCTGCACCTATTTCGCTGCCAAGCTAAGCCTACTCACCTAACTCCAGTCTCGTTATGGACACAACCCATACAGGTTGCATCCTTTTTGAGACAGAAAAATGGAAACCGAACGAACATAGATGTATGAGCTGCTACAACAACAACTTTGTTTGTCCACTTCCGGTGAAGCGGAGCAACTCTTTAGCTCTTTTGCGTCTATCTTCTTTCTGTTGCGGTGTAAGTTCTTGCACTTTTTGGAATTTCAATGGCTTTACCCCGAGCTCATTTTTCAATATAAATGATGACTCGATTAAATAAACACGTCTTTCAAAAAACCTGATCCTATTTTTCAGTACGAGGTTTTAGTTTGATAGTTAAAAAACTAAATAATATAGCATATATATTAAAAAGTATACATTTAGTGTTTACCTCCAAAGTAGCCTAAACACACATTTTAAGTCAAATTGATTCGAAAATATAATCAAAACCCTCGAAATAGGTAAAAGCAGGAGGTACTTTTATATGAGCGCTACTCCGAAACATTGACATTGAATCATTTCCGCGAAGAGGTCTTCTACCTGAAGCTAGATGCCAAATAAGGGCAAAATCAATTAAAAAATGTGACCAAGACCCTGGTAATAGCTAAAATCACCGGATACCTTCACATAAGAGTTATAATGAATAATTAATTATTTGAAAGAATTTGTTTTTTATTCTAAAATCTCAAATTACCAACATTTGAGGAATTTGAAAGGGGCTATATCATTTGAGGGGGTCTATATCACAATGTAGACCAACCTGATACATATTTTGTTCAAATGATAGCTCATGTAACCCCTAGGACTGTATCAAATTTAAAACTTTATCGTAACTTCTGTATAAGTAACTTTGTGTATAAGTAAGCTATATAAAATGGACTATAAAAAAGTTAGATCCGGGAACCACTCTTTTGCGATTTTTATTTTTCAACCGAAAAAATTTCCCAAACCCAAGATTATCTGTGGCTCAGTGTAATTACTAACGATAGCGCATAGAGCCCGTATAACGTTACCTATGATTTAAGGTTACTTCTACTCCACTGTTTTGTAGTCCGCATTATTACGGTGCCTCTTCATATTCGGTATTTCACTGATCGAAGTCCCAATTAAATTTGCATTTTGAGTTCTCATTCGATGGATTATTTCCATATCTAATCAAAATGGAAAATTTGGGTATGGCAACCATATAACAGAATGTATAGGAAATATGCAAACTTTCTCAATTTTTTCGTTTTTTTTTTTTAATAAGAATTTTCAATTCCAAAAGGAATTCTGAAACAATTCTACACAAAGTTCCATATCATAATAGAATAGTAAATTTTTTCAGTTCCGCGATTTTTCTCAAAAATTTCTTTCATGACAACGATTCCATTGTAATTACAAATAAACAAAAGAAAATTTGAGTCAAATCGGCCCAACCATTCTCAACTGATGTGATACTATACTTCTTCAAATTTAAAGAAGTAGCGACTTTATTCACCGGAATTGTTTCAAATTTGGTATTTGAAATTCGTAATGGATACTACAGCCTATGACAGAAAATTATCTGTGCAGGCCCACGTTTTGGTATAGCCTCCATATAATGGTACCTCCCTATATTCGATATTTTGATAATTTTAGCTACATTATTAACCGATTTTTTGCAAGTTTCGCATTTCAATATTGTAATGGCTTGTGACAAAAGTTGCCTATGCATGTCCACGTCGTCGTATGGAACGTAATATAAGGCTACATTCCGTATTTTTTAGATTTTAATAGAATTTTTATCGGACCTTTGCCTTCTCATGTCGTCCACAGAAGTTCTTGGGTCGGCATTGTGGTTTGTCTAAATACTTTCCCATTACGCCTTATAAGGGGTCAACGAAGTATTCTTATCCATGGTCTAAATGCCTTGTAAACCTTGTTCTTAATTTTCAATTTAACGCTGATAGCTGTGGCTTGTGCAAACTACTTAAACGATTTGTCGACTATGTCCCCCAGATAGTTCCCCTTGACCTGGTCATTCAGCTGGGTTCACATCTCCGCAGACAAGGCAGGAAAGGGTGTGGCCGTGGACTTAGTGGCGGATATTTTCATATACCGCGAGATAGATTGTAGATAAAAATACTAATTCAAATTGTTTTTAAAGGCATTGTCCAATTTGAAGTTAAGAAAAGTTAGTTTTCAATTATTTTTCTACATTGACAAATTTTGGGTTCCAATTGTCCGACGCACATGTATATATTTTCAAAACTTTAAGTTTTTCTCGTCGTGGATGATATAAAATATTTATGTCCGAAAAATTCTCTTTTCTTTCGAATAAACACATTAAATATTAAATGAATTTATTGTAATTTCGATTACAATAACAAATGAATAAATATTTTCAAATATATGTTTATCTCTTTTCAGCCTATGGTACCTTTACCAACATCCAATTCCAGTGCTCAATATTTGAAAACGAAAAATAACTGCAACAATAACGGTGTCTCTTCGACAGCAACCAACAAGAATGGCAACAACAAGGCCAAAGATAAAAAATCGAATCAGAAAAACAATCGACCACGGCTGGAGTCGGAATCATCATCCGATGTGGATAATCACAAGAATGCTATGATGTTCGAAATGGACATGTAAAGCGCAACCCAAACTCCAAAATGATTTTCCAAAATTTATAAAACAAAAGCACCCACCAACTAACCATGGAGCAAACTAAAAATAAGTGGTACTCTACAAAATTTTGTATTGAATGGAAATTTGAAAAAGAAATCAAATCGTCGTGTTTCATCAGAACATATTAACAAACATACATACAAGCATACATACATCAATACACAATATATATCCATTTGAAATTGTTTACTTAGCTATTAGAGAAAGTAATTTTAATAATGTTATTACACACAGCAACAAATATTGTAGTAGGCTAGTATATAGTTATCCTAGTTTGAGAGTATTTAAAAGAAAACATCTAAATATTCATCATCTATAGGAAGAGTAATAATTGCCTTATAAGAAACAAATTATGTATTTGAATACAACAATAATACCTTAAAAACCCACACTAACATCAAGATGCATGCGTATATATATTGCTCAAAAAATATCCCCACAATCCCCTTGAATTTTTTTGTTAGCACATTTGGCCCTTTTAAACAATTTGTATATTTTTGTTTTCTATTTATTAAAAAAAGAAAGATAATTATATTAATTTGATTTCTGTTTGCCTTTCACACACACATAAATATATAACGGTTGTAGAAATTCCAAATATTATTTGCGAAACACAGCACTTTAAAAAAAGACTTTAAACATTTTATAAAAATTGTTAGAAACTTTAATTTTTTTGTTATCATATGTAATTATTATTTTTATTTTCTTCTCTAAGAAAAATCCAATATTGTTATAAAATTTAAAATTTTGTTAATTCTATTAAAAAATTAAAAAAAAAAACATACATTTACCCCACAAAAAAGAAAAACCTCTTGTGCATGCATGCCTCAAATATGAAATTTTTCAAAACGAAAATGAAATCAATTTGAGTTTACAAAAGAGAACGAACATGAATGTTTCTTCTGCTTGTTCTACACACGAAGTATATTTATATAAATAGGGTTCACTTCTATATTCATCAATTACAATTGTTCATATCAAACACATTTATATAAATTGTATGTACTCCTGTATGAGGAATCTTTTTTATTATTATTATTTCTAATGTTATGCCACATATACATACACACATATATATTGAAGTTATTCCTTACAAAAATATAGTATATACAACGTTTAATACTGTATCGATTGCATACGAAAGAAGAAACCTCAAGAGTTTTTTTTATTAAAAATTATTATGTATGTACACTACTTTTTCCTTAATTGTGAATAAAACATTTTAAATGAAAATATCAATTTTGTATTATTAATACTTGCAAAATCAGGAAAGTAGAGAATTCCTTTAAATATATAGAGGTGAGATAAAAAAAACTGCAACAAAGTCAAAGGCCATAATTCTTACATTTTTTAAATTTTATTGAATAAAAGCAAAAAAATGTCGGAAATAAAATCAAATTTTAGAATAAGTTTTGATTTGTTCGAATTGGTCACCTTTGGCACGTATTATGGCCTTCAAACGGCCAATGAAAACATCACACACTGCCCGAATGTTGCTCTGCAGTATTTTGGCCCATTCCTGGCGAAGCGCTTGCTTGAGGTGATCGACACTATGGTATTTTTTAGTAGCAACCTTGCTTTCCAAAATAATTACTCTAGACACAATATTCCAACGGATTGGTATCAGGAGATTTTGGTGGTCATTGTGCGCTGGAAATGAAGCGAGGAACCTCATTTTGTAACCATTCTTGGGTAGCGCATGCTGCGTGCGATGGTACTGAGTCCTGTTGGAATGTCCAAGGTCTGCGGCCAAAATGTTTGCGAGCTCAAGGCTTTAATACACCCTCCAGAATATTTTCGTGATAATATTCGGCATTTATTCTGATGCCACAGTCGATTAATACGAGCGGAGAGCGACCATCGGCTGTTATGGCGGCCCACACCATCAGCATGGCCGGCGCTTGAGTTCTGGTGGCAAACCGAAGGTGCACATTTTCAGCTGACCTCTTTGGTAAGTAAACGCGATCACTTTGTTTGTCCAATCACACGGCGGCCGGTTCTATGTACCGGATTGACTCGGAGGTACAATTCTCCGACCAGGGGCCGCCACCCCGGCAAATACATGTTTGTGTTCGTCCATTTTTCTGATGTGGGAGCAGCATTACCCGGAATGTTTGCTCCGTATTCTTTTTGCCCGAGCCGGGATCGAGACCAACCCCGGAACATGGTTCTGCTCCGTTTGTCGTAATCGCATCCACCACAGATCGGTCTCGGTGAGATGCAACGGATGCATGGAGTGGGTGCATTTCCGGAATTGTTCCGGCTTAAACCGGATACAGGAGTACAGCGAAAGGGACTACATTGCTTCCTGCTGCGTCAATGTAGACCCCAGTGAGTCTTCATCGTCGTCGCAATATGAGACTCCCCCGCAATCTCCTCAACAGCAATTTACGCAGCATTTGACGCCACACATTGCTGTTCAAGTTCCGGATAATGCGTCATTTCTCCAGTTAAATTGTGAGGTAAGACTAACGAAATCGTAAGCTTCATGAGTCGGAAGAACATCAAGGTCGCAGCGATCCAGGAAACGAAGCTGAGTACAACCTGCAGGCTTCAAAGTTGTAATGGATACAACGTACTGAGGAAGGATCGCTCCAGGGGTGGAGGTGGAGGATTAGCTTTCCTATTGCACCACTCTGTCCAGTACAGACCTATCTCGCCTGAGCTTGACACTAGTGACCCAACATGGAATGTATGGGGGTAGCGGTCAAGTGTGGAACCGCCGAAGTAGAGTGCTCAACGTGTACATTCTGCCGTTTAATAGCTGTGCCCCACGTTATATGCCTATATCAGTTCACATCTGGTATGCAATAACCGTCTGGTGCTAGGGGATTTCAATGCCCATCATGAATTATGGCATTCCGTCCCAGCTTGTGGCACAGGCCCACATGACACGCTGCACCTATTTCGCTGCCAAGCTAAGCCTACTCACCTAACTCCAGTCTCGTTATGGACACAACCCATACAGGTTGCATCCTTTTTGAGACAGAAAAATGGAAACCGAACGAACATAGATGTATGAGCTGCTACAACAACAACTTTGTTTGTCCACTTCCGGTGAAGCGGAGCAACTCTTTAGCTCTTTTGCGTCTATCTTCTTTCTGTTGCGGTGTAAGTTCTTGCACTTTTTGGAATTTCAATGGCTTTACCCCGAGCTCATTTTTCAATATAAATGATGACTCGATTAAATAAACACGTCTTTCAAAAAACCTGATCCTATTTTTCAGTACGAGGTTTTAGTTTGATAGTTAAAAAACTAAATAATATAGCATATATATTAAAAAGTATACATTTAGTGTTTACCTCCAAAGTAGCCTAAACACACATTTTAAGTCAAATTGATTCGAAAATATAATCAAAACCCTCGAAATAGGTAAAAGCAGGAGGTACTTTTATATGAGCGCTACTCCGAAACATTGACATTGAATCATTTCCGCGAAGAGGTCTTCTACCTGAAGCTAGATGCCAAATAAGGGCAAAATCAATTAAAAAATGTGACCAAGACCCTGGTAATAGCTAAAATCACCGGATACCTTCACATAAGAGTTATAATGAATAATTAATTATTTGAAAGAATTTGTTTTTTATTCTAAAATCTCAAATTACCAACATTTGAGGAATTTGAAAGGGGCTATATCATTTGAGGGGGTCTATATCACAATGTAGACCAACCTGATACATATTTTGTTCAAATGATAGCTCATGTAACCCCTAGGACTGTATCAAATTTAAAACTTTATCGTAACTTCTGTATAAGTAACTTTGTGTATAAGTAAGCTATATAAAATGGACTATAAAAAAGTTAGATCCGGGAACCACTCTTTTGCGATTTTTATTTTTCAACCGAAAAAATTTCCCAAACCCAAGATTATCTGTGGCTCAGTGTAATTACTAACGATAGCGCATAGAGCCCGTATAACGTTACCTATGATTTAAGGTTACTTCTACTCCACTGTTTTGTAGTCCGCATTATTACGGTGCCTCTTCATATTCGGTATTTCACTGATCGAAGTCCCAATTAAATTTGCATTTTGAGTTCTCATTCGATGGATTATTTCCATATCTAATCAAAATGGAAAATTTGGGTATGGCAACCATTGTTATGTGTGCATATGCTCGGCATACGATTAGGCCATCCGACTGTCACAGAGACTCCCAGGGCTAGGGATCTCAACCCGCCAATCGAATCCAACACACTAACATTGAAAGGGGACTTTACTACAATTGCTCTACTCTACGATATACAAAATAGGAGTCATCATACAGGGATCTCGGTGGATCGATCCCACACTCGCCCACCCTACCTGGATCCAGTATTTCCATTTCTTGCGTTTCTCTGAATCCCCTTGAACCACACGCTTTGAATCACACACTTACTTCATACCACCTTCCCCCCTCAAGTTATACAAATTTAGCAACACATATTAGTATCTACTGTTTACAAAAGAATCATTTTTAATTTTATTAAAAAAAAATAAGTTAGCTTTAAATATTTTCTTAATTTTTTTCTCTACTATTTTTTTTCTTACACTAAAATTGACAAACTGTATGGTATAAAAAAAAACAAATTAAGAATAATACCGGGCTTTCTTAAATCTATGGCTTTAATTACTCGGTAGAAACCAATATATTATCCTTTGCCTTGCTTTTCCCGCGCAATATTCACGCGTCTATACGAAATTACTAGCCACCTAAAAGAGCTCTCTTAACCGGCCTAATTGCCGCTAAAATTCCACGGCCTAAACTATCAGATCGAATCACAAGGACTCAAGATAATTTTACTGTAACACCTCCTAGCCTTTGAAAATAAACGCGGTATTTTTCCCTTACAAACTGATTATTACTTAAATCCTAAGAACTATAACCTATCTTATTACTAAATCTTTATACTGAATATTATATTTTTTTTCTCGAAATTTATGATTATTAACTCTTTTTTTCTTTTCTTTTAGTTCCAAAAAAGGAGACAGCAAATTTTATGGACGTCACATATATATATAAATATATCTATCAAGGACAACACAACGGTAAGACACCTTTTACCTGAGCAGTGATTTATAACGTTATTGATTAATTCTTCTTATCTCTTCTTCCAGTTTACGCTTCTTTCCGGAGGAAACAGATTTTGAACGCCAGGCAAACCCTGAAATGAAGCTGGACTTGTTGACTGGTCCTTTTACAATGCCGGCGTTCTGGGCGGGATCAATAACAGGCACAGCAAAAAGCTCAAAGTTGCAGCTGGCCAGTTTACAATTCAAATCTCCACACCCTCAATGTAACTTTTTTTGGCTTTTTTCTCCTGTGGACAACTTGCCACTACCTTGCGTTACCAAAAAGAAAAGGCAATTTCCCGCCGTTGTGCTGACCAAAACCGAACAATTTTCGGTGCTTCCAAAAAAGCTTGATACACCACCGGAATATTCCTGTTGGAGCAACACACATCACATATAACAACACATTACTCAACAAACCACTGTTACAAACTACTTACACAATAAAAAAATCGCAACACACAAATTAAATTTTTCCACTTCTTCACTGCTCTCTAGCTAAGTTTCACCGGTAACGTCTTATTCTTAACTTTGGCTTTTCTTATGCTCGCAGCCTTTTATACCCCTCTTCTCAGTGAATCCCGCCAGACGCTCATTTTCCACGAAACACCATTTTCCTGAGCCATTTTCAATTTTCATTCCTTTTTCTTTTCAACTGTCAATAGCCATTTTTTATTCTATTGTGAATTCTCATTTCAGCTCACCCCGGAGTAGTAGTAGGTTCCCACCTACTCAGCAATCATAGGGCTGCCTAGTCACTTCTTAGCCTGAGTCACCCTGTCATTCACTACCTTTATAATACTCTTTAACTCAACCCTGTTCGAGCCTAATTTCGTACGTAGCGAACCCTATCAAACCATTTCCGGCATTTTGATCCCATCGCCACCCAGACTACACACCCCGCAGAAATTACAAGCAAATTGAAATCTCGAAGCATCCTCACCATCCTCACTAAAAACCCAAGAAAACTGAGCAAATCCATTTGAGGACCAATTATGGGATGCACTACCAACAGAATTGGGATAATTTCTGCGGTGGTTGTGGACAGGTTTTGCCAAAAAACCCGGCCCCATATATTTGTTGCCTTTTTGCGCCGAATGTGAACGGCCTGCAACAAAACTTCAACTTCGGCCACAAAATCGAGGACGGAGGTGATGTGCACGGCCGCATTACTCATTTACGTGGGGACATCCCACTCCCTGAAGGTCTCATGCCGGGCATAAGCTCCGAACAGCAGGCTGGTCAAAGCCCTCCCCCTCATGCTGGTAAATATCCCCCATCGAAATAGAACCACATAAATTAATTTATTTTTCTAATCTGTCCATCAGATCTGTGAAACATGTCTTGCTAGTTCGCCTGATAATTCTCGATCCGACACCCTGAAAATATCGTGTCACTACCAAACATCGATCGAGTTCCGAGTCCGGGAAACTCGCTGGTAATTCCCCTATAGCAGGTCAACATTTGGGAAGATCAAAAACGCTCATAAATTTTACAATACGCATTCGGTTATTTATAAAATCCCGCATTCAGTATTTCTACTAAGACAAGTTCAGAGGAACGGATGGGATTTATCGGCCCACTCCTTTGGGACCTTCACTACAAAAAGGTAAACATCCGGAACAACCCAATAATTCTACCAACCCAAGACCTTGTGTGGAGTTGGAATATATTTGTCCTCTCTGGCGGATCCACACTGGTAACACCCAACAGCTCTAAATGAAAAATTCTCCGATTTCATCAAAATTTCACACATTCTTCTTGGTTATGGATATAATCTTCAAAGTTGGAATCTATACGTACTTTGATACACAAATAATTTGATCAAATTATTGAAATCATGGTACAATAAAAAAGTAAGGTAGATCTGAAAGCTGATTACAATTTTTTTCCCAAGTGTGCCCGACTTCTGTCATTATTGTGTATTATTTGTTTTGAAAATAAAAAAAATATTTTCAAGGTCAATGTTTGGAAAAACGAACACTGCGTGGCCGGCGTTCAAAATATTACCCTGTTTTGTCCTGGAATTGAAGGAATAAACAGTTTGGATCACATTTTTGAAAAAAAATCCGTGCGTTCAATAACGCATTCAAAAAATAACAACAATTATCAAAACATTTTGTCGCATACAATTTTGAAGTATTTTGACAGAAAGCGGGCATAGCCCTAGGAATGTATTTCGGTACTTTTTTGTTTGTTTTGAACATTTAATAACTTTCATTCCTTAATAGGTGGTGAAACATTTTGCATGCGGAAATATTTGTGCCTATGCCTGTCTTGTCGTCGTGGTTGCCGAAGAACGGATTTTGTATGCGGTATTTGCTGATGTGATTGATAGGTAAACAAATACCATAATCGTGGTGTCTACGTGATTGTCTGGTAGAATGTAGTTTTATGTATGTTCGCTTTTTATGTATGGGAATCTTTCATTAATTTATGCCGGAATAAACCAGATTGTGCTATTTTTATCGCCACCGGGTGTGTTTGAGTAAAATTTTTTTTTTTTTTCAAATTTGTATGTCGCGTAGAATATTTTGTAAAAGAAATTAGACAGCTGTGATAAACGTGAAACTAGAGTCTGATTACTTTGAATTACCCAATTAGGGGAACAGATCAGCTGATATTTTTGAACCTTAATACGAATGAATTCAGTACGAAGGTGATTTTACTATCGTATTTAGTTTCATCAGACACATTTTCTATGTTTTGTTTTGATTCATTCGATTTTGAATTAAACAATTGCTGATAAATGTGATATAGAATTGGTACCAAATGTGAAATAGTTTTTGAAAGTTATTTTAGAATTCTTTTTATAAAAATTGAATTGGGAAAGGGGATTGAACAGACTTTCTTTTCCACTTATCTTTTAAGATCTTTTGCATGACAGATTCCAATCGCCTTTCCATTTAGATCTTCGAGAGAATACATATTATTTCCTATGGGCTTTACTATACGACACTTCGTAAATTTCCGGGCAAACTTAGCATTAAAATTTTTCCCAAAATCGCTAAGAACATAGTTTCTTTTATATACCTCTTGCCCCGGAGAGAAAATAATCGTACGAGCCCTTGCGTTATACCTTTTTGCGCTTTGTTGATAAGCCTGATGCATATTCTGTCTAATTTTATTTCGGATTAGTTCCATCTTGTCGTTACGATCTAAATGTATAATTTCATGGTCCGCCAATGAGTGGAGCTTCCGAGCTAATTTATAATCTGAACCATGGGTATACATACTATGACCAAACAGCGCGAAAAATGGCGTTACACCAGTTGCAGTATGAATCGATGTTCTTAAGGCGCACTCTATGTCTGTTAGATACAGGTCCCAATCTCTGTGGTCATTTTCTAGATATGCCCTAATCGCCGCCAATACTGATTGATTGACTCTCTCAGATGCATTAGACTGCGGAGCATATGGAGCTGTTTGGATATGATTGATTCCATATGTTTCAATCATGTCTTTGAAAGTTTTAGATACGAACTGTGCCCCATTGTCGGAATGTATCGTCTCGGGTACGCCAAACTTACGAAATATATCCTCAACCATAAATTTTACCACATTGGAAGCTGTTGCCTCTTTCATTGCCTTAAGAAATGTAAATTTGCTAAAGTGGTCCACCACTATAAATATAAAGGCGTTGCCACTTTTAGACCGGGGGTATTTCCCGAGGAAGTCAACGTAGAGTTTCTGGAAGGGAAGATTTGTCACGACTTCATTTCCGATCTGAGGCTGAGTATTTTCATTGGTAGGCTTTGTCTCTTTGCAAACAGTACATTTAGACACATATTGCCTAACCTGGGATACCATTAGAGGCCAGTAATATTTTTCTCTTAAACGAAAAATGGTTTTTGATATGCCTCCGTGAGCTGACGTCGTTCTATCATGGGCTTGCTCTATTAAAGAATGGGTCAAAGACTCTGGGACCCACAATTTCCACTGAAACTCTTGTGTTTCTGGGTTATAGGACTTGTGATCTCTTTTAAATACCATATTGTCGACAATCTTTAGATCGGGGAGATTCTCCTTTTTATTTGCACTAATTTCTCTAAGCTGTTTGTACGAATCACTTTCAAACTCGGTGGTCTCGAATTCAAAAACCCGATTCATGTCTATTTCGTCGGCATTGGGTAGGCGGGATAGCATATCGGCGACAACATTTTCCTTTCCTTTTCGGTGCTCGATTTTGAAGTTAAATCCCTGAAGTTGCAATGACCAGCGAGCTAAACGACCACTGAGGTCCTTTAGACTCATCAGCCATTGTAAACTAGCGTGATCTGTTATCACGGTGAATTCCATTAGCTCCACGTAAGGACGGAAAGTTTTGATAGCCATCACCGCCGCCAAGCATTCCTTCTCTGTCACGCTATAATTTCTCTGACACTTATTGAGCTTTTTCGAATAGAAAGCGATCGGATGCTCATGTCCTTCGGCATTCAGCTGAAATAGAACAGCGCCGATGCCATATTCCGAAGCATCACATTGAATAAAAAAGGGTTTGGAAAAATCTGCGTGGCGTAACACCGGTGCGGAAGTTAAGGCCCTCTTTAAGTTTTCAAATGCCTCCTTTGCCTTGTCCGTAATTACGAATTTGGGCGATTTCTTCAGGGTATCAGTAAGGGGAGCTGAAAGTGACGCGAAGTCTTTAATAAATCTTCGGTACCATCCTGCTGTACCCAGAAAACTTCTCACTTCCCTAGCACTTTTGGGAATTCTAATTTTTCGAATTGCTTCTACTTTTTCGGGGTCAGTACGCAACATGCCTTCTCCAATAATAAATCCCAAATATCTCAACTGACGAAAACAAAATTTTGACTTGGTTAACCCGATTGTTAAATTCGCTCGGTCAAGGCAATCGGCTACTTCATTCAATAGACGAAGATGCTCGTCGAAATCACTTGAAATAATCAACAGGTCGTCCAGGTACACAAAGACATTCTCCTTGAGTCGTTGGGGAATGACTTTGTCCATCAGTCGACATAACCTTTGTGCAGCATTACACAATCCAAACGGCATCACACGGAATTGATACAATGGACGGCCTGGGACCGTAAAAGCGGTGTACGGCTTGCTTTCTTCGTCTAATTCGATTTGCCAGAACGCATATTTAAGATCCACGCTGCTAATGTAATGAGTTTCATCAATGCGACTTAGTATTCCTTCAATGTTTTGCAGGGGATATGCGTCCTTGACCGTGAGCTTATTTAACTTTCGAGCATCCAGACAGAAACGATTTTTTCCGGGCTTTCGTACGATAGTTGTACGATTGCTCCAAGGGCTTTCACTTTCCTCAATAACATTAAGTGCTAACATATTATCGACTTCTTGGTACGTGATAGCTTGAACCGCTGGAGACATTGGATAGTGGCGGTCTTTAACCGGTTCCGCACCTTCCACGAGCTTAATCGAATGCTTTTCTAAACTAGTACAACCTAGCCCATTTTCTTCAAAGGTCTTGAATTTTTTTACTATGCATTTTAATCGATTCTCTTGATCATTTGTTAACTCGTGAGGGTTGAGTTTGTAGTCGGGACCCGTAGCAGTCATATCCCTGAAAACTTTTTCTATATTAATTTCAGCAGCTCCTATCACATCAGGGGCTAATTCGAATGTTCGCCAGAAGTCTATTCCAAGATATAGTTCTTGTTCCAATTGAGGACATAGATACAGTGTCATAAATTTTTCCTGCTCTTGGTATTTTATGATGGCTTTAATTTTCCCTAAAACATTATACTGTGTACCTCCGGCGGTGGTTACCCTGCTGGACATTGGTATAATTGGAATGCCAAGTTCTTCTATTATCTCTCGGCAATTTTTCCCTAACATAGTAACCGAAGCGCCGGTGTCTAGGAGCCCATTCATGATTTTTCCTTGCATACTGATTTCCGAGAAAACTCTGGGATCTGAGGCAATACCAGTCACTCTCGAAATAGTTTCTATCAAATATCTTCGCTGCTCACGCCACTTCTTGGATTTTTGTCTCAATTCAATAATTTTTTTCGGGATTACAGTAAACTCTGAGTTAAAAATTCTCTCCTTGACCTTAGCATAATTTCTTTGGCGATCTTCTAATGGAATGTAATGCCTCTGACCTGCAGAAAAATTTTTCGATTCTACACTACTCTTATCTCTAAATATATTATCGTTGTTTTTTATTAAAATTCGGACGTTTTTGGGTGCTAATTCTTCCGATTCACAGGGTTCTCTGACGGGTGTGTTTCCCCTGTTACTTCCACACCCCTTCGGGAGTTTCCCTGTTGACAGACAGGACACTTTGGGGTTACTGTGTCCGGCTTCCCACACCTATAGCAGAACAATTTCCGGACTTCTACTGGACAGTCCATAAAAACATGCCCCTTTTCTCGACAGTTCCAGCAGATCATTGGGACTCTAATTTGGCTTTGTATCCGGATAGCTGACAGCTCTTCACCAATATTCTCCTCCGGTACTTCTACATGCTTTTCATAAATTTCATCATATATTTCATTTACTTGGCGGATAGGTCGCTGGGGGAACGTTACAGCTCTATTTTCGCGCCTAGGGAAATTTCTCTCAGCTTCAATACATTCTATTCGTAGCTGTTCAACCGACGAAATGGTCATCTGATATACATGTCGTTTTATATCTTCACGTATATTTCCCCTTAGGATCTTAATCATTTCGTACTCGTAAATAGGTTGAAGTAATCTAGATCGCAAAATTCCCATCTCGTGAAAATAACTATTGATGCTTTCATTTGGCCTTTGTTTCCTTTCTAACAAATCCCTGAGTATGTCGAATTTGGATTGTGGGGTTTGATACTGGCTTATCAGCGCTTCTTTAAGACCCATCCAATCGGTGTAAACATTACTTTGTCTATGCAGCCAATACCATTCTCTGGCTTGACCAGAAACCAGAAAGGCGAAATCCCTCAACACTTCAGACCATGGAATGTTATATTGAGCCTGCATGATCTCTAACCGCTTAATAAAATCCATAACTCTTAAGCCTTTCGGGTCACCACTGAAATTTAAACCAAGTTTATCAACTCGTATTCCTAGTGGTTCCACTCTAAACGTATTCGTTATCGGGCCAGTAAATTGATCTGATAATGGAGTTTGACTAGCACTCGGAAATTGGATAATTGGTGGCATATTCCTATTTACTGCGTCATTATTATTGTTTGACGTCGGATTAGCATTACTATTTGTAATAGAATTAGAGGCTATTGTAGCCGTTGGGGGTACAATTAATTGTTTACGCACAGTGTCGGATAGTTCTCTCATGCCTTTTGATAAAGAATCTATCATTTTCTTCACATCAGATATTTCTGTTTCGACCATTTTTTTAACTTTATCTTCCAATGACTTCTGGACAGACGCTGCTTCATCTTGTACTAGTCCATGTAAGTCGGAAGTAGTTGGACCATTATTATTCAAATTATCACTCACTGTTGGCACATGATTGGTGTTCTGATCTCTTCGCATTATCGTGTCTGCTAGATCGATAAATTGCAAAGCACTCATGTTCCTATCCTCATTCGCCATTTCGTCCGACCCTATTCGTCTTTGCTTACTCTGCTCTGGAAAATAAGTCGATCGGTTTAGGTCAAAATTTTCGGGTCTGTCTCTCTTATTTCTTTTACTATTGCGGGTATTGTAGATCATGACCTATACCCAAAATTTATCTTCTCATTTGTTATCAATTGAATCTCGGACGAAACCTTTTCTTGTAAGTAAGTTTTAAATTCAGTTAACCTTTTTTTTTTAAATATGAAACATTTGCAACACAAATACTTTTTATAAATACATTCAATTACAATTACACATACAAATTTTCAAATTTGATAATTACAACATAGATCTACGGGGGAAGTGTAATTTTCAGAAGCAGTGTGTGTGTGGTTTTTTTTTATTTATTTATTTTTTTATTATTATTATTATTTTTTTTTTTTTTTTTTTTTTTTTTTTTTTTTTTTTTTTTTTTTTTTTTTAATAATAATTTTAGTGCCCTTTATGAGGTGTATGACTTTTCCCTTAGACATTCTTATACTTCTCATAAATTATAGTGCTTTGTTAACTTCGGACCCATGACATATCTATTACATTTCATAAATGAAAGCTCAGGGTTTTTATATGCAATACTAAGATTTTTGCATCTCTCAGATCAAAATCGCTATTGCTGCTACTCGATGTACTTATTCCTGTCTATAATTTATTTGGGTTATTTCACAAAAACAAATTTTAACAGTAGGATTCTCAATACAAATTGTTTTATTCCAGCTCGGAATTACAAGCTATTGATTACACCCTACTTAGAACAGTGGAGAAAACGTTCCCATAATATATTTGATATAGTAATATCGCACTTCGTAACCCATCTCTCTAAAGTTCGGATGCATACTAATATCACAGAATATTATTTGTCAAAAACATTTTCTTTTGTCTATTTAAAATCTACTAGCATTCTATGGCTGTGTGCGTCGATGTTACTGCACAGAGTTACTAACCTAATATCACAGTTTAACACGGCCATGTTTGAGTCGCCATTTTTGACAGTGGTATCAGGTACAATAAAGCTTTTTTTAGAATATTGGGCGCCATCTCTATTATGTGTGCATATGCTCGGCATACGATTAGGCCATCCGACTGTCACAGAGACTCCCAGGGCTAGGGATCTCAACCCGCCAATCGAATCCAACACACTAACATTGAAAGGGGACTTTACTACAATTGCTCTACTCTACGATATACAAAATAGGAGTCATCATACAGGGATCTCGGTGGATCGATCCCACACTCGCCCACCCTACCTGGATCCAGTATTTCCATTTCTTGCGTTTCTCTGAATCCCCTTGAACCACACGCTTTGAATCACACACTTACTTCATACCACCTTCCCCCCTCAAGTTATACAAATTTAGCAACACATATTAGTATCTACTGTTTACAAAAGAATCATTTTTAATTTTATTAAAAAAAAATAAGTTAGCTTTAAATATTTTCTTAATTTTTTTCTCTACTATTTTTTTTCTTACACTAAAATTGACAAACTGTATGGTATAAAAAAAAACAAATTAAGAATAATACCGGGCTTTCTTAAATCTATGGCTTTAATTACTCGGTAGAAACCAATATATTATCCTTTGCCTTGCTTTTCCCGCGCAATATTCACGCGTCTATACGAAATTACTAGCCACCTAAAAGAGCTCTCTTAACCGGCCTAATTGCCGCTAAAATTCCACGGCCTAAACTATCAGATCGAATCACAAGGACTCAAGATAATTTTACTGTAACACCTCCTAGCCTTTGAAAATAAACGCGGTATTTTTCCCTTACAAACTGATTATTACTTAAATCCTAAGAACTATAACCTATCTTATTACTAAATCTTTATACTGAATATTATATTTTTTTTCTCGAAATTTATGATTATTAACTCTTTTTTTCTTTTCTTTTAGTTCCAAAAAAGGAGACAGCAAATTTTATGGACGTCACATATATATATAAATATATCTATCAAGGACAACACAACGGTAAGACACCTTTTACCTGAGCAGTGATTTATAACGTTATTGATTAATTCTTCTTATCTCTTCTTCCAGTTTACGCTTCTTTCCGGAGGAAACAGATTTTGAACGCCAGGCAAACCCTGAAATGAAGCTGGACTTGTTGACTGGTCCTTTTACAATGCCGGCGTTCTGGGCGGGATCAATAACAGGCACAGCAAAAAGCTCAAAGTTGCAGCTGGCCAGTTTACAATTCAAATCTCCACACCCTCAATGTAACTTTTTTTGGCTTTTTTCTCCTGTGGACAACTTGCCACTACCTTGCGTTACCAAAAAGAAAAGGCAATTTCCCGCCGTTGTGCTGACCAAAACCGGACAATTTTCGGTGCTTCCAAAAAAGCTTGATACACCACCGGAATATTCCTGTTGGAGCAACACACATCACATATAACAACACATTACTCAACAAACCACTGTTACAAACTACTTACACAATAAAAAAATCGCAACACACAAATTAAATTTTTCCACTTCTTCACTGCTCTCTAGCTAAGTTTCACCGGTAACGTCTTATTCTTAACTTTGGCTTTTCTTATGCTCGCAGCCTTTTATACCCCTCTTCTCAGTGAATCCCGCCAGACGCTCATTTTCCACGAAACACCATTTTCCTGAGCCATTTTCAATTTTCATTCCTTTTTCTTTTCAACTGTCAATAGCCATTTTTTATTCTATTGTGAATTCTCATTTCAGCTCACCCCGGAGTAGTAGTAGGTTCCCACCTACTCAGCAATCATAGGGCTGCCTAGTCACTTCTTAGCCTGAGTCACCCTGTCATTCACTACCTTTATAATACTCTTTAACTCAACCCTGTTCGAGCCTAATTTCGTACGTAGCGAACCCTATCAAACCATTTCCGGCATTTTGATCCCATCGCCACCCAGACTACACACCCCGCAGAAATTACAAGCAAATTGAAATCTCGAAGCATCCTCACCATCCTCACTAAAAACCCAAGAAAACTGAGCAAATCCATTTGAGGACCAATTATGGGATGCACTACCAACAGAATTGGGATAATTTCTGCGGTGGTTGTGGACAGGTTTTGCCAAAAAACCCGGCCCCATATATTTGTTGCCTTTTTGCGCCGAATGTGAACGGCCTGCAACACCATATAACAGAATGTATAGGAAATATGCAAACTTTCTCAATTTTTTCGTTTTTTTTTTAATAAGAATTTTCAATTCCAAAAGGAATTCTGAAACAATTCTACACAAAGTTCCATATCATAATAGAATAGTAAATTTTTTCAGTTCCGCGATTTTTCTCAAAAATTTCTTTCATGACAACGATTCCATTGTAATTACAAATAAACAAAAGAAAATTTGAGTCAAATCGGCCCAACCATTCTCAACTGATGTGATACTATACTTCTTCAAATTTAAAGAAGTAGCGACTTTATTCACCGGAATTGTTTCAAATTTGGTATTTGAAATTCGTAATGGATACTACAGCCTATGACAGAAAATTATCTGTGCAGGCCCACGTTTTGGTATAGCCTCCATATAATGGTACCTCCCTATATTCGATATTTTGATAATTTTAGCTACATTATTAACCGATTTTTTGCAAGTTTCGCATTTCAATATTGTAATGGCTTGTGACAAAAGTTGCCTATGCATGTCCACGTCGTCGTATGGAACGTAATATAAGGCTACATTCCGTATTTTTTAGATTTTAATAGAATTTTTATCGGACCTTTGCCTTCTCATGTCGTCCACAGAAGTTCTTGGGTCGGCATTGTGGTTTGTCTAAATACTTTCCCATTAC
Source organism: Musca domestica (assembly GCF_030504385.1). Lineage (NCBI taxonomy): Eukaryota > Metazoa > Arthropoda > Insecta > Diptera > Muscidae > Musca > Musca domestica. Next base: position 3,058,744 of record NW_026712115.1, on the reverse strand, counting down.
GCCTTATAAGGGGTCAACGAAGTATTCTTATCCATGGTCTAAATGCCTTGTAAACCTTGTTCTTAATTTTCAATTTAACGCTGATAGCTGTGGCTTGTGCAAACTACTTAAACGATTTGTCGACTATGTCCCCCAGATAGTTCCCCTTGACCTGGTCATTCAGCTGGGTTCACATCTCCGCAGACAAGGCAGGAAAGGGTGTGGCCGTGGACTTAGTGGCGGATATTTTCATATACCGCGAGATAGATTGTAGATAAAAATACTAATTCAAATTGTTTTTAAAGGCATTGTCCAATTTGAAGTTAAGAAAAGTTAGTTTTCAATTATTTTTCTACATTGACAAATTTTGGGTTCCAATTGTCCGACGCACATGTATATATTTTCAAAACTTTAAGTTTTTCTCGTCGTGGATGATATAAAATATTTATGTCCGAAAAATTCTCTTTTCTTTCGAATAAACACATTAAATATTAAATGAATTTATTGTAATTTCGATTACAATAACAAATGAATAAATATTTTCAAATATATGTTTATCTCTTTTCAGCCTATGGTACCTTTACCAACATCCAATTCCAGTGCTCAATATTTGAAAACGAAAAATAACTGCAACAATAACGGTGTCTCTTCGACAGCAACCAACAAGAATGGCAACAACAAGGCCAAAGATAAAAAATCGAATCAGAAAAACAATCGACCACGGCTGGAGTCGGAATCATCATCCGATGTGGATAATCACAAGAATGCTATGATGTTCGAAATGGACATGTAAAGCGCAACCCAAACTCCAAAATGATTTTCCAAAATTTATAAAACAAAAGCACCCACCAACTAACCATGGAGCAAACTAAAAATAAGTGGTACTCTACAAAATTTTGTATTGAATGGAAATTTGAAAAAGAAATCAAATCGTCGTGTTTCATCAGAACATATTAACAAACATACATACAAGCATACATACATCAATACACAATATATATCCATTTGAAATTGTTTACTTAGCTATTAGAGAAAGTAATTTTAATAATGTTATTACACACAGCAACAAATATTGTAGTAGGCTAGTATATAGTTATCCTAGTTTGAGAGTATTTAAAAGAAAACATCTAAATATTCATCATCTATAGGAAGAGTAATAATTGCCTTATAAGAAACAAATTATGTATTTGAATACAACAATAATACCTTAAAAACCCACACTAACATCAAGATGCATGCGTATATATATTGCTCAAAAAATATCCCCACAATCCCCTTGAATTTTTTTGTTAGCACATTTGGCCCTTTTAAACAATTTGTATATTTTTGTTTTCTATTTATTAAAAAAAGAAAGATAATTATATTAATTTGATTTCTGTTTGCCTTTCACACACACATAAATATATAACGGTTGTAGAAATTCCAAATATTATTTGCGAAACACAGCACTTTAAAAAAAGACTTTAAACATTTTATAAAAATTGTTAGAAACTTTAATTTTTTTGTTATCATATGTAATTATTATTTTTATTTTCTTCTCTAAGAAAAATCCAATATTGTTATAAAATTTAAAATTTTGTTAATTCTATTAAAAAATTAAAAAAAAAAACATACATTTACCCCACAAAAAAGAAAAACCTCTTGTGCATGCATGCCTCAAATATGAAATTTTTCAAAACGAAAATGAAATCAATTTGAGTTTACAAAAGAGAACGAACATGAATGTTTCTTCTGCTTGTTCTACACACGAAGTATATTTATATAAATAGGGTTCACTTCTATATTCATCAATTACAATTGTTCATATCAAACACATTTATATAAATTGTATGTACTCCTGTATGAGGAATCTTTTTTATTATTATTATTTCTAATGTTATGCCACATATACATACACACATATATATTGAAGTTATTCCTTACAAAAATATAGTATATACAACGTTTAATACTGTATCGATTGCATACGAAAGAAGAAACCTCAAGAGTTTTTTTTTATTAAAAATTATTATGTATGTACACTACTTTTTCCTTAATTGTGAATAAAACATTTTAAATGAAAATATCAATTTTGTATTATTAATACTTGCAAAATCAGGAAAGTAGAGAATTCCTTTAAATATATAGAGGTGAGATAAAAAAAACTGCAACAAAGTCAAAGGCCATAATTCTTACATTTTTTAAATTTTATTGAATAAAAGCAAAAAAATGTCGGAAATAAAATCAAATTTTAGAATAAGTTTTGATTTGTTCGAATTGGTCACCTTTGGCACGTATTATGGCCTTCAAACGGCCAATGAAAACATCACACACTGCCCGAATGTTGCTCTGCAGTATTTTGGCCCATTCCTGGCGAAGCGCTTGCTTGAGGTGATCGACACTATGGTATTTTTTAGTAGCAACCTTGCTTTCCAAAATAATTACTCTAGACACAATATTCCAACGGATTGGTATCAGGAGATTTTGGTGGTCATTGTGCGCTGGAAATGAAGCGAGGAACCTCATTTTGTAACCATTCTTGGGTAGCGCATGCTGCGTGCGATGGTACTGAGTCCTGTTGGAATGTCCAAGGTCTGCGGCCAAAATGTTTGCGAGCTCAAGGCTTTAATACACCCTCCAGAATATTTTCGTGATAATATTCGGCATTTATTCTGATGCCACAGTCGATTAATACGAGCGGAGAGCGACCATCGGCTGTTATGGCGGCCCACACCATCAGCATGGCCGGCGCTTGAGTTCTGGTGGCAAACCGAAGGTGCACATTTTCAGCTGACCTCTTTGGTAAGTAAACGCGATCACTTTGTTTGTCCAATCACACGGCGGCCGGTTCTATGTACCGGATTGACTCGGAGGTACAATTCTCCGACCAGGGGCCGCCACCCCGGCAAATACATGTTTGTGTTCGTCCATTTTTCTGATGTGGGAGCAGCATTACCCGGAATGTTTGCTCCGTATTCTTTTTGCCCGAGCCGGGATCGAGACCAACCCCGGAACATGGTTCTGCTCCGTTTGTCGTAATCGCATCCACCACAGATCGGTCTCGGTGAGATGCAACGGATGCATGGAGTGGGTGCATTTCCGGAATTGTTCCGGCTTAAACCGGATACAGGAGTACAGCGAAAGGGACTACATTGCTTCCTGCTGCGTCAATGTAGACCCCAGTGAGTCTTCATCGTCGTCGCAATATGAGACTCCCCCGCAATCTCCTCAACAGCAATTTACGCAGCATTTGACGCCACACATTGCTGTTCAAGTTCCGGATAATGCGTCATTTCTCCAGTTAAATTGTGAGGTAAGACTAACGAAATCGTAAGCTTCATGAGTCGGAAGAACATCAAGGTCGCAGCGATCCAGGAAACGAAGCTGAGTACAACCTGCAGGCTTCAAAGTTGTAATGGATACAACGTACTGAGGAAGGATCGCTCCAGGGGTGGAGGTGGAGGATTAGCTTTCCTATTGCACCACTCTGTCCAGTACAGACCTATCTCGCCTGAGCTTGACACTAGTGACCCAACATGGAATGTATGGGGGTAGCGGTCAAGTGTGGAACCGCCGAAGTAGAGTGCTCAACGTGTACATTCTGCCGTTTAATAGCTGTGCCCCACGTTATATGCCTATATCAGTTCACATCTGGTATGCAATAACCGTCTGGTGCTAGGGGATTTCAATGCCCATCATGAATTATGGCATTCCGTCCCAGCTTGTGGCACAGGCCCACATGACACGCTGCACCTATTTCGCTGCCAAGCTAAGCCTACTCACCTAACTCCAGTCTCGTTATGGACACAACCCATACAGGTTGCATCCTTTTTGAGACAGAAAAATGGAAACCGAACGAACATAGATGTATGAGCTGCTACAACAACAACTTTGTTTGTCCACTTCCGGTGAAGCGGAGCAACTCTTTAGCTCTTTTGCGTCTATCTTCTTTCTGTTGCGGTGTAAGTTCTTGCACTTTTGGGAATTTCAATGGCTTTACCCCGAGCTCATTTTTCAATATAAATGATGACTCGATTAAATAAACACGTCTTTCAAAAAACCTGATCCTATTTTTCAGTACGAGGTTTTAGTTTGATAGTTAAAAAACTAAATAATATAGCATATATATTAAAAAGTATACATTTAGTGTTTACCTCCAAAGTAGCCTAAACACACATTTTAAGTCAAATTGATTCGAAAATATAATCAAAACCCTCGAAATAGGTAAAAGCAGGAGGTACTTTTATATGAGCGCTACTCCGAAACATTGACATTGAATCATTTCCGCGAAGAGGTCTTCTACCTGAAGCTAGATGCCAAATAAGGGCAAAATCAATTAAAAAATGTGACCAAGACCCTGGTAATAGCTAAAATCACCGGATACCTTCACATAAGAGTTATAATGAATAATTAATTATTTGAAAGAATTTGTTTTTTATTCTAAAATCTCAAATTACCAACATTTGAGGAATTTGAAAGGGGCTATATCATTTGAGGGGGTCTATATCACAATGTAGACCAACCTGATACATATTTTGTTCAAATGATAGCTCATGTAACCCCTAGGACTGTATCAAATTTAAAACTTTATCGTAACTTCTGTATAAGTAACTTTGTGTATAAGTAAGCTATATAAAATGGACTATAAAAAAGTTAGATCCGGGAACCACTCTTTTGCGATTTTTATTTTTCAACCGAAAAAATTTCCCAAACCCAAGATTATCTGTGGCTCAGTGTAATTACTAACGATAGCGCATAGAGCCCGTATAACGTTACCTATGATTTAAGGTTACTTCTACTCCACTGTTTTGTAGTCCGCATTATTACGGTGCCTCTTCATATTCGGTATTTCACTGATCGAAGTCCCAATTAAATTTGCATTTTGAGTTCTCATTCGATGGATTATTTCCATATCTAATCAAAATGGAAAATTTGGGTATGGCAACCATATAACAGAATGTATAGGAAATATGCAAACTTTCTCAATTTTTTCGTTTTTTTTTTTTAATAAGAATTTTCAATTCCAAAAGGAATTCTGAAACAATTCTACACAAAGTTCCATATCATAATAGAATAGTAAATTTTTTCAGTTCCGCGATTTTTCTCAAAAATTTCTTTCATGACAACGATTCCATTGTAATTACAAATAAACAAAAGAAAATTTGAGTCAAATCGGCCCAACCATTCTCAACTGATGTGATACTATACTTCTTCAAATTTAAAGAAGTAGGTGTGGCCAGTTCCTCTGACCCCAAACAGATACCTTGGGTTGGAGGGAGAGAGTCAAGATTACGTCGTATAATAACTGTGGAACAGACATCTTCATGATTTTGGCAAATATTAGGATTTTAGATAAATCGAAAAAAAAATGGGCGTGGTCACTTTTTCTTTGTATAAAAACCTAAATCGGCAACGGGTTCTACGATACCGGATTGACCCGAAACAACAACATCCCAGGGCATTCCTCGCCCTACAGATTGAACAGCTCGCTGAGCTTACCTCGAATTTAACGGCTACACTCTTTACCACCTGATTTGCAGTAATGAGAACCGAATGTGCAGGTCGAGGAAAATATAATAGCGATCACGAGCCTACCCCAAAATTCTAAGGTTCACATTCGGTGTGGTCTGCGAACGTGAGTGCAATGCAATGGAAAAGTATTCACATCCGACAAAATGACGCATGTGTACCATTTACATGTGGAGATGACAATTCTTCCCCATAGTTCAGCATAATCATATGCTTTCGATGCAATACCTACATGGATGTTACCGCGGGAGTCATCCAAACCGTTATAGGGCTCAACAATTTTCAGAATCGTCTAAATTAGTACTGGTCGCCAATTTATAAAATTGTGCGGAACGTCTGCCCACCGTGTGATACAAGGGCGCATAATACGATGCATTTTTAATTGTCCTCCAAAGCGGTTCTACCTCCTTATTGTACCATGGGAAAAACTAATTGTTTTTTTTTCTTTTTAGAGTCTTTTATTAATTTTTTGCCTGGAAGTACTTTCGACAGAATTGTTCATAAATAGAACTCATGTATCATTTATGTTATTAAATTAATAGATGCATCTAATTATGAGGTCTCTTAGGATTGGGCGCCATGTCATTATATTTGATAGGACAAAATGCCTTCTGCCTTAAAAAGGGTTAGACTTAGTCGGCGATACTAATTACAGGTGCCTTTAAAAGCACACCGCAATCTGCACTTGACACCCTACTCAACTTAAAACCCTTAAGTCTTATTGTAGAAGAACAAGCTGCTAGGTGTGCCCTATGACTCAATGAACTCAATGGCGGAAAAATTTTCGATATCGAATCAGAGAATTTGGTCACTCCCCTGGTGGAAGCGGGTTCTGTTGAATTTCACGTTTTCGATGTCAGTTTTAAAGCATGTTGTGTTTTCTAGTAGTCGTCCGAATCGAAGTCGATTGTTAAAGATTAGGCTACCAATACAGTTCACCTCTTATAGATATTTCTTCAACGTGGTAGACATGGCGTCTCTACTGATTAGGACATAAAAGTCAGAATGAATCTGCTGGGAATTTAAGAAAACTTACAACAAAGTTTTTGTACCAGCAAAAATATTTTTTTTTTCATAAAAAATGTTACAATACAATTTCTTATAATAAATAATTTACAGCATGCATACATTTATATATTAAAAATCTAAGACTAAAATTTCTCTTTAATTAAATTACGAAAATGTACAATTTGTTGCAAATCACGACGTTTCACTTCCAAAACATACAACACCGGACAATCCAATGAGCTACATTTCAAATCACCAACTCGACCACAACATGCCTGACAAATGTGCTGCGTCGTCAGATATCCTTTTTCAATTTTGGACATTTTCGCTTGTAATATTATCATGGAACGTGTCGGATTGCCACAACAAACATCACATATTCCCTGTTTGGTGTGTCGGCCACAGTCCACCATACAATTGGTGGAGGAGAAGAATTGGGATATTGTACTTTTCTTTGATTTGCTATTGCCACAGGGTATGACCTCATTGGCCGATGACAGAGCTGGTGTCATAAGGATTTTACGTGGTAAATTTGCAAACCTTGAAGTCGAGGAGGAAGTAGAAGTAGATTATTATGTTAATAAGTTATCCTGCTAATAAACATACCATTCATTGACATCAGCTCCAATTAAAAGCAAACAACGATTTAAGGGCGGTATAATGGCCTTAGTTATATAATATATGCCATTTATTTTGAGACCCTCATCGGCCAGTACTTCATGCGGATGACGTATTAAACGAATCAATGGCACACCGGGTGGCCCATTGGTTATTATGAATGGGACACGTTCTCCGCGTCTCGGTATGCGACGAGGATCTGTCTGAATCCATTTTCTTTATATATCACAATAAAAACAATTTACAATTTTTAATAAGTTTCTCTTAATTTTACCAATAGTTCACTGTACCTTGTCAACTCCAGTGCAGGCACACAGGCATTGGCTTTATAGCCATTCATGCCTCTAAACTCCTTGGCAAAGATTAAATCTTGTATATTGGCACGTCCAGATAACAGTTTGGTAAATTGCCTGCAAACATATTGCTTCACTTGGCTAACGTCAGCGGTTTCGAAAAGTATTCGTAAAACTTTTTCCAACATCTGTCATACATAGGGAATGAAATATAGCTAAGCTTTCAAATGTTTTCCACTGCCTTACCTTTGCGACCATAGGACAGCCATCTCTTCGCACAGTTTCAATACCCTTTGCTTCATAGACGGGTTCTTCTTGATCGGGAGTTTCATACATATAACCCACATAACGTTTTTTAGTCTGGAATAAAATATACAAAAACAAGTAAGCAAAGGCTAGAGTCATGCGGGGCCAACCACGTAATACCCTACAGCACTACAATATGTTGGAAGCCCCTTATACCCAATTTCATTTTGGAAGATTTCGTTTTTGAAATAATGTCATAGAGCCCTGCCCAGATGGGTTTTAACCGGGGACATTTACCCAATATTTATGCACTACGTCATGTTGTTAGGTATTCGAAACAATTTCACACGAAAGTTGTGGTCCAACTTACAGTTAAATATAATCCAATGGTCATCCAAAATGCTAGACTTCTTCCCTATCCTTAACTCTCTTCTGATGCAAAATACCGTTTCGATTAGTTTTCAATTGTGGCCTATAGAGCGACTACAAAACAAAATTAGAAAAATTTTAATTTTTGTAGTCCATTTGAACCCCTAAATGTACATCTTAAGAACAATAGGCTTTAAATCTGACCCTAACCCTACCCCCATGCAAAATTTCGTGAGGATCGGACGATAATTGCGAACTGTATATAATACCCTCAAAACGTAATGTTGCAGGGTGTAGAAAAAATTTAGAAAATTTACAATTCAAAATTGAAAATCAAATTGAAAAAATCGCATGCGATAAAAAATATGATAAAATTTGAAAAAAAAAGTGGAACAAAAGATTGTCACTTTTTTATTGGTATATTTTTCTAAGATTTTATCCTTTTCGAATAGATGGGAGTTGTGAAAATCGGCCCTGGGGTTCTTAGCTTATAAGGAGAATAACTAAGATCTCTTTCTTTTACATTTACAGGTGGAGATAAAAATAAAAACTGCAACAAAGTCAAAAGCCATAATTTTTACATTTTTTTGAATTTCATTGAATGAAAGCAAAAAATGTCGGAAATAGCATCAAATTATGTCCTGTTGGAATGTCCAAGGTCTGCGGCCAAAATGTCTGCATGCCCAAGGCTTTAATACACCGTCCACAATATTTTCGCGATAATATTCGGTATTTATTCTGATGCCACGGTCGATTAATACGAGCGGAGAGCGACCATCGGCTGTTATGGCAGCCCATACCATCACCGTGGCCGGCGCTTGAGTTCTGTGGGCCAACCGAAGGCGCACATTTTCAGCTGACCTATTTGGCAAGTAAATACGATCATATTGTTTGTTTGCAAACTGCTGGACAACGAATGTTTTCTCATCGGAGAAACCCAAATTCGGCAGTCACCACTTTCGGCCAAGCGAAGCAACTCTTTAGCTCTTTTGAGTCTTTTTTTTCGGTGGAATTTTAATGGCTATACCCCGAGTTCATTTTTCAATATTTGCGATATGTTCAGCTCACGAGCCATTTTTCGGCCACTGCGACGCGGGTTTCGATCAAATCCCTTCTTTACTTTTCGAACCATTTCTGCGGATGTTGCTGTTTTCTTCCCTCCACTTCCTTGACGTCGGGCTACGCTGCAAGGATCACGGTAACGAGCGATGGTACGAGACACAAAATGTTTAATTAACATTTAACATTTCCGTTGCGGTGGAATTTTAATGGCTATACCCCGAGTTCATTTTTAATATTTGCGATATGTTGAGCTCACGAGCCATTTTTCGGCCACTGCGACGCGGGTTTCGATCAAATCGCTTCTTTACTTTTCGAACCATTTCTGCTGATGTTGCTGTTTTCTTCCGTCCACTTCCTTGACGTCGGGCTACGCTAAAAGCATCACGGTAACGAGCGATGGTACGAGACACAAAACATTTAATTAACATTTAAATGCTGAGTGGAGAGAGTGGTTTTTCCAGCTAAATATAAAGAAATCACACTATCACGCTTGAATTCCATCACAAATAACTTTTTTCTGGAAAATTCTCACAAAAATGCTTTTGTACGCTTGTAAACAATATTAAGAGCTGTCACTGGATTAATTTTAACAGCTGTCGGATGAGTGGCTTAGAAATGTAAAAAATTGTTGCAGGTTTCAGTTTCTTCATCTCACCCTGTATACTGTATCTATTTTGCTACATATCCGATATCTTGGCTATTAGCATCACTGTATTGGCCAGAAGTGACCTTTTAATGTATTGTGATTTGGCTGTGATTAAAAATATTCGCGGTTAAGTCCAATTTTCCTATTTTCTTACATAACAGTCCTAAACTCAACTGCAAAAATCAGCAAAATTTCCTGTTTTTGGTCCATTTCAACCCCTAAATATTTTGCAATCATCTCCAAAACTAAAGGGTTCTAACCCCACCTAAATTTTCAATTTTGTGAGGATCGTGTCATAATTGTGACCTGTAGCTTGATTATAAATTAACATGGACAGATGGACGGTCGGGCATACATAACTAGATCGACTCAGCTCGGCGAGATAGAAAGATCCATACATACTTTCCTATGTCGGAGACCAATATTTCGAGGTGTTATATAATTTTTGGCTCAATCAAACTTATAATACCCCCAACACACAGTGTTGTAAGGTATAAAAATAATTGCCAAACATTCATTCTTTCCAAACACCATCAGATTAGAAAGCCATTTTTGAACATTTCTTCACACTCTTACCTGCAGTATACACGGCTGATAAACCTTTTCCAATTTCAATTTTACGGGATGGGGATTCTGTTTTGTTATCGCATCGGCAATTTCTTCACCAATACGAAAAGCTTCCTCGCGATTGCGACCAGGTACCAAAACGAAAAGAGAATCGGTGTCACCATAGACAACCTTAACATTCCACTTTTCATTGGCTTCAACCGTTTTAATTGCCCTCTCCAATGTTTCACGGCCTTTAGCCACCACCGAATCGCCCACCTCTACGCAAGGCATGCGACCACTAAAATTTGCTGCCGTATAACCGTAGGTGACATTTGCCATCAGTTTTAAGCCCAATTGACGCGAATGAAGGATGCGCTGCAATGCTGAATTGGTTTTGTGTAACTTCATGGATTGTTTTACCATTTGACGCGTGTCTAGAATTTCGGTCAGCATTCTGGGTAGAATGCCTTCACGTACGGACGACTTGACAAAGACCACACCGCATGGAGAGATTGTGATGAGATCAGAATCCACCAGTTTACGCAGCATTGTGGGTGAGACACGCAGCTGGGAGGCACCAAATTCAAATGGGGTTGATCTGAAAAGTTGATAACATTTAAAGTAAACTTAGTTTGTGGGTAATGAAAAGAGAAAAGCCTATTTACATTCCCAAATGTTCCACACGTCCCAGGCAAGTTGAAAAACAGTAATTATAACCAATTATCATGCTGGGGTATAAACTTTGAAAATCCAAAACAATCAGGGGATCCGCATAGAATCTAGACTGGGGCTCTAAAATTAAGGGTAAATACTCTGGCGCCCTCATATGGGCTCTTTGTTGAACGCTGGGCGATGCGGGCACCAAATTTTTGGGTTTAGCTATTCTGTAATTAAGTAATGAAAATATTACCTCTAAATGATTTATTATTGGCAAATGAAAGCCTACCTCAACATCATACTCTCCACACGAAATTGTGAACCTCTCGACAGGACTTCATAGAATTGTATGCCAATCAATTTTGCCATTTCACTGGTGCGTCCAATCAAATCCAATTGATCCAATAATGCCAGCGTACCTCTTACCCTTTCCAAATAGTATTCCAAAACAATCCAACGTGATCCGGGTGAAAAATACCATTCCGTCAACGAACGATAACTATGGCAGGGGCAACGTTTGTGCAATATGTGATACATGACATTTTCAAAGGTATAGGAAGTGAGGGCTATCTCGGAACGCATGAGCCGCCAGACATCCAATAGAATGCGGCCACACAGTTTCATCTAAAATGCAGATATTGTTGTACATCTGCTATTCATAAAGCGAATATTGTTCCTACCTCCACATCCAAATCGGTAAACGAATCCCGATCTTCATCAACAAATTCCCTAGTCTTTTGGGTGGGAACTCGTGACAGCAGAGGTGCAATATTTAAACATAAATACTTGGCCCGATCAATAATATAACCCCAAGAGGACATTTCAATTTCATAGCCGGCGTAAATATCGGGATCCCAACGTGAACATAGGCCCAATAGAGCTTCCAACGCTTCAACTTCATTGTTAACAATTGTGACTTCAATATCTTCATCCAGTCCATGGATATGACCCTCTTTCGTTACCTTATCACGGGGATCATGTACCATAATGTAACCACAAGATTTCCTAGGCAATTTCTTTGCGTCATCAATGTGATCACTGGGAATGCTATTTTCAATGGCGTAGAATATACAGCGTATTTCATCGATTTGGGGATTTGGAAAGAAATCCTCACGAGTGGCCACAAATAGTTCCAAGGTAACCGTGGTTAGGTAATTGAACTGAAATTGGAAAAGTATTGTTTAATATAAATTGTTGCAAAGAAATACAGAACATAGTTCAGGGCAGACTGACACTTATTTATTGGCAAAAATAACAAAGTGCGGTAAGTTGAAACAGGTTAGGTTTAACGATGCACAGCAGCATGTTTCACACGGAGACCTTTGGACAATTGTGTTTATCTCAGAAACAGTGGTGATAGGAAAGGGAACGTTATAGAAGAGAACAAGCTAAAAATCAGCCAAGTTCAGCCGGCTCAAATTTTTATACTCTCCACCATTCGGAAGGAACTTGAACATTTTCTAAAAAAAAAATCTGCCGAAAAATACAGCTCAAATGAAAACCTTTGTATGGAAGCTATACAAAGGGGTGGTGCTGCATAAGTAATTTTTTGTCATAGGCTGTAGTAACGATTCCGAACTTTAGATACGAAATTTGAAACAGTTCTGGTGAATACTGTCGCTATATCATCAAAATACCTAATAAAGGGAGGTACCATTGTATGGGTGTAATAGAAAGATTCAAATACCAAATGTGAAACAATTCCGGAGAATAATGTCGCTTAAATCACCGAAATACCGTAAATAGGGAGGTACCACTATACGATGACGTGGACCTGCACAGATAATTTTCTGAGATAGGCTGTAGACAGACGGACATCACTAAATCGACACAGAATTTTATGTTGATCAATAATAGATATACTTTGTGGGGTCTAAAATTACAAAACTTAATAAACCCTCCATACTATGGTGGAGGGTATAAAAAGAAAGGTAGGTTAGTGGAGGTGTATTACTAGTAGGGTTTGGTTAGGTAAGAGCTACTTTTGGCAAACGTAAGTATAATGAGAAGAACGTTAGGGCGGTCAGATATGTGATGCTGTAGCTGCCAGTCAGTATGCCCATCGCTTAAATCAGACCTGTTAATCGATAGAAGGGTGCAGGATCTTCTTCTCGAGATTGCTAGATGTTATGCAAGCATCTTCGGTGACAGTCATCTTGAAACAACTTATATTTGCTTATCGGTGGTTTAACAGTCTCATCAATTGGTAGATTAATTGACTGGAAACTACTGCGAGCTTATTTATCAGTCATTTCGTCATCTATATCTATAAAAGAGGAAAATGTTTGTATGTTTGTTTGTTTGTTTGTTTGTTTGTTTGTTTGTTTGTTTGTTTGTTTGTAATTTATGGACTCGAAAACCGCTGAATAGATTTTCCTGAAAATTTCCATATATACTGCAACATCGCCTGAAAGTAACATAGGCTATATACATTTTTGAATTTCCACTTGGAACTGGAGATATAGCATCAGAATCGGAGATACCTCCCAAAAATTTAGATTTTATATGCACATATCTATTGATTGGTTGAAGATACAGTCTCCAAATTTGGAATACGTAACGGAATTTGGAACAAAAATAAGTTTGTCAAATTATATTGTAATCGGTTCAGATTTGGATATAGCTCCCATATATATTTTCGACCGATTTCGTTCATTTGATGCCTCAAACACAATATGAATGTTCGATTCCAATGAAATTTGGAATGTGTGACGGGATTTAATCCGAAAATAAATTTGTCAAATTATATTGAAATCGGTTCAGATTTGGATATAGCTCCCATATATATTTTCGGCCGATTTCAGGCATTTGATGCACCAAACACGCTATGTATACCCAATTTCAATGAAATTTGAAACGTGTGATAGATTTTATCTAAAAAATTGATTTCCCAAATTATATTGAAATCGGTTCAGATTTGGATATAGCTCCCATATACATTTTCGGCCGATTTCATGTATTTGGTGGACCAAACTCGATATGTATTTCCAATTGTAATGAAATTTAAAATAAGTAACGGAATTGGGAGCCAAAATGAATTTGTCAAATTAAATTGAAATCGGTTCAGATTTGGATATAGCTCCCATATATATTTTCGACCGATTTCATGTATTTGATGCACCAAACACGCTATGTATCTCTAATTTCAATGAAATTTGGAATGTGTAGCGGAAATTAAAACAAATATACATTTGTCAAATTATATTAAAATCGGTTCAGATTTGGATATAACTCTCATATATATTTTCGACCGATTTCATGTATTTTATGCACCATACACGATATGTATGTTCGATTCCAAAGAAATTTGGAATATGTAACGGGATTTTGATTAGAAAATAAATTAGTCAAATTATATTAAAATCGGTTCAGATTTGGATATAGCTCCAAAATATATATTCTCCGCCGATTTCACATATTTGATGCACAAAACACGATACGTATATCCGATTCCAACGAAATTCGGCATGAGTGGCTAAATTTGGTACAAAAATAAATTTGAAAATTATATTCAAATACGCTCAGATGTGATTATAGCTCCCATATATATACTCAGCCGATTTCACATATTTGATGCACCCAAAGCGAGAAAGACAAAATCTGGCACCAGCAAAAATTGCCAAATTATATTGAAATCAGTTGAGGTTTGGATATAGCTAACATATACATTTCGGCAGATTTCATACATATTATGCACCAAACACGATATATATGACCGATTCCAATGAAATTCAGAATGTGTGGCGGAATTTGGTTATAATAATAAATGTGATGATGTCGAAATTAGTTAAGATTTGGATATAGCACCCATATATATATATATATATATATATATATATATATATATATATATATATATATATATATATATATATATATATATATTCTCGACCGATTTCACATATTTGACGCACCAATTTCAATGAAATATGAAAGGTGTGGCGGAGTTTGGTGTAAAAGTAATTTTTTTAAAATTATATTTAAATCGGATCAGATTGGGATATGATTTTAATAAGAACCATTGACCCACAACGCCTTAGGCTAACACTAAAAAAGAACACAACAATTTATTTGAAATACGCTTATTACGGCGAAGTATGTTGCTATCTCGAATTCACTAATTGCAATAGAAATGCCACTCTACTTAAAAAAAATTGCAGTTTCCTGCAGGCTTGGTATTTGCTATGAAATAAATAAATCCAAAGGACAAACCCTTCGTGTATGCATGTCATGTTACTGCTTTTGTAATGATTTTGTTTATTAACGCATTAAATTAGTGCAATATTTTTTTTTTTAATTTTTAAATTTGTTTTTCTTTATCCAACATATATTGGTAAATAAAATTTTGAATGCATATAAAATCAAAAGGGGTAGCGAAGCGCACCGGGTTCAGCTAGTTCACTATATTGCTGTGTTCAACAAAGCGTAATGAATTCAGTTATCTCAAAGAGGACTTTCTGGCAATCAGATATGACTCTCGATTCAATGGCACTTGACTTGAAAGATTTAAGGGCGGTGCTGACTCGGATAGTTACTAACCCTAAAATGTTATTAGAAGGTTCCGTATTGGCAGCCTCCTCCTCTCCTCCGCCTGAACAGCGCTGTAATTGTCATTAAGTTTATAGGAGCATTTAATATTTAGATTAGTTTTGAATACTCCAACACGGATACCATCATGCATCTTGGATCATGAATAGCCAGACCGTCCCCCTGCGTGGAGCATAGTTGATTGCTATCGAACATGTCCACAGGTTGCGAATAGTGGAAGGCCCAGTGCATATACTGGGTAACTGCGAAATAAATAAGCAGTCACGGACAGTCAGCGGGCCTGGGGGAAGATTCTCGGCTTAAATATCCAAGTGCCAATGATGATGAAATAAGGGTAGCACTCCAATATGGACTTCTTTGTTATTAGCAATTAAAAGGTATTTGAAAAGTGTTCCTTCTCAGACTGCAATATGCTATTCTTCCTGGTGACTAAATGTCAGAAATTTTATAGGAACCCAAAAAGGACAGACTCGCAAAAATTTAAATCCCTTAAGACAGAGTTGAAAAAGGACTCTAGCCGTCTGAAATCAACCAACGATGTCGAGAGAGCGGTTAATGTAGTCACAACTGTCCTTTCAAGCTATGTGAAATCTTGTTCTTTATATAAATATTTAGAGGTCGATGCCCCGCTAAAGCCTTTGGTAAAAGAAAAAGTTGCCAGATACACATAATCAAACTAGCCATTATGAAGCCTATTATTAGCTCAGAGAACTACAAGTTACAAAATAAATTTTACTTACCTCAATATCTGCCTTGGCTTGTTGTAGATTTTCTAAAGCCACTTTAAAGCCATAGCTACTATTAAATGTTGTATCATTACTATGGCCACTACCGCCACCAGTTGTTATATCATGGACGTTTAGTTGGCGCAAAAACGAAGAACGTTCCAACTCGGCTAAGGCAGTTTGACTGGATACACTGGATTCGCTGTTCTGCGAAGAATGTGGCAGAATACTTTCATCGGCGCACGTGGGCACAACATCCTTGTCCTTTACATCTTCTTGATACGTAGTGGCATTGGGGGGGTTATGTTTCTCCATGGCTTCTTGCATTTTTTTATTCAATGAAACCCGTCTCAGTACACGTCTATTGTGTCGTCTTCTTGTTAATGGATTAACACGTTCCAATGGTATTTTTTCCAATTTTGTAGTGACCGGAGTAAAACTTTTGTTTATTTCGCGATTTATTTGGGATTGTTCTTTGACTACGGGCGTTCCGGGGGTTAAAGGTGTTAGAGTTAGACTCATGGAAGAACAATTTAAACTAGTGTCACTATCATTGTCACCATCACTGCCACCGGCATTCAACATCATTGTAACCTTTTGTCGCCTCACTTTAATTGGACTATCTTCTTCGGCGGCTAAATTGTGCATTTTCTCTTTTGCGTCTTCTTCCTTGAGATTTCCTTTTAGTTTTAACAACTCTCGCGCTTTGAGCCAAAGTTTTGCATCCTGTCTAGAGGGCGCCGACATTTGTGGTTCAATGGCTACAGTTGTTTGATTGGCAAAATATTCCCTGACGCGCTGGGAGTTGCGATATCGAGTCAACATTTCTGGTCCACCCAAACGCATCAACTGTTGTCGTCTCCATAGAGTAAGACCCTTTACATCACTACCCAAAATACTTTGAAATTCTTCCAGATCATTGAGTTTATTGCTATTAATTTGTAGAATTGTAAAACCAATTTCTTTGTGTTTGGTAACATCATCTGGATTACTGTAGAACGGCTTCTGAAATTCATATTCTGGTAATTTGAGTTTTTCACAACCTTTCAAAACCTCCTCTCTTGTGGGTGGTAAATCAAGTGGGGTCAAGATAACCTCTGAATCTAGAGGTGGAGAATCGTGGCTATTGCTTTCATAGGATGAAATTATTTGAATGTTATTATCCTCGTAGGAATTGCCTGAATGTTTGTTTTGCAATAAAGAACTTGGACTTGAATTTTGAGTAAACAACGAGGGACTGTTTTCATAAAATGTTAAAATTTTGTTGGTTTTGATATGGTTTTCTATGGGTGGACTTGGGGTTTCGATGATTTCATCCTCCGAACTTTGAGAGAAAAACTGAATTGACGGAGATTTGGAATGTTGGATATTTGTGGATTGGGGTTTATCGGAGTCTTCGGTTGCCATTGGTTTTCCCAGACTCTCACCAAGAGCAGATAATTTAAGAAGTGCATTGAATAAATTCTTATTTCCGGAAAATCCCAATGACGCTGAAGATATTTGGGAATCTTCCGATAAGTGTTTTGACATAATATGCAGGTCTTTAGAATCTTCATTTGGTCTTAACTGGATATCCTCTGTTAGAGTCCTTAGAGTGAATCGATCATTTGAATTAGTTTGCTTGTTATTTGCATCGTTATTACCTCCATCTGTTGTTTTTAAGCCTACAGACGGTTGTGCTATATCGCTTTCCAAAACAGTTATATTCTTCACGAAACTCTGATTGTTATCATCAACTATCAGACTTCTGTCATCGTCCCATTCATCTACAACATCTATCATAGATGTTTCCCTTGAACGTTCAATGGTTTTGAATGTTTCCTCCGAATCACCACTTGTTTCGAATCTTAAATGTTCCATAGTACTTGAGGTGTCGTTGTGCTTCTCATTATCACTTGTTGGTTGGCATTCTTCTGGTTGTGTTTCTGTGGTCTTCTCTTTCATATTGTCTGCTTCAATTGGATATTCATTGTTATTTCCTTCTTGTAAACATTCTGTAGGTTCTTGTAGGGCAGATTTATATTGTGAAGCCTCATTTGTAGTTTGAATTTTATTTAATGGTTCCTCTATTGTACTGGCTTCTACACTGCTGTTTTTAATGGAAAATTTACTGACGGGACTTTTGTGTTGCATTGTACTAAAAGTATCACAACGTTTCCCTTTATTAGCTGCAGTTTCAATTCCAGCCGACTTTTCTTGCATCGTACCGTCTACTTCTTTGTTATCCTTTGCATGTACAGAATCTTGTTTATTCTTCAAGTTTGCTGGCTTGGAATATACCTCTGAGACTTTTTGAATTCGTATGCCACAGTTTTGTAATACATGATTTAGAAGAGATTCTCCATTGATTTCTGTTTCATTTGATATTTCCAAATTTTGTAATTTAAAGTCTGGATTTTCAATAACTTCTTTTGGAATAACATTCTCTTGTTTTTCTCCTCTTAAATTTGCAGACACTTTTTGACGTACTCTTTTCAAACGTACACGACATTTCCTTCTTGGCGTAGGAATAGTATCAACCTTTTCTGCCATCCCTAACTTTTGACAATATTTATGCTGAGTGTTTTTAATCAAATGATCCTTAGCATGGTTATTTAAATTTTCACATCGATCCTCGCTCCCTTTCTCTGTTAAAGACTTTAACATGTGTTCATTATTCTTTACTTTAGCTCCATTCTCTAAATTAGCTGAATTAATTTTATGATTTTTTAAATTATCTCTTTCGCTATTCATGGCATTTGAATTCTCCAAATGGGTGGCAATTACCTCACCATTTTCACAAGTTATTTTGAGTCTTTTAGCCAAGCGTGATGTGCTAAGAAAACTACGTCTTAGACGTTTTAAGTTCGGTGTTTTTCGATACTGAAATGAAGGATTGTCAGCCTCATCATCGGACTCAATAACCTCATCATTATCTTCATCCACATTGTCTTGGTTAGCAGATGGAATGGTGTCCTTAAAAAGTGTGGTAATACTACTTCCTTCGTGATTTGAAAGTGCCTTCTCAATATCGTTTTTATTCGTTTGTACTTTCTGTTTCCTACTTTTGAAAATTTCAATATTTCCACCACTTACGTCCTCTTGTTTTTGGGATCTTGAATTAATTTCATTGATTTCATTTTCAGAATGTTCCTGAATTTGCCCTATTTGTTCATTACCTTCTACACTGTACACTCGCAGCAATTTCTCATTGGTTCTTCGTGGAGTCAGATTACATGTAACATGAGTTTTATCCAAATTTCTTTTCGAACGTCTTCGATTGACACTGAAATGAAAATAAATGTAATTCATTGAGTGCGCATTATTGCGAATAAGATATCCAAAACGATTGACAAGATATTTCAATTGAGGAAAAAATCACATCATATTTTATTTGACAACTTACTTGGCAGTTTCCTCAACGACAGGGAATTCAAACACGTTTTCTTGCTCTGATGACTCCACAGAAATACTCTTGCGCCTTAATTCGGTCATTGCCACTCGTCTGCGCAATGAAATCCTGCAAGAAAATATTTTTAAAATATTTAAAGACTAATCTGACTCAATATAACTTAAATGCACCGAAACTCTTCTTGCTCGTCAGCTGAAAAATCTTGTTCAAGAGTAATGCATACTTCGATAAGTATAAAAGCAAAACAAGTAAAAAAGCTGTAAGCTCGGTCAGACCGAACTTTGAATACCCTCCACCATTTGGAAAGAATTTGGAAATTTTCAAAAACCATAAAATACGTTAAAAATTCTGTTAAAATCTTAAAAATACCAAATGTTCCCGATATACAAGGGTCTATACGAAAAAAATGCGACAAAAATTCGGTGAATAATGCAGTTAAAATCATCAAAATACCGAATATAGGGAGGAACCATTCTGCCTTAGGCTGTAGTATCCATTACGAACTTTAAATTCCAAATTTGAAACATTTGCTGTTAATAAGGTCGCTAGAATCATCAAAATACCGAATATCGGGAGGTACAGTTGTATGGAGGCTATACGAAAACGTGGACCTGCATAGACAATTTTCTGTCATAGGCTGTAGTATCCATTACGAACTTCAATTACCAAATTTGAAACATTTCCGGTGAATAATGTCGTTTAAATCACCAAAATACCGAAAATAGGGAGGTACCTTTATATGGGGGCTATACGAAGATGTGGACCTGCACAGACAATTTTCTGTCTTAGGCTGTAGTATCCAGTACGAACTTCAAATACCAAATTTTAAAAAATTCCAGTGAATTATGTGGCTAAAATCATTAATTTCGGGGGTAACGTTGTATGGGTAATATACGAAGACGTGGACCTGCACAGAAAATTTTCTGTCTTAGCCTATAGTATCCATTACGAACTTCAAATACCAAATTTGAAACAATTCCGGTGAATAATGTCCTTTAAATCACCAAAACACCGAAAATAGGGAGGTTCCATTATATTGGGGCTATACCAAAACGTGATTTCCAAAGACGGACGGACATCGCTAAATCGACATAGAATTTTATGCTGATCACGAATATATAGACTTTGTGGGGTCTAAAATGCATATTTCGAGGTATTACAAATGGAATGACAAACTTAATATATCCTCCATACTATGGTGGAGGGTATAATAAAAAATGGTAACATTAAGTCAGCTTTTTTTTTGCTTACATACCTTTCTTTTCTTTCACAGCTATTTATTATTCCTAGAATGAACACAATGGAACAAAGGTCTCCGAGTGCGTAGCAGCGCATTCTTAAATCTAACATGTTAAACCTAACTATAATGCGATGAACAGGTAGCTCAGAGATTCTGGATGAACGACTTTTTAAAATCAGAATGGAATAAAGTTTTCTACAGATGGTAAGTACTTCGATGGAATTGTAGTCAAACGACTAAAGTAGAAGATAAATATGAAGGCAAATAGGAGAAGAAGCTGCGGTCTTAATGGCTTAAATTTGGTTGTTATCTAAAATCCTAAAACGAATTTTCGATATAAAAACTCCTCGCCTTTAGGGGATTTTCAGAGAATCACATCCTATGACCCTTATGTGTGTTAACGACGTCTAGCAAAAAACATTTCATAGCGTTTCAAGTGCCATCTACACGTCACATTGAGATATTGTACTGTATTCGCCATTACTAAAAAAGTACTGTACATTTTGTAATGTCATAACGTTATATTTCGTCAATAGATGTCGTTGGCATTTTTGAAATATCTTCACGCCGACTTCAACACAATCTATAACTGAAAATTGTAATTTCGTCCAGTTTACCCGGTGTCGAAAACTGTTGATATGTACCAGTCTTGTACAAAGGTTCTTATAATGAAACTCCTTTTACGCCTAACTAGGGTCAACCTCATATATTTCACTAATTTTTAAATCGTTCATTTGAGGAAAAAAATATAAAATAAAAAACTTACAAATTCTTTGATTTCTCCGCAACCGATGATAAAGAAGAAGCTTCGGCATCAGGATTTGTTACTGTTTCTAAAATAAAAAGGCATAACACATTTCAGATCTCTACAATTTCTCGCCTTCCATTATAAACTTACGCTTCCCTGTCGAACGATTGGTAATAACCAAGGGCAACGGTTTGTATTTATGACCACTTTTGGGTGTTCTCGGCGAACGAGATGGCGATGCGGCGCCAAGTGTATGTCGTCTTTGTGGCGTAGTTGGGGTACGTGGTGGTGTTTTAGCTGCGGCTATATTTTTTGTACTTTTACTTGGTGTTTTAAGTATATCATCAGAACCATCGTTTTGTGGTAAAGATGTTTGTATCGTTCTTTCTGTTGATGTTTGTGTCAATTTCAAAATGAGATCATCCAAATCGTCAAGGGCAACAGAAAAATCATGTAGATTATCATCGGTGTCATCGGTTTTATTTAAATCATCATCACAGTGAGATTTCTCCAATACTGCTGCGGCGGCGGTCTCTTTGTCTAATAGCTCGGGAGACAGGGCAACTAAATGGGGGTGGTTTTGAAATGTAAATGTGGGATTCTTTGCGTGAATTTTCCTAGAAACTTACACTCCTTTTGATTTTGTGATAACGGAGCCAAACTGCTATCCAAATCTATCTTTTCACTGTTATTATCCTCTTCTAACTGTTGTAAGATATTCAACAACTCCACGTCTTCCTCTCGTACTGCAAAAATTACAAAAAGATAACAATTTATTAAACCATTTATGTATATTGCCTCAGTCCGCCAACACACTACTTACATGTTGCATTATGTGGAACATGCTGCTGTGATTGTGTTAAACTTAATACCAACTCTTCATCCACTATGGTTTCATCCATGAATATACTTTCATCTTCTGATAGTTTTTCACTATCGGCTCTTGTTAAATCCAACAATTCTTTGTTCGAAATACTTTGTTGAAAAACATTGTTATTGGACAAATGATTCTCCACAAAGGAAGCATTTATTAAATTCTCACTTCCATCGGAGCATTCTTCGGGATAAACAGCATTTTCCATCATTTTTGTAAGATTAAATGTGCGCTTTTGTTGTCTTGTTAAATTGAGGCTAGTGTTCATGGTCATATTTGAGACATTCGATTGTTGTGTACAATTTATGGTTTGATCAGTTAATTGAGTGGTTTCCAATATGGAATTCTCTAACGCTATTAGTTTACTAACTAAGGCAGTACGATAGAATACTTCGCTTTCAGTGGGATATGCAATGGGACGCTCTTGTGTTGGTGGGACTTCAAGGGCAGGAATCTGCAAACAAGATATTGCATTTTAAAACAAATAATTGTATTTTAATCTTATCACATTACCCCTTTCAATTTCTCTTCATCATCCTTAAAAGTCTCAAACAATTTTTCTCTACGTAACTTCTCATCGTTCCAAATAGATTCTATTCCCGGATTGGAATGTAAGGAATTCTTGCCTTTTGTAACAAGCTGAAAACGATTCAAAATAAAACTTGAACCAATGTCACATTCAAGACTACAGCATGAAATCTTTTTGGCAATATCACAGTCTAAAAGCTGAGCCTCACTGATTGCCTTAACCGCTACACTTTCAGAATTGTCTGATCGACGAAATTTTACAACTTCCAATGGAACATGAATCATACTCATGCCATATAGATTATAATCAATCATAAATTGTAAAATATATGGTACGTGAGCTTCATGTGGATGGAAATGTTTGTTCATAATGGCTCCATTTTGTAATAGATTAGCTGCTCGCCGCACAAAACGAGGATTAAACATGTGAATCTTTAGGTATTGATGCTCTGAACGATGATAGCCATAAAATGGTCTGTATAAATGTAACAATTTATAAAAATTACCGAAGATATAAAAATAATTAATACTTACATGCCCTTAACCAATTGCACCTTGAAAACATGCTGAACATTCGAGCTCCCTTGGCTCAGAGATATATTTATGGCCTTATCCAAATTCATTGCTATTTGATATATTGCCTTATTAACCGACTCGAAATCTTTTTGGTCATAGGGCACATAGAAGTAGGGGAATACGCCATGGACATGCATACAAGTCTTTTGACCCTGGGCATTTGAACCAAATATGCGTATAATGGGAACCTATGGGCGGAGAAGGACAAATAATACTTTTAAATTATGACACGCTTTTTCCGAATCATATCAAGGACTTGTTTGGGTATATTTAGGTGCAGGATGAACCAAAAATCTCAACCGGCCTTAAAATGTTATGGTAAAAACTTGCTGCCAAAAATGTCACCTTAGTTCATAAGTATTTGAATGTACATTGGAACACACAAATACATAGTTTCTAGAATTTACATTCTAAAAGGATTGCTCCTCATTTATCCCAAGTCACACTGCTTTTCCTACCAACCTTTTTGATCTCTTTGCCGCGAAATTCCGAATAGACAGGATCCAAGCCAGGCACTGGTTTCTCCATGTAAAAGTCGGCAATAACCAGACGTAGTGAGAATATTCCATCATTTGAAGACATATTCATTCAATATTTAGATTAACAAAATAATAAAATTGTGAAATTCCTCGAAGACATGGTCTAAAACATGAGAAACAATCAGTGTTTATTTACATTGCTTCTTCTTGGCGCCCAAAGCAAAATATGGCATTCTACATGAATTAATAGCAAATTAATAACAGCTGGTTCAATAAAAGGTATCTAAAGACGAAATATATTACTCAAAGCACCATTCACATGTAGAAAGTCTACATATTATATATAGAAAGCATATATTTCGTTTTATTGTATCTTGGTTTTCGTAACCTCCTTCATGACACTTAGAAACCGGTTAAAAAGTATCTAATAGTACGTTTTAAGTTGTAAAAGGAAAACCCAAGTCCGTCTAAATTGTAAATTCCACTGCTTATACTTCAAAAAAAACATCATAAAGAAGGTTAACCCAGGAAACACTCATAGGCAAACCTAAACCTTAAGTTCATAATGCTGGCAATATTTCTCTTTCACCAAAAATCGTATGAGTTTTTGGCAGTGTTGTTATATTTAGTTCATGGAATTACCCGTGTGTCCACCCAACTTACTTTCATGAAATAATTTGTGTATTTGCAGAGTCTTGACGTATTTATGTCACACACCCACTGATAGAACCTCATTCATGATAGGTAAGTTTAATTGTGGAAAGTCTCTGTTTTTAAGACAAAGGGGTAAAGGTGGGAATACATAAAGCGCTTATTTGGCTGGCTTAAGTTTTAGGTTAACTTAGTTCGATTTTGGCCCTAGGAGGAGAAGCCAGCCGATGGCTCAAGCCAGCCACCCTTTTATATATCCCCACCCTTAAGGAATTAAAAATATTGTAAAATAATACAGGTAACAGCAAGTGTTTTGTATAACGTAACAACAACCACATACAAATTTGTTTTTGAACGTAATAAAAGTGTCAGAATTATATGTCCAAAAATGTAAACAAAAGAATTAATTTTTAATAAATTATTTTAATTTCAAAAATATACATTTTTGAAATTTCGACATATTTAAAAGTCAATTTGACACTATAAGGCCGGTTATTACATCTTTCCGATAGATAAAAAAATTTATGTTGTCGGACACATAAATCGTTTTTCGTAATTACAAGTCTCATTTAAATTAAAACTGTCCGATAAGCAAAAGGCTAGAGCATCTTCCCTTTATCTTTTAACGTAAAGTTTACTGAATTCATGTTGCCATATTTTATAATGATAATATGACAATAACAGCAAAATATATTTAAATAAAGAAATGGATAACGCATATCATTTATTTTATATTGAGTAACTGAATTATAAATTCATTTCACGAAATTAATAACAATTTCGTTTTGTTTATTATTTTCAACCTAAAACGAAGATGCCATTGTGAAAAAAATGCTATGACTACCTGTTACTTTTACAAAAAGCTTGCCATATCTCTGTAAGAAATGCATATCCGATAACGTGAAAGTGGACTATAAAGGACTTTCTGGTTGATCCATGTGTATACCTATTGAAAATTATTATTAGAAATTAATTAAATCATGAAACGTCACATCGAATTTGACCCAAATATTACTATAAGCCCAATTCTCACGAGAGTAATTTTTAGTCCAAACAAAATGTTTATTTCCAAAACACACAAGGCTAATGAAACTGTCTTAAATTATACGTATCCACAGCTTTGTGTGTTAGTATTTTTATACCCTCCACCATAGTATATAACATGGTGGACCCACGTTTTGGTATAGCCCCCCATATAATAGTACCTCCCTATTTGTTGTTTGTACAAATCCACGTCTTCATATAGCCCCCCATATAGTGGTACCTCCCGATATTCGGTATTTTTGTAATTTAAGCTACATTATTCACCGAAAATGTTTCAAATTTGGGTTTTGAAGTTCGTAACGGATGCTACAGCCTATGACAAAAAATTATCTGTGCAGATCCACGTCTTCGTATAGCCCTCATATAACACTACCTCCCGATATTCGGTATTTTGATGACTTTAGCGACATTATTCACCGGCATTGTTTCAAATTTGGTATTTGAAGCCTATGACAGAAAATTGTCTGTGCAGGTCCATGTCTTCGTATAGCCCCCACATAACGATAGCCCCCGATATTCGGTATTTTAATGATTTTGGCGACATTATTCACCGGAATTGTTTCCAATTAGGTGTTTGAAGTTCGTAATGAATACTACAGCCTAAGACAGAAAATTGTCTGTGCAGGTCCACTTCTTCGTATATCCCCCTTATAACGGTACCTCCCTATATTCGGAATTTTGATGATTTTAGCTACATTATTTACCGAATTTTTTTATTCAAGTTTCGAATTTGAATATTGTAATGGTTTATGACAAAAGTTGCCTATGCAGGTCCACGTCGTCGACCCTAATATAACGGCTACATTCGGGATTTTCAAGATTTTAACAGAATTTTTAACGGATTTTATTTTATTTGAAAATTTGTCAAAAGCGTTCCAAATGGTGGAGGGTATTCAAAGATCGGCGGGGCTCAACTTACTGCTTTTTTACTTGTTATTTCTAAAACATGTAAAATTGGTGGTGCTTCCTTTCTTTTAATTATTTTAATGGGGGACAAATTGGTTTGTTTTTGACAAATCAGCTGATTAGTTGCAAGTTTCTGTAGAAATACCGTCTGTTTACTTTTCGCATATTCCTTGCAAAAGAGAATAAAACTACCTTACTCTCTCAGAAAGATGTCGCTGGACAATTCCTGCAGGAAAAGTAACCGGACACACTTATATTACGTTTGTAGGTCTGATAGTCGTTAAAAATCCTCCTAAAACAACTTAGCTTATATTTCTTTTGAGTATTTATTCTTTGATTTATTTTTATTATTTTATTTTTTAACATGTTCATAGATTTTTAAATGTTTTTTTTGCATTTCTCCGCAAATGCATTTTTGTTTGTCTTTGTAATGGCTTTGAATTTGAATATTTATTTTCAAGTTAAATTTTAATTATTTTTCTATTAAAATGCTTAATTTAAATTTATGATTTCATTTTTTTTTCTTTAACTTTTTAGAAAGTAAAAAATCGCACACTAAATTAAGACAGTACAATTCAAGTTGATGAGTTCGAGTTTTTTGTCATTTTTTCTTCGTTTTTTTTTTTTGTTTGGTTTTGTAAAGAAGGCTTTTCAGGTGGATTTGAAAATTGTTTCAAATTTCCGTACAAAGAATAGTGAAATGAAATGATTATCTAATTTTTATCAGTACAAAATTATGAAGAGAAAAATTAACTAAATTTTTTGAATACAGACAAGATACGTTTATTAAGCTAAGTTTTCTAGTTTTTTTTTTGTTCTTCCTTTTTGCGCCTTTGCAATAAATTAAATTTCCAATATTTATTGTTATGACTTATTTTCAGAAAAATTCTCGGTATTTTATTTACTCGCCTTGGTTTGAATAATAATTATACAGTTTTTTTTATGTTTTAGTTCAGAGAGTGCTTGTAGATTATTTTTTATATTTAAGTTATTTTTTTTTAATTTTTTACTTAGAAAAGTCATTTGGTTTTGAGAATTACTTACTATCAATTAGTAATAAATTTTAATGTTTCTGTTTTTTTTTTTTTTTTTCTTAATAAATTTTACAAAGTGCACATTTTTTATGATTTTTTATTAAGTGAAAGATTTTGGTATTTATTTGTGATTTTATATTAGTTATTTTTAAGGATGTTTTTAGGTTAAATACATACATGTTTTTTTTTTCGAAAACTTGGGTCTCGGCAGAGCCACAAAATTTAGTGAAACAAATTCTATGTAGTCAAATAAATTTGGAAATCTTTTGTAATTTTAGAAAAAAAAAATGTTTTATTAAAATACGAGAAAATCCTTCCATAATGGATTTTAGTGTACCGTTCACCTAGAGTTTTAATCGCACTTTGCTCCAGCACAAACTTTATAGGAAAAAGCTAGGGGGTTAAGACCACATATTATTCATTGCAAAGAATGCAGAGCGTGGGATATAGTAACAAACTGTTCAACGATTTAAACAAATTACGAAACTACAGGAAAGTAATTACTGTAGTCCTTGTTGGGGTATGCAACCTTACAAGCGTCTCCTAGACTGCAACATTATAGGCTACATTTTGCTCTTTCAACTCCTGATTGTCTTTAATTTTTTTTTCAACAATCTTAATAACTGGAGGTAGATTTGATTCACCATATACCTGCATCTATGGCTAAACAGCCATATAATACTCAAAGCCAGGTTTCATTATGGGTATTCTAATATTGTACTCCTATGTGGTGGACCATGGTTAGAATTTTGAGAGTTCACTAGTCTTCGTTTCAATGTTGCTGCTTCTCGCTATATAACTCAGTGTCCAATAATAAGACCAAATTTTCCAACAGAGGCAGGGTGAATGAACGTGAAAGGGTTTAAACCCTACTGATCTCAGAGTGAGGAAATTGAAAGTGAAGGTCAACCATACGCTGGGGGTAGGTACTCGCAAAAGCCACCCACATAGTTACCGAAGCCTAAAAAATGGGCGTGATGATACCGCTACTGAAGCCAGACAAGGATGCCAGCCCAGGGTAGTCATACAGTCCAATTTCGCTTTTGTCGCCACCAGTAGCGAATACTATCCTTCTTCGTCAAGGACGTAACCACAACATACCGTGCAATGGGAAAGTAGTAGTCAACCGCCCACACTGTTTGAGGATGTCGAGAAAATTTCTCTTCAGTCTAGTTTGAAACGTTGGAAAATAAACTGTACATCAGTACGTCAGACGTTCGTGGAGTTTCAAAACAAAAATCTGGCACAGTGAAACAGGGAGTTCCTCAAGGTGGGTATCGTCTCCCTAGTTGTTTAACACCTACCTTTCCAGAATTCCGCGTCCTCCAGGAATAGAGACCATACAGTATGCAGATGATTGCTCGATTATGGCGCCGGGTCCTGTCCTCGATGGCTTGTGAATCAGGCTGAAAACCTATCTCGCAAAGGTTGCCTCCTTCTTGCATCGAGTTATATGAAAATATAATATACAAATAAATCAACGGCAACACTCTTTACAAAATGCAGTAGTAACAAGGTCCTCAAGATGCCAGTCGCCAGCAACTAGAGGCGGGGTAAGGAAACCTTTTGACCCCTTATAAAGGGCGCCCAGAGTTGCGAATTTTAGTGCTACGCAGTGGAAAAATGCCGACCAACTGCAAAATGTTGCCACCTCACGACGCCAGTGTACCATCTACATGAGGTGGCAAAAAAGTTCTTCCCAAAACTAAGCATGTATTGCGATGGATAGGCAACCTCTGTCCAGACAAGTAAGGTGAAACCTTCTTGATTTAGAGAGAGGTGCAGAGAGAGAGCCTTAATAGTATAACATTAACGCAGTCACACTAGAATGCAGAAAAAATATCATACACGAAGATCATCCATCTTTCGTTGCAGCTAAAAAACGAAGGAGAATACGATATTGTCGATCGTACATAAAGGGTGAGATGAAAAAACTGCAACCAACTTCAGACTGCTGTCATTTCAAAGCCACTCGTCCGACAGCTGTTAAAATTATTCCAGTGGCAGCTCAATATATTGTTTACAAACGTACAAATCATTTTGGTGATAATTTTCCAGAAAAAAGTTATTCGTGATGGAATTCAAGCGTGATAGTGTGATTTCTTTATATTTGGCTGGAAAACCACAAGCGGCTATCGTTAGAGCACTCCAGCATTTAAATGTGAATAAATCTTTCGTGTCTCGTACCATCACTCGTTACCGTAATGCTGGTAGCCTAGCCCGACGTCAACGAAGTGGACGGAAGAAAACAGCAACATCAGCAGAAATGGTTCGAAAATAAAGAAGCGACTTGATCGAAACCCACGTCGCAGTGGCCGTAAAATAGCTCGTGAGCGGAACATATCGCAATATTCCATTCGGCAAATATTGAAAAATCAGCTCGGGGTAAAGCCATTGAAATTCCAAAAAGTGCAAGACATACACCGCAATATAAAAAATAGACTCAAAAGAGCTAAAGAATGGCCATGAGTGGCGAACTGCCGAATTTGGTTTTTTCCGATGAGAAAACATTCGTTGTTGTTTACTTGCCAAAGAGGTCTGCTGAAAATGTGCACCTTCAGCCACCAGAACTCAAGCGCCGGTCATGGTGATGGCGTGGGCCGTCATAAAAGCCGATGATCGCTCTCCGCTCATATTAATCGACCGTGGCATCAAAATAAATGCCGAATATTATCGAGAAAATATTCTGGACATTCCAACAGGACTCAGCACCATCGCACTCGCTTCATTTCCAGCGCACAATGGCCACCAAAATCTCCGGATACCAAACCGTTGGACTATTGTGTCTGGAGTATTTTGAAAAGCAAGGATAGCACTAAAAAATACCAAAGTGTCAATCACCTCAAGCAGTCGCTTCGCCAGGAATGGGCCAAAATACCGAAGAGCAACATCCGGGCAGCGTGTGACGGTTTCATTGGGCGTTGAAAGGCCATAATTCGTGCCAATGTTGACCTGTTCAAACAAATCTAAACTTATTCTAAAATTTGGCGCTATTTCCGACATTTTTTAATTTTATTCAATAAAATTTAAAAAAAAATGTAAAAATTGTGGCGTTTTACTTTGTTGAATTATTTTATCTCACCCTGTAGTTATATTTATATTATAAATAAGTCAGGTGTGAAATTGATAATATCGGCCAAATCTTTCGTACAACTTCTCATCAAACAATCAAACCAGGACCATTCCGTCCTAATGGATATATGGTGAGGAAAAGGAAAAGGAGAAAACGCGCAAAATACTTGTTCGTGTACTGGCAATTTTTTTTAAATTGAATATTGCTAGAAGATACGTTAAAACGCTATAACGGCATTGAAACTTAACGAGCCTTCTTTATATACACTGACTACAATCTACGTATTTAACTTCTCCCAAAAGCACCGCGTTAGTACTAACTTCTTTACTTTTTATTTGGACTTCTTAATGTATTTTGTACATTTCCAATTACATTTTTCCGTTTAAAGGGACACACCGGCATATTGAACTTCTTGGTGTTTGAACCAAACAACAACCGTCAATATTACCCTCCTGAGTAATATTTAAATTCAAATATTTTATCCATTTCCATTTACATTTTTCCCGTTTAAAGGGAAACACCGGTGTATTGAACTTCTCGGAGTTCGAACCAAGCAACAACCGTCAATATTACCCTCCTGAGAAATATTCAAATCATACTAATGTCATTTGCAACAGGTATGGCCATGTGCTGCTTTCTCTTTCCCATCGACTTATTTTAGAATTGTAAAAACATCTCTTGATGTATTTCTTCTTCTGATTTCAACATCATTAAATTAGGCAAATTTTGACTGAGAGTGACTTTATTTATAATTCCATATTTTTGTTTTCATTTTAATTAAAATTAGTAAAGTTTATGTTTTCAAATCGTATTATTATTATTATTTTGTTTTGTTTTGTTTGATGTTGGTAGAGAAAAACGTTGCATGTATTTTTTAGTGTTTTGTTTCTGATGTTATTATAATGCATAAGTTCGTTTATTGCTGATAGTTGTTGTTGATTCATTTTAAATGTTAAATGTAATGTTGTATATTCATTATTTTTGAGATGTTTTTATTTCTGGGTAATACTCCTTATGGAAGTTAATGTTGTTTGTATTGTTTGTTTTTGTTTTGTTTAAATAAAGTAAATTACTGCACATTATGTTGTTGTTATCATTATATTAAGCTGAGATTTTTAAATTAAGTTTATTTTTTTTGGTAGTTTCATTATTAAACGTTTTTGTTTTATTTATTTGGATTCGTTTTTATTTTATGCTTAGGAAATCATCATAAAGACTTTAACAAACTTAACCTTAAAAAAGAGCAAAAATAAACAAATTTTAAACAAAATAAATTAAGTTTTATAAAATATTTTTTTTATTATTTTTTAAGAAACTTTGGATAAGAAAGGGGAATAGGGGTTGAAATATGGAGGATAGGAAGAACAGGGTTAGGTTATTGTTTAAATGGAAACAAAAAATTGCAATTTAAATTCGAAAAACAAATGAAATTCGAAGAATCTATGTATGATGTAACAACGGGGTAAGGTTTTCTTTTTATTGAAATTTGACATTGGAGATTTTATATTAATGTAAAAAAAGAAAATTTGATTTGTGTTTTTAATTTTTGCTAATTTGAATTTGATTTTTTTGGTTTGTTTTCTTTTTTCTTTTTGTTATTTTATAAATATAAATTTGTTAATAATTGTGATAATTTTTTTATTAATTTTAACTTTATCTCTTAGCAAAAAAAAATACAATTAAAAATATATGTATATATGTAAATATTAGTTAAGTATATAATTTTCTTTATGAAAAATGGAGAAGAGCGACACTTCTTTTCATTTGTTTTTTTTTTCTCTTGATAATGTGATGATGGATTGGTGTTAAGAGAGAGATAGAGAGGAAACTTGAAAGATTGAAGAGAGAAATTCGGTGATGTTGTTAAGGGACGTTTTAAGGAGCTGGTGGTGGTGTATAAAGGGTTTCAGAAGAGTTTTTTTTGTGGTTTTAATTTTTTTGTTTGTTTGTTTTAAGTAAATGTTTTTTTTAATATATAAAAGCGACGTTTTGCTTAACAGAATTTAAACGTCAACAACCATTTTTTTGTGTATATCTGTGTTACCGACCACCGAACAGAATTCATCAAATGAAATTTTACCATCCTCATCCTTATCGGCAAAACAAATTGTTTTATCCACAATCTGTTGCAGTTGCGTATCCTTGAGATTATTGCCTACCATCATTTTTAAAACCTACAACAACGAAAAAGAAAAAGGTTTAATTATTGTAAATGTTGCAAATTAAATTTGCTTTCTAAAGTATTATCAAGTTTACCTGAAACAGTTCACCATTTGATATGTATCCATCATTGTCCATATCATATATACGAAATGCAAAGCGCAATTTGGATAATTTGTCGCCTTTAACGCTAAATTGTGATACACCTTGTATGAATTCCTTAAAATCTACTTCCCCATTACCGTCCGCATCAAAAATATCAATGACACGCTGAACCAGGGGATTTTGTTGCAGTTCTGGCAATGACATAAATTCATCCACGCTCAAGGCACCGGAATTATCCAAATCAAGTTTACGAAAACGTTTTCCCAAACGACGAATCTCATCGGCATCGACTGAAAGAAAGAAATGGATAAAAAATCAAATTTTAAAATGTTACACAACACATGTTTCACAATTAGAAGATGCCAAACAAAAAATATATTTGTCAAAGAAACATAATTATAACAAAATAAAATCTTGATTTTCCAATATTTCATCTTCTTGTAAAAGCTATAAAGCATTTTGGTGAAAAATTTCCAGAAAAAAAGTTATTTGTGATGGAATTCAGGCGTGATAGTGTGATTTCTTTACATTTGACTGGAAAACAACAAGTGATTATCGTTAGAGCATTTAAATGTGAATACATTTTTTCGATCGAGGTAAAGCCATTCCAATTATAAATAAATTCCAAAAAGTGCAAGAACTTAGAACGCAACGGAAAGAAAATAGACTCAAACGAGCTATAAAATAATTGCTTCACTTGGCCGAAAGTGGTGAACTGCCGAATTGGGTTTTCTCCAATGAAAACATACGTTGTCCAGCAATTTGTAAACAAACAAATTGGTCGATTAAATCTATTTTGACTTGTGTCAAATTAATGGGTCAATATTGTTCATTTCATATATATAATTTTAAGAAAATGTTAAAATGTGCCAGATATATTCGACCAAAGTATTCCATTTTTATGCATCACCTAATACAGATAAAAGTATTGATATGGGCAAAATTACAAGAAAATCTAACATTTATATCCAATTTTATGAGAAATGATAAATTTCGAGCTTCATGGATATTCGAAAATTATGAGCCTTTGTGGGAGAGGCCCCATAATGAGTGGATCGAAATATCCCATCAGGTCTTGTGTTCGTATAAATAGATAAATAAATAGATAGACACAGATATTGCCCATTTTCGCACCTGACCTAGCACTGACGCAAATAATAGGATTTGCAAAGCTAGAGCAAAATCGGATTGTCGTTTCTCTTTCTCTGCAAAAAAAAAAATATATTTAAAAATAAAAATATATTTTTTGAAAATTTTAAACTTTTGTGGGGGGGTATCAGAAGGAGTGGACCAATATGGGCAATATTCTCGATCTAAGTTTGACAAAAATATTACGATGTACCAAGTTTAGACCAAATCGGATACTCCCTTCGAAAGTTATCGTGCGCATCAGCCAGCCAGATCGACTCCAAATGTCCCGAAACGAATTTGGTCCAAAGAGACCTAGGGTCCAAAACCGTTACTAGGCATGTTTTGACCGTATCAAATGACATATACCCTCTCTAGCCATATGGCTTCGAAATGACCCAGAAAAACCGTAGCTATATTCGTCATCTGTGGGCTCCCACAAACTAGAATTGGAACATTAGAGCAAGTGTGTATTTTTGCTGTCGCACACTGTTTACATGGATGTTTTGATCGAATATTTTTAATGCACTATAGAACGACTGTATATGCTTTAATCCTGTGTTTATAACATTATCATTTAAAGGAGTATTAGTGCTTTAATTTGAAAAATGATGAAAACTTTTTTTAAGGACTTTCACTTTTAAAGGAGATAATTTCAGGTTATAAACAAATTTCTAAAATATTTTTGTAGAAGAGACAAAATATTAGACGACATTTTGCACGAAATCATCTTGAATGCATTTGGAGTCGATCATCTCAAATAGAGTACACCGTCCGTTCCAAACTTTGCAAATCGTAATATTTTTTTCAAACTTAGACTGTTGTCGAAGATACATACATTTTCGAACAAATTGTAAATCAGAGGTGGTGGTTTTTGACGAACTTAAGGTAGTCTTTACAGACGAGATAAGTGGAGAGTCTTTATTGACAAACTGAGAGGATTTATTATACAACATCAGCCTACTTGCAGTTTCGCCATTCCAAAGTTCAATCGGAGCAATGACCAAGCATTTATTTAATGGATATAGAGTGTATGCATTTAAGCTGTCTCCTGAACAGCAACGTCAACCGCAGTATCTTACGCCACATTTTGTGCATCGTTTTTGAAACTCAATTGCAACGGATTCCAAGTTAAGATTGATGAAGCAATTGAATTTATAAATCGAAAGAATATTTTGATCGTAGATGTGTAGAACACCAAACTCAATTAAAATTGCAGCCTACAACGTTTTAATGGTTACAAAATATTGAGAAAGGATCGCACCAGAAGTGGAGATGGTGGATTAGCGTTCCTCTTACACTATCCTGTCAATACAGACATATCTCGTTTGAGCAAGTCTCATAAAATGTATGGGAGTAGAAATCACGTGAGGACGTCCCCACCCGAATAAAAGAAAACTGTCACAGCCACTCTTTCTCTAACCATGGGAGAACTCACTGGCCAGAACTCAGGGAGTTCAACAGCCTTAGCTTTTGAGGACTGCCTAACCTTATGACTTACAGATAGCATATCACCCTTCCCATATTCGGGTAGCAGAAAGCTACCTATTATACCTACTAGCTGCATATCCGTAATAAGACAACATTTTCCAGCAGAATGGATGAGCGTCATGAGTTCCGCTTGTATTGACAGTGGAAGGCAACCGGTTTGTACAGGAGCCACATTGGAAACTATATGAGTAAACTGATAATGATAGGTCACTCTCGACTCCTGGGAAAAGGTATGAAGAAACTCAATCAAGTTTAACGACAATGTTGATTGATCCGAAAAGGTCCGCTGACCACTTTGATCGCCAATTGGTCGAACATCCGTGATAGATATTGCGAACGAAGAGGTCTTCGACGTACAAGATCACTTTCCGCCAAAGAGATACCACCACAGTTTAAGATTAGTAATTTTGCGAGTATCATAAGAAACGCTAAGTCGCCCAAAACGTTTGTTTCGGATAGAATCTTTATGGTAATGTTGAAACACCTGTCGCTATTCACATTCATCGTTCCCGAATAATGCCACCCAGTCCCGCTGCTAGAGATGGGCAAATACGCCTGCAGTTAAGTATCAGACCAAACTCTCTACCTGTCGCTAATCACCCACATCCTTCCCAAAAAAGGGCTGGATGGTCCCGCTACTAAGGATGGGCAAGGATGCGAGCAAAGGCACCAATAAAGGCCAATTTTGCTTTTGTTACCCGTTGCCAAGATTCTTGAGACAGTATTAGAGAAAAAAACATGCTGCCTTCTCATGACATTGTTGGACCATCTTCAGGGTGACATAAAAAACTGCAACAAAGTCAAACGCCATAATTTTTACATTTTTTTTTAAATAAAAGTTTAGATTTGTCCGAATTGGTCATCTTTGTCACGAATTGCGGCCTTCAAACGGCCAATGAAACCGTCACACACTGCCCAAATATTGCTTTGCGGTATTTTGACCCATTCCCGGCGAAGCGTTTGCTTGAGGAGATCGACACTTTGGCATTTTTTAGTGCCAACCTTGCTTTCCAAAATACTCCAGACACAATAGTCCAACGGATTGGGATCCGGAGATTTTGGTGGTCTCAAAGGTCTGCGGCCAAAATGTTCGCTTGCCCAAGGCTTTATTACACCGTCCAGAATATTTTCGCGATAATATTCGACATTTATTCTGATGCCACGGTCGATTAATACGAGCGGAGAGCGACCATCCGTTGTTATGGCGGCCCACAGCAGCGCTTGAGTTCTGGTGGCCAACCGAAGGTCCCTATTTTCATCTGACCTCTTTATTTGTTTACAAACTGCTGCACAACGAATTTTTTCTCATTGGAGAAAACCAAATTCGGCAGTTCACAACTTTCCGCCAAGCGAAGCAACTCTTTAGCTCTTTTGTGTCTATTTTCTTTCCGTTGCGGTGTAAGTTCTTGCACTTTTTGGAATTTCAAAGGCTTTACCCCGTGCTCATTTTTCAATGTTTGCCGAATGGAATATTGCTATATGTTCAGCTCAAGATCAAGTCGATTCTTTACTTTTCGAACCATGCTTCAGGTCCGCCTGACTATTGTCGAATATAGTCGCCGGATCGTTAAGATCACCGTTTGACAGTTTGTTGTTACGGACCCAGACTTCCCTGTCAAGTATAACCGTGGGCGACCTAAAATCGCAAAATGTCCAAAGGATTATCTGCGCTTAAGTTCTCTGAGTCTATGGGCGCATCAGATTCACTCTTTCCCTACAAATGGACTTAAATAATTTAAATGAAATTGGGTATCCAATGCACCTGTGAGCAATAAGCGCCGTAGCTCTGTGAACTTTATGGCTGATTTCCCTAACCACTACAGCTCCATATCCAATTTGATAATATGCAGTTTTAGGCCCCAACTTTTACCTATAGATTTCTTGCAAGATTAATGTACAATTAAGCCCCTCTTTGTTCCTCATTATTTCTCTTCCAGACATTGAGCTTACAATTGGCCTAATTGAAGAACACTACAGGATTGGAACTTTAATTTCAAAAAAGAATGACCGTGACGTAGTAGGCTTTTGCAGACTCTGTTAGAGTGTTTATGAAATAGGAACTGCTGGACGTCTACTTTATACGCTGTGTTCTATGTTTCACATTTTTTTGTGACATGGAAAATCTAAAGTCTGATAGATTCTAAAAACATTAACAACAAACATGAATCTTCTCAAATTATATTGAAGGTAAAAATACAAATTTTCATGAAGGGGAGGAGGGGAGTAAAGTAATGTTCCATATATAAGATAGTTTAAAAAAAGTGCATAACAAAATATAGACACATGCCATTCTAATGCTTCAATGCGCTAAGAACGGCAGACGGGAGAGAGAATGGCAATTAACTTGAAATAGATATACACAGAGACGAAATTTTGACAATCTTTCATAGAGAAAAGAATGACAGCAAGTGAATATGAATACACATATGCAGATATAGAATATTATTTTGACAATCTAGCTAGTCAATGTCCCATGTCCACAAAAAATTAAAAGAAAACACGAAAAGTATTTTCTTTTCTTTTTTATTCTATATATAGATGATGTTCAATGTCTAGCAACAATGCCAACAATGAATGCTGCTTAAATGGTGCTAGTAATGTGTCAGTATTTGTCATATAGTTAATATGTTTTTGAGATTTTTCTTCTACAAATCAAAAAGAAAAACAAGAACGTTGTAGTACTCGGCAACAACAAATAATATGGAGCATAAAGAAGAATTTTAAAATTCATTCATAAAATATATGGAGGTTGTTTTTTTTTTTTTGTTGCTAGTATGTCTTTAGTAGTTTTGTTTATATTATAGCCATCACATGATACGCCTGTGGCTTTAGTTATGATGCCTAGCTTTTATTATAAATAACACTGTGCAACACATGTTCGAACCCAAAATATTTCAAGGATTTGATGAGAAAATCTGAACCTCAATATAAGAAAATCGATGTTTCTGTTTTATTGGGGGCTATACAAGGAGGTGGACTTTCGCTTTCAACTTTTTGTAAGCATTTCAAATAACCCAACATGCCAATTATAGATATTTTCGTGCACACAACTCCTAGGACAACATTCATTCCATAATTGATAAAAGCATTTGGGACTGCATCGATATGAATGCTACTCACATCTGTCTGATAGGCATATTGATCCAGAGGCTCTTTTAGGCTTTAGATCATGTTGGTCTTTCCTGATACCCCTAGTTGGGGGAATTTTATCCACCATATGATGGATAACACCCAAGCAGGTAATGCAATGAAAACAAGTGATTTTGACATATGAGCAGAACTCACTCTTGAGAGACCTATAGCAATATAAGTGGTCAAAAAGTTCTCTTTATCCGCAGACCAAGTAAGACCTTGTTTCTAATTTTTGAATTTATCAGATAGAACAAGCGGACAGCATTCTTTACAATCTCAATTCCATCTATTTCGATCTACGAGGTTTGGACTTTCTGATTCGAAATTCCACATTCAACTGGGGTCTACACATATGCAACATACATTTTTGATATGTTTGGTTTAGTCTTCGACTAATATGTTTAGGTATGGGGTGCAATGCTGTTGGGAACACGGAATCCGTGTTGATTGTTGATATAGTCTATAGCGTTTCGTAACAAAATCACTCTTTGTAAACCGTTCCTGGGCGGGAATTGGTCTTTCACGACGTAGTACTTTTCGTTTCGTTCTATCACTTTCGGAATGTCCGACAAAATAGCGATTAATGGGCACAGACCATCTCTGTGGATCAGCATCGTTATGTCGTTAAACATGACTGAAGTCCCATCATCATGATTTTCCCTCCCACCACAAGATTGGAACCTTCTTTTGTCGATCTAGTTTTAAGGGCAATCAACTGCTAAAAAGAAAGTTACTCGATTCGAATCCATGCTTCGAAAAATATGTTTTGTATGTCGTCTACAACGAATTGCATTGGAAATGAAGATATGAACATCAATTTTAACGCCTTAAAATATCTGTTTTGATCTTCGATGAGTACATTTTGAAAACAAAACTTTTGTTTGTGTTTCAATATTGGTCTTGTTTTGTATAATGTAATAGAAAAATGTGATCTACATTACTAAAATAAAATATGTTGATTAATAATATTTACAAAAATATATAAGTCGACAGAAATACTTACAGTTGGAGCACATCTCCATGGGCAGAGAAGTTTCATTTCCCTGAAAAGAAGGAAAATATTATATTTATATTTATATATACATTTCAAAGATTTTTGCAAACAAAGTTAATGTCTAAGACTTTTGTCATAATCAACCAGCCGTAGACAGATTCAAAGCTTTAAAATTCATTTGAATAAATCTGAAAAGTGGAACAAGCGAGAATAGGCAATAGAAGGGATAATCTATAAAATTAAAACAAACCATATCTTTTGGTTGTTCATTTTTATGTTGGCTACAGACAGTCTACTCGATAAAATAGACGTTCGTGCACTTAATTTTTTTCCTATTAGCACATGGCGACGTTTACAAACACCTGCGCATACATTCATAAAATAGGCAACAAA
This sequence comes from Musca domestica, assembly GCF_030504385.1. Lineage (NCBI taxonomy): Eukaryota > Metazoa > Arthropoda > Insecta > Diptera > Muscidae > Musca > Musca domestica. The sequence goes on along the minus strand of NW_026712115.1, from coordinate 3,018,589 downwards.
TATCAAAGACAAGAAATGGGGGAAGAGCATGTAGAAGTGACAACATTATTGGCACCTATTGACAATTGGCAAATAATTAAATTACTGTTTCACAGTCGTACCTATGTCAGAAATCAGAGGGGTAGTAAGAAGGCAAATAATGTAAAATACTGAGTAATGCGGATTTGGAGGATAATTTGATATATTTGTTTCATTTACGTGCACAAATTTTCAAAATATGAATAAGATTCCATCTGTGGGCGATGAAGCGGAAAGTGTTGAAGAGTCCTGGGAAATATTTCGTTCTTCGAAGTTTTTATAGATGAACTGAAGATAGTGCTAAAGGAAGTAGTATCTCTTCAGGTTAGCTGAGGGGATTTTCTGCACGAGCTAAGCGGAGTCGTTGCGAATGAGCTTAGGTGAATCTTTACTGAGAGCAATCCTTTCAGACGAACCAAGGGGACGTGCTGAAGCAAGTCTTTACTGATAGGCTAAAGCAAATCTCATGTACGGACTAAAGTAATTCTTTTTATACAGGGTGAAGCATGTTTACTTTACACATTCTGAGGCAAGTCGTTTAGCTGAGATGAGTCTTTACAGATGACTTAAAGGGAACCTTTACAGACAGACGAGCTGAAGGGAGTCTTTTTAGCCTGTAAAATCTTTACAGAGGACCTGAATTGAATCCTTATATGCGAGCTGAAGGGCAGTGAACCTTTATAGACGAGGTTAGCGCGAAGGAGTCTTTATAGACGAGCTAAAGGCCAGTGAGCCTTTATAGGCGAACTGAATGCCAGGGAGCTTTTAATGAAAAGGGGGTCTTTACAGCCGAAATGAGTAGTATTCTTATTAAAAAAATTGTAGGCAAACTGAAGGGAATCTTGCAGACAAGCTGAGGGAACTCTTTACAGCTGAAGTAAGGTTAGTCTTTACAAACGTTCTGAGTGGATCCTTTGCAGACGGACTGAGGGGAAGGAAGAAGGCGAGCTGAAAGAAATCTTTATAACGACCCACGAAGAGTCCTTGCAGACGACCTAAGGTGAGCTCTTACAGACAAGGTGAGGGGTTTTTATAGACGAACTATTTATGAGGCCGCCCTTTAATCAAACAAATGAACAACATTTGGTGAAAACCAAAGGATTGAATGGAGTCAGAAAATGGAAACAGAACGAACACAGCTGTATGAGCTGATACAACAACAACAACATTTGGTAAAATGAATTCTGAGTTGCTGGACTGGACAATATGGGGGGTCCTGATTCCAATAATATAATTTTCCTGAGGTCGAAATTAAAAAAAGGACTACAAAATAAAATAAAAAGTAATAGTCGTTGCGGTGCACCTAACACCTCCAGAGGTAAACAATGCGGCTCCGCTATGGTCAGCCAACGCCAGTGCTACGCCGTGAAAAAATATTCAGTCCTGCCAGAATGCCTCCCTTAAAACCGCAACAGGGTGCCTCCTTATGACACCCGTCGACCACCTACATGATGAGTCGAAGGGTTTACCGTTGCGACAGCATAATAAAATGCTGTCAATAGATGTTTGGGTCTTACAGACAGACCATCTTGTGAATAGGCAACCTCCTTCCAGGCACGTAAGGAAAGACCTTCATCATCTAGAGAAAGCTACAGGTACAGGTATAAGAGAGAGCCTCTAGATCAACAGGCCCATCAAGCGAGACTGGATAGTAATCATTCTAACGCGGTCTCAGAAGTCATAAAGGACATAGAGTGAATACTGTACTAGGAGACCATCCCCTCCCATCGCAGCTTAAGAGCGACAGCTGCCCCGACAAACCCGAGTAGTTTTGTCTCAGTTAAGATCCCTATTGAGCCCATATTGACAGCGATGTGCAGAACATCTGTCTATCTTGTGACACAGGTTCACATGAGACGCTGCACCTATTTCGCTGTACACCCAAACCTACTCACCTAACTCCAGTCTCGTTGTGGACCCAACCCGTACAGTCTGCATCCTTTTTGAAACTGGACTTAGAGGCAGTACCCGATTGTGAGGAGTCAGAACGAAAACAGCTGAACTGCTACAACATTTGGACAGATTTTAACATCGACTTCGAGGTAAATTTGCTTGTTGTCAGGTCCTCTAGAGTTTCACAAAATAAATAGAACTACCGTAACTGTAGGGAGACCCATATCTAGGAAATTCGGGCACCTTTTAGGAAAAATATATTAGTTTGTAATCAGGATCACAAGAGCTACAGGTGTTGAAGTTTACAAACTGCTCAACTAACATTAGGCTTTAAAATTAAACCATTTACCCCTACAGCGAAACTTGAAAATCAAAAATCAAAAAGAAAAATGTTGTTTGATAAAAAGTTTCAAGTCCTTGAAGAAAAATAAAATTTATTTCTTTAAGATCAACATTCCCCATCAAAAAGGTAGGTTGCTCATGTTCCTTACAAAAAAACATGACCTATTTACATGCTACGGATTACATTCAAGAATGTTCACCACCCAAGCAACATTAAAATTTGAAGATAGTTAGTGTAAAAAAACAATTATTCTTAAAGGGGTGTGTATGCGATTGCGACACAATTGTATGCGATGGGGCCACTATAGTTTTTTTTTGCTTTGGCTGGTCTCTTTCATTGCAATGTAGAATCAAAGGTGGCAGGTGGTGATGGTGGTTGCTTGTGGCTGACTGACTGTTTGGCAATTGTATTATTTCTATTCCTACATTTATTGGCCTTTTCTTGTGCTCGCCCTCACCCTCCCCCGCCATCGCTCTAAAATGTATGGTGAAGGCCTCATTGGGGGCAATGGGACAGAGAAGGTCTTTCTTTTGTTTCGTGGTATATCATATGGTCTGCTCTCGTTTCGTTAAGTCGTCTCGTAAAACAACACATGAATTAACAATAAAAAGACAAGAGAAGAAATGTATTTACCATTTTGTTTGATGCTTAAGTATCTGCGAAATATATATAGAAAAAGTTACGATATATATTTTCCTATTTTCTTTTATGCTTTTATTATTTTCTTATTGCAATGAAATTTCACTTTTTCGGTCACACTTTCTTCCTAAAAGTAGCGCTCCTCTTTATTTTTGCCAGCAAAAAACAGCAGCAACACCAAAAATACACTTTCTGTCGTTTCTTCTTCTTTGGCTAGTTCTCTTTTTTATTTTTCGTTATTCGCACTTAATTTCAATCACTTGCAATTTATTTTCAATCGATTTTTCTTTTCCTATATAGAATTCTTTTCTCTACAATATATTATCCGTTAGCTAAAGTTTTTATCACAACTAAATTTGTTGAATTGTAGCGTTTTATTTTTTTGCAAATTCCAATCAGAATATTTTTTTCCTTTTTTTGGGGGCTCTTGGTGTCTTTTTCCGTTCATATACACAAAATTAGGGATATGTAAGGTCACACTGGACAAATCGATTGTTGGAATCGATAGTTCGGAATATATCGATATTTTTCCGTTACTAATTTGAATTTGTCGTATTGATCGTTTGTATATTGGTCTGTTCCACAAATGAATAAAAATGTAAAAGTTTTCACTACGAAAACTAAGTTTCTCTTTATTTCTAGCAAGTACTGGAACAGAGCATATGATAATTTAGAAATTAGACACCACAAGTACTAGTAACCCTGTATGAAAGCTGGGGTTATATGTCTCAAAGTCACAACCTTTGAAGGCTTAAGGTGAGAATACATAAAAGATTTTTTGACTGACTTAAGTCACTGGCTGGCTTCTTCGCAAAATAACAAAGGAGCTTAGGGCAAGCAAGCATAGGAGAAGAATACAGGTGGTCGCATCAATTTTGAAATTGGAAATTTTTAATGAAAATTTATTCAAAATTGTAAAAGTTTTTAAAATATCATTATATCTCCCGATAAGTGTCGTATAAGAAAACTTATACAAACAAATCTACTTATTTTTGAAAAAAATACAAATTTTGACGCACGTTCCCAACGTTGATACATCTACATATATTCTTCTACCATGGTGAGAATATATAAACTGTGGTCGAAATTTAACTAAGTTAACCCAAAATGCCTTTGATTAACTACGAAGAAGGCGCTGATGACTTAAATCAGCAACAAAATCCTCTTTATGTACCTGTACCATGGTAAAATTAAGAAGGTAAAGTCATTTCAAATAAGCATTTCCATCTTTGCATTTTCTGTATCTTTACATTGCTGGTTCCCATCTCTGATTTTTGTATGATGAATAATAAATGAATAATTTTCAAAAAAAAAACAAAATTGTAAACATATGATTGCATGACTTTACCTTCTTAATTCTACCATGACCTGTACCTTAAGGCAGTAGTTCTTCACCATTGACATTTCTCAGGAGGAATTGTAAAATGTGAAAATAGTAAGTCATACGACGACGCCAACCGCTTTATGTATCTCAATTTATAAAGCTAAAAACTAAGCGGTTTGAGCTAAAACAACAGTCACAGGGAAACGAATAGTATCTTTTAATTCGTCTTCTCGTACTTGTTGTTTTATCGATAATAAATAACGCGTAAAATGGTTGAACACGTTTAGACCTAGTAAGTATTTTTGGTTACCCATAGCTCAGCAAGAAAGGTTGTTCAACCTCAAAGAAACTAGAAAATGCAACTCTGTGCTGGAGTCTTATAGTGTCAAATAGACTTTTAAATATTTAACAGTTGGTTTTGTTTATTTTTAACAGAATTCTTATGTTGTGGAAAACCCGCGAAACAACAGCGGAATTTTGGGTTTTTTCCATAAGATTTAATCTAAAATAGTAGAACAATACAGTTTTATCCTAAAACCCTAAAAAACGTCAAAAATATGCATTTAATTTGCAACCGAATTTGAAATAATTTCGAACTATTGTATTTTTTATTCAAAACAATAAACACATACAATGTGTATATGTTTTGACAGAATAAGGGCACCAAAAGAAAAAAATGTATTTGGTGGGTAGGTTTGTTCTACCGTCTGTAATTGTGCCATGGTTCTACAATGTCCAGCTTTTAAACAGAGCAAAATTTTTCCGCCTGTAAATTTGTAAGGTTCGGAACGTTTTTAAATGTGTTCGGTGTGCAAAAACTAGCCCAATTTGGCGAAAAACAGAACTACGTATCCCTACTTTCTTGTTGGACTCTTATTTTATTGTTTTCCTTATTAAACAAAAAAAAAATAATTAATAAAAATCAAGCAAAAATACATCAGTAGCAAACAAAGGTCCAAACGTGTAAACACAACGACAAAGCAACAGGAAAAAATGAACGATAACAACGATTCAACGCTTCCAACATCCTTGCGTGCTACAACAGACACTACAGATAATGTTGCAATGGGAGCCGCTACTACCAATCCTACCAATATGATGATCAACAGTTATGGCAAAGAACAAATGAAAATGTCTGCCAGCAGTAATGCATTGAAACAATCATTAAAATTGGAAAATTTAGAAGAATTTGATAAACTACCCTATGAAATACATCGTTATTCGTCGTTTTCCACCAATTATGTGCCAGAGTAAGTAAAAATAGACAATTTTTTTTGGGAAACAAATTGGGGGACTGGACAAATGCCAGTATATGTTTTGCCTAATTTTGCATAATATTTTTGAAAATTTTCTCCTGATGTCTTGCTGCTGCTCTCCATCGATCGATTATATTGAGTAAAGAATAATTTTTGTTATGCAGCAGCCTTGATTTGTTTGTTGTTATTTCTTCCTATTGTTATTATTGTTCTCCGTTTTATGTATGTTGCTGTTCTTTTGCAAAGCTTCTTCATATCGCGCTGAATTTTTGCAGGTTGTTAACTTTATTTGAATTCTTGATAGGTATCTGCGATAATATAAAAGTAAGAATAGCTGCAAATGAAAACCAGAATCAAGATAATAACAACAAAAAAGAAACGGTATTTTTAACATTTTCTTTTATATTATTTACTTGTAGGCATTTTTGTTTCAATTATTTGTTTATGAAACAAACATACAAACAATTGTCGTAAACTGCGCAGTTGGCGGCATTTTTATTACGGTAATCAGTTGTCCGCCTCCATTGTCTGCCTGCGGTTACTACAATGATGACTGGCTGAGTGGTTGTGTGTGTAGATTTTATATATTTAAAGGTTGAAATACATTTTGTAGAGAATCTTTAGGTGGTTGGAAATCGGGATATTCCCATCCATTAGTTCAATTTGTATGCCAAATATTATCAAACCACAATTTTCAAAAAAAAAAAAAAAATTAATAAAAATTGCAAAAGCCTTTTTCGGCTTGATAACCATAGATTTTCCAAAATCAGGATGAGCCCGAAAGTCATGGATTCCGAAAGAATATTCCCAAGTTCATCAATTCAGATATTTCTGAGACCGTCCTAAAATCTATAAAAACTTTCAAGTCCTTTTTGTTCTTAATGAGTCGTAATGAAGTAAGATTATCATGAACTCTGCGAACATGGATTTTAAATGACACATTCTATTTCAACGACCATTAATACGCCGGTACAATAGTGAAAATTTGAAAATGTTGTAAACATTTTCCTCCGATCAATGCGCACAGCATAGCTTCACATATATTCTCAACTAGATTTAACTAACTAGCTGTTTGGAAAACTTTTACACCTATTTGAGATTTTTTCTAAACTGACAATAATTTCGATAACTGACAATAATTTTCTTCAATGCGCCTTTAACCATTTTTTTGTTTGCAGAAATATACTTGTTGATTGTCCCAGCGATCAGTCGTCACGTTGGTCGGCTCACAACAATAATCCACCACAATATTTGACTCTGAAACTGCGTAGACCTGCCATTGTTAAGAAGATCAAATTTGGTAAATTTGAAAAGTCGCATGTGTGTAATATTAAAAAGTTTCGTATCTATGGTGGTCTGGATGAGGAGCACATGATACTCTTGCTGGAGGGGTAAGTAGATAAAGAATCCCATAAAGAGTTTCTAAAGTGAAAATATTAATTCCAAACTTGTATTTAAAGAGGGCTGCGCAATGACCATATACCCGAAACCTTTAATTTACGTTGTGTTGCCAAGGATGCTACTACAAGTCTGCCAATTTTATATATAAAAATTGTACCTCTCCTGTCGTGGGGACCCACCTTTAACTATAGCATTTGGTATATTGAATTAATGGGTCAAGATGATCCAATGTATACAAGTGGTTGTTTAAAGGATTACAATAAGGTAAGGAGATGAAAAGTACTAAAACTATTGAAAATTGTATTGTTCTGTTGCTCTTTTAGTTACGTGAAGTGGAAATCATACGCTTGTGTTTGAAACATTTCCGCCAGCAAGGTTATGATACAGCTTTTAAAGCATTGCAGGATCAAACTCATGTCCAATTGGAACATCCTTTAATAAGCGAATTACATCAATGTCTCGTTATAAATGGAGATTTTGAAAAGGCTGAAAAATTCATTAGCGATTGCATTGAAGAGGGACTTATGGATGATTATTTAAATCGTCAAGATTATAAGCATGCATGGCGTCTACAACATGTCCAGGGTTTCGCCCAGCCAGGTAAAGTGGGAAAACATATTTTTATCTTTGAAATGTCCTTTTTTCCATGATAATACTTTAATGTAACTACTTTTTCAACTATTATGTATTGATTATTTGATAAGCTCAACACACAATGATTGGTCTTAACAGCACATTTCAAGTTGAGACTTTAGCGATATTGAAAAATTACAATCGTCATTTGATCAGGTCATTGTGCTTTGGACATCTAAGAATGAGATTTTGCAGAAAGTTAGCTTTGGTCATCTCCGAGGACGATTTTGACTATTTCTAATATGACCTGTGGTCAGAGGGACAACTTTTGGTTGTTGCTTTTGTTCTTGTAGCAGTAGTACATGCAAGTGTTTGCGTTCTGCTACTCTGGTTCCATCTCCAGGTTTGGAAATTCTTCTACTTTGATGGGCTATATCCAGAGATCTTCTGGAGTGAGTTGGGCAGGTTTGGCTGTGCAATTAAAGAGGTGCAGCGTGTTGATCGGTCCTGTATCACACGCCGGGCAGGCGTCACGCACATCTTCATCAAATTTTGGTCATTTGGGGTGATGAAGTCGGCTAAAAATACGATCTTGTTTACAGGTGACAAATATATATTCTTCTCCGAAGATAATATATTCAGTGCGTGAACGGAAACTTTAGTCGTTGGTAGAGAAAATGAATCACTACATTTCTATAAAAGTGACTCTCAGATATCGTGTGGAGGTTTATTTCTATTAGAAGAAACGCCCACATGTCTATGAAAAAGTCATTTGGCCCTTTTTGAGAAAACGAGGGATGCGAGGATTTCGGATATAAGTGCTCACTAAACCCTCTTATGGGATGATAATCTCTTGGTCTTTTATTGAACGACCTTCTAAACTTCCATCAAAAACTCGCTCAATGATCATACAATGGCGAAATTTTACGACTACGGAATTCATAGACTTTGTGAAGTAAAATCTATATAATTCTTCTGACATCTTCTGATTTTCAAATAGAAGCTTCCTTAAATTCTATTGACCTGTTTCAATATAACATTTTAAAAATGATTAAAAATGATTTTGTAGTTGCTCTACAGGTCGCAATTATAGACCAATCGCATGCGCATGTAGCTAGAGTTTAGGGCGGGGAAGAAGCCTACCAATTTGGGTGGTCATCGGATAATATTTAGCGGGTAAAATAGACCATATCTTTTGTATTAAAAAAATTCAAAATTTTTCATTAAACCGCGAATATTTTAAATCCCGGCGAAATCAAAAGCCATGACAAGGTTACTTTTTATCTTTACATTCATGTTAACATCCATCAAATCGGATATATAGCAAAATATGTGCGATATATATGTCTATCAAAGAAGATATGCTTGAAAGATCTCTTATATGGCGAGAACGGCTGAACTGATTTCGACAGTTCTCATTAATTCAAAATGGCCTCTTGGCAGGAAAGAAAAAACGTCAAAAAAATTGCATAAAAATATCTCTCTAAAGATGAAAATATTGATTTTGTAATATTTTCTCATATTTTTTAAATTTTGTCATATTTTTGGCATATTTTCATTTTGAATTAAACATTTGGTAATATTTCTACAGCTAACAAAACTAAGTAGTTAGGATATCAGGATATCATCAGGGATAAGATGAGGGTCAGAGTAGAAGCCTACTCTTTTTGGAGATGATCGTCATATATTTAGGGGTTGAAATGGACCAAAAAACTGCAAAATTGTCAGCAGATCGTAATTATCGCCCGGTCCTCATGCACATTTGAATGGGGGTTACCGCACATTGCAAAAGCCAAGCAGTTTTGGATGACCATCCAAAAATATTCAATGTGTGAAGGAGTTTGCCAAGTTTTGTAGACAAAATACGAAAATGTCCATTCCAGTGACTTTTTGGAGAATTCACAAATACAGGAAAGACTATTTCGTTGACGCTGATTTCGTTGAAGAATATAGTCGAATGTCTGTATCTCATATAGATGCGTTTTAGTCAAAAACCAATGATAAATGTTAATCTTTTGCCACTTCTGAGAGATTATAGGTCTTTGGGAAATATTGGTTTCAGATCTAGGAAGACCATTTACGTACAAAATCTGCCAATAAATTGGAAATGAGCAAATTTGTTTAAGTTGCTATTATTTGAAAATTAGAGAACGAAACCTGATGGTTTTCTTTTATTATTTGTCACAATATCTTGTGGAATTCGTTCGAGTTTCTCGCCTATATAAACTGTATCGTTTATTATAGTGTTGTAGGGTATTCAACGGTCGGCCCCGCTCGACTGTAGCCTTTGCTTACTTGTTTTAATTTATTTTTAAGGAATGTTTTTTGTTCTATGGTAATCCCTTTCAAATCGTCATATAAAAGCTGGTCCTATGTTTTCTTTTATATGTAGACGCTAATGTGCTCAATCATCTTCAATTGGTAGAACAAATTAGTTTCCCCTAAAAACCACTTGTGAAACATTCGTAGTACTTGACGAATAAACCCCCATTTTGTTTCTTATGAATTCTTATTTAATATTCTATTTTCGTTTCCAGGTAACCGCGGCGGCCATCAACTGGTCATGGATGTGAAAAAACGTTTAATATACCTCTTTGGCGGTTGGGATGGCTTTCAAGATCTTAGCGATTTATGGGTATTCGATATAAAGGATAATTACTGGACACAAATATTTGAGCATTCCGAGCAATTTAATGGTCCGACACCACGTTCATGCCATAAAATGGTATTTGATCCAGTCAGTGAGAACATTTTTATGTTGGGTCGTTATTTGGACAACTCCATACGGACAACCGAATACATTAAAAGCGATTTCTATCTGTATGATACACGTGCCAGAACATGGTTACAAATATGTGATGATACATGTCAGGTTGGTGGTCCTCAACTGATGTACGACCATCAGATGTGTATCGATGTGGAAAAACGAACAATTTATGTATTCGGTGGTAAGGTGTTGACACCGCGTAGTGTCAATGCATCGACCACAAGTGAACCCGAGTATTCCGGCCTATTTTCCTATCATATTGCCACGAATACATGGACACAAATTCTGGTGGATTGTCATCATCCGACGGCATCCCAGCCGGATGTATTGTCCATTAAATCCCGTATTACCCACTGTATGGTGTTTCATAATGTAGGTTGAAAAATATTGCAATTTATTGAATTTTGCTTTAAAAAGGAAAGTATACATTTGTCATTGTTTAGAAAAAACGTAAATTATATATTTATGGTGGCCAGCGTGGCAAGGAGGATATTCATGATTTTATAACATATAAAGTTGATACCCAAACATTGGAGATTTTAAATAGGCATCCCAATTCAAATGGCCAAACTGGTTCGACTGGTAATAATAATGGTAATGGCAGCAGTGTGAGCAGTAATAGTGGCTCGTCTGGTTCCAGTAATCCGCCACATTCTTCCGATGGTAAAAATGAACCCTCGCCTGGTTATACTCTGAGAGCCACCATCGACTGTGAACGCAATGAAATCTATGTCTTCTCGGTGAATATTCCTTCGCTCAAGGAAGGTTAACATATTTTTTTATGTAAAATCTTTTTTTCTTACAGAGTCTTAGCAAAATCAAAGATCGTCGCGATATTCATCACGTTGATGCTTCTAATTCATTTTGGGTCTATTCATTAGATACTCATCAATGGTCGCGTATTTATACTAGCCGCTACAATCCATCTTCGCCTGATAGTACAAAATTTGATAATAGCCGTAATAATCTTATGGAACCCTGTCCTCGTTATGCCCATCAATTTGTCTATGATGACATGGCCAAATTACACTATATGTTTGGCGGTAATCCGGGACGTTCAACAACACCACAGCTGAGATTAGATGATTTTTGGATATTAGAATTGGAAAAGTAAGTTGAAAATGGAGGAGTTTCTCATAAAAGAACTTAGGCATTTTCATCATGAATAGGACGAAAGTCCTATTGGTTTTTTGTTTGTTTTGGTTATATATCTCCAACATATGAAATAACCTATGCCTCCTGTTTGATAACATGGTACATGGGCATAGTAGGTGTACAATCGTCTCAATCTTATCTATATCTTCACATAGTCTACAGTAGTCAGGCCAACTGTTATCCCTTTTTGAGGTCTGATATCTGGTACTGGAGTGGCCAGACCGTATGCCTACTACGATTCTTAGATCTGATCTACTAATTCATAAAAGAGAGTAGGTTATTTTCCTTAAATACCGGCCATATTCTGCTAGCTTCTTTGATGAGAGACTTTTTGAAGCAGCCGATATAGTAGCTTATCGGTGGATTGACAAGCTCATACATCGGTAGATCAATCAATTGGGAACTACCTCGAGGTAATTGCTTAGCCATCTCATTACCCACTTTGTTGCTGTGTCTTGGGACCCAACAAAGAATTCTTGATTTTGTTCTTTTTATGGTATTTTATTTACAACTTGTTATCACAAATATTTTCGGATGGTATCCTTGGGACATTTCAGAGATTTTGTTTACCCTGAAGTGGAGATCATGGAATACCTGTGTCTAAGTTTCTAGGACAGGTCAACATTATTTTCAATTTTAATTTTTCTCTCTTTGCTCCAGACCCAAACGTGATGAAATTTTAAAACATTGTCGTTATTTGGTACGTAAATTACACTACGAAGAAATGGCCAAGGCTGATCCATATAAAGCAATGCACTATCTAAGACATCAAATTGCTGAAGTGATTGATCACAGTAATCCGGAACAATTGAGAAATGTAAATATAACTAAATTCATTCACCACGACGCCAATGCTGATATACTTTTTTCTCCAAACAGTTCCATAGATTGGCTTCATTGCTTTTTAAATGCGATGAAGATATTAAAACAGAAGAAAGACCTTTAAACACACTGCCATTGGGAGGAGCCACAACATCCATGGCGGCATCGACATCGGCGAATGAAGACAAATCGTTGACAGAAGCCGAATGTAGCTCCGACATGGCCTCAACTACGGATGATGGTAAGAAGTTTGACAAAAAGAAGAGCAAAATATTTTAATTGTATTCTTTCATTTTCTAACTACTAGAAGTTTGTGTCAAATCCGAGGACAATACTCATGCGCCCGACGATCTTTCCATGGAGTCCTGTTCAAGTTCCACTACCTCAGGTATTTCTGATGCGGCTTCGTCATATTCAGCCTACCGTAAATCGGGTGGTAAACGTTCTCGCCACAGTTATATTCAGGAACTACGGGCACGCCGATCGTTCCTTTTCAATAAACTTGTTCAATTGATGCCTTCAAATATGGTACAACCAGAACGTAATCTTAGTGATTTTGTAATAATCTAGTGAAAATAATGTCCTCCAACAACTTTGTGGGGAAGAAAACTTGATGTTGAAATGTATTTTGTAATGCCTTTGCTAATCAACAATTGTAATTTCGTTCGTTTGTTTTGTTTGCTTTGTAGAACACATAGAAAGAAAAAGACTTAAATTTTGTTAACTTTTAGTTGTAATTCATTCTTTGTTTTTTATGTTGTGTTAAATGTTTAATCTTTCTGTTTTTATTCCTCATGAATTTATGTAAGGGATCCTAAAATGATTTAAAACTATAAGAATATATTGCCATTATTATACATTAGTTACATTTTGTTTATAAATATTATTCCATTATTATTTTATTTTTATATACTTTATTTTATTGTCTTCAAACCCAAATTGTTTGGTATTGTGATGATTATTCTAAAAGAAACAAAAACAAACCTGTGAGAAAAGTCATTTTGTTTTTTGTATTATTTACTGTTTTTTGTGTGCGCCTTTTTTTAGATATTTTTAAGAATATTTTTATTTCTCCTATTTTTGTACTTCCGGCAGCTATAGTGAGTGAGAAAGAAAAATCAAAAACAAAAAGTTTCCAACGAATTTTTGTAAAACTCATAAAAATTATTAAAACTGATGAAAATGTAAAACAATTTAGTCTTAAGTAGAATTTTAAATGAATAAACTACAGTAATTTTTCATACTTTAATATTAAAATTGATGCAGAAACGTTTCCTACTACTTTTGTACTTTCCCAGAGAAAATGCAAATTTGGGGGGAATATTTTGTGTGGACGACTGACTAAACTACAGGAACGGGCTTCACACTTCACTCGTTTTTAATCAAAAGATTCATGTAGATTCTGCTTTCCACGCCTGATCGGGGCGAGATCTATCCACCTGTAATGATTTGGATAAAAAGGGGAAACCCCTGTAGTTGTGGTAGCAGTTATACCAACTTCAGACTGCTGTCATTCCTTAGCCATTAGTCCGACAGCTGTTAAAATTATAATAGTGACAGCTCATTATATTGTTTACAAGCGTACAAACGCATTTTGGTGAAAATTTCCCAGAAAAAATGTTATTCGTGATGGAATTCATGCGTGATAGTGTGATTTGCTTATATTTTAAGTGGCTTTCGTTAGAGCACTCCAGAATAAATATTTTGTGTCTCGTACCATCGCTCGTTATCGTGATACTGGTAGCGTAGCCCTACGTCAAGAAAGTGGACGGCAGAAAACAGCAACATCAGCAGAAATGGTTCGAAATGTAAAGAAGCGACTTGATCGAAACCCGCAATATTCCATCCGGCAAATATTAAAAAATGAGCTCGGGGTAAAGCCATTGAAATTACAAAAAGTGCAAAAACTTACACCGCGACAGAAAGAAAATATACTCAAAAGAGCTAAAGAGTTGCTTCGCTTGGCCGAAAGTGGTGAACTGCCGAATTTGGTTTTCTCAGATGAGAAAACATTCCAGTTCCAACAGGACTCAGCACCATCGTACCCAGCACGCGCTTCCCAAGAATGGTTACAAAATGAGGTTCCTCCATTCATTTCCAGCGCACAATGGCCACCAAAATCTATGGATATCAATCCGTTATACTATTGTGTCAGGAGTATTTTGGAAAGCATGTTTGGCACTAAAAAATACCAAAGGTTCCTTAAAGGGTTTCACTGTAATGTGTGTTGTGAGGTGCCCCACATAAAGTTGTTGTTGGAAAGGCTTTGTTAAATATCCATTTTCCAGCGACGACCAATACGCTATAATTACGCCTCCATTGTATAGCACCCAAACTAAGGTCAATGACGTTTAAATAACCTGAATATGCTGCTCATTAAGCAGTAAACAATTACCATATTGAGAATTTACTAAGAGTATTATAAATAATTTTTAACGGAATTAATTAAACATCCTTGTCGACTTTAGTCACGATTTCTAGATCCCTATAGAGAAAACAATATGCTATCAATTCGTAGTGAGTGAGAATGCCATATGTGTTTTATTTTACGTTAATTTTTGTTCTTTAAATAAAATCACATGTCAAAATATTTTATGTTAGAAATGTTGGCGTTATTGAACAATCTTCGCCCTTTCCCTAAAAATTTTAATTCTTCAAATTTTTTGAATTGTAGATTTATCAACCTCAGAAGTGATATCATTTCGTAGTGATTCCCATTTCACACACTTTTGTTGGATACTTTTAGGAGGAAATAGTAAATTTTCCAAACAGGGCTTTGTTTTATAGATCCCTACGGCAATGTATCCTTGTGTCAGTGTCAAATGGCCCCGGTTCTTACAAGTTGTTGGTTATTAGTGCTTTGCGTGTCCTTTAAAAAGTGAATTAAGTATTTTATGAAATGTTAATCAATACAAACGCAGACTGAATAATATTTAATAAAAAAGAACAACAAATTGCTAGAAGAGACGAATTTGTTTATTTTTTGCCACAACAACAAAACGAACGGCACAAAAAATGCTGAAGCGTTGATTTCTGCCACATAAAACCAAGCAGCAAAACAACAAAACAAAGAAAAATTCAGGTAAAAAACTGTGATAAGGGTAAATTTGATATGACAACTACAATCTTGATTGTTGTTTCTATCATTCCAATAGAAAAAGTATTTTAAAGAAGTGAGTCCGTTGGCAAAAAGGACATTAAACCAATGGGCCTGCGCACAAATGCAAAGGAATGCCAAACGCAGTCGGCGGCGTCTGCTTCGGCGTCAGTCAACATGAATGTGCAACACCAGCAAGAAGATTTTGCAAAGAAAAAACAAGAAAGGGAACAAGAAATACAAGCCATACAAGAAATGTTAAATAATATAACAAAATCAAAGCCCGAAGAAAAAACGGATGCAAACGTCCAGAAACTCAAGGAAATGGAAAATAAGACTGAAATGCCATCGAAAGACAACAATATTGTGATCATGCGCAGAAGCAATACCGATCTTCAAATACAAAGGGCAACAACAACAAACAAACCCAATAGCCAAAAGCCAGTAAGTGGCGGCAGACAGTCACGCATAGATTCGGCTAGATCCCAAAGTGGGGGTAGTGCCAATAAAACACGTTCAAAATCATTGCAATTGCCGTCGACAAACAATAAAAATGTCAACTCCCAGGTTTCCTCCACCAACAAGAAAACCTATGACCCTGAAGAGGCCAGGCGCTTCATGGAATTGCAAAAGAAAAAACGTAGATCGGAAGCTGCATTGCAACCAGATGCCAAGGCCAATCGGGAAAAAGAGGAAATTAAGAAACGTTTAGAGGAGTTAAAGAAAAACACCCGAAAGTTGGTTAGCAAAAATTTGGATAAAAAGAAACACCAGAACTGCACTAATCGGTTAGATGGGGAGAAAATTGAAAATAAGACCATCAAAAGTGATCGAGTTTCAAAGGAGAGTGTCAGTCTTAAAGGTTTATCATTGGAACAAAAAACTAAAGGTTATCAGAGTGCACGACCTGCAGAAGAAAAGCAAGTTACTGCTCAATCGGCTTCCCACAGCCTACCTCTTGCTAGTGCCTTCAAGTCCCATTTGCCGTTGGCTGAAAATCATAAACGTATTGGCCTTTTACGTAAAACTGAAGATGAGAAAGATTATTCATTCAGTGCCCTGAAAAGCATTCGGAATGACAAAGAAAATCGAGGCCTGGAGGAATTAACATCAAAATTAAATACCCAGTTTGAAAGTAAATTACAAAGGGATAAAGAAAATGGAAATGAATTGAAACAAACTTCTCTGGAACTGAATATGCTGGATAATGTGTCCGATTTGGAAATACCCAAGAAAACTTTAGAAACAAGTCCAAAGAAGCATGACCCTGGGGCAGGGGAAATTAACAATAAAGAAGACTGCGGGGGAAATCCTTCAAAATCCCAAGACCTACCCTTCTTGTTGCGGCCCACAGCTGCTCAAGTTTATCCTTACAATTTCATAATGGCTGTACGCCGAAAACTTGAGGCCATTTCCCAACCCACTCCCGTGGTCCCGATAAAACGGGAAAAGATGCTGAAAAATAGTCAGGCTACTTCAACAAATGATTTATTATTAGGAGAACACAAGGAACCGGAAAAGAAAAGAAAACTATTAGATAATTTGATTGAAAATGAAAACAAAAAACGAAAAAGCTTGGAGGGCTCGGATATTGCAGAAAAGAAGACTTTGGAGGGTGCTCCCAAAACCACACTTACCATGTCTCTGGAAAGTTTAAAATCTCCTCAACAAACTTATACCATGGATTTCCATAAAGATACGGAGAAAATCGCATCGTCCCTAAATAAATCTTTTCATAGTTCTCAGGAAAAGACTTTCGACTCGGAACTAGAGTTGCTGGGGAAAACCAAATCTAAGTATAAATCCGTGGAAAGTATTGTTTCCAATTATTCCTCCTCGTCGTTGCCTCTGCCCATATCCAATACTTTAACCGAGGTTTCGTCCCTTCGTACCGAATCCAGACGCACTTTTTCCATGTCTCAGGGAAATTCCAAACAAAGTCAATTGAATACCGAGGATGAGGTAACCTCTATTTCATCACAAATTTTTAGCAGTCCTGAAAAGAAATATTCAAAACAATATCAAAATGACTTTGAATTCGTAAAGCCGAGGCCAGTGAGTCCGTTGTCGCTAGAGAAGGTGGAAAATTTAAAGATTAAAAGTAAATCCAAAAACCAGGAAACGCCAGGGGTAGGTGGTTCGAGGGACGAGGATAGGGAATTGCATTTCTCCCAATTGCTGGATGATTTTAATCGCAGCCTGTCCCAGGTGATACAAGTCAATGAACAATTGAAATCGACCTTAGACAAATCTTCACGGATTCTAAGTCCTCGTAGTAATGTTAGCAAAAACTCCCAGAAGGAATCCTCGGATAAGCAACAACAATACTCCTCCGATTTCGAAAATTCCTTATCCACAACTCCAGGAAAAGATAAACTTAAATTATCCCTTGAAAATACAAATGAAAAATTGAAGACACGTAAAAGGCAACTATTTCAAATGGCCAATCAAGTCAAGCCTTTGTTGACATCACCCCCAAGAGAATCTCCCCTACCCCAATTAGATTTGCAATTGCAAGATAATTCAAACAATAGAAAAACTTCATTCTATAGTCAAGATCAAGAAAATGAGGAGGGAGAAGATGAAAGCACTTTGGAGGTGAATGAATTTGAACACCATAAAGTGGAAGAAATCGCCACAGAAAGTAAAGAGTACGAAAAACGTCTTGGTATGATTGAAAAACTCAGGGAGAATCTAAAACAAAACATTAAAGAATCGCAAAACAATCGGGCACATAAATCCAATGCCGATAGTTTCACAACTTCGGTTCATAACAAAAAATCAAATATGTCTGTCTATACTTCAGAAGATGGCAGAGAAAATCTGCAAGAATTGAAAGCGAAATCATTTTCAAAAGAAACGGAGGAACAACACAGCTCAAGGGACAAACATTCTCAAATTGATTATGAAGATTGTAGAGATAAGGAGGATTTAATATTAAAATACACAAAATCTCTGCAAGAAGAAAATAGTAATGAAGAAACCATTATTCTATACAAACGTAATAAAATTGTTAATCCCAAAAAGACTGCCAGTTCCAACGAAACCACAAAAAGGGCCGCGGCCAGTGAAAGTTATGATTCGGCATCAAGTCAATCGAATGTGGAAGAGCAAACTTCTTCTAAATACAGTCAACGATCCAACAGTAATTATACAAAAACCGAAATATATTCCATGAACTCCAAGAGTGAGATTATGACTGGAAGAAGTTCCAATAAAAATGAAGCGAAGCGTAACAGTTCAACAAATGAGCATTCCATTACCACCAATTCCTCTATCTTAGAAGATTTACAAAAAATACAAGAATTTTCCAACAAAGAAAATGAAAATCCTCCACCTGCACCTTCGCTGAGATGCAAAAATAAAAGCAAATCACATTCGGAAACGGCCGCAAACTTTATTAATTGTCACATCAATCGGTCTCGAGGGGATTTTCAGGAACTCAATACGAAAGAGGCAACTTTAAATGAAACACAATTCCATTTGGCCATACGTTCATCACAAACAAGCTGCACTGAATTATCACAAAGTGCTGATGATGAAGTCACCACCACCACAACCACTGCCAGTAGCATTAAATCCATAATGAAGAAGCAATCAAATGACATTTCTTCAAATCCCCCAAGTTACAATGCAGTTTCCAAAAACAATCCAAAGTCAGAGTCAAAGGAACACAATCCGAGTATAAGCCTGCTCTCACCATCCAAGGCATCAAGGCGCATATCAATTGGTACGGAAATTGTAAATTTCTTTCATAAATATGATCATGAACGGTCCTCGGCAGCACTGCAGCAAGGTAACGATACCATATCTGAGTCTTCGTTAAATTACTCAAATGTGGGTTTGGTAAGTTATGAGCATTCTGCAATGTTTTGTTTTAGATTTTAATTGAAATCGTATTTTTAGTACGACAAACTTATTCAAAATGAAATGAACAAAACCCAACACTTAACTGCCCTTTTGAAAATGCGTGAAAAGGCCTTAATGGATCGTACCAAGGGTCAGATTGCTTGGCTAGAGGTTCAAAAGGCCCGTTACAAGGCCAAGGGTTTATTGGGAAACATAGCTGCCATTAAAAAGAAACAACGTGGCATACTATTGAAAATGGAAAAGGAGCGGGAAGAGATCAAAAGGTAGGTGGATTGTTTTCAATTCTCATTTTTTTTAATTTGCGTAAATTTGAACACTCGCTGTGCTGAGATAAGAGCAGAAAGTGGTTCTTATATACCATTCGGACAGTGTAAAGTCAGTCGTTTTTAACGAGCTGAGTCTTTAGCGTAGAGCCAAGTGGAGTTATTGTTGACGAACTGAGAGGAGTCTATATAGACACGCCGAGGGAAGTCTATATAGGCTAACTGAAAGAGTCTTTATAGACGAGTTTGGGGGAGTCTTTATACACCAGCTGAACGGGACTTTATGGACGAGAAGATGCCATCCGAAACCTTATGTCATCCAAAGTGTTGTTTAACTGCTACACTCTCCACTACATGTTTAGATAAATACTTACAACGATGGGCACATAGTTCCGACTAATAACTATCTCAAGATTCTAGAGCTCACATTCGACGGCATGTTCAAGACGCCTATGTAAACCATAGCTATCTGCGATAAATTGAGAACTAGAAACAATGTCCTCAAGGCGCTAGCCGGCAGTACCTGGGATGCGGATAAGGAGGCCTTTTTGATGTCTATGAAGCTTTAGGTCGTCAAGCTTTAAGTCATCCAAAGTGTTGTTTAAGGGATACACTGTCCACTACATGTTCAGATAAATACTTACAACGATGGGCACATAGTTCCGATTAATAACTATCTTAAGATTCTAGAGCTCACATTCGACGGCATTTTCAAGTCGCCTGTGTAAATCATAGCTATCTGCGATAAATTGAAAACTATAAGCATCTGGGATGCGGATAAGGAGGCCTTTTTGATGTCTTTAGGTCGGTCTGTGGTTGGCCTTGCGACTCAAGTCTGTGAATACCAGATATGGAGGACCATCGTTATAAGTGAGAGGCAGCTCTGAGTGGCATTGATACAGATGCAGTCACAGATACTTTTAACAATTACAGTACAGTACAGTGAATCTCGTCCTCGAAGTCGATTTTATCCATATGAAGTACTCTCTAAAGGCTATTCTTAAACAATAGTAATAAAAAATCCGAGTTTCTTTCAACTTTTACACAATTGCTTGCATTCTCCGCCCAACATAAAGTCCCTTAAGTCATTAGGGTTAGAACGGTTCGCCACACTCTTTTTGTTTTCATTCAATTCTGATACACTTGGGTGATTGAAAACATTTGCTTGTTTTTCAAATTGGAAATAATCTGCCATACCTTCAGACATCCTGTCATTTCGTCATCATCAACAACATCATCATCATCGCGATGGTCGTCATGCGGTGCATCATGTCGAAAGATGTGTCATTTTGTTTTCACTTGAATTCTTTTGGTTCCTGGCTGCTACTGTCGCTGTTGTCGTTGGTTTTCTGTTTGTTTTTCACCAATGTCTAGGAGTAATCATTAAGGCGCCAATTTGCAATTTGACGCAAATTTCTTTGAGTAAATTGTTTATATACACTACTGCTGCTGTTGTTGTTATTTCGAACTCACGATAAAATTAATGTACAAGACATTATCTTATGGCCAGACATTACCATTATCAAAAAGAAAATCACACAATCTTCCATTGCCATCGTTTCAATGGATTGGAATGAGCCCTACAAAGAGAACATACGACGAAATGTTTTTCAGTTGATTATATACGCTTGGATAGAATGCATTCGCCACCATCCAACCATAAGGATATACAAATTTCATTGGACCCTTCAGCCGCCACTAAGAACTGCTGCTAGAAAGCCACAAGCAAGTAAGCAAGCCATTCAAACAGCATCACCTTTATAATATATCATCAAGCACATTTTATAAGTGTGTGTGTGTGCATGTCTCTGGGCCGAACTAGCGATACGTCGGGGGCTATACGCTTTACTATATATGACAGCCACAGAAAAAAGTGTCAGTGTAGAAGAAGATTTTCAAAATAATAGCCAAATCAACAGCATTAGTCGCATGGCCTTTTTGTCGTGGATTGTTTTTTTTCAGTCGTTTTGTGGGCGCCATCCATTTTTTGTTTTGTTTTGATTTTTTGTTTAGTTTGGGGGTTTTTCTTTTGAAATAAGTTTGATGTATGAACACAGGGGCCAGCACACACATCCGATCCGAAACGATCCCATCCGATCCGTGTGCCTACATATATACATGTGTTTTTTCTTCATTAATTGGCACGGAATCCAACTCATAAATAATGGGAAATAATAAAAAATAACACACACAACAACAACAACAGCAAAAACATCAGGAAAATCATCTAAATTGAAAAATGAACTATCACACAAACACTTAAATGAACACAGACACACAACACATCACAACACTTCGTCATGAGACATCATGAATTGTTGATATGTTTCTTTAATGATGATATTAAAATCATAAAAATAATCATTTTTTGAATATTAAAATATGAAAAAATAGCAAAAAAAAAGAATGAATGTTCTTGGAGAGATGAAAACATTGGCATGGTATAAAAACATCAAGCCTTTCAACACCTTATATCTATGTACATAAAAATTGACATAAATTGGATGAGAAAAAACTCACTACGATAACGGCTGTGATAGTTTAAAAAAATATATAATAAATAAATAAATAATATATATATATATATATATATATATATATATATATATATATATATATATATATATATATATATATATATATATATATATATATATATATATATAAATATATATATATATATATATATATATATATATATATATATATATATATATATTTTTTTTTTTTTTTTTACCTTTCGGTAAACTATTGCCCAGCTTTCTAAATCGTGCCAAAACTACTTAGTTGTCATTTGTCATTCTTCAGCTACGATGGGAAGGGGGATATCTCCGAGTACGGTATTCGCTATGTATCCACGCTCCATGATTTCTGTGACCGGGTCAGAGTGAATTCTATTCAGTTCTGCTTGAAAGGCCCGTAGATCTAGAGCAGGTCAAGACAGAGAATTTCAACGTTATTTTATATGTGTTTTGAAATAAAAAATATTGCAAATACAGCAAATCTATTATTATATCTTCTGTTATTAATAAACCGTTCTTAAAACGTTTTTTATACCCTCCACCATACATATATTAAGTTCGTCATTCCGTTTGTAACACTTCGAAATAATAATTTTAGAACCAACAAAGTATATATTCTTGATCAGCGTAAAATTCCGATCGTCCGTCTGTTGTAATAACGCTAGAGTAAAAACGAATAAAGTTATGAAGCTAAAGTTTTGCACCGATCTATATAGCCTCCATATAACGGTACCCCCGATATTCGGTATTTTGATGATTTTAACCTTCCTTCCGAATGGTGGAGGGTATAAAAAGTTCAGCCCGGCTGAATTAAGCTGCTGTTTTACTCATTTTTTTTTAATTTGAGAATTAATGACGTTCCAGGATAGACAATAATAAGGTAGTTATGTGCACTGAAGTAGATGGTCGACAGATGTTATGAGGAGGAGGTTGCTGTCTTAATGGCGGCTTTCTGGCAGGTCAATATACTACATAGCTCTTGTATTCTCAGATCACACTGTGGCTGATGGCATTATAAGAGGTCAGCAAGGTCTCCTTGTTCGTACCCCAAGTTCCAAGCGCTGCCGGCGAGCGCCTTGAGAGCCCTGTTCCTACTTTTCAATTTATAGCAAATGTGACTTGTGACTTGCGCAGACGACTTGAAAAGGCTGTCGAATGTTACCCCCAGGATCTTGGGGTAGTTCTCGGTCTGATTTAAAAGCCTCACGGGGAATTTCTGGAAGGTAGAGGCTAAACAGTTTCGTCGATATGACCTTCACATATGATTGGCGTTCAAAAATAAAGCTGATTATCCAACGTTTCTAACTTGACCCGGGGAGTAGTACTCTGTACATTCTCAAACAGTGTGCTGTGGTTGAGCTGTATCAAATACCCATGATAAGTAGAAGACGTAACAGTTATACTCAACTCTAGGTGTATCCAGGTGTCCTAAAGTTGTATTATTCATAACCCATCATTAACTGTGCTGGTAAATACATCGTGGGAAGATATTTTATACGACGTAGACTCTTCGTTTCGCCCTCGGGATGCTCGACGGATTGCCGATTTAAAGAGGCCAGCACATCTTACTCATATTGGCAACAATTGGCACTTTTTCTCTTATGCTTCTGTATCAATCGATTAACCTCCTCTGACTATGGATCAGTGGAATTGGAACAATGGAGCTCATTCTCTAGTCTCGCTGCTCGGAAATTTGGTCTCATGTAGAATATTTCATATATATGACGAACGGCAGCAGCTTTGATGATGTATCGGAAAAAACTTTTCTGATATCCAAACTTCAGAAGGCTGGTGCAGTTCTATGAATCGAAAACTGATGAATTCTCAAATTTCCAGCCAGGGTAATGGAAAGTGCTGCGTTCAGTTGCAATGCAATCGAGCGATCTGCTTATGAAGACAATTATGGGAAATTGGTCTTAACGAAGAAAAAATGACGGGTTGCCAAGTCTCTCACAAGCCACACTTGGCTGCTACTCCTATAATTCCATATGCGGGTTACTAGAGACTAGCTCAGGCATGATATATCTGTATTAAACACAATAATTTTCCAAAGCCTATCACAGTTGTAATTTTTTAGGGATAAATGCCCAAAGTCCATCATGCCAAAAACTGAATATTTTAAGAATATTTCTCCAAGACTATATCACCGATTTTATTTCCGATACCCATCACAGCTTTTATCGTGGATTCTTAGGAATTATTTTGGAAGCCCACTCACAGCTGTAATTATGACCATTTTTAGAATTGCCCACATTTAAAAAAATGAAACACCGATTACTATAGACAAAAGCCTATTTTCTTTTGTAGACATATGTACGATGTGTGCGGTTATTGTTTTCATTCTTCGTTACTCTCGTCCGCTGCCGTCCACATCATTCATTTCATTTGATAGATGAGCAATCAAGCCGGAGACAACGTACCAAAAACATAAATGAAGGGATTTGTAACAAGTCATTTTCAATAAATCTTCATGACTAGTCAGACCCCAGAAGAGATATATGTTTATGTACGTATATATAGGAGGAACATACACATCGTATGTACTTGCCGATACATTGTTGCCAACAAGTCAAAAACACGATGGCCGACCGACCGACCTAACGGCCAAACAAACGATCGTCGAAGAAGGAGAAAATTTTCCATTTTTAAACATTACACCTGTTTCTGTTTATTTTTATGTCAGTCAATTGTGAATTGTCAGTTTCTACATACACATGTATGCGAGTACATTTACATATGCATATGTGTGTGTTTGCGTATTTTTAGAGGGCAAGCCATATAAATTTTTCGAGTCCATTTTCCACGGATGTGTTGTTGTCATGAATTGTAATGAAAATAATTAACCAAATGTATTTATCCGCTAAGAAAATATAATTTTACATTTGACAAACATATGAGAAAAAGGAATATTATCTGAAACTGTGGTGATGATGTTTGATGCTCTCAACAACTGTCAGTAGATCTCTTCTTGTCATACAGTAATTTCTTAGGCTTCAACAATATTCAGCTATAATATCCGATAACTTTCTCTTGTCCGTTGATCTCTTGAGGAAGAACACAGCCAATATAATACGCGCCAGCATCTGGGCTCAGAACAAATTGGCCCCGCGATATGGGGTACGTCAAAACAGGGCCTGTACATATAAAGCATGTCTTTTAGTTTTTGGAACGCTTCCTCTTGCTAGACTCTCCAAATTTTGTATTTTACCCTTCTGCGTCAGTCGGGGAAGGCTGACGAAGGGACGAAGCGGCTGTAGAACGTGCAGAGACCCAAGAAGCTCCGTATGACTTCATGCAGATTTTGTGGATGCTGTCATTCCCTGACGGCTTGACTTTGTTCGTAAATCTTCGATATGCCTTTACTTCTCGTCAAAAAAGCTAATCTTCTTTGAGTTTAGTTTTAGGCCTGATGATGTCAGCTGCAGGAGAACGTCCCTTAAATTGTTTAGATACTAATCGAACGTTGTTTCCATTACTGTAATTTCGTTCAGGTATATTAGACACGATTTTCGCTACGGCTCTACAATACATGCTCTATCTGCCTCTCGAGGCTAGAAAGAGCGTTGCAGAGTCCGAATGACATTTCATTTAATTACCAGAGACAACCATTACCATCGGCGATCTGCAATTGCCAGCAGCCACTCTGCAAGTCAAGGGTTGCGAATTATGTTGTCCCGCTTGTATTTCGGAGCGGGTAGCTATCTTTTTGATCTCGATGAATTATTTGCAGTCGACACAAAATCGGGTGCTTTCGTCTTGCCTTTGACCAATGCCACTGGGAAGCACAAGGGACATTGTGACGGTCTTCATCTCTTTTTGCCAGGTTAAAAATTCTTTGAGCCAGTTTTATATAACTTGCGCGTTGTTGAGTTTATTTCATGTTTCACCACCGAAGTTCTTCTCGACATTAGTCAGTATTATCTCCGGATGATCCGTGGTCAGACGTCTAATTGGTGTATGGTGTATCGTAACCCATATCGACGTTAGACCAGATTGCGACCAAAGGCAATTATAACATCTGTACCCATTATGACTTCGTCTTTGATTACCGATTTATTGGCAATAGATATCCTCAGGAGGATCTTTCCATGTATTGGAGCGGGACTTTTTTTCTGAAATTTGCCAAATTCGTTGCAAATAATAGAGGGTATTCAAAGTTCGACCTGATCGAACTTACATCTTTTTTACATGTCTAATAATCATCAATTCCGAATATGTATGTCCATTTGCATTTTCATTTCCTATATCATCTCTTGTTCGTGTAATCGAAACGCCCAAGAGAAGGTTCTATGAAGACGACGCTGACGATGATGACGTTGTGTAATTAGCATTGCATAAAATACCGGAAGTTTCAATGTAATTTCTATTTGTAATAAATTGATGTCGTTTAATTAAACGGTCTATGCATATGAATGTATGTATATGTACGACGGTGTGTGTACGTGTGTATCGCTGCCTGCATTGGGCGCTCTCACTTGCATTATTTAATGCATTTAATTTGTGAAATTCAAGAAGTCATCTGAAGAACAAAACAAATATGCCAAATTCATTGCGCTACCCTATGGGGATTTCATCTGCCAGTGCTTTTCCATTTTTGTTTCTCTCAAAATGGAAAATTTTAACACAATAAAATAATTAGCGAAAAGCTCACGAATTTAATTAAAAAAAATTGAAAAAGAAAAATGTGTTTTTCTTTTTATTTTAGAATTTCGTATTGACGACTTTTTTGCTTCTCCGTTTGTTTACGAGAAAGAAGACATTTCAAAGATGAATGTCGAAAGAAAAAAAAAATAACAACTAAAGAAAACTAAGAGTAGTTTCTTATGTTGCGTTGTTGATAAAACATAAACATATGGACAAAATCTCCAGCCCCCCTACTTCTTGCCTCACCTCATCGGCATCGTTGGGGAAGAGCTGTAGTCTTCAGGGTTATTTGGAAGTAAATTAACGTAAAGTAAATAATTTATTTGTATAGTAAGAATAATAACAGCAGCAGCAACACATGTTGTTGTTTTGATTTGCAAAACACCACATCTTGAGATTAAATTGTTGAATAAGAGCAATTCCATTGAGTTTTCCTTTGAAAAAAATGCAAAAGGCAACTAAGATTTTACTGAAAAGGTGTAAACGTTAGTGTTAGTAGATGGGCTATATTTAGGTTGTCTCTTAAAGGAGGCAGAAGACAACTAGTTTTTCTACCCTCCACCTTGAAAACCATCTATTACCTTTGTCATTTCCGTTTCGTCATAGACCCCATAAAGTATATATATATTCATAATCAGCATAAATCACGATACAGCCCACATTATTTGACGTAGAGCTTCAAAAATTGGAACAATTTGTATTTTGTCTAGGATGGTTGGTATTAAAAGTGAGATATATCAGTCCATGTTTTGGTATAGCCTCCCGATAGTCGGTATTTTGAAGATTTTCGCAACACTTTTTTCACGGATTGTCTAAAACTTGGTATTTATTGGTCATAATGGGTTCTAGCTTCGGTGGCGAAACATTGTATGTATAGGTCCATGTTTTTGTATAGCTCTCATACAGCGGTGCTTCCCGATATTCGGTATTTTGATGATTTTTTGACACATTCTTCCTCGGATTTGTCTAAAAATTGGTATTTGTAGTTTGTAATAGGTGGCGGAACATAGTTTATACAGGTCCACGTTTTGGTATAGCCTCCATATAACGATAGCTTCTAATTATCGATACGTTCAAAAATTGGTAACTGTAGTTCGTAATGGGTAAAGTAAAGAGGAAAACCAAAATTTTGGACTTAAAGAGTACTTTAAATTAAAAAATTATTCAAACCTAGAACTTATGGAAGTAACATCGAAAGTATGCGATGCCGGGATCCGAAAATCCAAAATATATGGCAAGACTAGAAAACAAACAAATCAGCAAACTGATCGTACGAAGAACTCGCAGAAATACGGAAGAATGTATTTAAGTCAAACTAGTGCCAACTGGAAAAAGTGGCGATTCTAAAGCGCTAGAAGTGTATAGACTAGCAAGAAGAAATCTACGCAGAGAAAAACAAAAGAGCAAATAAAAATCATGGAAGGAACTATTTGGAGAAGTTCAAAAATATCCATATCCAAAAATATCCCTCCCGTACAAAATGTTAACGTAAAAGGTGGGAAACTGAAAGGATATTTCAGGAATTAATCCCGAATGGGCTCCCACAATTGTTTGTGCATTATTCCCTAAAAGTACAGAAAGTAGAAAAGATGTGCCTACTGCAACATCAGAACACGTAAAGCTCTTGCAGACGGAATCGAAAATGTTACACAGTAAAAATAAACCACCAGAACAATACGGAGTACCTAATGAGGTCATAACAAACTTTAGAAACCAAATTTAGAAACAACAAAAACTGCAACTGGAAAAGCTAT
The DNA here is from genome assembly GCF_030504385.1 of Musca domestica. Lineage (NCBI taxonomy): Eukaryota > Metazoa > Arthropoda > Insecta > Diptera > Muscidae > Musca > Musca domestica. Next base: position 2,990,248 of record NW_026712115.1, on the reverse strand, counting down.
TGGTAAAAAGATTTGAAAATAAAATATATTAAAAATTGAAATTTATTCAAAATTTTACTTTGTCTTAATTTGAAGTAGTGGAAACAGCAAAAACTTCTTTGTGCTATTATTACACTTGATATAAAAATTGCGTTAATCTCAGCAATTTGGAATGTTACAAGGCAGACTCTAAAACTCTAACATTATTGTTTGAAACTAAACTGGGAACCGAAAAATATGAAATAACATCAGGTGTGTAGAATTTTGTTGTACGACGTTCTTCTCAACTTAAATTTACCCGAATAAATAAAATTAGTTGGATATGCAGATGATGGTGCACTCGTTTTTGCCCAACCGACTGTACCTTTAGTCATGTCAAGCTAAAGTCGAAAAGTTTATCATTTGTAGCATCTCAAACCGATGCGATCCTAATAACTATATTTTCTGCAACAAAAGCTTCAAATGTTTGGGAGGAGTACTTTATAATACATTAACTTTCAACCATAAAATAAGTAAAAAGCTGTAAGTTCGGCCGTGCCGAACTTTGAATAGCCTCCACTTGTCACCTGTCGTAGGCTGTAGTTTTCATTGCGAACTACAAACACCAAATTTGAAAAAAAATTGTTGAATTTTGTCGCTAAAATCATCAAAATACCGAAGATCGGGAGGTGCCGTTATATGGGGGCTATACGAAGGCGTGGACCTGCACAGACAATTTTCTGTCATGGGCTGTAGTATCCATTACGAACTTCAAATACCAAATTTGAAGCATTTCCGTTGAATAATGTTGCTTAAATCACCAAAATACCGAAAATAGGAATGTGCCATTATATGGGTGCTATACTAAAACGTGGACCCACATGGCCCATTTTCAATACCAAAAGTCCTGCAGACATAATATACATTCGAGGAAAATTTTATCAACCTACTTCATTTCGTTCGGAAGCTAGATGCGTGAGAGTGTATTTATAGTGCCAGTTTTGTCCTCAAAATTACTTGAAACCTCACTAATTCCGCTATGGAAATTCTAAATTTTTAACAACCATGGGAGTTTTTCGTTAAAAAAGGATTTCTTAAAAAATAATATCGAAGCTCAGATGGGCCTTGAAAAAGAAATCTAAAAAAATTATGAACTTTCAAAAAATGCTGTTTTCCATTATGATTTCAATATTTTTATGGGCATTAAGAATTCGATATGCCTTCAGACATCATTCATATTTCTCTGCCTATAGTTCTTGTTGTGTGTGTGTGCTTTGAGTTTGTTGTTTTGGCGTCAATACACAACGAACGACGTTTCAAAAGGGGGGCTTTTCGAGATGATTTATAATTATCTCATAAAGGCAACTAAAAATAATAAATTTTCCTGTTCGTCGTTGGATTTTCCAATTTTTTTCTTCTTCTGCTACTTTCAAATCACTAAAATTATGTTTGTTCTTCTACAGCACTTAAGAAGAAGCGAGCAAAAAAAAAAAAACAAAAAAAAAACATTTCCTCTTGAAGCAATCGCAGAAAAATATGTTGTTTTCTTGCAAACACGGTGAAAGCGATTCGGGAGGAATACTTCCTTGAAACCCCCAAATTTTCGAAGAAAAAAACAAACGAAACTAAATCTCAAAATTGAATTCAGATTTGATTTTCTTCGGCAAATTGTTTTTCCATAAGTTCCGCAATATTTTATTGGAACATTTAAATATAGAACAGTTCTTTTCTTTTTTCAAATTTATTACAAACCAAACAACAGACCAGACCCTCTAGTGTATTCGTTTTCATTCAAGCGTTGTAGGGCATTTCGTTTAGAAAATTCACAACAGAAAAACAACAACAAAAATATAAATAAATGGAAAAAAGGCCACAACAACGGACAACGGCATCTTTTAGCCGGCGTCGCTTGGCATCGTCTTCGTTTCGCAAAATTAATAATGACAGACTGAAAATGCAGACAGACCAACAGACAAACGAAGGAAAACAACAACAAACAACAACAAGAAATGATCATCTTACCGTACGTGGCGCATCTTACGGTATAAAATAAACATCATTACGCTGAGAATCAAGTGTTAAAGATTAAAAAGGGCCCAATATATTTCGCCAAGCAAAGACGAACAGTGGTGCCACACCGCAACAGAAAAATTCTCTATGATGTGTAACAAGAAAAGTCAGTTGTTTTCTCTAAGAAACAAAGTCCCTAATCATCAAAATACCGAATATCGGGAGGTACTGTTATATGAGGGCTATACGAAGACGTGGACCTGCACAGACAATTTTCTGTCATAGGCTGTACTATCCATTTCGAACTTCAAATACCAGATTTGAAACATTTCCGGTGAATAATGTCGCCTAATTCACCGAATATCGGGAAGTGCCGTTATATGAGGGCTATACGAAAACTTGGACCTGTACAGACAATTTTCTGTCATATGCTGTACTATTCATTACGAACTTCAAATACCAAATTTGAGACATTAGCGGTGAATAATATCGCCTAATTCACCAAAATACCGAATATCGGAAGGTATCGTTATATGGGGATCATACGAAGGTGTGGATCTACACGTACAATTTTCTGTCATATCGCTAAAATCATCAAAATACCGAATGTCGGGAGATACCATTTAGGGGGGCTATACCATGGACCTACATGGCCCATTTTCAATGAGTGAAATTTTATCAACCTACTTCATTTCGTTCGGAAGATAAAGTGATTTTCACAGACGTACACAAAGACGGACATCACTGAATCGACATAGAATTTTATGCTGATCAGTTAGAAATTAAATTCTCCGTTACTTCGCGTCATCCATGTTTGTATGCAAGGCATGAGGTTGTAAGCTGAGCACAGATTTGCTAATTTTCACGAGAGAGCGAAACTTGCTCACGAGCAGGATTGCTCGAAGGGTCTGAGCTTTTTACGGATTCTATTCATAATTTTCTTTGTTTTGTGTGGCGGACGTCCCAGAAAATTGTATGTGCAGGTCCACGTCGTCGTATAGCGCTCATATAACGGTACCTCCGGATATTCTGTATTTTAATGATTTCAGCGGCATTATTCACCGGAATTGTTTCTAATTTGATATTTGACGTTCTTAATGAATACTACAGGGGTCTCACATTGCTCCTGGATCGTGTAACCAAGTGATCCCCAGGACGGGTTCGCAGTTTCAAGCTCTCTCTCTATATTAATAAGCGGGGTGAAGGCAGTGAGTCAGTAAGCACGGTCCGTAACATCTCACGCCCCCCGACGGCACATAGATACACTTGAAGTTACAGTCTTCGGTGTGAAGACATATAATTTTTTATCACAACTTGCAGTGCTAGAATTTGTACAAAGGCCTTTCCACTGTACTGAGATTGCAGTATTCAAGTAATTTCTTTGATATTTTGGTTTTTTTTCTTGTTCTGTCGTCCAAAAGCAATAGCAACGATTTGGAAGAAGAAAAACAAAATTATCTGCAGCCACTATCCATCAACAACTCCAGTTGCAAAAACAAAAACAAAATCACTTGAAATGTAAATATTTTCAACACTTGCCGCTACTGTTTGGTATTTTTGAATGCAGACATAATCGAAAATAATGTGGAAATCCTTATTTGCCACAATATTGGATATTTTATGATAGTAATTTTTTCTTTGGCCTGAATAGCTGAAATGCCTAGGGAAAAATGCAAAACATCGAAATGGATCTCATGTCAAAAAATTAAGCACATTTCTTATTTATTTTACATTTTATTAATATATATAGACGCCTTCTAGCAGGTCAAGTATGGAACTGCTGAAGTGAAGCTTACTTGTAAACAGCTGATCTGCTCGGTGATCCGGCCGACATTTATCATAGACGAGTCTCGTTAACAACAGGAAGTAAGCCATATAGTCAATCTCAATTGTACGCACATTAACCTTTATCCCAGTTGTACCAAATTTAGTACCATTTATACAGTTATCACACTTAGTGCACCTGATATTAAGACTACTTTCCAAACATGATTTTTATACCAAATTTTAAGATTTTAGCTCTATCCGTTCAGTTAATTCCCAATGGTACCAAATTCGGTGGAATGGTTCGAAAAATAATTCAGATTGCCGAGGTATTGCTTTAGTATTTGTATCATATTCGGGACGTCCCTTTTATGTTGGCGTAATACAAAAAATAATAACAAAAGTCTTTGTCTGACGCTTAAATACTGTATGTAACATACACTTTTGCATACATACAAATCATTGTAATTGCAAATTATTCAATTAATTCTTTTTTTTTCTTTTATAATTCTTCTCACCTTTTTCACCTTCTTCGGTAGAAAAATTCACCTTAGCTTGTCTTGATCCTCAACATCTCCTCTAGTTCCACAACAATTATTAAGCTAGAACCAAAATAGTAGCAACAACGCCAACAACAACGTGGAGGAAGAACATCACGATCATCATTATTGGGATTTTCATTCTCATAATTTTATCTTCATCGTTGTGTTGCCATCGTCGTCGTAGTCAACATCGCCATCATCTCAATATAAACATGTTTTGCTATATATATATATTTTTTTGTTGTTCTTATTTTGCTTTTCCCTCTCTGTGGAGTATTTTCGCTAATTATACGCTATCTAACCCCATCATACCTCAGGCGACCAGTAGTGAACACACACCCGTAGCGCAGTCCGTAGTCATTCCATTCATAAAAATTCACAAAATAATCTACGACGAACAAGAAAACAAAAACAACAGCAACCGCAGCAGCTGTGGCGAGGAAAAATATTATTAAGCGCCGCCGCCTTTGTCGTCGCCGTTACCGCTGTAGTAATCTCAGGCTATTATAGAGAATAAGAACTAGATCGGAGAATCCATGGTTAATGGGGAGAGTGAAACATCATTGCTTGCTAGCCTCTCTCTCTCTCAATCTCTCTTTTCCTTTGGACATTAATGTTTATGTTTACATTTTGTCGGCTATATTTTGGATCACCTCCCGCATCCCCACACCATTTATCCATTTGTTATTGTATTTTGAAGATTACTTGGAGTGTGTATTTATACTATAAACTTTATAGTCATCAATGCATTTTTCTTTTTCACATATTGTGATGTATGTAGACATGAAAGAGGATTGTTTCTTTATCGAAGGAGCAAACCCAGAGAACAAATGAGTGTTTTGCCATGAAAAGATGATGCAATGTTGCCATTGTAAGTTATAATTTTCAGGGCAATATTAAATAAAAACCAGCAAAGAAAGTCTTAAAGTCGGGCGGGGCCGACTTTATGATACCCTACACCACTTTGCTAATTTAGTAGAGTTCCGCATAACAATTAAAAGTTTTTATGGGAGAATTCAATCATACACGCTATGATTATAATTATAATTTAAAGTTCAAAGGACTAAATATGCCGAAGCATATGTATCTTTTAAATTCGGACTTGTATTGCCCATTTGGTGCACAATTAATTTGAAATCGGATAAAGATATATATGGGAGCTATATCCAAATCGGAACCGATCTCGATAAAATTTGGCAAAGATATTTCTGAGCTGTATTTGATATATTTTCCTGAATATCGTTGTTACGGAGTGCATATTACGGCTGTGGGTAACAAATATGACAAATCGGATGAACAGCATATATGAGAGCTATAGTCATATCTGAACCGATCTTCAAATTTGACATACTAGCTTCTAGACTCAATTCGGTCGTAAGTGCCAAATTTCATCCAATTTGGACAAATATTAGACGTTTGGTGCACAATCAAAGGTAAATCGGACGAAGTTATATATGGGAGCTATATCCAAATCTGAACCGATCTCGATAAAATTTAGCAAATGTATTTTTGAGCTGTATTTGATATATTTCCCCAGATATTGTTGTTACAGAGTGCATATTACGGCTGCGGAGGACAAAAATAACAAATCGGATGAACAATATATATGGGAGCTATAGCTATATCTGTACCGATTTCGATCAAATTTGGCATACTTATTTTCAGGTCCAATCTGATCGTACGTGCAAAATTCCATACTATTCGGACTGATATTACACGTTTGGTGCATAATAAAAGGCAAATCGATCCGAAGATATATATGGGAGCTATATCTAAATTTTGACCGATTATCTCCAATTTCAATAGGGTTCGTCCTTGGGTCGAACAAATGATTTGCGCAAAATTTCATCTGGATAGGGCAATAAATGCGAACTGTACTTTGTTTACAAAAATACATGGACAGACGGACGGACGGACGGACGGACGGACATTATTATACCCTCAGCCATATGGCTACGTATCATGTGATACTGCCAAAACGCAGGAGTATCCGATTTGATCCAAACTTGGTACATCGTAATATTATTGTCAAACTTAGAACGAGTTCGGAGATGGGCAATATCGGCCCACTCCTTATGGTCCTTCCCCACAAAATGTCCACATTTTCAAAGACATTAATTTACTGCACAAAAGTAGATAGGATTATTCGATTTTACTCCTACTTTGCTTATCCTAATATTTGCATCAGTGCTAGGCCAGGTGCGGAAATGGACAATATCGGTCCACTCCATCAAGTATATCTCCCACAAACGGTCAAAATTTAGAATAATTGTAATCTTTATAAAATGTGGTGTAAGCGTCTTCAAATTTAATACATCAAATGTTTTAAATGTGTGGTGTGAAGTTGGAATATATCGGTCCAGTCCTTCTGGTACCTCCCCCACAAAGAGTCAAAATTTTGAATATTCATAAAGTTCATAAAACACGGACTTAAGATCTGATTTTCCATTCAGACTTAGCACATCTCAATATTTCCATCAACACAAGACCTGTAAAAAAGATGGTAGAGATCGGACCATTCCTTCTGGTACCTCCCCCACGGAGAGTTACAATTTTGAATAACCAAAACGATCATAAAATCCGAAATAAGCATCCAGTTCTTTTCAAATGACCATCATCATAATGTTTTAATAACCCAAGGTGTGGTATGAAGATGGAATATATTGATCTACTCCTTCGGGAACCTCCCCCACAAAGAATCAAGATTTTGAATATTCATGAAGCTCATAAAACGCGGAAATAACGTCCGATTTCATTCAGACTTGGCATATCTTAATATTTCCATCAACATAAGATTTGTTATAAAGATGGTAGAGATCGGACCATTCCTTCTGTTACCTCACCCACCTAGGGTTCAAGATTTTGAAAAACAAAACGTTCAAAGAATGCGAATTACGCATCCAAATCCATACACAAATGTTTGCTAACACAAGATCTGTTGTGAAGATGATATACGTCTGCTTCTTGTACCTCACCCACAAAGGGTCACAATTTTCAATACATATATCTGTAATAACTTGCGAAACAAGTCGGAGATTCCTTGCACCTTGCTATATCAAAATATTTCTCTTAACCATATTTCTCTTAAAATTTATCGGAATTGTAATTTATAGAATTTATTAAATCGAATATAAATGTTCGATTTCCTTCAAATTTTGCACATACCAATATTTTGATCTGTATTAGATGAAGTATGAAAACGAAAAAACGACATTTGTTACCTCACGCATATTTATACATTTTCCAAAAATTTGCACATATGTCATATAAAGTACAGGAAGTAGTCCAAAAGTACAGGATATAGTCTAAATCTGTTCACGATACCAATTGGTCAATATTGGCCAACTGCTTCGGAACCTCACCCATAGCCATTTCCAAATCCACCTCCTTATATAAAAGCTACACACTCACAGTGATCGTCATAGAATATTATAATTCCAGCTTTATTTCTACACTCTACCTTGTCATACCCTATAAAGCACGCGTTTCCAAAACTGTAAATTGTGTAAGCTATAATTAGCTCTATAGCTATATTCATTAGTTCAGTTCAATTTCCACACTTGTTTCAAATTTAGTACCATTTAATGCTTTTCGTACATGTTATATTATGGGTCTCCAAATTTACCTCCTTATCTAAACGCAACACAGTCACTGTTATCTCTATACCAATATCCACAATTATAGTTCTAATCCTACACTCTATGTCAAATTTAGTACTTTTCGTACTCGTTATAGTAGGAATTTTTAAATTCGATTCACAGTGTTTTTTATACCAACACTACACTATATTATATATAGTAAAATCAAGTTAATATAGTAAGTTTAATATAAGCAACTCGTTTTCGAGATGTGAACTAAATGTAAGATCTATTCTGAATTTATCACAATTTGGATTTGAGTGAATGGATAAATGCGGAATGTTGAAATTTAGTATAAAAAGAGGTCGTCCTACGAACAATAAGTGTAAGAAGAGTACTAAATGGTACACTCTTCGTACACCTATTGTTCGCATATCCTGGACCACCTCTTTTTATACTAAATTTCAAAATTTCGCCTTTATATATTTAGCCAAAACCAAATTATGACAAATTTAGTATAGTTCTTACATTTAGTTCTCATTTTGAAAACCAGCTCCCACTTTTTCAATTTATATTTAGTGCATTTTAGTACTTTTGGTTCACTTGTTGTTCGAATTTCCATTTTTAGTACCATTTAGTACACTTAACTGCATTGAATGACATATGAAATTGGAAGTATATAACTACTTTTTTATTTTATTTAATTCTGGTCACAAAAATTCCCTTAAAAACACGGCAACCCTGTATCCATGCATTGCCTAGTACAGGTTGACAAACCCCAAGGGGAGTCACTGTTTATTTTTCTCATTCAAAATTCATTGAATCTCACGCGCTCCGTCTCTCTCTCTCTCTCTCTCTATCAAGATGAGAGTATAATGTGCCAATCATGCATATGAATGAAATGAAAAAAGGGAGGCCGATGGGCGCATTACTCTTCGCTTGTTGCGTATTCAAAGTTTAGTATTTTCACAGATCGGCAGCGGCGACCATATAACAAATAGCGCGAGTGTTTGTGGTGGATACGTATAACACGTCGGTTAAGCGGGCGCGCGCGTTCGGTCTACAATATTGTTTTGATTACAGAAACAGTTTTCTAGTCGTTGTTTTTGCTTTTTGGACATTCGATAATTTTTATACGTTCATAAAAGTTCTAAAATTGCTTGCCAGCGAAAGAGGGGTAGCAAAGCAAAGTAAACTAAAGCAACAAAATTTTAAAATTAACCCCTAGTCTAGTCAACAACAACAAAGAAATAATTGCAACAACAAAAACAACCAAAATAACATCAATATTTATTAGCGTGTTTATTAATAAATTATTCGATAAATTATTTGAAAGGCAAAAAAAATAGAATTAAAAATTCTTAACACGCTCTCCTCGATCTCGAGTGTTCATCGGCCGGTCTTAACATTGGTGACAGCAGTAACAACAACAACCACAACACAGCGGTAATTGATCCATTGTGTTTGCCTTGTTGTTGTTTTTGCCTTTGGTTTTAAGTGAGGTGCGTTAGTTAGTAACAACAACTAAATGTGAATATACCTATCATAATAATGATGATTATACGGCAACGAGGATGACGGTAATGGTGATGATGAGAATGATTTTGAAATTGATGACGACGACGATGATGATGTTGGGGTAGTGGTGGTGGTGCCATTAATTTGTTGTTGGTGCATTCTTCTTTTGCTGCTTTAACTAACTTATTGAATATTTTAACATTCATATTCTAGTCGAATGTTGTTTCCTCATCGACTCCTCTCCTCCTTGTTATTGTGATTTTAAAGTGAAAAAAGAAAATGCAAAAATACCTACCTTAAAAGTAGAATTGAAAAGAATACGTGTAGAAAACGAAGAAGAATGAATTTAATAATTTCTAACTAACTATTGGGAGGCTAAAAAGTATTCTAAAATGTGTGTTTAAATATTAGTTGAAAATAGTGAAATAATATGATAAGCATTTAAAGTGTTGCCACATCATTTTATGGAGTTATTTTAATTGGAGACTTCCGGTGTAAAAGCCAAACAAATATGTAAGCATTTTATTTAAATGAAAATAATACAGATGTATTGATCTTAATTGCAAGTGAATACAATTACACTTATATGTTTTAAAATTTGCATTTATTATAATTGGATGCCCCACCACCAAGTGGGGATAATTTGGTTTTGTCCCAAAAATGTGTGACACACCGAACTTTTTAATTAAGAAGTTAAAAATGATCAGTCGATTAAGCCGATAGATGTATGCCTTCAGCCATTGGTCAAATCTTAAAATATATATTGACATCTGTTATGATTATTCAAATTGTTGACCCTCTTTGACGTAGATTCCGAAGGAATGGGCCAATATTGTCCATTTCGTATCGGACCTAAATAAATGCGATATAAATATAATGACGTGCCAGGTTTGGACTATATTGGTTACTTCCTTCTCTTTATATGAGATATGTGATAATTTTTAGAAAATGTTTAAATGTGCATGAGGTACCAGGAATAGTCGACCGAAGTATTCCATTTTCTTACTTCATCTAATACAGATAAAAATATCGGTATGGGAAAAATTAAAAGGAAAATCGAACATTTATATCCAATTAAAAATTCAGATATTGCAAGTTATAAAGATTCGCTGACTTGTTTTGCAAGTTATGACCGATAAAAGAATTGAAAATTGTGACCCTTTGTGGGTGAGTTGCTAGAAGGGGATCGCAGATATATATCATCTTCACAACAGATCTTGTATTGGCAAAAATTTGTGAAATTTGGAAGAGTGTTTCATGCTTATTTCGCTTTTTAGCCATATGGCTACAGAGGGTACATATCATTTGATACGGCCAAAACGTGCCTTATCGAAATAACGGTTCTAGACCCTAGGTCTCTTTGGACCAAATCCGTTTCAGGACATTTAGAGTCGATCTAGCGATGTCCGTCTGTCTGTCTGGCTGGTGCGCACGATAACTCTCGAAGGGAGTATTCGATTTGATCCATATTATTATCAAACTTAGATCAAGTTCGGAGATGAGAAATATCGGCCCATTCCTTTTGGTGCTTCCCCCACAAAATGTCAATATTTTCAAAGGAAATAATTTACTGCACAGAAAGAGAAAACATAATACGATTTTGCTCCAACTTTGCATATCCTAATATTTACATCAATGCTAGGTCAGGTGCAAAAATTTACAATATCGGTCCACTTCATCAAGTACCTTCCCCACAAACGGTCAAAATTTTGAATAATTACAACGCATATAAACTGTTATGTAAGAGTCCGATTGTCTTCAAATTTCACACATCCCAATATTTTAATCAACCCAAGGTCTTTGGTTAAGATGGAATAAATCAGTCCACTCCTTATGGCAACACCCCCACAAAATGTCGAAATTTTCAAAAATATATTTTTTGCACAGAAAGAGATAGGATAATCCGATTTTGCTCCAACTTTGCAAATCCTAATATTTGCGTCAGTGCTACGTCAGGTGCCAAAATGGACAATATCGGTCCACTTCATCAAGTATGGAGGTACAAACAGTCAACATTTTGAATAATTACAACTCTTATAAAGTCTGATGTAAGAGTCCGATTGTCTTCAAATTTCACATATCCCAATATTTATATTAACCGCTTCTTCTGCAACTTCCCCCACAAAGGGCCAAAATTTTTATTATCCATGAAGATCATAAAACGAAAAATGAACATCCGATTCCATTCAAACTTAGTACATCGCAATATTTCCATCAACACAACATCAATTATAAAGATGGTAGAGATCGGACGATTTCTTTTGGTACCTCCCCCACATAAGGTTCAATATTTTGAAAATGTTACACAAACAAACATTTTTGTTAACAAAAGATCTGTTGTGAAGATGACATGTTTCTGCGAACCCCTGCTGGTGCCTCACCCACAAAGGAGCACAATTTTTAATACTTTTATCTTTACAACTTGCTATGTCTAAATATTGCTTTCAACCAGAAACCTGAGATGAATATGGAATTTGTGGATTCGCATAAAATTGGATATAAAGATGCGATTTACTTCTATTTTTTCACTTCGATATATTTATCTGTATTATATGGAGTATGAAATTGAACATTTTAACATTTTCTAAAAAACTATCACATATCTCATATAAATTGAAGGAAGTTAACAATAAGGTTCAAACCTGGCACGTCGAAATGTTTATATCATATGTATTTAGGTGTGATACAATATGAGCAATATTGGCCCATTATTTCAGAACCTAACAACAATTTTACATTGGCTGAGGGTATACATCTGTCGGCTGACGCGAGAGATACTTTTTAACTTCTTTTTGGGCGTTTTGTTTTTCAAAATCTTTAACTTTATGTGGAGGAGGTACCAGAAGAAATGGTCCGATCTCTCCCATCTTTATGTGTTGATGGAAATATTGATATGTACCAAGTTTGAATAGAATCAGATGATCATTTCATGTTTTATGAGCTTCATGAATATTCAAAATTTTGACCCTTTGTGGAAGAGTTACCAGAAAGAATGGACATATCTCACCATTACAGCGGTTCTTCTTCATACATCGTCTTAAGTTTTCAGACTTTCAAGGTTTTATGTTTTTTTAAGTTTTTCCTTTTTCGGAAAAAACAATAGGTAAATGTTTACCTTTGGCAGTAAAACCATTGCACAATGGGCCCACATGCACATTTTTGTCCAAAACTATTTCAACGTATCTATATGTAAGCGCCAAAAACAAATAGTGGACTCATTATATATCTAGCTTCACCCAATACATCTCTTCATCCTAGATTGGTACCATCTGGTACTTTTCGAACAATTATAACACGCACTACTTTTGGCAACCTAAATATCAAATTTCGGTATTCCAGGTAAATCCCTTCATTCAATACCCTATCTTAACCACAGACTCCAACGTTGGCAGCTATATAAAATTTCTGGATTTCAGCTCTATTCCATCACACAATACTAAATCTGTAACACTTGGTACTTTTCGTACAATTATAGAACACATTTGCAAAATTACCTCCATATTTCTATTCCAATATCATATTCGAGGATTCTAGCCCTTTGCCCAATACAGAGTATAGTACCATTCAGTAATTTTCGTACAATTATAGCCACACTTTCGCATCCACCTCCATATTTCCAGGCTACACATTAACAGTGACCCTAATACCGAATTTAAGATTTCAATCACTATCTGTTCACCCTATTCCAAATCGTACCAAATAAAGTACTATTTAGTAATTGTCGAGCACTTTTAGTACACATTTCCATAACCACCTCTTTATCATAAACTTACCACTCACCGTTCACAAAATTCCAAATTGAGTGAAACTTAGTGCTTTTCAGTACTTTGAGTATACTTCTTGTTTAAATTTGCAAAAACCCAGTCTATCCTCACCCTTACCCCCCAACATTGACTCATATACAAATCTCAAGATTGTAGCTTTAACCATTTTGCCTGGTGTTGATGAATCAGTCAGTCACTCACTCACTCATTATACCATATATACTTGATAAGGCCAAAACGTGCCTCATCGAAATAACGGCTTTAGGCCCTTGGTCTCTTTGGACCAAATCCGTTTTAGGACATTTGGAGTAGATCTAGCGATGTCCGTTCGTCTGTGTGGTTAGTGCGCACGATAACTCTCGAAGGGAGTATCCGATTTGGTCCAAACTTTGTACATTGTAATATTATTATCACTCCCTCTGGTACATTCCCTCACAAAAGGTCAAAGTTTAAAAAAAAATTACTGCACAGAAAAGGAAAGGATTATCCGATTTTTCTCCAACTTTGAAAATCCCAATATTTGCTTCAGTGCTAGCACAGGTAAGAAAATTGATAATATCAGTCCACTGCATCAAGTACCTCCCCCACAAAAGGTCAAAACTTATATATAATTATAACTCTTATAAAATATGGTGTAAGAGTCCGATTGTCTTCAAATTACACACAATCACAAAATTTTTTATTAACTCAAGGCCTGGTGTGAAGGTGGAATATATCGAGGAGTGAAGCTCAAAAACCGCGAAAGTATCATCCGATTCCATTCAGACTTGGTACATCTCAATATTTCCAAGAACGCAAGATCTTATAAAGATGGTAGAGATCGGACCACACCTTCTGGTACCTCCCAAGGGTACCACAACGGGTCAAAATGTTGTGAAATAAGAGTCCGATTCTTTTCAAACCTCACACATCTCAATATTTATACTAACACAAGATATGATGTGAAGATGATAGATATCGATATCATATCAAGTGATAGTATCCAAATATGGCACGTTGCAATATTTACATCAGACATTTATCAGAGAGGACAATATTGGCCAACTTCTTCGGAACCTCCCCCATAGAGGCTCAATATGACGAATAATAAATACGGATGCCACGATACGTTTATCAGACGGTATGCATCCGCCGGCAAAACCCGACTGATACTTTTTAACTTTTTTAAAATTTAAGAAAAAATATTTTTATTGTTTCTGTTATTGAAATTTTGAGGAAATATTTAAATATTGTAAAAAAAATCATGCAATTTAATGAACACGTCTGTAGCTTGACTTATGCTGTTAAATACGTCATCGTCTACAATGCGGACCACAGTGCAAACACAATGACAGCGAAAATGAAGATTTAACAAGACATAGCCTGGATAAAGAGATAAACAAAAACAACGCATTGTTGTCAGAGAACATCTTTGTGTTTACCATTTTTTGTTTTTACAGATGCGTAAATAAATATTTCCAAGAAATCCATAAGACTTTCGAATACAATAAGGGTGACTATAAATTCTTGGAGCTGGACTTTCTATGCATTCACTAAAAAGAGTGTGTATGCTGAAAAAGGAATCCCCCGGGATAATCCCTTTTTTAAGAAAAGAAGCATTAACAAATGAGCTAACCATATTCTAAACAGAGGAGCAGGAAGAATTTATTTGAAGAGGGTGTTTTAAGAGATATCCTGAATCGCTCATATTGCTTTAAATTTTTTCAATTTGGCAGCATTTTTATACCCTCCACCATACTATGGAGGGTATATTGACTTTGTCATTCCGTTTGTAACTCCTCGAAATACTCATATCAGACCCAACAAAGTATATATATTCTTGATCAGCGTAAAATTCTAAGTCGATTTAGCGTTGTCCGTCTGTCTGTCTGTCTGTCCGTCTGTCTGTCTGTCTGTTGTAATCACGCTATCTTTCGAATGAATTGAGATAGATGGCTAAAATTTTGCACACATGTTTATTTTTCCAGTAGGCAGGTTAAGTTCGTAAATGGGTCATGTAGGTCCACGTTTTCATATAGCCCCCATATAACGGTACCTCCCTATATTCGATATTTTGATGATTTTAGCGACATTATTCACGGGAATTGTTTCAAATTTGGTATTTGAAGTTCAAAATGGATACTACACCCTAAGACGGAAAATTGTCTGTGCAGGTCCACGTCTTCGTATAGCCCTCATATAACGGTACCTCCCGATATTCGGTATTTTGATGATTTTAGCGACATTATTCACGGGAATTGTTTCAAATTTGGTATTTGAAGTTCAAAATGGATACTACACTCTAAGACAGAAAATTGTCTGTGCAGGTCCACGTCTTCGTATAGCCCCCATATAACGGTACCTCCCTATATTCGGTATTTTGATGATTTTAGCGACATTATTCACCGGAATTGTTTCAAAATTGGTATTTAAAGTTCGTTATGGAACTACAGTCTGTGGCAGAAAATTGTCTGTGCGGGTCCAGGTCTTCGTATAGGCCCCATATATCAGTACCTCCCTATATTCGGTATTTTGACGATTTTAGGTACAATACCCACCGAAGTTGTTTGAGATGTGGTATTTGAAGTTCGTAATAGATGCTACAGCCTGTGACAGAAAATTGTCTTACTGGTCCAGGTCTTCGCACAGCTCCAATTTAACGGCACCTCCTTATATACGATATTTTGATGATTTGAGCTACATTATTAACCGTTTAATTCAAGTTTCGAATTTGAATATGGTAATGGCTTATGACAAACAATGCCTATGTATGTCCACGTCGTATAGACCCCAATATAACGGCTATATTCGGTATTTTTAAAATTTTAACAGAATTTTTTAAGGATTTTATTTCTTAAAAATTTCCAAATTCATTGCAAATGGTGGAGGGTATTAAAAGTTCGGCCCGGCCGAACTTACTGCTTTTTAACTTGTTACACCTGTGTTGTATACGTTTTGAGGTTCATTATCCGCCACTCAATGTATGAAACTTCAAAAGACATGCAGGAACCTATATGACCGTAAAAAGGCAGGAAATATTAGAAAATAAACAAGTAAGTTCGGCCAGGACTAACCTTGAATACCCTCCACCATTTGAAAAAAGTCCCATGAAAAATGCGGCACCGTTATATGGGCGCTATGCGAAGACGTGAGCCTGCACAGGCAATCCTTCGCCATAGGAAGTAGTACCCATTGCGACAAAATTGTATCAACCTACATAATTTTGTTCGTAAGCCAGAGTGATTTTCACAGACATACAGACAGACAGACGGACGGACATGACCAAATCGACATAGAATCCTTTGCTGGTCAAGAATATGTACAGGGTGAAATGAAAAAACTGCAACCAACTTCAGACTGCTGTCATTTCTAAGCCACTCGTACGGCAGCTGTTAATATTATTCCAGTGACAGCTCATTATATTGTTTACAAGCGTACAAAAGCATTTTAGTGAGAATTTTCCTGAAAAAAAGTTATTCGTGACGGAATTCAAGCGTGATAGTGTGATTTCTTTATATTTGGCTGGAAAACCACAAGTGGCTATCGTTAGAGCACTCCAGCATTCAAATATGAATCAATCTTTTGTGTCTCGTACCATCGTTCGTTACGGTGATACTGGTAGCTAATGAGTTGCTTCGCTTGGCCGAAAGTGGCGCACTGCCGAATTTGGGTTTCTGTGATGAGAAAACATTGGTTGTCCAGAAGTTTTTAAACAAAAAAAAAAAAAAAAAAGATCGTATTTACTTGCCAAAGAGGTCAGCTAAAAATGTGTACCTTCGGTTGGCCACCAGAACTCAAGCGCCGGCTATGGTGATGGTGTGGGCCGTCATAACAGCCGATGGGTTCTCTCCGCTCGTATTAATCGATCATTTTTTATCTCACCCTGTACATCTCATATAGAACGTGTCAGTTCCCGAATTTTTGGAGAAATGAAGATGTCTGAAAACGACTGGAAAGAATTATACGTTAAAAAGATTCGATTTCGGTGGATTAAAGATACTTTGCAGTTATTTAGCGACAGTTATTATAATTGAAGGTCACCAAGGCAAGCATGACCAATGGAAACTACCAGTCATACCGACTCTGAGTATTTAATAAAATAATCTGAATTTATGGAAATGGGAATATAAGGGAAGAAGAGATACAGGTGGCGTATG
Source organism: Musca domestica (assembly GCF_030504385.1). NCBI lineage: Eukaryota > Metazoa > Arthropoda > Insecta > Diptera > Muscidae > Musca > Musca domestica. The sequence continues at coordinate 2,972,978 of NW_026712115.1, read as the reverse complement.
ACTAACACCAGCACGTATATGACATAGTGTACGGAAAGGGGGATGAAATATCGATATTTTTTTAATAATCTTCCGATTTTCCAACATTTTCGGTACTAATACCTTCTCTTAAGAATCATACATATATCTCATATTAAAAAAATGGAGTACCCGATATAGTAAAGATCTAGTCAGTGGTAATATTTATATCAGACGTAAGGGAGCACATACATAAATGGTCATAGGCTGTCGGCAATGACGTACACAGAAATGCATTTCGAAGTTATTTCGACAAGGTACCAATGGGAAAAAATATATTTTTCTTGTTAAATTTATAAAACAAGTAAAAAAGCTGTAAGTTCGGCCGAGCCGAACTTTGAATACCCTCCACTAATTTGGCAACTTTCAAAAAAATAAAATCTATTAAAAATTCAGCTAAAATCTTAAAAATACCGAATGTAGCTGTTATATTAGGGTCTATACGACGACGTGGAACTGCATAAGCAACTTTTGTCATAAGCCATTACAACATTCAAATGCGAAACTTGAAAGAAATCGGTGAATAACGTAGCTAAAATCATCAAATTACCGAATATAGGGAGGTACCATTATATGGGGGCTATACCAAATCGTGGACTGCACAGACAATTTTCTGTCATAGGCTGTAGTATCCATTTCGAACTTCAAATACCAAATTTGAAACAATTCCGGTTAATATACCAAAACGTGTAGGCCCGTTTTGAATATCAAATGTTCTGCAGCCATAATATAGATTTAAGTAAAATTTAATAACCCATATCATTTCGTTCGGAAGCTAGAGTGATTTCCATAGACGGACCAAGGGACGGACATCGCTAAATCGACATAGAATTTTATGCTGATCAAGAATATATATACTTTGTGTTACAAAAGGAATGACAAACTTTATGTACTCTCCATACTATGGTGGAGGGTATTAAAGGGCAATGACATGGTAGTCCGTTTCGTTCTTTCGGAGTACCATCTGAATCCATGTTCGGAAAATGAAGTAAAAGTGTCTCTTAAAATTGTAGATCCCCTGTAAAGTTCTTATATGGGTAAGGTTTGCCTCATAAATAACCAAAAGATTTACCTTTATAAAAAAAGATTTGAATAACTTTACTTCAATAAATGCACTCATATTTTTATTTATTTTTTTAAGAACGGAAAAAGTAGCCTTGCAAAGCAAAAAACTGCATATTTTCATGTTCGTGTTGTTTTCTTCCATTGTGGAATGGTTCAGATACTGCCTCCACCATCAGCAGTACACAAATTAAAACAATTGAGTTCATTACGTACGAATGTTACTGGGAAGTCACTCAGGCCAACGGACAGACAGACAGACAAACAGTCAGTGAGTAAGTCAGTCAGACAGATGGCCGTGCTGGTGGTGCAACGTTATGGGGAATAAATTTTTATTTATTTACATTCCATCGATAGTTATTACCGTCATCAACGCCATCGCCACCGCCAGCCGTCCCATGCACATGACTTTTTAAAAAAGATCTGACGTTTGCAAGAATGTTTGTTGTTATTGTTGCTTTCTGCTTTGAGAATTGTTCTATAGTTATTTCTGGTCCCAGAAATTGTGTTGGCGTTGATTGGAACACTGGGTTCTAGTGTTCCACCAAAAAGTTGAGCCTGGTAAAATGTTATGGACGGGAGACGGGACGGGTGGTCACATTTCCCTGTTCTATATTTCTGTTGTTAATAATAATTAAGATATCAATATGTATGGTTTGTGTGTCATTATTACACACACACACACCCACACTCACCCACACATACATGTGTATCCTGGTTTTGCCGTCATTGTAGTACTATACTTGATGAAAATAAAAATAAATTTCCAAACAATAATAAAAATTATTCCCCATGTGTGTTTGTGTGCGTGTCTCTGTGTTTATACATTATTTCCAATTGGAAAAACAACACCCCCTCCCCCCTTTTAAAAACGTTATGGTTGTGTCGTAGTTGTAGTCATCGCCAGCCCTGTGGATCAATGATCGCGTCCCTCCAACACCCATCCATCCGTCATCACCGCTGTGATTATTGTTGGGGGTTTGGGTTGGCTGGCTAAAAGAAAAACAACAGCAATAACACCACCAACAACAACAACCACACCAGTTTAGCCGCCATATCGTAAATTCAGTTTTGCAATTCAGCAAATTCTTGTTTTTGTTGTTCTTTCTCTGTATTAGTTTTTTTTAATGCGCCTGCCTTACAACCTTGAATAATAAAATTTTATTTTGAATCTTTTTTTTTTTCTTACTACACTAACAACAACAAACAGTTATTTTTTTTTTTTTAATTTATATGAATGTGTTTTGTTTTTAATATTTACATTTCAATATTAAGTTTTTGTTTCTGAAGTCAATTGGAATCCGACAAGATATAAGAAGACAAGATATTGAAATGATCAGAAGAGCTTTTTTAATATGGGCGATCCAAAATAATTATTCAAAATGGTTCAGAAGAGAGACTTGTTAGATTTCTGCCGGAATGGGTACGTAAATAAGCAGAATTGTCGATTTTGCAGTGAAGATCAGCCAGTAACACTGGAAAAGCTGATTTTTTTTTAACTTTTTCATAGCTTTTAAAAATCAACCTATACATGTCTAAACTATCATATGTACGCATTTCCAAAAACACCGCATTGTCTTTGTCCTGTACAACCCCTGCGACCGTTGTATCACATGCTTAATTTAGTACTTTTCATACATGTTATACTTCGTTTTTTCAAATATATACCAAAATATCGATTAATTACTTTTCGTACACCATATATTACCTTTTTCCAAATCGTCTTAAAGCTACATTCTGGCAGTGGATCAAATACCGCCTTCTTAACTCTATGCCGAATGTAGTACCAATTTGTACCAAATGTAGAATTTGGTACAATGTTGTTCCGTACACCTTTTTATTATGCCCTCCACCATAGTACCTTGAAATATACTCCTTGAAATATACATTTTAGACCCCATATACATATACTTTGTATTCTTGATCAGCATGCAATTCTATGTCGATTTAGCGATGTCGGTCTGTCCGTCTGTGGAAATCACACCAGCTTTCGAACAAAATTTAGTAAGTTGATAAAATTTTACTCTAATGTATATTATGTTTGCACGAATTTTGGTATTGAAAATAGTCCACGTTTTGGTATAGCCTCCTTACAACAGTACCTCCGATATCCGGTATTTTATAGATTTTTCAGACTTTATTCGCCGGAATTATTACAAAGTTGGTATTTGAATTTCGTAATTGATACTACACCCATAAAACGGTACCTCCCTTTATTCGGTATTTTGATGATTTTAGTGAATTTTAGCAAATTTGTTATTTGATGTTCGTAATGGATACTACAGCCTACGACAAAAAATTGTTTGTGTAGGTCCACGTCTTCGTATAGCCCCATAAAACGGTACCACCCGATATTCGGTATTTTGATGATTTTAGCGAATTTTAGCAAATTTGTTATTTGAAGTTCGTAATGGATACTACAACCTAAGACAGAAAATTGTCTGTGCAGGTCTACGTCTTTGTATAGCCCCCATATAACGGTACCTCCCGATATTCGATATTTTGATGATTTTTACCGACTGTATTCACCGGAATTATTACAAAGTTGGCATTTGAAGTTCGTAGTGGATACTACAGCCTATGACAGAAAATTGTCTGTGCAGGTCCACGTCTTCGTATAGCCCCCACTCGTCTGACAGCTGTTAAAATTATTCCAGTGACAGCTCATTATATTGTTTACAAGCGTACAAAAGCATTTTGGTGGTAATTTTCCAAAAAGTTATTCGTAATGCGATTCAAGCGTGATAGTGTGATTTCTTTATATTTGGCTGGAAAACACAAGTGGCTATCGTTAGAGCACTCCAGCATTTAAATGTGAATAAATCTTTTGTGTCTCGTACCATCGCTCGTTACCGTGATACTGGTAGCGTAGTCTGACGTCAAGGAAGTGGACGAAAGAAAACAGCAAGTTTAGCGGAAATAGTTCGAAAAGTAAAGAAGCGACTTGATCGAAAGCCGCGTCGCAGTGACCGAAAAATGGCTCGTGACTGAACATATCACAATATTCCATTCGGCAAATATTGAAAAATGAGCTTGGGGTAAAGCCATTGAAATTCCAAAAAGTGCAAAAACTTACTCCGCAATAGAAAGAAAATAGACTCAAAAAAGCTTAAGAGTTGCTTCGCTTGACCGAAAGTGGTGAACTGCCGTATTTGGGTTTCTCGATGAGAAAACATTCCTTGAACACTCCAAGAGGACTCAGTACGCGCCACCCAAGAATGGTAACAAAATGAGGTTCCTCGCTTCATTTCCAGTGCACAATGGCCACCAACATCTCCGGATACCAATCCCTTGGACTATTGCGTCTGGAGTATTTTGGAAAGCAATGCAAGGCATTAAAAAATACCAAAGTGTCGATCACCTCATTTTTTGCTTTCATTCAATAAAATTTAAAAATTATGGCGTTTGACTTTGTTGCAGTTTTTTTATCTCACCCAATATATATAGATCGTCGATCTAAAGAAAATGAATTTGGTTTTCTCTTTCCGTTGTCTTATTAAGTTCTCTGAAGGAAAATAAGTTGCCACTTGTTACGGTCAATTGACTGACATCTACATTAGTGGAGTCACCAGTACATGCATTCATACATACATATGCATGTATAAAAGAACACATGTGTGCCGGTGGTGTTGGTATTGTTCTTCCAATATTCATTGGAATGTGGGAATGTTATAACCGCACATGTGTACGTCCGACATTTCTCGCCACGACCAGCCAATGGAGCCAAGTGAATTCCAACAGTTTCAGATGAATTGCAATGTGAAATGCGAACCACTTGTGTATTTGATGTTGTTTTTGTTAGCATTGAGCCAACTATCATTGATCTCGGCTTGTACACTCCGGCTCCTCTGATCTGATCATTTGTTGTTCCACACAACACAAAATGAGCCACACACAGCTGAGGATCGCTGTAAAAATTTAAATCTTGAGTGTTTCTTGTTGTATCTCTCTTTAAGTGGAGAGTTCTTATCGATCGTAAAGGCAAAAGTATTTTATTTCTGAATGATGTTGATGTTAATGGTGGTTGGTTGGTTTCTCCTCTAGCCATAAGTAGATGGCAAGATATTAACCAATTGCTGTTGGTCAATTAAGAGCAACAATGGCAAAACAAAAAAAATATCTTGAAACATGTTTCTATCCAAAGTTAAATAAGTTGTAATTAATCGAAAGTGATTTTAATTAGTTGCTGTTGTTGTTTTACAAGTACCCCTTTTGATGTATTGACACTATCAGTGGAGAATCGTTTTTGGTCAATGTTTGTTGAAGTGGTTTTGTAATGAATATTTGTTATAGATTGAAAACGAAGAGATACGAACGATAGGTTAAATAAGGAGGACCGTACCACCTAATAGAGTAATGTTTACAATATCCATATGGGAAATACGTAGATTTCAATAAAATATTTTAAAAATGTGGACTAGAAAAATCAATACTTATTTTTTTCGTAGAATATTTAAGAGCTTAAATATTATCATTACTAAAGTTTTTTTTTCAAGACTCATTTTAGGGGATTTTCGACGAAGTTTTTTAAAGGCCAAAAACGAGTATTTTCAAACAACAGAATATTTCTAGGCTCAAGAACATCAATTTTGATAAAAACAAGTTAAAAAGTATCAGTCATTTTTTGCCTACTCCAGACACAATAGTCCAACGGATTGGTATCCGTATATTTTGGTGGCCATTGTGCTCTGGAAATGAAGCGAGGAACCTTATTTTGTAACAATTCTTGGGTGGCTCGTGCTGAGCACGATGGTGCTGAGTCCTATCCAAGGTCTGCGGCCAATTTTTTTTGCGTGCCTAAGGCTTTAATACACCCTCCAAAATATTTTCGCGATAATATTCGGCATTTATACGAGCGGAGAGCGACCATCAGCTGTTATGGCGGCCCATACCATCACCATGACCGGCGCTTGGTGGCCAATCGAAGATGCACATTTCAGCTGACCTCTTTGGCAAGTAAACACGATCAATTTGTTTATTTACAAACTGCTAGACAACGAATGTTTTCTCATCGGATAAAACCAAATTCGGCTGTTCACCACTTTGGGCCAAGCGAAGCTACACTTTAGCTCCTTTTAGTCTATTTTCTTTCTTCTGCGGTGTAAGTTCTTGCATTTTTGGAACTTCAATGACTTTACTCATTTTTCAATATTTGCCAAATGGAACATTGCGAAATGTTCAGCTTTCGAGCCATTTTTCGGCCACTGCGACGCGGGTTTCGATCAAGTCGCTTCTTTACTTTTCGAACCATTTCTGCTGATGTTGCTGTTTTCTTCCATCCACTTCCTTGACGTCGGGCTACGCTACCTACGCTAGTATCACGGTAACGAGCGATGGTGCGAGACACAAAAGATTTATTCACATTTAAATGTTGGAGTGCTCTAACGATAGTCACTTGTGGTTTTCTGGAAAATTCTCACAAAATGCTTTTGTACGCTTGTAAACAATATAATGAGCTGTCACTGGAAAAATTTAAACAGCTGTCGGACAAGTGGCTTAGAAATGACAGCAGTCTGGAGTTGGCTGCAGTTTTTTCATCTCACCCTGTATATACTTTTTGAAAATGCTCAATTTTTTGTGCGAAGTTACCAGAAAGAGCTGGTCAACATACCACATATATATGATTTTTGAAGTTAATCATTGGTTGGTAAAATATTGTTGTTAAAAATGTGGTAACATACAAGGTTTAAAGAAAATCGTTGACATATTTCGCATGTTACGAGAGTTATAATTATTCAAAAATGTGACGCTTTGCGGGGGAGGTACCAGAAAGAGATGATCCATATATTATATTTTCATAGTAGATCTTGTGTAGTATTAGGTTGTTTCAAGTTGCCTCATGTTTGTTTATTCAAAATATTGATCCCTTGTGGGGGAGCTCGGGGTGTTGTGGGAATTTCGTTCCTCATGCCTGATCCTGTGTTGGTAGAAATATTGAGATTTGAATATAATAAGACTCTTATTTCACTTTGATAATAGCTATTATTATTCAAAATATTGACCCGTTGTTGCGGAGGTATAAAAATGATTCGGCCATTATATCCCATCTTATTTAAAATGTTCACCTTTGTGAAGGAGGTACCAGAAGATGTTAGCCGGTATATCCGATTTTCACAACCTATTTTGCAATGGATAAAATATTGGGATGTGCAAAATTTAAAGAGAATTTGATGCATATTTCGCTCCTTATGAGCGTTTTAGATATTCCAAATGTTGACCTATTGTGGGGAAGGTATTCAAAGGAGTGGTCCGATATATCTCATCTTCATATCGGATTTTGTTATGTTAAAAACATTGGAATGTTAGGAATTTTGAAAAAAAAATCGGATGCTTATTACGAATTTTATGAGCGTTTTGGTTATTCAAAACTTTGAACCTCTGTGGGGGAGGTACCAGAAGTTGTGGTCCGATATACTTCATCTTAACACCACATTTTTCAATGGTAAAAATAATGGTATGTGTGAAATTTAAAGAGAATGTGCAGTATATTTCGGATTTTATAAGCGTTTTAGATTTTCTAAATTTAGACCCTTTGTGGGGAGGTACTAGAAGGAGTATTCCGATCTTGTCCATTCTCGCACCCGATCTTGCGGTAATGTAAATATCACGATTTGCAAAGTTTGCACAAAATTTGGTTTTTCCGTACTCTTTCTGTGCAGAAAAATATTTTTTTTTTTGTAAATTTTGATTTTTTGTTGGGGGAGGTACCAGAAGGAGTGGGTCGATATTGCCCACATCCGAACGCGATCTAAGTTTGACAAAAATATTACGATGTACCAAATTTGGACCAAATCGGATACTGCCTTCGAGAGTTATCGTGCGCACCGGACAGCCCGAAAGACAGACGGACGAAATGTCCTGAAACGGATTTGGTCTAAAACCGTCATTTCGACCAGGCACGTATCAAATGATATATGCCATCATATTTCAATGAAATTAAGTTTAAATTAAATTTCCACTGAATATTTAAAATCCGAAGTAGGTCCGTGAATTATTCAAAAAGCATGCCTTAGAAACATATATATGATTTATTTATTCTCAGAATATTTTATTGCTCATTTTCGTACTTTTTCTTGTCAGTTAAGGCTTAACAAAAAACGCACTACATCCTATTAAAAAATATTTAAAATATTTTTATAAAGCTCATAACAAAAAAAAAACAAATGATCAAATATGAAATTCATGATAAGATTAGTCCGCAGAGATAAAGTTGAGTTGAAATCAACATATCAAAATGTTTCTCAGTCGAATAGCAAAAAAAAAAAAACAAGATAAAAATAATACGTGTCAACGAAACATTTCAATTTTATTCATATTCCCTCCTCCCTGGTTAACAGAAGTTCAAGTGTTAATTGATATACAATTCATGTCTGAAATTAAATGTAAATATGATCACACACACACTCACACGCGTACAAATGCACGCAAAAAGAAAGTAAGAATTTGTTTTATTAAATAAATGAAATAATAACAAGAACATAAACACGCACAAACAGATTGGCGATCATGTTGTACACCGCCACCAGATACCAGATACATTCCAATTGGTGTCTTTAGCGAAAAAAAAAACCCAAAAACAACAACGTCAACTTTAGCAACGACAACACTAACTGAATGACTGACTGACTGCCAACGAATGATAATATGAATTTTAAACAGGTGTAGAATATATTATAACAATGAAGTAAAGTGTTCTCAGTGATCTGCTGGGGTGTTATTGTTGTTAATTTTGATATTTTGGGGAACAGCACTGTTCAAGAAACTAGCATTATTTTTTATTGAATGACAATTATCAGATACATTTCTAAGAAACCCAGTTAAAAAGTATCTCACGGTTCTGCCGACAGATGTATATCATCAGCCAATGCGCGATTATTTAAAACAAATATTTTGACCTCTGTTATGGTTATTCAAATTATTGACCGTCTTAGGAGTACAGGGTGAGATAAAAAAAACTGCAACAAAGTCAAACATTTTTTTAATTTTGTTGAATGAAAGCAAAAAGTGTCGGAAGCAACATTCCGGCACCACACGCTGCCGGAATGTTGCTCTGCGGTACTTTGACCCATTCCCGGCGAAGCGCTTGCTTAAGGTGATCGACACTTTGGTATTTTTAGTGCCAACTTTGCTTTCCCAAAAACTCCAGACACAATAGTCCAACGGATTCGTATCCGGAGATTTTGGTGGCCATTGTGGGCTGGATATGAAGCGAGGAACCTCATTTTATAACCACTCTTGGGTGGCGCGTGCTGAGTGCGATGATGCTGAGCCATGTTGGAATGTCCAAGGTCTGCGGCCTTAATACACCCTCCAGAATATTTTTGCGATAGTATTTGGCATTTATTCTGATACCACGGTCGATTAGTACGAGCGGAGAGCGACCTTGGCCGGTACTTTGTATAAAGTAAACACGATCATTTTGTTTGTTTACAAACTGCTGGACAACGAATGTTTTTCCATCGGAGAAAACCAAATTCGGCGGTTCACCACTAAGCGAAGCAACTCTTTAGCTTCTTTTAGTCTATCTTCTTTCTGTTGCGGTGTAAGTTCTTGTACTTTTTGGAATTTCAATGGCTTTACCCCGAGCTCATTTATCAATATTTTGCGAATGGAATATTGTGATATCTTCAGCTCACGAGCCATTACGACGCGGGTTTCGATCAAGTCGCTTCTTTACTTTACTATTTCTGCTGATTTTGCTGTTTCCTTCCGCCAACTTCCTTGACGTCAGGCTACGCTACCTACGCTAGTATCACGGTAACGAGCGATGGTATGAGACACAAAAGATTTAGTCACATTTAAATGCTCGACCCTTTACCAGGAGGTACCAGAAGGATTGGACTTAATTCGATCTAAGTTTGATATTAATATTACGAAGCACTGAGTTTGGACCGAATCGGATACTCCCTTCGAGAGTTGTGATGCGCACCAGCCAGACGGACAGACGGATGGACGGACATCGCTAGATCGACTCCAAATGTCCTGAAATGGATTTGGTCCAAAATGTACGTTAAAATTCTACTCTATTCGCGAATCCGTTAAGATATTGTTGGGTTAAATAATTGGATTACTTAAAAACCCCTCAAATATCAAGGTTCTTTCTTTATTTTTCTATGATAAGGGATTACAAACAGTATATTAATTTTCAATTTAAAGATCGGATGATTTCATTTCTACGTTCCTCCGTCCGAACATTCTACAAAGATCTGAAACAATATATTCAAGAAAACTAGGTTCATTAGAAGAATATTTCATGTTAATGCATGTTTTGTGCTTCATATAATTCTTGAAATTATGACAGAAAATCATGTTTTGATCTGCCAAAAGAAACTTTTCAAAATTTCGTGAAGATTGACCTATATTTACGCCCTCTGTCGTGCTAATAGGTCTTCAAAACAATATTTGACTATTTAGATTCGTGTATATATTTTCATATATCACCGATATTTCACTATACACGTCAATGATATCTGTGTCAAAGGGGAATTTGTCTGGAAGTAATTTTCTGTATTAAAAATATTCGCGGTTGAATTTTTACAAAATTGTAGGCTTCTGCCTTGTCCCAAACTCTAACCGACTAAACTATAATTTCTTGCGTGCAACCCGTAGTTTGATTACAAATTAACATGGTCCGACGTACCGATACACTCACAGCTAGGTCAATTCACCTCGGCGAAATAGGAAGATCGATACACTACATGGTGGGTCTAGGGCCAATATTTCGAGGTGTTACAAACTTTTTGGTCCTATCGAACTTATAAATCCCTCAACACATACTGTTGTAGTGTGTATTAATCGAAAAAGAAGTCCTGTAGGGAACGATCAAAGCTTTAAAACAAGTAGAAAATCAGCTAAGTTCATCTGGGCCTAACTTTTAATATCCTCACCATTTCAAAGGAAATTATAAAAATTTCAAAAAAAATCCGAAAACTACCACTTAAAAGAAAAATAAGGGGATTATACGAAGACGTGGACCTGCATACAAAATTTTTTGTGCCCATTACGAACTTCAAATACAAATTTTGTTACAATTACGGTTAATAATGTCGTTAAAATTATGAAAATACCGAATATCTGGAGGTACCGTTATATGGGAGCTATACGAAGATCTGAACCTGCATACAAAAATTGTTGACATAGGCTGTAGTACCCATTGGTATCTTCCAATACGAAATTTGAAACGATGTTGGTGAATAATTTTGCTGAAATCATCAAAATACCGAATATCGGGAGGTACCGTTTTATGGGAGCTATACGAAGACTTGGACCGACATGGCCCATTTACGAACTTAACCTGCCTACTGGTGAACTATGCATGTATGCAGAATTATAGCCTTCTACCGTGATGAAAACCGATGAAAACCGACAAACAGACGGATAGACGGACATCGCTAGATCGTCTTAGAATTTTACTTTGTAGGATCTGTTATGAATATTTCGAGGAGTTACAAACGGAATGATCAAGTTAATATACCCTCCATAAAATGGTGGAGGGTATAATACTATGCAAAATTTCACTATTAAAAGTCATAAAATACTTTTTGAAAATTACCTTTAAACATCCAAGACTGGCCCTTTAAAAGTATTCAAAATTTTTTCTCTAAATATTCACTAAAAAACTACTTGAAAATCCGCCATTAAAGCTCTTCGAATGCTCTTAACCTCAATTTTTTTAATAATTAATAATTTTCATAATCTTTTCAATTTATGATTTCTGATCCTAGAAAAATTGAATTATTAAAAATTCTTAAACAACAAACTTTTTCGAGTTTTGCCTTATTAAGGCGAAGATCATATGTTTTATGATTTATGTGTTTGATTTCTCTTTCGAGACGAGCTTAATGATCTGAAATTTGCAGTGAAAAGGAAAGCCAGATAGACACTATCACACACTCACCACTATGCGACGCGTTTCGCCGTTGGTTAAGCGGCTCATCAGGCATATTTGGTGTGGATGATGTCTTACAAGGGCCGTTCTCTGGAAAGTAGTATATATTTCGAACTTATTGCAAATTAGCATATGCGAATTATACACTAGAAACTCTCCAGGTTCGACTCAAGTTCTATTGGCAGATCTTTTTCACAGCAAAGTTTTTGTTTTTTGTAGTGATGGATTTTTTGTCCACTACAACTACATTGCTTCCAATGCATACACTTGTTTTAGTGCTACTTTAGGAAGACGGGTTAATGGCTCTGAACGTAGAGACGGCAACTTCTAGTTGGCTGCACACCGAGGTCCGCGGTTCAAATCCCACAGCCAGGCTCGGCTGAATTTTTGAGTTTTGCCTTATTAAGGCGAAGATCATATGTTTTATGATTTATGTGTTTGATTTCTCTTTCGAGACGAGCTTAATGATCTGAAATTTGCACCTAGAGCCCTTTTTACAGATTCCTTAAACTTTTTGATGTTCCTATTCGCGTAATATCAGGCTATTTTAAAAAGTAAAGGAATTTATTAAAACTTTCACTTTTAAATACATATTTTTATAAATGACATCATGATTAAACGCAAAAATATGCCTTGTTGTTGTTATCTTGAAATATGCTTATCATTTTTGCTATGTTTTCTTTTACATATACCTCGCTCCCACCTTACCACCTTAGAGTTTTGAAAGATAAAAAATTAAGTTAAATTTTCATGACAAGTTTGTGGAGCGACATAATCACTCGTAATTTTGTTTGTTTTCTTGCAGATTGCTTCAATCAACAAGCAGTAGCAATACAAATGTTAAATCTTCAATAGCATCTACTGGAATCGGAACTAGTGCCCGCGTTCAGCAGCAGCATTCACCCACAAAATATAAGAAAGATAAAACGACTAGTCCAGCCCATTTTGCACCCAAAGTACCTTTGGTATCGCCCATTACCAACAGATCTGCCGCGAAGTCCCTAAAATCACCAGCAGCAGCAGCTGCAACTGTGGCAACCATAAAACCCTCACCAAATAAAACAAATCTACCCCAGACAACACCATCCATACTGAAGGCCACATATGAATTGGAATCCTCTGCGGCCTTGGAAGAACTCCTAAAGAAACGCGAAGAAGATTTACGCAAACGTCGTCAACATGTGGAACATTTAATGAAATGGCATCAACGACTCGACGAGGAAGAAGCTGAAGTTCTACAATTGGAACGTCAACTGTTAAGCTATAATAATGTGCAACAGCATTTCGAAAAGACACCTCAAAGCGACGGCCACAGAAACCAAAAGAAATCCCTGCAACAAATGCCACCATTGGAAGCTTCTTCAGTTGTTGATGAAGAAGAAGAGTTGACCCGAGAGGTTAATTTGGATGATACAAGTCATCATCATATTTATCAGAATCTAGCCAAGGAAACGGAAAAGAAACGCGCCTCTAGAGCGCGTAAAATGGAAAAACGTCTCAAGGACATTGATAAAAGTCTAAAAGAATTATCTCACATATCGGCCACAAACACAACCAACACCACCACAACGACGGCAAGCAATTCCTCGGCCTTTGTAATGGGACATAACAATGACGACATTGAAGTGTCATCAGCCAGCCAACAAGAATTGGATTTTGTGCGCACCACTGGCTCCAAGTTGAATAAGTTATGGCGTCGCCTTACCTCCCAAACGGTGGAGAAATTCGAACCTACGCGACGTTATAAGCTTTGTAAGGCCGATCTTGAACGGCTTTATGAAGAAGCCAAAATGGCTGTGCTCAAAGATTTTGCTGCCGATGAGGAGCGGATAGCCCAAGAATTGTTGGAGAAAAGTTCGGTAACAACAACAGCAAACACCACAGCCATTGAAAGTCCAACAGCACAATCACCGCAGGGACATGTCCTAAATAAAAGCAATTTTGTGGAAGTTCCAGTGTTGAATTTAAATTTCAGTTCCGGTCACTCAGAAGCTGATGAAGATTCTGCTACAAAATTGGCAAAGGTGGCTGCCGTACCGGCGGCGGCAAATCAAGGCATTTACAGTCCCAGTGTTGCGGAGGAGAATTTCAAGGCTCAATTGTTAAATTCTAGTGCCTCATCGTCATCAGCTGGGGAGCAACCGGAAGACATCCTACAAAAGGAACAGGCTGAACAGGCGTTGGAATTGGAAAGGCAACAACAGCAGGAGAAACAAAAACGTATTGAGAATAATGTACAAATATTCTTAGCCCTGACCCAACGTCTGCATTTGGGATCCTCTGTAAATCGTCACCAACCAGCAACAACAGTTCATCAGCAACCACCGGGACTGCAGCGTAGTCTCAGTGATACGGAAATTGCCGATATACCAAAGTTTTCTGCAGCTACAACAACTAGTCATAGAAATGTATCAGCGAACACTAGTCAAAATAAAGCAAACACAGCAACAACAACAACGGCGACAATTCAAAATGTGCATCAAAAGTCCAAATCATGCATTGCAGAAGTTACAAATTACATTCCTTATGAAACAAACAGACATTGTGAAAAGTCAGCAACGGCGACAACAGCTTCTTCCACAATTAAAGAACCAACTAGTCGGCCCACAGTTATTGCCACCGTTGGGAGAGTTCCACCCATAAACCCGTCTCAGACATCACAGACACCGCAAAAGCTCTCCTTCTCGGGGCAATTTGAATATGATTCGGAAGCTAAAGCCAAAGAAATCTCCTCAAAATTAGATGAAATATCAGCTGCCGTTAATCTACTATCTCAAGCTAATGCCCTACCCTCATATCCTGCAGCGATACAATCGAAAAATTCCTCTGCGGCTCAAGAGGGCGAACAAACAAGCATTACGGAAGAAGCGAATCTAAGTACGAACGAAAATTCTTCGTATTCTTTGAATTTTGCCAACATTTCCATAGATAGGCATTCCTCACCTGGTTCACAACAACTGCAATCTCACAACACAACCCAAAACCAAAGTAGCAAAACACCCATCTCACCAACCAATAATAGCTCTGAATCATCATCGTCTCAAGTAAATACTTTTGTCGTTTCGCCCAATGGCGGCTCATCTTCGAAAACCTTTACCAAAGACAACAGCACAACTTCAAACTGTAGAACTTTTACAAAAGAACAAACCCCAACCACCACCCCGCCAGGTTTATCGAAAACCGTAACTGTGGCAAGTCCAGCGAATTTGGATAAAACCATTAGTGAAGATTACGAACCTGATTTCGAACCAGATACAACGGATGAAACTCATATTGATGATATATCATTGCCGTTGTATGAAACGACGGTGAGTGAAGATGCCACCACAACGATAGAAGAGGGTGATAGTGAAGTGGCTGAAATATCCCGAGGGAATGGGAGTTTATCGAATAAAACTTATTGTGCTGAAACAAAACAAGATCAGTTGCCGGTTAAAACGCCCACCATAACCATAACTAGTACTAGTCCCGAAAAGGAGCTATTACCACCACCACCTCCATTACCGCCACCACCACCAGCCCTCACAGCAACTGCTAGTTCGTCTTCTGTCATTAGTTTAGCAACAACTACAAGTGGTGCCTCTGGCGCCCAAATCAATGCAACATCGAATGGCAATGCTTTAATGCCGGATATTATAAATGAATTGGAATTGAGACGACATCCATTGATAATAGATAATGAGGTAAGAGATCCAAAAATGTTGTAAAACTAATGCTCTGTTCTCGAACCTGCACGAATCTATTATTTCGATATCAGTTATCGCAGGAACCATTTTTATATTATTGCAGTTCTGGAACAGACCATAACTTCGTAAATCGGATAGTTCTTGGACAATTTTTTAACAGTCTACCTTAAAAAATAGAAACAATTCATTGTAATAGCTTAAATGGTCCTTAGATAAGATACAATTTAAATTTAATAATAGCTCACACGATCCTTTCACAAATATCAATTTTAATTCCACATTTATTGCTCATACGGTCCATGAACAAGTCAGATAGTCCTTGAATGTTCTTTAAAATTTTAGAAGTTTCTTAAAAAGTATAATTTAAAAAATCTTTATCCTTTGCTTTTCTTAAAAAATATTTTTGTATAAAAAAATTTGTTTGTGTCTCAATCAATCCATTAAATATATTCATTATTGTATGAGATTATGAAACTAATATCTATTGTCTTATCCTTCAGCATTTAAAACAATTGGAACATGTGGCCGCCTTACCTTACATGTATGTAAGGGAAATTCCCAATAAACCGCCACCACCCTATGTACCGCCAGCGCATGGTAGTCCCATGACCACCATATTCCCCTCGGAAGAACGTATTAAGGATATAACTTTTAGAAGAACGCATGAACTCTATTGTGAACTCTTAAAGACTGGTAAATACTCTCGAAACCCATCTCAAATATATGAGCTAATTTTGTTTTTTTTTTTTTATTGCCTTCTCTTTTGCAGAATATTGCAACGAAAAAGGTGAAAAACTACCCTCAGTTATGGAGGAACAAATCACCAATATCTATGAACGAATTATCCTAGATATTTGCCGTGAATATCTAGAAGAGCATAGCGAAATTTTACGTGAAGGTGATCCGACGAATTTCCACAGCCAGCTGGCATTTTTCAATCCCCCTAATCGCCTGCATTGCATACAAAATGCTATATACAAAGAGGTGCGTCACTGCCTGGCCATGGACAAGACACCACCTAAACGAACACAAATTTATTCGGTCTATGGCCAACGTGCCAAACAGGATCACATTGGAAAAATCATAATACAAGAAATGTATGATGAAGATGATCGCTGGTGTAATTTTCATCGCGAAGAATCGGAAGTACTAATATTAATTGTTGAGGAAATGATTAATAAAAATATACGTGATATTGCCAAAGAGGTAATGTTAGAAGAAGGTATACCCCTGGATGATGGTGATGCTGATGCTGAAGAAGGTATAGAGATTGAAGAGATTGTTGAAGAAACAAGTGAAATGGAAGAGAACTTGGAAAACACTCTTGAGGAGGAGCAAAGAGTAAGGGAAACCATGATATCCTCAGTGGAAGTAACTGAAAAAGACTCCAGCCAACTAGAACGTCTAAACAATACGAAGTCAATTGATGATATTGGAGCACCAGCATCGCCGGTCTCTGCAACGAATCAACAATGCCATGGCAATGGAGTCGTAAATGATACAAGTAACTCCTTCAAAGTATCCACATCGGCATAGTAGAGATTTGCTGGTCCATTTTTGTATGTATATAATCTAGTGTACTGAAGTAAATTTTAGACATAAATGTATAACTTTTTTAGCAAAACATTTCATTTTATGAAATGTTTAATTTTTATTAAATTAATGGCCTGAATGGAATGGAATATACTGAATTTATCGTTGTTACAGAGATGGCTGAGGAGAGCAGTTCTTAATAAAGTTGAACTCTTGCCTTTCCAATTCAGAGTAACCAAAAGGAATAGTAGTTTTTAAAAGTTCTTTTAACGTTCTGTCTTCTTTGCATAAGCAAAATTACTTATTACATACTACAATTGTTGTATTCTTGAGCCATAATTTCATTCGCAAAACATTAGACGGTATTTATACAAGACCCTTTGATGATCCTCTTAGATTAAAAATTAATTAAAAGACATTCTTACTTGTATCTAAAGGCGTTCGAATATGAAGAGCTATTGTTATTTTTCTTTTTTATTAGGAAATCATTATTAAAATACCTAATCGAGATTTTCTATGTTGCAAAATTATATAATGATCTTCTAAATGAGAAGCATTTTCTAATTCAAAAAAAAAAATGCTGATGGTTTTCAAAACTCAATCATGTTTTTTTAATAGCACTGGACCCTCATTTTTTGTTACCTTTTGATTTCCGTCTTCAGCCATTCTTTAGGTGGTCTTCTATTTTTTAACTCTTTCAGACTATCTTCTAATTCAGATGGTTTTCTATTTTAGAATCTATTTCATATTCTTGTTACAAATAAATATGACCGCATCTTCTTTGATTTCATTCATCGGTCCATTTTCTTCTATTTTAAAAGACTTTCAGATTGTTTTCGTTTTATCTAACGATTATCTAATTCAGATAAACGTCTAATTATGTTCTTTGTTAGAAGGCCTTTTAAAGGTTACAAATAGATTCCATTCGATTGCCATCGTCGATCATTCTCCAAATGGTCTTCTATGTTAGAAGAACTTAAGATCGTCTTCAAAATTTGAAGTCAGTCAGACGGTCTTCAACATTAAAAGACATTCTAATGGGTTTCTGTACGAATACACCATATAATGACCATTTTTACATTTGAAGACCTTCTCTTGGCCTGCTAACGGCAATTGATACTAAAAGACATTACGTTCATATTACAAGATCCTTTTAAATTAAAAAGAGTCCTGAAATCTTTCAATATATTAAAGACACTTTAATGACCTTCTGAATAAGAAAATTTCCTGACTGTAATCTTATAATTGTAGGTCTTCTGAGTTGGGAGTTGTCCCCGTCTTGTTGTAAGAAATAGATCCAATTTGATTTCCATCTTCAAAGTTTATAAACCAATTAACCGTGATAACTGACCTATCACAATAAGTTTAACTTATGTTTTCTCAAGTCAAGTTTATTGTGGCTAGACAATTATCACGGTTAGCCCTTTTAGCAATAGAAATTTTGTGTTATTTCTTCTTCTTTCCCGCTAAAATTCTAATTTCTCCTAACATCCATTTTAAATTCTGTATAAGAGTTAATCCAACACAATCTGAATGCTCACATTTTTGAGAATTCTGAATTAAACACTCTTTATTATTAGACCGGAAGCAATCATGGAATTTTTATATTTTTCAAATAAAAAAAAAACCAATAATGCATTAGTTAATATTTTTATTTTTGTATTGAAAATTATAAGTAATATTAGTTTTTCCTTTTTTTTCCAGGAATGTAGATAATCTCCTTTAGGAGAATACTTACAATCATATCCAAAGAAATTGTTTTTAAAAAATTCCAGCTATACAACGAAAACCGGTAAATTCCATTTCTTTAGGCCAAATATGTTTTTTCCTCAATTTTAGTTTGTCTTATTGTCTTATTATATGCCATTTTTTATTCTAAATAATAGAGTCTTCAATATTATATAATGTTTATGTATAAAATCTAGTATCTACTGAAATTAATTTTTAATATGTACTTAAATTACCTGTTATACTTTTATAAAAATAATTTTGTTTTTCGCTAATATGTATGTATGTACTTATACGTATACGAATCAATCACAAACACTAAGAGACACACACACAAAACACAACAATTTTTATAGCATAAGATAGATTTATTTTACTACTATAAATACACCCTGTACCTTCCTCCCTATCGCCCCAAACCACACAGTCCATTCGTCAATCCAATGTTTCGTACAAAATTTGTTTGTAAGTTTTTCTTTTTGTCGTTTTTCGTTGATTCAATTTTCTTTTTTAGTTTTACAATGTAACAAATAAGTTTAGTAGCCGCCATACAATATAACTTATCGTTTAGGATTTAGCATACAAATACTTTGTCTGCTATTATATAGAATTAGATTGTCATTGTATCTAAAAAGAATTGCAACTACAACAAAAGCTAAAGAAATCTTAATTTGTCTTAGTTTTAAAATGATCTATACATACTACATACAAAAGAAAGAAACAAATTGAAATACAATACAATATAAACAAAATTAGTTGTTTTTATTATAAAATAATAAGTATAAATTAACGGCATTACCTAAAATTAGACGAATCAGTCGACGTTTTTCACCAAACAATTTAAACACATGTATTTAAATGAGAGTTACCCAAATATGTCGGGCGTACGAAATTTCAAAGTTAAACAAATTCAACATTGACAATTGAACTACGTAATAAAAGCAAATGTCGAACCAAATTGCTCCTCTTTTCGAATAAACATCATAGATTCGGAACTAATATTTTCCAAAAACATGCGATCTCTAAAAAATATCGGTATTTGCTTGGCTTAATAAGAAAGGTTGCTCAACTTCAAAGAAACTAGAAAGATACAACTCTGTGTTGGAGTCTTATTGTGTCAAATAATATTTTAAATATGCAACAGTAGGCTTTGGTAATTTTTAATTTTTTTAACAAAATCCTTATATTGGGAAAAATAAGGGCACCTAAAGATAAAAATTGTATTTGGGGGGTAGCTTTGTTCTACAGTCTGTAATTGTGCCATGGGTATTTGAGAAAGCAAATGTTTCTACCATTGTACCATGCTACAATAATATCAAGGTAGGGCTATGATACCATATGATTTTAATTTTTTTTATTGCCTTGGCTTAATATGTCAACTTTATTTGTTTACGTATATGTTTTCTTTTCAATAACAAAAAAATTGTTCAGAAAATATTCAAATTCGAGTGTTTTCAAAATGTTTATTTCAATGTATGCATCGACAGAATCTACAGTTTTTGTAGCGAAATAAACCTTTAGAGATATATAGAACATGATTTTGAAAAGAAATTTTGACCTTTCATTTAGTTTTCGCGGTTTTCAATTATTTATTCAAAACAAATGCAACAAGTTGTTTGATTTTTTATTGTTTTGATACTAATTCCGACAAAGTTAGCCGACCTTCTCTCCATGGTACAATGAAGACTTGTACAATGCAATGGACACTGCTGAATTTATTCAGTTGACCAATGACTGGTTCAATGTACATAATTCATCTCCTGGTACAACTGGTTTGCCCGGAAAGGTAAGGAAATTGCTAAAAAAAAAACTAGGGCTTTATCAAATTAATTATTTTTTTACAATAGTTCCTACCATTAGTAGGAACCATTCGGCAATGACCTACAAAATCAAAAAAATGTATTGGAAGACTGACCAAATTAATGTCAACACCTATTATCCTAATAAGAATACATTGGAAGTCTTCCAAAAAGGGAATTCTGGTATCGAACAGCGCCCCAATTATGTTATACGAATACGTACAAAAGTTCAAAATCTAATGTATTTTAACTCGACGACTTAACCAGGATACATTGGAAAACTTTTTTGACGCAATACGAAGTAAAGGTGACCTTAACAACCACCCATAACCACAGGACTTTAAGTTTAAACCACAGGACTCGACGTAAATGAAAATTTCGAATGGATCAGTCTAAATGAATTAATTACTGATAATAATACGAATCCGAAAATGAGGAACGACAATTGACGCAAACACCCGATTTGGCCGAAATCAACGAAATGAATGCTCATGACATTGGCATTGTTCAAGATGACGCTTTAGAATATACACCTAATTCTGTTTTTACATGGTCTTTTTGTACACGGTTTTGATATAACACGGTTTGAAAATTGAATACTTTTAATTTATTTACACGATTTTATTCCATTTAGCACGATTTGAAATTTTATGTACTTAAAATTTTTTGTCAAATTTAATTTTTGCGAAGTATGTTCATATCACAAAAAAGTATTTATGAAAGAAAAAAGTCTGAAACCATCGATAGTATCGATAGTTTGCGAACACTAGCTTAAAGATTTAAGTGAATTCCCCTTTAGCGCGTACAAACACTTTTTACTGGTCAAAGCAAATGTGAATAGCACTACGTGCATACAATAAAATTTACTGGTCACAGCAATTGAAACGTGTTAATATTTTGTGAACTGTTAATGCAATAAGACGTGTTTGGTAAAGAAAAAAAAAACTTCTTGTTTTTCACTAATTTTAATAGGTTTTAGAGATTGTTCCTAATCACCCATTTTTGTATAAGATCAATGTCTTTTTTACACGGTTTTTTTTTACACGGCTTCTTCTGGAACCAATCTACCGTGTAAAAACAGACTTAGGTGTATATCAGGGTATATGATTCGAAAGTTAAATCTGGAAGAATACCAATGTCAGGAGCAATCATTATGAAACCATCTGAGCAGCAATTAGAAACTATTTATAATAAAATTAATGTTATTACTATATCCCATTCAAAAAAAAAAAAATAAATAAATAAATAAATAAATAAAGAACGCCTCGTAAAAGAAAGCCTAGAAGTTAATTAGTTAGAAGTTAATTTACCAAATGCCGGATTCATTTCAGAGTTCGGCATTTAAATAAGCGTCTTAAAGTTCAAAGGCCAAACAAAGAATTATGGGATATAAGAAGCTGTTAAAAATCAATTTATTAGAAGGTAAATGAAAACTGTACATATTCTATAAACAAAAATTGTAATTTTTAAATTCTTCCAAAATAGAACAAAATGAATTATCTTAAAACAAATCATTTTTGATTACAAACACATTTGATACGGCCAAAACGGGTCTCATCCAAACAACGGTTCGAGACCCCAGGTCTATTTGGGTCAAATCCGTTTCAGGACATTTGGAATCGACCTAGAGGGAGCCCCCGATTTGGCTTAGAAAATATAGATCGAGTTCGTAGATGAGCCGTATTGTTCCAATCCTATTGGTACCTACCTCAAAAAAGGTCAATTTCAAAGAAAATAATTTACCAAAAACATATCATCCAATTTTTTAAACTCTGTGCATCCCAATAACCGTATCAGTGCTAGGACGATATCCGTCTACTCCCTCAAGTACCTCCACCACAAAGGGCCAACAATTTGAATTGAAAAAAGAAAAATAGAACAATGCTTGAGAAACATTTATTTTGCACAAACTTTTCTCAAATCTGTCCATTGTTGACCAATTTGTTTTGATTTTTTTTGTCAGCTAACAATTGTTTTCTCTGGCTAAAAGCAAAATCTTGCAAATTTAGTACCCATTTCAGGTAATGATGAACAATAAATCTGGGAATCTGTGGTATATATTATTTCAATCTCATTTCAGACTGGAGGCATTAAAAAAGTAGCAGGAAACCAATATATGTGTAGTCTTAGTGGAAGAGATGTAGAATCTCAAATAAAGGAGAAGAAAGCGTATCTTGATACCACATGAGGCAGTGATGAAAAGAAAAAAATGCGTAAAATGATTAAAAATTAACAAATAATATTTTACACTACTACAAAAATAAGCTTAATATAATATTACATTCGTATGCTTATTCTACAATTACAAGTATAAGCTTATAAATAAGGGTTCAATTTCGATTATTCTATACTTGTTACACAAACCTATTTCAATGTTTTCTCAAGATTTAGGCTCTTGTTCACAAGTTTATTGTAATAATATTCCCAAGCTATTTTGGTATGTTGGGCTAAGATAAACACCTAATTCGCTCTTTTAGAAACAACAGAAATTTCACATTTAAAATTTTTCATTTTATTTAGTATGGGAAAAATCAAAATACCGAATATCGGGAGGTACCGTTATATGGGGGCTATACCAAAACGTGGACCTACATGACCCATTTTCAATACCAAAAGTCCTGCAAACATAATATACATTTGAGTAAAGTTTTATCGACCTACTTCATTTCGTTCGGAAGCTACAGTAATCTCCACAGATGGACGGACATCGCAAAATCGATATAGAACTTTATACTGATCAAGAATATATATACTTTGTGGGGTCTAAAATGTATATTTCGAGGTGTTACAAACGGAATGACAAACTTAATATACCCTCCATACTATGGTGGAGGGTATAACAATTATGAAATTACAATTATATATTGTAAGTCAAATTGAAAAAATCTCATGCGATCTCATGACAAAAAAAATGACAAAAAATATTATAGAAAAATATTCATATTTTCATTAGCATCTTTTATGCGAGGTTTCTAGGTTTTATTCTGTTCTTGAGTTATGAGCGGTCTAATATCCCCTTCTTTGATATATGAGCATCAATTCAATTCTGACCGTTACAGGAGTTACCATTTTGTGTGATTGTGTTTTCGCGGGAATTAAGAACATTCGAGGTTTAAGGAAAATTTTCGTATTTTCCATTTCAACTCATATTTTGCGATCATCTCCAAAAACCATGCTCCATGCTAAATTTCGTAAAGATGGAGCCACAATTGCAACCTGTTGTGTGATTATAAATTAAAACGCACAGACGAATGAAAGGACACACATAGCTAAATCAACTCAGCTCGGCGAGATAAGAAGATCCCTATACAATATTCCATGTCTTAGATCAATATTTCGAAGTGTTATATAATTTTTAGACCAATTAAAGTTATAATACCCCCAACATATGGTATTCTAGGGTATAACTATTTATATAGAGGACACTACCTACGACTTCGTGTCGAAAATCCATTAAATTTTCAATGTAAACGAAAATCTAAATAAAACCCGTAAAATATGGACCAATGGCTACTAAACGGAAACTTTTAATGAATGTTTTCAATGTTAAATTTTATTTATTTATTTATTTATTTATTTATTTATTTTTTTTTTTTTGTTTGTCGCGAGCTCACAAACGTGACTTCTTTTAAGAAAGGAACCATCAAATATTTTATGATTAATGTTATCTTAAAAGAAGTCACGTTTGTGAGTCAGTAGCATGGTAGAATTAAGAAGGTAAAGTCATGTAATCATATGTTTACAATTGTTTCAAATTTATACATTTCAAAATCTATATTCATAAATCAGAGGTGGGAACTGTTTCTTATGCCTTTAAATTTGACAAGGTAAATTACAGAAAATGCAGATTTGGGAATGCTAATTTGAAATTGAACAATTGTCAATAGCAACCAAACATATATTTTGCAAAGAATAATATCTTAGAGACTACCAAAAATATTTTTAATTTTTTCCTAATATTTCTTTTTTTCAAGCACTATCGGAGTCCCCTAACATTTTTTAATGATTTTTTTTCTATTCGATAATCAACAGGAAACTAAAAAGATTTTTCGAATTTATTTCCTAAAACGTTTTTATGTATTTTTTCGAAGAGTATCACAGGGTCCCAAACCTAAATTTGTTAAAGAACTTTTTTCAGTAGCTAATAAGTATATTTTTTATTATTTATTTTTACAATTTTCGACAAATATCAGATATTTTTATTAATTTTCAAGGAGAATTTAAAATTTATTTTTTTTAATAATAGCCTCTAAATTTGTATTTTAACTTTTTTAAATTATTATTAGTTCTTTTTATTTTTTCCTAGGACTATTAGCAGCCCCAAAACGTGATTTAAAAAGAAATATACAAAAAAAAATAAAGATCTTTTGTTTTATTATTTTATAAATATTTTTTTCCGGATATTAAGTAAATTTTAAAAGCAAAATTAACGTTCAATGGATTAAAAACGTCGTTTAAATACAATTTCGAGGGCATTTTTTTGTGTTCCGAAAATGTTATTGGTGATAATGCTCTTTAATTGAATTTTTATTCTAACATATGTCTGCTGTGAGCAGCTACTCTACGTATTTTTTCACATAAACCACTTTTTGTTCCCTTCTCTATGCATTCAAACATGCAACAAATATTCATTCGAAATTTTATATTATAACAGAAAAAGTCCCGAGTCAATTGATGTAATTTCATTTATCGCCCCCGCCCAAATCTTATGTCACATCTGGTAACACCTCATACATTTATCTGTCATGCTATACAAAATAGAGAGTGGCAAAACATATGACATGCTATAAACAAACAAAATACAACTAGCACAGCCGAAGTATTTTATTTCTTTTGCTCCAAAAAAGAAAATTATTGCACATAGCCTTATAAACATCGTTAAAATAAAATATTTAAATCTAAAGGTATTGTGGGAAGTCGAAAAAATGAAAGTCGAATGTGAAATGCCGAGCAAACAAACCCTGCAACAGACTGCTGCAGTGTCTGCCATCAGACCAGGAGGCGGTGGTGGTGTCGTATGGTCACGCGAAAAAGTAAATCAACTGATCGATTTGTACAAAAAGAATGAATGTCTTTGGAATCACTGGCACGAGTCCTATAAGAGCAAGGATAAACGTAATCGGGCCATTGAAGACATTTGTTCGACTTTGAACATTAGTAAATTTGATTTTGGCAAGAAGATTCATAATCTACGCAATCAATTCAATACGGAAATGAAGAAACTGGAACAACGCATGGAAGAGGCTGGAGCTGAGGGTAGAGATGCAAGTATTGGCTGCAAATGGAGTCATTTCGAGGCGTTAATGTTTTTGCGTAATGTAATTGAACCACGGCCAGGTGGCTATCAGAGCAGCTGTAACTATCAGACACCAAAGGTAAGTGAGCAGCTAAGTCATGAAATATAACCAACTAAATTGAATACATTTGTTTCTGATTATAGAAAATGCGTTTACGATTTGACTACAACAGTGCCGAAGAGGATGTACATGTTACAGTAATACCGCAAAATAATAGTAGTAGCTCTACAACTTCCAATCAATATAGCAATGATGATACGTCCCAGTTACAGTATGAAGACAATCATGGAGAGACATCAACTGAAGATTTTCAAAATTTTGAAAACGAGTTGAACGAAGTTGGAACCAATGGTGAGGGTGGTGCTGCTGTTCAATCGACACTTGTGTCTGAAGAGACAATAGATCAAAAATATTTGCCCACCTTACAACAGCAGCATCAGATGCAAAAGCAACATTTTATCTCAACACCCCGCACATATTTACAACAAAAACCAAAACAACAACATGCTGCCCCCAGTCATAATTATTCCACCTTAACAACAAATAACTCTGCAAGTGAAACTAATCATGCCGGCAATGTTATACATCTCAATCATGAAAATGCTGCTTCCATAATTGAATTGAATTCCAGTAATATATCATCTGCAGTGCTCCACAGCAACAGCAACAACAATGTGACAACTTCCTCTCCATCAGCAACAATGGTTAACAATAATCCAGTTATTGCGTCTTCCTCCAATACAAATCATACAACCGTAACCACATCCACACCAGTTGCCCGTGATCAATGGGATGCTTTTGGAGAATTGGTTGCAACGGAGTTTCGTAATTTGAATTCAGATTTATCTCGTAAAAAACTTAAACGTAAAATTATGCAAGCAATGTTGGAGATTGGTGAAGAAGATGACGGTCTATAGTTTATTGGTATTTAAGATTCAACAAAAGGCATTTGTTTATAAAGTTACGTAGTTTTGAAATAAACAAAAAACAATATGTAAATTTAATTATAAAACCAGGAAAAAAGCAGCTAAATTCGTCCGGACCGAACATTCAATACCCTCCACCATTAGGAAGGATCTTGAACATTTTCAAATAATTTCGAAAAATTGCCCTTAAATGGGGGTGGCTATTCGAAGACGTAGACATTTATATGCAATTTTCCGTCACTGATTATAGTACCCATAACGAACTGCAAATATTGAAAGAATTCCGCTGAATAAAGTCGCTAAAATCATCAAAATACCGAATATTGGGAGGCACCGTTGTATGGAGGCTATACGAAACCGTTGACCGACAAGGCCCATTGCAATAGGTACCATAATTATCATGAAAATACCATAATTAAAGCATACTTTAAGGCGAGAAAAATACCATGATATATATTTCAGATATTCTCACGTTACAGACATTGCCAATTGGAAAAGGGCAGAACATTTACAGAAATATGTACTGAGATTGTAAGAATTTGATTGCAACCAGATTTTTTGCGAGGAGATATGCAACCAAATTATGATTTCAAATAATTTTTTGACCTTTGATTTGTTTTAAAGATGTTCAGTTACACAGGAGTCATCAGTTGATTCACTCGGAGATCTTTGGTCCAATGTGTTCAACTAGGAATTGTACATTGAGATAGAGAAATAATCTAAAGGTAGTAAAGAACTCTTTGTAGAAGTACGTTGGTTTGCCTAAACATGCCTTAAGCATATAAATTATGATAGCACCAGAGTCGGAGAAGAATATGAGAATTTATATTTCCCACCTACCAAATAGCTTTTGTATCATGTTAAATAGCATTGTATTTGCTCAATTGTCACTACCACTTGTTCATTCTCACATGGTCAACAGTAGTCATGGCCACTGTTGTCCCATCTTGAGGTCAGATATTTGATCCTGCAGTGACCAGACTCTATGCTTGTGGTGATATGAATTACTAAATGACAGAAGGGTCAGAAGTCAAAGTACTGGGAACCATCCAAGCTAACCTACTTGCCATTTCATTCTCCATTGTATTGCTATGGACTTGAACCCAACAGAGCTCAATGATTTCATCTATTTCAAACAATGGCACTTACCTTGATTTCAAAGGGTCGCATGACTACCGACTAATACAGTCATAAGTCTTGTTATGTTATATCGAGTTATCTGAGCTGATGCTTATAAGAGTTTGTATCTTTGTTTAAAAACTTGCAAAGAAAGTTTCGATCCATTAGGAACATAAACATTTAGATTATAGCAAAATGGTTCACAAACCTGTCACAAGAAATTTTTCCTGCCGGTAAATGGGGTTGCTATCTATAAGGGAAACCTACTATTATTCAAACTAATATTAGATATATCAACGGTCCTAATTAAGAGCTAAAACGATTTATTTATTAAATTTTTTAAAAATATCTCAACATAACAATGTTCCAAATATCATGCTAGAAAAATGACTTATTATAATAAAGCATGTAATACACTGATTTGCAACAAGTATTTTTTGCCATTTATATAAAACTGAGTACTGAAAAATTCACGTCATAACTGAATCGAAAATATTTCGATGTCCACTAATTTTGATTAATTTATCCATCACCATATATTTGTAAAAAAAACTGAGACAAGCACTTCTAATCACGAGTCAAAATGCAACCCAACAAAGAACACCGGGTACCCCAAGCCATATGACACAATACACCGGCAGCTATTATTATTGTTGTTGTTACTTCCAGTACAATGTAAACAAGGAACACATATTGCACCCACCATAATTAACAAACACAATCACTGTAATTTATTTTTTAAATTATTACAACATTGTTGTTGTATCATTTAATGAAGAATGTTTTTTACAAAAAAATCTGCTTACTAAGGTGCTACTTGTTGTTGTTATCATTCACGTTGGAAATAATCCAGCATTTTAAAAACAAATACAGCTTCCCAGATGAATTTCTTAATATTTATACACCTCAGTTATTCACACTCCTCCCAGTTCCAATGGACAAACATTGTCTGTCCGTCATCACTTGGCATACACAAAACAACAACTATAGAATAATTTTGCAGGGTGGGGGGTCAAGCATAGCGAATTTACTTGACTTCCTTAACTTGCAAGCCTGGGGGAAGGGATTGCTTGATTTTCTCGGCCTTCTCTTTGTCTTGAACGACCAAGGTGTACAAGAAACGGGAGCAACGAATCTTGAATTTGGTGTTGCTGGGGTTCTTCTTTATTTTGACGGCACGAGCATCGGCACGACGGGCCTTGTTCAGGAAATCCTTAACTTCTTTGATTTCGCGGGGCATCTGTAAATTACCAAGAGGAGAGCAGCACATTAGTCATCGGGGGACATTTTGGTCGGTATTTTAATCCAAAACTTACATTGCAAAATTATTTTTGTAAAAAATTACGAGAAAACCAACCAATATTGATGTTTTCCACGTTTCGAAAGAAAGAGAAAAGGAAACACGAAGTTGGTTGCAGTTGACATTCAAGGCATTGCCATATGGAAATTTTAATAATTTCGAACATTCGAGGTTATTTGCAGCGCAACGTAATAACGTGTCATTTTACGTAGGCAGAATTTAGTTATTTTTGACAAAAAAAATATTTTTTTTAAATTTGATTTAATGTTTGTTTTATTATGTATGTAGATATTTATACACCTCAGTTAGATCCCATATGAGTAAGTTTCGTTGTCCAAACTAGAGTTAAGTAATCTCAATTCCTCAAAATTTAATATGAAAATAAATTTGTCTGTCAAATGTTTTATGGTTCAATTTATTTATTTATTTTTATATTCTTCTATGGAATAAGTTCAAAATAAAAATATCAATTTAGTAACGTAGATGTGCAGATTATATCAAAGTTTAAATTGTAATTTTCTTATCAAATGAAGGCGCAAATTAAAGGTGCTAATTTAATGTAGTTCAATTTAAAAAATTTATGCTATTTTTCAGGGACTGTAGATATCCTGCTCATTACACAATTTTTATCAATATAAGCTTGAAAAGATTTGCAAGTTTTATTGAACGGTAACAAAGGTGTTTTTTATGAATTTAACAATGCGTTTAGATAATATCTGTCATGCCATTGTGCAAACATAGAAGGTCGCACTCCTGATACAATACCTACGGTTAATTAAATGTGTATAATGATACTCTGAAGCTAGCAAATGCCGGCTTAACTCTAGTTTAGTAAAAACTATTCTATTTTTTCGAAATTTGTTCCAGAGGTAGTTCTTTTACCCTGATTCCGGGAAACTATTTTTTTCTTGGGGGATGGACACGGGACTCCAGATTTTTGACCCGAATGTCCGGGTTCAAGACCCCGACTATTTTTTATAAAACATCCAAAAAGTCGAAAGGGGGCCCATTTTGGGGGTCAACCAAATTGGAAAGTTATTAGCACAAATTGTAGCATTTTGGAAAGGTAAGAGTGTCAGCAATAATTTGGCGTCAGTTTGGTTGACCCCATAATGGGCCCTTTTTCGACATTTTGGGGTTTTTATAAAAAATCCGGGTCTAAAAAATCAATAATTTGACTATAACTTCGGAACCGCTTAAAAATTGCCCCATTAATCGTTGGATATGTATTTTCATAAGCTTTTAAATGATACCTATATTCTCTATATAGGGTAAGTGGATCCGAATCTTTAACCCAGATTTTCGGGTCAAAAATCGGGGGTCTCGGGTCCGTCCCTCAAGAAAAAATAGTTTCCGGGAATCAGGGTAAAATAACTACCTCTGGAAAAAAAATTGGAAAAAATCGAAGAGTTTTTACTAATGATTCCTTTTCAGAGTAAGTAGAGGTAAATAAGTGGAACGTCATTGTTGTTTTCACAATATCGTTATCCTAATACGATTACAATTATTTTTCATCACCAAAATCTATAAATATGAATTAGACAATTTTCAAAATTATTTTATTTTTTATTCAAAACAAAACATACAAAACCTGAATACATGTTTAACATTACAAGTCTGCAAAAAGAAAAATAGTATTCAGGTGATTGAAAACGTGCGATTCTCTGTTACATAAATTGTCAATTTAATTTGATTGTTTGCACGTTATTAAGTGTGTGTGTAGTTTATATCGCCAAAAACCAAGGATATTTTAAATAAATAAATAAAATTTAAATTAAATAAAATGTTAAATTATTTTTCACATTAAAGTACTCAATATAGGTCCCATTAAAAAATTCACATTTAATTTCTAAAACAATATACATATTTACATAACACAAAATGAACTACTTAAATATTCTTAAAATATATACAATAATTCGACCAAAAAAGTCTGTACTTGATCTAAATATAAATTTTATTCTCTTCACGTTTGTTTGAGTTTCTTTAAGTTGGAAAGTTTGAACGGCATTGATGTCTTCAGCGTAAAATGGCTGCTCATAAGAAGTTTTTGTATCCGCTGCATCTCCGCTTTGAATTTCTATTTTAGCATCTTTTGCGGCAAATCCACCTTGAAATTGGAATGAAAACGCCGACATCGTTTGCAACTCTTCAAATTCTATGTGTATGTATTGTGGTGAACCCTAAATTAGGGGGAAAACAAATGTAAATTAGCAAATGTTACTGTTTTCTGTAAAACGTTAGTTCTAGCTTAAAATTTCAAAAAAAAAATGGTACATGGACCACCAATATCTTACTTCATTCGAACTCCATGCTGTATCATCTTGTTCATCGTACAGAAATTGTTTGCCATGTTGTTTCGTATCTTTATTCAATACAGAACTGACACTAAAACAAAAGTATACAAATGCATATTAAATTGGTGAGAAATTTGTAGAAATATACCTAATTTACCTGCATTTAAACTTTTGTGTTGTTAATAGATTTTCCATGATGTTGATGTCTCAATTCTAATATTCACAAAGAAGAGCATATGAACTAGTTTATTATTGTGTGTCGCTGGGTTAAGGGGTTCACACGGTTAGTTGTTTTGTTTTTTACGATAGCATTACCAACATCAAAATATTACAGCTTTTAACCCTTTTGTAAAAATTGATCTAGGCATAGTGGTCATGGAATATTGGTTTTTCTCCACAAAATTTAATCCAAGATGCACTACACTCATTCGTAAACAACAGAGTATCCCGAGTCATTGCTTTCGTTTATTTTTTATCGAGTATTCCTTTGTGGCCTTCATATTCGTTTCGTTGGAACGTTTTTATTTTTGTTTCCAACGCTCTCATAATTCGCTCTTCATTCAGAGCACGAAGCCGATCGGCTAGCAGTCGGCTCGCAGCCGCCGCCGGCTTTTTTTATGTGATCTGAGCAGCTCTCATCGGCTCAAATGTCTTTTAATCTTATCGATTAATAAACATATAAAAATGCACATTATTGGACGATAATTTACATTGCGCACTCGTCTTCGAAGAAGAAGCAAATATATGTAGGCTATTTATATTAATTATACCCTACACCACATAGTGGTAAGGGTATTATGTCTTTGTGGATTTGTTTTTTTATTACAAAACCTTTGGCAATCTTTTGTAACTTACGAATTTTCATGGAGTGGCAACCACATTGTTTGCCAAAAATTCGTTGTGGTTTTGCTTGTTTAAGGAAAAGAATGCAAAATGTGTCAAAGGAATATAAAAAATTATTTTTCCGCTGACCAAAAGGGTCAAACAGTTTTGACTAAATCAGAATCCGATTCAGACGAATCTGTTGATACTGAAATCAATATTTCTCTATATGTAGATGTATCTCAATATGAAGATCTTTTTAAAAAGAAAAATGAATTTAAAAGTTTGGAAAAGGTTGTTGTAAATGAAGGTGGTATATCAATATGTTGGAAATATTTTGATGATTTCTATTTTAAAAAGAGGCATATACTTCAAAAACATAAATTTTGCAAATTGTGTTTGGATGAAAAGAC
This sequence comes from Musca domestica, assembly GCF_030504385.1. Classification (NCBI taxonomy): domain Eukaryota; kingdom Metazoa; phylum Arthropoda; class Insecta; order Diptera; family Muscidae; genus Musca; species Musca domestica. Next base: position 2,940,090 of record NW_026712115.1, on the reverse strand, counting down.
CGATTTAAAACGGTAAGAATTTCTAATTTTTTCCATTCGCATGTATGTAATTGTTTATGATTTTAGTTTTGGAAAATCAACATCAACCACAATTTATATGAACTATCTACGGACTGTACCTAACTTGGACGTGAAATCTTTAAATAACCAAAAATGACACAAAATGCATTGAAATCCTCATCAAGTTGTAACAACAAAATGCTCGCCGGGTCGCCGAAATGTGCTGTTGCGATTTGCAACCGTTTAAAATTGTTGAAAGGCCAGGATTTAAGAAATTGATATCTTTCTTAAACCCAAAGGCTATATTCCCCACAGATAGGACAATAGCTACGACGGCTTTAAACGATGTTTATAACATATATTTGGCCCACGTAAAAACAATCCTTGAAGAGTCGCCCAAAAAATTTTACCCTTGTATTAGATGTGTGGTCAAATAAACATAAGCACTTGTCTTACATAAACAAAAAAGTGCGTTTCTGCCAAAATTTTCAAATGAAAATTGTAACGCTCAAGACAGAGATCTTTCCACGATCTCACACTGGAACAGTAGTTGTAGAAAAAATTGAAGAATCTAACCTGTTGGAAAAAAAACATATGTGCTGTATCAAATATTCAAAATATGGAGGAACAAAGCGATTTAGTAAAAATATTTACAGAGGTTGAAATAATTTTGGAGAGTTTGGATGGTTGCGAACAATTTCCACATGGAGATGACTATTTTACTGAACAGTTTGAAGCAACTTTAAACGTCAAGCAACACACCTCTTTGGAAAATTCCGTTACAACACGTTGGAACTCTCTGCTTGCAATGATCAAAGCTATACCAATAATATATCCACTATAAATGTAGCATTAGTTAAAGCTAAAAAGAATCTGTTAGTGATTGGGACGATGTAAAAGCAAATTATAACGGAATTTGGCACGTTTTTAAAAATTTTTGAGGACGCCATTTATTTTCAGGAATGCATTATGTCCTTATTGAAGAAAGAAGAAAAAAATCATCTTTTGAACTGACAATAAATTTATGCAATTTCGCTCTGCAAAACTTTACGAAACGATTTAAAGTATATAGAATGATTATGGATTGATTATGGCGCTTATGGACCCATGCCAAAAACTGACCTGTTTTAGATAAATATATACTACAGATACCCAAACAATCGCCAAACTCCTTGGAACTTGTGCATGATATTCTGTCTCCAATTTCCAAGGAGAGCTTGATTACGGAAGAAATTGAAAAATTAAAGGAAATCGATGACACATTACTAAATGAGCCATCAACGAGCACTAAACCAAATGCAAAAAAAAACAGGTATTATGTTTTAATGAATGTAAAGGTAAACTTAACTGACGTATATTTTACTTGCAGAAAATATCAGCTAGTCGCCAAAGAATGTTGGAATTTATGGGACCATCGCATTCTAATGTACAAAATAATGTAGAGTTAGAAATAAGAAAATATTTGGAAACGAAAGTCGAGCCGGTTGAGGCTCTAGATTGGTGGCGACAGAACAAACAAGTACGTTAAAGATTCACATTTTAAACTTGTTTGAAGCATGCTACGTTTTGACCATTTACTTTTTATAGATTTTTCCAAATGTTGCTACTGTAGCAAATATGTGCTTTGGAATTCCAGCCATCTTCTGAGCAAGCATTTTCATATGCCGGGAATTGTGTAAATGCAATGAGAAGCAGCCTGCACCCGACAACACTAAAGAAACAATTGTTTCTTCACGATAACAAGGCGGTCGTCGAACCATTTTTGTCGAATTAAAGTATTTTTATTATATTTTTTGAAGTGCTATAAGCAACAAATGTGCATATAAACTTATATTTTCATTTTTATTTTAAATCAAATGAATTGACAGTTATGAAATCAAACGAAATCTTTTTTCACGTTAAAGTGCTCGGCTTTAGCCGACTTTTAGCTGCCGCCGGCCGTATATTGCTTTAGCCGCTGCTGCCGATTTTCTTTCGACTGCAGCATGGTAGAAAAATACAGGTAACAGCAAGTGTTGTTGTACAACAATATTAACAACAACCACATACAAAAGTGTCAGAGTTATATGTCTAAAAATGTAAACAAAATAATTAATTTTCAACAAATTATTGTAATTTCAAAAATATACATTTTTGGAATTTGGATTATTAAATTGAAAATGCAGAAGAATACTTCTTAAAATATGTAAAATTAATTCTTTCACATCATTCCCCTGAATGTATAGTTGTTAGCTGTACGTCCAAATCTCTTAACACATCAAGCAATCGCTAGAAAATGGTGGAAAAGGCAACATCCCTTCCAAGTTGAAACCAACCAGCATACATACATAAAGTATTCTACATTTTGCAATTTTAGAAACATGAAATATACGAATTTATTATCTAACGTGGTCTCGCTGTTCCCCAACCCCCAAAAAGTTTCCGAACCATCACCATGAGCCTTTTGTTAAGTTCAACGTCGATTTTTTCTTTTATTAGGCAAAAAATATGTTCACATTGTCCTGCAGTGAAATCTCATATCAAAAAGGGTATACCTATTGTATATCAAGAAATGGAATTAAATCACAAAACGTCATATCGAGTTTAACACTATTATTACTATAGAGTCAAATCATCTGGGACTTGCTGCTACCTGTAATAATTATACCATGCCACTGCAGTCGACTTTTAGCCGCCGCCGACTTTTTTGTGCTTAGCCGCCGAGAATTTTACATCGGCTTCGCCCTCTGTCTTTATTGTAGAAAAGTTAAAGTGAATTTTGTTTTTTTCTTGATAAGTTAAGTATAAAACAATTATGATAAAAGCTATTTTAGTTTTTAACAATCATGGCAAACCGCGCCTCTCCAAATTTTATCAATATTTTGTAAGTTTTATCATTGATTTGTGCAAACCAATATTTACATTAGATTTTTAACATTGAACATCCCCCTCGCAGAATGAAGATATGCAGCAGCAAATAATCAAGGAAACATTCCAACTGGTATCAAAGCGAGATGATAATGTGTGCAATTTTTTGGAAGGTGGCAGGTTGGTGTCCAATTAGATTGTTGTTATTGTACATCTAATAACTTTACGTTTTGGTTTCTATATTTTCAGCTTGATTGGTGGTTCGGATTATAAGCTGATCTATCGCCATTATGCCACGCTGTACTTCGTGTTTTGTGTTGATTCCTCAGAAAGTGAACTGGGGATATTAGATCTCATTCAGGTGTTTGTTGAAACACTTGACAAATGTTTCGAGAATGTGTGTGAGTTGGACCTAATTTTTCACGCCGATGCCGTACATCATATCCTGGCCGAATTGGTCATGGGCGGTATGGTTCTACAGACAAATATGTCCGACATAATGGCTCGGATTGAGGAACAGAATAAGTTAGTTAAACAGGAGGCTGGCATATCAGCGGCGCCCGCTCGTGCCGTTAGTGCGGTTAAAAGTATGAACATTCCCCAGCAAATCAAAGATATTAAACTGCCCGATTTGCCTCAAGCCATTAAAGACTTAAAATTCTGACCAGGGCAAACCACAAACGTCAATAACAGTTCCACATTTGTTGATAGTTTTGTTTTGCAACGTCTCACTTCACCGACATCCAACATAAACCCAACCACAGCGCTAAGTTCTCTGGCTGCGTATGCGTTAAACCCAAACAACAACAATGGTAACAACAGCAGTACAAATAATAATTCATTAAAGTTTGCCAATAAGAATCTTTATACATCTTCAGTAACGCAATTTCTCAATCAATCCATCTATGAGCCCATTGAAGATGACGACTTCATTAGTTCATTTCCTTCGGCCGACGCAATTGCTTCCGCCTTCAACTATGACTACTATCAATCACAGTCATCCATGGATCCCGAAAATTGCAACGCCTTTGAGTCGAGTAATCGCAGCGGTGCCCCCAAACATTTGGCCGATGTTGCCGAAGCTCATGAGCAAAGTTTGAAATTGTTTCGTGAATCTTTCGATTTGTCTGCTACATCTAGGGAGCAACAAAACATAGGTGAGAGTCATGATCCCAAAAAGAAACATAAGAAATCAAAAAAGGCCAAATAAATAATTCGAATTTTAGTTAGTTTTTTGTATATATAAATAAAGAAGATTGTGTATTTGGAATTGGAAATTTCCAGTCGGTGAGAGAGAATCTTAGGCAAAAGTATAGTATATGCAACAGCTCGCAGTATACAATATCTGCTTAGCAAAATAACAAGAACGTCACTTCTTTATCATACTTATATATTTTATTCCTCTTGAAAAAAACTATGTATATTTTTATTTAATAATAAAATTAAGTTTATTATGTTAATGGTAGAAGAGTTTCCAAAACGTTTTATTTTTGTTTGTATAGGTTTAAATATTGTTATTTTTTGTGTAAAGGCAAATTTGAGATATTGTTATGTTGGGATTTGGAGTTACATTTCGAAAAAGGAAAGGCCCTAAAAACAATCTAGTTTTTTTTGTTAACAGCTTACTGAGAAAGGGTTGCACCTGCAGTGGGGTGGAATAAAGGACTTAAATTACATTATTCTGTTCTATCACACTTGAGCTAATCTGCCACACTTTCTCTCGCCAAGGGAAAGTATTTGGTTCAAAGTAGGAGAGTTCACCAAGCTTTTATTTCAATAGAAGTTCAACCCTTCTGATGTGCTAATAGCTAAAGATTTTTTCTAAGCATTACACAGCTGCAGCCTTTTAATTGAATACCTAACATGCAGTAGAGGCAGCGGAACTAGGAAATGATCATGGTTAGCTTCAGCCGTCCAACCCTAATGGCACCAAATTCAGAAAATGAACATCAAATATCAACATTGGATTTCTGGAAAAAGTATAATAAGTCACTGTGAGAAGAACTACACCGTATCAGGTCTCTTTTCACCGACGAGATACCATAAAATTTTTTGAATCGGAACGTCGGCATCAGACAAAATTCCAAGATTAATTAAACAAATTACGTGAGTTGAATTCTCAAAGTTCCCAACCTAATTATAGGCAGTCACATTGTTCGCGAAGTATTTGAAATTGGACCGCAAGATCCTGCTACTGAAACCAAGTATGGTAACAAAAGGAAACCACGCGTCCAAAAGCCAAGACTCTTGGGTCATTATATTTTCCCATAATCTAGGATAGATTTCGCCATTTTTCCTTCGAAAAACAGATTTACCCTTTGCTTTTTTAGGTAAATTTTCGATCTTCAGATTTTCAACATCTCTTCCGAACTCTGTCAGAATTTAATGGAAAATTGTAGTTGTACGAAATTCGGACAAACACGGATAATTCCTTTGATAGATTTATTCGAATTAGTCACCTTTGGCACGAATTATGACCTTAAAACGGCCAATTAAACCGTCACACGCTGCCTGAATGTTGCTCTGCGGTGTTTTGGGCCATTCTCGGCAAAGCGCTTGCTTGAGGTGATCGACACTTTGTGCGCTAAAAATTTAATCATTCTTGGGTGGCGCGTGCTGAGTCCTGTTGGAATGTCCAAGGTCTGCGGCCAAAATGTTTGCGTGCCCAAGGCTTTAATACACCATCCAGAATATTTTCGCGATAATATTCGGCATTTTTTCTGATGCCACGGTCGATTAATATGAGCGGAGAGCGATCATCGGCTGTTATGGCTGCCCACACCATCACACGTCCGGCTCTTGAGTTCTGGTGGCCAACCGAAGGTGCACATTTTCAGCTGACCTCTTTGGCAAGTAAACATTTCATCATTTTGTTTGTTTACAAACTGCTGGACAACGAATGTTTTCTCATCGGAGAAAACTAAATTCGGCAGTTCACCACTTTCGGCCAATTAAAATCAAATTAGTTGGATTCTCCAACTGCCGGCAAAAATCGATAAATTTCAAACGCCAAATTTTCATAAAAATTGAAAGTAAAGTTAAAAAACATTTATTCTATTGGCAAGTCAAAGTAGCCGCTATCTTTGTTTTCACCGCTAGATTACCGACAGATTTCGTTAAGTAGTGAAATTAAAAGCAATTGAAATATTGTTGTATCCGATAATTGTTTTTAATTCGACTTTAACTATTTAAAGATCGGTACTACGGACTATATTAACAATTATGTGGTCTTCATCTGTTATGCTTAATCGAAAAACGATAACACCGAATTACCTCCCCATCCCTACTTAAGACATAAGAAGCGCTTTTATTGTAAAATTGTAATATTGAATCACTTTCCATGCCACATTTTAATGTCCAAATTGTTCATTTCTTTCCTTTAACATAAAAAAGGCAAACCAGTCCAAAGCGGAATAAATTGAAACCAACCACTCCCCATTTAGAGAAGAAGAAAAATAATAAACAGGAAAAAAATCGTTCAACGCCCTAAAAATCCAAAAATACATGCTGATGATGGTGAACTAAAGGTACCAGGAAAGGTGTGGCAGGCAGCGCTGCCGGCAGAATTCAAACAAAAACCCACGTTCAGCTAAAATAACAAGCAGTAACTTGTGTTTATGTGTGTGTGTTTCCATACAAAGACCCTTCACTGTGGCATACCACCACCACCAACACTCCTCACCTTGCCTTACATTAGGCTATCGGACTAAAACTCAATACTGTTCGGATCTGTAGCTTTAAACTACTATGTCATGTGAAATGAAATTTTTGTTGTGTGCGTTCAACCGGGCCAACACAGTGAACATTCCGGCAGACACGCCAAATATCCGTTTATTTTATAAATTACAGCGCCAACAACAACAACAACAGCAGCAGAGGCAGCAAAGAACATTTAGCTGGGATGACGAAAAAAAGGGGGCGTAACATGGCAAACGGCTTTGCTCGTTACACAGTGTAGTGTGGAGTGTTTGCTGCTGGTAAATTTTGTAGGCATTCTATGATTTTTAGTATTGATACGAAATTCAACTATTTTCATCATGTTTTGAATTTGATTGAGAAGTAGTTATTTACCTACATATACTTGTATAAGTCTATACAGGGACCATTCCCACGAACAGGCAATTGGAAATTGGAACTTAAAAAACGTTTTCAATAAAGTAGAGTCTTACATTACATTTTAAATCAAGATATATTAGGAATTAGTAGGATTCTTTACAGATGGTGATCCTTTGAACACATGTTGTACAATATCAAGAGATCTTTTGCACGTCCCGTACAATTCTTGGGCGATTTGTTTAAAATGAAACAACATTTCCAACTTTTCTGTTCAGACACATGTGTACTTAGCAAAACTATGTTTCAAACAAAATAATCAGTGTTTGTCTTTACTTTCTTGATGCGAAGCAAGGCAAATTTTGCGGAACAAACTTGAGAAAACACTTATATTTTTTATTAAACACCACCCGCAATAATTATCTAATAAAATCCACTGGTAACTCTTGGAGCAAGTATTCTAAAATTCTTATTCCCAAAGGAATATTCAGTGAAGATATCTTCCAACTATCAAAATAATGTACTTTGAAATGGCATACTTAATTAGTGATCCAAGCCTGTCATATTTTCTACTAAAACAATAAAAGGCTCAACGATTTGGAAAAAAAGAATGGACATTGAGACCATACTAGGGAGCAACTTGCACACATGTCTACATAAAGGGCAAATATATTGATGGCAGCTCGTACTGCTGTGCTCGTTTTGACTACTCTCAATCGCCTCTAAGTCCAGTCTACAAAAAGAATGCAACCTGTACGAGTTGGAGACTGGAGTTTTGGTTTGGAGGTTTGGGTGGATAGCGAATTAGGTGCAGCGTGTCATGTGTACATGTGCCACAAGCTGGGCAGATGTTCTGCACATCGCTGTCCGAGCCCAATAGTAATTGAAGCGGCACCATCTGGATCTTAACTGTGCCAAAACTACTCCGGTTTGTCGGGGCAGCTATCGCTCTTCAGCTGAGATAGGAGGGGAATGTTCTCCTAGTACAGTTTTCACTCTACATTCTTCCATGACTTCTGAGACTGCGATGGAGTGAATACTAGAATACATGTTCGTGTCTGCAATAATTTGTCGGAATGCTTGCTGCAGTCTTGTAACACTACCATTGCGTTTCGTCCCACTAATTTTCTTCCATATGCCATTGCTTTGTAAAGGGACTAAGGTCGAACATAGCATAGCCTCAAGGACACGGAACTAAACCTAATATTCGTTAAAGCACCCAGGTATTAGCAAAGTTCCGTAAGAATACTGTTGGTACCCTTACTGCAAACCTACTACACTCACATAACACACCGGCGTTAAGGAGTCTCTTTGCATGCGTATTGGAATTTCGTGCGATTAGAAGCACTTTCTTCTTTACCTAAACAAATTATTTGATTTAAAACATATTACATTTTTCCATGAAGCGTATAGGAGACGTAGTTGGGCACCCTTAACTTTATTTCCTGTTCGCTTTTCTTTTATATTGAATTTATGACAAAAATAGATTAATTATTAAATTAAAAGTAAACAACTGACTTGGTTTACTTGGGGTCTTCTCACCATATTGACTGATGACACACCCCTCTATAACATTATCAAAGTTCAAGGTGTGGGCGTTTCGTCTAAATATAAATGCATGTTTCAATCATATCTTTCATACCGAAATAAAAAATCATAAAGTTTTTAAGTACCATTCCCCAGAGATGTATATATTTCCGATGTAATTTTAACCAGAAATAGTTTGGGGGATTCAATTGATCAAAGACTTACTTAACAATCTCGATCTTTTCTTATCCCTTCCTCAGAAGCAGACCCTTAACAAATCAAATAAGCTTTATATATTTCATTTTTAAACCTCATACATAATAACAAGTGTTTATTATGGACAATTCAAAATAATACTTTACGAGTGCAAATTTACAACTTACATTTAATTGTTTAAATTAATTTAAATGCTAAAACAATAAAATACTCTAAAAAATAGCAATTTACGAACCTGCATCGTATATTTTCCAGCATATTATGATTTTTTCTTTTTTTTTTAAGTTACGTTTAAAGTCCTGACTTGACTCTTACTTTCTAATGAAAGAAAAAACTAAACAATACTATTTTGTACAAACATGACATTTCGATTATGACGCACTTTCCCATTTGTGTTCTTTCGCTGATCATCTTATCCTGGTGTGGGAGTTCATATGTTTTTTCAAGTGATCACTTCGCATAAAACGTTTTTCACATTCATTGCAGGCATACGGTTTCTCACCTGTATGGGTACGTATATGTCGCTTTAGTTCATCGGGTCGTTTGAACTTTTTGGGACATTGATTACAAGCATGTGGTCTATCATCATCTACATGTGGTGGGGATTCCTTTACAGTTTGTTTAATTTTCGGCAAGTCTAAGTGAGATTTAGATTTTGGTGGCATTGGTATAGGAGTAAATGCTTTAACACTGCTGGGCATAGGTATTAATGGTGGCAAATTAGCTTCTGGCATAATTGCATCATCGTCTGGATCTTCATTAATTTTTTCCTCCGATTTAAGATTTAATTTTGGATATGGCTTTGTCGTGCTATAACTAGAAGTATTTTCAGATGATCTCTGCAAATTATAAATATGACCAACAATATTATCATGTCGTCCAACTAAACCGGGCTGAACGTTTTGAATTCCGTTTCTCTGGGATAATTCCTCAAGTTTGGCGATTAGTATTTTGGGTTTCTCTTCTACTGTTTCAGATTCGATTTTTTCTTCCTTAACTACTACCCCATCGCTTGATTGCATCTGACATTCGGATCCAATATTTTTATTTAAAGTCTGTTGGATTTTTTCTCCAAAATCTTCCTTTATGTCAATTTGCTTATCGAATATAACTTCGCGGGCCATGAGCGCTGGTGTTTTACATAAACCGCCGGTGGGTGCGAGTTTACAATGCTGTTCTCTTAGAAATTGCGTTGGGGAGTATGGAATAAGTTTGGGCATTTTAGGTGTCGTTGCTAAAGGCAAAACAGTAGATCCCTCTCCGCCCAACAAACCCAATAGCTGTTTTGTGTGTGTTGCCAAATGTTTTGTCAGATGATCACTTCGGGAGAATTTCTTACCGCACGTAACACATTCGAATGGTTTCTCACCCGTATGTGTGCGTATGTGACGATTAAGTTCGTCGGACCGGGTAAATCCTTTTCCGCAATCTTTACATACAAACGGTTTAATGCCCGTGTGCCATGTCAAGTGTGAACGAAGATGTGAACTCTTGCCATAACTTTTTGTACAATTTTCATATGGACACTCGTAACGTTTCTTGGGATTAGCTGGGTTTGGTGTCGGCATTAGCTTGGCGGTGGGCGTCAATCGTATTATTGGAGATGTTCCACTAGGTCTGAGGGGTGTACTGGGCGACAATGACTTATTATCATCGCTGCTGACATTCATGTCATAGAAACCATCGTTTATCTCAATGGCTGGCTCATTTTTTATTTGTACTTTTCTGTGGAAGGAAACTTTGGCGGCATCTGTATTTTTGCAGTCAATTGGACTGCTGCCGTTACTCCCAGTTTCGTTGAAGTTTGAATTGCTGTTACTATGGTCCCCATAATTACCACTCCCATATTCAGTGTTTTCATCATCATCCAACACACCCTGTTCTACTTTAATGGAGACGCTGGGCATTATAGTTGGAGTGGGTGTGGGCGTGTCACTCAAGGCAGCCATTTCAATATCAACTGCAAGCAAAGGCAATAAATTAAATTTCTATATTTACACAAACGCAAACAACGCCAGCCACCTCTACTTATATAGCTGACTGGATGGCTGGACACTTACTTCATTTATATGGGTTTGGATTAATGACTATTCAAAATATATTTTTACGCCTTCGTTTTTGTTTTTAGGTGGGCGTTCCTAGCTCGAACAACCAAGTATAAACTGCACACAAATACAACAGAACTTTTCTTTCTTGTTTTCCTTTTGGATTTCAAATAGAAATCGTAAAAATAACTATTAATGCTTTCAGTTGTTTGTGATTTAAAAAACTAACTAATACGCGTAAGTTCCTTTTATTTATTATTGTTATTTGTGATGATTAAATATTTTTTGTTTTCACTTCGAACAACGACTGCGGCGCGACGTCTAACACTCTCGGCAGTTTTTCCAATTCTGTTTTTTCTTTTCATCAAATTGCCAGAAGAACCTATTTAAAAAGCGTGTCTACTGTCAAAACAGCGGTAGAACAGCTGACTGCAAAATTAGATGCCGATGAGGTGAAATTTGAAGCCGCCAAAAACAAAATATTTCACATTATGTTCGACTTTTTAATATATTTAGTCGGAGATTCAGATTTGTAACACCTCGAAATATCCATATATTATATACTATATGTCAGTCCGTCGGTCTGTCGATCCACCTAACTGTCTGTGAAAACCACTCTAACTTCCGAACGAACTGAATTTGTTTGATACAATTTTACTCAAATGTATTATAGGTCCGTAGCTTGGTAGAAGAACACAGGTAGATGCATCCATGGATGCATTAACGCTTGGAAACATTGATATGTCAAACAATTTTATATGTTATTTAAAATATAAGTCGATTTTTATATGTTTTCTTCAAAGACGTCATTCGGAGGTTATTATAATTCACTTTTTTTCAAAAATTTTTACAAATTTAAATAATTTTTCATTCAAGATTTTCAATTCCAAAATTGGTTTGCAGCTGTGTCGATGCGTCTACCTATATTCTTCTACCATGTTTAGTAGATATTTTCGTATTGAAAATGGACCATATAGGTCCACACATGGTACAATGATATCAAGGTAGGGCTATGATACCATATGATTTCAATTTTTTTTATTTTCTTGGCTTAATATGTCACATTTATTTGTTTATGTATGTGTTTTCTTTTCAATAACAAAAAAATTGTTCAGAAAACATTCAAATTCGGATGTTTTCAAAATGTTTATTTCATCGTATGCATCGACAAAATCTAGAGTTTCTGCAGCGAAATAATCCTTTAGAGATATACAGAACCTGGTTTTGAAAAGAAGTGTTGACCTTTCATTCAGTTTTCGCGGTTTTCAATTATTTATTCAAAATAAATGCAACAAGTTGTTTGATTTTTTTATTGTTTTGATACTAATTCTGACATTTCAAGCCAAACAGGTAGACCTATATACTTGCAATTTTTTCAAAGTTGGCCTACCTTCTCTTCATTGTACCATGGGTCCACACATAGCACAATTACAGAAGGTAGAACAAAGTTACCCCCTAAATACAATTGTTTTCTTATGGTGTCCCTATTCTGTCAAAGCATTTACACAGTTTGTATATGTGTGTATTGTTTTGAATAAAAATGAAAATAATTTGAAATTATTTCAAATTTAGATGCAACAGAAATTCGAATTTTCCACGTTAATGAACAAAAAAATACTATTTTGGGATAAAACAATCTTGTCTACTATCTTGGATTCAATAATTAATAATATATAGTATAATATTTTTTTGAATAATGTTAAATAAACAAAACCAATTGGTGCAGTCTATTTGACATACTAAGACTCTAGTACATAGTTGCATTCATGGTACAATAAGGAGGTGGAACAGCTTCGCAAAATTACAGAAATACGCACCTAACTAAATCGGAAGATTTAAGAAGTTTTGGCAGTTTGTGATCTCCTTGTCATGGTAGAATTAATAAAGCAAAGTCATGCAAACATATGTTTACATTGTTTTAAATTATTCATTTGACAATAGCTAATTGACAAAATGTACATTTATACATTCCATGGTAAAATTAAGAAGGTAAAGTCATTTCAAATAAGCATTCCTATCTCTGCATTTTCTGTAATTTACCTTGTCAAATTTCACTGAATAAAAAATAGGTTCCCATCTCTGATTTCTGCGAATGTAATGGATTTATAAATATAAATTTTGCAATATGATGTTGTCAAATGAATAATTTTGGCAAAAAATATAAACATATGATAAAATGACTTTGCCTTCTTAATTCTACCATGGTATATAGCTTTATTAACTTATATGAAATTATTTTCACATATATTTATTGTTCCAGAACCTACAGAAATCTATTAATTATCCCTTTTTCGATATATCTATTTTTTTCGATCGATTTTTCGTAGTTACATTTTGACATTTTTGTAGGATCTGGCAGCAAATGTAACAAGGCATTTTGTATTATACAAAATTGCTTGAGCGTCTACCTGATTTTTTGTCTCGAAACGAGTTAAATAGATGAACTAGTTTATACAGTTCTGATGGTTCATTTCACTGAATATTTGCTTTGAACTTTTCCGTTCCGGAACGACACAACTCGGGAACTACAAGAATGACGGATTTCCAGTGGCCTTGGGAGTATACCTTTCCGCCCTTTTTCACGTAAGTAAAATTGATTTGTTTCATGTTAAAAAAGTCGTGTAATTTCTACTATCTCTTCTTAGATTACAACCGCACGAAGAAACACGGCAACAACAACTAAATGTTTGGTCTGAATTATTTCTTAAATACCTGAAACACTTAAACAAGTTCACTGTAAACATAAACGAAGGATCATTTCCACTGTACTACAATGAATCTCTTAATCGACGACTGTCTCCATCTATGATATTGCAAATTCTTCAAAAATTACAAAGCACAGGACATGCCCAACCCTTGGACAAAAAACGTCAAGAATGGCAAGTATATTGGCATACGCTGGAAGAGTATGGAAATATGATTTACGATTGGATACAAGAGACCGGGCAGACAGGAAGTGTATGTACACTCTATGAAATAGCAAATGGAGAGTCGACGGAAGACAAGGAATTTCATGGTATTGACGAAAATGTTTTGGTGAATGTTTTGCGGCTGCTGGAAGACAAAGGCAGATGTGAGCTCATAGAAATGGATGGCAGTTATGGTGTCAAGTTCTTCTAGTTGATTTTATAAGGAGATTAGTCATTGGTGTAATTAAATGTTGATGCATTTTTGTCATATAGGTACATCATGTCTAAAAATGATCATATATGCTATTACACACACATTTACATTGCCTTGTTATTATTTAATAAAGAAAAATAATATACATAGTTAAACTTTTAAGTTTTTAAACAGCTTAAATTGTCTTGTTATTTGTAAAAAATTTCATAAAACGTTAAAGTGTGGTATGGAAGGCTAGAGAAACACACAGACGAATAAGTATTATTTTAGTTTATGTTCGCCAATTAAAATTAATATTATTTTATTTAAACAGGGTCAGGACCCTGGGTATTCAATTAACTTTAAATGAAAACATGTAAAAGGTTTTTTCGTAATGTAAGAAATAATAGATAATTATAACTATAATAGATAATTACACTTAATTGTCCCAAAACCTGCAGGGATGTATAAATATTACCACCATAACCGATTTTCCTTTATGGTATCGGAAAAATTACGTATGTAGTATATTCGATTCTGGAACAAAGCAAATGTTGATCGTAAGATCTGAAATATTACTACCTCTATTAGTGACCTGACTACAATGATATACATATTAGTATGAGGAAAGTACCTATGTCGCAACATATATGCTCCTAATATTCCAAAAAATAACGTATAATAGGAATACTAGTTTGAATTTCGATCTCCTGCTCACAGCAGATCTTAATATCAGCCAAAGTCAACTTCTTTTCAATCTACTTTTGATTTAGAGAAAACATCCCCACTATGGTAAAATGTTTTGAACGACTATATTACTCAAATACGAAAGGTCCATATATTAGAAATTGCCAAATAAAACCGTTGCAGAAATTGATACTTTTCCAACAGCAAACATTCAATTTTTTGTATTGCACGTTTCTATTTACAACAGGCAATAAAAAAATTGTTCAATCGCCAATGTTAAAAATGTTCAACTGTTCAAAATAAATATGTTTTGTGCAAATATATATCAATGACAGGAGAAAAAAGTTGCAAGTAATTACAAGAAGAAATCTTTCCAGCAAAAATTTGCAAACACTCAGAAAAAAACTTATGTGAAAGGACGACTCCCAGTAACAATTTGCCACAATATAAAATTTATTTTCCAAGCCAGCTGACTTTCAAATTTATTGTCAAAATGAAATCGCAGAACAAAAGATAAACAATAAGCCAACAAAGTGTAAACAAATTTTGAAGAAGGAGAATCAAGGAGGTAAAGCCATGGGTACCTGTTTTCATACCCTCCAGCATAGTATGGAGGGTATATTAAATTTGAAGTTGACCAATCTTTCTTATTGAGCCATGTATGAACCCATTGTGTACACAGAAATCAAAGATGGGAACCTCTTTTTTATTTAGTGAAATTTGATAAGGTAAATTACGGAAAATATTAGTACATTTTTATATATTTTCTTATACAACGTCTTTCGGAGGTTGTTATAATACACGTTTTTCAACAATTTTTACAAATTTAAATTATTTATTCAACATTTTCAGTTCCTAAATTGGTTTAACAGTTCATTGTCTCCGCAGGTGTGTCGATGTCTCCACCTATATTCTTCTACCAAGGGTGTATATAAATAGGCATGATTAACCCACTAGACTTATTAAACCCAGTGGGTTAATTTTACCTTGTCAAATTTCACTGCATAAAAACAGGTTCTCATCTGTGATTTATGTGTATACAATGGATTTGTAAATATAAATTTTGACAATGAGATGACAAATGAATGATTTTGAAAAAAATTGAATCATATGATTGCATGACTTTACCTTCTATATTATTGAAAATATATTATATATTATTGAAAAGAATACACAAACATAAACAAATAAATTTGACACATTAGGCCAAGAAAATAAAAATATTAAAATCATATGGTATCATAGCCCTACCTTGATGGTAGAGGAATATAGGTAGACGCATCGACACAGCTGCTGGGACAATGGCCAAATTTGGAATTGAAAATGTTGAATGAAAAATTATTTAAATTTGTAAACATTGTTAAAAATACGTATATTATAATATCTTCCGAATAAGAAAACATATATAAATCCATGGTACAATGATATCAAGGTAGGGCTATGATACCATATGATTTTAATTTTTTTATTTTCTTGGCTTAATATGTCATCTTTATTTGTTTATGTATGTGTTTTCTTTTCAATAACAAAAAATTGTTCAGAAAATATTCAAATTCGGATGTTTTCAAAATGTTTATTTCAACGTATGCATCGACAAAATCTAGAGTTTTTGTAGCGAAATAATCCTTCAGAGATATATAGTACATGATTTTGAAAAGAAGTGTTGCCCTTTCATTCAGTTATCGCGGTTTGCAATTATTTATTCAAAATAAATGCAACAAGTTGTTTTTTTTATTGTTTTGATACTAATTTTGACATTACAAGCCAAACAGGTAGACCTCTTTACTTGCAATTTTTTCAAAGTTGACCTACCTTCTCAGGCTATGATACCATATGATTTCAATTTTTTTATTTTCTTGGCTTAATATGTCATATTTATTTGTTTATGTATGTGTTTTCTTTTCAATAACAAAAAATTGTTCAGAAAACATTGAAATTCGGGTGTTTTCAAAATGTTTATTTCAACGTATGCATCGGCAAAATCTAGAGTTTTTATAGCGAAATAATCCTTTAGAGATATATAGAACACGATATTGAAAAGAAATTTTGACCTTTCATTCAGTTTTCGCGGTTTTAAATTATTTATTAAAAACCAATGCAACAAGTTGTTTGAGTTTTTATTGTTTTGATATTAATTCTGACATTACAAGCCAAACAGGTAGACCTCTATACTTGCAATTTTTTCAAAGTTGACCTATCTTCTCTTCATTGTACCATGGTTATACCATAGCACATTTATTTTAATATAAAAAACTGGACGAGATTAAGATTAAAAATCCTAATAATGTGCACTAATCAGAATAAAAAAATTATATGTAAACACGCGGTAACATTGAGGGCTTTTCATGGTAGAAAAATATAGGTAGACGCATCGACACAGCTGCTGGGACAATGAACTGTCAAACCAATTTTGGAATTGAAAATAATAATCAATATTGTTGAAATATGCGAATTATAATAACCTCCGAATGACGTCGTACAAGAAAACATTACAAAATCTACTTATTTTTAAAAAAACATTTAAATTATTTTGACATACCAATGCTCCCAAGCGTTTTATTTAAAAATTCAACTTAAAACGTTTTCACTAAATGCCACCCTGACCGGCATTTGCTTGACACAACAGCCTTTTTTATCTAATAGAAGTACGCTATACGTTACGTCCTATTAATTCCACTTTACAAAAAAAGTGTGTTTAACATTCCTCTAGAAATTAATTTTGCAGATAACAGTTACTATTGTTTTCATATATTATTTACTTCGTTTTTATTATTAATATCCGATTTCTTGTTTAAATGAATTAATAACATAACGTATAGCTTATAAACTTACGCTGCTATACGTCACGACCATGTTTAGCTGCCGTGAATGGGAAGATGCATATATTTAACGAAACCCGCCCAGAATAGTGCCGACAGCGAATTGTCAGTCAGAGTGAAAGAATTTTTGTGCATTTTTTTGAAGCGTTTAAAAAGAATTTAAAAAAGGTTGAATAAAATTAACAAAATTTGTTAAAAAAGTTTACATTGCTTCGAATTGTTGAAAAGCTGAAAAGAATAATTGAATGAAACATAAATTAAAGTGGAACATAATTCATTAGTGCGGTGTTATTTCAGTGGTGCTGTTGTGTGTGCATAAGCCCAACTAAAGAGTTTAGTCATCAACATTTCGTGGAGAAAGGCAACAAAGACGAAGTTACTGAGTTATTTGTGTGTTAAATAAAGGAAATTTTACTATTGTTGCCCTTGTTTGGCTGCTGTGGAGTTTTCAAAAGATTTTCTTCATCCAGAAAAATAGATTTTATTTAAAACAAATATTGTTTTTTTTGCTAAACTATTGGAGAGGAAGAGTATGGATTAAAATGCAAAGCAAGCATATTTTGTTTGCACGCTCATACGATTTTACACGGAGACCGACACTTAACGAAGGTTTTGTGCCGCGGCGACATAAACTCGCAGAGAGACAGGCGGCACAGCAGCGAAAAAAAGAAAAACATTAAAAAAAACATTTTTTGCATTGATTGTGTCGTTGGTGTTGTTGTTGTTGCTCTTTTGCTGAGTGTTGGCCTTGCTCAATTTTTGAACAAAAATACTCTTACTTGTAATGTTTGTGCTCAATCAGTCTTTAAAGTGCAGAGTGACAAGACGGTCGTCGCTCAATTGGATTTACGGATTGTGGATAATATATTTTCATTCGTTTAAATATTATTTTCTTCCAAAAAAGAAATAAAGAAAAAAAAACAACCTCATTTTTTATTATTTTCAAATGTTTTGTGTTAAAAAGGCAAGCTTGGAAACCAAAAAATATCTCGACGAAGAATAAGAAATATGTGATTAACAAAATTGAAAAAAAAAAGAGTGAAAAAGTCAATTCCAATAAGAAAGTGCAAAATAAAGGAAAAGAATTAATAAAGCTAAAAGCTTTTGGTGGTATTACACATTGTTGTTTTTGGAATTTTGCCGACAATTGACATCTGCAACAAATCAGCAATCCAACAACAACATCATCACCATCGCCGTCGTTGTGAAGAAATGTCAGATGGTTTTTTTCTGGCCGGCCATGCCTTGCCGAGAGGAATCAAAGAGAGCCTTGTTCTCTTCTAGCAGTTAACATTGCTCTCTTCGTTTCCTTGAAGGTCCGGTTCTTTTGGGACACTAATCAGTGAAGTCTGACATTTCGGTGGGGCAAATTGGAATATATTGTTGAAATAACAACAAAGTGACAGTCACACCTTAAAAAAATTAAATATTTTTTTATATTTTTCTTTGTTTGCCTCTTTTTTAGAGTTTAGATTAGACAACGAATTTTTTATATAAAATAGTTTTTCTTTTATCTTACAATCAATTAAAAATCAATTTCAAAACGAAAACCAAATTAAGTGTTTTTTAATTGTGTTGTGTGAGCGTCATTGTGTCTTAAATTAAACAACAAAACAAAAAATAAATTCAAAAAAGAATAGAAACCCCCCATAAAATTACAAATTGTGGTGTTAATAAATTTGCCAAAAAGAAAGCAAATTTCGACAACAAATAATCGACAGTTTAACAAACGAAGAAACCAGAACCAAACTACCGATCACCATGGCTGAAGAAGTTGATCGCAACGATCCCGAATTGAAATATCTTTCGGTGGAACGCAATCAATTCAACGATCCGGCCACACAGGCTGAATGGACACAAAAACGCTTGGTGTGGGTGCCTCATGAAAATCAGGTCAGTAACCAGAAATAACACAAAAAAATTAATTATTTAAACAAAATTTGAACAAGGTTTTTATGTTTTTGCCCTCCCTTTTCCACTTCGTTTTTTCTTTTTGGTGTTTTAAGAATAACATTTACCATGATTTTTGTTGTTGTTCTTTTTCTATGCTGTCATATCGCATAGTTGCTTGTTTTTTTACCTGGTGGCTCTGTCACTGTGATGAGGTGGCTGGCTGGCTGCCTACCTTTGCCGACTCGTGAGTGCGTTGCAGCTTTACCTTTTTTCTCCACAGCAGGGCAGAGCAGTGTTGTCTGTTATGTTTAAAATTTAACTTTTTTACGATAACCGGTTATCCATGACTCTCTGAGTTGTGTGGTGGCCGCCCGCCCCAACATCAACGACAACACACACAGAACTCTGTGATGGTGGAGAGCAGGGAGTGTTGGATGATTGGACCCCTTACTTTCTTTGAAATGTCTGTTTTCAGTGAGTTTGGATACCCAGATGTTGTTGAGAGTGTTTTCTTCTCTGGTATGCGTGACTCACTCACTACTCACTATCAACCAAGTCAGCCAACCAACCATCCATCTCTCCACAACTACAACCAAAGTTTTTTATCTTGGCCTAACATTACGAATTATTCTTCAACAAAGAAATCTTCTCAGAATTAATTATTTGGTTAGGTCTTGTTTTATTTATCCAACAAAATGACTAATCAATGTTATTTCGGGAATTAATAAGTATTTCAACGTTCCCCCTATTTCCGATGGAAGACGCGGGGGAATAGAATAACTTTAAAGGGGCTGGGGAAGATTGACCTCAATTTTTGAATAGTTGTTTAATAATGATTATATCTTAGAAATGTTCCCACTATGAGTGACCGTTTCTGCTGACGGTTCTAAATCCTGTCCTGGGACAAATTAAGTTCTGGGCGTCTTTTTTGAAAAATTTGGGAAATATTACCACAAGTAGCCCTTGTATATTATTTGTTTATAAAATTATAAAATGTTACTTGCCGATTTTTAAACATCCTGAAATGTGGACCTCCAAAGTACATGTTTTCAATGGTTTTAAGTCCGGATTATGACATGCTTTCATTGGATTTGAAATATGTTAAGCGAATCCATAATTTGTTCCCGAAGTAAAGAATGGGAAATATTCTAAAGATGGATCTGCCATTGGAGTAAATATTTTCTAAGTAACACTCAAGGGTGTAAATTTGTCAAAAAATTTTATATACACCGGCCCGTTTCCAAATCCAGACTTTGTTAGGGAAAGTAAAGAAGTTGTTCTTTGTTTGTAAGGGATGGATCCACTAGATGTTGATCTTAAATCCCATACGAAAGCATATAACGAGGGTATACCCTAAAAGCTGCTCTATATATTAGATTATTAGGCTTTAACTCATTCATTTGGAAAACATTTGTTTTTGTATTTAACGTTTCACTTCTACAAATTGTGACTTGCCGATTTCTTCAATGAAAATACAAAGCTGCGATTGGATTAATGGGTTTTCTGTAAATAAATAATCTCTAATGTTCCTTTAGATGGAACACCTCCTTTGTCTCGTTCTACTCTGGATAGATTGGAATAAACTGGAAATTCAAGGAATGGGAGCAACGATGCAACTATTCTCTTTTCCATTCCTGTTTTCAATATGCAAATGAGTTATTTAATATGTGGCTCAGAGGTACAAATAAGTCCTATCACTTGGCGGGAATCACATTGCAGCGCGCTTCTGAACAAGTTTCTTAGTACCCGCCTTGTCGCTGCCTCGTTCAGTAAAGGTGTTCGAATTAAAAGCTGTTTGAGTAGTTGGCTTAAAGACTCACTGCCTCAAGGGCGAGTTTTTTCTTTGCTTAATCCGTAGGGCAGTCTCATAAAATAGGCTATATATCTCGAAGGTGACAAATTTTCATAACGCGTTCACGTTGTTCGTATTCTTTTTAAGAATATGTCTTTTTATTCTTAGGAAACATTTTAGGCCGGCGTGCGAATAAGTAAAAGTTGGAGGAGCATTTGCTCAAATTTTACTCTTATCTTGGGTTTTTTGCTTCTTTTGTAGGGCACACTCTTTATCATAGGGTATATATATCGAAAGGGTCCTTTTTAAGCTTTAACCCATTTTTCCACATCCATCTCACTTTGGATATCGATGACGGGTCCACTTCACGTTGTTTACGTTGACCTGGCTTTTTTTGGTAGTTTGCTTCTTCGTTATCCTATATTATGGGTGTAAGCTGGCATATTATTTAAGAAGAAGAACCTTATTGGAGATTATAAATGTCTTGTATGAATTGTGGGTTAGTTCTTTATTTTTCAAACATAACCAAATTCTCTTTTCTGTTCAATCGTAACAATTTTTGAATTAAGTATAATTTTCGAGCTCCCATTCTTGTATTACATTGCACCTGTAGGAAATATATTTCCCGGCACGTACACATTTTAGCAAGCCTGTATATATTTTTCTCAAACCTGCCTACATGTCAAGATTTCGCCCAAGCATCTTGGCAACCCTTTTAATATCACTTATTAAAAAGGAAAACGAAAAGTATAGGTTATTGACCTCTCATATTTATTCTATCACTCTTCCTACTACATACACTATTGTACCTCCATTTGTTTTTAAAGTATTGCCAATTTAGCGGTTTTCAAGCTTATGTATCTTATCAGAACAAGAGCTCATTAATATCCCATTTTTACTCTCGGTATCTCCCTCTTACCCACTATTGTGGTGAAGTATCACACATATTTCTTTGGTGAAGGTGCCCATTTATTTTTAAAATGTTGCCAATTTAGGGGTTTTCAGGTATTTGCAAAACTGAGATTTTCGGCTAAAGTTTATAAAAATATATATTATAAATTGGGGATAATGCATTTAGGGTCTAAGTACATAAGAAGCTTGAAGTCATGGTTAGGCATATTTTGTGGCATTTCATAAAGGAATTACAGAGCCGCACTAAAATCCTGCCGTCGTTTTCCATTATAATTTGACATTAATATGCCTAGCCATGACTTCAAGCTTGTTATGTACTTGCACCCTTATATCTTTGAAGTTCAACGCACTAAAAAATATATTTATACTTTTTTGACTCATTCTATAATTAACGAAATTTTCCGAAGTTTGTCATTCCGTTTGTAACTCAACGAAATTCTGTATTGAGACCCAAATCGGTATAAAACAATTTACCTTTTAATGTAAAATGTACGAAAAATGGCAGGAAAGACCTCGGCATCTGTAAAAACTTAAAAAAAAAACATTTAATATATATCCAAATTGGTATGACAAGCTGAATAAATACTTCAAGACATCCCTCCCCACAAAAAAAAAAAAATTCCAATATAGAAAATCCAGCACAATTTTTCACACAACAGAAATCTATTTAAAAAAAATCAAAAGACCAAATCACTTCTTAACAAAACATTACGACCAAAAATTGATGACTAATGCCTACCAAACATAGGCCCCAAAACAAACATTGAGTTTAAATGATATGTCAATATTGTGTATGTCAAGCATACAATATATGGCATATGTGTGTGTCATCGATAAAACATATATACTTATATGTGACAGCTTTCGACCATATTTAGATGGTGTGACTTTTACACAGTAGACTTTTGGTTTTTGTTGTTCGCAAAAAATATCCACATATGGCAAAAATCATAATCGTAGATAAATCAATAATATTTTGGTGATTTTTTTTCTCATTGAAATGCAGAACAATGTGAAAAAGTCGTGATTACGCGAAAAAAACGGCAGCACATATTGAAACACCTGTTATTTGTTTTTCCATGTTTTTATTTTCATTTTATGCCATATTTGAAGAAAAACTTATTATTTTTGATTTAACAACCATGAAAACTTAATAAGGCAAATCATGTACTATACGATTCACTTTATACTGAAAAAATCGGAAAATTATTTCAAAAGTCATTGAATATTAGATTTCTTTGTTCACTTATGATGTGTAGAGAAACATTATTAACGTTTGTTTATCTACTTACCTTGTGTTGAATTTTTTGGCTTCCCCCATTACCACACCATTTCTCCCCCAAAAACAAGAAAAGTAAACAATAACATCCTAAAATTCCCCCTGCTCATTGGTGGGTAATCAAAGTGCGCATTCTGCATTCCAGAAATTTCCATTTATGTTATTTTTAAATAAAACATTTCACTGTGACGTTATCGCTTTCCCCAAGGCCTACCAACCCTCCCGCTCTTCTCACTACATACAAACCTGTTTTACAGGATGACACGATGACGAAGATGGTGGTGATCATCATGACGATGAGTAACCCCCACACTTTGGTGTGGTAACAACCAACTAACCATCGGCCAACTATCAACCTTCCCAAGAAATGATATTGAATCACTCTTCTTTACCGAAAATGGTTATAAATTATGTTCAAGTATATCTCTGGGTACGTATGTGTATGTATTTGTGCACTGATTCAAGTAGGTACTTGATGTAAAAAAGTGTTTCTTTATCATCAGCATATATTTGTTTTTTTTTTCTTTTTTTTTTGCTTTTCTGTTGGTATTCAGAAGCAATTCACATATCTACCAGTACTTACATTGGACTCTTCTGTTGTATTTTTTTGTAGAGGTCTATGACAAATATTTTGGTAAATGGAGTGACTCATGTATCTGTAACCAAATTTGGTTAACCATTATTAATGTAAAAATAAACAAATTAGTTGCACCAAATTGAATGCTCAGATAAATTTAAAATAGTTTTTGCAAATGTTTTCTATATCTTATTTGGTTTTAATTGGCATCTTTCTTGACATGAAAGATACCACTTACCCACATTTTATTTTCTACATCCAAACCACAATTAAAAAATAAATAAAAAGCCACATATTTTAGAATTTATTAAGCTAACTTGAAAGGGATCAAAAACACATATAATCTGAAATCCTCCTCTGAAATCCTGCATTCGTACACCACAGGCAGTCCTATCCAAAAGGGGGCACATTCCATCCAATTAAATGTTTTTTTTTTGGGAAATATACTTCCGAGATTTCTAACACAGCAGTCTGAAGTTGGTTGCAGTTTTTTCATCTCACCCTGTAAATAAAATCAGACAAAATAAAAATACGGAAAATTGGGTAATACCGTTGTGTCGGGAATAAACATTAACCTGGCTTACTATAGGAAATTTCTTGCAGAAAAGATTGGAAGCTATGTTGAACTTCAAATGCCAATATAAAAAAAAATATCCAACAAAAAACTGACTAAAATAATCAAAATACCGAATATCGAGCGTTACCGTTGTTGGAGTCTCTACACAAAGCCGGACCTATATAGACACTATTCTGGCAGATGAATTAGCGCATGTTAAGAACTTCACGAATCAAATTTCAGACAATTTTAATGCATAACCGACCCGTTATCTGGAGGTTATACACAAACGTGGATCTATATATAAATTTTTTTTCCAAACCTATACAAATTTTCAAACAAGCATCAAGTGGGTGGTTCGGTTAAATTGGGCAATATCAAAAGTGGAACCTCTATAGACAATTTTATACTTCAAGGATTGTCATCTACCAAATCTTCTTAAATGCCAAATTTGAAACAGTTTCTTGGGTAAATGTGA
Organism: Musca domestica; assembly: GCF_030504385.1. Lineage (NCBI taxonomy): Eukaryota > Metazoa > Arthropoda > Insecta > Diptera > Muscidae > Musca > Musca domestica. The sequence goes on along the minus strand of NW_026712115.1, from coordinate 2,915,307 downwards.
TTAGGATTATCGATACACCGAGTGTCGGTGGGTATCGTTATATGTGCTCTATAGGAAAACGTGAACCTAATTTTTCAATGTTCTGCCGCCGGAGGTAGAACCCATTATGAACTACAAATACACATTTTTAGTCAAAACAATGGAAAATTGTGCCGAAAATTATTAAAATACTGAATATCCGGAGGTCCCATTTTGTGGGGGCTATTCATTACGATCTACAAATACAATTTTTTTGGACAAATCCGTGGAAAAATGTGCCAAAAATCATCAAAATATCGAATATTGGGAGGTGTCGGTATATGGGGACTATACCAAAGCGTGGGCCTATATATAACATGTTTTGCCACCGGAGCTAGAATCTATTATGAACTTCAAATACCAATATTTGGACAAATCCGTGGGAAAATGTGGCAAAAATAAAAAAAACACCGACTATCGGGAGGTGTCGTTATATGGGGGCTATTTGAAAACGTGAACCTATACATACTAAGTTCCGCCACAGTAGCTAAACCCCATTATGACCAAAAATACCAATTTTTAGACAAATCCGTGGGCAAATGTGTCGAAAATCATCAAAACTCCGAATATCAGGAGGTACCGTTATATGGCGCCTCTTCCAAAACGTGGACCGATATATCTGATTTTTAATACCAACCATCCTAGACACAATACAAAGTGTTCCGCCAATTTTTGAAGCACTACGTCGAAAAATATGGGCTGTGTCGTTATTTCAACAGACAGAACGACGGAGATCTTTAAATCGACTTAGAATGTTATACTGATTATGAATATATATACTTTATGGGGTCTACGATGAATATTTAGGGATGCTACAAACGGAATGACAAAGTTTGGGGTATTTCAAGGAGGAGCGTATTGAAAATGCCAAAAAGTAATGCTTTTGGTTGGGCCTGGGCCTTAGGGTCTCCCTGCGTACCTCTATGCCAAGCATTCAAACAGTGTTCTAAAACTTTAAGACCTTTCCTATCGAAGAAGTTTTGTTTTTTGAGCCTCCAACCAAATCGCCCATTAAAATGTCTACCTTCTGATGAATCTATAAATTATCTGATTTGTTTAGAACTTTGTTGTCTTATTTTCTATTGAAAATTAAACTATTATTAACAATTCTATAAAACGTTCTATTGTTTTGTAAATATTCCTAAACGAATTTCTAACTTCATTATGACGATGATGGTGATGATGATGGGTATTTATTTTGGTGTTGATGTTGATGATTTCCCCATCTGTCAATGGTTGACTGGCTGATGGGTTGGTGTTGGCGAACAAAAGCTTTTATTGTCATTGTGCTAATTCAACATTATTCGACGAGTTAGGTTTCTGGTGTTCGTCTTCCTTCGTTGACGTCTTTAATACTTTCGTTGGTTGGTTGGTTAGTATTCTTGAGAAGCAGCAAGCTTGTGTTGTGTGCCGAGTGAGCGTTCTTTTCTTTTTTTGTTGTATTACGTTTTTTTTTGCCAGTTTCTTTTCTTATTTGGGTTAATGAACTTTTTTGACGATGGTCTGCGCGCTTCTTTACTGGCATTTCATTTCATTTAATTTTTTTCTTGTATGTTATTGTTAATATTTTTTGGGGGGTTATTCTTCTGATGTGCCTTTTTGTTATTGTTATTGTTGCTTATCAAATGAAATGAAAGAATTTGTAATTGGGGATTTGGCAATATATGAAATTATTGGAATACAAAGTTTACAGAAATTGGGTTGGACACTTAAACAAATTTTATTGATTTTTCAGATTTTGAAGAATACAAAATTTGGCTTTGAAAAAAATGTGTATTATGTTACATGCTTGTGTATGGCATTTGAAAAAATTCTTTATTTTGTAACTCATTTCCATACAAAAAAAAGTTTTCAATTAATAAGCCAATAGCAATTGAACCAAACGATCAATCGATCCAATGGCCAAAGGAAAAAATGGTCGGCGCAGCGGTAGGGTAGTCAAGCGGGCAATACAAGTAACAATAAATAAACATAAATTGTTTGACAACAACATTGCCACCAAAACGAAACGCCTTAAGAATTTATAAACACCCTATTGTTGGTTGCTTTATCGATTGAGCGAGTTAGCGGCAGCAGCAGCAGCGTATGACTGTCTACGTTTACTTCGCGCCCATTTCTCATTCTTTGTGACAGATTTTTGCATTCCGTATTAGTTACCATGCCTGGCTGGCTGGTTGGCTGTCTGTCTGACTAGCTGCCTGCCACCCAGTCCGCTCGCAGTTTCATTTCATATCAATTGATATGGAATACAAAAAAATATACTTTTATTATTAATTTAAATTTAAGACCATAAAAATATTTTCTTTCTTTCAGACGTTCGTTGTTTTGTTTTGTGTGTGTGTGTGTAAAAGAATCTTGGGTTTTTTCTTCGCATTTCATTAATTACCTAAAATTCCCTCACGCTTCCACACATCTCCCTTTTCTCCATATTGTCTTGCATTGCGGCTGTCAGGCTTAAGAATTCTTTGAGCTTATTTTTTATTTATTTCGTTAAAAAATCGCCATAAAAATATAGTTAAAAATCAATCAAGATTTTAACACATTGTCGTCGTCGTCGTCATTGCAGTGCCAGCTGAAACCGAACAGCGTAATATTGTGGCCCGCTTCGATAATTCACCACAGCCCATTATGTTGGTAATGAGACGCAGACATAGAACACAGTGTTTCGAAATGGAAGAGCTATAAAAACACTTCATTTCAGAGTTGGCAACACTGTCTCGTTTGGTAAAAATAGAGACAAAATAGGAAAGGAAGATAGATATATCACTCATAAACTTAACGAGAGGTATTTTCAGATACAGTTTGAGAGAGACAAAAATGTGATGACAATTTTGCGGTTATCGACTTAGAATTTCAATGGAATTAAATTTTTGGTAGTCTTTGAGTAAATCCGAAGCTCTTACATATTTTTGGTAATGGGAACTGTAGTCTATGACAGGAAGTTGCCTATGCAGGTGCATGTCTTCGTATAGGCCCGCCCCATACATCAGTACCTCCCTATATTCGGTAGTTTGACGATTTTAGGTACAATATTCATTGAAATTGTTTGAAATTTTTGTAATTTAAGTTCCTGCAGCCTGTGACAGAAAATTGTATACGCAGGTCCAGGTGTTGTGCCTGTGCCTGCCTATATTCGGTACTTTGATGTTTTTAGCTACATTATTCAAAGGATTTTTATACCCTCCAGCATAGCCTCCATGTATATTAAGTTTGTCATTCCGTTTGTAACACCTCGAAATATACATTTAAGACCCCACAAAGTATATATATTCTTGATCAGCATTAAATTCTATGTCGATTTAGCGATGTCCGTCTATGCGTCTGTCCGTCTGTGGAAATGACTCTAGCTTCCGAACGAATTGAAATAGATTGATAAAATTTTACTCAAATGTATGTTATGTCTGCAGGACTTTTGGAATTGAAAATGGGCCATATAGGTCCACGTTTTGGTATAGCCCCCCATATAACGGTACCTCCCGACATTCGGAATTTTGATGATTGTAGCGACATTATTCACCGGAATTGTTTCCAATTTGGTATTTGAAGTTCGTAATGGATGCTTCAGCCTATGGCAGGAGATTGTCTGTACAGCTCTACGTCTTCGTATAGCCCCCAATATCCGGTACCTCTTGATATTCGTTATTTTAATGATTTTACCAACATTATTCACCCAAATTGTTTCAAATTTGGGATTTGAAATTCGTAATGGATACTACAGCCTAAGACAGAAAATTGTCTATGCAGGTCCACGTCGTCGTATAACCCCGATATAACGGTAACTCCCGATATTCTGTATTTTGAGGATTTTTTCTGCATTATTACCGATTGTAATGGTCTATGAAAAATGTTATCTATGCAGGTCCATGCCGTCGTATAGACCCTAATATAGCAGCTAAATTTGGTATTTTTAAGATTTTAACAAAATTTTTAACGGATTTTATTGAGAATTGCCAAAAGTTGCCTATGGAGGTCCACGTCTTCGTATAGACCCCATTATAACGGCTATATTCGATATTTTTTTTGGTTATAATGGGTTCTAGCTTCGGTGGCGAAACATTGTATGTATAGGCCTACGTTTTTGTATAGCCCCATATAACGGTACCTCCCTATATTCGGTATTTTGATGATTTTCGCCAAATTTTTTTTCACGGATTTGTCTAAAAATTGGAGTACAAATAGTTCATAATGGGTTCCAGCTCTGCTTGCAAAACATTTAATATTTATGTCCATGTTTTCCTATAGCGTATATATAACGATACCCACCGATGTTTGGTATTTTGATAATCCTAGTCACATTTACCCACGAAATTGTTTCAAATCTGGTTTTTTACAAAATTTTATATAGCATCAAATTTTAGAATAAATTTAGATTATGGCGGCCCACACCATCACCATGATGGGCGCTTGAGTTCTAGTGGCCAACCGAAGTTGCACATTTTCATTTTGCAAGTAAACACGATCATTTTGTTTGTTTACAAACTGCTGGACAATGAATGTTTTCTCATCGGAGAACCCAAATTCGGCAGTTCGCCACTTTCGGCCAAGCGAAACTACTCTTTAGCACTTTTGAGGTTTTGTTTTTTGTTGCAGTGTAAGCCAATAGTTTTACCCCGAGCTCATTTTTCAATATTTTTCGAATGGAATATTGTGATATGTTCAGCTCACGAGCCATTTTTCGGTCACTGCGACGCGGGTTTCGATCAAGTTGCTTCTTTACTTTTCGAACCATTTCTGCTGATGTTGCTGTTTTCTTCCGTCCATTTCCTTGACGTCGGGCTACGCTACCAGTATCACGGTAACGAGCGATGGTACGAGACACTAGCACTTGTAGTTTTCCAGCCAAATATAAAGAAATGACACTATCACGCTTGAATTTCATCACGAATAACTTTTTTTCTAAAAAATTCTCACCAAAATGCTTTTGTACGCTTGTAAACAATATAATGAGCTGTCACTGGAATAACTTTAACAGCTGTCGGACGAGTGACCTAGAAATGACAGCAGTCTGAAGTTGGTTGCAGTTTTTTCATCTCACCCTGTAAGAGATTAACTTGAACTGGAAAACGCCGTGTTAACATCACTGAGATGACTGAAATGACTGAAATGTCACACAATTAGGGTTGCCACCTTCCACTCTTTTATTTTGCCGCAATAGTTTTTGATTTTCCAAACCATTTCATTTATTTCGTACCACAAAAACACTGTTCCCTTGTTTTTTTTTTTGTTATATCAGCCTACACTTTTTTGTGGTAACTTATTAGTTATTAATGGTCAAACATGTAACAAATGTGTGCTATTGTTCAATATTTGCTGTTGTGAACTTATTCTGGCATATCTCGGCTATGTTTCAGTGTGTGTGTGTGATGTTGGCCAAAGATTGACTTCAACAAATGCTGTTGTTGATAGGGAAGCATAGAGAACGAACATGGAATTTACTATGCTACCAGCTAGAAACACGGCAAAATAGTAACGTATGTAAAGCGGTGTGTTGGCCGCGATATGAGTCGGAAATAAATGAACGTACCTTTGGTATGCCTCATAATGTAGGAACTCAACTATGATAATAATAATACAAGAGGTAGAGCTGGTGTGGCAAACACACATACATACTCGCCTGTATGTTTGGTTGAAGTAGGCATGTGTGTAGTTGGCCATTGAAATCATTGTTGCATAAAATATTTGAGGAACAAAAAAAATTGTTTGTCTGCCTATGACGGGCGATATTATGAGGGTGGTGCTCTAGACTATATTTTATTATTTTAATGGAAAAAATACTATTTTTTATGAGAGCTAAGCGATTTTCTTGGTAAGAAGTTTTATTATGCAAAAGAAAAGCGCCAAATAGGCATCACTTTGTGTGAAATTGGGTAGTGTTTAACAAATTTCAATATCATTTATTTTTTTTTTAAATATGGAATGAGTGTTATATTCTAGAAATTACAATTTTAGGATGCATGTACCTGACTACTTTGAGACCCAAACGAAAAATACACCCAATGTGCTACTAAAAGTAAAAATGTTAAGAAGGGGATAACTTCGTAACATATTATAATTTTTATTAATTATAATTTGCCTGAGCTGAGTTGTTAATATTCAAAGAATGTTATTTTAAGTCTCAAGCAGAAATTAGAAGTTCACACTCTTTGATCTTTAATGTCAGGACAACCTAATATTCACTCTGCAACATTAACATATTTTTTCCAATGCATTCACTTTATGATTTCATTTTTTGTTCGTTGCTACTTTAACTTACCTTCTTTGTAAGTGGCGCTTTTAAGCTGTCACATTGCATTTGTCACACACATATGGGTCGAGCGACGTACGACCAACAACGATGACATACATAAATTTTGATATATACTTTTTGCAATTTTAACTAACCTTTGTACCCGGTGAGTAGAGTAGGAGTATATTTTTAAGTGAAATATAATGGCGACTGACGTCATACTATTAATATTTTCAATGCTGGTTTTATGAAAATCCCTAAAAAATCGTACTGAAACAATGTCAAACGCCATAATTTTTACATTTTTTTTTTAAATTTTATTAAATAAAAGCAAAACATGTCGGAAATAGCATTAAATTTTAGAATAAGTTTAGATCTGTTCGATTTGGTCATCTTTGGCAAAAATTATGGCCTTCAAACGGCCAGTGAAACCGTCACACGCTGCCCGAAAGTTTCTCTGCGGTATTTTGGCCTATTCCCTCCGAAGCGCTTGGAGGTGATCGACACTTTGGTATTTTTTAGTGCCAACCTTGCTTTCTAAAATACTCCCGACACAATAGTCCAATAGTCCAACGGATTGGTATCCGGAGATTTTGGTGGGCATTGTGTGCTGGAAATGAAGCGAGGAACCTAATTTTGTAACCATTCTTGGGTGGCACGTGTGAGTTTGATGGTGCAGACACCTGTTGGAATGTCCAAGGTCTGCGGCCAAAATGTTTGCGTGCCCAAGGCTTTATTACACCCTCCACAATATTTTTGCTTTAATATTCGGCTTTTATTCTGATGCCACGGTCGGTGTTATGTCGGCCCACACCATCACCATGGCCGGCGCTTTAGTTCTGGTGGCCAACCGAAGGTGCACATTTTCAGCTGACGATCATTTTGTTTGTTTACAAACTGCTGGACAACGAATGTTTTCTCATAGGAGAAAACCAAACTCGGCAGTTCACCACTTTCGGCCAAGCGAAGTCTATTCTCTTTCCGTAGCTGTGTAAGTTTTTGCACTTTTTGGAATTTCAATGGCTTTACCTCGAGCTCATTTTTCAATATTTTCCGAATGGAATATTGCGATATGTTAAGCTCACGAGCCATTTTTCGGCAACTGCGACGCGGGTTTCGATCAAGTCGCTTCTTTACTTTTCGAAGCATTTCTGCTGATGTTGCTGTTTTCTTTCGTCCGCTTCCTTGATGTCGGGCTATGCTACCAGTATCACGGTAACGAGCGATAGTACGAGACACAAAAGATTTATTCAAATTTAAATGCTGGAGTGCTCTTACGATAGCCACTTGTTTTTTTTTTTCCAGCCAAATATAAAGAAATCAAACTATCGCGCTTGAATTCCACTACGAATATTTTTTTTTTTGGAAAATTCTCACCAAAATGCTTTTGTACGCTTCTAATCAATATAATGAGCTGTCACTGGAATAATTTTAACAGCTGTCGGACGAATGGCTTAGAAATGACAGCAGTGTGAAGTTAGTTGCAGTTTTTTCATCTCACCCTGCACTTACCTTGATAACGAATTCTAAGATTCCAGCTTTAAATTAAATTAACTTTTGATATTAATGTTATTGCATCAATTTGGCGATTTTTTGTATAGTATGGCTAATTTAGCGTTTTTCTTTAATGTTCAAAAATATAAAAAAGGTGTGAACGAAGAAAATTTGAATGCGATTTTTAAAACTACAAAAAAAAACAACAAAACTATTAAGCAAATAATTACGTATTGGAGCCATAGCGTATTTTCGTTTTCCCCCAACCCAAAAAAAAAACTAAAAATAATTAAACAAAAAAATCTTTCAACACTTTTTTTCTTCCTCCAAATTTCTCATGCTTTCATTGATCGATCACGTATCGGATCGTGCAAAATGTTCAAAACTTTTTTCGTTTTTTTGTGCACTTTTTTTTGCGTACGAGAGTGTAGGGAAACAAAAAACGTCAATCAACTTATTTTTTCAGTGATGTTGTTTGTTTTTTTACTTTTTTCTTCTTCATTTGGCATAATTAAGTGATCAAGCCACCAACAAATGACGAAGCGTCAGCGACAATCAAATAACAAACTCTCTTTATTTGTACAAATTTTAAGTGGTACATAAAAATGAGAAGAAAAAAAGGAAAATAAAAATTAAATAAAACAAATGTTTGCATACTTTATTATTATGTATCTACAGATACATGGAGACACATGCACATACATACAAATGAGTGTTTGTGTGTATATCGAGATGTATATGTGTTGACTCCATTTGACTAAATGTGTACTTCTCCATTATCTTAGATGAAATTTTAAAATGTTATTTCATTTGGGGTTTGTGTGCTGCCCCCGCCCGACCGCACCATCCAACTCCCCTGGTTCCCACTCTCAATGATGAAGTAAAAGTTAGTACCACAAAACCATGCGGCTAGCCCGCAATGTCGTTTGTTTTCTTAACAAACTGAGAGACGGACGGAGGGACGGACTGATCGATCGGTCGATCATCGTACATATGTACATTACATATGGAGTACACATGTGCCCAACCAATGAATTGGTTTGCCTGCTTGGTTGGTTGGTTGTGTTTGATGTAGTGTGGTTGCGTTATTGGAATATTGATGAGTGGGCTTGGGCAGTGGGTTAAGTATTGAATACTTCAATTTGCTAATATCTTATGTGGAGGAATGAATAACGTTTTTTTCACTCTGTTTCGTTTTGTCATGGTTTTTATTTGCCTATGGGCAAAAATAGTTATACATTACATAAAACGGTCAAGGAGCAGAAAAGAAACCCAATGCTGATGAATATTAAGATTGTTTTATCTCTCCAATGGACAGAAGGGCTCCTAGGGGTTTTCGGCAGGTAGAAACTTCCCACAAAGAACTTCTATAGGCCTTTAAGATATAGAACACCCTATGAGTTGAAGGAACAGCGATTTCTCTGAATTGCAGTAGCGAGTTGCACTCCCTGCTTTAATTCGAGTCAATTTTGAAGAAAAACGTAAAATATTTCCATTCCAAACTAAATTTTGAACACTGTGCACCATTTAAATAAGTAAACCACCCAAAAATCTCCGAAACCCTCATTTTCCAATTAGCATACTCTTTTGATAGCCATTCTTCTTTACTAATTAAAATTTATGGGAATTTTTCGAACATCAATCTTTTGAAAACTGAAAATTCTTCTTTTTTCTCCTCTAGCTCTGCAACTGAAAAAAACCTGTAATATAATCAACCCAAAATTTACTATTGACATGTTTTTAAATATCTTATTTCATTCAGTATTTGATTCACATGAAATATATATTTTTTTAAACAAAAAAAAAAAAAAATACAAAACGGAAATTTAGACTGGTTGCCATTGGACCACCAAATGTTAAGCAGCAATCCAACCACCCACTCAGTTGCCAACTCATCATATTGTCATTTTGCAGTTTGACCATCGCTTTGTTTTTGTTATGCAAAATTTCATTTGAAACAGTAGCAGCAGCATCAGTTGCGGTGCGCTGTAATTGAATCCACTCGAAATCGCTGAACCTTTAATTTTGGACAAGAGCATTGTTGTTGCCATTGATTGGATGACTTCATGTCTATGCATATTTTGTTTCTGCTTCCTTTTTTTAATTTTTTTGTTTTGAATATTGATGGGAACCTTTTTTAGAGACATTTCCTTCTAAGAGGGCGCATAATTAAAAATTCCGAAAATGTTGCATCGCGTTGCCAGTCAAAAAATGAGAAAACATTTTTGAAGTTTTTAAATGGTAAAAAGCATTTTTTCCTTCCAAAAGAAAAAATATTGAACGGTCGTCTGCCTAAAATGGTCGCCTGTGTCTTTTTACCTGTAAATGACATTCAAAATATTCTTGGTCTACGAAGGACTTTTAAATTGATATCGATTTGTGTCTAAAAAATCTTTTTTTCATTTAAAGCCTTTAAACGGGCTTCAGTCTATGGGAGTGCTTTAAAAGGTCTCTCAATAGAAGTCTTCTTGAAAATCTTCTCTCCCTAGGAGACTTTTCGAATGTTCCTAGAAGATCTCTCGAAAGACTTCCTTCTATAGATGAACCGCAAGAAGGTCTTCTCTCTAAAAAAGATCTCTCGGAGGTCTTCTCTCCATAGAAGAGCTCATATCTCTGTAGAAGACCACTCAAGCTCTTCTTTCTGTAGAAGACCAATCTAAAGTCTTCTCTCTATAGCAGACCTCTTGAAGTTCTTTTCATCTTCACAGAAGAGGTTATCTATGAAAAGAAGATATTCGGAAGGTCTACTTTTTCTAGATGACCTTCCGAAGAACTTCTCTGCACTAAGACCTTTAAATGGAGAAGTCCCCAAAAGACCTCGAGAAACATTCCCCTCCACAGAGGATCCCTAGAAGTACTTCTCTCCATAGAAGACCACTAGCAGGTCTTCTCCCCAAAGAAGACCTCCTTACCATTTTAAGACTCTCTGGCCTTTAGCTCGCTATAAAGACCGCTATCCGGATGGTCTATAAAGACCAGTTCTCCAGCTCGTCTTTAAATAGCCGCTCTCCAACTGGTCCATAAAGACGACCTTTGGCTCGTCCATGAAGACGACCTTTGGCTCGTCCATAAAGACGACCTCCAGCTAGTTTAAAGACCCGCTCTATAACTGATCTATTAAGACGACGCTCCTGCTGTTCTATAAAGACCCGCTCTCCAGCTCGTCTAAATACCTGTTCTCCAACTGATCTATAAAGACGGCTTGTCTATAAAGACGACGTTTCAGTTTGTCTATAAAGGCCCGCTGCTCCAGATGGCCTATAAAGACCCGCTCAATCTGGTCTATAAAGAACCTCTCCAGCTGGTCTATAAAGAACCTCTCCAGCTGGTCTATAAAGAACTTCTCCAGCTCGCATATAGAACCAACGCTCCACCTAAACGCTCCAACTCGTCTATAAATATGACGCTCCAAATCGTCTATAAAGACCCGCTTCAGTTGGTCTATAAAGATCCGCTTCAGCTGGTCTTTAAAGACCCGCTTCAGCTGGTCTATAAAGACCCGCTCCAGCTGGTCTATAAAGTCCCGCTCCAGCTGGTCTATAAAGTCCCGCTCCAGCTGGTCTATAAAGACCCGCTCCAGCTGGTCTATAAACACTCGCTCTGGCTGGTCTATAAGGATTCGCTTCTGCTGGTCTATAAAGACTCGCTCCAGCTGGTCATTAAAGACTCACTGCAGCTGGTCTATAAAGAACCTCTGCAGCTGGTCTATAAAGATCCTCTGCACTTGGTCTATAAAGAGCCGCTTCAGTTAGTCTATAAAACCCACATCCGACTCGTCTATAAAGACGATACTTCAGCTCGCATATAGAGACAACGATCCACCTCGACGCTCCACATCGTCTATAAAGATGCACTCCAGCTGGTCTATAAAAACTCCCTCCATATAAAGTCTATATAGTCGGCTCGTCTATAAGGGCTTCCGGATAATTCTTTCCTCCTCTTTTATCTCTCTTGTCGTCGAAAGTAGTCTTCTTTTGCCGTGTCTATAAAAGCTTCCACTAAAAATATCATTTTAAAATTTTCCGTCACAATTGTTCCCGGTAATAGACAACATTTTTATTGCCTGATAATTAATATTCAATTCAAATAGCATTGATTTTCTTTATAACAATGTCAAATAACTTAGTAGTTGGAGGCATAAAATAAACAATTATAAAGAAATTAAATAAATTCCATGTGATGACATCTGTATGGAAATCTTAGAAATTGGTACGTGCCGTTAGAGAACTTTTCCTACATAGTGCAGATAGTATTGTTATTACTTATTGGGATCGGCGAAGTGGCCACAGGACTTCCAGGAATGTTCAACGTCTTACTTTGAAATTTATCGAAGTTCGACTGCGGGCGTTCCTGAGACGAAGCCTCATTTTAATGTGAACTGTTAAGGTCGAAGTTTTTTCTACACCTTTCTCTCTCTCTCTATCTCTTTATGCTCCCTCACCCCTCTTGGGCCAAGAAAAAATCACATTGTTTGTTAAACTTCCTTAACCAACTTTCCGCAAACTACAGCAGTCATGCAATTATTCTGTAATTCTTCATTTATTATAAATCAGTAGTTTCTATTCTTTCACATACAATTTTGTTCAAATTTGTTCAGGCATCTGTAAACAGTTTCAACGAAGTGGAAGAAGAAGCCGAATGCCCAAAAAAAATTACAACCTAAGGCAACTTTTTTAAATCAAACTATGTTCTTCAACCATTAACGTTGCACGAGCAACAATAAATAAAGTTCTCCAAGAATGCGGAGAAAAACGAAACGAAACAAGAAAGAATAAAGACTAACGAAACTTCAGTCAAACAAATTTAAACTAACGTGGGCGAGTTTGAATGTCTTATAAATAAAATAACTGAGTCTGTTTTAAATCTGACCATATCTCCCTCTCTTATAAGTTGCCGACAAAGGTTCAAATGAAATATTGGGAAAGAACGAAAAATAACAATGTTTGATTTACGACGTGGAATTCAACACATATTCATAAACATGATTTGAAGGAGGGTGTTCTTCAAAGTTCAGTCGTGATTTGAAGAGGTTTTTGGACGAATTTATGGTAAATATTCAAGGAAGTGTCTGTAGACAAACCTTGGGTTGCTTCTTAGACAAGTTAAAGTTGCGAACTATAAAAATGATCAAAAAACGAACTCGAATCTCAAGGTTATTTACATAGGCTTGAAGTCTGGACCGATTCTGAAGATTATATATAAGATCAAAAACCTGGAATTTTTATAGACGAAAGCGGAGAGTCTTCGCATAGGGTCGGTTGGCTGGTAGATTTTATGAGCAACCCAAAAAAAAACAGGGTTTTTTGAGTGAAATAAAAATCCACAACCAACTTCAGACTGCTGTCATTTCTAAGCCAATCTTGCGACAGCTGTTAAAATTATTCCAGTGACAGCTTATTATATCCTTTACAAGCTTACAAACGCATTTTGCTGGGAATTTTCCAGAAAAAAGGCTATTCGTGATGGTATTCAATCGTGATAATGTGATTTCTATATATTTGGCTGGAAAACCACATTGGGCTATCGTTAGAGCACTCCAGCATTTAAATGTAAATAAATCTTTTTTATCCCGTACCATCGCTCGTTACTGTGATACTGGTAGCGTAGCCCGTCGTCAAGGAAGTGGACGAAAGAAAATGGCAACATCAGCAGAAATGCTTCGAAAAGTAAAGAAGCGACTTAATCCGAACCCGCATTGCAGTGGCCGAAAAATGGCTCGTGAGCTGAACATTTCGCAATATTCCATTCGGCAAATATTGAAAAATGATCTCGGGGTAAAGCTCTCCGCTCGTATTAATCGACCGCGGCATCAAAATAAATGCCGAATATTATCGCGAAAATATTTTGGAGGGTGTATTTAATACCTTGGGCACACAAACATTTTGCCCGCATTTCATTCCAACAGGACTCTTGCATCATCGCACTCACCACGCGCCATTCAAAAATGGTTACAAAATAAGGTTCCTCGCTTCATTTCCATCGCACAATGGCCACCAAAATATCCGTTGGACTATTGTGTCTTGGGTAAATACCAAAGTGTCGATCACCTCAAGCAAGCGATTGGCCGAGAATTGGCCAAAATGCCGCAGAGAAAAATTCAGGCAGCGTGTGACGATTTCATTGGCCGATTGGAGGCCATAATACGTGCCAAAGGTGACAAATTCGAACAAATCTATACTTATTCTAAAATGTGATGATATTTCCGACATTTTTTGCTTTCATTCAATAAAATTTAATGAAAAAATGTAAAAAATATGACATTTAACTTTGTTGCAGTTTTTTTATCTCACCCTGTATGTATGGGAGCTATAACTAATTTAGTATCAAATCCCGTTTCACGTTAGAAATTTCATTGAAAGAGGAGGTCCATAGTGTGGTTGGTGCATTAAATACACGAAATCGCCCGAAAAAAATGTATGGAAGCTATATCCAATTCTGAACCGATTTCAATGTAATTTCGTAAATTTATTGCCGTACTAAATTCCGTCACACATCTCAAATTTGAATACTATATCTATAACCGATCAAAAGGTATTTGTATACAATTTCTAAATTTTTGGAGGTACCTCCGATTTTGATGCTTTATCTCCAGTTCCTAGTTCAAAATATATATAACCTATATTACTTTTCTTTATTCAGGCTTTTTACTTACCTCAGGCGATGCTATATGTCTGTAAATTTTCAGGAAAATCTGTTCAGCGGTTTTTGAGCTTATAAATTATAAACAAACAATCAAACATACAAACATTTTCCTCTTTTATATAGATATAGACTCTGAAGGGTCGCAGCCTTTTATACATGATCTGAAAATGTGGACTCTATGAATGTATAAAATCATAATTTCAGCTCGTCACAATCAGGTAGTAAATCGTAAAAGGTTTGTCAGTAACTTAGAGTCGTCTCTCTTAGTAATAATTAGTAATAGCTCTTCTTTCCATCACACCTTTCTTTTCAACTATAAAAATAAGACAACTCTGCACAACCAACAACAGAAATTACAATTAATTTGTCTATGAAAATTATATTTATTATAATTATTCCATTAAAAAGTGATGTTGTCTAATTGCTTAGTGCTCCTCTCTACATTTCTATGGCCATTGTCTATGACTCCCTTTCTCTCTTTCTCTTCCACACATACATTATGAAATGTAATGGTTTTTCTCTTATGTTTCTTATTCACGTTTTTCTCTTTCACTAAATGTCGTCTACCTTACCAACCGGTCGGGCGAGTAAATGAGTGATGAGAGTTGTTGCTTTATCTTACTCTGTACTACAACACCAACAGGAAAAACAACAATAAATAGATTGTTGAATGAATCTGCAGTAGGTGAATGTAATTATTGTGGTATTTTCATTGTTGTTGTTTTTGTTGTTCTTGTTTTTTCTCTGATTATTGTGGCCGGTAAAAGCCGCCGCTGCCGCCACTATTTGTTGTTGTTCTTGTTGCATGCATTGTGTGTTGGTGGAAGTAATTTATTATTAGTTTCTTGTTCTTTCTGAACATAACCGCCGCATTTCTAGTAAAACCACTTTCATTCTTTTTTTAAGTTTTTTTTTTAACTATTTTGTTTGGTTATGACATTCTAAGCAATGGTAGCTAGTCTGCTCGCCTGTCAGACTTGCATTCGCTTGTTGTCATGTCGTTGTGGCTTACTATAATGTGCGGTTTTTATTATTATTATAGAACGTAATGTTGAAGCTTAAATGTCTGGAATCTGGAAGTCTTAATACACCAGATGCAGAAAGTCTACAGACCAGCTGGAGCAAGTCTTTATAGACCGTGGCTTTATAGACAGGATTTTAAAGACCGGGTATTTATAGACCACCTGGAGAACGGGTCTTTATAGGCCAGCCTTATCGACCAGTTGGAGTTTCTCTGAAGAGCGGCTCTTTGTAGACCAGGAAGACTTTCTTAATGGGCCTAGAGCCTTCTTAGACGCTTGGGAGACTCTTTTGAGACGAGCTAAAGGTAGTGTTTTTTAGACGGGATCACGGTAGTCTTTCTAGGCGAACTCACAGGAGTCTTTCTAATTTAGTTTGATGACAGAGGTTCTTTATGAAACACCCTAAAAGTAAAGAAATTTAAAACAGGGAATTTTTATAGCCGATATTAAAGACAGGGCAGTTTTGATAGATGAGCCTGAAAGCAAGGAGTGTCTCTTGGCGAGTCGAAGACAGGGAGTCTTTGACCAGACTGAAGACAGTGTCTATATAGACGAGTTTGAATGCAGTGAGCCTTGTATAGATGCCTAAAGGGTTTTATTAGACGAACCTGGATGAAAAATGGTCGTTAGTGTCGATCTCGGAGTTAATGGGTTACTATAGACGAGCTTGAAGACAGTCTTTATAGACGAACCTAGAGGCAGAGATAAAGAAAATGGAGCCTGAAAGCAAGGATGGAGCCTGAAAGCAAGGATTCAGAAAAGTCGAGGGTCTTAAAACTAATAGAAGGCGACTCACTGCCTTCACAGGCGAGTATAAAGGCAATGGGAGCCTGAAGGCCGTTATAGACGACTCTAGAGTCATAGTGTCTATATAGACGGGCCTAGGGGTAAGGAGGTGGTATAGACGATCCTGAAAGATGGGAGACCCTATTAGAGAGGAAGGTTGATCTATAGAGGCGGGCCGAAGTTAAAAAATCCGTATATACGAGCTTGAAATAGGGATCTTAAGGGATGAACCTGAAGACATGGAGCCTTTGTAGATTAGCTGCACATGTATAGTCTTGCTAGACGAGCCGATGGGAGTCTTTATAGAATTTCTAGCATGAATAGAGTCTAAAGAGAGTTTAGGGACCCTGAAGGGAATCTATAAGAGACCCTAAAGGGAGCTGCTCGGAGTCTCTATCGATGACTGCTCGGAGACTAGCATGAAGAGAGTCTAAAGAGAGTTTAGGGACCCTGAAGGGAATCTATAAGAGACTATAAAGGGAGCTGCTCGGAGTCTCTATCGACGGATTCTATCGGCGAGCTGTTCGGAGCCCCTATCGACGAGCTGCTCGGTATCCATATCGACGAGTTGCTCGGTGTCCCTATGGAAGAGCTGCTCGGAGTCTCTGTCGACGAGCTTCTCGGAGTTTCTGTCGACGAGCTGCTCGGTGTCTCTATCGAGGAGCTGCTAGAGTTATTTTTTGAACCCATCTCGAAATTTTCAGAGAACACTGTTCCTTCTATTTAATAAATTTTTTCCAACCAACTCTCATACACACACCTTCAACATTGAGCACCCCAAATGAATACTGGTAGCTGGCAGGCCTTTAAGAATTTTAATAACGATGTTGTTGTTGTTGCTTGTTTCTGTTTTTATCTCATAACTCTTCTATGGGTGCAGCCAAGCAACTGAAGCAACAAAAATAACAACTTAACTTATTATTAATTTGCGTTTGTTGTTGTCGGTGGCAGTGAGCCGCCACATCAAACCGGTAGCAGCGCAACAGTAACAAGAATAACAAAAAAAAAAAAAAATAATTTGTGAGTGAGTAAAATATGTAACCGTCATAAAAAAGCAGATAAGTATGTGACATACATTTTCTTTAAAACGCTCGTGACTGTGAGTGTACGTTGCTTCTGTGTCAAATTAATGTTTGCTTGAAAAAATACACACACACACACACAAAAGTTTGGAATTATCTTTTGACAATTATGAAATTTTTATTTCTTTTATTTTCCTTGACATTTGCACCCCTCCTCAACATAGAGTAATGTTTGATTTGGTTGGAGGAATTTGTAGTTTTCTGGGAGATAATGGTTAGCAGTTTTTTGTGACTCCAAATTTTTAGGTTGGCAGAATGATTTTAATGGAGACGGGGAGGGTAAATGGATAATAATAACACTTAATTTCTATGTATTAATGTATTCCCTTGGGTAGAATACCTAATACAGGACTTCAGCGGGACTTTGGTACGTGATAGTCCTGCCACCGATGTAGCCTCTGAAATGATATATTTTTATATACAGGGTAAGATGTAAACATTGCAACCAACTTCAGACTGCTGTCATTTCTAAGCCATTCGTGCTATAGCTGTTAAAATTATTCTAGTGAGAGCTCATTATATTGTTTACAAGCGTACAAAAGCATTTTGGTGCGAATTTTCCAGAAAAAAAGTTATTTGTTTCATTGGCCATAATTCGTGGCAATGGTGACCAACTCGACCAAATCTCAACTTATTCTAAAATTTGATGCTATTTCCGACATTTTTGCTTTCATTCAATAAAATTAAAAAGAAAATGTAAAAATTATGGTGTTTGACATTGTTGCAGTTTTCTTATCTCACCCTGTATTTTCTGAGAAATCCAATTTTTGGCCGTTAGACCTCTCCTCTAAGTCTCCGGTGCAGAGTTGCATTTTTCCTAGTTTCTTTATTGAGCCATGGACCCATCCATCCGAACTGGTTGTAAAGGACATTGCAGGATGCGTCGGTGAGACCTTTAATGGGTCTTCTGGATATTTCAAACATATGTTATTGAAAACCTATATAATTTTTTAAAGTCCGCCAAAATAAAAGCATAAAAAACGAACAATAAATTTCATGCCCCAAACAATTGTGCTAAGAATAACATTGATATAAAAATACAACAACTGCAAAATTTTGTTTCTCTAGTTTTTTTCACGCGCCTATTATTAGAAAATAAACAACAGCATTGAATTGCATATTTCTTTTTTTTTTTTTTTGCATCAACTGTAGCAGGCACGCAAAATTCCGACACACAAAACAGCCCTGCCTCGCTGCTAATATAAACACATCTTCTCAGATATACCATAAACCCATAAATCGGATGTAATTGAATTTATTTTCAAAATGAGAAGAAGAAGTAGAAGAAGAAACAGAAGATGCTTTATTCTGTAACACAACAACGCGTTCAAACAGTTGATTCGATTCACGGATATATTTCATTGGTGTTTATATTTTTCTCTCTTCTCTGAATTTCATCCCATCATCTCGTTGCCTTCTCTTCCTCTTATTGGATTCTGTTGTTGTCTGGTTGGCTCTCTTCACTTCGTTGCAACAACTTTGTGAATTGTGTTGCATTTTTCATTAAGTTTAAACGTCAAGTTGAAGGAATTTCATTTACAGAGCCTTGAACTTGTTTAGTTTGCTGCTGTTGCACTCATCTTCTTCTTCTTCTTTAACAACGCCGTCATTGTGTGTATCTTTTTCTGGGGGCTGTGGCAGCCGCCGCCATATCGTGATGCAAAAATTGCATCAAACTTACACACACATTGAAACGGAGAAAAATAAACAAATACCAATTTGCAGTAATCCCATAAAATCCGGCTAAAGTAAATTACAGTAACAGAGAGCGAGGGATAGAGAGAGTGAGAGGTTACGGCGAGGGAGGAGAAAAGAGCATTATGAAATTCGCAGTAATGCCGGTATTATGGTGGAGATTGATGCTACATCTCCTCGCTCTCTCATAGTAACACAAATTACTGCAGACATGCATCATATTTAGAAATGCACCACACAAAAGATGCCCGAGGAGAATGAGAAAATAGAAAAAATGAGAGTGAGTTACTCAAAGTAATGTAGAGTTGCCTTTGAATTACGGCATACACATGATAACAAAAGGCCTTCCTCCACATAGCCATAAAGTGGAAATTCCCATTGTCACTCTCTGTGGCTCTCTGCGTGAAGGAATGCATTTTGGTTTTTTTAATAATCATAATTAATTGGAAAAGTAAACAAAAGCATGAAATAGAAGTAAATAGAAGGGGGATAAGTAAAGGAATGAGATGAATAACAACAACTTAAAATAGGGAGCTTGAATGTCAATAAAAGTGGACTTTTGAAAAAAAAGAAAACGGGTAAAAAAACTTTAAGTTCGGCTGGGCCGAACTTTTAATACCCCAACCATTGGGTAAAGAAAACATTTTTGTATATAAGTATCTGAATTGAAACGTGTTTCACTTTAAACTACAAATACCAGTTAGAGCGCTTGGATACTGCTGTTAAACTTTTCAAAAAACCATTAAGTGGGTGAGGCCGTTATATGGAGCCCACAACAAAACAGGAACCTCTATAGACAATTTTATACTTCAAGGATTGTCATTAACCAAATCTTCTTAAATACGAACTATGAAACAATTTCGTGGATAAAAGAGACTTTCAAAATAGCAAATATCGGTGGGTATCGTTATATGTGCGATATATGAATACGTGGGCCTAAAAATGTGACAAAAATCGTCAAAACACTGAATATACAAAACGTGGGCCGATATATCTCATTTTCAATACCAACCATCCTAGACACAATACAAATTAGTGTGCCAAATTTTGAAGCTCTACGTCTGATAATGATGACAGATGGATTTTATGCCGATCATACTACTTTATGGGGTCTACGACGAACATTTAGGGATGTTACAAACGGAATGGCAAAGGTTATATACCCTCCTTTTCAAGGTGAAGGGTATACAAATTACAAAATAACTTCTATGTAAAGTATACATAACGTCAGTTTCAGGCTGGAGTGTTTAATCCGCAATTTTTTTTATAAATAATCCACATTTATTAATAAAGAAGTCATCCACGATTATGGATAAAAAAATTATCAATACTTATGGATAAATAAATTATCCACATTCGTGGACAAATATATTTTCCACATTTGGGGATAAATGTGATCTAATTTTTGTGGTTTAATAAATTATCCACATTTGCAGATAAATATATTATCCGTATTGTGGGCTTGTGGAGAGATAATTCATCGACATTTGCGGATAACAAAATTATCCACATTTGTGGATAAATAAATTTAACACTTCTGTGGACAAAGAAATTATCCACGATTGTAGATACATATATACTATCCACATTTATGGATAAGTAAATTATCTAAATTGGGACGAAATAAGTTATCCACGTTTGCGGATATGTAAATTATGCATATTTGTGTATAAGTAAATTATCCAAATTTGTGGATAAGTAAATTATCCATATTTCAAATACATTAATTATCCACATTCATGGATAAATAAATTAACCACATTGGTATCTATAAATTATCCACCTTTGTGGATAAATAAATTATCCACATTTGCGGATAAATAAATTATCCTCCTGGATAAAAATCTTTTTTTTATAATAAATTAATAATAAATTATTTACATTTATTTGCGGATAAATAAGTTATCAACATTTGTGGATAAAAAATTATTACAATTCAAATGCGTTATTCACGTTTGCGGATAAATGCATTGTCCTCATTTATGCATAAATAAAATATCCACGTTTATGGATAAGTATATTATCCACATGGTGGATACAATATTATGATTTATAAATTATTTAAATAGTTACAGTCGAAAAGAAAATGTGGTTTTTCTCAGATATCTCCTTTGTTGAAATAATATAAACCAGATTTCATAATTTTATTTTTTTGTTTCTCTCTTCCTTATTTTTTGCAGGGTTTCTGTGCTGCCAGTATTAAACGTGAACATGGCGACGAAGTCGAAGTCGAACTTACCGAAACGGGTAAGCGGGTCATGGTTCTGCGTGACGACATACAAAAAATGAATCCGCCTAAATTCGACAAAGTCGAGGATATGGCCGAACTGACATGTCTCAACGAAGCGTCCGTCTTGCACAACATCAAAGACAGATACTATTCTGGTCTAATTTATGTAAGTATCAAGATTTTCATTTTTATTTTTTTAAATTTTGTAAAAATACCCAAAACGTTGTTGGAAATCAATGCTAATTTCATACATCCGTCAAACGCAAAATGTTGTCAATAAGGTAATGTGCGCGATTTCCGTTCATTGAGTTGTGTCGTCATTAAGCGAAATGACTAAATAAACAATTGTCCATTTTTGAAGAGAATACCCAAATCGAAGAAGAAATTTACATTTCGTATGGTCTTTAATAATGTTTACACACTCTCACATGGACATTTGAATATTTGTTTAAAAATATATATGTATCCCAACCATTAGTTTTATCTTCAGATTTTTTTGGGTTGTTTATATTCCCGACAGCCAAAAAAGTGATATTTTTCCAATATTTATTCAACTAGCAACTGCCCGCCTGAAGGGTGTGCTTGCTTGTTTAAATTATTGAATTTTCTGCTGAATTCCTCTAAAGTGGCTGAGCAGTTTATTTCATGGAAGAGTGACTGACTAAGTGACTATCCCGATATTGACAAATATTTATTTTAGAGCAAAACATGTGGTAGAGTTGTATGTCTAAAAAGACTGTATAACACAGATTCAAGGAAGGGCATTTTGGGTAATTTTTTGAAAATCGGAATCTATCTTTCCACCCACAGTCAAAATAAAACAATATTTAACAAAATATATTTTTTAATAAATTGAGTTGTAAAAAATGTTAAAAAAAAACATTTTCAAAATTATTTTTTAAAGATAAGAAAATATTCTCAAATTTCACGTTTTCAAAACTGTTCTTTGTTGAAAATTTTTCCTTCTTCGAAATGTCAATATGCAGGGTGAGATGAAAAAGCTGTAACCAACTTCAGACTGCTGTAATTTCTAAGCCACTCGTCCGACAGCTGTTAAAATTATTCCAGTGACAGCTCATTATATTGTTTACAAGCGTACAAAAGCATTTTGGTAAGAATTTTCCAGAAAAAAAGTTATTCGTGATGGAATTCAAGCGTATTTGGCTGGAAAACCACAAGTGACTATCGTTAGAGCAAATATTCGGCAAATATTGAAAAATGAGCTTACCCCGAGCCATTGAAATTCGAAAGAGTGCAAGAACTTAGACCTCAAAAGAGCTAAAGAGTTGCTTCGCTTGGCCGAAAGTGATGAACTGTCGAATTTGGTTTTCTCCGATGAGAAAACATTCGTTGACCAGCAGTTTGTAAACAAACAAAATTATCGTGTTTACTTGCCAAAGAGGTCAGCTGAAAATGTGCACCTTCGGTTGGCCACCAGAATTCAAGCGCCTGCCATGGTGATGGTGTGGGCCGCCATAACAGCCGATAGTCGCTCTCTACTCGTATTAATCGACCGTGGCATCAGAATAAATGCCGAATATCATCGCGAAAATATTGTGGAGGGTGTATAAAAGCCACACAAATATTTTGGCCGCAGACCTTGGACATTCCAATAGGATTCAGCAGCATCGCGTTCAGCACGCGCCACCCCAGAATGGTTACAAAATGAGATTCCTCGCTTCATTTCCAGCGTACAATCTCCGGATACCAATTCGTTGGACTATTGTGTCTGGAGTATTTTGGAAAGCAAGGTTGGCACTAAAAAATACCAAAGTGTCGATCACCTCAAGCAAGCGCTTCGCCGAGAATGGGCCAAAATACCGCAACGCAACATTCGTCGGCGTGTGACGGCCGTCATTGGCCGTTTGAAGGCCATAATTCGTGCCAAAGATGACAAATTCGAACAAATCTAAACTTATTCTAAAATTTTATTTTAATAAAAAATGTAAAAATTATGGCGATTGACTTTGTTGCAGTTTTTTTATCTCACCCTGCAATTCCTGTTTCCAAATTTTCAAACTTTTTCAGGAATCCAAATAATCTATACAAAATGTCCCTTCAAAGACATGTTTAAAGAATCCACGTTTTGTGAAGGTATTTTAAAAAATAATAAAAAATGCATTTTAAAATCTGATTAGACCTTTTATTTATATGTGTGTCACCTCAGCAAGTAAAATGCCCATGGGCGTTGCCACCTAGTTTCAAACAGACAAAACCATTGATTGGAACTTCAACAAAATGCAAACCCAAATAGAAAAACAAATAAATTGCAATAAAATATTGAGATATCTGTGATAGGTTACAAGCCGTAACACGCCCAACTACTGCTACAAGTCAAAAAAAAAAAAAAAAAAAAAAAACAAATCGAAATTAAGAAAAAAAAAACAACGCTTGACAAAAATCTCTAAAAAATCCAAACAATGTTTTGCGGTTTTGCCACAAAAGCGAAAACGGCCTAACATACTTTTTTCCGAACAGAAAACAAGCCAATAATAAAACAACAACTACAAATAAAACAAAAAGCATATAATTTTAAAGATATTTATCGACTTCTGTTTTAGAATTTTAATTGAGTGTAAAGAACTTTTTGCTTGCAAAAAAAGCGAAACAAAACAAAAAGCAACAACATTCAAATGAGACAACAAACTGTGAATAACATTTTTTTATTTCTTTTAACAAAAAACAACCGCTGGAAACGGAATTGTGTTGGCGTCATACCACCGTCAGACCTGCCTGAGTAGTGTTATTTTTTCCAAATGTTTTTCTAGTTCGGTCTTTTCTCTCTCTCTCTCTCTCTCTCTATCGTTTTGTGCTTTATTTCTTGTGATAAGTCGCCAGAGTAACTCAAAATCTTAAAACTCTCAAATCCACCTACCTAAAAATTAAATAAAAGCTAAAATAAAATTTATGTTTTTGGTGGACTTCCAACCCCTTTTGCATTCCCTTCCTCTCTTTGTCGACAATTGCCATCGAAAATAGGTTAAAAAATTAACATTTAAAGCGAAAATCCAAAATCATTTGTTGTGCGGCGGAGTCGTCGCACGTTTGAGCCAGCGGGTCATGTGGACAAGCGTGCCACTCAAACAACCCGCTTGGTGATTTATGTTGGCGTTCATTTTTGCGGATGATTAGATTTCCGTTGTGTGAACAGAACAGAGTTTAAAATTAAGTTTCTCTTGAAGGTCGTTTTACAGAGAAGTTGTATATTTTGAAATTTTATTAGGAGGAGGTGTATTGGAGATCTTTGTTTCTTAAGTATTAATGAGGTCCGTAGAAATGAGGTCTTCGATATTTAGAAGAGCGACAGTTGGTCCCCTATTTATAGAAGGGAGACAGGAAATCTTCTTTCCTGATCTTCCGTCTCATAAAACTTTCGAATCTATTTGTTCTATAAAAGATCGGAAAGAGGTCTTCTATTTGTTAAAAATGTTTCAAAAGTCTACTACCCATGAAAATCCTTGAGGATTTGTTTTAGTTAGGAAGAGTATTTGGAGATCTTATTTTCATTTAAGTATCAAAAGAGTTTGTCTTTCCGTAGAAGAGCCAAAGGAGGTCTTTGATATTTAGAAGAGCGACAGATGGTCCTCTAATTGTAGAAGGGAGACAGGAAATCTTCTATCCAGATCTTCCGTCTTCATATAAGTTCAACAGGAGATGTCCTTTCTGCCGAAAGGTCAAAGCGGAGCGACAAGTGACGTGTCTACCTGTGAGATGTCTATAGTAAACCAGCAGGAAGTTTCTATCTAAATATGTCCTTTAGGAGGCATTATATCCATAGAAGAACCTTAAGAGGACTTCCATACATAAAATGTTTTTACAAAGTTTTTAATGCTTCAGAGGAGTCTGACAAGAGTATAGACAACATTTAGAACGTTTTCTATCAGTTGAAGATCTTCCGAATCTAGTTGATCTATAAAAGACCGAAAGGAGGGCTTCTATTTATTAAAAATGTTATATTTATCTTCCTTATTTTTACAGAAAACCTTTCAAAAGTCTACTACCCATATGGTAGGGTTTGTTCTAATTAGGAAGTGTATTTGGAGATTTTTTTTTCATTTAAGTATCAATAGAGTTTGTCTTTCCGTAGAAGAGCCAAAGGAGGTCTTCAATATTTAGACAGATGGACCTCTATTTGTAGAAGGCAGACATGATATCTTCTATCCTAATCTTTCGCCTTCATATAATTTCAACAAGAGATCTTATTCTGCCGAATGGTCAAATGACCTTCCGCAACTATTTAATCTATAAAAGACCGAAAGGAGGGCTTCTATTTGTTAACCATGTTATAGTTATCTTCCTTCTTTTTACAGAAAAACGTTCAAAAGTCTACTACGTATAAAATCATCGAGGATTTGTTCTAATTATGAAGAAGGGTTTCTATCCTACACCTAAAGCTTTGGGAGGTCTTCGATCCATATAATACTTTTAGTAGGTTTTTAATCCAAAGAATTCAGAATGTATGCTCAGATGACCGTAACAGGGTATTCTACCCAAAAATAACATTCAGGATGTCTTCCATTCGCATAAAATCTTCCGGAGGTCGTTTATGGGTAAAAGACCTCCAAAGAAATTCCATGGATTGAAAAGATTCAAAAGATAGGTCCTTGATAAAACAACGAGGGGCATCTATAGCTAACCGATAACTTATCGATATTTAATCCATTGCTCGTCGATAGCACATCGATAATTTTCAATATTTCATCCATTGCTCGCCGATAGCGCATCGATAATTTTCAATATTTCATCCACTGCCCGTAATTGGCACATCGATAAATTCATGATAGCTCGATCGATAACTTATCGATAGCTCATCGATAGTTCATCCATTGGCCGTTAATGCTAGCTAGTCAATTAATTGTTGGTAGGCGGATAACTCATCGGTATAGCTATTATATCATCAATGGCCTATCGATAAGTTATCGATATTGATCCATTGGTTTCCATCGATGACTTGCTGAAAGCTCGTCTATAAAGTTTCGATATGTTGTCGTTTAGCGCATCGATAACCCCCATCGGTAATTCACCAATAGTTCATTCATTGCTCGATGATGACTCACCGGTCCATCAGCTAAGGCTAGGGTGGTAGCTCAGCGATAGTTCATCCACTGCTCATCGACATATTGTGGATAGATTATCAATGACTTTTCAGTAGATTGCCAATAGTTCGTTGATGGCTCATCGATAGTTCATCAAATATCTCCTTGATAACGTATCAATTACTCATCGATGGATTGGCTCATGGATGGCTCATCTATAGCTTATCGATGTCAAAAACGTATCGATAGCTTGACTATGTGTAGTTGATGGTCAATTGATGGCTCATCAGCCGCTCGTCGATAGTGAATAAATTGTCAGCAGGTCGATAACGTGTCGTTTGCTAGTCGATATTTTGTTGAGTTTTTATGGATATCTTGTCTATATCGATAAATTCTCGATAGCTCTTTTGTGGCTAATCGAAATGACATCGATAACTCGTTAATAGCATCTCGATTCATTGCTTATCGATACTTCGTCGACAGCTCATTGATATTTTATCAATAGTTTAACAATTAGTTATAGATAGATTGCCAATAGCTCGTTGGTTGGGTGTCGATATCGATTACTTATAGTTTTTCTATGGCTGATCGATAGTTCAGCGATATTACTTTTCCAGCTCGTCGGTAGCTCATTAAAAGTTCATCGATAGCTCGTTGATGACTCTCTGATAGATAGTTGATAGCTTTTAATATGCTGGTCGATATCTCATTGTTTGTTAATATACAGCTTCTGGATTATTTGTTCATTGTTTATCGATAGCTCGTCGACTGTTTATCGACGATAACTCGTTGATACATTTTTGATAGATAGTCGAAAGTTTGTTGTTGACACCTTGTCGATTATTTGGTCATCGAGAATATATATAGCTAATGATAACGATATTCTCCCCCAGCCCCCATAGTAAACCCTCACTCTATTCGGACTCTCACTCGCATTTTTCAAACAGAAGTAGCTCTCAAGAGCTCTCGAATAAAAAAAAAAAAAATAGTAGGGAGCAGAAAGTTTCAGTCGAGAATAAAAACGAACAAATATGAACTGTGTCGCAGATAGCTCGTCAATAGCTCTGGACATTTGTAAGGTGGGGTTCATTGCTCAAAAATAATTAAATGAAATGTTTATTGACATTTTGTGGTTAAAATAGAAATTGAATTCTAAAAATTGGGTAGCATGTTTGTGGTTACAGGGATTGGGGGCAAAGGGAATGGGTATCTCCTGTGACTTTTTTACCCTGTTCAATGAATGGGAAGCCACTAAAATTTTGTGTGTGTGTGTGTATGTGTGTGTGTGTTGAACGTAGAAGCAGCAAGTTAGGTTAATTATGCAATGCCACACTACTAGCCTCCGTCCTAGCGTGCAGGGAGATGATAGATAGTCTCGGCCTGGTCTTTAAGTATCAATTGCTAAATAATTTATTTAAACGATGTGAGTGTGTGTGTGTGTTTTTTTAGAAACGGTTTACAATTTAGTGACAAAAATCTCATCATTCTAACGCCCATGATCCGCAACTATTCTATTAGATGCTATTATATCCCCCTCTTTCTCCAAGAATAATAAGCAAATGGTAGGTGACACTTCGTAGCCCCACAGACAGCCACCAGACAAACTAAACTGAAAACTATTTTGCATTTCTTCTTTGTCTGTCTGTCTGTCTGTCTGTCTGTCTGTCATGTATTTACAAACACTTCATTGCATTTGTAATTTATTTGAAATGTTGGGTGGTGGTGGTTGTTGATGGATATTGGGGAACGTTTTTAGTGAGCAGGATGAGAGGGGGTTTCGAGGAGAATTTCATATCTTGCAGTGCACACTGTGTCGCTGCTGGGTGGTGTTGTTTGCTGGGGTCTGTTTGTGGCTGCTGGCAATCAGTCTCTGGCTGAGATTTGATGATTTATTGCCATCACCAAGAATTGGCGCCTACCATCACCGCTCGTCACAGTTGGACATTTTACAACTTGTTTGAATTTACAAACAACAATAACAAAAACGATGGCAAATAAAATAAATTATTTTTATTGCAAATTTGTCTCAATTGAAATCATCGGGTCCGAAGGGGTAGAAGAAGGGCTAAGTGGGTTTTAAACGACCTAATTATCATTGGAAAGGGTATAGAAAAAGGGAAGAGGAGAATATTCAGTTCGGTGATGATTTGAGGGATGGGGACTAGGTTTTTAATAGGAGTTTCAAAATACCATAGCCACAAATATTTAGATTTACAATGTTAAGGGGAATTTTTTTAGGAAACACTTTCATCCTTATAGCATTGTAATCTTTATTGTTAGTGTCGACAAAAACTCAAAAACAATCATAAATTTTATAATATATTTTTTTATTCTACGAAAAAAAAATCAAAATGTGTTTTTATAATTAGAAACCTTTTTAAAATAATTGAGATAAGATTTGACCATTTTTGGCGTCTTCAGTTTTGAACGGGGCGGAAAAAATATGAATGAATATGACATACGGCGAAGCCGATCGATGCAGTCATAAAAACATTTTTCTTCTGTTGGCAAATGAAAAATTAAAATAATAATAAAAACTAATAAGTTGATTTTGTTGTTGCAATAAAAATTATAAACATTTTTACCTATTTTTGTTAGAATAAAATAAATATTCTAATTACGCGAACAAGAGCATTCAAGAATATCATGTCATGGATTAATTAATATTTTATTCGTTCTAAGTTGTACGAAGTTTGTTCAGCTTTAATATTGTTTTTTTGTAGTTTTAATTTATTCAAGGTAGTAATCACCCTCAATCAGGGCAGAGAATCCTGAGGGCCCGGCCCATACCGAAAAGGTTACTTTTCGGGCATTTTTTTTTATTAAATTTCCTGAAAAAGTTCGTTTTTAGCATTTTGGCCCGAATTGGTTTCGAACTGTGTCTCTGGCTGTGATATACCCAGACACACAGTTCGAATATGAATATATGCCATATTTTTTGTGAAATAAACAATTTCTCTCTTCGGCACTTATTTCTAGGCGAAAATATATATATATATATATATTTTTTTTTTGGGAAGATCCCGGAGAACCTTTATCAACACCCAACTCGCTAGGACGTGATTTCTCTTCTCTCTCTCTCTCGTGATCTCTTTTCAGTTCGTCTTTTATATCTTATCCAGAGGATTTTTTCAGTTAGCCACCATTTGGGCGCCACTTATTCTCGGTTAATGTTCCCACTAAAATTAGCTATGGTTTTACACGCCACCAGCTAGTTCAAAAAAATCCCTGAAATCACGGGGTTGAGAATAACTCCAGAATAACTATACCAGAATGTGAACATTTTTTGCGAAGTCTTTTAAACGTCTGCTTTTCTGTAAATACTCGCCCCATATGTTTTATAAAGACTTACTCGTCTATAAAGTGGGAGATAAAAAAACTGCAACAAAGTCAAACGCCATAATTTTCATTGGAAAAATAAGTTTAGAATAAGTTTAGATTTGTTCGAATTATGGCACCTTTGGCACGAATTATGGCCTTCAAACGGCCAATGAAATCGTCACACGCTGCCCGAATGTTGCTCTGCGGTATTTTGGCCCATTCCCGGCGAAGCGCTTGCTTGAGGTGATCGACACTTTGGTATTTTTTAGTGCCAACCTTGCTTTCCAAAATACTCCAGACACAATAGTCCAACGAATTGGTATCCGGAGATTTCGGTGGCCATTGTGCGCTGGAAATGAAGCGAGGAACCTCATTTTCTAACCATTCTTGGGTGGCGCGTGCTGAGTGCGATGGTGCTGAGTCTTGTTTTCGTGCCCAAGGCTTTAATACACCCTCCAGAATATTTTTGCGGTAATATTCGGTATTTATTCCGATGCCACGGCCGATTAATACGAGCGGAGAGCGACCATCGGCTGTTTGGCGGCCCACACCATCACCATGGCAGGCGCCTGAGTTCTGGTGGCCAATCGAAGGTGCACATTTTCCGCTGACCTCTTTGGCAAGTAAACACGATCATTTTGTTTGTTTACAAACAGCTGGACAACGAATGTTTTCTCACCGGGAAGACGAAATTCGGCAGTTCACCACTTTCGGCCAACCGAAACAACTCTTTAGCTCTTTTGAGTCAATTTTTTTTTTCTCTTGTGGTATAAGTTCTTGCACTTCTTGGGATTTCAATGGCTTTACCCCGAGCTCATTTTTCAATATTTGCCGAATGGAATATTGCAATATTTTCAACTCACGAGCCATTTTTCGGCCACTGCGACGCGGGTTTCGATCAAGTCGCTTCTTTACTTTTCGAACCATTTCTGCTAAAGTTGCTCTTTTCTTCCGTCTACTTCCATGACGTCGGGCTACGCTATCAGTATCTCGGTAACGAGCGATGGTACGAGACACAAAAGATTTGTTCACATTTAAATGCTAGAGTGCTCGAACGATTGCCACTTGTTGTTTTCCAGCCAAATATAAAGAAATCACACTATCACGCTTGAATTCCATCATGAGTAACTTTTTTTCTGGAAAATTCTCACCAAAATGCTTATGAACGCTTGTAAACAATATAATGAGCTGCCACTGGAATAATTTTAACAGCTGTCGGACGAATGGCTTAGAAATGACAGCAGTCTGAAGTTGATTGCAGTTTTTTCATCTCACCCTGTAATGTCTCTGCTGATCTAAACTCATAACCCTTATTAATAATTTCCCACTCCCAGCTTATTTCTGTTATATTTTTTTTATTATTTAATTAATTCAAAAAGAAAAGAAAAAACTTGCATAGTATTTTAATTATCCACATTATCCAAAAAGAACGAAGGAAATCTCATCTTGAAAATATTTTTTCTTCTCCATGAAAATTTAATAAAAACGATTATCACATAAGGCAATCACAGCCACAACACCAACAGCTCGCATCAATTAATCATTTATCCTTGGGTCGTTTTGTTTGGTTCGCAATTGAATTCTAACAAAACAACAACAGCTACAACAACAAGAAAACAATATTTGGAAAAATTCACTTTTCAAAATTGACCCAAATGTTCTTATATGTCGTTTTCGATTATTTATGCACTCAAAACGTTTTCAATTACAAGCAAGCAAAAAAAAAACAGCCGAAGCAGTCAGTCAGCCGGCTGGCCTGTCCGCCGCTAGGCAGCCCCGATAAACATCCAGTCAGTCAGTCAGTCAGCCAGCAGCTCCACATAGTTTGTTAAATTGTCAACCAAATATGGTATTGAATTAAATTGATTTGGGCAAGACAGCAGCAACAACAACAAAAATAATGATGTTTAAGCGTAAACAAAAAAAAATCAGATATGCATATTTCAGCCTCCACCTTTCGTTCGTGGCACCCCCTGATCTCCTCATCCACCTCGGAAAAGACGCAAAATATGATGTACGTCATGATTTATGTCTGTCCCAATGGATTCACACATGTTCGGAATGTATTTGTTCCTCTTGAGCTTTGGCAAAGAACGATTTATCATTTTAAAACGTTTGGATAAGAGATGGAGGAGAGGCGGCGGGCGGGGTAATTAAAATAACAATTTTTGTTAATAAAATTGTTGCAATTTTTCCTTTGCGTTTGCAGTCATGTTTGTCCTGCCACCATCCCTCCCTTAGAACGCCAAAAGAAATTTTATAATTAATTCACCGCAACACATGAAAATATTATGCATCATAAAATGCCACGACAATCGCTGCGTCGTCTCTGATTTTGGTGCCAGTTTTTGTTGTCGGCCGAGGTGCTACCTTAAATGACGCAAGTTATTTAATGGGTTGAGGTGAGGCAAAATATTGCATTGATATATAGACAGATGCCAGCAGTAGCTGCAGCAAAAGTACCAGTAGCAGTGATCTAAGCGATCATATCGCGACATTATGACGAATATGAATGAATGACAGTCGATGGAAAATTGACTTTATCTTATGTGAGAAAATTCGCCATTTGGGCGCCATTTTTACTGGGTAAATGGCAACACTAACATTGTCAATGATTCACAGAGATTTTTTATTTTCAGCTGGCCAACAAAAATACCCTAAGCTAGGCTATAAGACTCCCCTTCCATATACCAAGACATCCAGCTCAACCACAAGATTGTCTATAAAGACTCACGTCAGGTGTCCTACATTTCGTTATGGCAAATTGGCAATGGTTCGCAGAGAAGTTTTAGTCAAATAAATTATCCCTAATTTTTCACCTTCCATCTATAAAGACCTCCCTTAGTTGGTCTATAGGAGCACACGTATAATTACGGCTTTAATCGAGTCCTTAAAAACACTCTTCAGTTCTTATATATAACTCTTACGTTTTAAAGACTTCCTTCAGGAAGTCTTTGCCACTATAATATTAGCAATGGGTTCAGACGCACAAGTTTTCTGAACGTCATTATATCCTCCGCCATAGTATGGAGGGTATATGAAGTTTGTCATTCCGTTTATAACACCTCGAAATATACATTTTAGACCCAACAAAGTATTTATATTCTTGATCAGCATAAAATTCTATGTCGATTTAACGATGTCCGTCTGGGGAAACCACTTTAGCTTACGAACGAAATGAAATAGGTTTATACAATTTTTCTCAAATGTATATTATGTTTGCAGGACTTTTGGTATTGAAAATGGGAAATGTAGGTTCACGTTTTGGTATAGCCCCCATATAATGGTACCTCCCTATTTTTTTAAGCGACATTATTCACCAGAAACGTTTCAAATTTGGTATTTGAAGTTCGTAATAGATACCACAGCCTATGGCAGAAAATTGTTTGTGCAGGTCCCCGTCTTCGTATAGCCCCCATACAATGGTACCTCCCTATATTCGGTATTTTGAAGATTTTAGCTACATTATTCGCATATTTTTCTTTCAAGTTTCGCATTTGAATATTGTAAGGCTTATGACAAACGGATAACGGAAACATTCGGTATTTTTAAGATTTTAACAGAATTTTTAAAGGATTTTATTGTTTTGAAAGTGGCCAAATTCGGTACAAATGGTGAAGGGGATTCAAAGTTCGGTCCGGTCGAACTTACAGCTTTTTTACTCGTTTAGTCTAAAATCTCCCCGAATTCCATACTTCCTCCAGGAATTACGTATGTAACAACGCCATTTGGTCGAACTGATGGACAACAGGACAGGACAACGCTAAAATTTGAATATATATACGACGCCATTTGGGCGCCTCTTATACTCGAGTAATAACAAAACTAGAATTAGAAATTAATCACGAAGTCTTTTTGGCTGCTACCTCAAGTTGTTCGAAAGAGACTTTGTTCTGCTCGTGTATAAAGTATTCGATAACAATGCAGCTTGGGCGCCAATAGCAAAACCCAACTCTACCTCATTTCTATGAGATTTTTCTCTTATGAATACAATGACCTTTAAGCCTACCATAAAATCTCCCTGCATTCAGTTTATCACTAAATACCGCCTTGGAAACCCTGCCCCCTGGTTATCTCAAAAAATTTCTCTCAGGTTTTCAGAAAGACATCGAATTATTTATCTGTGCAAAAACTCTTGCTCTTTAGGCATCATCTGTCTGTTGGTACCGTCAGGTAGAACAAATAGTTTTCAATCACTTTTGCAACAACGACTGATTGCATTGAGAATGCAGAAGCCGATGTCGTCGTCGTCGTCGTCGCTAGTGACGAAGGTGGCTGAAGGTGGCGATGATGACGAAAATCTATTTTTAGGCCAAAAATTAAATGGGCGGGTGGTCTTTAATCTGAAAATTGCTGTTGATGTTTGACGAAGACGACGGGCAAATTTTCTGATTCATTCAAAAGAATTTTAGAATATGTGACGACGGATTAATTGCAAAATTAATTGATTAATTAACTAAAAACATGTAATTATTCATCGCGGGGACAGAGTGTTTCAGAAATGTTTTATACAAAATTTTAGATAATTTTTTTATAATTAAAATTTTTTAAATAGAATTATCAGCGTTATCATGTATGTGGATAAAATAAACCACATTTCTGGAAAACTAGCCCCATTGCTGGATCAAATTATCCACGCTTGTGGATAAAGTTATCTGCCTTGGTGGATAAAGTTATCTGCCTTGGTGGATAAAATAATCTAAGTTTTTTGATAAATAATATCCGAGTTTGTGGATAAAATAATCCACAGCGGCGTTATCCACATATGTGGATAAAATAAGCCACATTTCTAGAAAATTAGCCCCATTGCTGGATCAAGTTATCCACGCTTGTGGATAAAGTTATCTGCCTTGGTGGATAAAATAATCTAAGTTTTTTGGATAAATAATATCCAAATTTTGGATAAATTTATTCATATTTGCCCATATAACTATCCACGTTTGTTTGGATAACATTATCCTAGTTTGATCACCAAATTAACCAGGTTGAATAATAAAAAATTATCCACGTTTATGGATAACTGTTCACTTTGTTCGATAAAATTATCCATATATGTGCATAAAACTTTTCACGTTTGTGGATACAATTATCCGCGCTTGTGGATAAATTTATTTACTGCTGTGGATTAAGTTCTCCCTTTTGCGGATTATCCATATTTGGGAGTATAATTATCCACCTTTCTGGATAAAAAGATCCAAATTTGTGAATAAACATATCCACGTTTGTGAACAGAAATTCCACCTTTCTGAAAAAAATATCCACCATTCCTGATAAAATATCGGCGTTCTCGGGTAGTATTATCCACGGATAAAATTATATACGTTTGTACAGGGGGAGATAAAAAAACTGCAACAAAGACCACCATACTTTTTACATTTTTTTAAATTTTATTGAATGAAAGCAAAAAATGTTGGAAATAGCATAACATTTAGAATAAGTTTAGATTTGTCCGAATTGGTCACCTTTGGCACGAATTATGGCCTTCAAACGGCCAATGAAACGTCATACGCGGCCCGAATGTTGCTCTGCGGTATTTTGACCCATTCCCGGTTTTGGTGGCCATTGTGTGCTGGAAATGAAGCGAGGAACCTCATTTTGTTACCATTCTTGGGTGGCGCTTGCTAAGAGTAATGGTGCTGAGTCCTGTTGGAATGTCCAAGGTCTGCGGCTTTAAAGCACCCTCTAGAATATTTTCGCGATAATATTCGTCATTTATTTTGTTGTTATGGCGGCCCACACCATCACAATGGCTGGCGCTTGAGTTCTAGTGGCCAATTGAAGGTGCACATTTTCAGCTGACCTCTTTGGCAAGAAAACACGATCATTTTGTTTGTTTACAAACTGCTGGACAAGGAATGTTTTCTCATCCGAGAAAACCAAATTAGGCAGTTCACCACTTTAGGCCAAGCGAAGCAACTCTTTAGCTCTATTTTCTTTCTGTTGCGGTGTAAGTTCTTGCACATATTGGAATTCCAATGGCTTTGCCCGAGCTCATTTTTCAATATTTGCCGAATGGAATATTGCGATATGTTCAGCTGACGAGCCATTTTTCGGCCACTGCGATGCGGGTTTCGATCAAGTCGCTTCTTTACTTTCAGCTGTCACTGGAATAATTTTAACAGCTGTCGGAAGAGTGGGTTAGAAATGACAGCAGTCTGAAGTTGGTTGCAGTTTTTTTTATCTCACCCTGTAGATTTATTCACGTTTGTAACAAGAGTTATCCTCTTTTGTGGAAAAAATTGTCCGCGTTTTGTCGATTTCAACCCAGAAGCTATCAAAATCTCCCTCTGGCTAGTAATTGCCGCCACTTGTTCCTCCTTAATATTCACCCATGGAATAAATCTTAAAAACAACAACATCATCACACTTGTAAATTATACACATGTGTGGAATAAATATATCAAACATCATCATTCGCAGTAGCAGAAAAAAAAACAAAAAACGGCGGCAAAATGCCGCTTTAATTGCCCCAGGTTGCATTGACTTAATTCTCCTTGAATGGTAAATAACGTCCAAACCAGATCGGCACTCAGTCACAGTTGCCGTTGCTGTTGCCTGTTTGAATTAGCGTTTTTTATTCTGTTTTTTACTTTTATTTAGCTTTCCAGCAAGCACCGGACTCCTTATTAACTACCTGCTTCTGCTCACCAACGAACGCAAATGGCAAGCTAGGCTGAGGTTTGGTTGACTAGTCTAATTCCACTGAGATGTTTTTGAATATAAGAACTTTCGGAGCCGTGTTACTTAATGTTAAGCTATTTCGTTAACTTCAGAATTCTGTCAGAAATATCGGATGGAAATCTGAGAAATGTCTCACATCATTTTTTAAAATTCTTCGGCTTAACTCTAATTTTGTAAAAAAAACTCTTCAAAACTACTCTTATGAAAAATGTTCCAGTGGTAGGTATTTTTACTCGGTCCCGGATCCATCCTCCAAGAAAAAAAATAGTTTCCCGGAATCAGGGTAAAAATACCTACCTACGAAGAGTTTTTTTTACTAAACTGGAGTTTCAAATCCTCATCTGACCCATATTCCGGCATAATTCGAAGAATTCGGTCCCCATAACCCTCATTTCATACAGTCTTAACAGAAATTGTGTGATCGAACTCCTGTAAGGGGGTGAACCTAATTTCTTAAAATATTTTCCTTATAACTTGTTAAGGATGATATCTTTTCCGGGTCCCTCTCTTCGCCTCTTTATATCACCAAATCTCCCTCAAAACCACGCACACACCTCAAAATTGTAATGCTTCGCACGTACTTCTCATGCTAGTTTTTGCTGTTGTTGTTGATCGTGGTGTTGTTGTTGTTATTAGTGAATTTGTTTTATATCTACCGCATGGCATAAATTAACTTTTGGTGTAAATTTAATTGCAAACCATCAACCTTTAGTTTAGACAGGCGTATTTAAAATGATCACAGGTTGGATGGCTGGCAGGCTGACTGGCAAGCATGCAGTTTATTCGATTTAGTTGACATAAGACAACAACAACAACAACAATACTCGTTATGTGCTACGTATTATTACTTTATTTCGATGTCACTTTAATGTAATTCGATTACAGGCTTTATAAAGCCAATACGTTTGCTTGCTCAGGGGAACGGCCCATAGTGGTTCTAAAGGGGTTATTGGTGGGAGAAAACATTGTTCAAAAAAGGTTAAAGTTAATTTTTAGAAAATGTTAAAATATGTGTTAGGTACCAGATATAGTGGACCGAAATATTTAATTTTTATACTTCATCTAATACAGATAAAAATCGAACATTGATATCAAATTCCATGGGAAATCATAAATTCCATATTCATCTCAGGTTTCTGGTTGAGAGAAATATTTAAATATACCAAGTTGTAAAGAATCGCTGATTTGTTTCACAAGTTATGACAGATGAAAGTATTGAATATTGTATCCCTTTGTGGGTGAGGTACCAGAAGGGGTTCGCGGATATATATTATCTTCACAACATATCTTGTGTTGGCAAAAATGTTTGTATGTGTGAAATTTGAAGAGAGTTGGATGCTTTTTTTGCCTTCTTTGAGCGGACGTTAATTTCGCCTTTAATGTGCTTCATAGATATGTCACCGATACATGTCATCTTCACAGCAGATCTTGTGTTAGTAGAAATAATGAAATATGAATAGAACCGGATGCTTATTTCGGAGTTAATATTCGTTATTGTTATTCTAAACTTTGACCCTTTGTGGGGAAGGTACCAAAAGAAATGGTCCGATCTCTACCATGGTCCGATCTCTACAGATCTTGTGTTGATAGAAATATTGATATGTGCCAAGTCTGAATGGATTCGGATATTAAGTTCGCGTTTTATGAGCTTCATAGATATTCAAAATGTTGACCCCTGGTGGGGGGACACAACTAATATTGGGAGAATGAATTTTAAGTTTAAAAAACAAAAATTCGATTTATTTATGAGAATTCAAATTAAATTGCTGTTCCTTTGTTAACCACTGTCCCACCAGTTTGGCTCACAACGATCAACACATTTGCATGCTCAAAGGCCTGTTGTCAGTTACGTTATGAACATTCATTTGCTCCATAGAAGAGACGATGTTGTTAAATGATTACATTTACCTGCCATTTGTTGCTTTACTGCAACAGAGGAAGGTTGGAGGGAGATGCCAAAAAGATCTCGTGTAAGCGGTATTTGTTTTTGTTCTGAGAGACTATTCTATTTATTTTATTGAATTGTCATGTTTATTTTTTTAATAAAAAAGCATTTAAAATTGAACACGAGATTTAAGTTTTTTACTATTATTTGTTCACTCCATGCATTTAGTAGCAGCACACAGTTACCGATGCATTCATTATTGACCATATTTGGTTTTGAAAAAAAATGTTACATTTTTTTGTCTGTGTGTAACCTTTGGGTTTTGAGTTAGATCATAATAACATGTTTTAAAGCAATAAATAAATAAAATATTATAAATCTTCATTAAAAAATAATACAATAAATTATTAATATTAGGAATAGAAAATAATTAGTAATATATTTATAAAGATTCGAAATTAGTTTGAAAATCTGCAAAATAAAGAATTCTCCTACATACCCGCAAGAGATGTATACTTTTTACATCACATTTTTGAGATGAAACCCAGACGGATTGGACTGCTACAGTCTATCTTCATTTTCATACCTGAGAAAATTTGAATATTTTTTATACCATCAGCCATATTGCTAGAGATATGGAGATCATTTGATAGGGCCAAAACGTGCCTCATCGAAATAGCGGTTTAGATCCTAGGTCTCTTTGGACCAAATCCGTTTCAGGATGTTTGGAGTCGATCTAACGATGTCCGTCCGTCTGGCTGATGCACACGATAACTCTCGAACGGAGTATCCGATTTATCTCAAACTTGGTGCTTCGTACTATTATTATTAAACTTAGACCAAGTTGAGAGATGGACAATATCGGTCCACTCCAACTCCCACAAAAGGTAGAAATTTTCCAAAAAAAAAAAAAATATTTTACTGCACAAAAAGAGAAAGGATAATTCGATTTTGCTCCAACTTTGTAAAACCTTATATTCGCGTCAGTTCTAGGTCAGGTGTGAAAATGGACAATATCAGTCCACTCCTCCACAAAGGGTCAACATTTCTAATAATTATAACGCTTATAAAATGTGATGTAAGAGTCCGACTGTCTTCAAATTACACACATCACAATATTTTTTTTTTAACTCAAGGTCTGGTGTGAATATGGGATGTATCGGTCCACTCCTTCTGGTACCTGTTCCATAAAGGGTCAAAATTTTGAATACCCATGAAACTCGTAAAACGCGAAATTGGTATCAGATTCCATTCACACTTGGCACATATCAATATTTCCATCAACACAAGATCTGCTATAAACATGGTAGAAATTAGACCATTTCTTCTGGAACCTCCCCCACAAAGGGTCAAAGTTTTGAATAACCAAAACGATATAAAATCCGAAATAAGGATCCGATTCGTTTCATATTTCACACATCTCATTGTTTCTACTAACACCAGGTCTGCTATTAAGATGGGATGTATCCGTTCACTTCTTCTGGTACCTCTCCCACAAAGGGTAAACATTTTGAAAATCAATGAAACATCCGATTCCATTCAGACTTGGCACATCTCAATATTTCCATCAACACAAGATCTGTTATAAAGATGGTAGAGATAAGACCATTTTTTCTCCCCTACATAGCGTTTAAGATTTTGAAAAACAAAACGCTCAGAAAGAGAGAGAGAGAGAGAAATAAACTCTCTTCAAATTTCTCGCATCCAAACATATTTGCTAACGCAAGATCTGTTGTTGTTGTCAACTCCTTCTGGTATCTCACAAGGGGTCACAATTTTGAATACTTATATTTGCGAAACAAATCAGCGATTCTTTACAACTTGTTATATCTAAAAATTTCACTCAATCAGAAACCTGAGATGAATTTGGGATTTATCGAAATTTTCGATTTCGCATTAAATTGGATATAAATGTTCGATTTTCTTGTAATTTTGCTCATACCAATATTTTTATCTGTATTAGATGATGTATGAAAACGGAATACTTCAGTCGACTATATCTGGTACCTCACGCACATTTTAACATTTTCCAAAAATTATCACATATTTCATATAAAGTGAAGGAAGTAACCAATATAGTCCAAACCTGTCTCGTCGCAATATTTATATCACACCCATTCCTTGGGAACCTACTCCATAGAGGGTTAAAAATTTGAATAAACACAACAGAAGTCGAAATATATTTAAATGTGTCATAAATTTTAGGTTTGTTCACTTACCTCCATACAAAAATAAAAAAACAAATAAATTTAAAAAATCAATTTGATTTCTACAAAAAACGAATCCTTGCCTGTGAATTTTTAAATATTTGCTTGCTTTTTTATTTCTTTAGGCGTCCCATCATAAACTGTCATTATTCATTTCAATCACAAAAAACGAAATGAAGTCATCATTCCACGAAAAAAAAAAAAAACAAAACAGCAAAACTCATTTTACGTGATATCAGACCCATTTCTTCAAACTTCTGTAGTTTAACTGTGAAAATATTTCGTTGTTATCGCATTCTCAAAGAAGGGTAGCCCCAATACATATATACCATGGATGTATGTATGTATGCATATATGTATATATGGTAAATATACTTTGTGTACAGATATACCGACTCGAATGATATCATTCAATTTGAAGTTATTGGGTTTTCAACAACGAAACTTTGATATATTGACAACGATCAGTTAGAGTTTGAATGGGAGGGTTTGAAGAATCATAACAGTTCACAAGGTCGATCGAGTTACTGAGGCATTATATTTTGTATACTCTCCACCTTGAATATACCCTCTTTGTATTAACTTTGTCATTTTGTTTGTAACATCGCTAAATATTCGTCGTAGACCCCATAAACATAATAAGCATTAAATTCTAAGTCGATTTAACCATGTCCGTCTATTTTTCTAAGCATTGGTATTTGTAGGTCATAATAGGTTCTAGCTTCCTTGGCGAAATATTGTCTGTATAGGTCCACGTTTTTGTATAGCATTCGGACTTTCGGTGTTTTGATAATTTTTGCCTGGACTGATTTGTCCAAAAATTAATATTTGTAGTTTGTAATGGGTTCTAGCTCTTGTGGCGGAACACAGTATGTATAGGTACACCTTTTCGTATAGCCTTTACATAAAGGTACCTCTGGATATTCAGTATTTTGATGATTCTTCCACATTTTCCCCCGGATTTGTCATAAAATTGGTATTTGTAGTTAATAATGGGTTCTAGCTCCGGTGGTAGAACATTGAATATTTTTACGTCCACGTTTTCCTATAGCGCACATATACCCGATCGGTATTTTGATAATCCTAGTCACATATACCCACGAAATTGTTTAAAATTTGATATATAAGAAGATTTGGTAGATGACCATGCTAGAAGTATTAAATTGTCTATAGAGGTTACCGTTTTTGCATAGCCCCCATATAACGGTCTCACCCACTTTATGTTTTTTTGAAAAGTTTGGCTGCATTATCTAAAAGTTCATACTAGTATTTGTAGTTTAAAGTATTTTATTTTTAATTTTTTAGGAGATATTAACGGGGAGGTGATTTATTTTTTGGAAAAAGTTTTTAGAATTTGTTTTAATTTTCCTTTGGGAATCCATTTTAGTTTTCTCTCCAGACAAGTTTGCTTAAATTTCAGAAAGAAATCCTAAGCAAATTTGAAATGGCAAGATAAACTTCTTATCGTTTCACCAGTCGTCGTTTTGTTTTAAAAACTTTTTATAAGCCCTGATATAGTCTACATGTTTTAAGAATTGCCACAAATTGAATAACCATGAAATTGTGTTGAATGAATGACATGCTCTAATTCCCCTGCGAATAGATTAAACACATTTTACGAATACTTTTTTTTTAAGATATTAAACTTTTTGTGGGCAGAATGAATGGAATGGAAACAAGTTTTAGAGTCCTGATACCTTTTTTTAATATGGACATGTCTTGGGAATAAAGTACAATACAAATTTACAAATACAAATTTTTAGAACATGACAGTTAATTTTTTTTTCTTTGAAATTCAATATCTTCTGATTGTTACTCATAAAAAATTCCCATCCTATTGTCGCACGATATAAGATATTATTCATTGTTTTTCCAAGCCTGGAATTCATAACTTTTGCTTTGTAGTTGGATGTCCACACTCCATGCAGGCGTTACTCATTACTTGGAAATGAGAAATGTAAGTTCTTTTGCCCTGTATATTTTAGGAATAGTCCATTATTTTCAAACTACTGTTAATGTAAATGGTAGTCTGCATTACCTATTCATGGGTTATTTATCTCCTATAGCTTTCCAATTATTGTTGGGCAGCCAATGAAACGAAGTCTAAAATAAAAAATTGCCAGAGGAAGATTTTTGATATTGTAATTATA
The DNA here is from genome assembly GCF_030504385.1 of Musca domestica. Classification (NCBI taxonomy): domain Eukaryota; kingdom Metazoa; phylum Arthropoda; class Insecta; order Diptera; family Muscidae; genus Musca; species Musca domestica. The sequence goes on along the minus strand of NW_026712115.1, from coordinate 2,872,832 downwards.
GATTTTTTAGTTTTGATTTTTTTCTTTTAAAAATGGCCATTCGGCGAATATTGAAAAATGAGCTCGGGTTGAAGCCATTGAAATTCCAAAAAGTGTAAGAATTTACACCGCAACAGAAAGAAAATTGACTCAAAAGAGCTAAAGAGTTGCTTCGCTTGGCCGAGGTGGTGAACTGGCGAAACATTCGTATTCCAGCAGTTTGTAAACAAACAAAATGATCATGTTTACTTGCCGAAGAGGTTACCTGAAAATGTGCTCTTTCGGTTGGCCACAAGAACTCAAGCGCCGGCCGTGGTGATGGTGTGGGATGCCATAACAGCCGATGGTCGCTCTCTGCTCGTACTAATCGGCCGTGGCATCAGAATAAATGCCGAATATTATTGCGAAAATATTCTGCAGGGTGTATTAAAGCCTTGGGAACGCAAACATTTTGGTCGCAGACCTTGGACGTTCCAACAGGATTGTAACCCAAGAATGGTTACAAAATGAGGTTCCTCGCTTCATTTCCAGCGCACAATGGCCACTAAAATCTCCGGATACCAATCCGTTGGACTATTGTGTCTGAAATATTTTGGAAAGCAATTTTGGCACTAAGAAATATCAAAGTGTCGATCACCTTAAACAAGCGCTTCGCCGGGAATGGGTCAAAGTATCGCAGAACAACATTCGGGCAGCGAAAAAAAAATAAATAAAAGTTATGGTGTTTGACTTTTTTGCAGTTTTTTTATCTCACCCTGTATAGTCCAAACCTGTCGCGTCGCAATATTTATATCATATTTATTTAGGACTGATACGAAATGGACAATATTGGCTCATTCCTTCGAAGCCTACTCCATAGATGGTCAACAATTTGAATAATCATAACACAAGTTCAACTATATTTAAATAATCGAACATTGGCTGAGGGTATACATCTGTCGGCTAAACCGACTGATACTTTATAAATTGTTTTTATGAAAAGTGAAAGATTATTACAATTCTGTTGAAAAGAAGGTTAAAGTTTCTGCTTACAAAATATTTGGAGCATGCCAAGAAATCCAAATAAACATTTATCTTAAAATTTATAATTTCCAATTTGCTTAAATAGTCATTACATATTCATAATTTTAGGGTTATTAAACTTTATTATTTCTCTACACATAACAGACAGACACATATATACACACATACATATGTACGAATATATAGAAATGAACATTTGCAAAAGCATTGATGCATAAATATTTAATACATCCACCAACAACGTCGCTTCGCTTTTGTTATCATTATTTTCTTGTTACTGTTTTTTTATTTATAAATTTTTTAATGTTTTCTTCTGCTTCCTCTTTTTTTTCTTACATTTTTCTCTTGTAATAATATATTAATCATGCTCATTTTTGTTGTTGTATTTTTTCAGACATATTCCGGTCTTTTCTGCGTCGTTGTTAATCCCTATAAGAAATTACCAATTTACACGGAAAAAATTATGGAACGGTATAAGGGCATCAAAAGACATGAAGTGCCACCACATGTCTTTGCCATAACAGATACCGCCTACAGATCGATGTTGCAAGGTAAGTTGGCAAAGAATTTGTCAAAAAAAATCTTTTTGAAAAAAAAGAAAATTAAAAAAAAAAACATGATTTTTTCACTATATTTGCTAAGTAAATGGTATTTACATTTTCATTCCAAGTAAAGCTACCATATAACAAATACTATTTGGCATTTATTTTTCTTATCAGAAAATCCTTTATTCGGAAATATGCTATCTTTGTATAGTGTCAAAAAACGTAGCGGGAATGCAAAAAAACCCAACCCAATCTACATAGAGAAGATATGCAAAATGTTTTAACTGTAAAGAAAATTTTCCAAAGGATTTCTTTGAAAATAACTTCATAATGTCTCCTTTCTAAGAAGATAGTTAAAAATGTCCATTTAGCTATATCTATACAGGGTGAGATAAAAAAATGCAACAATGTCGAAAGCCATAATTTTTACATTTTTTTCAATTTTATTGAATGAAAGCTCAAAATGTCGGAAATAGTATCAAATTTTAGAATAAGTTTAGATTTTTTCGAATTGGTCACCTTTGGCACGAATTATGGCCTCCAAACGGCCAATGAAACCGTCACACGCTGTCCGAATATTGCTCTGCGGTATTTTGGCCCATTCCCGGCGAAGTGCTTGCTTGAGGTGATCGAAACGTTGCTATTTTTTAATGCCAACCTTGCTTTTCAAAATGCTCCAGACACAATTGTCCAACGGATTGGATATTTTGGTGGCCATTGTGCGCTGGAAATGAAGCGAGGAACATAATTTTCTAACCATTCTTGAGTTCTGGTGGACAATCGAAGGTGCACATTTTCAGCTGACCTCTTTGGCAAGTAAACACGATAATTTTGTTTGTTTACAAACTGCTGGACAACGAATGTTTTCTCATCGGAGAAAACCAAATTCGGCAGTTCACCACTTCCGCCAAGCGAAGCAACTCTTTAGCTCTTTTGAGTCTATTTTCTTTCTGTTGCGGTGTAAGTTCTTGCACTTTTTGGAATTTTAATGGCTTTACCCCGAGCTCATTTTTCAATATTTGCCCAATGGAATATTGCGATATGTTCAGCTCACGAGCCATTTTTTGGCCACTGCGACGCGGATTTCGATCAAGTCGCTTCTTTATTTTTCGAGCCATTTCTGCTGATGTTGCTGTTTTCTTCCGTCCACTTCCTTGACGTCGGGCTAAGCTGCCAGTATCACGGTAACGAGCGATGGTACGAGACACAAAAGATTTATTCACATTTAAATGCGGGAGTGCTCTAACGATAGCCACTCGTGGTTTTCCAGCCAAATATAAAGAAATCACACTATCACTGGTATAATTTTAGCAGCTGTGGAACGAGTGGCTTAGAAATGGCAGCAGTCTGAAGTTGGTTGCAGTTTTTTCATCTCAACCTGTATATGGGTAAGAGTAAAATGCCGTATTATAATTGTTCGAAAACTACCAAATTCTACTAAATTTGGTATTGGGTGATTGTAGATGAAAGTATTTCGAGACTTGCAACTATTTGAAGTTTTGACTCCCTGTAGGGGAGGTGCCAGGGAAGTGGTCCGCAATATCCCATATTCACACTAGATTCTGTGTTGATACTGGGATGTGCGAAATTTGAAGAAAATGGGACTCTTATTTTAAATTTTTAAAAATTTATCATTATTCAAAATATGGTCGTACCATCTGATGCAATTGTTAGATTTTGCAAAATTTGAACAAAATCGGATAATCTATTCTTGTTTTATGAAATAAATTATTTTCTGCGAAAATTTAAAATTTTTGTGTTAAAGATACCGGAAGTAGTAGACCGATATTGCCCATCCTCGAACTCGAGAATAATGTAGTATTCGACGATAATATTACGATTTGTCAAATTTGGACGAAACCGGAAATTACGCTCGAGAATTATTGTGAGCACAAAACAGACAAACAGGCAGATTAACTTCAAATGTCCTGAAATAGATTTCATCCAAAGGGGCCTAGGGTATAAAGCTGTTATTTCGATGAGATGCGTTTTGGTCGTATCAAATGATGTATACCCTCTACAGCCATGTGGATGATCGTATAAAAATTCACAATTTTTTAAACATTTTAAAGTTTTTTCTACTGGACCCTCTAAAACTTCCATCTGAAAATCACGATTATGTCTACAGTTGGTTCTTCAAGAAATCTCTTTAAAAATCACAGATTGCCACTCAGTCGGACCTTGAAAAATTACTCTTAAAAAATCCACGGCTATTGGTCTTTAAAATTTGAAAAAATCACCTCCCACGCCTAAATGGCTACTCTTCTGGCGTTTTTTGTATATTTTAAAAGGAGAAGTTGAATTTTGCTGATCTTTTTTAGTGTTTAAGCATGGATGGATGTTTGTTGGGGAAAATCCTTTTTAAATACACATGTATTTATTTGTATGTATGTGTGTGAAATTCATCTCAACCAATTTCAATAACTATCGATTAGCAGTGCTACTTTACTATTTAACACCTTTGATTCCGGGAAATAACATATTTGTCGGTCCTATACCCTATTTGGCTTCAAGACAATAAAAGGCTTTTGACTACGTCAACATGTCAATTTGTGATTCATTCGCACATTTTTTTAATTTTCAATTTACAACAACAATAAAACCAAGACTATTGTTGTAAAGTCACAATGTGACGAATATTTACATACCAATCAACCCACTCACGACGGCAAAGCTTGGCTTTCTTACGTTTTTTATGATTTAATTTAAATATTTGCGTTTTTTGTGGTTAAACCTGGCCAAAAAGAGGAGAGGAAGAGATAGAGAGAGAGGAAGTTCATAATCGAGATGATGGTTTTAATGAAAGATAGGTAGGCATTTAATGCCAGCCAACCAAAGAATCATCAATTTGTCAATTAATGACAACGATGAGTGGTGGTGAGTGATTTTAAATTGAATTTTCGTGCTTTGAGAGTTTAGAGCAGCGTCGTAACTCTGGTGGATTTCACTGGATTTGCATGCAAAGAAAGAGATTGGCAAAAAATGAAATTATACATACATGGTGGGGTGTTTTGAACATGAAAGCCGACCAAATTAATATTCAAGTCGTATTTTGAGAGTTTTTCTTAATGGGATACACTTTTATGATCGCCAACGAAAGAGAAAGACACAGAATTATATAAATCATCAGTTTTTGTGTTTTTATAACATATATACAAAAGAAGACAAACATCTATATTTATTAAAAAAAAATATATATATATATATCTTATAAGACCCTCATAGTTATGGTTGCGGATTTTTATACCATTTTTTTGGACTATGATTTTCGAAAGATTATTAAAATATGAAATGACTTTTCAAGAGCTTTAACGAATATTTTTTGGAACCACCTGAATATAAGGCCTTCCTGCTGTAACTTGTGAACATTTCAGATGCTCCTAAAAAAGAAGACACCATTATGTCAATTGCGAATTATCACGAAATTTAAAATTTGGTGCCAATACCAAAGTGTTGCCAATTCGGTTTAAACTAAAAGTTAAAAGTTTCAAAATCTATAGCACCAGAGGGTACCATTTAAAGCCATTTTTAAACTGCCGACCTCGATTAAAAATTTATTGCGGAGTGGAGGGTATAAAAAGGACAACTCAATTCAAACAATTCAATTCAAGCCAAAGGATTCAATTCAATTCATACAATACATTCCAACCAAGGCATTTCAAACAATTCAATTCCAAAAATTCAAACAATTCGAGTTAAAAATATATATTTTTTCAAGCTTAACTGGCTAACTATATAACGTCTTTGAAATATAGTATAGCTCCCATATATATACCTTCATTCGATATCAGGTTTGTTGTTTGTTGGCAATTCCGAATGAATTCATCCTAGAAACAAGTACTTCAAATTTGGAGAAAACCAGTTTATATAGCTATAGCTCCCATATATATGTTTTATCCGATTTGGTGTTAAAGTTTCTCACATGCGTAATATGCAAAATGCAATGATATTAGATTTCGGGCATCAGATACTGCTCAAAAATTCCTCTGCTATATTTTATCGAGATCGGTTAAGATTTTTATGTAGCTTTGATATATATCTTTATCCGACTTTACGGCTATTGTCCACCATATATGTAATATCAGCCCAAATTAAATAGATTTTTTCATATTCAACCGAATACAAAATGCGCATAGTGGTGTAGGGTGTCATATAGTCGGCTCGCCGACTTTTGACCTTTCCTTACTGGTTTAATTACATTTGTAACGAATTGGAATGAAACCTTTTCTTTGAAAATTAAGTTTCTATATCTCAAAAGAATTTCAAATAACTTAGCAAACAGTCATTGTACGACATATTCGTAATGAAATATGAATGAAAATTGACACTAAACATTTATCTAATCCATTTAAATTAAAGCTTGTCACACAACATGTGATGACAACTGGCAATGCCACAATACTAACAATCGGAGAGACATAGAGAACGGCAGCCAGCCAATCTAAGTTTCATTTCTATCTTTTTTTACGCTTCCGAATTGAATTCAATTTTGCAAATAAAGTTAACAATTGGTTTAATTGTTTATTATTTAGTTTGACACGCACATTCATTTTTGACTGATTAAACAATTTAATAATGCGAAAAGATAAATTTACGAAACTAACGTTTTCATTAAGACGAGAGAGATTAGAGCAAGAAATGTAAGATACATTAATCCCAGCAAACATTCATCCCTGGAGGGATGAAGATTCTTTTGGATATGCGTAATACATGTTACTAGATTTTGATGTTGGTTGAAGGAATATAGCGGAAATTCTGAAACTTGATATTGAGGTCACTGTTGATTTCTAAGGTTTACATATGGAGACGTTGAAATAGTTTTGGACAGAAAAATTTGATGTGGGTCCATTGTGAAATTATTTTGCTAATATTCTCCTCGGTAAACTTCAACATCAAAGATTTTGAAAACTTTTTCGTGCAAAAGGTAAACATTTTCCTATTATTCTTTCCGAATAAGGAAAAACTTGAATAATATATAAAACATTGAAAATCTAAATATGTAGTACAATGTACGAAGTTTTGATTACAAATGCTTGCTTCAGTTTGAGTACTAACAAATAAAAAACTGTACGATTTTAAACGAATTTGCCAACGGCATTTTGGTAATTTAAGTGACATTATTCGCCGGCATTGTTTCAAATTTGGTATTTGAAGTACCTAATGGATACTTCAGCCTAAGACAGAAAATTGTCTGTGCAGGTCCACGTCTTCGTATAGCTTCCATATAACCTCCCGATATTCGCTATTTTGTTTATTTTAGCGATATTATTCACCGGAATTGTTTCAAATTTGGTATTTGAAGTTCGTAATAGATACTACAGCCTATGACAGAAAGTTGTCTGTGCAGGTCCACGTCTTCGTGTATCCTCCATTTAACGGTACCTCCCGATATTCAGTATTTTCATGATTTTAGTGACATTATGCACCGGAAATGTTTCAAATTTGGTATTTGAAGTTAGTTACGGATACTGCAGCCTATGACAGAAAATTGTCTTTACAGGTCCACGTTTCCGTATAGCCCCCATATAACGGTATCTCCCGATATTCGGTATTTTGATGATTTTAGCGGCAATATTCACCAGAATGGTTTCAAATTTCGTATTCGACGTTCGTTACGGATACTACAGCCTATGACAGAAAATTGTCTTGGCAGGTCCATGTCTTCATAAAGTCCCCATATAACGGTACCTCCCGATATTCGGAACTTTCATGTTTTTAGCGACATTATTCACCGGAATTGTTTCAAATTCGGTATTTGAAGTTCGTAATGGGTACTTCAGCCTATGACAGTAAATTGCCAAATTCGTTGCAAATTGTGGAAGGTATTGAAAGTTCGACCCAGACGAACTTTACTTGTTTACTTTACTTGTTTCAATTTAGTTATTTAAATTATTTTTCTTATCATTAGGGCATTCATCGGTTGAATAAATGCAAAAAATATTTTTCTTCAATAGAATTGTCTGGCTTGATATGTCGGACTGTAATTGTCTGACTTTAATTCTTTGTACTGAATTATCTTGTATAACTCTCTAATTGAACATGGCATGGATGGAGCAACATAATTTGTTTTATTCTTTTTTTCATGTTCATCAAAGTTCATCACAAAAATATATTTGCTTTGGTAAAGTCACTCAAGATCGTAAAAAACTTTTGAATAGTTGGTATTGAATTGTCTTGTATTACATTTTAATTAAGCATTGACATGATTCAGAAGAAAAACTTAATTTGCCCCCTGTTTTCAATATATTTTTTTCACATTTCTCTTTTTTCGACTTTAGACAAAAATATTTCGAATTGATTTGTTTCAATTGAGTTGCTTGAATTGAACTCTTTAAATTGATTTGTTTGAATTGAATTGTTCGGCTTGAATCGAATGGCTTGAATTGAATAACTTGAATTGAATTGTTTGAATTGACTTGTCCGTTTTTACTTTCGAATCGAAGATGACATGTTCGGGATAACGAGTCGATATTTCTTTTAACACCCGTTCCCTTAAAGCAAAATCATATATATTTTTCATAATGAGTCATGGCAAGAATTAATTTTGAACCATGATTGCTTGCTACTGTATATTTCACATGTTCGTCAAAATTAAGGCGTATTAACCAATGTAAATTCCCAACTATAGATAAAAATTACATTTGATTGAACATTTGTGTACACACATATTTTTTGACAAACGTTAATTAGTTTGTTTACCCGTCAACTTATTCCCTTACCTGGAAGAAAGAGAATCTCACATTAAGTAATTAAATAACCAAGTTCCTACAACGTTATCTTATCACTGGACAAGTTGTCCGTCCACATCATTCCAAATAAATACCTAAGGCTTTTGGTCATTAGGAAACGCAAATACAATTATTTTTCCATGGACAAAAACAAACCTACTGAAGGTTTGTTCTAAATGTTATTAGATGTGACAAGAAGACTGAGAGAGCGAGAGAGAGACCGAATGATATCTGCGATATTAGATTTTTTGCCTAAATCCACGGTGAGAGTCTTTTTTAGACGTAATAGATTTAAAAATAAATTATTTCTAAAGCTTACGTCCATAGATAATATTTTCGGTTGGTTTTAGATAAAAATCCAAATTAAATAACAAGATAACACCAAAAATATATATACAGAGGGTGACAAAAATAAGGTTATAGTTTGTTGGAGGGCGTTTATGTTGTGTTCTTTTCAATAAATATTTTCATTGTTTGAGTTTTTTAAAAAATAAATATTAAATCGTGTGTGTGTTTTTTTAATTGTTTCGAGGAATTTATAAAAATATTTTTTTAAGGTTTATCAGAATATTTTTTTTTTTTCTAATTATTTTGCAAAAGTTGTCGATTTTTTGAAGGTTGAATGTCTGATTATTGATTATTAAAATGTATTTCTTAATTTTTAAATATTTAAGGAAACTATATAAATCTTTTGAGGAACTCTAGCCTAAATTTTATTTTCAAAGGACAATTCTGAAAATTATTTTATAATTTAATAATTTTATAATTTTTACATTTTTTTTTTAAATTTTATTTAATGAAAGCAAAATATGTCGGAAATAGCATCAAATTTTAGAATATGTTTAGATTTGTTCGAATTGGTCACCTTTGGCACGAATTATGGCCTTGAAGCGACCAATGAAACCATCACACGCTGCCCAAATGTTGCTATGCGGAATTTTGGCTCATTCCCGGCGAAGCGCTTGCTTAAGGTGATCGACACTTTGGTATTTTTAGTGTCGACTTTGCTTACCAAAATACTCCAGACAGAATAGTCCAACGGATTGGTATCCGGAGATTGTGCGCTGGAAATGAAGCGATGAACCTCATTTTGTAACCATTCTTGGGTGGCGCGTGCTGAGTGCGATGGTACTGAGCCCGTTTGGAATGTCCTAGGTCTGCGGCCAAAATGTTTGCGTGCCCAAGGCTTTAATACACCCTCCAGAATATTTTCGCGATAATATTCGGCATTTATTCTGATACCACGGTCGATCATCGTCTATTATGGCGGCCCATGCCATCACCATGGCCGGCGCTTGAGTTCTGGTGGCCAACCGAAGGTGCAAATTTTCAAATGACCTATCTGGCAAGTAAATACGATCATTTTGTTTGTTTACAAACTACTGGACAAGGAATGTTTTCTCATCGGGGAAAACGGAATTCGGCAGTTCACCACTTTCGGCCAAGCGAAGCAACTCTTTAGCTATATTGTGTCTATTTTCTTTTTGTTGCGGTGTAAGTTCTAGCACATTTTGGAATTTCAATAGCTTTACCCCGAGCTCATGTTTCAATATTTGCCGAATGGAATATTGCGATATGTTTAGCTCACGAGTCTTTTTTCGGCCACTACGATGCGGGTTTCGATCAAATCCTTTCTTTACTTTTCGAACCATAGCTGCTGATGTTGCTATTTTCATTCGTCTACTTTCTTGACGTCGGGCTACGCTAACAGTATCACGGTAACGAGCGATGGTACGAGACACAAAAGATTTATTCACATTTAAATCCTAAAGTGCTCTAACGATATCCACTTGTGGTTTCCCAGCCAAATATAAAGAAATCACTTTTAACTTTTTTCTGGAAAATTCTCATCAAAAATGCTTTTGCACGCTTGTAGACAATATTATGAGCAGTCACTGGTATAATTTTAACAGCTGTCGGACGAGTGGCTTAGAAATGACAGCAGTCTGAAATTGGTTGCAGTTTTTTCATCTCACCCTGTATATACAGGTCGCAATTATCTTCATGTAATTTTGCATGGGGGTAGGGTTAGGGTCAGAATTAAAGCCTATTGTTTTGGACGATGTACATTCAGGGATTCAAATGGTCCAAAAACATTAAAATGTTCCGGATTTTGAAGTCGCTATACAGGTCATACTTGAAAACAAATCGACACGGACTTTTGTATGAGAAGAGAGTTAAGGACAGGGAAGAAGTCAAGCATTTTCAGATGACCATTGGATTATATTTAGCTGTAAAATGAACAACATATTTCGTGTGAAATTGTTTTGATCACCTAACAACACGACGGAATGCGTAAATATTGGACACATGCCCCCGGGCAAAAACCAAAGGGTAACATCTGGGCAGGGCTCTATGACATCGTCTCAAAAACGAAATCTTTCAATGTGGATTTGGACATAAGGGGGCTTCAAACAGATTGTAGTTTCGTAGGGTATCACATGGTCGGCACTGCACGACTATAGCCTTTACTTACATTTTAAAATTGAATTTATTTTATTTTTTATTCTTTTTTTTTTTTTTTCAAAGAACCTTAAAACTACGCCAATAGTTATGTTTCTTCAACGATATGCATTTTCATATATCCGCAGCTTATAAAGTGACACTCTATAAAAACGAGTGATAAGTGTAGCATTTCACAATAGCGGATTCCGATTTGCATAAAATGACTCATCCATCTCAGACGTATGCAGCGAGAGAAATTTGCTGATATTAGCATATCGCAGACAAATGAAATAATGACCAACCAACTGGACAGTCATGTTTTAAACGCAAAGCGCTTCAACGTGCCATTCACACATGAAAAGGGATTGGTTGGAGCGATGGGTGGGTGCGGGTTGGAGGGGGACAGATTTGGTAGAAAAAGTTGCGTTGCTATCAACGATTTCTCGTTCATTACTTCCTTTTCAAAACTGCAATATGTTGTGGAGACCGCGACGATGATGAGTCATGCATACATATCTTCCCGCGGCCCTGTATGACAGCATATTACATTATCCAAATGAATGATGAAAACTGGAGCAGGGAAACAGGAGTGACTGACCCACCGCACACAATTATGTTGGGGATTTGACAAGGGTGGCACCCAAAAAAAATTAGTAGCAACATTTATGGGATTTAACCTAGTTTTTGTGAGCTTTACAACGTTTCTATCCTGAACATAATACAAAACTTTAAAAATGGAAGTCTTTAGGTTGTTACCTTCTGATTTTGGCATGCCATCAAAAAAAAAAAAAAATGTATCCAATGAAAAAAAGCAGTTGATGAAATTGATAACCAGAAAATTAAGCTCCCTTGGAGTAGTGCTATTGACCGCTGGGCTTGTTTACGAACAAGGCTACATTTCTTAATTACTTTCCCATTCAATGTTGCTGGGTGACCACCAACCAGCCACTCAGTCAGTTCGTATCTGCACAGAAAATATCTGGCAATGAGATATGCCAATGCCAACAATAACAGCATTCACTCGCAAAGGCATAAGCAGAGATTATGAAGATATTTCGATATTGAATTTGAAATTGAATACCAGACACACCCTAGCCAACTATGAGTAGTGGCAATAACAAACGGGGTAATACCTAAAGCCCAGCAGTAAGAAGAAAAAATAAAACAACGTAAATAAGTTGAAAGAGAGATGCTTTTTCCATGGCGGTTCTCGAGCCACTAAGAGCGCCTCCTAAACAACTTATAGGGGACTCAAAAGGAAATTCTGAGGAGCACTAAAAGGAAACAATAACACTGCGCGACAAAATTCTAATTTTCAATAATTACGTGAAAAATCCAGACGATTTTGAAAGTAGAAAAAAGAACCTAAATGTGGGGAGGAATTTCACCCACATCCACACTTTTGAAAATTATCGTATTAAGATTCCTTGGAAACCGTGCATTTTAAGTATATAGTGCCTTCACCAATTTTGCAGACAAAAAATACTAGGTATATTTCAATTGGAAGTTGTAATCCTAAAAACGAGTCAACAAAGGAGTCTTTTTGGTTTTTCTTATACCCTCAGCCATATGGCTAGATAGGGTATATTTCATTTGATACGGCCAAAACGTGTCTCATTTGGAGTCGATCTAGCGATGTCCGTCAGTCCGTCTGTCTATCTGGCTGGCTGGTACGCACGATAACTCTCATAGGGAGTATCCGATTTGGTTCAAACTTGGTACATCGTAATATTATTATCAAAGTTAGATAGTGTTCGAAAATGGACAATATCGGTCCAGAAAAAAGGTCGAAATTTCAAGCAAAACAAAAAATATATATATACTACTGCACAGAAAGAGAAAGGATATTCCGATTTTGCTCCAACTTTGCAAATCCTAATATTTGCGTCAGTGCTAGGTTAGGTGCGAAATTGGGCAATATTGGTCCACTCCATCAAGTACCTCCCAAAGAGTCAAAATATTGAGTAATTATAACACTTATAAAATGTGATGAAAGAGTCCGATTGCCTCCAAAATATTTTTGTTACCCCAAGGTCTGGTGTGCAGATAAATATATCGGTTCACTCCGTCTGGTGCCTTCCCCTTTAAAACCCAAAATTAACATCCGTTTCCATTCAGACTTGACTCAATATTTCTATCAACACAAGATCTGTTATAGAGATGATAGAGATCGGATAATTCATTCTGGTACCTCCCTCACAAAGGGTCAAAATTTTGAATAACCAAAACGATCATAAAATCCGAATTAAACTGCCGGTTCTCTTCATGTTACACACATTCCATTATTTCTACTAACACAAGGTCTGCTGTGAAGATGGTAAAGATCGGACCATATATTTCGGTACTTCCCTTGCAAAGGGTCAAAATTTTGAATATCCATGAAGCCATACAACGCAAAATTAACATCCGATTCCATTCTGATTTGGTACATCTCAATATTTCTATCAACATAATATCTGTTATAAAGATAGTATAAGATCGGACCAATCCTTCTGGTACCTCCCTCACAAAGGGTCAAAATTTTGAATAACCAAAACGATCATAAAATCCGAAATAAACATCCGGTTCTCTTCATATTTCACACATCCCATTATTTCTACTAACACAAGATATGCTGTGAAGATGGGATGTATCGGTCCACTCCTTCTTTGAAATTTGATAGAGATCTTTGCTTTACATCTAGAATAATTGGAACCGAAAATGGATCATATCGGCCCACTTTTTGGAATAGCTTCAATTTTTTTCATGTTTTCCTTTACTAATATTCATAATAATGATTTATTTGTAATTCTTTTTACAGATCGCGAAGATCAATCCATATTGTGTACCGGGGAATCAGGTGCTGGTAAAACCGAAAATACGAAAAAAGTTATTCAGTATTTAGCTTATGTGGCTGCCTCTAAACCCAAAGGTTCTGGTGCGGTAAGTATTCATTGGCCCCTTGAAATCTCCTCCCAAATACAAAATTAATCGCCAATTTCACGGCGAGTGTGATAAATCACTTAATACTTCTATTTATTTTCAACATAATTATAACGCCCCCACCCCTCCTTCAGCCAAGGCACAACCTGAAACGGGGTCTTAGAAAATTTCAAACAACAAAGAAAATCTATTAAAGGAATTCTCACGATATAAATATGAATATCATTTTTTTATTTTTGTAATATATTTTTTTATTTTCCTTATAAAGTTATTTTTTCTCAAATCGTGATTTGTTCGTTCGTAGTTGTCTCTCTTTCTGTCTTCTATGCGGTTCTTTAAATGTTAACAATTTATAATTGCTTTATTTTTATTGCCTGACAAAACAAAAAAAAAGCGAGTTCTCGAGTTAATGAAAATAATAGTAATTAAATATTTCATTAATGATTTTGAGTTTGGTTCAATCTTTCGCCATAGGTTTTGTTGTTGCTGCTATTTGTTGGCGATGGATATTTTTTTTGTTTCGCAACACCCACAATACCAGTTTTTGGTTTGAAAAATTTTTTTTTAAATTCGTTTTTTTATGAGGAAATTTATCAAGTTGTCTTAAGCGAAGTTCGAGAGAATAAGCGGGGTATATTAATGAAAATTTTAAGAAGGATCCAAGTGAAACAATGTATATGATTGGCTTTGATGAGAATTTTTAAATGATTTTTAGAGGTAATCGAAAGGCAATTAAGCACGGATTGTTATACTCTACACCATATAGTGGTAAGGGTATTATGTCTTTGTACATTTGTTTGTAACATGGAGAAGGAAACGAGATAGGCCCATAGTTACTTTTGAGAATCTTCATAGAATCACTTTATGACTCGATTTATTCATGTCAGTCCATCTGCCCGACTGTCCATCCATGTATTTTTGTGAACAAACAACATTTGTTTGGCCCAAGGACGAACCCTATTTAAATTGGTGATAATCAAATCAGATTTAGATATTATTTAGATATTAGATATTATTTATGCACCAAATGGCCAATATCAGCCCAACAGTCCTGAATTATGGCACATCCAACCAAATTCAGTCTAGAAGAAAGTACATCAAATTTGCTGGAAATCGGTTCAGATATAGCTCCCATATATATGCTTCATCCGATTTGGTGTTTACGTCCCTCACATGCGTAATATGCATCCAACAATAATAATTTTTAGTACCAAATATCTTATAGAGCTTTAAAATACCTTTGCCAAATTTTATCGTTTCAGATTTGGATATAGCTCCCGTATATATCCTTAATCCGATCTCAGGTTTATTGTGGCAATAATGGCTAATATCAGCCTAAATAGATCGACTTTTGACTCTTCCGATGGATTTCGGCTTAAAGCTAGTGTTTCAAATTTTGGTTAAAATCGGTTCAGATATAGTTATAGCCTATATATACAGGGTGAGATAAACAAACTGCAACAAAGTCAAACGCCATAATTTTTATTTTTTTTATATTTTAATAAATAAAAGCAAAAAATGTCGGAAATATCATCAAATTTTAGAATAAGTTTAGATTTGTTCGAATTGGTCACCTTTGGCACGAATTATGACCTTCAAACGGCCAATGAAACAGTCACACGCTGCCCGAAGGTTGCTGCGGTATTTTGGACCATTCCCGGCGAAGCACTTGCTTGAGGTGATCGACACTTTGGTATTTTTTAGTACCAACTTTGGTTTCCAAAATACTCCAGACCCAATAGTCCAACGGATTGGTATCCGGAGATTTTGGTGGCCATTTTGCGCTGGTAATGAAGCGAGGAACTTTGTAACCATTCTTGAGTGGCACGTGCTGAGTGCGATGGTACTGAGACCTGTTGGAATGTCCAAGGTCTGCGGCCAAAATGTTTGCGTGCCCAGAATATTTTCGCGATAATATTCAGAATTTTTTCCTGATGCCACGCCAGATTTTAACAGAATTTTTAACTGATTTTATTTTTTTTTGAAAATAGCCAAACTGGTTCCATATGGTGGATATTCAAAGTTCGGCCCGGCTGAACTTACAGCTGTTGTTATTGTTGGTTATACTTTCATAATCTGCTGAAATTTCCTGTACTTATTTTTTTGTGGTTCGGTGTAATTTTTCAAATAAACTGTAAATAGAAGACGTTATTGCAGACTTCCATAGAAATGAAGACCCGTTAGCAGATTTTTATAAAGCAAATGATTTTTAAGATATCTTCTTTAAAATAAACTTAATTTTTAAGGTTTTCTAAGGTCCAAATGTGAAAAGAAGATGGATATAACTTTTACATGTCGTCTATGGAAAACAACTTTTAGAGGTCTTCTATTAAAAGAGATGATTTTTTTCGCATAAAACATGTTTCGCATAAAGAGGTCTTTAATACCAAAGAAAGACCTTTTTTTGGGTTTTCTATAAAATAGAGTGCCTTCTAAAAAACAGGAAGCCTTCAAGTAGTTTTCTATAATCCCATCTAGACTAGAAGGGGCGTCATATTTTAGGACTTTGCAAAAATTGTTCTCACCAATCTCACCAATTATATCTCAACTGTTTTCATTATATGGAATTATCTAATATAGCCTCAATAATATTCTCACCTCCCAAAAAAATCAAAACTTAATTAATTTGCCCATAAATGGTTAACAATTTACACATATTTTATACGAAAAAAGACCATAAAATATTCTGAATTACCAAAAAAAAAGCAACAAACTAACAAAAACTTAAACTAAACATTATTGCCATAAGCGATTATGAGCGGAGGAGATTATTATTACAGCTCGCACAAAAATATTGCAACTTTATTAGCAATTATTGCAGCTAATTGAGGTAAACGAACAGCAAAGAGAAAAAAACACACAAACTAGGACCTTGTCATATAAGGAAACCTGTTGTTGTTGCTGTGGTCGACGGTCCAGTGGGTCACACGGTTTTGAGCATAACTACTCAGCCTAGATATATGGGAAACTGGACAAAATGACTTGTTCACAAAAATCCATTCATTGTCAAGTTTTGACAAAAAAAAACTGCGGTTAATATTTTTTGGTTTCAAAAAAAATGGCAACAAATTTGGTAAAGACTTCTTTTGTTAAAGGAGAAACGAAGAAGAGGGTGTGTGTTCGCTTTTTTTTTGTCTTGTTTACACCAAACTGCTTGGCTGTCAAATGTCCGATTTATTGACATTTGACGTGCACGCATGCGCCTTGCGTCATTTAATGTTTTTCTAAGGCCTTATGTGTTGGATGTTGTCATTATTTTGTTGTAAAACTGCGTTAGCAATGAACTTGTTTTTGTAATTTTTTTTTAGAAAAAAAAAATAATTCTTAATTTGAAAAGCTTAAATCAAACAAACGTGTGAACTTGAATGGTCAAATTAACACAGAGAGCTTTTCTTAGAACAAAAAAAGCAAGCAAAATCATTGCAAATTGTCTGCCATTGGCCAAATGCGGTTAAACGCTGAACAAATATGTTCACATGTTTGCTGTGTTCAAGTAATTAAACGCTTTAATTGAGATGAGATAACAAATATGTCTCTTCGATCAATCTATAGCTCTTCAATTTGAGAACATTGACGGGCCTGATGAAATGAAAACAACATCGTTAGCAAATTAATTATTATTTTTTTTCTTGCGAACGTGTTCGTTCTTCTAATAAACGAAGGTGAAAATATTTTCAAGAGCCATATGTGGCCAGTCAATTGAAGAGGTCGGCATGTTTTCAAAAGAAAACCTCATAGTAGAAAAATAATAAAAAAAAAGGAAGGACAATTTACTAGCTTCAATATTCGTGAACAGGGGCATAGAGAATCGAAGTTTTCCTCCAATATAGTTCGACAACTGAGGGCAACGCCATAATGACAACAAAAAACATAATAAGGGGTCTGAAAACAACTCTGCTTCCCCTAACCTTAAAAAACACTTACAGAGCTCGCTCTGGATTAAAAACAGCTATTTTTGGAAAACTGATCCTCTATAATATAATTCGTCAGCGAAAAGTCCACCTCAAAAATTTTAGATTCGTTGTATGGAAGTAACACTTCGAAATATACATTTTAGACCCAACAGAGTATATATATTCTTGATCAGCAAAAATTCGATGTCGATTAAACGATGACCGTCCTTCTGTGGAAATCACTCTAGTTTCCGAACGAATTGAAGAAAGCTGATAAAATTTTACTCAAATGTATATTATATCTGCAGGGCGTTTGGTATTGAAAATGGGCCATGTGGTCCACGTTTTGATATAGCCCCCATATAATGGTACCTCCCTATTTTCGGTATTTTGGTGATTTAAGCGGGTATTTGGGTTCTACAGCCTATGACTGAAAACTGCATATGCAGGTCCAGGTCTTTGTATAGCTCCCATATAACTATACCTCCCCATATTCGGTATTTGTGTGATTTTAGGGACATTATTCACCGGAATTATTTCAAGTTTCGTATTTGCACTTCGTAATGGGTACTACAGCCTGTGACAGAAAGTTGCTTTGAAAATTTCCAAGTTCGTTCCAAAAGGTGGAGGGTATGCAAAGTTCGGCCCTGGCGATCTTATTGTTTTTTTTACATGTAAATACTTAAAATGCACAATTTGTTCAGTTTCACAATAGACCCACATCCAATTTTCCGATTTCAACACCTCCATATGTTAACCCTAGAAACCACCAGTGACCTGAATATCAAATTTCAGCATTTTAGCTATATTCCTTCACCCAATACCAAATTTAGTAACATTTTAGCATATCCAAAACTATCTGCATCTCTCCGTCCTAGACACCAACAGTGATCCGAAATTATTACCATTTAGTACTTTTCAGACAGTAATAGTACGTATTTGTTTAAATACCACATTCAAATACCAACAGAGGCCCAAGTATAACATTTCAGGATTTCAGCTCTTTAAAGTGTAAAGTAGCATTTAGTACGCTTATCGTACGCTTATCCAAAACCATATCCTTCTCTCAACTACAGGCACCAACAATGACTTCTAATTTCAGGATTTCCTACAATTACAGTACACATTTCCGAATTTAGTACTTTCGTAAAATTACAGTACACATTTCCGAAACCACCTAGATATCACAATTCCAGACTCCAACAAAGACCTCAATATCAAATTTGAAGATTCCAGTCCTATCCCTTCACCTAATACGAAATTTAACACCTTTCTAAAAAATAGGACACATTTCCAAACAACCGCCAAATCTCAACACACATATACCATCAGTAATCAAATTTCAGAAATTTATATTTATCGCTTCGCCCAATAAAAAATTAAAGTCCACATTTTATTTCACCTTTTAATATATTTTCAAGTTTTCTTTCTTTAAAATTAAAAAAATAAATAAATAAAAATTATATTTAAATATTTTGAGCTTAAGCAGATAAACTTTCTTATCTTGGCAAATTACCAACATCTGAAGTAGAATTTAATTGAGAGGTGCGGGCGGGTCAGGGAATATTGCAAATACTCAGCTCACAGAAGCAGCAATAACAACATAAGAAAAAAAGAGTTTTCATTTATTTACTCATTTGTTGTTTGCACAAGAAATTCCAGCCCAAAAACAGACAACCAAATCGACTGAGCGATATAAAACAGCAAAACAGAACAAAATGTAATAATAAAAAAAAACACCACCAACAACAACGACAATAATAAAAAACCACAACTTTAGGAATTTTTCAATCATGAATCATCTTCAAATTGAGACCAACCAACCCGAAAGGTGTCTGGCTGGCGTATCGTCTTCAAATGTCTTGTCATTTTCAAAAGGCGGAATTAACGAACGAATGTCTACAAGCAGTGCCAAAAACAACCACCATATAAGGCAATACATTATTGTTCTTTATTAAAATGAAAACACCCGTATGAAAAACAACAAAAAAAATAAGATATTTAAAAATCTAAATCCCATGCGGCAATTAGTCAAAAATAAAATTTAATTTCTTAAAAATATTTACTTTAGTTAATTTTAAAACAAACAATTCACCCCAGCTGCCAGAAGAGAAGTCAAGTGCATCACCCCAGAAAAAAAGAGAGAAACAAATTTGTTTTATTGAAATCAATTTTGTGGCGCCCAACATCATTGGGGTTGAGATTTAACACCACAGCGTCGCTCAACAACCACCATCAACATCACTAGGGATCGAATTTTTAATTCAATAAAATTTTAAAAACCGAAAAAAGAACAACAACAAACGGAGGAAATTTTATCTCTGAAATGACCATGTTGATGGTCTGGCCCGATTAGATGATTTTATTTTATGGCCTGGTGATGGGCACTGATTCCCCTGCGCTTTCCACGAGATGGTGGCGGCTGCCATTACATCGTCGTCGATTATGTGGTGATGCTGATGATCACTTGGCATCAGGCCGCCACCGCCACTGCCAACCGGTTGACTAATTGAAAATAATTTAATCTCTTTTTTTCTTGGGGGGTGAGAGACGAGTGTTGATTGAGTGCAGGCGGCCTGCTCTTTAAAAGAGTACAACTGAAACATCAATGAATGGTTTTTGTGTGTGCGTTAGACAAAAGGGTGAAGTGCAACATTGAAAAGAGTCAAGCATCACTTTCAAGTGCATGAATAGTGATTTCCGTCATTTTTGAGAGTCCAAGGGAAGATGACTAGGTTTTTAGATATTATAAATCAATTATCACTTCCTTTGGAAAGTCTTTCCAAAAACATTCAACATTTAAAAGTATTTTCAAATATTCAATTAAAAAAACAAAAAAAATGATATAATACATTTAAAAAGGGGTAGGTCTCAAAGCATTAACTTCACATTTTAAAGTATATTTTCTATATCCTTCACCTTGGAAATTAAATTTGTCATTCCCTTGTAACACCAATAAATATTCGTCGTAGACCCACATGGCGCATTTCTTAACCACAATAAAATTGCAGAATTTTATTCCTATTCCTTCAACCAAGACCAGTTTTGGTACCATTTAGTACATTCCGTACAGATACAGGAACATTTCAAGATTTTAGCTTCAGCTGTTTCGTCTGGAAGTTCATTATTCATTACTATTCTATATATATATATAGGGTGTGATGAAAAAACTGCAACCAACTTCAGACTGCTGTCATTTCTAAGCCACTCGTCCGACAGCTGTTAAAATTATTCCAGTGACAGATCATTATATTGTTTACAAGAATACAAAAGCATTTTGGTGAGAATTTTCCAGAAAAAAAATTATTCGTGATGGAATTCAAGCGTGATAGTGTGATTTCTTTATATTTGGATGGAAAATAACAAGTGGCTATTGTTAGAGCACTCCAACATTTAAATGTGAATAAATCTTTTGTTTCTCGTACCATCGATCGTTATCGTGATGCTGGTAACGTAGCCCGACGTCAAGAAGGTGGACGAAAGAAAATGACAACATCAGCAGAAATGCTTTGAAAAGTAAAGAAGCGACTTGATCCGAACCCGCGTCGCAGTGGCCCAAAAATGGCTCGTGAGCTGAACATATCGCAATATTCCATTCGGCAAATATTGACAAATGAGCTCGGGGTAAAGCCATTGAAATTCCAAAAAGTGCAAGAACTTACACCGCAACAGAAAGAAAATAGACTCAAAAGAGCTAAAGAGTTGCTTCGCTTGGCCGAAAGTGGTAAACTGCCAAATTTGGTTTTCTCCAATGAGAAAACATTCGTTATCCAGCAGTTTGTAAACAAACAAAATGATCGTGTTTACTTGCCAAAGAGGTCAGCTGAAAATGTGCAACTTCGGTTGGCCACCAGATCTCAAGCGCCGGCCATGGTGATGGTGGCCCATAACAGCCGATGGTCGCTCTCCGCTCGTATTAATCAGCCGTGGCATCAGAATAAATGCCGAATATTGTCGCGAAAATATTCTGGAGGGTGCATTAAAGCATTGGGCACGCAAACATTTTGTCCGCAAACCTTGGCTTTTTCAACAGGACTCAGTACCATCGTACTCAGCACGCGCCACCCAAGAATGGTTACAAAATTAGGTTCCTCGCTTCATTTCCAGCGCACAATGGTCACCAAAATCTCCGGATACCAATCCGTTGGCCTATTGGGTCTGGAGTGTTTTGGAAAACAAGATTGGCGCTAAAAAATACCAAAGTGTCGATCACCTCAAGCAAGCGCTTCGCCGGGAATGGGTCAAAGTACCGCAGAGCAACATTCGGGCAGCGTGTGACGTTTAAAGGCCGTAATTCGTGCCAAAGGTGACCAATTCGAATAAATCTAAACTAATTCTAAAATGTGATGCTATTTCCGACATTTTTTGCTTTCATTCAATAAAATTAAAAAAAAATGTACAAATTATGGTGTTTGACTTTGTTGCAGTTTTTTATCTCACCCTGTAGATGAAATGTGAAAGATTTTTATGATTAAATTGAAATTCTCCATTTGTAAAGTTTGAAAATTTAAAGGATCTTCTTTCTTTTATTTAAAAAGCAATAAAAAAAACTCTATTTTTAAAAAAGTTTTGAGTCAAGATAACTTAAAATAGTTTTTTTTTTAAATGCTTGTTAATTTTTTATTCATGTCCACAACCTACTTTTTTTTAACTTTAATGCCTTCAAAATGATTTGTGTGTTTGACAAAAATTTATTTACATTTTTCTTTTGTTTATTGTGCAAAAAAATGGACATTGTCTTGCTGTCGTAACTTGAAAATATCCGCAATGCATTTTATTTTTTTATTTATGTTTTTGACCAAGTGACTCCTTGTTTTTTTTTTTAATAAATCACCATAAAGAAGTACGTGTGAGGGATTTTTTTTATTATCCGCCATCAATGTATAAAAATAAACATTACAAAATTTAAAGGTAAACAATTCAATCGGACGTGTTTGTCGTTCTCCCCAATAAATTATCAGTCCAAATAATGATACATAGATCAATTAACACTATTTTAATGACGGTCAATAAATACTGGGCGGAGGAGAGGGATAGTAACAAAGGGGAAAACAAAAGAGAGTTACAATCAATTAGTTATTATTATATGTGTGTCATGAGAAATGGAAGGGAATCGATAAGACAACTGATAAATTTCCCAAAAGCGAATGAACCTTGTCTTCATCGGCAAGCTTTCGAGAAAATTGACTAATCTTATCAAAGAGACCAAAACAAAACAAAAAACCTACAATCTTCTTTCTTGCAAGTAAATAAAATAAACATTAATTTTGTTAATTTCATTAGAAAGTGGCCATTGAATAATGTTGCTATTTTAAGAGATTTTCTTTGTTTGTGAATTTTGTACTTTTTTATATACATATATAGAAAATAATCGAAGCACTTAAATTCTATGATTGTATTAAATATATCTCTACACCAATTTGTTTTTTGAAGACCACCAGAAAGGCTCTTCTGTTTATAGGAGAAATCTCCAAATGATCTTCTTATATGAATGTTTAGAAAATGCTCTCATTTTTAAGAAGGAATTAAAAAAATCTGCCACATATATATAAACCTCTTAAAAGGTCTTCTCTATATGGAAGATCTCCTCTCTACAGGGTGAGATAAAAAAACGGCATAGTGGTATTTGCGGTATTTTGGCCCATTCCCGGCGAAGTGCCTGATTGAGGTGATCGACACTTTGGTATTTTTTAGTGCCAACCTAGCTTTCCAAAATACTCTAGACATAATAGGTCAACGGATTGGTATCCGGAGATTTTGGTGGCCATTGTACGCTGGAAATGAAGCGAGGAACCTCATTTTGTAACCTTCTTGGGCGCGTGCTGAGTGCGATGGCGCTGAGTCCTGTTGGAATGTCCAAGATCTGCGGCCAAAATGTTTGCGTACCCAGGGCTTTAATACACCCTCCAGATTAATACGGGCGGAGAGCGACCATTGGCTGTTATGGCGGCCCACACCATCACCATGTCCGGCGCTTGAGTTCTGGTGGCCAACCGAAGGTACACATTTTCAGCTGACCTCTTTCGGCCAAGAGAAGCAACTCCTTAACTCTTTTGAGTCCTCTTGGCAAGTAAACGCGATCATTTTATTTGTTTACAAACTGCTGGACAACGAATGTTTTCTCCTCGGAGAAAACCAAATACGGCAGTTCACCACTTTCGGCCAAGCGAAGCAACTCTTTAGCTCTTTTGAGTTTAGTTTCTTTCTGTTGCCTTGTAAGTTCTTGCACTTTTTGGAATTTCAATGGCTTTACTCCGAGCTCATGTTTCAATATTTGTTGAATGGAATACTGGGATATGTTCAGCTCACGAGCCATTTTTCGGCCACTGCGACGCGGGTTTCGATCAAATCGCTTCTTTACTTGTCGAACCATTTCTGCTGATGTTGCTCTTTTCTTCCGTCCACTTCCTTGACTTCGGGCTACACTACCAGTATTACGGTAACGAGCGATGGTACGAGACACAAAAGATTTATTCACATTTGAATGCTGGAGTGCTCTAACGATAGCCACTTGTGGTTTTCCAGCCAAATATAATCATCATCTCATCTCACCCTGTATATTGAAGACCTCTTACTTATTTGAAGATTTCGAAAATCTAAATCCCCTAAAAAGTCTTCTCTTTAAAGAATACCTTTTATATGACCTCTATATACCATAAATTCGTTTGGCACAATTTACCTCCAAAAAAATCTTTGTATATAGAAAAATCCCTTAAAGGTCGTTTGGGCATAGAAGACCTGTAAAATATCTTCTGTTTTGTTGGAGCGTATTCAAGTGATTTTAAATTGGTGTAGGGTAATCCTGTATATTTTTATTCTCATTATTGTTAATATTTTTTATGAATTTAAAAAAAATCAATTTTCTTGTAAATTTCAAATAAAAGCAAATATCTAGGTCTATATTATATATCTATCTCACCATTGAAAAAAATGCAATATAATTAATTTTTCAAAATATTTTTCTTTATTATTTTATTTTCATGTAAACTTCTGCAAAACAAAACACAATCCCAAACACAAATCAAAACACACATCCCCCATTGTTGTTAACTGTATATTTTTGCGTTTCCAAAATATGGTTGTTGTTGCTGTGCTATATTTCTTTTAATTATATATTTTGTAAATATATAAAATATCTTTATGTAAATTGATCCTGCTGCCGTTTGCCGCTGCTGATGTTTGTTTTTGGGGAACGAAAATACGTTTTATGATCTACCACACCAACACCACCACTGCATAATTTCACCACCTTTTATGGCACCTCAAATCAACCTCTACATTTTTTGAAAAAAAAAACAACCATTCATGTTCCGGGCATAAATATTTGAAATTTCTCCCCACCCATCTCCTTCACAACAAATTGTTTTTTGTGTTATGTTTTGGGTTCTTCTTGTTTTTATGTTCAACCAAAAATGAAATCAACCAACCAACAACAACCCATCATCACCAACAACAACATCACCACCACCAACCAATCAACCACCTCTATTGAAACTACAATTCTTCAACAAAAACCAAAAAAATCTTCAACTCTTTTAAAAAAATCCACCAAATTAAATCACCAAAAGGGACCACATCCGGCTTTAATTATTGTAAGTATTTTCCTGGTTTTAATTTTTTTTTTCTGTTTTCTTAATTTATTATTTTGTTATTTAATTTTATCTACTTTTTTAATTTATGACTGTTTTTTAATTTTGGTTAATTGGGTCATTTTATAAGGGCTTAGAGTGATTTGATTGCAGATAGATATTTTTATATATAAATCAATGTACAACAAATGGTAATAATAATAACAAATATTATAATAATAAAAAATTATAACAATAAATAAAAAAATTAAATTATAATAATAAAAACAGTAATAATTAAATTAAATAATGATTTGAAAGCTATGCATGTAAAAATTGAATGAAACACTTGTAAAATAAATAATTCAAAATAAATAAATAAATAATAAAAAATAAGTAACATAATAATAAATGAAAAATAAATAACCAATTATAAATCAATTAGTAATAAAAA
The DNA here is from genome assembly GCF_030504385.1 of Musca domestica. Lineage (NCBI taxonomy): Eukaryota > Metazoa > Arthropoda > Insecta > Diptera > Muscidae > Musca > Musca domestica. The sequence continues at coordinate 2,847,275 of NW_026712115.1, read as the reverse complement.
TAAGTAAATAAATTAATAAATAATTATAGTAATAAGAATAATAGTATTAATAATAATAATTATAATAAGAATAAATTAATATCGCAGAAATTTTAAACGCCCAAGTGAATCATCCAAGGGGGCTTTTTGATCCTTCCTTGATAATATGAAAACATTTCCTATTTTTTTATCAAATTTTCCTCGGACTTTTTTCGATTTGACGCAAAATACGAAATGTTCTTCGCAAGGAATTTTTGTACACAAAATGTCACTATAAATCTCAAAAGAAATCCTATTTGTAATTACAATAGTTTTCCAGAAAATGACATTTGAAATTTATGTATTACAAGTCAAAATTATGTGCTTGTATTTATACCCTACACCACACTGTGGTCAGGGTATTACGTCTTTGTGCATTTGTTTGTAACATAGAGAAGAAAGCGGGTTAGATCCATAGTTGCTTTTGATGATCTGCTTGTAATTACATTATGAGTCGATTTATTCATGTCCATCCGTTCGTCTCTCCATGTATTTTTGCAAAACAAAGTACAGGTCGCATTTATTTCCCGATCAAGATGAAACTTTGCACAAAACATTTGTTTGGTCCAAGGATGACCCCTATCGAAATTGGTGATAATCGGTCAAAATTTAGATATAGCTCCCATATATATCTTCGCCCAATTTGCCTTTTATTGTGCACTAAATGTGAAATAAAAGATGGAATTTGGCACATATAACGAAATTGAGCCTAGAAAAAAGTATGTCAAATTTGAAGGAAATCGGTTCTGACATAGCAATAGCTCCCACATATATTCTAAATCCGATTTGTTAAATTTCTCCCGCACAGCCGTAATATATACTCCGTATATACACAGCTCAGAAATACTTTTGTCAAATTTTATAGAGATTGGTTCAGATTTGGATATAGCTCCCATACACGATCTCAAGTTTATTGTGCACCAAATGGTTAATATTAGCACGAATTGAAAAGATTTTACGAACGAATTCCTCAAATTTGATGAAAATCGGTTAAGATATAGCTATAGGACATAAATATGTGTTTCAGCCAATTTTGTATTTTACTCCCTCACATCCGTAAAATACTCTTCACAAAAACGATATTTGTTGCCAATTATCAGGTACAGAATAGAAATACCTCTGCTAAGTTTTATAGAGATCGGTTCAGATTTAGATATAGCTCCCATATATATATTCATCCGATTTCAAGTTTATTGTGCCTAATTGTGCGTATCCAATCCGGGTCAAAATCTCCTCTTGTACTCCTTTTTTTGAGGAAAGTGTCAAAGTAAGAATTATTCTAGATCAAATTTCATGATGACTCTCTGAATCAACAAAAATTGTATATTCAATATGTACCATGAAAAAATATCATACATTTTTGGAAAAAAAAATTGTTTTTATCTCTATGTGGGATATTCAAAATGTGAACCCCAATATTCAACACTTTTCGCAGGACGAATCTTCATTTAATAAAAATACAAAATGCCAAATTATGGCCAATTCTTTTAAAAATTGGAGTTTTAATCTTCGAAATGTAAAATATCAGGAGTTATGGAGGCTTAACCAACTAATGTGCCTAATCTTTACGTTTTCCTCAGGAGCTTTCTATATCATCTAAGAACCTAACACGTTAAATTATCTTAAATTAGTATTGGTATTTAGAAGTGAAAATGTGTCTACGGATATTTTCCGCGGAAGCTTTGTATATCATCAAAGAACCTGAAATGTCAAATTATGACCAATTCAGAAGTGAAAATGCGTCTAAGAGGCCTTAAAATCCGAGGACGCCTTAAAATCCGAGAATGCCTGCCCCGAGAAAGCCCCATCTTTATGATATATTGGACATTTTCGGAGATTTTACATACTGACTGATTTGTTTGAAAATTTTGCCTAAAAAATTTAAATTTGTTTGAAAATGTTACTTGATCATAATTAAAATCATCGAAAATCGGGGGAGTCCATTTGTAATAACAATCTTTCCAGATACATTTTTTTTGCCAAAATTCAATCTTGTATATTTAAGCTGACCAAAAAAATATCTCTCTACGGAGTCTCAGATAAATATTTCGAGAGATTCCAAAGGAAATAGAAGGGTGGAGGGTAATGAATTTATAATCTGCATTTAAATCACTTGTGCCCTCTGGCTGTTTATGTTTTGTATGTTTCCTACTTTTTTCCTCGTTTTAATTTTGGTTGTTGTTTATTTAATATATACACATATATATTTCTATTTTTGTTATAATTTTTTTTATTGTTGTATATATGAACCAAAGAAATGTGTATTTTTTTTTCCTTAATTTACTCTTGTTTGTTTGTTATTGAGTGTTGTTGTTATTGTTAATTTAATTGTTTTTATTCCAATCAAACCCAGCAACACCCACTACTCTCCAAACATTTATATATATTTGTGACGAAAAAAAAATGAATCTAACCCGGTTTTGTATTTCACTATTTTCTCTTTCTCCATTTTTTTCTCATCCTCCCCCCATACATTTCATGTTGTCTATATTTGTCTAAAATAATCGCTATTTAACCCGAATATCATGTTTGGTGTGTGTGCGTGCGTGTGTGTAAAAACAAATTTGACGCCATTAATCTTTTTTCGACCAAACAAATCGTCATCATCCATCATCTTTGTTCGTCATTATCATCATCCTCATCATCATGATCGTTATGATTTTAACTGATCTTGTATTTCAATATCTCACAAAATACGCACCACCCCATACATGACTGTCAACGACATCTATTGGCATCAATCTGTAAATGCTAATCATGCTCATCATCATTATGGCCAAACACACACAAACTGAACTCCCCCAATTTGTATTTGCTTGCCTTCTTTTGCTGATGATATTGTGTAACATTAAATCAATTCAAATCCACAATTCTGCCGACCAATCATCCAACCATCATCCGTCGAATACATCAACCAACCAACCATCCACCACATCACCAACATCTTGGGGTATCTCTTCGTCATACCACTGTTGCTTACTGCCCTGCCTGTCATACAACGTCCTACAATTTGTAACAAAATTTCGTAATCTTCAAACCTCCAACACCGCTATTCAACCTTTTAATGTCTCCATGGCGGCGGCCACGACTGCCATTCAACGCCTATAAAATTAAATAAAAAATGTGTGTTCTTTTCTGTTGCTGCTGCTGTCTTGGCCCCCATTGTAAACGATCACCGATCGATCGATCGATCAATTGAACCACCACCATTATACTCAACAATTTCTGTGTCATCTCTACCACATTTGTTTTATTTTTTTTTCGTCTTATTCTTCTGCTCGCTCACAACATTTTTTTTGTATTTTTGCTTGAAATAACAAAAAAAATGAATTGAACAACGAACAAAAACCAAATCTAGAGTAGTAGTACTGCAGGAACACTTGCGGTAAAGTATTGTATTTTCAGTTTCCAATATTGAGCTCATTACAGTCAACTAGCTGGCCTAGTCCCCCCGATTCCTACCCCTTGTGTCCCAGCAAGCCATTTATTTAGTTCTTTTTTTTCTTAACTTTTTGTTGGCCGATTTTTGAGCTTCTTTTTTGTCTTGCTCCTCCTCTACTGTCATTTTGTCACTTGTTTGAGCTTTGATTTCATTGCTGTCTGTTTTTTTTTGGTTGGGCTGTTTTTTTTTTCTTCTCTTTTTTGTGCTGTGGTTTCTTTGTGATGACTTGCTTGAATCATTTTTTGTTGTTGTAGTTTTCTATTTCTATATTTTAGAAGACATTTATTATATTGGGAATATTCGTATATCCATTTTTGAGAGCTGTAGAAAAAAATACAGATCTATGCGAAGATTTACAGATCTTTTATAAGAAGATGGACAGATCTTCTATGAGAATATCAGTCAGAAGATATTCTATGGGAAGATCGACGCACCTTCTGGGAGAAGATCGACAGACTTTCTTTGAGTAGATCTACAGACATTTTTGAGATCTACAGATCTCTGTGGGAAGGTCTACAGATCGACAGACTTTCTATGAGAAGATCGACATATCTCATAGGAGAATATCTGTGAGTAGATCTACAGATATTCTATGAGAAGATCGACAGACCTATGAGTACCCAGATTTTCTTCGGGAAGACGACCCAGAGATCTTCATTGAGAAGAATATAGGAGAATATCTGTGACAGCATCGACAGACCTCCTAGGAGAATATCTGTGACAAGATCGACAGATATTCTATGAGAAGATCGACAGACCTATGAAAATGTCTACAGATCTTCTTCGGGAAGACCTACAGATATTCATTGAGTAGATCGATCTTCTTCGGAAAAACCTACAGATCTTCTTTGACAAGGTCGACAAACCTTCTAGGAGATGTACAGATCTTACAACTGCGAGAAGATCTACAGATCCACTATGAGAAGATCGATAGACCTTCTAGAAGTAGATCTACAGGCTTTCTCATAGAAGACTCATTTTATCTGAGATAGGGCCATTATCTCCGAGAAAATTATGCTTGAGAGCCAATGTCTCAGAGATTATGAGCCCTCAGGCCCATTAGTTCAAAGAAAATAATCCGCAGAGCTATTATCTTTGGTTCACTCATCCTCCAGAAGCTTTATTTATGAGAAGGTTATACTCTAGACTCATTGTCTTTGAGGATCATAATCCCAAAGATAACAATTCGCTTGTACCCTTATATATTTCAGAAAATGATTCGTTCGAACCATAATCTTGGATGTTAATATACATCAGGGCCATTGTCCTTGGACGTATGGGCCATTATCTCCAAAATAGTAATCCATCATGAGCATTGTGATCAACCCAGACCCTTATCTCGCAGACGGCGTGGTTTAGTTTAAGGATGCGCAGCCACACGAATTCGGCGACTGCTTCACTCGGAGACCATTGGATGAAATAAGAAATTTGCAGATTGGAGATAGAAGCGAGAAGGAGAAGAAGAGATTTATAGAGAGAATTATAGTTAGGGTGAATCTATGTCTGCGAACAACGTTAGAGTTTCCATTTCCCACCTGCCAAATAGCCTATGTCTCCTGTAGGATAAAATGGGCCATGTGCAAATTAGATGTTCAATCGTCTCTATCTCTTCTTCATCTTCACATAGTCTACAGTAGTCCAGGAACATTGTTGCCCCATCTTGAGTTCAGATAGAGGGGAGTTTTTTCTTCTCCTTGAAATTACCGGTCATATGACCTTAGATACCCTGCAATCGATTTTCGCTGAAAAACATGATGGACTATGCCCACGGAACCACTAATGTGTGCACATCGAACTCGGGCGTCCGACACACTCCTTTTCGTTGTTTACATTTTCTCTCTTCCCTTTGAGAAAAAACTTGCACTACCAATGACCATTTCTTTTTTTCAGGGAATAACTTCACAATATGTCACTTAATTTTCAAAACAAATCTTTCTTTTTCTTCGTGGTTTGCATTTTCTACATTTGATTTCGTTGTTTTTTCCAAAGTGGTAACGTAAAAAATCGAATACACCGTGGGACAAAATTTTCAAAATTCGTGGTTCTTTTAGCAACAAATATCTGTCCTTCATTTCGCCTATTTTTCTCTCTATCTCTCTGGCTTTCTTACTTCTACTCCTTTAAACACTAACACCATTTTGAAAAAATCGCCTTCTTCCCGTCAAAAATATTCATTCCCCATGCTTTCAGAATTTACAAGTTAATGTTAAGAAAAATGTCAAAATTCAATGCAATGTCCATGGTAATGGTGGCAGCGGTAACCTTACCACCAGTGGTGGTGACCACGAATGCTTAACAAATAATTGTCAAGAAATAGAAAATGCAAAATTAACAGAAAATGCCGGAAATCGTTATGTATTTTACAAGGTATTCAAAAACTTAACAAAGAAAAAAAAAAACTCTTTAAACCTAACCTTGAACTAAATTTTTCAAAATTAACCAAAAAAAGAAACGAAGACATTGTCTCTTTTCTTTGACTCATTTAATGATAACTTCATTGTATTTTGTTTTTAATAATATTCTAAAAAATGTAAATAATTATATTCCGTTTAATAATATTAGCTTTGTACGTTCTTTAATTGTAGAATTGAATGTTTGTTCTTGCTCTAGTTTTGTTCATTATTTTATAGTTCTGCTTTGTTTGTTTTTCTTCGCAGAAATCTATTGTTCTTTTTGTAGTTGTTGTTGTAGCTGTCTTCCAATATAAGTATATATAAATATATATTAGTATGCCATACAAAAATATATTCTCTTAGTTTAAATCGAATACTAATTTATTGGTTTTCTTTTCTTTATTACTTAACAAAATACCCTCTAGGGTGAGTTGGAGCAACAACTTTTACAAGCCAATCCAATTTTGGAAGCCTTTGGAAATGCCAAGACTGTGAAGAACGATAACTCATCACGTTTTGTAAGTATTCACATTATGTTTCTATATTGAATGCCTCTAAGCTTCTAAATGCCGAGGCAAAACTTTTTGAAACTGCACAATAGAATTTGAAATAATACTATCATGAAAACTGAAAACTGTGACAATTTTGGGTCAAAACTGGGTCCGGAAAATTTGTTTTGGATATGAAATTTGTTTTGGTTAGTATATTAAGAATCCCAAAGAACAGATTCGATTTTGTAGAACTTTTGGATACCGAAAAATCTTTTCTTGTGGTACTTATCTTCCGGCTTAAGAAGTAAAGGTAAAAAATATGCCAAATTCATAATGTACTTTAGGGTCCCATGCAAAAAATATGACTCAGAAGTTCGACTAATGGTGAATTTTTTCTTAGGGGTTTTCAATATACTCGCCAAGGACTTTAATTTTCAATTGGAATTTATCACCAACCAAATTTTTACGGCTTTCAACGAACTTTTCATAATTGTTTCAACTCATTGTTTAATCCCCTTCTAATTTTTATCTTTTCTTTCTCTCCCTCTCCCATTTCAGGGTAAATTCATACGCATCAATTTCGATGCGTCCGGCTATATATCGGGTGCCAATATCGAAACGTATCTACTCGAAAAATCTCGTGCCATTCGTCAAGCCAAAGACGAGCGAACATTCCATATTTTCTATCAACTACTTGCCGGCGCCTCGCCCGAACAGCGGGAAAAGTTCATCCTGGATGACATCAAAACATATCCATTCCTCTCCAATGGCAATTTGCCGGTGCCCGGTGTCGATGATTTCGCCGAATATCAGGCGACCGTCAAGTCGATGAACATTATGGGCATGACGGCGGAAGATTTCAATTCGATATTCCGTATTGTGAGTGCGGTGCTATTGTTTGGCTGTATGAAATTCCGTCAGGAGCGCAACAACGATCAGGCCACGCTGCCCGACAATACGGTGGCCCAGAAAATCGCCCATTTGTTGGGTTTGAGTGTCACCGATATGACGCGGGCATTCTTGACGCCACGCATTAAGGTGGGTCGTGACTTCGTCACCAAGGCCCAGACCAAGGAACAGGTCGAGTTCGCTGTTGAGGCCATTTCCAAGGCCTGCTACGAACGCATGTTCAAATGGTTGGTGAATCGCATCAACCGCTCCCTGGATCGTACCAAACGTCAGGGTGCCTCCTTCATTGGCATTCTCGATATGGCCGGTTTCGAAATCTTCGAGTTGAACTCGTTCGAACAGCTGTGCATCAATTACACCAACGAAAAGCTGCAGCAGCTCTTCAATCACACCATGTTCATACTCGAACAGGAGGAGTACCAGCGCGAGGGCATCGAATGGAAGTTCATTGACTTCGGTTTGGATCTGCAGCCCACCATCGATCTGATCGACAAGCCAGGCGGCATTATGGCTCTCTTGGATGAAGAATGCTGGTTCCCCAAGGCGACAGATAAGACCTTCGTTGAGAAATTAGTGTCAGCACATTCAATGCATCCGAAATTCATGAAGACTGATTTCCGTGGTGTGGCCGACTTTGCCATTGTCCATTATGCGGGCAAGGTTGACTACTCCGCTGCCAAATGGTTGATGAAGAATATGGATCCCTTGAATGAGAACATTGTCTCGCTGTTGCAGAACTCGCAAGATCCGTTCGTGGTGAACATCTGGAAGGATGCCGAAATTGTGGGCATGGCCCACCAGGCGCTTACCGACACCCAGTTCGGAGCCCGTACCCGCAAGGGTATGTTCCGGACTGTGTCGCATCTGTACAAGGAACAGCTGGCCAAGCTTATGGACACTCTGCGCAACACGAATCCGAACTTTGTGCGCTGTATCATCCCCAATCACGAGAAACGCGCCGGCAAAATCGATGCTCCTCTGGTCTTAGATCAATTGCGTTGCAATGGTGTGCTCGAAGGTATTCGTATTTGTCGCCAGGGCTTCCCCAATCGTATTCCATTCCAAGAGTTCCGTCAACGCTACGAATTGCTCACACCCAATGTCATTCCCAAGGGTTTCATGGACGGCAAGAAGGCGTGCGAGAAAATGATCCAGGCTCTGGAACTCGACTCGAATCTCTACCGTGTCGGTCAGTCGAAGATCTTCTTCCGCGCTGGTGTCTTGGCTCATCTCGAGGAAGAGCGTGACTACAAGATCACGGATCTGATTGTCAACTTCCAGGCGTTCTGCCGCGGTTTCTTGGCCCGGCGCAACTATCAGAAACGCCTGCAACAGTTGAATGCCATACGCATTATCCAGCGCAACTGTGCGGCCTATCTGAAGTTGCGCAACTGGCAGTGGTGGCGCCTGTACACCAAGGTGAAGCCACTGCTGGAGGTCACCAAACAGGAGGAGAAGCTGGTGCAAAAGGAAGATGAGCTCAAGCAGGTGCGTGAGAAATTGGAGACACTCGCCAAGAGTACCCAAGAGTATGAGCGCAAATACCAACAAGCGTTGGAGGAGAAGACCTCATTGGCCGAACAGTTGCAAGCCGAAATCGAACTTTGCGCTGAAGCGGAGGAGTCGCGTTCCAGGCTGATGGCTCGCAAACAGGAACTCGAAGATATGATGCAGGAACTTGAAACACGTATCGAAGAAGAAGAGGAACGTGTTTTGGCCTTGGGTGTAGAAAAGAAGAAGCTTGAACTCAACATACAAGATCTCGAGGAACAATTGGAAGAGGAGGAAGCGGCCCGACAAAAACTTCAATTGGAAAAGGTGCAACTCGACGGCAAAATTAAGAAGTACGAAGAAGAATTGGCCCTCACCGAAGATCAAAATCAAAAGTTGCTGAAAGAAAAGAAAATATTGGAAGAGCGAGCAAACGATTTGTCGCAGACCTTGGCCGAGGAGGAGGAGAAAGCCAAGCATTTGGCCAAGCTAAAGACGAAGCATGAGGCCACCATCGCCGAACTGGAAGAGCGCATGCACAAAGATCAGCAGCAAAGACAGGAGACTGATCGTTCCAAACGTAAGATTGAAACCGAGATGGCCGATCTCAAGGAACAGCTCAACGAGCGCAGAATCCAAGTGGAAGAGTTGCAGGTACAGTTGGGTAAACGTGAAGAGGAACTTACCCAAACGCTGATGCGCATCGATGAAGAATCAGCCGCCAAGGCAGCTGCTCAAAAGGCTCAGCGTGAAATCGAATCCCAATTGGCCGAGTTGCAAGAAGATTTGGAAGCTGAAAAGGCTGCCCGTGCCAAGGCCGAGAAAATACGTCGTGATTTGGGCGAAGAGTTGGAGGCATTGAAAAATGAGCTATTGGATTCATTGGACACCACAGCGGGTAAGATGAGATGATTTTAAGTGTGGGTGAAGAATTTCCACTAATTGCTTGTTTTATGGATTTGTATTTTTAGCGCAACAAGAATTGCGTTCGAAGCGTGAACAAGAATTGGCCTCTCTCAAAAAGTCCCTCGAAGAAGAGACCGTCAACCATGAGGCCTCCATTGCTGAGATGAGGCATAAACATGTTCAAGAATTGAACGGCATTAATGAGCAATTGGAAAATCTGCGTAAAGCTAAGGCAGTACTGGAAAAAGCCAAATCCACATTGGAAGCAGAAAATGCAGATTTGGCCACCGAATTGCGCAGTGTAAATAGCTCCCGCCAAGAAAACGATCGTCGTCGTAAACAAGCTGAATCTCAGATAGCTGAATTGCAGGTAAATTTTAAAACTTTGTTGGGAAAAGAACATGACAGTGATGTGGATCAAATTCCACCAAACTATTGTGGAACAGTGGGGGAGGGGCAAACAAACCAAAATTTAAAAACCACAGAATCTCCTTCAATGTTGAATACAGACTGAGTAAGAACAGCCGACGGACCAATCGATCTGTAGATCGACCAGTAACTGACTGATAGAATCACTTGTATGTGACCATGTAGTTGTCAACCATTTAAAAGGGGCTTTGTTGTTTTGTGTTTACTGCCACAACAGCAACAACAAGAACATCTGTCACTCATGCCCTACCATCTTGGGTAGTGCATTCCGCTCAGCCGTATAATATGGTCTGGCGGCGGTGGAACAGCCATGTCAAGCATTTGTATTGAAATTGAAATCGAAATTGAAACTGAAGATCATCGTTTATTTTTCCAGGTGAAATTGGCCGAAGTGGAACGTGCTCGTTCGGAATTGCAAGAGAAATGCACAAAACTGCAACAGGAATCCGAGTACATAACAAATCAATTGGAGGAGGCCGAATTGAAAGCATCTGCCGCTGTTAAATCTGCCGGAAATATGGAATCGCAACTTGCCGAAACACAACAACTGCTCGAAGAAGAAACCCGCCAGAAGCTCTCGCTGTCGTCGAAATTACGTCAGCTGGAGTCGGAAAAAGAGGCGCTACAAGAACAGCTCGAGGAAGATGAGGAAACGAAAAAGAACTATGAACGCAAGCTGGCTGAGTTGTCGGCTACCATGCAAGAGATTAAAAAGAAGGCCGAGGAAGATGCCGATGCTGTCAAGGAATTGGAAGAGGGCAAGAAACGCCTGAACAAGAGCATTGAAGATCTGGAACGACAGGTCAAGGAGTTGACAGCTCAAAACGACCGTTTGGATAAGAGCAAAAAGAAGATTCAATCTGAATTGGAGGATGCCACCATTGAATTGGAAGCACAACGCACAAAGGTAAGTGACCGACACTTTCTCCTCAATTATTCTTAAGATTTGACTGTTATTGATGATTTCCCCTTTGTCCACAGGTGCTCGAGTTGGAAAAGAAACAAAAGAATTTCGACAAAATCTTAGCCGAAGAAAAAGCCATTTCCGAGCAATACGCCCAGGAACGTGATACTGCCGAAAGAGAAGCCCGCGAAAAAGAAACCAAGGTTCTTTCCCTTAGCCGTGAACTGGATGAGGCCTACGATAAAATCGACGACATGGAGAACAAACGTAAAGCCCTCCAAAACGAACTCGACGATCTGGTGAATACCCAGGGTACAGCCGATAAGAATGTCCACGAATTGGAAAAAGCTAAACGTGCCTTGGAATCCCAATTGGCGGAATTGAAAGCACAAAATGAGGAACTTGAAGACGACCTGCAACTGACTGAAGATGCCAAACTTCGTCTGGAGGTGAACATGCAGGCCCTGCGCTCTCAATTTGAACGTGATCTACAGGCCAAGGAGGAACAGGCCGAAGAGAAACGCCGTGGTTTGGTCAAACAATTGCGTGATCTTGAGGCCGAGTTGGATGAAGAGCGTAAACAGCGGACCGCAGCTGTGGCAGCCAAAAAGAAATTGGAAGGAGATCTCAAAGAAATGGAAACCACCATGGAAATGCACAACAAGGTGAAAGAAGATGCCCTCAAACATGCCAAGAAATTGCAGGTTCAGGTCAAGGATGCCTTGCGTGAAGCCGAGGAGGCCAAGGCGGCCAAGGAAGAACTGCAAGCGGCCAGTAAAGAAGCCGAACGTAAGGTCAAGGCCTTGGAGGCAGAGGTAATGCAACTTACCGAAGATTTGGCCAGTTCGGAAAGGGCACGTCGTGCAGCCGAAACGGAACGCGATGAGTTGGCCGAAGAAATGGCTGCAAATGCCAGCAAGGGAACCCTTATGATTGACGAGAAGCGTCGTCTGGAAGCCCGCATTGCCGCCCTCGAAGAGGAACTCGAGGAGGAACAATCCAATTCCGAAGTATTATTAGATCGCAGCCGTAAAGCTCAGCTTCTGAACGAACAGCTGTCTACAGAATTGGCCACCGAAAAGTCCAATTCACAAAAGAACGAAAATGCCCGAGCCTTGTTGGAACGTCAGAACAAGGAGCTGAAAGCCAAGCTGGCCGAAATCGAAACAGCTCAAAGAACAAAAATCAAAGCCACCATCGCCACATTGGAAGCCAAGATTGCCAACCTCGAAGAACAGCTCGACAACGAGGGTAAAGAACGATTGCTACAGCAAAAGGCCAATCGCAAGATGGAGAAGAAGATCAAGGAGTTGGGCCTGAACATTGAGGACGAACGAAGACATGCCGATCAATACAAAGAGCAAATCGATAAAGTAAGACAATGGAAAAATTTGCCAAGAAACTGAAAGAATATCAATATTTTTTACGATTCTTTTCTTTGCCACAGCTTAACAGTCGCATGAAGTTGTTGAAACGCAATTTGGATGAAACCGAAGAGGAACTGCAAAAGGAGAAGACACAAAAACGCAAATATCAACGTGAATGTGAGGACATGATTGAAAGTCAAGAAGCCATGAATCGTGAAATTAACTCACTGAAAACCAAATTAAGGTAGGTTTGCCTTGACAGCATTCTTATAAGCTAATATTTATTTTGTGCGAAAAATTTTGAAATTAATTTCCACATTAGATCTATACAAGTGGCTGAGACTGAAAAAGCTAAAGCCTATTCACCCAAAAAGGATCCAACTCTTATTATGAATTGTGAGGGTATACAATAGAATAGAACAAATAATAATTATGTCTTAGCGTCATCGTCCAGCGGTTTCCCTTTTTGTGAAGTTTTCCTTAAATCACCCAAAAAAAAATAATTATTGTTTTCCATCATCTTATATTTGTCTTCAGTGTGTTTATGTTGCGTTTTCCGTGTAAGTTTTAATTATTGTTTTTAATTTGCATACAAATGCAAAGAGTTTATTTTCCAAAGTCCCCTTTATTGTTTAGTTTCTGGAATGTTTCCTTCCCCCCAAACACACACATACACGACCCAAAGGATTACACAAACTCTTCATGCACGTTGAACAGAGCCCTTTGAGAAATCAAAAGGACTTTAGTTTATTTTGTTAAATTGTAATTTTGTTTGATTCGTTTCTACTCCCAGCTCCCCATTGAATTTTTCCCCTGTTGCACGTTGTTTGATTTGTTTTTTGATTGTTTTATTAATTTATTTACTTCTTTTTAATATAAATTTCTTTTTATTAGCTTGTTATAATCATCAAAGTAAACAGGGTAGCCCTCCTTTACCGAGGGAAATACAAATTTTGTATTAAACGTATAGTTTCAACTTTTGAAAAGGTTGGTGTAATTTTGATGTGACGTGATTGTCTCATGTGGCGTTTTGCAATTAGTATGTAATACAAACAAATTCTTGTTATCATTTGACAAGGAATACATGCCAAGGATTAAGATTTATTAAGAGAACAAAGGATGCGTGGTTTGTCAATTTGACAAATCGTTTATATGTAGACCGTTTATATTTATTGTTAGTCGATTAACCTAACACAATACTGTATCATTCGAAAATGTTAAAGTATTAGGTTTTATTTAAAGGGTCAGAAAAAATGCCAAGGAGGTCTTCAAAAAATAGTAAGATTGGCATCGTTTATATCAAGGGTGCACCTATTTTAGACTCTTGAAGGATGAGCTGAGGAATGTGTTTGGTATTTGTCATAACGAAGGAGGAGATTGTTTATATTTTTCTCCTATTAGTCTTAGTGTTTACTTATAAGCTTTGGGCTATGACATATAAATTGGGCAATCGTTTCCGTTTCATCTTCGCTGAACCTCTAATATTCATTGTCAATGTATTCCCATTTGTATGTCATGTCTGTTATGTTGCAGTGACGTGCTATAACGTCTAACATAGGGAAGTAGTTTGCGACTTTTAAGTGTTTGACCAGATTGCTCTAGACACAATTCCGTGAGCATCGTTAAGTCATCCTTGACTTGAACTATTGATGAAATTTTATGTAGCGCAATTCTATGTAGTGTTTGGTTATCACAAAGAATCTCTGCCCAAATGCCATTTTGAAGTGCTTGCCTAGGATTATATCAAGAAATTCATCTGGCGTAATATGACTGGTTTAGTCTTCTCTTGGTCACTGGTTTCTTCTTTTTAAAAATCCACGTTCCATAGTACGGCTTTCTGGTAGTCTTGTGGGATGATTTTAATAGATAGATGTGAAGCTTGAGTCGCGTGAAAATTGGATATATACATAGTATCGACCGAAAACCACCTCGTGCTAATTCATAAGCGATTCATTCCCCATTTGATCATCTCGTTCAATGCAGATTAAGGAGTGCTTTTTTCGAACTCTGTTTGTCAGTGTAAGGACGCCGAATTTTTGCACTGTTGTTAATGGACTCAATAGCTTCCCACCAAACGAGGCACCCATGTAAGACAATTGTGGAATGCATCCAATGTACGACTTTTGATCTGAGCCCCCAGTCCTTTCCTATGGCTTTCCTGTATGAACAAAAATGCAATGAGACGTTTATTTCGTAAGTCCTTGATATTTATCCAATTTAAACGCTGGTGCAGGATTGTGCCAAGAAAGAAGTTCCATTGTCATCTCATCCAGTACTGGCAGCGAAATTGTCTTATTTGCGCTACTACTAGTTAAGGCTTTGCAGGAATTACCCCCAGACTTTTGCCCTGAACCCAAACAGACAGCTGTACTAGAACACATTGTATTATAACTAAAATAGTTGGAAGAAATCTACAACCCATCGAGCAAACTACGTCGATGAAGTCGATAGACGAATACCTTTATTCTTAATTGGTCGTGATTCACTAGTATTTTACTGATCTTCAGTAGCCAAAACAGGGGTAATAGAATCCTCCCTGTGGTGTACTTCTGCAGAAAGTTTGCCCAGTAGAACTTAAATTGAATTCAATTGGGATAAAGGAATTACCAGAGACATAACGAGAGTTATAGATCAGATCAAGCATCACACTGTTGAAATCCCACTCTATATCGAGGAAAACTGCCAGGTTTCCCGGCTTTTGGAATATATATCAGTTTTACCTCTTACCAAAGACTGAGTACAAAGCAAAATCTGAGACAGGCCTTAAAGGTTTCCTGCAAGATAGACCACACCGACTCCGATGCCTTTCCCGGTATTATACCATTGCCGGTATTATACCATCAGAACCAGAAGAGACTTAAACGGCTGAACGGAGATGATCGTCCATGAATGCTTGAGATAGATTGCAATCCTTTATATTAGCCTATCATCTTCCACAGTGTGACGTAGGAAAGATATTATTGATTGCTTACTCCCACCTACATCCTTACAACCAGGAAAGAGGTTGCATTATAGAATTTCAGGTGTCTCCAGACCACAGTTGGCCTATGTATCATCATCAGGGGTTTTACTTTCTATTAACTTTGGTTTCCTAGACAGTATTTTACGAAATCTGACAGCACTATAATCTTACCCTATAGATTCACAGGAGCAGATTCAAGGTTAACGTTGGGCTTTCTTGAACTCAATTTCGTACGTATTTGTGGAAGTCAGCCTTATATGCGATTAGTTTAACTGGCCTCCTTGTTGTTGTCCAAAGCATAGCAGGGTCCATAGTTCACTAAACCGGCTGGTGTTTTTTCCAAGAGCAGTTTATTGGACAAAAATTAAGAACACTTATTACAAGTTTATTGGATTTTATACAAAAAATAATTTTTATAATTTTATATCAATGAAATACTTGTTAGTTCTTAGTTCCACCATCTTCATTAAAACCTACAAATTTTATAGTTATGTTTTATTCAGAAAAATATTGAAAGTGGTTGTATTTTTTGAAGCGTTGCCCAAATGTCCTTTTTTTCCTACACCATAGGGTGTATGTTTTCCATCTCTGAAGTTATTTTAGTGTGAAAACTGTATGTTTTTAACACCATAAACTTTGTCAACACTTACAAGTATATGCAGTCATGTTTTCCTTATACAAAAAAAAACGGCATGAATTTTAATGGTTATGTTTCCCTCATATTTTGTATCAACATTTCCTTTCACATCGTACTAATTGTTTCTTTTTCATTTTACAGGCGCACCGGCGGCATGGGTCTAAGTTCGAGTCGTCTCACCGGCACACCATCCTCCAAACGTGGTGGTGGCGGCGGCGGTGATGACAGCTCAGTACAGGATGAATCTTTGGATGGTGAAGATTCGGGCAATTAAATTTATAACTGGAAGGAAACCAACAAAGCTAAACCTGGAAAAAATCTATAATTATTTTTTAAAGTTTATTAATTTCTGTTAATTTTTTTTATAAAATTTTACTTATTTTTTATTGATATCCATCCTTTTCCCCCATACACACAGTTAAGATAAAAACACAATCCAATTAAAACAAACAAAAAAAAACAAAGCTTAAACTAATTTCTTTGTATAAAAAAACAAACAGAAAATAATAAAAAAAACAAACGAAAAAAATGTTAAACGAAGTAAGAAGGAAAACAAAATCAAGTTTGTTTCTTGCTACTATTACTACTAGAGTCCACAAGCCTCCCAACATATTGTGTCCCTCTTTAATCCATACATATAACATGTCTTGTTCCTTTTGCCTATGTCCCCAAACTTCTTAGACTCATTCCCTTGAAAAAGAATATTTTCACTTACCACACACCCACACATTCACACACACACACACACTCCCCCACACAAAACAATCCAATTAAAAAAAAAACGAAATAATAAGTAAAAAAGTACATCTAATTAAAATAATAATAATAATTAACTACTTAAAGTTATTAATTAATAATATATACATATATAAAAATTATAAAAATTTTTATAAAAAAAGAAGAAAAAATTTATATTAAAAATCAAATAAAAAAGTATTGGAAAAAATGCATTTATATATAAACAAAATTAAACAAAAAAACTCTTCTTTTATTTACGCCTTTGGTTCTTCATCATTTCTTTTTTTAATTTTTTTTAATATCTGTATGTAAAAAACATACCACAAAGTCTTCCAAAATGTAGACTCGAAAGTAATATAATATTTTTTTAAAAGATTAGATCTTATTCAGTAAAACACTGAGATATTACATTTTAACTTTGCAATTTGTTGCTACATCTAGGATCTCGTCGAAAAAAGACACTTGATATTCGTTTCACTAGAAGATCGATGGTTCCAAAGCGACACATTCCCGTTCGAACTTTCTCAGGCATAAGATTCCTGGAAAGCTAAACAGGACAGACTGTGTTAATTTAACTTGTGTCTATGGTGGCTTTTTACAACAGACGGCTAGATAGGTCAGTACCCCCTCTTGCAGTCCTGGCAGAAGGATGTCTCTTTAAAATTAATATAGCTGCGATTCAAACTTGTTTCCTTATCAATCTATCTCGGACGCCAATCGGAATGCTTTCCTGAGCAATTAGACACATAGTTAGCATAACATGCTTTTGTATTCGCCGCATGTTAATGCCTGTGCATTTCCGCCATATATTTAATGTAGATTTGACTTAATAATCGCGAAACTTTTTTTGGCAACAATTTTTAATGGGTGTTCTTAAACAAAATTTTCTACAAAAAATCCAAAATTTCCTGGGCCTCCTCAAACACAATTTGACCCACATCATGGGTTACTTCAGATATTTTTTTAGGAAAAAAACGTGGGTTTTGGGAACAAATTGTCCTAAAAATTATTCGCCTAATAGTGGGCAGCCTTCTTATACAAAAATTTGAACAAATTTTTGTACCAATAATTTGGTCCAAAACTTAAGGGTCTTCTGTTACACAATTTGGCCAACGAAAGAGAACATTTTGTATTCGATAGTATTTTTTAGAGGAAACTTGGCCTTATATAACTAGGACTTCAACGACACAATTTGACTTAATAACTATTACAAATTATCTTACATTATGAGTTGACTGAATAGATGTGGCATTCTTATAGTAAGTGTTAAGAAATTGAAACAATCGGAGAAATTTTGGTCCATCCGTAGATCTATATAAAAATTCCCCCAGAAACAGGTATTGGATCAGTAACTGCCTGTTTACTATTGTCACTTGACTGTACGAAGCACAACCCAAGATCAGCCTTAAAAATTCCCTCCTACATAGTTAACACCGACTCAGATTTAAAGGATTGAAAGGTACGTTGTATGATGTAGAAAGTGTTAATGTTTGTTCACAACCAACTACCCTCATAGAGATCAAGAGTCTATAGACTAGAATTGGTCCAAGATCTACGTTTGGCCGTCTTTAACTATCTCTTGTACTTATTGATGTCCGGCTTATTTTAATCAGTACTATGTATAGTTTTGCTGACTGTGTTATATGTTGTAATATATTGCTGTTCTCCGAAGAATAGCAAGGTCCTTAGTTTAGCTAACCGGCTGGGATTTCCTTGGAGGATGGCCTATAGGATGATCATAGTTTCAACGTTTGGTTGTTTGGTTTTTGTTTCTTTTTTATATATATTTGCATACTTCCAAGAAGGTTGCCGAAATAGAGGAGCCGATACCATTGCTACGGTAAGGATTCGGTGACTTAGTTTGCATTCCTGACGTTGGACCGGTAATCTTAAGGCTGGGCGCCTAAACCAGTGTGACTGGCATAGGGTATTTCCTTCAAAACCATGCGGATATAATTTAAACTATTTTAATTCGAAACTGCAAAGAATACCATCTGTAATTCTTTGAAATCGTCTTAGAATTCAAACCATAACCGTCTGATGAAATCACAATACAGCCCACATTGAAATCTCAATACAGCCCACATTATTTGACGTAGAGATTTGGCAGAACAATTTGTATTGTGTCTAGGATGGTTGGTGTTGAAAATGATATATATCGGTCTGCGTTTGAGTATAGCCCCCATATAACGGTACCTCCCTATATTCGGTATTTGATTGATTTTCGCCATATTTTTCCACAAATTTGTCTAAAAATTTGTAATTATAGTTTATAATGGCTCTAGCTCCGGTGGCAAACCTTTGTATGCATAGGCCCACGTTTTCCTATTGCGCACATATAACGATACCCACCGATATTCGATATTTTGATAATCCTTTGTTTGAATTCACATACTTTTATAAAAAATTATTTTCTTCACCCAACGGTGGAGGGTATAAAAAGTTCGGCCCGGTCGAACTTAATGTTCTTTTACTTGTCAATTTTATTGAAATTATTTAATTTGTAATTACAAAAAAAATCCCCGAAAGCAGCTATTCAATATATTAGTATTGGTTCTGGTTGGATCAGATATGCTCCCAGAAGGCAGGACATTTTTATTGAAATTAGGTAAACAAATCGTGATTTTATTATTCTTTTAAAACAATTGGACCCACCATAGATTTCATGGATAAAATTTTGCCGGACAATATTGAGTCTTTGAAGTCAGAATTGGAACCTACCATTGTGGGTTTTGTAGGCCAAACCCGCAGTTGCCCAAAAAATGTGGGATATATTTTTCAGTAAACAGCGGCTAAGAGAAAAAATGGATTTTTATTATTTTTCCATGCATGAATGAACACCGATACCCAAAGTTTATCTAATCAAAAACATCATATATTGATGTCCTCGATAATTTGATCCCTAAAACGCAAGAGAAATTCACATTTTTCACCTTTAAAAGTCATTTTAATATATATTTTGGATAAATAATTTTTTTTGACTTTATCATATATTATTTTTTTTATTAAAAATAAAGAACTCGCAATTGTATTTTTACAAAATAAAAATAATGATTGAGCTACACAATGGACTAATTTGCTTCGTAGATATATATGGTCTATAAAATAACAAAAAAATGAAAACGAACTCCATAAAACTGATCTGACATTCCTTAAAAGTAAATAACAACAAATCAGCAAAATAAACAATTAATGTATAATTTTTATTGAATATATAATTATGTAAAAAAATATACTTTTAAAAAAATTCTTTAAAAATACGAAAAAGAATAAATAATATGTATGTATTTATATAATTATTATGATTACTACTACAACTACTGTGAGTTATTGCAACATTTAAATCATCTTCATGGTTTTCTTTACAAACGAATTTATTGCCATCAATCATTCAATTAAATAGAGGATACGAAAAGCATCCATAGATAACATCATGATAAATTTCCACATACACACCCGCATACATCATTAGACGACATAAAATAGCAACTCAACTTCTTCATATGCATATAAACACAAGACACTCATTTCTAGAAGATACAATAAAAAATGAAAAATAATTAAAAACTAAAAAAAAAAACAAAAACTTAAAAAACACACGCATAAAACCCTAAGGAAATCATAAATTTTGTTATACTCAATAAAACAGAAAATATCTAATTGTATGGAATTTCTATTCGATGGTATGAGGTACTCGCCAAATTTATTTCAGCGTATTGCCAAAATACGCAGGTCCATATCGTAATATCTACCAACTAATAATGTAGTAAAAATCATGGTACAATGATATCAAGGTAGGGCTATGTTACCATATGTATTAAAGTACACTCACCGAGTTTTTTTTTTTTTTTGATTATGAAGGGAAACATTCCATACTAATATACAAAATTAACATTTTAGGACCTTGTCGATATTATATTTTTAACTCCGTATACTTTTCGAATATGAATATAAGGAATTATAACTTTTAAAAAATATGATTTAAGAGTCCGATTGTCTTCAAATTTCAATCATCCTACTATTTTTATGAACCCAAGATCTTGTAATAAGACGGAATATATCGGTCCACTCCTTCTGGTACCTACCCCACAAACGCTCAAAATTTTGAATATCCATGAAGTTCATAAAAAGCGACATCAACATCCGATTCCATTCCAGACATGGTACATCTCAATATTTTCATCAACACAATATCTGTTATAAAGATGGAGAGAATTCTTTTGTTATTCAATGTTTCACATAGGGTTCAAGATTTTGAAAAACATAACACTCAAAAAAGCATCCAACTCTCTTTAAATTTCACACATACAAACGTTTTTGCTAACACAAGATCTATTGTGAAGATGCTATATATCTGCGAATATCTAAATATGTGTCTCTTAATCAGAATCCTGAGATGAATATGGAATCTATGATTTCCTATAAATTAGATATATATAGCTTAGTAAAAACTCTTAATTTTTTTTCGATTTTTTCTTTTATTTTTACCCTGATTCCGGAAAACTATTTTTTTCTTGGGGGACGGACTCTAGACCCCAGATTTTTCACCCGAAAGTCCGGGTTCAAGACTCCGGCTAGACCCGGATCCAGTTACCTGATATAGACAAAATAAGTATCATTGGAATGCATATATCTATCTGACAAGTGGCCACATGATAGGGTAATTTTTAAGCGGTTCAGAAGTTATAGTCAAATTATTGATTTTTTTTGGACCGGCATTTCTTATAAAAACCCCAAAAACTCTGACACTCTTACCTTCCCAAAACGCTACAATTTGTGCTAATACCTTTTTCGGGTGCAGAGATACCTAATGCTCCCAAGCGTTGATGCATCTACCTGTATTCTTCTGCCATGCATCAACGCTTGGAAGCATTTATATGTCAAAAAATTTAAATGTTTTTCAAATATAAGTAGATTTTTATACGTTTTCTTATACGACATCATTCGGAGGTCATTATAATCCGTGTTTTTCAACAATTTTTGCAAATTTATATAATTTTTCATTCAACATTTTCAATTCCAAAATTGGTTTGACAGTTCATTGTCCCAGCAGCTTTATCGACGCGTCTACCTATATTCTTCTACCATGGTGTAAACGTAATTCGTTATTTCTTGAACAAACAGCTTTTGCGGCGCGTTGCATCTTTTTTTTTTTTTTGCATACAGAGTACATAGAAAGCACAACGCCGTTTACACCGGATAAGCCGCCGCCGCCAAAAATTTGTCTTGCTTTGTTGTCTGGCTGTAAGCCAACCCCCAAGAAGAAGAAGCATTTGTTTTGGTTGGGAACGTCTTGTTTGATTCGTGTTGTAATGCTTGTGGACCCAGAATTTTATTTCGTTAAGGAGAGAACAACTTGGATTGCACAATAACAAATATAATTAGCCAAAGCTACATACAGAGACAGAGAAACGAGTTGCAAACTTGTTGCAGTAAACATCAAAATCCATTGGACTAGCCATTCAAGTTTCAGTGAATTTCTTGGTGACGGTGTAATTTAAAAACTTTAAATAAACTTTCTTTTGTTTGACTGAATGCCTTAATTGAATTAAAGACAAGAATGCGAAACCGCACTGACAACAACAGTGGTTACAGTTCAGAATTCAGCAGCAGCGATGAAGATACCCAGCTGAAAAAAGTCCACGCCCGTATGTGTGGCGTTGGCCATCAAAGGAACACAGATATTGTACCGAGGTAAGGATAAGTGAAAGTGTTTTCAATTTGAACTTTGATATTTAAGTTGAATAGATGTATAGGTTTTTGGCATGTCCTACGCGTCTCAATTCTATAAGCCTCAAGAAAGCGCAAAATATGAACAATCGAAATGTATTTCCTGGCAAAATTAGCTGTCTATTGATAAGCTGATAAGGTAGCAATGGTGACGAATCATAAATTCGACACAAAGTTCACACAGGCGGTTTTTTGGAATTTTAAAATAGCCCACATACGTAATGTGACAATTAATTGTACGATAACGGCCATTGGCGAGATATGATAATTGTCGTTGGAAACAGAGAATATTTCAAAAATGTACTCTAAGTTTGTAAGAACTTTTAAATGGTCTCTGTACTCTTCCATGAAAGTTCTATTTCTAGCTTAAAAAGTGCATATATTAAATGAAACTCCCTTCTATGGACTTTTCTGTAATATATAATTTTACTGCCCAGATGTTCGTTAGAATATCTTGGGTTCTGGATTTTCTAAAGGAAATCAATATATTTCATGGAAGAACTTTGTTAAATCTAGAATATCTTCTATAAAATACACTCTGAAGACACTCTTTGTCTTCTATAGAAGATTTTAAGAGGTCTTCTATTGAAGGCCTTATATAGAAAGTTCTTAAAAGAAAGTTGTCTAATGAAGACCTTTAGAGGGACTCTATTATAATGAAAACTTTTTGAATATATTTCCTTTAACATCTTAAAACCATTTCCGTTGACGAGCTTTTAGAAAAATTCCATTGGAGAGTTTTAAAACGTGTTCTACTGACAACTTTTACAAGTACTTCCCTTGGAGACCTTTATAAGGTCTTCTGTTAAAGACCTTTATGACTACATAGGGTATATCGCCAAAATTGTATTAGTTCCGTTTGTCTGTGTGTGCCCACGATAAATCTCGAAGGGAATACCCGATTTGCCCAAACATGATACCTTGCAATATTTTTTTTTAATTTTTAACATTTAATATATTAATATTTTTAATATACACCCACTCCTTTAGCTGCTTTTCTCTCAAAAGATCAAAATTTTGCAAAACAAAAAGTTTAAAAAATCAAAACTACTAAAGTATAACTAAAACATTTGTTCTTTTTTTAGACCCGGTGCCTCTCCTGGATATTGGTTAAGCTGCCTTTTGCCCCTGTCCCTAGTTGCAACATATTGGACAAATTTACACGAAGAACCACAAAGATGCTCCAACATACCACAACAATATAAATTAGTCACGCTAACAGCTCTAACAATTTGTATACAGAATATAAGTTTTTTTATGTACCTGGCACTGCAGGCCAAACTTTACAAATGGCTAATCGTATTCATACCCTTTGTGGGTGGAACGTGTATTTTTAAGTTTGGTCTCGGTATGAATTGGTGGTTGGCATTCGTTTGGACCTTATTCATCGATGTAATCTTTCAGAGATGTTACATACAAGTAATGCGCGATTTACCAAAAAGTTTTACCTATGGCGAAGCATCAATATTGACGCAGGGTATATTCCTATTTGTTATGAATACCCTGATTATGGGTTATCATTTAATAGTGACAGAGCCGGTTAAGGAAAATGCAAATGAAATGCAAACATTGTCCACAATTATGATGGTACGGCAGGGTTAAACAAATTTTCTAAGATATTTTATTTAATTTTTTTATTTGTTATAGTTTGCATTACTTTGGCTTTTATTGGTGTGTACCTCCCTATTGGCTTGCCAATTTCTGCGTAAACCATTTATCTTTTATCCTATTATGATGACATTTGTTGCAGCAGCGACTTTGGCACCGGTCACAAAACCACTACCAGTTATTGCTGTATTTGAATTCATTTTCCAAGATCGAATGAGGGTAAGTTTGAAATGTTTATATTCCACACTACGAATTCCCATAGAAGTTACAAGTATTGTCGTAAGTTCTCCTGGGTGTTAGATACTGGAATGTTGATTTAATTGAGGTCGAATGTGTTAACCATGACTTTACTATTTTATTGACAAATGCAAAAAGTTTTGTAACAATGATGAAGGATTATATTGCACAGACCTCTTGATGACTACGACAATAGATCGGAATCTTCGGCAGTCGGATCGGACCATTTTTGCTGTTACTTAAAAAACAATAGAACAGCATTTGCATTTCTGTTTGTGATACCGTAGTTATTTTATTGTTGCAAAAAAGTTAGGTTTAATTCTAAAAAACACGTTTATTTATCGGTGGAGAAAAATTGTAATGTATTTTTAATTGCCATAAAATACATCGAATTAATCTGACAGTTTGTTTTAAACGTACAAAAAATAAATAGTTAAATTCTAGGCATACGCGACACCTCTTCAATTTTTTTGTAGGTTTTTACATTCATATTTTTTCACGAATAATCTACACTACACGAAAAAATATGCACTTTTCTGATTCTTCTAGCTCTACATAATATTATTTTATGTGGCCCTGGTTATAGCCACCGTAGCCGTAGTTTGCTGGCAACTTCGTAATGCTCAACATGCAACGACTAGTGTACGAAAACTCTTCCACATTTTTATGGTTTTAGTCTATATACCCGGCCTGCTGTATGAATGTGCTTTTCTGTACATTGCTTCGGGTGTGGCCATGGCATTAATAACAATATTTGATTTATTGCGAATACTGAAAATGCCACCCCTGGGTGAGATATTGGAAAAGGCTTTTCATTCGTTTGCCGATGAAAAAGATGCCGGCATTATAGCATTTACACCGATGTGCTTGTTAATTGGTTGCTCCCTGCCCATTTGGATTATGCCCTGTCCGTGCGCGACAAATGAACATGGACTGAATGTGAAACTGTTACCTTTGCTGTCCGGTGTGCTGACAATCGGATTTGGTGATACAGCAGCCAGTGTGATTGGTTCGAAATATGGTCGCAACAAATGGAAAAGTAAGATAAAGATTTTAATGTTTAAAGTGACTCTGTATTTCAAATCTGTTTCGCTTTATTTTTTTCTTTTCCAGATAGTTCCCGTTCGGTTGAGGGTTCAGTGGCATTTGTCCTGTATGTCTTGTTGCCCATTGCTATTTTAAATTTAATGGAATTTGTGCAATTGAATGTAGTGCAATGGTCTGTTACCGTTGTGGCCACACTTATATCGGCTCTTGTAGAAGCCCGTACTGATCAAATAGATAATTTAGTATTACCATTAGTTTTTTATATAATTATAAGTCTGTGTTAGTGTTTCTTTTCATTTTTGTCTGAGAGAAAAATCAAATGGTAACATTCCTTCCAAGAGGCGAAAATTTGATAGACGTAGATATAAGTTATTTTTAGGCACTGATTTTATTGGCACTACTGAGATACATACTGTTTATATGTAATATAAAAATATAATTGTTATAAAACAATGAGATTAAATATATATTTTCTTAAATGTATGTTTTCTTTTAATTTTTCTTAAAAAACAATTGTGAAGGTAATATGAAAATACTAAAATTCTTTAGATTAGGTGGGATTCCGGCATTTGCCAAACATTTGCCATGCTTGCAGAGTTAAGCGCCCATTACATGGACAAAAATTCATGTGTAATGTGATTACTTGCTTATTTCATCTCATGGATTTGTATACATTATAAAGACACTCTAAAGGTTGCTGATTCTATTCCACGAATCTCGCCGACGTTAGATTTATTTGTGCAATATTTTTTATTGCTTATTGTCACAGGCATGCATCACACGCATAGTATACTTAAATGGACTCATATTTTTTAAAAACTTTTTTTTAAATAAACGACTTGCTATAAAGCAATGTGGCAATGCCACAATGACAAATTTCCCAACAGAGGGCGCTAAAATAATTTCAATGTGACCAAGTTAACTTTATAAAACAGAATTGCCAGTATCAAAATGTGGATCGTTAAATTCAAAACGAAAAAACTATGTAGAAAATGGATCGGATCGAAAAGGTCATTCGGGTAGTTTCAACGGTTCGAAGGCTATACAACGCAAATTACAAAAAAAAATAATTGCATAAATCCTAATGACGACAACTGTGTATGGAATCGAACTCCGCCACCACAATTGATTTTGCCATTAACATTGAGGACGAAGACTTGTTGGATTATCTCAACGATTGATGTGCGAAATACGTGACGTGATGGCTTTGTAGACATGGAAGGGTACATGTTAATGATACTGGTCAAAATACGTTCTCGATAAGAATTATACCCCAACGGGAGTTGTGATAAAATAGAACCAGCCCCTATATTATGTAACTTTTTAACAACTTTACTCATTGTTTTTTACCAAAAATTAATTTGTTTTTGGTACAATAACAAAAGAAATGTTAACAATAACAAGAGTAGCTAAAAGTTAGGTTGTTGCTCGCTCTCCAATATTGTAGGAGGATGTTGGTTTAGATCTTTATTGCATTCATAGCTTTTTAAATGAAATGAAATGCTTCCGAGATTGCTGATGTACTATTTTCATAACGACGAAGGGTGGTGGATCTACGATTACTGTGTGATAGCTGGGATGATACGTCAGCATCTTGCCTGACTGACAGAATCCTGGTCATCTCATCCTATTCAACACGGAGTGCATTGTTCTGCGATATTTGCAAAATTTCTCCACTGAGTGTCACTAATAAATTGGGCTCAGACCGCAACAGCAACCAAGCTGATTTTGTGACTTTTAACCACAAATTCAAAAATTAGCAGCTCCTTCAAACTGAACAACGGCAGTAAAGACTTCCAGGTAGACATTCTGGCCTCAAAAAGTCTATATATATAGATAAACGACTGTAGTCAGGCGGCCCTAAAAGTACTATGAAAATATGAAATTAAAGATTATTTTCTTTATAAAATTGAGATTTGTCGCCCTTATAAATATTCAATTCAGATTTTGTAGAACAAGAATTGACCATTTATGCTGTTGCAAAATAACCAAGCTTAAGACCGTTGTTATTTTTATGTAATTTTTCAATATTTGCCGAATGGAATATTTCGATATGTTCAGCTCAGTAACCATTTTTCGGCCACAGAATCACGTTAACGAGCGTTGGTACGAGACACAAAAATTTATTCACATTTAAATACTGGAGTGCTCTAACGATAGCCACTTATGGTTTTCCAGCCAAACATAAAGAAATCACACTATTACGGTTGAATTCCATCACGAATAATTTTTTTTCTGGAAAATGCTCACCAAAATGATTTTGTAGGCTTGTAAACAATATAATGAGCTGTCAATGAAATAATTTTAACAGCTGTCGGACGAGTGGCTTACAAATGACAGCAGTCTGAAGTTGGTTGCAGTTTTTTCATCTCACCCTGTAACCATATGCTTTCGTTGCAGTATCTGCTTGTCATCGTGGGAGTCATTCAAACCATCATATGGTAGGTAAAACACTCCCACTCAGGAAGGACAAACATTGTTTTAGAGAGGGAGGGCCAACGCTACAAGAGAGAGCCTCTAGATCGAGAAACCTATTAGGCAGGTCTGAGAGGCATTCATACTGAAGTAGTCAGAGATGCCATTCAACAATTATATCATGAACCATAAGTCCACACCTTATCCATTGCAGCCGAATCAGGTAGTTTTGGCGCAATTGCGTTCAGGATGGTGCAGTTGTCTCAATTCATTTTGGTTGCGAATTGTCTTAGATGTGCGCAGCGTCTGTCCGGCGTATTATACAGGCCCGCCCAATACGCTGCACCTTTTCAATTACCCGGCCAAACCTACCTCACTCAGTTCAGAAGACTTCTGTTTACAGACGACCAAAGTATTCGAATTTTGAACCTGGAGTTAGAACCAGATTAGCAGAACACAAACACACCATGTATAACTTTTACAACAACGAAAAAATATGATAACGATAATAGTTAATGAAAATGTAGTTTAAGATGGTCTGATGTTTTTGGTCAAAACTGAGACTGAAAAAGTGTTGAAATACAACGTATTAAAAATGCAATTGATTTAACACAATTCACCGGCGTAACCAGAAATACTTTTAGAAACCAATTTTTGGGTGAACAATTGACACAAATGGCCTTTCTCGAGCATTACAGAGGGGCTCCAAGGTTGCCCCTCTTTACAACATCGTTGACCCCAACATGATAAATTAAAATAAGGCAATAAATATGCATTTTGCAAATATATTTTATTTTATTTTGTTTTTACTTACTTATACTAGAATACTTATACTAATACTTATATTAGAATCAATTTTCTTTAAAAATATTTATTTCCATATAGCATGTTTCCATTGGAAACCGAACAACGTTGTTCGCTCTCAGAATTATGTACACGAATTAACCCGTTCATACGGCACGATTCGTAATTCATAGTAAAATAATTCCTTTTTTCAAAAATTTTGTTTGTTGATTTTAATGGGAATTTATACGAAAATACATGAAATTCTCACTAATATGAATAGAAGAAATGATTGTTTTTCCCCCAAAGATTTTTTATTTATTTATTTATTTATTCAAGATTTCGTAACACAGAAGCCTTTTTAGGCCAAAAATAGCATTACAATGTAATATTACCAAATAGAAAAAATCTTAATTATACAAATACAAATATTTATTTTATCACACATTACTATAAAATACTTTATCTTACTCTATCTTTTTTGTTTAAATTTGAGTTTAAATTTAAATTTAAATTTGTTGGCTCCCCAGCCGCAAATACTTAAAGATTAAATACAGAATTATAGAATAGGCGAATAAATCGAAGAAACATCAAGTGAAAAATGGAAAATTGTAAGGCAAAGGTAAGATTATGCAAAGTTACAATTCAGTAGTAGTTAAATGGTTACATAACTTTAAACGAATCACATTATTAGAATGCGAAAAAATGCGCAGGTCAACAGGTAGGAAGTTCCAGCATCTTGCAACGCGAATTATAAAAGACTTCTCAAATTGAGAGTTAAAAATCCTTGGTAAAACAATCTGGGTATTTCTAGTGGAACGGGTAAATTTAAACATATCGCACAGAGGCAAGGGTATACCAGTTTTAATAATTTTGTAAAAAAAAAGCAAATTGCGAAGGTCAATATATCGTTCGAAAGGCAATCCCAGAAACTGCTTAACAAATGGGGAAACATGATCACGCCGGCGAATATTATAGACATATCGGATAATAGAGTTAACAATGCATTTCAATTTAAGAACATTGTAATAGACAGTTCCAGATATGACTTCTAAGGCGTATGAAACCAACGGCATTAATAGCGCATAAGCAATTCTGAACTTAATCCATTTTGGAAAATAGAAACAAGTTGAGTAAAGTCTACGCAAAATTCCATAAACTCTAGCATGAACAGAGTCAATATGAGGTCCAAAATTAAGCCTTCTATCAATAATGACTCCCAAGCACTTATGCTGATCTAAAAATTGTACCATAGTTTGTCCAATAAAAATATTTATTACCATCTCATTAGAAGTAAATCGAATTGCTTTTGTTTTTAAAGGATTTATCGTCAAAGAATTGCTGCTTGTCCATTGGAGTATTGAATTAAGACACACATTTATATTATTTTCTAAAATAGTCTCACATCCCTTATCAGCACTAAACAATAAGAAAATATCATCAGCAAATACAAATGCATCACAGGAGTTTGTATTCAAACACGCAGAGAAATCATTAATATAAAGTATAAATAAGAGTGGTCCTAAAACAGAGCCCTGTGGTACACCAGAAGTCAGGCGTGCAACCCTAGATCTTATACCATTCAATTCAACGAATTGAAACCTATGATTCATATAATCCATAATCAGTTTACACGCTGTATAGGAAAAATTAAAGCCATTCCTGAGTTTACGTATCATAGTAGCATAACATATAGAATTAAACGCTTTAGACAGATCCAAGGAAATCAAGATGCTCTCATAATTTTTATTCATGTTGCCTCTGATAGACTCGGTGAGATGCAACAGCAAAGATGTGCTACTATGACCAGCACGGAAAGCATATTGTGATTCAAAGATTTTATTCCTGGTAAAAGACAGAATTTGATTCTTTAATATATGTTCAAATACCTTGGATAAGACAGGTAAAATTGATATGGGCCGCATATCATCAAAGGAACGTATAGCAGAAGTTTTCGGGATAGGAACAACACGCGCTGTCTTCCATGCTATAGGAAAAACTGATGTAGTTATAATCGAGTTAAACAAGTCCAAGATCAAGTAAGAAATATGAGGAAACAAAATCTTTAAAAACTCAAGTGGTATTTCATCCACGCCAACAGACTTAGACTCAATTTTACCTAAAGCAATTGCAACATCCTCTCTACCTACACACTCAAATGAGTACGAATTACTAACATCTTCAAAGTGATCAACATCAAACAATCCAACTACATCAGGACCAGCACCTGACGCGAAAAAGTTATTCAGCGCATTAACATCATCATCGTAATCTGCACCCTCAGCACCTGAACAACCATACCTTTTTAAAGCCCGCCATAATTCTTTACAATTCATTCCATTAAAATGTCTAGAATAGAACTGACGCCGCACCTTTCTAATCAATGATTTAGCCCGGTTACGATATCTTTTGAAAATACTCCAATTCTCATTAGTGCTATTCTCTTGGAATGCTTTATATGACGCATCTCTTAAAGACTGAGCGAATACAATTTCCCTTCTACTCATCCACTTATGATCAACCGAATGAATTTTTCTTCTAACTGTAGGTACAAAAAGAAATAGCTCTTTTATAAGCAAATCAAGTAGCAGACATTTAGCATTGACGTCACTAGTTGAGAAGAATAAAGGTGTGTCAAAATTACTCAAGGTTTGTTGCAAGCCATCCCAGTTTATATTATTGTAATCCTTGTACTCTATAATTTCATCCAAGGTTTTCATATTGATATCAAAAGAGGAAAAAATTAAAGCATGGTGTGATAATGAGGGACATTGGACTTGATTAGAATAATGGGGCTTTAAGCTGTCACTTATTAGCATAAAATCAATCAAAGAAAAGGAAGCATGAGCCACATCAAAGTGCGTCGGTATAGAGTTATGTAAAACGGATAAGTTCAACCTAGAGCACATAGCACGCATTAAACTACTTCTCGCAACTTTGAACATATCACAATTAAAATCACCAACAACAATCACATTTGAAAAACTCATTAACAAATCATAGTGAATTTCTTCGAAAGCCACCAGATCCCCTACAGGTGGTAAATAAACAACCCCAAAAACGCACTTTGTGTTGCCAGAATATAGTTCTAAAAAGAGCGATTCACACTTTCCCAACACTGAGGACTTAAAAACCATTTTGTGTTTGAGGGATTTAGATACAAAAATGCACACACCTCCACCTCTTGACTGCTCACGATCATTCCTATAACAGTTATATCCTGGAATACTAATCGCTTTCCTGGATACAAAAGGCTTCAACCACGTTTCCGAGATACCAAAAGCATCAATTTTGGATCCAGCCAACATTGCACTAAGTTCATCAAATTTAACTGAATTACTAGAAGGCCTTATGCTTTGGCAATTTAAATGAGCCACAATAAATCTTCCTTCGCTTGAATTAAAAATAGATCTAAAATACGTGTTTCCACTAATCGCCTCACCCATATTCATGTTAAAAGACATCAAAATTATACAAGGCACGTAAGATGGGGAACCAACAAAAATAATTATACAAATTCAAAGTATTATTAAAAAATTCCAGAAATTTCATTAAAATGCGAAAGACACAGCTAATCATAAATCTTACGAGATCAATATAAATGTAAACTCATATTATGAGAAAAAGAAAAAATTCAAAAGCTATAGTTATAGTGACAACAAAAATTATAACCTAGATTTAACAAAAGTTGAACTTCTTATAAGGACTGATATTATATTATGCCATTGTATCATCAAAACTAGGTTAAATATGTAGAAAAAGAAAAAAACTTAGTTTAGTGAAGCAGCATCATGTAGGAGCAAAATACATCGCTCAGTATCATAAATCACCTCCTTACCATCGGACAGCAGCAATTTGGCTCTAAGCTTATCAGCATTTAAAATTTTGAATTTTGTTACAATTTGCTTGCGAACCATACTCTTGCATATTGTATAAAGTTTTGCAGCAGCTGGAGAATAGTGGTCATTCAGGTAGATCCTTGCATTAATATCTCCTCCATCACCTTTCAGGATGTCCGAGACCTTTAGGGAGCGAGTCCGGAAGTACTCCTTCATAACTTTATCACGAATCAGTACACAATTGAATTTTACCAAGACCGCCTTGCGATTATGCATATAGCACACATGATGGATATCGTTTGCCGTAATGGGTATTTTGAAGAATTCACCCAAAGCAACAACAACAGCAATCAAATCATTTAAATGTTCAGGCAAACCCCCAATAATAAAATCTGCCCGGTTAAGCCTCCGATGAAGTATATTATTTTCCGCTTCCAAAGATTTCATTTTTAATGAAGTGCGAGAATCAACATCATCAATGCGGTTGTTACAACTTACAATATCTTCTTTCATGCCATTCAAACATGAAACCATCTCGGCTTTTATGTTATCAAGTGCACTTTTAATAGCATTCTGCTCAGCTTGATTTGTAGTAATAAAATTGTCGAATTTCTTATTGAGCTGGCGGATATCATCAGCAACACTTCCTGGATTGGCAAGTTTGTCTCCACAAGAACTACAAACAAATGCTGCTACTTTGATCGCCTTCATAGCCAACAATTCCTTATCAGATAGCTGGGCACATGATGCATGTACCCAGTGTGAGCAAATTATGCATTTGATGCTACCACTCTTCCCAACATTTTCAGAGCACACACCACATACAATTTTAGCGGCACCCGGCATATTGAACAAGAACAAACAGCATACAACAACAGCAACAAGTAGCGTAAAAAGCAAAGCAACTACAGTTAGAATCCAATTCAGCAATGTATTATAATCTTCACAGCAACACGCCAAACTCCAGATAAAGCTTGTATACTTTTTCACAAAAATCCAAAGTTTATCTTTTAAATTTCAATTTCTCCACAATGCTCTTACAAAATTCATAAAAGCAAACACAAATTTAGAGATGTATATACGCTTTAGCAAGACAAACGCGAAATATGATCAGCTGCACAATTTCTCACTTCTATTCAGTCATGGCGTTGCCAGATTATTCATCGATTATTATATCATTAATTTTATAATTTTCATTCACGTTTTCAACTTTTTGTGCAAATGTTGACATTTTGAACATATTTTTGTATTTTTCTATTTTTAAATTTTGCTGGAGAGACACTTGTCAAACATTTTTTCTGTCGATACAAAGTTTTTGAAAATATTGCCTCTTTTTTTTGCAGTTTTCTGTGGAAATTTCAACTCGTGGATAAAATGCGTACCTCAAATGAGAGAGAAAACAAAATGTACTTTCGTTTGAATGTACATACGCCATTCAACATTGTAGTTTTCATTCATAATTTTCAGTCTTCCCAAAAATTTTTAAAATTTCATTAAATTTTTCTATTTTTAATTTTTAAATGTCATAATTTATTTTTTCGATAAATGCTCTCATTTGTTAGGGATGGGACATATTTTTTCGTTGTTCTGAGAGTAATTTGATTTGAACAACGTACAAATATGAGTGTTCGCTCAGGAAATTTTGTGTGAAGAATAATGTAGTTTTTTCATAGTTAAGGGTCTAACAACGAATAGAGAGCGAATCAAGTGCAGTGGAAACGCCACATTAGGAAATATATGGAACGATTTCTCAAATGATAGATATGCGAACATTAACAATTATAATAAGCTTAACAAATGTCAGTCACCGCGTTTCTGTTTGCCCAGGTTTACCACTTTTCGACATACGTCACCATTTCTGACAGACAATATATGGGTATTACTTCTTTCTCTTCCTCATTCGTCTTTTACTTTCTTGACTGCTTTTCAGACATGGCAAATGGTTCCCCATCGTTGAAGAAACTGCCCCGTTCAGAATGTCTAAAGTCAGGAGATGTGCGGCTAGATGCGATGATGGGGATGCCGTCTGAACCTATGGTTCGTCAGGCTTGGGGATACCAAACTGTGACTTTTTGGAAATTTTTTTCAATGCTTCTGCCTGATCTCCACTCTACAGGGTGAGATAAATAAATGCAACAAAGTCAAACGCCATAACTTTATCTCTTTTTTTTAATTTTATTTGATAAAAGCAAAAAATGTCGGAAATAGCATCAAATTTTAGAATAAGTTTAGATTTGTTCGAATTGGTCATCTTTGGCACGAATTATGTCCTTCAACCGGCACACGCTGCCCGAATGTTGCTCTGCGGTATTTTGGCCCATTCTGGCGAAGCGTTTGCTTGAGTTGACACTTTGGTATTTTTTAGTGTCAACCTTGCTTTCCAAAATACTCAAGACACAATAGTCTAACGGATTGGTATCCGGAGATTTTGGTGGCCTTTGTGCGCTGGAAATGAAGCGTGGAACCTCAATTTATAACCATTCTTGGGTGGCACGCGCTTAGTGCAATGGTGCTGGGTCGTGTTGGAATGTCCAAGGTCTGCGGACAAAATGTTTGCCACGCCGATTAATACGAGTGGAGAGCGACCATCGACTGTTATGGCGTCCCACACCATCACCATGGCCGGCGCTTGAGTTCTGGTTTCCAACCGAAGGTGCACATTTTCAGCTGATCTCTTTGGCAAGTATTATCGTGTTCATTTTGTTTCTTTACAAACTGCTGGACAACGAATGTTTTCTCATCGGATAAAACCAAATTCGGCAGTTCACCACTTTCGTCCAAGCGAAGCAACTTTTTAGCTCTTGAGTTTATTTTCTTTCTGTTGCGGTGTAAGTTCTTGCACTTTTTGGAATTTCAATGGCTTTACCCCGACCTCATTTTTCAATATTTGCGAATGGAATATTGCGATATGTTCAGCTCAGTAGCCATTTTTCGGACACAGCGACGCGGGTTTCGATCAAGTCGATTTTTTACTTTTCGATCCATGTCTGCTCATGTTGCTGTTTTCTTCCGTGCACTTCCTTGACGTCGCTTTTTTACTTTTCGATCCATGTCTGCTGATGTTGCTGTTTTCTTCCGTGCACTTCCTTGACGTCGCGCTACGCTACCAGTATCACGTTAACGAGCGTTGGTACGAGACACAAGAGATTTATTCACATTTAAATACTGGAGTGCTCTAACGATAGCCACTTGTGGTTTTCCAGCCAAACATAAATGCACACTATTACGGTTGAATTCCATCACGAATATTTTTTTTCTGGAAAATGGTCACCAAAATGCATTTATAGGCTTGTAAATAATATAATGAGCTGTCACTGGAATAATTTTAACAGCTGTCCGACGAGTGGCTTACAAATGACAGCAGTCTAAAGTTGGTTGCAGTTTTTTCATCTCACCCTGTAACCATATGCTTTCGTTGCAGTACCTGCTTGTTATCGTGGTGGATAAAACTCTCCCACTCAGGAAGGACAAACATTGTTTTAGAGAGGGAGGTCCAACGCTACAAGAGACTGCCTCTAGATCGAGAAACCTACCAGGCAGGTCTGAGAGGCATTCATACCGAAGAGGTCAGAGATGTCATCAACAATTATATGATGAATCATAAGACCACACCTCATCCATTGCAGGTGAACCAGGTAGTTTTGGCGGAATTGCGTTCAGGTTGGTGCAGTTATCTCAATTCATTTTGGTTGCGAATTGTCGAAGATGTGCGCAGCGTCTGTCCGGCGTATTATACAAGCCTGCCCAATACGCTGCACCTTTTCAATTACCCGGCCAAAACTACCTCACTCAGTTTAGAAGACTTCTGTTTACATACGACCAAAGTATTCGAATTTTTGAACGTGGAATTAGAACCAGATTAGCAGAAAACAAACACACCATGTATAACTTTTACAACAACGAAAAAATATAATATTTATATATATATAATATATAAATATAATAACGATAAAAGTTAAAGAAAATGTAGTTTAAGATGGTCTGATGTTTTTGGTCAAAATTGAGACTGAAAAAGTGTTGAAATATAACGTATTAAAAATGCAATTGATTTAACACAAATCACCGGCGTAACCAGAAATACTTTTAGAAACAATTTTTTGGGGAACAACAGACACAAATGGCCTTTCTCGAGCATTACAGAGGGGCTCCAAGGTTGCCCCTCTTTACAACGTCGTTGACCCCAACATGATAAATTAAAACAAGGCAATAATTATGCATTTTGCAAATGTATTTTATTTTATGTTGTTTTAATATTACTTATACATATGTATATTTTTAATTTTAAATGCAGCGAATTTATATGAAATTGTATAAGTAAACAAATGCCTTTTATTTGTGTGTATGTGTGTGTGTGTGTGTTTACACGTGTAACACATATGAAAATATACATATATAAAAATGCTATGATATATATCTTTTTGCATATATAACTTAAAACGAAATATAATAAATGTTTGTGTACATGTTTTACAACTACAATGAGGAGGAGGGGGGGTGGTTGATTTTGGGGAATAATGAACATTTATAAACAATTTATTCAATAAATATACATAAGTTGGGACAATACAATGAATGACGATGTCGCTGCATAATAATTATACATATAAATATTTATTTTTTTGTTTGTATTGAATTTACATTCATATTTAGGTACTGTATTGAAAAAAAAAATTGGATTGATTTTTTAAATAACTTGGCATAAGGAAAATCTTAGTACTTAAGACGGGTTTATATATGTCGAATGAAAATGGGTTTCAATTTTTTTTCAACTTTTTGTAATTTTTTTAATATTTAAATACAATTTGAAAAATTGAACAATTTACATAGAATTGGTATTTTTCTTTCGCATTAATTTTCTTTAGACATACAGAAACAGACCGTTAATATTATTTATGTTTTTGACAATGTTTGAGGTATGCTCGAGCAGTGTAGTTATTAAAAATATATATTTTTAGTGGATTGATTTTTTAAATAACTTGGCATAAGGAAAATCTTAGTATTTTAAAGACCTAATTATGTATGTCGAATGAAAATGGGTTTCATTTTTTTCAACTTTTGTAATTTTTTTAACATTTAAATACAATTTGAAAAATTGAACAATTTACATAGAATTGGTACTTTTCTTTCGCATTAATTTTCTTTTTACATACATAAACAGACCTTAAATATTATTTACGTTTTTGACAAAGTTTGAGGCATGCTCGGGCAGTGTAGTTATTAAAAAATATATTTTTTAGTGGATTGATTTTTTAAATAACTTGGCATAAGGAAAATCTTAGTATTTAAGACCTGTTTATGTATGTCGAACGAAAATGGGTTTCAATTTTTTTTTCAACTTTTTGATTTTTTTTTTAAATATTTAAATACAATTTGAAAAATTGAACAATTTACATAGAATTGGTATTTTTCTTTCGCATTAATTTTCTTTAGACATACATAAACAGACCGTTAATATTATTTACGTTTTTGACAAAGTTTGAGGTATGCTCGGGCAGTGTAGTTATTAAAAAATATATTTTTTAGTGGATTGATTTTTTAAATAACTTGGCATAAGTGAAATCTTAGTATTTAAGACTTGTTTATGTATGTCAAACGAAAATGGGTTTCAATTTTATAAATTTAAATATTTAAATACAATTTAAAAAATTGAACAATTTACATAGAATTGGTATTTTTATTTATTTTATTTATTTTCTTTAGACATACATAAACAGACCGTTAATGTTATTTATGTTTTTGACAAAGTTTGAGGTATGCTAGGGCAGTGTAGTTAGCAAAAAAAATATATATATATTATTTTTTACTATTATTGTAGTCAACGGTTTCGTTGAGTATGGTTTTCTTGATATTAACTTCAACTCATTTTGAAACCAACTCCAAATACTGTATTTTTTCTTGAAAGAAATTTTAGTTTATGAATAAAAGTGGGGAAAGAAACGAATTCATCATTCTTATTTCCCTCCAAAAAAAAATTCTTTCAAGAAAATGTTTGGTATCCGGCTCAGGTATCAATAAAAACTATTTTGACTACACAAACGATTTATCTTAATTTTAATAGCTATATATAAATTAACGAAAAATATGCATAAATACGTACAAAAAGATATGATATAGAATATATAAAAGAATAATGAACACTTTTTATTGTTGTTGCTTTTGTTTTGTTATATATAACAACTTTTGAAATGCATTAAGGAATTGTATTTGTTGAACGCTAGTGTCTCGGCTATTGTTTTATCATTGTTTTTGTTGTTATGTTTTTTTACTCTAAGGTAACACATTTCTAAAACTACTATTTCTTAAATAATATTTGAACTTATTTAACACGGATCATAAACAAACAAAAAAAAAATAATAAATAAATATTTAACTTTTACAACGGCTCTTGTTGAAAGTATTCATGATCTAGACAGGCCAATGCTGAGGGTCGTAAACGTAAATCATACGACAGCATTTGCTGCAAAAAATATAGAAAAACATGATTACAGATTAGCAAAGTTTTTAAATATATACGTTCATATGAATTTTAAAATATTTAATTTTATTACAAAGCTCTCGTTGCATACATTACAAACATTAGATGAGATTTAAAGACGACGCCGGAAGGCTGACAAAGTTCTTTAAAAGATAGCTGCCAAACTACGCTGTGCGACAAAATTCAACTGTTTCCTAAATGACTTGAGCTCTAAATATAAGACAATCGTTTTGAAACCGTGTATCGGAAATTAAAAAAAAATGGGGCGGGAAAGTTCGAGTTAAGATGAAAATAGTCAAGTTAAGATTCCTTGGAACCTATGCATTTTATGTACATTGAGTTTTTAACAATATTACAGGCAATGAAATCAAATTAATCCTCAAAGGAGTCGGTTGGGCATTAGATCAAAATATTCTACAGAATTGTCCGTCATAAAATTCGACAAAATATTTTTGAATAAACCAAAACCAGCCTAAAATGTTTAATGTACATATTTCAGTCAAAATTCGAAGCAACTCTATCTATTATGGGTCACGGGAGTCAGAAGCGTAATAAAAATCACTGCCGTCGTTTTGACAATGGTTATTTTAGGTTAAAGGATGCGCAGTTGTTTTAAGACAACTGCTCTACTTGAAGATCTGCTGGTCCATTATGTATATCCTAATTTGAAACGAAACAGAAGAGAGAAGTAGAGAAATTACAAGTAAAAATATTAAGTTCTGCGCGTGACGTACTTTTAATACTCTTCATCATTTACTAAAGAAAACATTTCAATCTGAGTTAAACGTTTTCCACTTTAAACTACAAATACCAGTAAGACCGTTGGATAATGCCGTTTAAATGAAAAATAGGTAAAAAACTTT
Organism: Musca domestica; assembly: GCF_030504385.1. Lineage (NCBI taxonomy): Eukaryota > Metazoa > Arthropoda > Insecta > Diptera > Muscidae > Musca > Musca domestica. Next base: position 2,807,591 of record NW_026712115.1, on the reverse strand, counting down.
TTAAGTTAAAAGGTTTTATGTTAAACATCCATTGCAATGTTTAAGATAAATATACTAAAAATCAAAAAATAATAAAATATAGATACAGTCGTGGGAATTATAAACATATGCATAGACTTGACTAAAATAAAACCGAGGGGCACTTCAATTGCATATATTGTAGAGAATTGACAGAATTACAGATGCAATTTCTAACTTTAAATCTTATTATTATACGCCATTTAGTGGCTGCGCCATCTTAAATATTGAACTTGTATAGTATAATGTATTCTTCTTGTCATGCCTTTTTATTTGATACCCATATTGGTGGAATTGATAAAAAAATGGTATCAGCCATTTGGTAGCGGCCGCCGTCTTGGATTTCAATTTTTTATATTATATTGTATTATGCTTTTTGAGCCCTTTCATTTGATACCCATATTGATGGGATTGATAAAACCTACGTTATCCGCCATTTTGTAGCGGCCGCCATCTTGGATTTATAATGATAATGAATAAACATAATTGTATTGTCACCAAAATCCGAAGTGTATACAAAATTTCAGATTAATCGGTTGTCAGGCAGAATTTGAATTGAATTTGAATTACTAAATTTGACCCAAGAATAAATAATAAATAAAAAATAAAACAAACGGGGTGAGCTAAATATAACCTTTTAAAATACCATATAGTGGGCCGTTATATGTGGGCCATACCAAAACGGGAAAGTCTATAGACTATTTTATACTTCAAGGATTGTCATCTACGAATATATATATATATATATATATATATATTATTGTTATTGAAATCCTAATGCTAAAACGTGAACTTAGATCCGCTTCCGAAAGTCTGGGTTCGAGCTGACACTCTTACCTTCCCATAATGCTACAATATGTGGTAGTACCTTTTTCGGGTTCAGAGATATGGGTCTTTCCACCAGCATAACCCGATTCTAACCAGTTCATTAATATATCGGGTAAGTGGATCCGAGTCTAGTCGGGGCCTTAAACCCGCACTTTCGGATAAAAAATCTGGGGTCCTGGGTACCGTTATGGGGGGGAGGCTATACAAAAGCGTGGACCCATATATACAATATTTCGCCAGCGAAGGTAGAACCCATTATGACTTAAAAATACAAATTTTTAGGCAAATCCGTGAAAAATATGGCGAAAATAACCGAATATTGGGAGGTACCGTTATATGGCGGCCATACCAAAACGTGGACCGATACGGTCTATCGAATATGACCCCTACTACTTTTGGGAATTTAGAACACGTTATGAATAGTTTGGAATTATTAGCGGATATTTTAATATGCCTAATAATGTAGAAAGCGTTTAGATCGACTAAGAGGCGATTCGACCGATCATAAATTTTGTCAATGGTTCCGTACGTCATGAGCGTACAATCATTTGCGAACGTTTTAGTAGCAAAATGTTTAAAGCCGTCCTTGAACTACTTGAATTCATTAAGCTATTGGAGAACGGATGCCTGATGAATTACCATGAGGAGGATCCCAGACGAGACAGTTGAAAAGGTGCTATGCAACGTCCCATGCGTTCAATCAGGAGACGTGGGATATTTGCTAGGATGGAGATATAAACCAGAACGTTCATCTCAGGCATAAATCCCATCATCATCTAGGAGTAAGGTAAATGAATCCCCTGGCTAAGTAAGTCACCCTCTTTGGGGAACTCCCTGTTTCACTTTACGGATATGCGACTTCTTGTGTTTGAATTCCATGTACGACTAGCGTCCACACATGAAGTTGACGGCCCACCGTTTTAAACATGGCCGAAGGGTAGTAGTATGCTCAACGTCCTAAACAGTATACGTGGTTGACGGTATTAAAACCTTTTCATAAATCAAGAGCCAACATAAATGTTCTATCGCACTACCTATTCTTGGTCAGTGAGTCAATATGTGTTGAAATGTCGTGAAAAAGAGTAAGAGTGCTGTCTTGCTTATATAAGCTGGGGCTTGGTTGCCGTAAAGCTCTCTCTGCTCCTGGAGAGGGGTATTGCCTCAATCATATCCGCTTCTGGCGGAAACGCTGAAATTAGCCCTAGCCAAGTAAGTCCAATCTACCAATCTTTAAGATAGATTAGTTCCAACTTTGCATAGTTCTTCCGACTGAAAAAAATGTTCGCTCCAAAAATCCTAATATTTTCGCAGTCAACAAATTTGCGAAAGAACGAAAACTACTATAGTTCCAAACTATTCACTACTGTTGAACAAATACTTACTGCCAGTAGATCATTTGCATATTCGCACAGGTTTGGACATAAATCCCTTGGTTGTTTGGGATGCCGCGCGGGAAAATGTTCTCGTGATAAGGAGATGGTTCTTGGCCACTGTTGAGCTGTTGGCCGGCCAGTTAATCTGGAAACAAATGATAGAAATTTTTTTAAAATACAGGAATTAAATATCGATTACATATTTATTCAAATTTAAATGTTTTGTGCAAACTATACTTTGTTTTTTAAATTTACTATCTAAATAGTCACTGCTTCAATAATTAATATGAATATTTATAATTAAGATGGACCTTCATTGCGGCTATCTTAAGAAATATATTAAACTATAGTTTGCACAATAAATAAATAACAAAGTACTAAACCCGGTATACACAGATGTATTTACTCACTCAAATATCCGATCCAGCTGATTTGCTTCTGATGTGCCGGGGAACAGAGCTTTACGTGAGAACATTTCCGCAATGATACATGCCGAACTCCAGATATCAACAGAACTATTATATGTTTGGGCCAACAGGACTTCGGGAGCACGATACCACAGTGTAACGACCACCGATGTTAGTTTCATTTCAAAATCATAAGTTTTGGCCAAACCGAAATCGGCAATTTTCAAATGTCCCTGGGAGGAAATTAAAAGATTTTGTGGTTTCAAATCACGATGTATGATACGATGTGAGTGAAGGAAATCAACACCGGTTAGCAGTTCACGTGAAAGACGCTGAAATGGCAAAAGATGGAAAGATATTAACAGAGATAATGATAATTGATAATGAGAGCTACTTACTTGTATTGTTGTGGGTGGCATTCCAGATTTGGGTAGACGTTCTATTAAATCCGAGAGATCTTGTTCTAAATGTTCAAATACCAGCAGAACCATTAACTGGCCTTCACGTTCCAGGAACTGGCATACCTCGAAGAGTCTAAAAATAAGAATTTTCAGATTGATTGTTTAATTATGAATTATTATTATCAAATATTATTATCATGAATTATTATCAAATATTATTGTTATTGAAATCGTAATACTAAAACGTGAACTTAGATCCGCTTCCGAAAGTCTGGGTTCGAGCTGATACTCTTACCTTTCCAAAATGCTACAATATGTGGTAGTACCTTTTGCGGGTTCAGAGATATGGGTCTTTCCACCAGCATAACCCGATTCTAACCAGTTCATTAATATATCGGGTAAGTGGATCCGGGTCTATTCGGGGCCTTGAACCCGGACTTTCGGGTAAAAAATCTGGGGTCCCGGGTCCGTCCCCCAAGAAAAAATAGATTTCCGGGTTCAGGGTGAAAATACCTACATCTGAAAAAAATTGGAAAAAATCGAAGAGTTTTCACTTAACTAGAGATAAGCCGAGACCTAGTGTTTAAAACCAATATTTCGACTATGCACGTTTTGACCGTATCTCTAGCCATATGGCTGGGGATATAATTACTACTTTCAAGAGTTTATTTCTTTTATTTACCACTTGGCTTTTAACAAATGAAAAGATGGTGCCCAATTTACAATTGCTGCTGGCTTTCAGCGCCACTCTTAAGAAGCGTTGACTCCCAACATTAAATCCGATAAGAGAAACCGACCTTTGAGTGCAAATAAAATAAATACACACACGTTGATCAATTGAGCAAAGTTGAAGAGAGAATAACAAATAGTGAGCGAACGAGTTGAAACACACACCAAAAAGAAGAGCAATGCAAAAAAGAGGGGCAAACTTGTTTACTCTCAAGAGTAGTTGATCTCCAAGTGAGGAAAAGAGACAAATAATTACCAATTGTGGCCTTCATAATGAAATGGGGGCAATAAGAAGAACAAGACAATGTGTGTAGTTGTGTTAGTGTGCAAATTCTCCCCTTTGCTTTTTCTTCGAAAATAATATAAATAAACAATGAACGGCATTGTGTTGTGTATGTGGTTGGCTGGCTGGCCAATTGTTTTGCTTCGTTGTCGTCGTTAACGACAGAAAGAGGGGCAGCGGCAAGTGTTGGAGACGAGTAAACAATAAATTAATAACCCATACATGGACAAACAGCTGATTGTTCATATGATTTCATAACGAAGGCAAGCGGCCGGCCGGCCGGCCGGCAGGCAGGAAAAGCAGACAGATATTTTATTATTGCTGCTACGATTGTTGCTTTTGCTGCTGTCATTGAATGAGTATGGGCATGCTGTTGGTATGCTGCTATGCAAAATGTAGAGAACAGTCTGATTATTGTCTTGACTTTTGTTATTAAATAAATAAATAAACAACAATGTTGCGGATTTTTTTTTACAACCAGGTACAATGTAGGTATTATTTGCAAACAATTTCTTGCTGATAACATCAAATTGTTGAATATTTTGGATGGGGAAGGTATTATGGGGTAATAATACCCGAAGAAGGGGTAATTTGTTTTTGTTTCCGGGAAACTGATTGTATACTAAGTAAAATGGCAATTCTTTAGATGTCTGCCTGCCTGGTAATGGAACTAAATTAATTTTAATTACTAAGAATCGTCTAATTATTTTTAATTTTTGTCCTAGGTCATCTGAGTAAACAATTGTACGGCACTTTAGTTTCTTGAGTAATTTATCTTTCACCTACCATCCCATCTAACCACCACCATACACTCGCTTGCTTGTTACTTAAAAAAGTGTTGAGTATCGCACTGGTGGCTGTGGTGCCTAGAAATCAATTTTTGTTTTTCTTTGATTAGAAAACACCACCTATACTTGTGTTCCTTGTACTCGCCCATAATATACACCACACCAAATTTGGACAATTCTCCTACCGAAAATGCAAAAAACATTGTTTTACGCTAATCCACACATACACTCACTCAATGAATACATTAAGCAATACTCTTCTTCAAAAAGTAAGAAACAACACGACAATAAAAAAAAACATTCAAGAAAACCCCAAAACGAGGAGCGTCTAATTGCAAAATAACTCTCAGCAAGTGGGTTTTTGGCTTTGCAAATTCTATTGCCGCCCGGCAATACTCGGCTGTTGCAGACGACGTTCACAAAAAGTACCGAGAGGAAAGGCTTCAATTGTATTGTGCGGTTGCTTTTGCACAAACAATCTAGCAGTATGTGAAGTAAGACGAAAAAGAAATCGCTGCAGCGTGACTTATCAGCATTTACGGCGCCGTTGTGCCGTCTATATTGGATTTGTAGTCACAAGGGTTAGAAACAATAACAACAAACAGAATAAGTTTAGTAAGAACAGTTACTTGGAAATCAAGAAACTGCAATTTGGTGTTGTCTATGTGGGAGCCAGTAGCAATTTAACAGCTCCGCCGGCTAGATGTGCCATCTTAGCCATAAATAACAGCGAATATGCAGACAACAAATTAATTCTTTTTAGAATTTTAAAGGGAAAGAGACGAAGCCCAAGAATTCTCTCTCTCCCTCTCTCTCTCTCTATCTTCCTACCACTACATTCGTAACGGTTATTGTTGGATGACGCATGGAGTTACTGCGTCATCAACAGCCGTTAAAATAAAAAGTAGATACTTCAAGTAAAAATGTTCATCGTCATCCTCAAACTTACCTTCAACAACAACTACATATCCATTGTAATGCAAGTGGCCTGGCAAGTATTGTTGTACTGTCTCCCCGTTCTGAATGAAGAATCAACTGGCAAAAGAATCTCAGAAGGTGTTGCTTTGCAAACTTTCTTAGAATTTCATAATTACCCAAGTCTCTCTCTATTTCCCTAACACTTGTTCTCGTCTCTCGTCTGCCCTTCAAACTTGTTGTTTACATTCTCACGAGTTATATGTGCATGAGTGTCAGTAATGCATGCGGTTAAATAGCCCCCAACACTTACACAACAGCCGTTGCATAAATGTTTCCGTTTGGAAGTTGCGCATGCGTTTTTCATATTCATTCAAACTTGATACGTCAATTATCATTAATTTTAATTACAGACTAGATGGGTACAAGAACAAGATGTGTTCTTCTTCTGAAAAAAAGAGAAAGTGTTTTTTCCACAGAGTATAATGACTCATAGCACAATTTTCGTGGAAAGAAAAAACAATGCGCTTCTTCAAATACAAAAATATGGTAAAATAAGCAAAAAGGTTTCGGAGGGCACAAGGAAATCGGCAATTTAATTTGATAACAAAGGCAAATCAATTGGGAAAATAAAAACACTCCTTCAAATACAAAATATATACATAAGTGCAAAATTGCATCCCATTTAGGCTAATATTATTTAGTGCACAATAAAAGGCTTTGATATATTTCCCCAAAAATCTTTGTTACAGAATGCATATTACGGCTGTGGAGGACAAAAATAACAAATCGGATAAACCACATATATATGGGAGCTACAGCTATATTTGAAACGATTTCGATCAAATTTAGCTTAATTTCAGGCTTAATTTGGTCTTATGTGCAAAATTCCTTACTATTTGAATTGATATTACATTTATGGTGCACAACCGATTATCCCTAATTTCAATAGGGTACGTCCTTCGATCAAACAAATGATTTGTGCAAAATATCATCTTTATCGGGCAATAAATGCGTACTTTGTATAATATAAATTCTGTACTTCGTTTACACAAATATATAGAGAGAGGGACATGCATAAATCGACTCAGAATGTGATTCTATGCAGATCATCAAAAGGAACTATGGGTCTATCTGGTTTCCTTTTGCCTGTTACAAACAAATGCACAAAGACATAACACCCTGATCACCATCTGGTGTAGGATATAAAGGCAGCTAGGTGATGGAAACAAAGAGTCCGAATCATTTCGTATGACGTTAGTCCAATATACCGCACAACGTGTACTGTGTCCCGATTTGAATATAAAAACATATTGCAAAACACAATGTTGCCATAGGCACAAGAAAACATATCTCATACATGGGTGTTTAACAAGACAACGATCCAAAAATAACCTCCCAGTATGTAAAAAATTGATCACTGGAAAATAAACTAAACGCTCAAAGAAAGCAAAATAAGCATCCAACTCACACATACAAATACTTTTTCTAATACAAAATCTGTTGTAAAGATGATATATATCTGCAAAGGCCTTAATTTGTGAAACAAGTCAGCAATTCTTTACAAATAAATATTTCTCTCAACCAGAAACCTGCGATAAATATCGAATTTACTCTCCAAAAATGTTATGGACATTGAAAGCACGAAATTCGAAATTCAAATCTGTGAAGTATATATGAAATTCAAACGATGCAGCACCACCTTGGTCGTTGTTCCGTTCTTCGAGAGGTCTGACAAAAAATATCCATTTTTGAACATTATGGGTTTATTTAACACAGTAGACTGTAAACGTATTAAAGTCAATAAAATACACATGACAAGATGACATGTTGCTTAAACAATGCATCCCAGAGTTTGTATCAAAAATTGAAGTTAAATATTTAAAATCTGTGCAGCTGAAAGAGGCGATATGAAGAATCTATAAATAAACCTTGATTCTTAAAATCACTCATTCACATTCATTACAATCGGAAATTCTAATGAATGAATTGATGAAGGGGCTGTCAAAACATGGAAATAGCAGTCATTCAAGAAATCGAAAATTTGTCAAGTCAGCAGAAAAAAAAAACGACAACAGCAACAACATATTGTGTTACTATGAAAGATTGCAATAAATGACCGTTGAAAATCATGAATAGCTTCATAAGCAAATTATCAGTATCATTCTGCGTTCGCCTGTCATTAATGTTTAACATTATGTCTATGGTAGAATAAAGGAGGTAACCTCTTGAAATTATATGTTTACAATGTTTTTTGTCAAAATCATAAACCTGAATAGAAAATTAGTTAAATTCGAGAAGGCTAATTACAGATTTTTTTAATTCTACCACCTAAATTACGCGTTCTACAAAGATTTCACATATAATATGTAAAGCGCATTATGAAAACATATTCAGTGTGAATAATTGTATTTATAGCTACTAGACAACACTCGAAGATATTTCCTAAAATTAAATTATTTTAACTCTAGTCTGACATCATGTTATAGAGCGTTGAGGTAAGTGTTTATCGTGATAATTGATCAATCGCAATAGAATCAACGGATGTTTTCTTTAGATAAAAGTTATCGTGATTCATCGATAAACATGATTAATCAAAATAAAAATTGTTATATAAACGTACTTTCGGGGGCATATGCAAAGTAAATTTTTCCACATCCGTGTTTATATTTTTACAGCATAATTTTAGGCGCTACCTACAATTTCTAATCTAAAACCAGTAAAGAAAGATCCAAAGTCGAGTGATACCTTACACCAATTTGCATATCGAATAAACAAATAAACCTTTTTATGGGGAATTTATATTGGAGCTATATAAGCCAGAGATTTGTTGGAATTATGGCCTTTAAACGGCCAATGAAACCGTCACACGCTGCCCGAATGTTGCTCTGTGCTTGCTTGAGGTGATCGACACTTTGGTATTTTTTAGTGCCAACCTTGCTTTCCAAAACACTCCAGACACAACAGTCCAACTGAGATTTTTGTGGCCATTCTGCGCTGGAAATGATGCGAGGAATCTCATTTTGTAACCATTCGTGGGTGGCGCGTGCTTAGTGCGATGGTGCTGAGTTCTGTTGGAATGTCCAAGGTCTGCCGCCAAAATGTTTGCGTGCCCAATACACCCTCCAGAACATTTTCCCGATAATATTCGGCATTTATTCTGATGCCACGGTCGATTAATACGAGAGGAGAGCGACCATCGACAGTTATAGCTGTCCACCATTACCATGGCCGGTTTTAACAGCTGTCGGACGAGTGGCTTTGTAATGACAACAGCAGTCTGAATTTGGTTGCCGTTTTTTTTTTTCATCTCACCCTGTATATATATGATAGCTATATAGCCAAATCTGAACCAATCTCTTGCATTTTTGCCAGGAAAATCGGTTGGTTAAAAGACTTCCAAATACTATAAATGGGTAAAACCCAGTACCAATTTTTTAAAATTTCGTAAGAAAATGAGGTTAAAACCATAGTACAATAAGGAGGTGAAATAAGTTAGATAGTAGGAAAAATAAATTAAATACCTGGGGCTGGATTCCTGTTGTATGAAATTATGAAATGAAAAATATTTCCCTTATAATATTTTTCATTTGACATTTCTTTCCTCTATAAAAGTTTTCATTTCACATTTTCATAGAACAAGAATTGAGTCCCTGGACTTTGTTTCAAAAATATAATCCAAGTTGTTCAATCTTTCAATTCAAGGGCAAAACTGGTTAATATCTTAAAAAATTTCAAAGCAATATGTGGATAAGATTTAGATCAATGGACAATACTGGAGCACTGATTCTTGAAATCAGTTGCGGATTTACTAACAATATTTAAGTATTTCATATTTAGCATTTTCTGTGGCATACTTTTAGGCGCTTCCAATAATTCTTAATCTGGAAAGAAACGCTTTACTCTAAGATCTATATAAAGGGTTGTATTTTAGCTGGGTTTTGGAAATGTGTACTACAAGTGCACGAAAAGTACTAAATAGTACTATATTTGTGTACAATTTGGTATTGGGTGAACAGATAGTGCCTGAAATCTGGAATTTAGGTATTGGGTGATGGAATTGGCCTGAAATTCCGAAATTTGATCTTAAGGTTGGTTTCTAGGGTTTACATATGGAATGTATAAATACTTGAAAATTTAGTACGATATATAAAGATTTGATAAAAAAAACTGAACAAATTGTGTATTTTGAGTACTAGGGAGACCTAAAACGAACTGTTGGGACAAATCTAAAATTTTAAAGGGGACTTTTCGCTGACGATGTATTTGGCACATGCTAGTACTATATAAATACTTATGTGCTGCAACCAAAGACAATTTATGAGAATCGCCTGAAACTATGCTGTAAAAAGCCACTATATAGGAATCTAATATGATGTGTAGACTAGCATTTAGTAACCTCAAATAAATCTTAGTCGAGGATGCCAAACTCAAAATTAAATATTTCTCATATCCTAGTCCTCATATAATGATACCGCTCGATTTTATGTATTGTTTTAGTACATCAAACTATGCACAGAAAATATTGGAACTGCCTACATTTAGGCAAATAACTATGCTCTCTGGTGTTCGGTATTTTCAATATTTGGAATCAATTTCCAACCAAAGAAGATGTAATTTGAGATTTTCTGTTGTCAGTGGTTAGTTTAACTCCTCGACGTCTACGTAGGTCAATTTTTGTTGAAATTCCCACCGGATTTTTACTATTTTGAAAGTTTTGGATCTAATTTACTACCAAATCAGTTATTATGTGATATGTTTGGTTCTTTGGGGTTACATAAATTCTTTTAAAAAAGTATTATAAATTAAATGATAACCGGCCATAAGTCAAGTTTTTACATGGCAGAGGGTATAAAAACAAGGGCCCGCTCCGAACGTTACTTATTTTTTAATTGTTTGCTCTCAAATTGCCCCCATATTTACTAGGATATAAGACGACTGATGTTATTCGACGCGATTCTTTTGATTCAGAGGGATTGAAAGGGGAATCCAAAGGCAAAGTGAGCCACAAGTTTTTAAAGCTGATCTCTGATCATACTGATAAAGTCACAGTAAAAGTTTCCATTACCAAATAATGAGTTTTCGTAACAAATTGTTGACAACCGTAACTACTTACAAATCAACCTATCAAACCCATTATTTTTACAAGGGTATGTCCACACAGTTATCATTATAAAATAATGGGTTTATTAGGAAAGTTTAGGAACCAGAACCTGCTTCCAAAACATTGTCCTAACTCATTATATAAGCATAGACATATCAGAAGAGGTGAAGACTTACCGGACTGCCTCCAATAACCAGGAAAAAGGTTCTATTTTTAGAAAACTTGACTTACATTCAATTTTTATACCCTCCTCCATGCTATGGAGGGTATATTAATTTTGTCATTCCGTTTGCAATTCCTCGTAATACTCATGTCAGACCCAACAAAGTATATATATTCTTGATCAGCGTAAAATTCTAAGTCGATTTAGCGATGTCCGTCTGTCTGTCTGTTGTAATCACGCTATCTTTCGAACGAATTAAGATAGAAGGCTAAAATTTTGCACACATGTTTATTTTGCCAGTAGACAGGTTAAGTTCGTAAACGGTCCATATAGGTCCACGTTTTTATATTGCCCACATATAACGGTACCTCCCGATATTCGGTATTTTGATGATTTTAGCGACATTATTCACCGGAATTGTTTCATATTTTATATTTGAAGTTCGAAATGGATACTACAGCCTATGTCAGAAACATTTCGGTGCAGGTCCACGTCTTCGTATAGCCCCCATACAACGGTACCTCTCAATATTCAGTATTTTTTAGCGTCACTATTTACCGGAGCAGTTTCAAATTACGTATTTAGAGTTCGTAATGGGAGCTACAGTCTGTGACAGAAAATTATCTATGTAGGTCCAGGTCTTCGTATAGGCCCTTATATATTTGTTCCTCCCTACATTCGGTATTTTGACGATTTTAGGTACAATACTCACCGAAATTGTTTGAGATGTCGTATTTGAAGATCGTAATAGATGCTACAGCCTGTGACAGAAATTTGTCTATACAGGTCTTCGTATAGCTCCGATATAACGGCACCTCCACATATACGGTATTTTGCTGATTTTAGCTACATTATTCACCGTTTATTCGGTATTTTAAGGATTTTAACAGATTTTATTTTTTTAAAAATTTCCAAATTCGTTCCAAATGCTGGAAGGTATTAAAAGTTCGGCCCGGTCGAACTTACTGCTTTTTAACTTGTTTATTTTTTTTCGCTTAATAAAATGGTGGAGCTGCCGATTTTAGTAACAATGGCTGAGTGCATGATCTTTACAGCTACCAATCAGAAGATTGCCATCGCAATAAAAGTTCGATGGTTAGTTTCAACTTATGTAATGGCTTTTGGTGGCAGTTTGGTAAGTACTTAATTCCTACGTTAAATGTCTATGTTAAGAAGGGGCTGGGATATAATTATTTGGTAACACTTGGTAATGAGGAATGTAAGGTATTTTGTTTTATAATTTTTTTTAGAAATAAATTATCATTTTATTCTGCTGATACAGCTCCCAATGTTTCTTGGGTACATCAAAACACCGAGCTGTATCTTTTTAAAGTTTATCAATTAGAGTCAGCTCAAGGTGTACACTGAAATAATTTATATTTATTTTTTGTGATTCATGAAACTCGTGTTATATTCATCACCACTTATCACTTAAAATACCAGATTATCATTGCTAGAAAGTTCAGTCCACCATCGTATGAATGTCAATATTTAAATCCAAATCTTAAGTTCACATTTTCATTGTTACGTGGATTTCCAGAACACACAAGGTAGGTAGGGTGATTTGGAATAAATCTCTGATTACTTACTTGACAATATTCGGATGATCCGAGGCATTCAATTGTTTTAGCAGAGCAATTTCACGCAACGTTGACATTGGCACTCCATTATCTGTCAGTGTTATTCTGACTTTTTTGATAGCCACAATGCGGCCAGTGAGATTATCTCGCGCTCTATAAACGGTGCCATAGGCGCCTGGTTGTGGGGGTACATTTTGATTGGTTGATCGATTTGTTTGGTGCCCGAGTGTGTGTGTGTGTGTCGATAATTAACAGGTGGTATTGAGTCAAGGCGGCAGGTAAGTTGAAATTGACATTGTTATGGTTATGGAATCCCATCATCATCAGCACCATCAGCCGCAATTTATAAACAAATAGTCGTAATGTAAACAATCCAAAGCGAAGAGTGTGGGGGAACCGGATGATAGCCGCCACATAGTATTGAGGTACGCCAATAATTAATAGCGCAAGCCGACCGACGATCAATGAATTAACATGGCCATTGACCGATCCAATGAGGAAGATCCAAAACAAAAATACATGAAAGTAAATAAAATTAAATACAACAAAAATTAACAACTTGCAAAACATAAATATAAAAAGAAAACCAAAATACAATGGCAATAGCAACAAAAAAAGAGGTCAATGTCACAAACAATTATTGCAAACAAACATAATATTTTAAAAGTAAAATAAAAAAGCTGACAATATAACGTCAGCTGAGCAGAGGCAGCAATAGTTTCCCGATAACGACAACATCGACTGCAGGAGATGGAAAGAGAGAGCGGAGAGCGAGAGAGAGAGTGATTATGTTGACGTTGCAGTATTTTCTTTTCTGTAAAGACAAAACTAAATAGAACGGGGTAGTAAAATAAAATAAAAACAAATACTGCCGATAAAAAAAGTGGAAAAAGAAACAACATTTCCATACGAATTAGGAGCCGCCAGATCTTTGACTACTTATTTCGGGTGACATGCCCTTGTGGGAGTATTGTTAGCAACTCTGATTGCTGACGATTGTAAAATATAGGTATGTTGAGCTTGAGGCTCTGTCAGTCTTTAATGTCATTCTCACTCCATCTGGATCTTGAAGGCCCTTCTTGTCATTCCTGGGTGGAGGTTTTCTTGAATAACTTCAATAAACCCATAGCCAAAACAAAAAAAAGCATATTACTTATTTTTTGAGAGGATCTAATCTACACAGAAAGTAAGAAAAACGTAAAATATCAAATTACAAGGTGATATAAAAAAACTGAAACAAAGTCAAACGCTACATTTTTTATTTTTTATTGAATGAAAGCAAAAAATGTCGGAAACATCAGATTTTAGAATAAATTTAGATTTGTTAGAATTGGTCACCTTTGGCACGAATTATGGCTTTCATACGGCCAATGAAACCGTCAAACCATGCCCAAATGTGGCTCAGTGGTATTTTGGCGTAATTCCGGGCGAGGTGATCGACACTTTGGTATTTTTTAGTGTCAACCTTGCTTTCCCAAAAGACTCCAGACACAGTAGCCCAACGGATTGGTATCCGGAGATTTTGATGGCCATTGTGTGCTGGAAATTAAGCTAGGAACCTCATTTTGTAACCATTCTTTTGTGGCGCATGCTGAGTGCGATGGTGCTGAGTCCTGTTGGAAAGTCCATGGTCTGCGGCAAAAATGTTTGCGTGAATGTTGCGGTGTAAGTTCTTGCAATTTTTGGAATTTTAATGGCTTTACCCTGACCTCATTTTTCAATATTTGCTGAATGGAATATTGCGATATGTGCCATTTTACGGCCACTGTAACACGGGTTCCAGCCAAATATATCGGCAAATATTGAAAAATGAGCTTGGGGTAAAACCCATTGAAATTCCAAAAGGTGCAAGAACTTACACCACAACAGAAAAAATACACTCAAAATAGCTAAAGAGTGGCTTCGCTTGTCCGAAAGTGGTGGACTGCCGAATATGTTTTTTTTTTCGATGAGAAAACATTCGTTGTCCAAAGGTCTGCTGAAAATGTGCACCTTTGGTTGGCCACCAGAACTCAAGCGCCGGCCATGGTGATGGTGTGGGTCGCCATAACAACCGATGGTCGCTCTCCGCTCGTATTAATCGATCGTGGCATCAGAATAAATGCCGAATATTATCGCGAAAATATTCTGGAGGGTGTATTAAAGCCTTGGGCACGCAAACATATTGGCCGAAGACCTTGGACATTACAACAGGACTCAGCAGCACAAAATGAGGTTCCTCGCTTCATTCCCAGCACACAATGGCGACCAAAATCTGCGGATACCAATCTGTTGGGCTACTGTGTCTGGAGTATTTTGGAAAACAAGGTTGGCACTAAAAAATGCTAAAGTGTCGATCTCCTCAAGCAAGCGTTTCGCAGGGAATGGACCAAAATACCGCAGAGCAACATTCGGGCAGTGTGTGACGGTTTAATTGCTGTTTGAAGGCCATAATTCGTGCCATAGGTGACCAATTCGAACAAATCTAAACTTATTCTAAAATTTGATGCTATTTCTGACATTTTTTGCTTTCATTCAATAAAATTTAAATTAAATATATCAAAAGTTATGGCGTTTGACTTTGTTGCAGTTTTTTATCTTACCCTGTATATCAATGTCGGTGATTTTCGTGGCTTGTATAATGTAATATTGTGCTCCTGTCTCAGTAGTTTTCTCCTAGTTCACCATATTTTGCGGAAATTATTAAAGTTTAAGTGGCTTACTATGTAAGAGTTCACCCGGGTCGCTATAGTTCAGATGGCTCACTTGTTACACTTTTTTACCTCGTTCAATCTTCATCAGTTACCTGATCTCAATAAATAATCTAAATTGCTTTTAACTGGCTCATATTGTCAGGAGAACTTACATCGCCATGTTTACAAAAAAAAAGTGGAAGAAGTAGCCAAAATCTATGTGTTGCCTACTGGCTCCACTTTTGTTTCTTCTACACAATCTGTTTTACCATATTCCCAGATCACCATATTTCACCTAGGCGTTTAAGCTTTAAACATTTGAGTGTAACTTATTTACATCAGTTCAACTGGTTCTCAATATTTCACTTGGTTCACAATAGTTCGAATTGCCGACAGTAGCTCCTATGATCTATTTTTCAAGTTGTATCAAAAAATATCTGTTTTTTGAGGATTGTTCCACAAAACTATGCCAGCTAGCCCACACATCGTCAAGTACATTTCAACTATCCAAGATAAATTTACAAAAAAGAAAAAATAATTTTTTAAAAAATATTCTAATGTATGCCCAAAAATTGAAACACTTGATGATCACAGGGTTGGCTACGCATCTAAATATGGAGATTCGTTTTTCGATAAACATTTACATTTCAATTCATGAATGAATGAGCGGTGAGCGAGAGTGGTCCAGCAGCAGTAAAGACAAAATGTCATAACGGCAACAATCGTCACAGAGTGGGGATCAGATCATTGAAATGCTGTAGAATAATAAATAAGTGAGATGCGCTCTGACGACTATGCTCGTTTTGCTAATTAATATTCAAGAAAACAAAAAATACAAACAGAACAACAACAAATCAACACCGGAAAAACGACAGATCCAGACTAACTGAGTCACTACATAACAGGGCGAGAGACAGCGATTTGCTGTGCGTCTATTGGGATAGGTCAAGGGGATGTCAAAAATAACAAAAAAACACATAATCAGTATTTAATGTTAATGTCTAAAGTGCGGCAGTTATAGCACAAGTTTAGTAAGGCTGTTGCGCTGGTTCAGAAGATCGAAAAAGTCAACAATTTTTATAACTGAATACAGAGTATTTTCAATTTCAATTATATAATTATTGAGAGGTTCGCATGTGTATAGTCTCATGAGTGGACTTACTGGAGTGTCTGTAGGAAATATGCAAATTGAAATACAATTAGATAACATTCGAATAATTGTGTTTATACATTTAATACTGGATGGTTTGAATCTTTTTGTATATAGCCTATAAAGACTGAAAATTGGCTTGTTAGAATCTTGAATAGAACAAGCATTCATATTCATGGTTCTCTATAGTTCACCTGGCTGACGATAGTTCTCCTGGCTCTTTATATGTCACCAGGATCACTATAGTTCACTTGGCTCTCTATAGTTCACATGACTCACTATAGCTCAACTGGCTCACTATAGTGCACCTGGTTCACTATGGTTCACCTGGCTCAATATAGTTTCCCTGGCTCACTATAGTTCCATGGCACACTATTAAATACCTGGCTCTCCACAGTTCACATGGCTCACTATAGTTCACATGGCTCACTATAGTTCACAAGGCTCACTATAGTTCATCTGACTCAATATAGTTCACCTGACTCACTATGGTCCACCTGGCTCACTATTGTTCACCTGACTCACTATTGTTCACCTGACTCACCATGGTTCCTCTGGCACACTATAGTCCACCTGGCTCAATATAGCTCCCCTGGCTCACTATAGTTCACATGACACACTAAAGCTCAGCTGGCTCACCATAGTTCACTTGGCTCACAATAGTTCACCAAGCACACTATAGTTGACCTGGCTCACAATAGTTAACCTGGCTCACTATAGTTCACCTCGTGCACTATATGTAACCTTAATCACTACGATTAGTACAGCTATAGATCACAAGACACACCAAAGTTCACAATAGTGAGTCAGTATGGTTCACCTGGCTCACCTTAGTTTACCCGGCTCGGTATAGTTCTCCTTGATCTCTTTAGTTTACTACATTAGTTCACCTCACTTTATATTGTCCTCCTGGCTCACTTTAGATCACCTGATCCACTTTAGTTCAACTGGCTCACTCACTGTTCACTAAATTAACCCTAGCCTTCCATAGTACATTTGGATCGCAATGATTCAATATAGGGTTAAGGTTTTATATTTTCGGCAGGTGTTTTATATTTGCTTAACTTTTTTTTTAATTTTTATTTCTATATTTTGTATCTTTTAAATCTGTGTGTCTGGTTTTTACTTTCATTCAATTGACGGCACATCCACTTTTTTCAACGTTGTTATGGCTTAGCCAAATCGACGTGGGAATTTTTAACGAAAAAAAAAATAGCAAGAAAGTAAAAATGATGTCAGCTTTTAAGTATTTATATGAATTTTGATTGTGAAGTTAACGAGCAAGAAGACGGTTGAGAAGAATCAAAAGACATTACGGGCTTTCTATACAAAACCCTAACCTGAGAAACTCCAAAAGGTCTTCCATTTTTTTCGTCTTCACACCATCCTTCGAAACCCTTAAAGATCCAAAGGGCTTAGAGACCTTCACTACAAAGCCCTGAATCTTCTTGAAGAAGCTCATAAAGATCTTCTCTAGGAAGCCCCTCAAGGACTTCTCTAGGAAGCCCTTAACTAATTTTTCTACGAAGCGCCTATTGTCTTCTATAAGATGCCCTTAAACCCGTTCTTTATTAATACCTATAAGGCCATTTATACGAAAAATGTGAAGGAATTCTCCACAAAGAACTTGTAGACGAAGAAGGTCTTCTATAGCAAGACCTGAAAAGCCTTCTAAAGGAACACTTAAAGGTATTTGTATAGAAGGCCCTATAGTCTTCTATACAAAGTCATTACAGGCCTTCTAGGAACACCTTAAAGACCTGTTATAGAAATACATTAAAAATCTTCTTAACGAAGACCACAAAGACCTTCTATAGGAACCCTTTCCTATAGGAAGAGTATAAATGCATTCTATGTGAAGACTTTAAGGCCATAAATACGAAGCCTTTAAATAAGAAGGTCTTTTCGATATCCTTAAAGCCCTTCTATGGGAAGAACTTAAAGACCTTCCATGGAAAGACCTTAAGGCCTTCTATGAGAAGTTAATTAAGGCTATATACAAGGTGGTGCAAAACTAACCCTCATGTCAGAAAATGTTATATATTTTACGATTGGCCCCTAATGTCTTAATTACAGCCAAAAACCTTAAAGGCTTTTTAAGAATACCTGAAAAGTCCTTGAGGTCTTCCTATAGAGGAGCTTTCCAATCTTCTCTGCGAAAGCAATTCTAAAGGAAGATCCTCAATGTCCTCTATGGAAATACCTTAAACACCTTTTTAGGAAAAAAAAACTTTTTTTATTTGAACACGATCTTCTACAAAGCAGAAAAACATCCAAACTTAGGAAAACATACAATATATGTACATGTGTATTTCTGACATTGCCTCTGTGGTCAGACTCAAAAAGAAATTGTGACACTTTAAAATTTGGTCCAGCATTACTCACCTGTTCCGATGACATTGAGCTCTTCGTAATTGAATGGGTCACCATCGTTAAATGTCTGCTGCTGTGTTGCTGATTGATGTTGCGGCTGATGGGCCTTTATGTGATGGTGTTTGGAGGTCATCTTTTTTATTTCAATTTCCGTTCGGCACCGATGAATGGCGGATTATAAAGTGCTTCGTTTTGTGGAGGATTTGTCAATGGAATTTTATTGGGGTGTGATGAATTGTTTTTCTTCTTCTTCTCTTCACCTGAGATTTTGTGTCAGCTACTACTCATTGACGATTTCACTCTCTGTGCATTTCTTTTCAAACGACACGACATGTATGAGGAGTAAATATCACTTGGACGACATGGGAATTGAAACACGCAGTTTACAACAACGAGAGAATTTTTAGAGAATGTTATCTTTTTTGGTTTTATTTTTTATTATTTTTTTATTTCACAATATTTTTCCTGGTCGTTGAGTAATTTGTAGTTCTTAAGTGCTGTTTTTCTATAACAAAAACATAAATCGTACAATTATTATTGTTATTTGTTAATCACTTTCTGGCGACGTCAATGTGTGTATGAGGAATACCGAATGGTAGGAGGAAACAAAACAACCAAAATCATAAAACTAAATCATAATAAAAACAAAAACAAATTTCCAACATTTTGCTTTCTGCCTTAGTTTTGTTTGGTTTTTCTTGCTTTGCTTCCCATTTCCCATTTGCTCTACTAATGCTTTCATGCTTTAAGGCTGCCAATAATAGTTTAACTAGATAAACGTTATGAAGAAAAAAGTGTTAGAGAACTTGCAAAAGAGGTGGCTAAAACTGGTGGTTTAAAGAAGAGGTAAAAAAAGCCAAGCTAAACGATGGGAAAGGCTAAATTTTTGTTTCCTTCAAAAAAAAAAAAAAAAAAAAAAAAAAAAAAAAAAAAAAAAACAAACATTAAGTTCGGCCGGGCCGAACTCTTAACTTTGAATAAAGAAGACATTTTTATATAAAAGTATCTGAATTCACACCTGATCCACTTTAAACTAAAAATACCTGTAAGACCGTTTTGATAAGGCTGTTAGACTTAAAAAAAAAAACATAAAGTGGGTGAGTCCGTTGCATGGGAGCCAAAGCGGGAACCTCCTCCACATCTTAAAGCTAAACTTTCAAAGTTTTGCCGTAGGAGCTGGAACCCATTAGGAATCACAAATACCAATTTTTGGGCAAATCCGTGAAAAATTTTTATCAAAAATCATCAAAACTCCGACTATCGGGAGGTACCGTTATATATGGGCTATACCAAACCGTGGATTTATACATTACATGTTTCGCCACCGGAGCTAGAACCCATTTCGAACTACAAATACAAATTTTTAGAAAAATCTGGAAAAAAGCGACAAAAATCGTCAAAATATTGGAAGGTACCGTTATATGGGGGCTAACAAAAAAGTGGACCCACATATACAATGTTTCGCCACCAAAGCTAGAACTAATTATGGCCTAGAAATACCAATTTTTAAACAATTCCATGAAAAACTCATCAAAATGCAGAATATCAGGAGGTACCGTTATATGGTGGTTATATAAAAATTTGGACCTATACATACAATGTTTCGCTACCGGAGCTAGAACCCATTATGACCAAATACAAATACCAATTTTTAGACAAATCAGTGGAAATATGTGGCAAAAATCGTCAAAATACCGAATATCGGGAGGTACCGTTATATAGGGGCTATATAAAGACGTGAACCTGCACAGACAATCTCCTGCCATAGGGTGTGGTATCCATTACGAAATTCAAATACCAAATTTGAAACAATTCCGGTGAATAATGTCGCTAAAATCAGCAAAGTACCGAATATCGGGAGGTACCGTTATATGGGGGTTATATGAAGACGTGTACCTGCACAGACAATTTTCGGTCTTAGGCTGTAGTATCTACTACGAACTCCAAATACCAAATTTGAAACAATCCCGGCGAATAATGTGGCTAAAATCATCAAAATACAGAATATCGGGAGGTACCGTTATATGGGGACCTACATTGCCCAACACTACATGGCCTGCAGACACAATATACATTTGAGTAAAATTTTATCAATCTACTTCATTTTCTTCGGAAGCTAGAATAATTTCCACAGACGGACGGACGTCGCTAAATCGACATTGCATTTTATGCTGGTCAAGAATATATATACTTTGTGGGGTCTAAAATGTTTATTTCGAGGTGTTATAAACGGAATGATAAACTTAATATACCCTACAAAAAGACCACTCATTCGAGGGTTTACATTTTCATCCTGTACATATTGAAACTATATATAGCCGAATATTTCAAAATATTTGGAAGAGGGGTGTTGGGACTTAATAATTATTTTTTGGTGTGGCGAAGTGTTATCAATTTCTTTAATTATATGTTAAATAAGTTCCGTGCATACTATCGTCCAGCAGCTTCTCGCAAATATTCTGCATTCCCATATTTTGGTTATTTAAAATACTAAAACTATTTATGAAAAACGGTATCTACGTTCAGGTTTTGGAATAGATATATGTACGTGACCTGACCTTGGATTAATCAATTTTGACAATAAAAATTCGACTTTTTAAAATCGCCAATGCCAGCCAAAAAGTATGCAACGCATTTTTAAGAAATTCGAAATCGACCTTACGGTACGTTTTCAGAGTACTAAAAAGTTCCAATGTAAACATATATTAGTTGAATTGTGGGCTAAAAAAAAAAAACTTTTAGCGGATTGGAGAAAATTTAAAATTTTTGAAGTAAATTCAAAAGTTCAAGAATCTACTTTTTCTCTTCACAACAATATCGTTAGTATGGAACATAGCACAATCCCTATACCACCACAGTCATCTCATGAAAAGGAATCTCGTTTGACTGCTTCAAAACAATTGAGATCTTTTAAGGCGTTAAGTCCAATTCCCTGGTAATTATAGTTATAATCTGTAAATACTATGTTTTGTATAATTCCATTGAAAAATTTAGCTAAAATGATCAAAATACCGAATATGGGGTGATATCGTAACATCGAAGCGTTGATCTGTACAGTATATGTTCAGTCATAGAAAGTTTGAAACAATTCCGTCGAAAAATATGGCATAAATTTTCCAAATATAAAGATAATATTCTATCAGAGAAGATAGTAGCTAGTGTCAACACGAAATACCCACTTTACAACAATTCCTGTGAAAAATGTTGCCAAAATTGTGAAAAATCCGATTATCGAAAGATATAATTATAACTGTTTAAGCAATTTTCGGTCATAGAAGGTATCAGTAGTGGGTTTGTCTAATAAAGGGCGCAAATGCGATACATTTCTCTATTTATGCCATGGAGAGAAAACGACCGTCATGTTATGCTCTGTTTTATCAAACGCATAACAGTACGTGACATCCAACCAAATGCTCCATGTCTCGTCACGTCGGTCAGACTCAAACCCATCGTTATAACATGCATTGACCAATAAATGAGGATGTTGACTAGTGTGTAATACAAATGTGATCTTTCCAAAAATAGCAACAAAATTATGCAGTTATCAATAGAATGAGGAAGGAAGCCAACGCTACCTGCTTTTACGATTGCGCTATGAATTCTTAGTAAAAATAATAATGTTCTGGCACATTTCCTTAATAAAAGCCAGTAAGAAGAAGTCATTTCGGGTGGGGGAGGAGGGGTGGGCGATATGATATGATACCCTACACCACTATGCGTATTTAGTAGAGCTCCTGTAACAAAAGAATTTATTTGATGAAGATCATAATTTAGGAATTTTTGATAGATATTGGCCATTTGGTGCACAATTAACCCAAAATCGGTTGAAGATATATATGGGAGCTATATCCAAATCTGAACTAATATTGATAAAATTTGGCAGAGGATTTCCGAGCTCTATAAGATATCTGGTACAAAATATCATTGTAGTCGAATGCATATTACGAATGTGAGGGACTGAAACACAAATTGGATGAAACCTATATATGGGAGCTATAGCTATATCTGAACAGAATTTCATAAGATTTAATGTACTTGTTCGGTCGGATGTGCCAAAATTCAGTCATTTAGAGTGATATTGGTCATTTGTTGCACAACTAACCCAAGATCAGTTGAAGATATTTATGGGAGTTATATCCTAATCTGAACCCATCTTGGCAAAATTTGATACAGTTACTTCAGAGCTGTATCTGATATTTGGTACCAAAGATCATTTTTGTGGAATGCATATCTCTCGTGTGAAGGATAAAACATATATATGGGATCTATAGCTATATCTGAACCGATTTACACCAAATTTGAAGTATTGAGTTTATAGGACAAATTCAGTCGTAACTACCAAAACGGAGACCATTTGGGCTCATATTAGCCATTTGGTGCACAATAAATCTAATATCGGATAAATATATATATATATATAAGAGCTATATCCTAATCTGAACCGATCACGATGAAATTTGATAGAGGTATTATCGAGCAGTATCTGATGTCCGGTACCAAATATCATTCTAATGGAGTGCATATTACGAATGTGAGGGACTTAAAACAACAAATCGGATGAAATATATATATGGGAGCTGCAGCTATATCAGAACCGATTTTCACCAAATTTGATTTATTTGCTCCTAGACTAAATTCTGAACTGATATTGGCCATTTGGTGCACAATTCACCAGAAATCGATTGAAGATATATATGGGAGCTATATCTAAATTTGAACCGATTCTCATCAATTTCAATAGGGTCCTTGGGCTAAATTTCATCTCAATCTGATAATAAATGCGACCTGTATTTTGTTCACAAAAATATATGGACATACGGACGGGCATGAGACTTCCTCTTTGATCTAACAAGACCGTTTTCTTTGTGGCAATAACAGAATGTCACATATTAATTTATGCACTGCAGAAATTCATATTTTTCATTTGTTTTTAAGATTTTACAGTTTATGGCATAAAATACTCTACTTTATTCTTATTCTGGACATTGTTAGCCAAGATATAATGAGGTTAAATTTCAAATGTATATATTAATTAGGCACAAAATTACAACAGAAATAAAAACTTCTACAATTTTCAGGTGTCACCGGATAAGCATCGATTAAGCATAACCCAAAAAAATGTTGTTTCACCCAGTTTAAAATACAAGCCCCAACAATCCTTTCGAAATGCTTGTGTGACAAAATTCCCCTGGGATTTCTCGTCAATGACAAGGTGTCAAAAGGTATGGCAACACCATTGCAATTTCGGGTTGCCGGGTATATTGTCATTCCATTTCATTTCTAAGAACATAGAAAATGGGTCAACATGGGACCATATTTTAGCGGAATGTTAAGATGTTAATAGTGTCTAAGATTTGACTTTTAGAGCATATTTCCGGTTTTCATGTACATATACATACTTCAGTCTCCTGCGCCAGTAAGCAAACATTCAAGTTCATTAATATGTAAGAGAGAGGGAGAGCGAGAGAGAACACAACCAACAAACAAACAAAGGTTAATGATCTCTTTATGAATGATTATGATGTTGATGATCTTTATCATTATTTGTTTAGTCATCTTTAAAAATATTTTATTACCTAAAATAATTTAGTTTACTTTTGGTTCTTCTTATTCCGTGTGAAATTGTTATAAAATGTTGGTTTATTTTGTTGTTGTTATCAAATTAAATAGTAAGAAAATGATAAATTCGACTATGGCCACTAACCACACGATAGGGGGTTGAATCAGTAGTGTGGGCAGGAGGAAATCATGCATCAAATTTAAAGTTTTGTTTTTGCATAAAACGTTGGCTGCAACGGCAGCAGCGACATGAATGCTTATGGTCTGCTGCTATGTTTATTTATAAACGTCACGGTGCGCCGCCTTTGTGTGTCTATTTGCTGCATGCAGCATTTGACATTTGCTGTGCAAAACAAAACACACACACAACACTGTTGCTGTTCTTCGTGAACATGGGTTTTTGCACAGCCACAAACACATGTTGACAAACCAACCAAACTAGTAAGGGGGGACCCAAAGAGCATTAAATGTGTTAAAAGAGCTGCTAAAACAACTGAGAAGGAGAAGAGAATATGAGAGTAGGAGAAACAACGTAAAACTGATAACCGGCTGTTCTCTGTGTGGTGTAAGAATGAAACACGTTTTACCGTTTTTTTTTTGTTATTTTTTGGTTGCTTCGTTCTTGCAAATGCTAGAGTTTTTGTTTATTTGCTGGATGACGGTCGTTGGGTTGATTGTTTGTCATGACAATCAGAAGCACATTGATGGGGAATAAAGCATTGGAACTGCTGACATGCCCTGGCACTATTGGGACAGAAAGCAACATGCGGCAGCGGTGTAGACATATAAATAACTAGATGATACTGTTTATTTTGAATTTTGATTCCAGAATGAAGCAAGATCAGGAACAACCTGTTGCTGTCAAGGTGTTGTGCAGGGTTGTTTTCCTGAGGCTCATGCCAGGTCAATTGATTTGGATTTTTATGTAAAGTTAAACAAATATGCTTGTTTAGTGTTCTACCACTTCACCAACTCACACACACATTAAAGATTAAAAAAATGTAGACGACGCCAACTGAAGATACAACAATAATAAAAAAATATACCTATTCCACTAAATAAATGTATTCAATATGAGCTAAAATAATAACAAAATTCCAATAACAATAGCACTTTTTAGTATATTTTATTTTTTTCTGCTTCTTGCTGTTGTTCGCTGGCCTGTTCTCAACGATTATGTGTTCCACATTATTTTTTATTTTGTATCATTTTGAGGCCACCGCCGACCACACCACGCACCAAAATTCACAATTTTTGTCAATTTCTTTTTTCGTTTGCTTGCTATCATTAGCACACACACACGCACACGCACGCACTCACACTCTAGCCTTATTGCTATTATTTTCTTCTTTATTTATTGAATTATATTTCTTCTATCAAAAAATATGAAAAGAAATTTGTGTTCAGAAAATAACTAAACAGTCAGTAAATGACGATTGATAGAGCTCGAGGCCCGAATAAGACACTGAAAGGAAATGCCAGATGCCAGAAATAACTCAACTGTCACAAAAACAAACAGCAACAGCAACAAACAAACTACCTTAAAACCAGCAAGCTCACTCACACATTATTGTGACGGCGGCGACGGCCGTCTGACTCTCTCGCAGTTGGTGTGTGTTTCACTCAGACAAAACAAACAAAAACACAACAGCTCACTTTGCAAAGACAGGCAGACCTGTGTCTGCACAGCACACACAAAAACAATACAACACATAGGGACATAAACACACACACACACATGCATGACAAGATCCTCCTTCAAACAAAAACAAAAGAAAAAACAATCAAATGAACATCAGACAAAACCAAACTATGTAACATTAGTATGGCTGGGTATTAACAATTCGCTTGTGGTTTGACCTGGAAGGGGAACTAGCCACCTTACAGATGGAAGAGAAAAATCCCAACTCTCATCCTCACCACACATAGATGAGTTTGTTATAACCCAACAAATTGAGGGGCACCTCATGTTATAAACACACCACACCGCTGGTTTGTGTGTGGAAATAAATTACCAAGGAAAAAGAGGAGAATATAAAAGAGGAAAATATTAAACCCAAACTCACCAAATCAGCCAACAACACCACCCCAGCCACCAAAGGTGCGGATCTATGCTAAAACATGGGGATTTATGTATAAAATACCCAAAATTACCCAAGAAATGGGGCGAAAAATAATTCCCCAAGTTTTTGCATGGACAAAAAAATACCCAAAGGTGTATTTTCCTTTTTACTTTCCAAGGTTTATAACCCAACTTAAATCATTGAAAAGAACCTACACCATGTTTAGGAATTAACCAAAAATCCCAATCATTCACCCATTCCCTTCATCGAACCAATGGAAGTTTTTGTTTTAATCATTGTGGGATTTTTTTTTTCCACCATTGTGGCTTTGCTAAGCTATCAGAGGAATTTCTTTCACAGCAAAATAATAGGTTATAAACTTAACTAAAACTGTTAGGAAATAACGTTCCCACTGATAAGGAAATTGCGAAATAATATTTTCCCATTATTTATTGTGTCCATCAACGACCATCCGCAGTGCAGTGTTGCATTTCCCACTATTGATAAAGTAAATATCTATCATATGGTCCCCACTGACAAGGAAATTTGAATTATTATTTTTTGCTTCCATCAACGAATATCCGCAGTGCAGGGTTGCATTTCCCCCATTGATAACGTAAATATCCATCATATGGTCGATTGTTTGACTAATAATCGAAGAAAGACCAGAGAATGAGGGAACCTCAGAAAACAAATCCGTTGGTTTCAAACGAAATAATGTCCCCACTGACATGGAAGTTGGAAAATAATATTCTCCCATTATTTATTGCGTCCATCAAGGAGTATCCGGTGTGCAGGGTTGCATTTACCTCATTTGATAACGTAAATATCCATCATATGGTCGATTGTTTCACAAGCAATCGAAGAAAGACCAGAGAATGAGGGAACCTCAGACAACAAATCCGTTAGTTTCAAATAAGATTTGTGGGTAAAAAGTAATAAATAAAATGTGTGCAATCCCAATGACAACGATTTTTGAACATTGTTACTGGATGTCGTAAAATTTCTAAAACAGAGAGAGTTTTTGACAATTTTCTACACCCTCCACCATAGCATGGAGGGTATATTAAATTTGTCATTCCGTTTGTAACACCACGAAATTTTATTGAATGAAAGCAAAAATTGTCGGAAATAGCATCAAATTTTATAATACGTTTAGATTTGTTGGAATTTATCACCTTTGCCACGAATTATGGCCAATGAAACCGTCACGCGCTGCCTGAATGTTGCTCTGCGGTTGCTTGCTTGAGGTGATCGACACTTTGTTATTTTTTGTGCCAACCTTGCTTTCCAAAATACTCCAGACATAACGAATTGGTATCCGGGGATTTTGGTGGCCATTGTGCGCTGGAAATGAAGCGAGGAACCTCATTTTGTAACCATTGTTTGTTTACAAACTGCTGAAATGTTTTCTCATCGGAGAACACCAAATTCGGCAGTTCACCACTTTTGGCCAAGCGAAGCTACTCTTTAGCTCTTTTGGGTCTATTTTATTTTTGGTGCGGTGTAACGCCTTCGTATAGCCCCCATATAATGGCACCTCCTGATATTCGGTTTCTGATGATACCGCCATTATTCACCGGCATTGTTTCAAATCTGGTTTTTGAAGTTCGTAATAGATATTAAAGCTTATGACACAAAATTGTCTTTGCAGGTCCAGGTCTTCGTATAACCTCCATACAATGGTACCTCCCAACATTCGGTATTTTGATGTTATATAGGCCCCATATATCAGTACCTCCCTATATTTGGTATTTTGACCATTTTGTGTTTGAAGTTCCTAATTGGTACCTCAGACTGTGACAGAAAATTGTATGTGCAGGTTCACGTCTTCCTATAGCCACCATATAACTGTACCTCCCGATATTTGGTACTTTGTTGATTTTAGCGACATTATTCATCAGAATTTTGGTACTTGATGTTCGTAGTGGATACTTCAGCCTATGACAGAAAATTGTCTGTGCAGGTCCACGTCTTCGTATAGCCCCCATATAACGATACCTCTCGATATTCGGTATTTTGATGATTTTAGCGACATTATTCACCGCAATTGTTTTAAATTTGGTATTTGAAGTTCGTAATGGATACTACAGCATATGACAGAAAATTGTCTGTGCAGGTTTACGTCTTCGTATAGCCCCCATATAACTGTACCTCCGGTATTTTGATGATTTTAGCTACATTATTCACCGATTTTTTTAAGTTTCGCATTTGAAATATGACAAAATTTACCTAGCAAATACATGTTCGTCTACCCCGCAAATACATGTTCGTCTATTTTTCTGAAGTGAGAGCAACATTACCTGAAATGTTTGCTTCGTATTCTCTTGGTCCGAGCCGGGATCGAGATCAACTCCAGACCATGGTTCTGCTCCGTTTGTCGTAATCACATCCGGCTTAAACCGGATACAGGAGTTCAGCGATAGGGACTATATTGCTTCCTGTTGCGCCAATGTAGACGTCAGTGAGTCTTCATCTTCGCCGTCCACATCGTCGGTAGCGGTCAAGTGTGGAACCGCCGAGGTAGAGGTGCTTCCGCCCCCACGCTATATGCCCAATGTCAGTTCACTTCTGGTAGGCAATAACCGTCTAGTGCTAGGGGATTTCAATGTCCATTATGAATTATGGCATTCCGTCCTTGGTAATGACCAGAGAAGCATGGCGCCGGCTGAGCAAATCGATTGCTAAACGTTTTGCACAGTGAATGAGGACGCGCCCACCGTCGCACTTTCCTTCGCCATGGGAAAGCCAATTGGCAAGAATTCAAAGAATATACCAATCGCCGCTTCAGGAAACTGCCCTGATGTTCTGGTAGCAGATATGTGTTTCCAGGACATCATCAGAGCGACAGCCGCTCGCTATACACATGCTTGGCGAATACCTGAAATAAGGCCAAATTTTCCAGCAGTAGAAGCGGGATTAGCGAATGAGGGAGTTGAGTTTTTCCGTACAAATGCTAATAATCCCCGAGTCAGGAATCTTACTCTGGAGGAAAAGAGGTTAGTCGGTGAGCATAAGCGGAAAACGAGCTAGAACTTCTGAAGCATGCAGCATCAATACCGAATCGAGTAAGCTGTGGGCAAGTGTTAAGCCGCTCTCGAACCCTGGGAAAAGAATGATCGGATATCTGTCTCATTTAACGGCGTAGAAGTGATAGATCCGAAATTACAGATCACCCCGAGAGTGATCGTACTAAGAGGAGGATACTACGCCATGTATGACCTGTTCCAGCCGAGGAGGTACCACCACAATTTACGTTGGATGATGTTGCACATGTCATCAGAAGCGCCAAGTCATCCAAAGCGTAGTCCTGACAGAATCTTCATGGTGATGTTGAAGCAACTAGATGAATCAAGAGTTGAGTATTCTACCAAATCCCTCAACCTGTCGTTAGCTACCCTTATAGTTCCCGATGCCTGGCCGATATTACTTTTGTCACCAGTAGCAAAGACGCTTGAGGCTTTAAGAGAGGTTTCCCAGTAGCTTGTCATCAACACGGATTCCGAAAATTGCATAGCACAACGACAGTTTAACATGTCATTTCTACACATGTCAGCCGCACACTTTTCACCACATGGACTGCGGAGATGAGGCTATCCTTGAATGTACAGGTCGATGGTGTTGTAATTCCGACCACCAACTACTCCATGATCTTAGAAGTCATTATTACTCATTATGCGCCTCTGGTGCGGTCAGCGAACGTTAGTGCTACGTGGCACAGCCTGCCCAGCTTGTGACACAGGTCCACATGACACGCTGCACCTATTACCCTGCCCAGACAAACCTTCTTAACAAACTCCGATTTCCGTTGTGGACCCAACCCGTACATGCTGTATCCTTTTTGAGACTGGACTTAGAAGCAGAACCCGATTGAGAGGAGGCAGAACGAAAACAGCAGTATAAGCTGCTACAACAACGACAACAAGAAAAAAATAATAACTAAACCAAAAAGCCTTATTATCCTTAAAAATATGTAACACTCGTTTATGAGATCTTTGGATATTCTTATTCTTTGGCGCTTGATAACGAACATTTATTTCCTCTTTAAACAAATATTTTACAAAATATGGTCAACGACAAACTTTTCCGTAAGGTTGCTTGGGTTTCTGCTGAAGTACACAGCCCGTGTTGAGGTACCTTTGATCAAGTTCCGCTGTTAGTTTCTTCTTTTCATCTTTCTCTTTGGCACAATGTTCCATGTACAATTTATACCATTCATTATTGCGAACCTTGAAAACAAATTATAATTGTATATGAATATAAAATAATAATTTTGATTTTCGATACCTTTTGTCTATGAGATTCATCCAATTCTTGGCAGATTTGCTGATCTTCTCGATTTCGAAAAATGAAATCCTCTTCGAAGTTGTTCTGTTCTTGGGCAGTGTTACGTAGCCGATTGTTTGTGATTTGAGACTAAAAGAAAAATAGAGAGAGAGAGAAATAATTGTTACTCTTTGCAACACATGTAATTTGATGCCAAAATGCGCTTCAAAATGTCTCAGAGAGGAGTGATTGACCCAGAATATCTTGGAAGGAGAAATAAAGCAATATGTGCAAAATTTGTCAAAATTCTACAGAATTAAAGGTTCAATTAGACGTGACATACAATATTGCCGTAGCCTCTAATCAACCCCATAATCGTGCCAAAATGTAATATTTCTATTAGCGTTGGCATTACCATAAACAGCTGTTACTTACATATTTAGCCAAAAATATTCCAATAAATGTACATAAATGGACGCGCGGGAGTAAAGCAGGCCATCAACAGGCGAATTTGTTCGACGAACATGTGTTGTTTACATCGTTGGTGTTAGTGAATTTTTTGTTGGTGTTAGTGAATTTTGTGTTTCTTCGTTTTGTTCGCCAAAAATTAAAACGTTTCAATCTTTTCTGTGTTCGCACGAACATTTGACATAGTGGGTGGCAGTGTTCGCCGAACATCAGTTGAAAAATATTTTTTTAGAGTGAAGACGTACTTAAAATGTCACAACAATTTCTATCGGAATTTATTAATTGCCTGGAAAATGAACCAGCATTGTCGCTGAAAGCCTTTCATTTGCACTTATTGCTTCTCTCATTGTAGTATCCTGTCCATGAATTTCTGGAGCTACCAAATTTAATAGAGCTGCATATGTTTCAGCGTCCATTCTAAGAAAATTCTTTAAATCCACCCGAGAACTTTCTTTCAGTTCCTTTAAGAGTTTTGTATGTGTGAACTTTTGGCGATTTGCATACCATTATTTCATCCATATGCTGTGTTTTATTTTTTTTTAACTTCCTCCTTATTTTTTTTTCTTCCAAACAAACACATATTGCCATCAAGGCAATGATTGTGTCGCGGTCGCTGTCTGATGACATGTTTACTCGATGAAAATTGTTTTTAAATGATGTTCGCGAGCATGTTCGCACTCGTTGGTGGGCAAATGAAATTTGAACAGTTCGTCGAACAGATTCGCCTGTGTATGGCCTGCTTAATGATAGAATTAGCATTAGCATATATGGTCACAAATAGTTTCAAGAAATCAAAATGTTTACACCCCTCTCTCTCTCATTTTAATTAATCACTTTCTCATTTAACTTCACTATCCTTATTACACTCACCTTGTTTTGTTGTTACGTTAAAATATTTAAAATAACTGTTATTTTCCAATTTGTTTTTCTATTCTCAATTGTAAGCTCTTCATATTTTCGTTTCATAGTTTAGTCTTAAGTTAATATTGGAATAGAAACACAATAGAAAAATAACAAATAAATAATTAAGGAACTGTAAACCGGGATCAGTTATTTCTATAGACACCACGTCTATCTTTGATGAGCATTTGTAAGACACTAAATTTATTAATTAAAAATATTTTTTTAAGAATTACTTATGATAATATGACTTATCCTAACTTAGCACTAAATGTAAATGAGAGAGAGATAGATACCAACTGTACACATGCCTATGGACCATACCACCATATATCTTAGGAGGAGGTCATATGGAAAGCAAACATGATGCACCATAACACATGCAGCAATTGAAAATTCTATATTATTTATTTTTAATTCGAAGGTCTGCTCACCACATTTTCTTAACTTATTTAATGTGGACTTATTAAAAAGATCCCTCCCAGCTAGCATTTGGAACATTGTTTTTGAAAAATCACTTTGGTGAGTCTTCTTCGAGTCCTTTTGGTAATCGAAAAATGATTAACTCAATTATGTGATCGAAAAGCGATTCGAAAATGACTCCAATGAGTAAAAAGAGATTTATTTAATATACAACAACAAAATGTAGGGGAATCGAAAATCAAAAATATGCGAGAGTAAATCGTGGTACTAAGACAAACTATTCAACGCGTCAGTTTATTTAAGAAATCTCGCACTATCCCTAAAAGCTAATTTATCGCAAATTTCCACGTGTTGTGTAATTTACTGACGTAAATATTAAAAAAATAAAAAATGGATAGACAACGGAAACAAACCACTGTTGAAGTGAGAAATTTAGTAATTAAACATTACAAAAACCATAAATAGCTAAGTAAGATATCTGAGATTGTTAATAGAAGCCGATCTACAGTTCAGTATATCATAAAACGGTTCAAAACAGATGGATGTGTAGAAAATAAGTAAAAAACGGCAAATTATAAAATATTTACCTTGAGTGATGAGAAGTATACTTTACAGCAGATCAAAAAGAATATTGCGAAAATGGCTGAAAAGAATTTGGGGAAATTATGTTGCCCTCAAACAATAAGAACTATACTGCATAAGTCGAATTACAATGGAAATAAAGAAGAAAGATTGCGATTTACCAAGGACCACATATCAAAATATCTTTCATTTTGGAAGAATGTGCTGTTCACGGACGAGAGCAAATTCAACCTTTTTGGTTTAGATAGCAGACCTTATGTATGGAGAAAGGCAAATGAAGTGCTCCTTGCCAAAAATATGAAGCCTGCAGTGAAGCACGGTGGTGGGTCAGTGATGGTGTGGGATTAATTTTCAGCCTCTGGACCTGGTGTAGTGCATATTTTAAAAGACAATTTGCCACTCTGTAACGAAAAGTTTGGCTTTGGCGGAGATTATTATTTTAATCATGACAATGATTCGAAACACAAGGCTTATAAAGTGCGGCCATGGCTGCTATATAATTGTCCCCACGTCATGGATACATCAGCACAGAGTCCAGATATAAACTCCACAGAGAATTTATAGAGCTATCTCGGTAACCTTTGGTACGAATTATGGCTTTTAAACGGCCAATGAAACCTTCACACGCTGTCTGAATGTTGTTTTGATGTATTTTGGCCCATTCTCGGCGAAGCGCTTGCTTGAGGTGATTGACACGTTTGGTATTTTGGGTGCCAACCTTGCTTTCCAAAATACTCCAGGCACAATAGTCGAACGGATTGATATCCGAAGCTTTTGGTGGCCATTGTGCGCAGGAAATGAAGCGAGGAACCTTATTTTGTAACCATTCTTGAGTGGCGCGTGCTGAGTGCCATTGTGCTGAGTCCTGTTGGAATGTCCAAGGTCTGTGGCTAAAAATATTTTCGCGATAATATTCGCCATTTATTCTGATGCCACGGTCGATTAATACGAGCGGAGAGCGACCATTGGCTGTTATGGCGGCTCACACCATGGCCGGTGCTTGAGTTCTGGTAGCCAACCGAAGGTGCACACTTTCAGCTGACCTCTTTGGCAAGTAAACACGATAATTTTGTTTGTCTACAAACTGCTGGACAACAAATATTCTCTCATCGGAGAAAACCAAATTCTGCAGTTCACCACTTTCGGCAAAGCGAAGCAACTCTTAAGCTCTTTTGAGTCTTTTTTCTTTCTGTTGCGGTGTAAGTTCTTGCACTTTACGAAATTACAGTGGCTTTACCCCGAGCTCATTTTTCAATATTTGCCGAATGGAATATGTTCAGCTCACGAGCCATTTTTCGGGAACTGCGATGTGGTTTGCGATCAAGTCGCTTCTTTACTTTTTGAACCATTTATGCTGATGCTGCTTTCTACCGTCCACTTCCTTGACGTCGGGCTACGCTACCAGTATCACGGCAACGAGCGATGGTACTAGACACAAAATATTTATTCACATTTAAATGCTGAAGTGCTCTAACGATAGCCACTCGTGGTTTTCCAGCCAAATATAAAGAAATCACACTATCACGCTTGAATTCCATCACGAAACATTTTTTTTCACCAAAATGTTTTTTTAGGCTTCTAAATAATATAACGAGCTGTCACTGGAATATTTTTAACAGCTCCCGGACGGTAGCTTAAAAATGACAGCAGTCTGAAGTTGCTTGGTTTTTTTTCTTTTCACCCTGTACTTTAAATTATACGAAGTGTAAGAGTTTGGCTTTGGCATTGAAATATGATCTCTTTTAATATTTCTTTATTTTTTTATTTTAAATGAATTAAAATGTTAAGTTTTTTTTTGTTTTTTAAATTACTTACATAGTGTAAAAAAACATTTTTTGTAAATTTTGATTTTTGGAAGCTATAGGAAAAATATTTTTTTTTCTTTAGCTGTACGAGTTTTGGCTTGGATCTACTGTATGTCACAAAATATGCCATGCGAGGGCTTCAAACTGCTTTTGTACTCTCACTTTAACAAATAAGTTTGCTGTTAAAATACATTATGTATGAAATATAAAGAGAGTTAAATTGCAATAGTGTTAACACTGTTTAGTTTATTGTAAAATTGTTGCCAAAAGTAGTCTTCTTGTCCGAACTAATGTGGGACTTAGAAATAGGCATTCATCCCCGCCAACTTGTCTAGCAAAAATATGTTTTAGTTTTGCCTGTTTTGAGATGTCTCTTTACAACATCCCAACTTACCTTCAACCATTGATGTTGTTGCATTTTTTTGTACATCTCTTCGAGTTTTTGTTGTGTCTTACTTTTCTCGTCCAAGGTTAGGGCTCGCATATCGCTGGAAAATTAAGATACATAAATTAATTCCATTTCTTCAAGCCGTATTTTCGGATCGCCCCCATTTACTCACTCCTCAGCATAGAATTTCTTTAAAGTTTCACTTTCATTCTGTGTCATTTTCTTCTTAGCTTCCAACAGAGCAACATTCTTTTGTTGATTTAATCCTTCAATTACTTTGCGTAATTTCTTCTCGTAAGCCTCTTGGAATTCCCTCTCTTGGCGTACATTTTCCATAACCTGCAACCAGTTCTGTTCTATTTGTCTCTCTCGCGACATGAGGGCTTTCTTTTCGGCAATTTGTTCTAGCTGCGCCTGCTTAGTTTCAACAAGGATTTGTTGACTCTGGCGAAGACGATATTCCTCACAGTTTTCTCTTAGGGAGGGAGAAATTTAATGAAAACTTTTTTTAAATTTGAATCAAATCTGAAACTTACAAATCCCGTTGCCGGTTCTTAAGTTTCAATAGTTCTTCCTCAGCTTGTTGTCTCTCTATACATTTTGTATTGATCCAATCCAATCGTTGTTGTTTTGCTGACTCCACACGTTCTTTGGCCAGGAGCAGGAGTTCTTCGTTTTGTTGTAATGATTCAAAATTCAGAATGTTTCGAAGCCTTGATGGGAAAATTTTTATAATCTTAATCTTCATTTAAGAAACGCGAAGAGGACCTTAAGCTCTTCTATGAAGTAGACCTTAAGCTCTTCTATGAAGTAGACCTTAAGCTCTTCTATGAAGTAGACCTTAAGCTCTTCTATGAAGAAGACCTTAAGCTCTTTAACGAAGAAGACCTTAAGCTCTTCAACGAAGAAGACCTTAAGCTCTTCAACGTAGAAGACTTTAAGCTCTTCTACGAAGAAGACTGCAAGCTCTTCTAAGAAGAAGACTGCAAGCTCTTCTAAGAAGAAGACCTTAGTCTCATCTAAGAAAAAGACCTTAAGCTCTTCTA
This sequence comes from Musca domestica, assembly GCF_030504385.1. Classification (NCBI taxonomy): domain Eukaryota; kingdom Metazoa; phylum Arthropoda; class Insecta; order Diptera; family Muscidae; genus Musca; species Musca domestica. The sequence continues at coordinate 2,771,307 of NW_026712115.1, read as the reverse complement.
AGAAGAAGGCCTTAAACTCTTCTAAGAAGAAGACTTTAAGCTATTCTAAGAAGACGACTTTAAGCTCTTCTAAGAAGACGACCTTAAGCTCTTCCAAGAAGAAGACCTTAAGCTCTTCCAAGAAGAGGACCTTAAGCTTTTCTATGAAGAAGACCTTAGTCTCATCTAAGAAGAACTCTTATGCTCTTCTATGAAGAAGACCTTAAGCTCTTCCAAGAAGAAGACCTTACGGTCTTCTAAGAAGAAGACGTTAAGCACTTCTGGCAAGATCTTAAGATCTGAGAATTGTTCTTCATAATCCAAATTAAAATTCCTGTGGGTGCTATACTTTCTCTTACCTTCCTTGCCGCTCCTGTAAATCCAATTTATAGTCCTGCAGCTTTTGTTTCACCTTAGAAAAGGATTTTTTTCAATTGGATTTTTATCAAATAGTTTGATTATTAAAAATACCTTAAATCCAATGAAATTTTGCACATTTTTGTAATCCGTTTTCTGTAAAAACTCAATAACTTCCATTTTGAACTAACTTGTTGACACTTCTTGGTGAAACTTGAAGGCATAAAGTAATATTGTTTGTGCCTGCTCCATAGTTTCATGTGGCCGTTGCTGGGCTGCAGCTGGTAACAGGTGGTCATGACAACAGAAGTTTCCCACATCGAGTATGGAAATGTGTGGCACTTTCAAAAAAATTGGATTCCCTTTGGTGGCCAAATTTATTTTCCATTTCGATTAGATTACTTGAATCCTCCTTTAAAACCATGAGATAAAATGTTAACGCAAAGCAGACAAAAGACTTAAGACACAGACTTGTTAACAAAAATAAATTTCCCCTCGAACACCCATTTCTATGTTGCCATGCCTTCAGAGATGGCGTTGCCTTCTGGTCAAACAAATTAATATTAATTTAGTTCTTGTTCGATTGCCACCATCGCCACCACCAGCTGGCGCATATCTACCAACGAACCAACCAACCGGCCAACCCACCTCATCTTTTACTCATCGATTCGAGCCGGAATCCTTCTCTAGGCCTGTGCATTGGTAATTTGCATAAAACATGATTCGCCTGTGTTTCGGTTGACACGAAATACAAGTTAACAAATTACATTTAGCCCGAAGGTTTAAATATGAATATCGATGTTGTGGCTCTTGTTCGTCGGTCTGTCTGTTTGGCATATGTTTTGTCACCTAGAGAGCTAATGGAAATCTGTAGCCAAGAACATGGGGATAGTTAAAAAGTTGTAATTCACTGGTTATGTACTGGAGCGAAATTAGTGTAGACATATTGAAAATTATGAATTTATGTTGACAACGGGGTGTGGCAGAGCTATTGCAAACAGACTAGAAAAAATCAAAGCAGCAGAGATATAAATCATCTACGAAATTGTTACTTGATTTTAGGAAAAAAAATTGGCATAGAGAAATTCACAATGATAGAACGTTTGGTCCTTTAAATAGTAGTATAAAAACCAACGTTTTTTGTTCAGTTGATTCCTTAAAAAATATTCTTTAAAATCCCTGTTTATTGGCCGTTTGGTCCTTTAAAAATTACCTTTATTGGTCGTTTGGTTCTTAAAAAAAAATTTTTAAAACAATCCACGTTTTTGGGTCGATTGGTCCTTTAAATACATTCTTTACAAAATCCCTGTTTATTGGTCGTTTGATCCCTTTAAAAATATTCTTTAAACAAGTAAGCAAAGGCTACAGTCGAGCGGGCCCGACCGTTGAATACCCTACAACACTATAATAAACGATACAGTTTATATAGGCGAGATACTAGAAAGAATTCCACAAGATATTGTGACAAATAATAAAAGAAAACCATCAGGTTTCGTTCTCTAATTTTCGAATAATAGCAACTAATTTCCTCATTTCCAATTTATTGGTAGATGTTGCACGTAAATGGTCTTCCTAGATCTGAAACCAATATTTCCAAAGACCTATAATCTCTCAGAAGTGGCAAAAGATTAACATTTATTATTGGTTTTTGACTGAAACGCATCTATATGAGATACAGACATTTGACTATATTCTTCAACGAAATCAGCGTTAACGAAATAGTCGGAAGTGTGTCTTTCCTGTATTTGTGAATTCTCCAAAAAGTCACTGGAATGGTCATTTTGGTATTTTGTCTAAAAATGTTGGCAAACTATTTCACACATTGAATATTTTTGGATGGCCATCCAAAACTGCTTGGCTTTTGCAATGTCCGGTAACCCCCATTCAAATGTGCCTGAGGATCCGGCGATAATTACAACCTGCTGACAATTTTACAGTTTTTTTTGTCCATTTCAACCCCTAAATATATGGCGATCTCCAAAAAGAGTAGGCTTCTATTCTGACCCTCATCTTATCCCCATGCAAAATTTCATAATGATCGGACCATAAGTGCGATCTGTATATGATATCCTGATATCCTAACTACTTAGTTTTGTTAGTTGTAGAAATATTACCAAATGTTTAATTCAAAATGAAAATATGCCAAAAATATGACAAAATTGAAAAAATATGAGAAAATATTACAAAATCAATATTTTCATCTTTAGAGAGATATTTTTATGCGATTTTTTAGACGTTTTTTCTTTCCTGCCAAGAGGCAATTCTGAATTAATGAGAACTGTTGAAATCAGTTCAGCCGTTCTCGACATATAAGAGATCTTTCAAGCATATCTTCTTTGATAGACATATATATCGCACATATTTTGCTGTATATCCGATTTCTTGGATGTTAACATCAATGTAGAGATCAGAAGTAACCTTGTCATGGATTTGTGATTTCGCCGGTAATTAAAATATTCGCGGTTTAATAAAAAAATTTTGGATTTTTTCAACACAAAAGATATGGTCTATTTTAACCGCTAAATATTATCAGATGACCACCCAAATTGGTAGGCTTCTTCCCTGCCCTAAACTCTAGCTACATGCGAAATTCCGCGTCGATTGGTCTATAATTGCGACCTGTATAGCTACTGCAAAATCCGACATTTTTTCAGTATTTGGTCCATTTCGACCCCTAAACATTTGGCGATCATCTCCAAAAGAAATAGGGTTCTATTCTGACCCTAGCCCCACCTCCATTCTAAATTTCGTAAAGATCGGGCCATAATTGCGACCTGTAGCTTGATTACAAATTAACATGGACAGACGGACAGACGGACGGACGGACATACATAGCTAGATCGACTCCGCTCGACGAGATAGGAAGACCCACATATACTTTCCTATGTGGGAAACCAATATTTCGTGGTGTTACATAATTTTTGGCCCAATCAAACTTATAATACCCCCAACACATAGTGTTGTAGGGTATAAAAATCCACGTTTATTGGTCCATTGGTCCTTTAAAAATATTCTTTAAAAAAATCCACGTTTATTGGTCCATTGGTCCTTTAAAAATATTCTTTAAAAAAATCCACGTTTATTGGTCCATTGGTCCTTTAAAAATATTCTTTAAAAAAATCCACGTTTATTGGTCCATTGGTCCTTTAAAAATATTCTTTAAAAAATCCACGTTTATTGGTCCATTGGTCCTTTAAAAATATTCTTTAAAAAATCCACGTTTATTGGTCCATTGGTCCTTTAAAAATATTCTTTGAAAAATCCAGGTTTATTGGTCCATTGGTCCTTTAAAAATATTCTTTAAAAAATCCACGTTTATTGGTCCATTGGTCCTTTAAAAATATTCTTTAAAAAATCCACGTTTATTGGTCCATTGGTCCTTTAAAAATATTCTTTAAAAAATCCACATTTATTGGTGCATTGGTCCTTTAAAAATTTTCTTTAAAAAATCCACGTTTATTGGTCCATTGGTCCTTTAAAAATATTCTTTAAAAAATCCACGTTTATTGGTACTTTAAAAAGATTCTTTAAAAAAACCACGTTTATTGGTCCTTTAAAAATATTCTTTAAAAAAACCACGTTAACTGGTCCATTGGTCCTTTAATAATATTCTTTAAAAAAACCACGTTAATTGGTTCATTGGTCCTTTAAAAATATTCTTTAAAAAAACCACGTTAATTGTTCCATTGGTCCTTTAAAAATATTCTTTAAAAAAACCACGTTTATTGGTCCATTGGTCTTTAAAAATATTCTTTAAAAAAAACCACATTTATTGGTCCATTGGTCCTTTAAAAATATTCTTTAAAAAATCCACATTTATTGGTCCATTGGTCCTTTAAAAATATTCTTAAAAAAATCCACATTTATTGGTCCATTGGTCCTTTAAAAATATTCTTTAAAAAATCCACATTTATTGGTCCATTGGTCCTTTAAAAATATTCTTTAAAAAATCCACATTTATTGGTCCATTGGTCCTTTAAAAATATTCTTATTGGTCCATTGGTCCTTTAAAAATATTCTTTAAAAAATCCACATTTATTGGTCCATTGGTCCTTTAAAAATATTCTTATTGGTCCATTGGTCCTTTAAAAATATTCTTTAAAAAATCCACGTTTATTGGTCCATTGGTCCTTTAAAAATATTCTTTAAAAAATCCACGTTTATTGGTCCATTGGTCCTTTAAAAATATTCTTTAAAAAAATCCACGTTTATTGGTCCATTGGTCCTTTAAAAATATTCTTTAAAAAATCCACGTTTATTGGTCCATTGGTCCTTTAAAAATATTCTTTAAAAAATCCACGTTTATTGGTCCATTGGTCCTTTAAAAATATTCTTTAAAAAATCCACGTTTATTGGTCCATTGGTCCTTTAAAAATATTCTTTAAAAAATCCACGTTTATTGGTTCATTGGTCCTTTAAAAATATTCTTTAAAAAATCCACGTTTATTGGTCCATTGGTCCTTTAAAAATATTCTTTAAAAAATCCACGTTTATTGGTCCATTGGTCCTTTAAAAATATTCTTTAAAAAATCCACGTTTATTGGTCCATTGGTCCTTTAAAAATATTCTTTAAAAAATCCACGTTTATTGGTCCATTGGTCCTTTAAAAATATTCTTTAAAAAATCCACGTTTATTGGTCCATTGGTCCTTTAAAAATATTCTTTAAAAAATCCACGTTTATTGGTCCATTGGTCCTTTAAAAATATTCTTTAAAAAATCCACGTTTATTGGTCCATTGGTCCTTTAAAAATATTCTTTAAAAAATCCACGTTTATTGGTCCATTGGTCCTTTAAAAATATTCTTTAAAAAATCCACGTTTATTGGTCCATTGGTCCTTTAAAAATATTCTTTAGAAAATCCACGTATATTGGTCCATTGGTCCTTTAAAAATATTCTTTAAAAAATACACGTTTATTGGTCCATTGGTCCTTTAAAAATATTCTTTAGAAAATCCACGTTTATTGGTCCATTGGTCCTTTAAAAATATTCTTTAGAAAATCCACGTTAATTGGTCCATTGGTCCTTTAAAAATTTTCTTTAAAAAATCCACGTTTATTGGTCCATTGGTCCTTTAAAAATATTCTTTAAAAAATCCACGTTTATTGGTACTTTAAAAAGATTCTTTAAAAAAACCACGTTTATTGGTCCTTTAAAAATATTCTTTAAAAAAACCACGTTAATTGGTCCATTGGTCCTTTAATAATATTCTTTAAAAAAACCACGTTAATTGGTTCATTGGTCCTTTAAAAATATTCTTTAAAAAAACCACGTTAATTGGTCCATTGGTCCTTTAAAAATATTCTTTAAAAAAACCACGTTTATTGGTCCATTGGTCTTTAAAAATATTCTTTAAAAAAAACCACATTTATTGGTCCATTGGTCCTTTAAAAATATTCTTTAAAAAATCCACATTTATTGGTCCATTGGTCCTTTAAAAATATTCTTTAAAAAATCCACGTTTATTGGTCCATTGGTCCTTTAAAAATATTCTTTGAAAAATCCAGGTTTATTGGTCCATTGGTCCTTTAAAAATATTCTTTAAAAAATCCACGTTTATTGGTCCATTGGTCCTTTAAAAATATTCTTTAAAAAATCCACGTTTATTGGTCCATTGGTCCTTTAAAAATATTCTTTAAAAAATCCACATTTATTGGTGCATTGGTCCTTTAAAAATTTTCTTTAAAAAATCCACGTTTATTGGTCCATTGGTCCTTTAAAAATATTCTTTAAAAAATCCACGTTTATTGGTACTTTAAAAAGATTCTTTAAAAAAACCACGTTTATTGGTCCTTTAAAAATATTCTTTAAAAAAACCACGTTAATTGGTCCATTGGTCCTTTAATAATATTCTTTAAAAAAACCACGTTAATTGGTTCATTGGTCCTTTAAAAATATTCTTTAAAAAAACCACGTTAATTGGTCCATTGGTCCTTTAAAAATATTCTTTAAAAAAACCACGTTTATTGGTCCATTGGTCTTTAAAAATATTCTTTAAAAAAAACCACATTTATTGGTCCATTGGTCCTTTAAAAATATTCTTTAAAAAATCCACATTTATTGGTCCATTGGTCCTTTAAAAATATTCTTTAAAAAATCCACATTTATTGGTCCATTGGTCCTTTAAAAATATTCTTTAAAAAATCCACATTTATTGGTCCATTGGTCCTTTAAAAATATTCTTTAAAAAATCCACATTTATTGGTCCATTGGTCCTTTAAAAATATTCTTATTGGTCCATTGGTCCTTTAAAAATATTCTTTAAAAAATCCACATTTATTGGTCCATTGGTCCTTTAAAAATATTCTCTAGCTACATGCGAAATTCCGCGTCGATTGGTCTATAATTGCGACCTGTATAGCTACTGCAAAATCCGACATTTTTTCAGTATTTGGTCCATTTCGACCCCTAAACATTTGGCGATCATCTCCAAAAGAAATAGGGTTCTATTCTGACCCTAGCCCCACCTCCATTCTAAATTTCGTAAAGATCGGGCCATAATTGCGACCTGTAGCTTGATTACAAATTAACATGGACAGACGGACAGACGGACGGACGGACATACATAGCTAGATCGACTCCGCTCGACGAGATAGGAAGACCCACATATACTTTCCTATGTGGGAAACCAATATTTCGTGGTGTTACATAATTTTTGGCCCAATCAAACTTATAATACCCCCAACACATAGTGTTGTAGGGTATAAAAATCCACGTTTATTGGTCCATTGGTCCTTTAAAAATATTCTTTAAAAAATCCACGTTTATTGGTCCATTGGTCCTTTAAAAATATTCTTTAAAAAAATCCACGTTTATTGGTCCATTGGTCCTTTAAAAATATTCTTTAAAAAAATCCACGTTTATTGGTCCATTGGTCCTTTAAAAATATTCTTTAAAAAATCCACGTTTATTGGTCCATTGGTCCTTTAAAAATATTCTTTAAAAAATCCACGTTTATTGGTCCATTGGTCCTTTAAAAATATTCTTTGAAAAATCCAGGTTTATTGGTCCATTGGTCCTTTAAAAATATTCTTTAAAAAATCCACGTTTATTGGTCCATTGGTCCTTTAAAAATATTCTTTAAAAAATCCACGTTTATTGGTCCATTGGTCCTTTAAAAATATTCTTTAAAAAATCCACATTTATTGGTGCATTGGTCCTTTAAAAATTTTCTTTAAAAAATCCACGTTTATTGGTCCATTGGTCCTTTAAAAATATTCTTTAAAAAATCCACGTTTATTGGTACTTTAAAAAGATTCTTTAAAAAAACCACGTTTATTGGTCCTTTAAAAATATTCTTTAAAAAAACCACGTTAATTGGTCCATTGGTCCTTTAATAATATTCTTTAAAAAAACAACGTTAATTGGTTCATTGGTCCTTTAAAAATATTCTTTAAAAAAACCACGTTAATTGTTCCATTGGTCCTTTAAAAATATTCTTTAAAAAAACCACGTTTATTGGTCCATTGGTCTTTAAAAATATTCTTTAAAAAAAACCACATTTATTGGTCCATTGGTCCTTTAAAAATATTCTTTAAAAAATCCACATTTATTGGTCCATTGGTCCTTTAAAAATATTCTTAAAAAAATCCACATTTATTGGTCCATTGGTCCTTTAAAAATATTCTTTAAAAAATCCACATTTATTGGTCCATTGGTCCTTTAAAAATATTCTTTAAAAAATCCACATTTATTGGTCCATTGGTCCTTTAAAAATATTCTTATTGGTCCATTGGTCCTTTAAAAATATTCTTTAAAAAATCCACATTTATTGGTCCATTGGTCCTTTAAAAATATTCTTATTGGTCCATTGGTCCTTTAAAAATATTCTTTAAAAAATCCACGTTTATTGGTCCATTGGTCCTTTAAAAATATTCTTTAAAAAATCCACGTTTATTGGTCCATTGGTCCTTTAAAAATATTCTTTAAAAAATCCACGTTTATTGGTCCATTGGTCCTTTAAAAATATTCTTTAAAAAATCCACGTTTATTGGTCCATTGGTCCTTTAAAAATATTCTTTAAAAAATCCACGTTTATTGGTCCATTGGTCCTTTAAAAATATTCTTTAAAAAATCCACGTTTATTGGTCCATTGGTCCTTTAAAAATATTCTTTAAAAAATCCACGTTTATTGGTTCATTGGTCCTTTAAAAATATTCTTTAAAAAATCCACGTTTATTGGTCCATTGGTCCTTTAAAAATATTCTTTAAAAAATCCACGTTTATTGGTCCATTGGTCCTTTAAAAATATTCTTTAAAAAATCCACGTTTATTGGTCCATTGGTCCTTTAAAAATATTCTTTAAAAAATCCACGTTTATTGGTCCATTGGTCCTTTAAAAATATTCTTTAAAAAATCCACGTTTATTGGTCCATTGGTCCTTTAAAAATATTCTTTAAAAAATCCACGTTTATTGGTCCATTGGTCCTTTAAAAATATTCTTTAAAAAATCCACGTTTATTGGTCCATTGGTCCTTTAAAAATATTCTTTAAAAAATCCACGTTTATTGGTCCATTGGTCCTTTAAAAATATTCTTTAAAAAATCCACGTTTATTGGTCCATTGGTCCTTTAAAAATATTCTTTAGAAAATCCACGTATATTGGTCCATTGGTCCTTTAAAAATATTCTTTAAAAAATACACGTTTATTGGTCCATTGGTCCTTTAAAAATATTCTTTAGAAAATCCACGTTTATTGGTCCATTGGTCCTTTAAAAATATTCTTTAGAAAATCCACGTTAATTGGTACATTGGTCCTTTAAAAAATTTTCTTTAAAAAAATCCACGTTTATTGGTCCATTGGTCCTTTAAAAATATTCTTTAAAAAATCCACGTTTATTGGTACTTTAAAAAGATTCTTTAAAAAAACCACGTTTATTGGTCCTTTAAAAATATTCTTTAAAAAAACCACGTTAATTGGTCCATTGGTCCTTTAATAATATTCTTTAAAAAAACCACGTTAATTGGTTCATTGGTCCTTTAAAAATATTCTTTAAAAAAACCACGTTAATTGGTCCATTGGTCCTTTAAAAATATTCTTTAAAAAAACCACGTTTATTGGTCCATTGGTCTTTAAAAATATTCTTTAAAAAAAACCACATTTATTGGTCCATTGGTCCTTTAAAAATATTCTTTAAAAAATCCACATTTATTGGTCCATTGGTCCTTTAAAAATATTCTTTAAAAAATCCACGTTTATTGGTCCATTGGTCCTTTAAAAATATTCTTTGAAAAATCCAGGTTTATTGGTCCATTGGTCCTTTAAAAATATTCTTTAAAAAATCCACGTTTATTGGTCCATTGGTCCTTTAAAAATATTCTTTAAAAAATCCACGTTTATTGGTCCATTGGTCCTTTAAAAATATTCTTTAAAAAATCCACATTTATTGGTGCATTGGTCCTTTAAAAATTTTCTTTAAAAAATCCACGTTTATTGGTCCATTGGTCCTTTAAAAATATTCTTTAAAAAATCCACGTTTATTGGTACTTTAAAAAGATTCTTTAAAAAAACCACGTTTATTGGTCCTTTAAAAATATTCTTTAAAAAAACCACGTTAATTGGTCCATTGGTCCTTTAATAATATTCTTTAAAAAAACCACGTTAATTGGTTCATTGGTCCTTTAAAAATATTCTTTAAAAAAAACCACGTTAATTGGTCCATTGGTCCTTTAAAAATATTCTTTAAAAAAACCACGTTTATTGGTCCATTGGTCTTTAAAAATATTCTTTAAAAAAAACCACATTTATTGGTCCATTGGTCCTTTAAAAATATTCTTTAAAAAATCCACATTTATTGGTCCATTGGTCCTTTAAAAATATTCTTTAAAAAATCCACATTTATTGGTCCATTGGTCCTTTAAAAATATTCTTTAAAAAATCCACATTTATTGGTCCATTGGTCCTTTAAAAATATTCTTTAAAAAAATCCACATTTATTGGTCCATTGGTCCTTTAAAAATATTCTTATTGGTCCATTGGTCCTTTAAAAATATTCTTTAAAAAATCCACATTTATTGGTCCATTGGTCCTTTAAAAATATTCTTATTGGTCCATTGGTCCTTTAAAAATATTCTTTAAAAAATCCACGTTTATTGGTCCATTGGTCCTTTAAAAATATTCTTTAAAAAATCCACGTTTATTGGTCCATTGGTCCTTTAAAAATATTCTTTAAAAAAAACCACGTTTATTGGTCCATTGGTCTTTAAAAATATTCTTTAAAAAAAACCACATTTATTGGTCCATTGGTCCTTTAAAAATATTCTTTAAAAAATCCACATTTATTGGTCCATTGGTCCTTTAAAAATATTCTTTAAAAAATCCACATTTATTGGTCCATTGGTCCTTTAAAAATATTCTTTAAAAAATCCACATTTATTGGTCCATTGGTCCTTTAAAAATATTCTTTAAAAAATCCACATTTATTGGTCCATTGGTCCTTTAAAAATATTCTTATTGGTCCATTGGTCCTTTAAAAATATTCTTTAAAAAATCCACATTTATTGGTCCATTGGTCCTTTAAAAATATTCTTATTGGTCCATTGGTCCTTTAAAAATATTCTTTAAAAAATCCACGTTTATTGGTCCATTGGTCCTTTAAAAATATTCTTTAAAAAATCCACGTTTATTGGTCCATTGGTCCTTTAAAAATATTCTTTAAAAAAACCACGTTTATTGGTCCATTGGTCTTTAAAAATATTCTTTAAAAAAAACCACATTTATTGGTCCATTGGTCCTTTAAAAATATTCTTTAAAAAATCCACATTTATTGGTCCATTGGTCCTTTAAAAATATTCTTTAAAAAATCCACATTTATTGGTCCATTGGTCCTTTAAAAATATTCTTTAAAAAATCCACATTTATTGGTCCATTGGTCTTTTAAAAATATTCTTATTGGTCCATTGGTCCTTTAAAAATATTCTTTAAAAAATCCACATTTATTGGTCCATTGGTCCCTTAAAAATATTCTTATTGGTCCATTGGTCCTTTAAAAATATTCTTTAAAAAATCCACGTTTATTGGTCCATTGGTCCTTTAAAAATATTCTTTAAAAAATCCACGTTTATTGGTCCATTGGTCCTTTAAAAATATTCTTTAAAAAATCCACGTTCATTGGTCCATTGGTCCTTTAAAAATATTCTTTAAAAAATCCACGTTTATTGGTCCATTGGTCCTTTAAAAATATTCTTTAAAAAATCCACGTTTATTGGTTCATTGGTCCTTTAAAAATATTCTTTAAAAAATCCACGTTTATTGGTCCATTGGTCCTTTAAAAATATTCTTTAAAAAATCCACGTTTATTGGTCCATTGGTCCTTTAAAAATATTCTTAAAAAATCCACGTTTATTGGTCCATTGGTCCTTTAAAAATATTCTTTAAAAAATCCACGTTTATTGGTCCATTGGTCCTTTAAAAATATTCTTATTGGTCCATTGGTCCTTTAAAAATATTCTTTAAAAAATCCACATTTATTGGTCCATTGGTCCTTTAAAAATATTCTTATTGGTCCATTGGTCCTTTAAAAATATTCTTTAAAAAAATCCACGTTTATTGGTCCATTGGTCCTTTAAAAATATTCTTTAAAAAATCCACGTTTATTGGTCCATTGGTCCTTTAAAAATATTCTTTAAAAAATCCACGTTTATTGGTCCATTGGTCCTTTAAAATATTCTTTAAAAAATCCACGTTTATTGGTCCATTGGTCCTTTAAAAATATTCTTTAAAAAATCCACGTTTATTGGTCCATTGGTCCTTTAAAAATATTCTTTAAAAAATCCACGTTTATTGGTCCATTGGTCCTTTAAAAAATATTCTTTAAAAAATCCACGTTTATTGGTTCATTGGTCCTTTAAAATATTCTTTAAAAAATCCACGTTTATTGGTCCATTGGTCCTTTAAAAATATTCTTAAAAAATCCACGTTATTGGTCCATTGGTCCTTTAAAAATATTCTTTAAAAAATCCACGTTTATTGGTCCATTGGTCCTTTAAAAATATTCTTTAAAAAATCCACGTTTATTGGTCCATTGGTCCTTTAAAAATATTCTTTAAAAAATCCACGTTTATTGGTCCATTGGTCCTTTAAAAATATTCTTTAAAAAATCCACGTTTATTGGTCCATTGGTCCTTTAAAAATATTCTTTAAAAAATCCACGTTTATTGGTCCATTGGTCCTTTAAAAATATTCTTTAAAAAATCCACGTTTATTGGTCCATTGGTCCTTTAAAAATATTCTTTAAAAAATCCACGTTTATTGGTCCATTGGTCCTTTAAAAATATTCTTTAAAAAATCCACGTTTATTGGTCCATTGGTCCTTTAAAAATATTCTTTAAAAAATCCACGTTTATTGGTCCATTGGTCCTTTAAAAATATTCTTTAGAAAATCCACGTTTATTGGTCCATTGGTCCTTTAAAAATATTCTTTAGAAAATCCTCGTTTATTGGTCCATTGGTCCTTTAAAAATATTCTTTAGAAAATCCACGTTTATTGGCCCATTGGTCCTTTAAAAATATTCTTTAAAAAATCCACGTTTATTGGTCCATTGGTCCTTTAAAAATATTCTTTAGAAAAATCCACGTTTATTGGTCCATTGGTCCTTTAAAAATATTCTTTAGAAAATCCACGTTTATTGGTCCATTGGTCCTTTAAAAAATATTCTTTAGAAATCCACGTTTATTGGTCCATTGGTCCTTTAAAAATATTCTTTAAAAAATCCACGTTTATTGGTCCATTGGTCATTTAAAAATATTCTTTAAAAAATCCACGTTTTTGGTCCATTGGTCCTTTAAAAATATTCTTTAGAAAATCCACGTTTATTGGTCCATTGGTCCTTTAAAATATTCTTTAAAAAATCCGCGTTTATTGGTCCATTGGTCATTTAAAAATATTCTTTAAAAAATCCACGTTTATTGGTCCATTGGTCCTTTAAAAATATTCTTTAAAAATCCACGTTTATTGGTCCATTGGACCCTTAAAAATATTCTTTAAAAAATCCACGTTTATTGGTCCATTGGTCCTTTAAAAATATTCTTTAAAAAATCCACGTTTATTGGTCCATTGGTCCTTTAAAATATTCATTAAAAAATCCACGTTTATTGGTCCATTGGTCCTTTAAAAATATTCTTTAAAAATCCACGTTTATTGGTCCATTGGTCCTTTAAAAATATTCATTAAAAAATCCACGTTTATTGGTCCATTGGTCCTTTAAAAATATTCTTTAAAAAATTCACGTTTATTGGTCCATTGGTCCTTTAAAAATATTCTTTAAAAATTCACGTTTGTTGGTCCATTGGTCCTTTAAAAATATTCTTTAAAAAATCCACGTTTATTGGTCCATTGGTTCTTTAAAAATATTCTTTAAAAAATCCACGTTTATTGGTCCATTGGTCATTTAAAAATATTCTTTAAAAAATCCACGTTTATTAGTCCATTGGTCCTTTAAAAATATTCTTTAAAAAATTCAGGTTTATTGGTCCATTGGTCCTTAAAAATATTCTTTAAAAAATCCACGTTTGTTGGTCCATTGGTCCTTTAAAAATATTCTTTAAAAAATCCACGTTTATTGGTCCATTGGTCCTTTAAAAATATTCTTTAAAAAATCCACGTTTATTGGTCCATTGGTCCTTTAAAAATTTTCTTTAAAAAATCCACGTTTATTGGTCCATTGGTCCTTTAAAAATATTCTTTAAAAAATCCACGTTTATTGGTCCAATGGTCCTTTAAAAATTTTCTTTAAAAAATCCACGTTTATTGGTCCATTGGTCCTTTAAAAATATTCTTTAAAAAAATCCACGTTTATTGGTCCATTGGTCCTTTAAAAATATTCTTTAAAAAATCCACGTTTATTGGTCCATTGGTCCTTTAAAAATATTCTTTAGAAAATCCACGTTTATTGGTCCATTGGTCCTTTAAAAATATTCTTTAGAAAATCCACGTTTATTGGTCCATTGGTCTTTAAAAATATTCTTTAGAAAATCTACGTTTATTGGTCCATTGGTCTTTAAAAAATATTCTTTAGAGAATCCACGTTTATTGGTCCATTGGTCCTTTAAAAATATTCTTAGAGAATCCACGTTTATTGGTCCATTGGTCCTTTGAAAATATTCCTTAGAAAATCCCGTTTATTGTCCATTTGGTCATTTAAAAATAGTCTTTAAAAAATCCACGGTTTATTGGTCCATTGGTCCTTTAAAAATATTCTTTAAAAAATCCACGTTTATTGGTCCATTGGTCCTTTAAAAATATTCTTTAAAAAATCCACTTTATTGGTCCCATTGGTCCTTAAAAATATTCTTTAAAAAATCCACGTTATTGGTCCATTGGTCCTTTAAAAATATTCTTTAAAAAATCCACGTTTATTGTCCATTGTCCTTTAAAAAATATTCTTTACAAAAAATCCACGTTTATTGGTCCATTGGGTCCTTTAAAAATATTCTTTAAAAAATCCACGTTTATTGGTCCATTGGTCCTTAAAAATATTCTTTAAAAAATCCACGTTTATTGGTCCATTGGTCCTTTAAAAAATATTCTTTAAAAATCCACGGTTTATTGGTCCATTGGTCCTTTAAAAATATTCTTTAAAAAATCCACGTTTATTGGTCCATTGGTCCTTTAAAAATATTCTTTAAAAAATCCCGTTTATTGGTCCATTGGTCCTTTAAAAAATATTCTTTAAAAATCCACGTTTATTGGTCCATTGGTCCTTTAAAATATTCTTTAAAAAATCCACGTTAGTGGTCCATTGGTCCTTTAAAATATTCTTTAAAAAATCCACGTTTATTGGTCCATTGGTCCTTAAAAATATTCTTTAAAAAATCCACGTTTATTGGTCCATTGGTCCTTTAAAAATATTCTTTAAAAAATCCACGTTTATTGGTCCATTGGTCCTTTAAAAATATTTCTTTAAAAAATCCACGTTTATTGGTCCATTGGTCCTTTAAAATATTCTTTAAAAATCCACGTTTATTGGTCCATTGGTCCTTTAAAAATATTCTTTAAAAAATCCACGTTTATTGGTCCATTGTCCTTTAAAAATATTCTTTAAAAAATCCACGTTTATTGGTCCATTGGTCCTTTAAAAATATTCTTTAAAAAATCCACGTTTATTGGTCCATTGGTCCTTTAAAAATATTCTTTAAAAAATCCACGTTTATTGGTCCATTGGGTCCTTTAAAATATTCTTTAAAAAATCCACGTTTATTGGTCCATTGGTCCTTTAAAAAATATTCTTTAAAAAATCACGTTTATTGGTCCATTGGTCCTTTAAAAATATTCTTAAAAAATCCACGTTTATTGGTCCATTGGTCCTTTAAAAATATTCTTTAAAAAAATCCACGTTTATTGGTCCATTGGTCCTTTAAAAATATTCTTTAAAAAATCCACGTTTATTGGTCCATTGGTCCTTTAAAAATATTCTTTAAAAAATCCACGTTTATTGGTCCATTGGTCCTTTAAAAAATATTCTTTAAAAATCACGTTTATTGGTCCATTGGTCCTTTAAAAATATTCTTTAAAAAATCCACGTTTATTGGTCATTGGTCCTTTAAAAATATTCTTTAAAAAAATCCACGTTTATTGGTCCTTGGTCCTTTAAAAATATTCTTTAAAAAATCCACGTTTATTGGTCCTTGGTCCTTTAAAAATATTCTTTAAAAAATCCACGTTTATTGGTCCATTGGTCCTTTAAAAAATATTCTTTAAAAAAATCCACGTTTATTGGTCCATTGGTCCTTTAAAAAAATATTCTTAAAAAATCCACGTTTATTGGTCCATTGGTCCTTTAAAAATATTCTTTAAAAATCCACGTTTATTGGTCCATTGGTCCTTTAAAAATATTCTTTAAAAAATCCACGTTTATTGGTCCATTGGTCCTTTAAAAATATTCTTTAAAAAAATCCACGTTTATTGGTCCATTGGTCCTTTAAAAATATTTCTTAAAAAATCCACGTTTATTGGTCCATTGGTCCTTTAAAAATATTCTTTAAAAAATCCACGTTTATTGGTCCATTGTCCTTTAAAAATATTCTTTAAAAAATCCACGTTTATGGTCCATTGGTCCTTTAAAATATTCTTTAAAAAATCCACGTTATTGGTCCATTGGTCCTTTAAAAATATTCTTTAAAAAATCCACGTTTATTGGTCCATTGTCCTTTAAAAAATATTCTTTAAAAAATCCACCGTTTATTGGTCCATTGGTCCTTTAAAATATTCTTTAAAAAAAATCCACGTTTATTGGTCCAATTGGTCCTTTAAAAATATTCTTTAAAAATCCACGTTTATTGGTCCATTGGTCCTTTAAAAAATATTCTTTAAAAAAATCCACGTTTATTGGTCCATTGGGTCCTTTAAAATATTCTTTAAAAAATCCACGTTTATTGGTCCATTGGTCCTTTAAAAATATTCTTTAAAAAAAGCCACGTTTATTGTCCATTGGTCCTTTAAAATATTCTTTAAAAAATCCACGTTTATTGGTCCATTGGTCCTTTAAAAATAATTCTTTAAAAAATCCACGTTTATTGGTCCATTGGTCCTTTAAAAATATTCTTTAAAAAATCCACGTTTATTGGTCCATTGGTCCTTTAAAAATATTCTTTAAAAAATCCACGTTTATTGGTCCATTGGTCCTTTAAAAATATTCTTAAAAAATCCACGTTTATTGGTCCATTGGTCCTTTAAAAATATTCTTTAAAAAATCCACGTTTATTGGTCCATTGGTCCTTTAAAATATTCTTTAAAAAAATCCACGTTTATTGGTCCATTGGTCCTTTAAAAATATTCTTTAAAAATCCACGTTTATTGGTCCATTGGTCCTTTAAAAATATTCTTTAAAAAATCCCGTTATTGGTCCATTGGTCCTTTAAAAATATTCTTTAAAAATCCACGTTTATTGGTCCATTGGTCCTTTAAAAATATTCTTTAAAAAATCCACGTTTATTGGTCCATTGGTCCTTTAAAATCCACGTTATTGGTCCATTGGTCCTTTAAAAATATTCTTTAAAAAATCCACGTTTATTGGTCCATTGGTCCTTTAAAAAATATTCTTTAAAAAATCCACGTTTATTGGTCCATTGGTCCTTTAAAAATATTCTTTAAAAAATCCACGTTATTGGTCCATTGGTCCTTTAAAAATATTCTTAAAAAAATCCACGTTTATTGGTCCATTGGTCCTTTAAAATATTCTTTAAAAAATCCACGTTTATTGGTCCAGTGGTCCTTTAAAAATATTCTTAAAAAATCCACGTTTATTGGTCCATTGGTCCTTTAAAAATATTCTTTAAAAAAATCCACGTTTATTGGTCCATTGGTCCTTTAAAAATATTCTTTAAAAAATCCACGTTTATTGGTCCATTGGTCCTTTAAAAATATTCTTTAAAAAATCCACGTTTATTGGTCCATTGGTCCTTTAAAATAGTCTTTAAAAAAATCCACGTTTAATTGTCCATTGGTCTTTAAAAATATTCTTTAAAAAATCCACGTTATTGGTCCATTGGTCCTTTAAAAAATATTCTTTAAAAAATCCACGTTTATTGGTCCATTGGTCCTTTAAAAATATTCTTTAAAAAATCCACGTTTATTGGTCCATTGGTCCTTAAAATATTCTTTAAAAATCCCGTTATTGGCCATTGGTCCTTAAAATATTCTTTAAAAAATCCACGTTTATTGGTCCATTGGTCCTTTAAAAATATTCTTAAAAAATCCACGTTTATTGGTCCATTGGTCCTTTAAAAATATTCTTTAAAAAATCCACGTTTATTGGTCCATTGGTCCTTTAAAATATTCTTTAAAAAATCCACGTTTATTGGTCCATTGGTCCTTTAAAAATATTCTTTAAAAAATCCACGTTATTGGTCCATTGGTCCTTTAAAATATTCTTAAAAAATCCACGTTTATTGGTCCATTGGTCCTTTAAAAATATTCTTTAAAAAATCCACGTTTATTGGTCCATTGGTCCTTTAAAAATATTCTTTAAAAAAATCCACGTTTATTGGTCCATTGGTCCTTTAAAAAATATTCTTTAAAAAAATCCACGTTTATTGGTCCATTGGTCCATTAAAAATATTCTTTAAAAATCCACGTTTATGGTCCATTGGTCCTTTAAAAATATTCTTTAAAAAAATCCACGTTTATTGGTCCATTGGTCCATTAAAAATATTCTTTAAAAAATCCACGTTTATTGGTCCATTGGTCCTTTAAAAATATTCTTTAAAAATCCACGTTTATTGGTCCATTGGTCCGTTAAAAATATCTTAAAAAATCCACGTTTATTGGGTCCATTGGTCCTTTAAAAATAATTCTTTAAAAAATCCACGTTATTGGTCCATGGTCCTTTAAAAATATTCTTTAAAAAATCCACGTTTATTGGTCCATTGGTCCTTTAAAAATATTCTTTAAAAAATCCCCGTTATTGGTCCATTGGTCCTTTAAAAATATCTTTAAAAAATCCCGTTTATTGGTCCATTGTCCTTTAAAAATATTCTTTAAAAAATACACGTTTATTGGTCCATTGGTCCTTTAAAATATTCTTTAAAAAATCCACGTTTATTGGTCCATTGGTCCTTTAAAAATATTCTTTAAAAAATCCACGTTATTGGTCCATTGGTCCTTTAAAAATATTCTTTAAAAAATCCACGTTTATTGTTCCATTGGTCCTTTAAAAATATTCTTTAAAAATCCACGTTTATTGGTCCATTGGTCCTTTAAAAATATTCTTTAAAAAATCCACGTTTATTGGTCCATTGGTCCTTTAAAAATATTCTTTAAAAAATCCACGTTTATTGGTCCATTGGTCCTTTAAAAATATTCTTTAAAAAATCCACGTTTATTGGTCCATTGGTCCTTTAAAAATATTCTTTAAAAAATCCACGTTTATTGGTCCATTGGTCCTTTAAAAATATTCTTTAAAAAATCCACGTTTATTGGTCCATTGGTCCTTTAAAAATATTCTTTAAAAAATCCACGTTATTGGTCCATTGGTCCTTTAAAAATATTCTTTAGAAAATCACGTTTATTGGTCCATTGGTCCTTTAAAAATATTCTTTAGAAAATCCACGTTTATTGGTCCATTGGTCCTTTAAAATATTCTTTAAAAAATCCACGTTTATTGGTCCATTGGTCCTTTAAAAATATTCTTTAAAAATTCACGTTTATTGGTCCATTGGTCCTTTAAAAATATTCTTTAAAAATCCACGTTTATTGGTCCATTGGTCCTTTAAAATATTCTTTAAAAAATCCACGTTTATTGGTCATTGGTCCTTTAAAAATATTCTTTAGAAAATCCACGTTTATTGGTCCATTGGTCCTTTAAAAATATTCTTTAGAAAATCCACGTTTATTGGTCCATTGGTCCTTTAAAAATATTCTTTAAAAAATCCACGTTTATTGGTCATTGGTCCTTTAAAAATATTCTTTAGAAATCCACGTTTATTGGTCCATTGGTCCTTTAAAAATATTCTTAAAAAATCCACGTTTATTGGTCCATTGGTCCTTTAAAATATTCTTTAAAATCCACGTTTATTGGTCCATTGGTCCTTTAAAAATATTCTTTAAAAAATCCACGTTTATTGGTCCATTGGTCCTTTAAAATATTCTTTAAAAAATCCACGTTATTGGTCCATTGGTCTTTAAAAATATTCTTAAAAAATCCACGTTTATTGGTCCATTGGTCCTTTAAAAATATTCTTTAGAAAATCCCACGTTTATTGGTCCATTGGTCCTTTAAAAATATTCTTTAAAAAATCCACGTTTATTGTCCATTGGTCCTTTAAAAATATTCTTTAAAAAATCCACGTTTATTGGTCCATTGGTCCTTTAAAAATATTCTTTAAAAAATCCACGTTTATTGGTCCATTGGTCCTTTAAAAATATTCTTTAAAAATCCACGTTTATTGGTCCATTGGTCCTTTAAAAAATATTCTTTAAAAAATCCACGTTTATTGGTCCATTGGTCCTTTAAAAATATTCTTTAAAAAATCCACGTTTATTGGTCCATTGGTCCTTTAAAATATTCTTTAAAAAATCCACGTTTATTGTCCATGGTCCTTTAAAAATATTCTTTAAAAATCCACGTTTATTGGTCCATTGGTCCTTTAAAAATATTCTTTAAAAAATCCACGTTTATTGGTCCATTGGTCCTTTAAAATATTCTTTAAAAAATCCACGTTTATTGGTCCATTGGTCCTTTAAAAATATTCTTTAAAAAATCCACGTTTATGGTCCATTGGTCCTTTAAAATATTCTTTAAAAATCCACGTTTATTGGTCCATTGGTCCTTTAAAAATATCTTTAAAAAATCCACGTTTATTGGTCCATTGGTCCTTTAAAATATTCTTTAAAAAATCCACGTTTATTGGTCCATTGGTCCTTTAAAAATATTCTTTAAAAAATCCACGTTTATTGGTCCATTGGTCCTTTAAAAATATTCTTTAAAAAATCCACGTTTATTGTCCATTGGTCCTTTAAAAATATTCTTTAAAAAATCCACGTTTATTGGTCCATTGGTCCTTTAAAAATATTCTTTAAAAATCCACGTTTATTGGTCCATTGGTCCTTTAAAAATATTCTTAAAAAATCCACGTTTATTGGTCCATTGGTCCTTTAAAAATATTCTTTAAAAAATCCACGTTTATTGGTCCATTGGTCCTTTAAAAAATAGGCTTATTAAAAAAAAAATCCCGTTATTGGTCCATTGGTCCTTAAAATATTCTTTAAACAATCCACGTTTATTGGTCCATTGGTCCTTTAAAATATTCTTTAAAAAATCCACGTTATTGGTCCATTGGTCCTGTAAAAAATTCTTAAAAAATCCACGTTTATTGGTCCATTGTCCTTTAAAAATAGTCTTTAAAAAATCCCACGTTTATTGTCCATTGGTCCTTTAAAATATTCTTTAAAAAAATCCACGTTTATTGGTCCATTGGTCCTTTAAAAATATTCTTTAAAAAAATCCACGTTATTGGTCCATTGGTCCTTTAAAAATATTCTTTAAAAAAATCCACGTTTATTGGTCCATTGGTCCTTTAAAATATTCTTTAAAAAAAATCCACGTTTATTGGTCCATTGGTCCCTTTAAAAATATTCTTTAAAAATCCACGTTTATTGGTCCATTGGTCCTTAAAATATTCTTTAAAAAAATCCACGTTATTGTCCATTGGTCCTTTAAAATATTCTTTAAAAAATCCACGTTTATTGGTCCATTGGTCCTTTAAAAATATTCTTTAAAAAATCCACGTTTATTGGTCCATTGGTCCTTTAAAAATATTCTTTAAAAAATCCACGTTTATTGGTCCATTGGTCCTTTAAAAATATTCTTTAAAAATCCACGTTTATTGGTCCATTGGTCCTTTAAAAATATTCTTTAAAAAATCCACGTTTATTGGTCCATGGTCCTTTAAAAATATTCTTTAAAAATCCACGTTTATTGGTCCATTGGTCCTTTAAAAATATTCTTTAAAAAATCCACGTTTATTGGTCCATTGGTCCTTTAAAAATATTCTTTAAAAAATCCACGTTTATTGGTCCATTGGTCCTTTAAAAATATTCTTTAAAAAATCCACGTTTATGGTCCATTGGTCCTTTAAAAATATTCTTTAAAAAATCCCACGTTTATTGGTCCATTGGTCCTTTAAAATATTCTTTAAAAATCCACGTTTATTGGTCCATTGGTCCTTTAAAAATATTCTTTAAAAAATCCACGTTTATTGGCCATTGGTCCCTTAAAAATATCTTTTAAAAAAATCCACGTTTATTGTCCATGCCTTTAAAATATTCTTTAAAAAATCACGTTTATTGGTCCATTGGTCCTTTAAAAATATTCTTTAAAAAATCCACGTTTAATTGGTCCATTGGTCCTTTAAAAATATTCTTTAAAAAAATCCACGTTTATTGGTCCATTGGTCCTTTAAAATATTCTTTAAAAAATCCACGTTTATTGGTCCAGTGGTCCTTTAAAAATATTCTTTAAAAAATCCACGTTATTGGTCCATTGGTCCTTTAAAAATATTCTTTAAAAAATCCACGTTTATTGGTCCATTGGTCCCTTTAAAAATATTCTTTAAAAATCCACGTTTATTGGTCCATTGGTCCTTTAAAAATATTCTTTAAAAAATCCACGTTTATTGGTCCATTTGGTCCTTTAAAATATCTTTAAAATCCACGTTTATGGGTCCTAAAATCTCTTTTAAAATCCACGTTTTTGGTCCATTGGTCCTTTAAAAATATTCTTTAAAAAATCCACGTTTATTGGTCCATTGGTCCTTTAAAAATATTCTTTAAAAAATCCACGTTTATTGGTCCATTGGTCCTTTAAAAATATTCTTTAAAAAATCCACGTTTATTGGTCCATTGGTCCTTTAAAAAATATCTTTAAAAATCCACGTTTATTGGTCCATTGGTCCTTTAAAAATATTCTTTAAAAAATCCACGTTTATTGGTCCATTGGTCCTTTAAAAATATTCTTTAAAAAATCACGTTTATTGGTCCATTGGTCCTTTAAAAATATTCTTTAAAAAATCCACGTTTATTGGTCCATTGGTCCTTTAAAAATATTCTTTAAAAAATCCACGTTTATTGGTCCATTGGTCCTTTAAAAATATTCTTTAAAAATCCACGTTTATTGGTCCATTGGTCCTTTAAAAATATTCTTTAAAAAATCCACGTTTATTGGTCCATTGGTCCTTTAAAAATATTCTTTAAAAAATCACGTTTATTGGTCCATTGGTCCTTTAAAAATATTCTTTAAAAAATCCACGTTTATTGGTCCATTGGTCCTTTAAAAATATTCTTTAAAAAATCCACGTTTATTGGTCCATTGGTCCTTTAAAAATATTCTTTAAAAAATCCACGTTTATTGGTCCATTGGTCCTTTAAAAATATTCTTTAAAAAATCCACGTTATGGTCCATTGGTCCTTTAAAAAATATTCTTTAAAAAATCCACGTTTATTGGTCCATTGGTCCTTTAAAAATATTCTTTAAAAAATCCACGTTTATTGGTCCATTGGTCCTTTAAAAATATTCTTTAAAAAATCCACGTTATTGGTCCATTGGTCCTTTAAAAATATTCTTTAAAAATCCACGTTTATTGGTCCATTGGTCCTTTAAAAATATTCTTTAAAAAATCCACGTTTATTGGTCCATTGGTCCTTTAAAAATATTCTTTAAAAAATCCACGTTTATTGGTCCATTGGTCCTTTAAAATATTCTTTAAAAAATCCACGTTATTGGTCCATTGGTCCTTAAAAATATTCTTTAAAAATCCACGTTTATTGGTCCATTGGTCCTTAAAATATTCTTTAAAAAATCCACGTTTATTGGTCCATTGGTCCTTTAAAAATATTCTTTAAAAAATCCACGTTTATTGGTCATTGGTCCTTTAAAAATATTCTTTAAAAAATCCACGTTTATTGGTCCATTGGTCGCTTTAAAAATATTCTTTAAAAAATCCACGTTTATTGGTCCATTGGTCCTTTAAAATATTCTTTAAAAATCCACGTTATTGGTCCATTGGTCCTTTAAAAATATTCTTTAAAAAATCCACGTTTATTGGTCCATTGGTCCTTTAAAAATATTCTTTAAAAAATCCACGTTTATTGGTCCATTGGTCCTTTAAAATATTCTTTAAAAAATCCACGTTTATTGGTCCATTGGTCCTTTAAAAATATTCTTTAAAAAATCCACGTTTATTGGTCCATTGGTCCTTTAAAAATATTCTTTAAAAAATCCACGCTTATTGGTCCATTGGTCCTTTAAAAATATTCTTTCAAAAATCCACGTTATTGGTCCATTGGTCCTTTAAAAATATTCTTAAAAAAATCCACGTTTATTGGTCCATTGGTCCTTTAAAAATATTCTTTAAAAAAATCCACGTTTATTGGTCCATTGGTCCTTTAAAAATATTCTTTAAAAAATCCACGTTTATTGGTCCATTGGTCCTTTAAAATATTCTTTAAAAATCCACGTTATTGGTCCATTGGTCCTTTAAAAATATTCTTTAAAAAATCCACGTTTATTGGTCCATTGGTCCTTTAAAAATATTCTTTAAAAAATCCACGTTTATTGGTCCATTGGTCCTTTAAAAATATTCTTTAAAAAATCCACGTTTATTGGTCCATTGGTCCTTTAAAATATTCTTTAAAAAATCCACGTTTATTGGTCCATTGGTCCTTTAAAAATATTCTTTAAAAATCCACGTTATTGGTCCATTGGTCCTTTAAAAATATTCTTTAAAAATCCACGTTTATTGGTCCATTGGTCCTTTAAAAATATTCTTTAAAAAATCCACGTTTATTGGTCCATTGGTCCTTTAAAATATTCTTTAAAAAATCCACGTTTATTGGTCCATTGGTCCTTTAAAAATATTCTTTAAAATATCCACGTTTATTGGTCCATTGGTCCTTTAAAAATATTCTTTAAAAAATCCACGTTTATTGGTCCATTGGTCCTTTAAAATATTCTTTAAAAAATCCACGTTTATTGTCCATTGGTCCTTTAAAAATATTCTTTAAAAAATCCACGTTTATTGGTCCATTGGTCCTTTAAAAATATTCTTTAAAAAATCCACGTTTATTGGTCCATTGGTCCTTTAAAAATATTCTTTAAAAAATCCACGTTTATTGGTCCATTGGTCCTTTAAAAATATTCTTTAAAAAATCCCGTTTATTGGTCCATTGGTCCTTTAAAAATATTCTTTAAAAAATCCACGTTTATTGGTCCATTGGTCCTTTAAAATATTCTTTAAAAAATCCACGTTATTGGTCCATGGTCCTTTAAAAATATTCTTTAAAAAATCCACGTTTATTGGTCCATTGGTCCTTTAAAAATATTCTTTAAAAAATCCACGTTTATTGGTCCATTGGTCCTTTAAAAATATTCTTTAAAAAATCCACGTTTATTGGTCCATTGGTCCTTTAAAAATATTCTTTAAAAAATCCACGTTTATTGGTCCATTGGTCCTTTAAAAATATTCTTTAAAAAATCCACGTTATTGGTCCATTGGTCCTTTAAAATATTCTTAAAAAATCCACGTTTATTGGTCCATTGGTCCTTTAAAAATATTCTTTAAAAAATCCACGTTTATTGGTCCATTGGTCCTTTAAAAATATTCTTTAAAAAATCCACGTTTATTGGTCCATTGGTCCTTTAAAAATATTCTTTAAAAAATCCACGTTTATTGGTCCATTGGTCCTTTAAAAATATTCTTTAAAAAATCCACGTTTATTGGTCCATTGGTCCTTTAAAAATATTCTTTAAAAAATCCACGTTTATTGGTCCATTGGTCCTTTAAAAATATTCTTTAAAAAATCCACGTTATTGGTCCATTGGTCCTTTAAAATATTCTTTAAAAAATCCACGTTTATTGGTCCATTGGTCCTTTAAAAATATTCTTTAAAAAATCCACGTTTATTGGTCCATTGGTCCTTTAAAAATATTCTTCAAAAAATCCACGTTTATTGGTCCATTGGTCCTTTAAAAATATTCTTTAAAAAATCCACGTTTATTGGTCCATTGGTCCTTTAAAAATATTTTTAAAAAATCCACGTTTATTGGTCCATTGGTCCTTTAAAAATATTCTTTAAAAAATCCACGTTTATTGGTCCATTGGTCCTTTAAAATATTCTTTAAAAAATCCACGTTTATTGGTCCATTGGTCCTTTAAAAATATTCTTTAAAAAATCCACGTTTATTGGTCCATTGGTCCTTTAAAAATATTCTTTAGAAAATCCACGTTTATTGGTCCATTGGTCCTTTAAAATATTCTTTAGAAAATCCACGTTTATTGGTCCATTGGTCCTTTAAAAATATTCTTTAGAAAATCCACGTTTATTGGTCCATTGGTCCTTTAAAATATTCTTTAGAAAATCCACGTTTATTGGTCCATTGGTCCTTTAAAAATATTCTTTAAAAAATCCACGTTTATTGGTCCATTGGTCCTTTAAAAATATTCTTTAAAAAATCCACGTTTATTGGTCCATTGGTCCTTTAAAAATATTCTTTAAAAAATCCACGTTTATTGGTCCATTGGTCCTTTAAAAATATTCTTTAAAAAATCCACGTTTATTGGTCCATTGGTCCTTTAAAAATATTCTTTAAAAAATCCACGTTTATTGGTCCATTGGTCCTTTAAAAATATTCTTTAAAAATCCACGTTTATTGGTCCATTGGTCCTTTAAAAATATTCTTTAAAAAATCCACGTTTATTGGTCCATTGGTCCTTTAAAAATATTCTTTAAAAAATCCACGTTTATTGGTCCATTGGTCCTTTAAAAATATTCTTTAAAAAATCCACGTTTATTGGTCCATTGGTCCTTTAAAAATATTCTTTAAAAAATCCACGTTTATTGGTCCATTGGTCCTTTAAAAATATTCTTTAAAAAATCCACGTTTATTGGTCCATTGGTCCTTTAAAAATATTCTTTAAAAAATCCACGTTTATTGGTCCATTGGTCCTTTAAAAATATTCTTTAAAAAATCCACGTTTATTGGTCCATTGGTCCTTTAAAAATATTCTTTAAAAAATCCACGTTTATTGGTCCATTGGTCCTTTAAAAATATTCTTTAAAAAATCCACGTTTATTGGTCCATTGGTCCTTTAAAAATATTCTTTAAAAATCCACGTTTATTGGTCCATTGGTCCTTTAAAATATTCTTTAAAAAATCCACGTTTATTGGTCCATTGGTCCTTTAAAATATTCTTTAAAAAATCCACGTTTATTGGTCCATTGGTCCTTTAAAAATATTCTTTAAAAAATCCACGTTTATTGGTCCATTGGTCCTTTAAAAATATTCTTTAAAAATCCACGTTTATTGGTCCATTGGTCCTTTAAAAATATTCTTTAAAAAATCCACGTTTATTGGTCCATTGGTCCTTTAAAAATATTCTTTAAAAAATCCACGTTTATTGGTCCATTGGTCCTTTAAAAATATTCTTTAAAAAATCCACGTTTATTGGTCCATTGGTCCTTTAAAAATATTCTTTAAAAAATCCACGTTTATTGGTCCATTGGTCCTTTAAAAATATTCTTTAAAAAATCCAAGTTTATTGGTCCATTGGCCCTTTAAAAATATTCTTTAAAAAATCCACGTTTATTGGTCCATTGGTCCTTTAAAAATATTCTTTAAAAATCCACGTTTATTGGTCCATTGGTCCTTTAAAAATATTCTTTAAAAAATCCACGTTTATTGGTCCATTGGTCCTTTAAAAATATTCTTTAAAAAATCCACGTTTATTGGTCGTTTGGTCCTTTAAAAATATCCTTAAATATAGAACTGTTAATTGGTCGTTTCGTCGTTTAAAAATCCCTGTTTATTGGTCGTTTGGTCCTTTAAATAATCCTGCTTATTAGTCGATTGGTTCCTTTAAAAAAATCCGCGTTTGGTCCTTTAAAAATATTCTTTAAAAAAATCCGCGTTTGGTCCTTTAAAAATATTCTTTAAAAAATCCACGTTTATTAGTCGTTTGGTCTTTTAAAAAATATTCCTTAAAAATCCTTGTTTATTGGTCGATTGGTCCTTTAGAAAATATTCTTTAAAAAAATCCAGGTTTATTGATCGATTGGTCGTTTAAAAAATATTCTTTTAAAAATATCTGTTCATTGATCGTCTGGTCCTTTAAAAAATCCAGGTTAATTGGTCAATTGGTCCTTTAAAAAATATTCTTTAAAAAGTCCTGGTTTATTGATCGATTGGCCCTTTAAAAAATCTCTGTTCCTTGATCCTCTGGTCATTTAAAAAATATTCCTTTAAAAATCTCCATTTATTAGTCGTTTGTCCTTTAAAAATATTCTTTGAAAAATCAAGTTTTATTGGCCGATTGGTCCTTTAAAAAAATTCCCGTTTATTGGTCGTTTGGTTCTTTAAAAAATATTATTTAAAAAATTAACGTTTATTGATCGATTGGTCCTTTGAAAATATATAACTTAAAAAAAAAATTCTTTAAAAGATCAAGGTTTATTTGGCAAGTGGCCCTTAAAAAATTCTTTAATATTCTTAAACAATACCAGTTTATTGGTCCTTTGTTCCTTTAAAAAATATTCCTTTAGGATTCCCGTTTATTGATCGTTTGGTCCTTTCAATTAACCCCGTTTATTGGTAATTTGGTCCTTCAAAAATATTCCTAAAAAATCCACTTTTATTAGTAATTTGGTTCTTTAAAAAGTATTCGCTAACAATCCAAGTTTATTAGTCGTTTTGCCCTTTTAAAAATATTCTTCTAAGATCTACGGTTTTTGGACTTTTTATCCTTTAAAAAATATTCTTCAAGGATCCACATTTTTCGATGTTTGGTCCCTTAAAAAATATTCCACGTTCATTCCACTCTTTCTTTCTAGAACCCCTTCAGTAAGCGCCTCTAATCTCTTGGTATTCCATCCAAAAATAACTCTCATTCGTTTTCAAGTTTTTCAACATTCTAACATAGTCGACATCAAATCGAGATAATTCATACATTTGTATTACCAGGAAATAAATGTAATGCTCAGCCATAAACTAAAACAACTTTAATTAAATGCACGCCGCTAAACGGACAGAGTCTCAACCCAAAACACGCCATTACTCAGAGGAACGTACACACATACACACACCGGGTACACACGAGACAGGCGATTTGTAGCAAAGACATGGCCTGTCTAACTGGACTAGATTTAGGTCTGAATACGCATTGCCACTATTTGTGTTCGCAGATGGAATTGCAACTTTGGCTGTACGACAGAAAACACATCTCAGAGTCCACTAGCTAGTGGCTGTTTGTTGCTTTTGCTTTCGTTTTGGATTCCAACATTTTATATCCTAGCTGTCCGTAATTAATATGAATTGAACATAAATATTTCTTTAAATTTATCGAAAAGTGATAATCTTTAGTGGAATTTATGTTCGGAGTTGCTGGGTAATCATTGAAAGTGGTAGAGTGGTGGCCAGAGCTTATCCCCTCAGAAGATGCTGGGACTTGATTTAGTTTGAATGTTCAACAACGTGTTTGTGTCTTAAGTCTTTTGTGATTTCTTTTGACTTCCACTTGTTTTTCGAAGCAGCTAAGTTTTCTTTGATTGTCAGTTGTTGAAAACAACATTGACTACTGTTTTGCAACAACATTCATCGCCTGCCCGATTCGCTTTCATTATTAAGTCATTCGCATGATGTAGTCTCGAAGTTGGGAATTGGTTAATAATATTTGTCGTTTCTTTTTTTTTTTTTGATGTTGCAGACTTTTAAAATTGAAAATTTATTATTGGGAATGATTATTATCATTGGATGTGAAGTAAAAACGGAAAAATAATAACAATAATGTAAGGGATAATGGGCGCTTGACGTGGGAATTTAAGGGAATATATAAAATATATTTTTGTAAAGCCTCTACAGAACTCTTACCGTATCTATTTTAAGAATTTTGATTTCAGTTGGGTTTGCCGACAGATCTATGGGCTCAGCCAATGTTTGATTACATTTTGACTTCTGTTGTTGCTGTTTATACCCTCCACCATAGTATGGAGGGTATATTAAGTTTGTCATTCCGTTTGTAACACCTCGAAATATACATTTTAGAGTCCACAAAGTATATATATTCTTGATCAGCATAAAATTTTATGTCGATTTAGCAATGTCCGTCCGTCTATCTGTCTGTGGAAATCACTCTAGCTTCCGAACGAAATGAAGAAAGTTGATAAAAATTAACTCAAATGTGTGCCATGTCTGCAGGACTTTTGGTATGGGCAATGTAGGTCCACGTCTTCGTATAGCCCCCATATAACGGTACCCCCGATATTCGGTATTTTGATGATTTTAGCGACATTATTTACCGGAATTGTTTCAAATTTGGTATTTGAAGTTCGTAATAAATACTACAGCATAAGACAGAAAATGGCCCATGTAGGACCACGTCTTCGTATAGCTCCCATATAACGATACCCTCCGATATTCGGTATTTTGATGATTTTAGCGAAATTATTTTCCCGGAATTGTTTCAAATTTGGTATTTGAAGTTCGTAATGGATACTACAGCCTAAAACAGAAAATGAGCCATGTAGATCCACGTCTTCGTATTGTCCCCATATAACGGTTCCTCCCGATATTGGATATTTTAATGATTTTAAGGACATTATTTACCGGAACTATTTCAAATTTGGCATTTGAAGTTCGTAATCAATAATACAGCCTAAGACAGATTGTCTGTGCAGGTCCACGTCTTCGTATAGCCCCCATATAACGGTACCCCCGATATTCGGTATTTGATGATTTTAGCGACATTATTTACCGGAACTATTTCAAATTTGGTATTTGAAGTTCGTAATGAATACTACAGCCTATGCCAGAAAATTGTCTGTGCAGGTCCACGTTTTATAACCCCCATTTTTTATGATTTTAGCTACATTATAAACAGATATTTCTATCTACGGTTTTTGGACTTTTTATCCTTTAAAAAATATTCTTCAAGGATCCACATTTTTCGATGTTTGGTCCCTTAAAAAATATTCCACGTTCATTCCACTCTTTCTTTCTAGAACCCCTTCAGTAAGCGCCTCTAATCTCTTGGTATTCCATCCAAAAATAACTCTCATTCGTTTTCAAGTTTTTCAACATTCTAACATAGTCGACATCAAATCGAGATAATTCATACATTTGTATTACCAGGAAATACATGTAATGCTCAGCCATAAACTAAAACAACTTTAATTAAATGCACGCCGCTAAACGGACAGAGTCTCAACCCAAAACACGCCATTACTCAGAGGAACGTACACACATACACACACCGGGTACACACGAGACAGGCGATTTGTAGCAAAGACATGGCCTGTCTAACTGGACTAGATTTAGGTCTGAATACGCATTGCCACTATTTGTGTTCGCAGATGGAATTGCAACTTTGGCTGTACGACAGAAAACACATCTCAGAGTCCACTAGCTAGTGGCTGTTTGTTGCTTTTGCTTTCGTTTTGGATTCCAACATTTTATATCCTAGCTGTCCGTAATTAATATGAATTGAACATAAATATTTCTTTAAATTTATCGAAAAGTGATAATCTTTAGTGGAATTTATGTTCGGAGTTGCTGGGTAATCATTGAAAGTGGTAGAGTGGTGGCCAGAGCTTATCCCCTCAGAAGATGCTGGGACTTGATTTAGTTTGAATGTTCAACAACGTGTTTGTGTCTTAAGTCTTTTGTGATTTCTTTTGACTTCCACTTGTTTTTCGAAGCAGCTAAGTTTTCTTTGATTGTCAGTTGTTGAAAACAACATTGACTACTGTTTTGCAACAACATTCATCGCCTGCCCGATTCGCTTTCATTATTAAGTCATTCGCATGATGTAGTCTCGAAGTTGGGAATTGGTTAATAATATTTGTCGTTTCTTTTTTTTTTTTTGATGTTGCAGACTTTTAAAATTGAAAATTTATTATTGGGAATGATTATTATCATTGGATGTGAAGTAAAAACGGAAAAATAATAACAATAATGTAAGGGATAATGGGCGCTTGACGTGGGAATTTAAGGGAATATATAAAATATATTTTTGTAAAGCCTCTACAGAACTCTTACCGTATCTATTTTAAGAATTTTGATTTCAGTTGGGTTTGCCGACAGATCTATGGGCTCAGCCAATGTTTGATTACATTTTGACTTCTGTTGTTGCTGTTTATACCCTCCACCATAGTATGGAGGGTATATTAAGTTTGTCATTCCGTTTGTAACACCTCGAAATATACATTTTAGAGTCCACAAAGTATATATATTCTTGATCAGCATAAAATTTTATGTCGATTTAGCAATGTCCGTCCGTCTATCTGTCTGTGGAAATCACTCTAGCTTCCGAACGAAATGAAGAAAGTTGATAAAAATTAACTCAAATGTGTGCCATGTCTGCAGGACTTTTGGTATGGGCAATGTAGGTCCACGTCTTCGTATAGCCCCCATATAACGGTACCCCCGATATTCGGTATTTTGATGATTTTAGCGACATTATTTACCGGAATTGTTTCAAATTTGGTATTTGAAGTTCGTAATAAATACTACAGCATAAGACAGAAAATGGCCCATGTAGGACCACGTCTTCGTATAGCTCCCATATAACGATACCCTCCGATATTCGGTATTTTGATGATTTTAGCGAAATTATTTTCCCGGAATTGTTTCAAATTTGGTATTTGAAGTTCGTAATGGATACTACAGCCTAAAACAGAAAATGAGCCATGTAGATCCACGTCTTCGTATTGTCCCCATATAACGGTTCCTCCCGATATTGGATATTTTAATGATTTTAAGGACATTATTTACCGGAACTATTTCAAATTTGGCATTTGAAGTTCGTAATCAATAATACAGCCTAAGACAGATTGTCTGTGCAGGTCCACGTCTTCGTATAGCCCCCATATAACGGTACCCCCGATATTCGGTATTTGATGATTTTAGCGACATTATTTACCGGAACTATTTCAAATTTGGTATTTGAAGTTCGTAATGAATACTACAGCCTATGCCAGAAAATTGTCTGTGCAGGTCCACGTTTTATAACCCCCATTTTTTATGATTTTAGCTACATTATAAACAGATATTTTTTCAAGTTTCTCATTTGAATATGGTAATAGCTTAAGTTGCCTATACAGGTCCACGTGGTCGTATAGACCTTAATATACGGCTACATTTGGTATTTTTAAGATTTTAACGGATGCTATTTTTTTTAAATTGCCAAATTTGTACCAAATGGTGGAGGGTATACAAAGTTCTGCCCGGCCGAACTTACAGCTTTTTTACTTGTTGTAAACAAATTTAAATTTTTATCAATATCATGATTTTTCTTTCGATTATTTAAACGTCTGGCCCTCTATGGAGTAGGTTCCGAAGGAATGGGTCAATATTATTAAATTCGTATCGGACCTAAAGAAATATGATATAAATATTGCGATATGTCAGGTTTGGACTATATTGGTGACTTCCTTCTCTTTATATGAGATATGTGTTAATTTTCAGAAAATGGAAATGTGCGTAAGGTACCAGATATAGACGACCGAAGTATTCCATTTTCATACTTCATCTAATACAGATAAAGCTATTGGTATGGACAAAATTAAAAGAAAATCCAAAATATATATACAATTTAATGCGGAATCATGAATTCCATATTCATCTCAGGTTTCTAGTTCACGTCATGACAGGGTGAGTTACCAGAAAGGGTTCCACATCAGATCTTGTGTTAAAATGGAAATGGTTCGATCTCTACCATCTTTATAATAGATTGAAATATTGAGATGCACCAAGCTTGAATGAAATCAGATATTAATTCCGCCTTTTGTGAGCTACATCGATATTCAAAATGGTCACCCTTTGTAAGGGGAGATACCAGAAGGAATGGACCGATATATTCCATTGTTCACCGCAGATCTTGTGTTAGTAGAAATAAGGGGATGTACATCACATTTTATAAGAGTTATAATTATTCGAAATTTTGTCCCTTTGCGGGGAAGGTACTTAATGGTTTGGACCGACATTGTCCATTTTTGCACCTGACCTAGCACGGATGGAAATACTAGGATTTGCAAAGCTGGAGCACAATCGGATTATCCTTTCTCTTTCTGTGCAGTAACATATATTTTTTTTTTGAAAATTTCGACGTTTTGTGGGGGAGTTACCAGAAGGAGTGGACCGATATTGACCATCTCCTAACTTGATCTAAGTTTGATAATAATATTACGATGTTCCGAGTTTGAACCAAATCGGATACTCCCTTCGAGAGTTATCGTGTGCCGCAGCCAATCAGCCAGTCAAGCAGACGGACGGACATCGCTAGATCGACGGCAAATGTCCTTAAATGGAAATGGTCCAGAGAGACCTAGGGTCTAAAACGTTATTTAGATGAGGCACGTATCAAATGATATATACGCGAGTTTGAGTTTTGAGTTTGTTCCGAGTTTGAACCAAACCGGATACTACCTTCGAGAGTTATCGTGTGCAGCAGCCAACCAGCCAGCAAGCCAAACAGACGGACGGACATTGCTAGATCGACGGCAAATGTCCTTAAATGGAAATGGTCCTGAGAGACCTAGGGTCTAAAACGTTAATTAGATGAGGCACGTATTAAATGATATATACGCTCGCTAAATAAATAAATTTGTTAATTTTTTGAGTTTTGTCTTTCTGACGTTTTTATTTCTCGGTTGATCATATTGCCGACCCATTCTCACGGGAAACATGTCAATAAATTGTCACCAAATTGAAAACAAATTCTCATTGATGTGTAAAGCATACGATGATAATTAAGCATTTGCTCGCTACATGCTGAGCAGTTGTCACAACAATGTTGCACTACTGCTGTGCCGGCAGCAATTTCGATATCTCACAGAGCTAAATTGCACGGACTGTGGCCAACGCTGTTAGCATTTCAAATGGCCTCTGATGAATTGTCAAATCATTTTATGAATATGATGATTATGATTTTATGATTGATGTCAAACGACAATGTTGTTGTAATGAGAATGCTACATGTTCAGCAAAAATACTCATTATAAATGTGGTTACCAACCCATTATGTTGAGTTATTTTCCCTTGTTTAATTATGCAAAGTAAAAAAGAAAACAAAGTAATTTTCTTTCAACTAAACAAGGGTTGCACAGAATTGATTTATTTTATTTTTAGAAAAAGTATTTTTTTGTAAAGGTTACAAATTTAGGTTTTTAGCAAAAGTACTTATCGTTGTTGATCGCTCGGCTGTCCAATTAAAAGAGAGCGAGTCAACTTAAACTACATTGTTTGGTAGCCAAAAAATCACCAAACGAAAAATGTATATAATATGCAACAGCTGTTTGCAATTATATGCATTTATCTCCTTTTGCATATTTGCATGGTGTCAATGACTACCTAAGCCAATCATGCTAATTCTCATTTCTATAACATATTTATTTGTAACAAGAAAGGCTTAGGCATACATCGGTCACACATAAATATGTATGCATGCATGTGCAGTTGGTTGTGTACCAACTCATTTGCCTACTTCTATTCTGCATTCCCATTGTTATTAAGCAATAAGAATAACAAAGCATGTAGGCGAGGGGGTCGCGACGCACAAGCAAGCATCAAAGCGACCATCATAACAACACAACTGATCCGTGATCGATGTGTTGTTGTTGTTAAATAGAAGAAAAGGGAATAGGCAAATGAGTGGTCACCAAACAAAAGGCATTTTTTGGCTACACTCGTGATAATTAGCATACGTACATTGATGTTTTTATAATTAAATATAAAAAATATGTAAATAACTAATTATATGAAAGTAGTGCAAATAAATTGAAATAAAATAAAATTAAATAAAAAGAAAATTATAGAAAAAATATATATAAAGAAAATTTATAGGAAAAGAATAATAAAAAATATCATTAAATACAAAACTAATAATATTTTAAGAAAATAACATTTATTAATATAAATACGATGATGTGGTATGTTTATTTGGATGATTTTGTGTAGTTTTATGTGTTTTTTTTGATGATAATGATGCTTGATGATGAAGAAGATGGTGTTGTTGCCATTAATGGTTGGTGATGTTTGTAGTGGATTGGTGAAATTGAAGTTTTCATCAACATTCTCCCCCCTGAAGGACGAATGTTCTTGAATGCGGGTTACTCTGCTATGATGAACTACCGATGGGAGAATTTTAGTCGAGGTAGTAACCTCCGCTATGCTCCGACTCACAGCGTGTTAGTGTAGCCACAATAATAGCAACCATACATCCAACAGAACCATATCCATGTAAAGTTTAAAGTAGAGTTTTTGGATTGTCCATATCAGGGTCAGAATGAGGTGAATTATCTGGAAGTAAACAGATTTTAGAAATTGGTCGTTTTACAAGTTTGTTTTTCATTAGAACAGATACCACCCTTGTATGTCCATCAGGTCCTGGATGCGTA
The DNA here is from genome assembly GCF_030504385.1 of Musca domestica. Taxonomy (NCBI): domain Eukaryota; kingdom Metazoa; phylum Arthropoda; class Insecta; order Diptera; family Muscidae; genus Musca; species Musca domestica. Next base: position 2,735,093 of record NW_026712115.1, on the reverse strand, counting down.
TTTTCAATACGGCCAAGTATCCATTGTCCAGGTCCACATCTTTCATCAGTGACTAATACCAAATCTCCAATTTTAGGATCCGTTGAAGTTTTAAGCCATTTTGGACGAGCTTGAAGGCGATTTAGGTATTCGTTTTGCCATCTTTTCCAAAAATGTTGCTTTATTTTTTCAATAGTTTTCCAACGGGTTAGGTTATTGATATTAGAATCCAAAAGCGTTTCTTCTTGTAAGCAATTGGTAGGTTCACCTATAAGAAAATGCGCTGGAGTAAGCGCATCAAAATCTGAAGGGTCATTAGAGAGAGGACAAAGTGGCCTAGAATTCAAGCAACTTTCAATTTGGCATAATAGTGTAGTTAATTCTTCGAAGGTAAGATTTCTATCATTTGTGATTCTTTTCAAATGATATTTAACAGATTTTACACCTGCTTCCCAAAGGCCACCAAAGTTGGGCGAAGCTGGTGGGATAAAGTGCCAAGTAGTTGAATTTTGGCTTAAAGAGTGAATAAGATCTTCAGGAATAGAATTTTTATTTTTGTTATGCAAAACTTTTAATTCTTTTGATGCACCAACAAAATTTGTGCCACAATCAGAATATAAATCAGTACAAATGCCTCTTCTAGAAGTGAAACGCTTAAAGGCAGCAAGAAAAGCATTTGTTGTTAGATTAGAAACTGCCTCTAAGTGAATGGCTTTTGTAACCATGCATACAAATACGCATATGTAGCCTTTAGTTATAGAAGAAGATCTGAGATTAGAATTTTTGATAGAAATGGGTCCTGCATAGTCGACGCCACTGTGTTTAAAAGGTCTAGAAATCGTTAAACGCACTTTTGGTAAATTGCCCATTATTTGCTGAGCAGTTTTGGAATTGTATCGGAAGCATTTTATACATGTATGAATTATGCGTTTTGCAAGTTGATTTCCAGATACAATCCAAAATTTGCGGTTTACAAATGACATTGTTAATGTAACACCGCCATGTAAAGTTTTTTCATGCGCGTCTGAGATTATAAGTTTAGACAAAGGATTATGTTTTGACAAAATAATTGGATGTTTGACGTCATAAGGAAAGTTAGAATTTTGAAGGCGTCCACCTACACGAAGAATCCCATTTTCGTCTAGAAATGGCATTAGTTTTAGAATGGGACTTGTTTTAATGTCTCTTTTCGTGGTAAGTTTAGAAATTTCCTCAGGAAAATCAACCTTTTGGGAAATTTTAGCAAGAACAGATAAAGATTTGTTATATTCTGTAAGAGTCAAGGGTTTTAGTTTTTTACATTTTGGATTTCTGCAATTTTCAAGAAATCTCAGACAATATGAAACGATTCTTACTAAAGTTTGTAATTTTGAGTATTTAGAAAATAGTTCAATGTATATTTTCTCAGTGGACAAATTTGTTGATATTTTAGATTTTCGTTCCTCTTCAGAGGTATGTAAATTTGGAAGAATTTCTGGCCAAGATTTTTCAGTTTCATAAAGAAATTGAGGTCCAAACCACCATGATTGTTTTTCAATCAATTCTTCAGCCAGAATTCCCCTAGATGCGCAGTCAGCCGGATTTAGTGAAGTTGGAACATATTTCCATTGTATAGGATTACTTAAGCGCTGAACATCAGCGACTCTATTGGCGACATAAACTGTCCAATTAGATGGGGATTTACGAATCCAGCTAAGGACAGTGGAACTATCACTCCAATAATATATATTTTGGATATTTAGATCACTAAGTGAATCTTTGACTGTTTGAGTCAATTTTACGCCAAGAGTCGCAGCGCACAGTTCTAGTCTTGGTATAGAGACTGTTTTTATGGGTGACACTTTAGATTTGGCTTGTAGAATGTTGACAAATATGCCATTAGGGGTTATAACGCGTGCATAAACGACAGCAGCGTAGGCAGTAGTTGATGCGTCACAAAAACAATGAAGTTGAGTCTCACAATTTGGTAACCATTCAATCCATCTTGGAATGGATAATTTAGAAAATATTGGCAAAGAAGATCTATGGTTTAGCCATTGAGACTCTAATTGTTTGGGTATTTTTTCATCCCAATCGACGCCATGTTCCCAAAGCTGTTTAAATATTGATTTGGCTACAACTGTTGTTGGTGTTAGCCAACCTAATGGGTCATAAAGTCTGGCAGATTCAGACAGAATTTCTCGTTTTGAAAAATAAGGTTTTTCTTCGAGATTAACTTTGAAAGAAAAGGAGTCAGTTTCTGTATTCCACTGAATGCCAAGAGTTTTTACTATATTGTCATGGTCAAAACTTTGTGTAACAGAAGTTTCTCTATGCTCTTCTGGTATTTGGGAAAGAAGTTCTTTTGAATTAGTTCTCCATTTACGGAGATTACAACTAGCTTTTTCTAAAAGAGCACATAGATTTTTGAACAATTGATTTGCAGATTCTAAAGTGTCTGCACCAGAAATTATGTCGTCAACGTAGGAGTCTTGAACTAAAACTTGACCAGCTTTTGGGAATATTTGTTTGTAATCGTCTGCTATTTGTTGCAGGATACGAATTGCAAGATAAGGGGCTGAAGTTGTACCATAAGTTACAGTATTCAGTTCATAAATTGAAATGTCTTCAAATTGGCTGTTGCGCCATAGAATTTGTTGGTATTTTCTGTGGTTTGGACAGACTTGTATTTGGCGAAACATTTTTTCAATGTCTGCACTGAAGGCTATTTTGTGTCTTCGCCATTTGGTCATAATACCAGGAAGATCATTTTGCAGAGGGGGTCCAGGAGAAAGTTCTTCGTTGAGAGATTTATAATCAGCTAGATGGCTACTGCCATCAAAAACAACTCTCAGTTTTGTAGTAGAACTACTTTCTTTAAAAACGCCATGATGAGGCAGAAAATAAGAATTTGGACGAACGTCAGTAGGATAAGTCCCTATTTTAGTCATGTGTCCTAAGGATTCATACTCTTGCATAAAAGCTTTGTATGTGTCACTAAAACTGGGTCTTTTAGTAAAAGAAATTTCAATTTGTTTAAGACGCCTAACAGCATTAGTGACATTATTGTTAAGTATAGGATAAGAATTTGATTTTAGTAAAGATTTAAATGGTAAATTTACCATATATCGACCATTTTCGGTTCGATTTGTAGTAGTTTGGAAGTATTTCTCACATTCCAGTTCTTCACTGGTAAGTTTTCTTTTAGAAATAACTTCCTCTTGTTCCCAAAAGGATTTTAGAATATTTTCCAAGTTCACATTGTGAATATGGATTCTATTTGTGGAGATAGATTCAGTGGGTCCAGAAAATACCCATCCAAAAGTTGTATTTTGGAAGAAAAGATCATTATGAATGAATGACTCTGTAGGAATTTTGATTTTAGAACAGATATCTGATCCTAGAATTAAGTCTATTGGGTCAGATTTGTAGTAATAAGGGTCAGCTAAGTTTTCAAATTCAATATTAGGCAAAGAAATATGTTTAGATGAAGGATTTGGTGTATAAGAAGAGAGAGAAGAAAGCACAAGAGCTGTACATGAAAGTACTAACTCTTGTTTTCGTGTGAACAAGTCAAGATTCACCGAAAATTTAGATAAATTTTCACCACCATTTCCTATACCAATCACTTTACAATGTGATCTGGTTTTTTCAAGACCTAAAAGTTGAACTGTTGATTCTGAAATTAGACTTCCCTGAGATCCAGGGTCTAGTAGAGCACGTATAGTGAATTTACCACGTTTTGTGATAATGCAAAGTCTAATTGTGTAAAGTAGAACAGAATTAAAAGATTGTGCACTATGAGAAGTGACTTGATTGGACAGATTTAGATTTTTAGTTTGAGTGACAGGTTCATCTGAATGAAGCACTGTATGATGAGGTTGTTTGCATGTTATGCATCGAAAGAAAGATTTGCAATTGTTTGCATCGTGACCGGATACAAAACAATTGCGACAGATATTTTTATCTGCAAGAAATTTATTTTTTGCGATCAATGTTAAGGCGAGAAATTTAAAACACTTTGAGAGAGAATGATTCTTCTCACAAAATGCACAAACAGCTGAGTTTGATTTTGAAAACTTTCCAGTATGAGTGAAAGTTTTCTTGATTTTAGGAGAAGAATTATTGTAATTTTTGCTAATTTTAGTGAAGTTTTGTTTAGGAAAAGATTTTGAAGTTGATGGGAATTCATCAGTTAAGGACTCAAGAGTCCTAAAAGTTCTTTCTAAGAATGAAAATAATTCAGAAAGTTGAGGTAATTCTGTAGAAGATTTTAGAGATTGTTCCCAATCTCGACGAGATTGAATATCTAGTTTTTGAACTAGAAGGTGTATTAAAAGTGGATCCCAAGTGTCTGTATTAACATCCAAGTTTTGTAAGGATGCAATACACTCTCGAGCAGAATCTAGTAAAGTTTTGACAGATTGAAACCCACCATCAGATTTTGGAATATTGAAAAGTTTAGAAATTAAGTTACCCACAAGCATTCGCTTGTTATGGTATCTTGATTCTAAAATCTTCCATGCAGAGTCATAATTTGCCTCAGTGGCAGAAATATTTTTGATTAAATTAGCTGCTTCACCAGCCAATGTACTGCGAAGGTAGTAAAATTTTTGAATTTTATTCAAAGAATTATTTAAATGAACGAGAGAGAAATATATATCACGGAATGGAATCCATTCCATATAATCACCAGAGAATTTTGGCAGTGAAATTTTAGGAAGTTTAGAATCAGAAGCTAAGGTGTCAGTACGATTATGATTTGCAACAAATGTGCTTGCCATTGGTGACTGCGAAATAGAATAATCAGATAATGAGTCTATGATTTTTCCTTTGAAGATTAGATATTTTTCGGAAAAATCAAAATACACATCATCATTCAAGTATGGCACATCACTGGCATTCAAGGAAGAGTCTCGCACAAGTTGCATAATCGTTTCGTGTTGCGATTCAAATCGATTAAAAATGTCATCAACTCTTTGAGTTAATGCATTTCCATAACCATGAGTCTTTTCAGAGGGATCTTTTGCCTCGAAACGGGCTTGATATTTCGATAATAAATCGAATAAATCCCTCTGTTCTTTTATTAAATTGGATAGGTCACTCATGGTTATGTTTTGAATACACTCGCAAACACTTTTGACACCGTAAAACTTTTTAGGTTAGATTACACTGCACAAATTGTACTGAAAATTTCCAATAATTGAAATATTTTTCTTTTAGTCCACGAAAGAATTTAATAAAAATTTAAATTTAATAAAATTTTAATAAAAACGCAAGAAAATTTTAGTTAAATTTGAAGTTTCGAAATGCAGTTTGTTGTTCGAGAAAATGGCGATTTGTTGTTGTGTTTTAATAGCTCCCAAAAAGTACAAAAAGAAAAAATTAATTTTCTTTATTAAGAATCAAGAAAAAAGTTAAATTTCACAAGTTCTGTTAAAAAGAACAATTTATTACTTTTTTTTAATTTTCGCAGGCAATTTTTAATAATTTTTGTACTTTTTGTTAGCTCAATTTTTTTTCGGAATAATCAGTTTTTGTTAACAGAGTTTTCACTTTTAATAAAACACAACAACTGTCTAATTTATTTAATTTAATTTTTTTTTTTATTTTTCAAATATTTTTTTGTTTTAATTTTTCAATTATTGGAAACTTCACTGGCACACTATATTATTTAAAAAAAGCACTGAACTTCTAACACCGATGAAATTCCCGGGTTTCGGCACCAATAAAATGTTGAGTTATTTTCCCTTGTTTAATTATGCAAAGTAAAAAAGAAAACAAAGTAATTTTCTTTCAACTAAACAAGGGTTGCACAGAATTGATTTATTTTATTTTTAGAAAAAGTATTTTTTTGTAAAGGTTACAAATTTAGGTTTTTAGCAAAAGTACTTATCGTTGTTGATCGCTCGGCTGTCCAATTAAAAGAGAGCGAGTCAACTTAAACTACATTGTTTGGTAGCCAAAAAATCACCAAACGAAAAATGTATATAATATGCAACAGCTGTTTGCAATTATATGCATTTATCTCCTTTTGCATATTTGCATGGTGTCAATGACTACCTAAGCCAATCATGCTAATTCTCATTTCTATAACATATTTATTTGTAACAAGAAAGGCTTAGGCATACATCGGTCACACATAAATATGTATGCATGCATGTGCAGTTGGTTGTGTACCAACTCATTTGCCTACTTCTATTCTGCATTCCCATTGTTATTAAGCAATAAGAATAACAAAGCATGTAGGCGAGGGGGTCGCGACGCACAAGCAAGCATCAAAGCGACCATCATAACAACACAACTGATCCGTGATCGATGTGTTGTTGTTGTTAAATAGAAGAAAAGGGAATAGGCAAATGAGTGGTCACCAAACAAAAGGCATTTTTTGGCTACACTCGTGATAATTAGCATACGTACATTGATGTTTTTATAATTAAATATAAAAAATATGTAAATAACTAATTATATGAAAGTAGTGCAAATAAATTGAAATAAAATAAAATTAAATAAAAAGAAAATTATAGAAAAAATATATATAAAGAAAATTTATAGGAAAAGAATAATAAAAAATATCATTAAATACAAAACTAATAATATTTTAAGAAAATAACAATTATTAATATAAATACGATGATGTGGTATGTTTATTTGGATGATTTTGTGTAGTTTTATGTGTTTTTTTTGATGATAATGATGCTTGATGATGAAGAAGATGGTGTTGTTGCCATTAATGGTTGGTGATGTTTGTAGTGGGTTGGTGAAATTGAAGTTTTCATCAACACATTACTTAAACAAGGCAATGTCACATGAAATTAGTAGTTATTAGCTAGGATATAGTCTTGACATCCAAAACGAAATCAGGAAAGTACATCCACTTGGTGGACTATGAGATATGTTGATTGTGGGGCAGGTATTTAGTCTCTAACAAATGTGGAATTTCCGTCTAGTGGTTTAGCCTCCCATGGGATGGTCCAGCCAGATTTACATTCAGTCCGGTGAGACAGGTCATATTTCTGCTGCAAATCGAATGCCTGGTAGTAGTAGTATATGCAAGTGTTTGCGTTCTGCTAATCTGGTTCCACCTCCAGGTTTAGAAATTCTGCTACTTTAATGAGCTGTAGTCAGAGATCTTCTGGAGTGAGTTGGGTAGGTTTGGCAGTGCAATTAAAGAGGTGCAGCGTATTGCGCACGCCGGGCAGGCGTCACGCACATCTTCATCAATTCGTGCCCAATACGAATTGAGACGACTACACCATCCTGAACTTAATTGCGCCAAAACTACCCTGGTTTGTCTAGGCAGCTGACGTCCTTCAGCTGCAATGGATGGGGGTGGACTTCGAGGACGGCATTCATTTTATAATTGCGAATAACATCTGCGACTGTGTTGGTATGAATGCCGCTCAGACCTGCCTGATAGACTTCTTGATCTAGAGGTTCTCTATTGTAGCGTTGGACCTCGGATATTTTCATATCCCTCGCGTGGAAGTATGCGGCAAGCTCCGCGAGATAGGGGTTCGGCCTTTCACATATATGTCATCGACCACTGGGCCCGACGCCATGATCGTACAATCATCCGCATACGTTACGATCTCTATGCCGTCTGGAGGGCGAGGAATTCCAGAAAGATAGAGGTTAAACACTTCCGGAGATATCACCCCACCTTGAGGAACTCCCTGTTTCATTCTACGGGCTTTGGACTTCTTGTTCCGACTGGCGTCCACACATATAGTTGTTTATCCAACGTTTCAAACTTGTCCGCAGGGTAGTTCTCTGCACGTCCTCAAACAGTATGGCATGATTGACCGTATGAAATGCCTTTGATAGGTCAAGGGCTACCAACACTGTTCTAGTTCAGTCCTCTTTGTGGTACTATGTTGTGGGCGGAATCCGTGCTGGTGGTTGGCAACTGTATAGCTGAGTCTTGGCTACTGACGATAAAAGCGAATTCGGCCTGTACGATTCGTCTTTATTGGCATCCTGGCTGGCTTCAGTAGCGGGGCCATTTTGCAGGTTTCGGGCACTGTGTGGGTGGCTAGCGACAAATTGAGAACTTTCGTTAAGTACTCGACTCCCGGCGTATCCAGCGGTTTCAACATTAACTATGAGATTTCGTCTGGGCCCAACGCTTTGGATGACTTAGCGTTACGGATGACATTTGCAACATCACCCATCGTAAATTGTGATGGTTCCTCCTCGGCGGGAAGAGATCTGATACGACGCAGTACTCTTCGCTTCGCCCTGTCGCTCTGGGGGTGCTCGACAAATTGTCGGTTAAAATACTCTGCGCACCTCTTCGGATCAGTCAACGTTAGGTCGTTAAAAGTGACTGAGGACCTATCATCCTTTTTTCCAGGGTTCGAGAGCGACTGAACCGTTATCCACAGCTTACTCATATCGGTTTCAATGTTGCAACACTTCAGATGGTCTAGTCACTTTTTCCACTTATGCTCCTGTACCAACCGGTTAACTTCCACTGTCAAATCACTGATTCTAGGATCAGTAGGGTTGGTACGACGGAGATCATCACGCTCGTTTGCTAGTCCCGCTATCCTGTTGGGAAGTTTGGTCTTATCTCGGGTATTCGACCAGCAGGTATATAGCGAGCGGTTGCAGCTTTGGTGATGTTTCGGAAAATCCTTTCTGCTACCCGAACATTAGAAGGGTTGGGCTGTTCTCTGAAGCGGCGGTTGGTGAATTCTCTGAACTCTGGCTAGTGAACTTTCCCATGGATAAGGAAATTCCAGCGTTCAGAGATTATGAAATCGGGCGACCGATTATCTGGAGATGGTCTGAGCCAAGAGAAATGATGGGTTGCCAAGTTACATGATTTATCAGACCGGGTGACACTATGGCTAAATCTGGCGAACTGTGAGACTCTCCCTTTATTCGGGTGGGGGCATATTCGTTAACCGTGCAGAATGTGGAGCAGTCAATCTGCTCTACCAGCGATGATCCCCTCTGGTCATTACCTAGGACGGAATACCACAAGTCATGGTGGGCACTAAAATCCCCTAGTACCAGGCGGTTATTGCCTACCAACAATGGGCTAATATCAGGCAAATAAAGCGGTTCACAGCTATTATTCGGCGGGATATCGAATGTCTGGTGTGTGCGTTTCTCTAAGTAATGGGGTGTTTTGCGTTGAGACACAGTTCGTTTTAGCAGTTGTACCTCACCTACAAAGAGTCCCAATTTTCAATACTTTTATCTGTCATAACTTGCGAAAAGAGTCAGCGATTCCTTAAAACTTGCTATATCTAAATATTTCTCTCAACCAGAAACCTGAGATGAGTAAGGAATTTATGATTTTTCATAGAATTGGATAAAAATGTTTTTCTGTAATTTTGCCCATGCCAATATTTTAATCTGTATTAGAGGAAGTATGGAAATTAAATACTCCGATCGACTATATCTGATACATCACGCACATTTTAACATTTTCTAAAAATATCACATATCTTATACAAAGAGAAGGAAGTAGCCGATATAGTCCAAACCTGGCACATCGCATTAGTTATATAATATTTATTTGGGTCCCAAAAAAAATGGTCATTATTGGCACAATCCTTACGGAACCTACGCCATACAGGATCAACATCCGTTGTAAATCTGATTGCGAAGTATAATCGCGCGTAGAAAAAGGTGTAACCCAAGTTTATTATTATATATTATTAAAGTTAATTACATAAATTAAAAATGAATAAAATTGATTTAGAGTAAAATAATTTAAACAAAATTAAAATTTAAGAAATATTAAATTATTGTTGTTTTAATAAAAACAATGTTTGTTTATTAGTGGAGAACGATTTTATATAGAATATTACATAAAATATTTTATATGAAATATTACATTAAATTTCATAGAAATTATTATATTCAGAAAATATTATATATATATATATATATATATATATATATATATATATATATATATATATATATATATATATATATATATATATATATATATATATATATATATATATAATATTTTCTGAATATAATAATTTCTATGAAATTTAATGTAATATTTCATATAAAATATTTTATGTAATATTCTATATAAAATCGTTCTCCACTAATAAACAAACATTGTTTTTATTAAAACAACAATAATTTAATATTTCTTAAATTTTAATTTTGTTTAAATTATTTTACTCTAAATCAATTTTATTCATTTTTAATTTATGTAATTAACTTTAATAATATATAATAATAAACTTGGGTTACACCTTTTTTTACGCGCGATTATACTTCGCAATCAGATTTACAACGGATGTTGATCCTGTATGGCGTAGGTTCCGTAAGGATTGTGCCAATAATGACCATATATACTCTTTAATATTTAAAACTATAATTGTTAAACTAGGTCCCATTTAGATTTCTCATCCTGATTTTTAAGCAAAAGTAAACGAAAAATTTTCAAGAACTGTCATTTTTTTTATTTATAATATTATTAATTGTATTATTTTATTCGTATTAAATATCTCACTCCCTGGGAATTCATTTTAAACGCACTGTCATTTCAGCAAATTTCAAGGACGTTTGATTACCTCTGAAAGCATGCCATTGTACAATTTGACCAAGTTCGATGTCGGGAACTCTGCCCTTTTTGTAGGGTCCATTTAAATTGCTGGAAAATTGACAAGAATATCATAATTATAAAAGATAAAAAGAATATAATATCTAGACATAAGGGGTATAGGGCGAGACAGACCAAGAAAGCTCTTAAAAGCTCCTGTTCCCACAGTAGGCAAAGAAAATATCTTCCTTTTGTAGCAAGCTCATACGATGTATTCTATATGGAAAAATGCCTAAATAAAATCCTTTGATTAAAGAAGACCTATGGAAGGTCTTAAACGTATGGAAAGTCTCTTATAAAAGGTCTACCATTTAGAAGGTCTTCCTTTCAGATGGCCTATAGGAACTTATATAAGAAGTCCTTATAAGGGGTTTTTTATATTTACAAGGCCCATGGTATGTTTTTTATATGGAGGATCGATTGAAGGCCTTCTTTGTATTTAAGGATCTGTTCTATAAAGAAGTCTAGCTAAAGGTCTTATCTCAGAACCAAAAAAAATTAAAGAATTTTGTTTTTATACCTTAAAAATAGAAGCAATAGCCGACCGTTCAAAGCTTTAGAAGTTGCCAAGAACGAATATGAAACATCTATAAAATTCTTCTTTAAAGAAATCCCATGAAGGTATTTTATATTTAAAAGTCCTGTGGTAGGTCTTCTTAATATGGAGGATCAATTCAAAGTTTTTTTTTTGTATGAAGTGCTCATAAGGGGACTATAGGAATTTTCATGGAAGACTAGTAGAAGGTCATTATACAAGATTTATGAATGGTCTTCTATATATGAAGGCCCATATAGTGTCCTTCTTATGTAAGGACTGTAGAAGGTCTTTTATATACAAATACAGGAGGCCTTATATATGAAGTTTATATAAGATCGTATATATGTTCAAGGCCTATATAAGTTCTGTATACGAGGCCCGTATATATACTGGGTGAGATGAATAAACTGCAACCAACTTCAGACTGTTTTTTATTTCTAAACTACTCGTCCAATAGCTGTTAAAATTATTCCAGTGACAGCTCATTATATTGCTTACAAGCGTACGCAAGCATTTTGAAGAGAATTTTCCAGAAAAAAAGTTATTCGTGATGCAATTCAAACGTGATGGTGTGATTTCTTTATATTTGGCTGGAAATGTGAATAAAACTTTTGTGTCTCGTAGCACCGCTCGTTACCGTTATACTGGTAGCGTAGCCCGACGTCAAGGAAGTGGACGGAAGAAAAGAGCAACATCAGCAGAAATGGTTCGAAAAGTCAAGAAGCGACATGATCGAAACCCGCATCGCAGTGGCCGAAAATGGCTCATGAGCTGAACATATCGCAATTTTCCATTCGGCAAATATTGAAAAATGAGCTCGGGGTAAAGGCATTGAAATTCGAAAAAGTGTAAGAATTTACACCACAACAGAAAGATAATATACTCAAAAGAGCTAAAGAGTTGCTTCGCTTGGCCGAAAGTGCTGAACTGCCGAATTTGGTTTTCTCCGATGAGCAGTTGGCGGCAGACATTGGACATTCCAACAGGACTCAGCACCATCGCACTCAGCACGCGCCACCCAAGAATGGTTACAAGATGAGATTCCTCGCTTCATTTCCAGCGCACAATGGCCACTGAATTCTCCGGATACCAATCCGTTGGACTATTGTGTCTGGAGTATTTTGGAGGTTGGCACTAAAAAATACCAAATTGTCGATCACCTCAAACAAGCGCTTCGCCGGGAATGGTCCAAAATACCGCAGAGCAATATTCAGGCGTGTGACGGTTTCATTGACCGTTTGAAGGCTATAATTCGTGCCAAAGGTGACCTATTCGAACAAATCTAAGCTCATTCTAAAATTTTATGATATTTCCGACACTTTTTGGTTTCATTCAATAAAATTTAGAAATAAAAAATGTAAAAATTATGGCGTTTGACTTTGCTGCAGTTTTTTTATCTCACCCTGTATACAAGGCCTATTAAAGGTTTTACATGTGTGTTAGGTCTTCTGTATGGAAGGCATGTGGAAATACTTCAATATATAGAAGAATAAATAGAAGAATGGAAGACCATAAGTAATTTTTTATATATGGAGGACCCCTAGAATGTCTGGGAGGTCCATAGAAGGTATTTTATATAGAAGACCTATAGGGGGTCTTTTATGGAAAGCCTTTAAAAAAACTAAAAAAGGCCTAAATAACTTTTTCAATATATTGAAAGTCCATTAAAGTTTTTCCATATAATAGGCCTTTTTAGAGGCAGGTTATGTTTGAAGTATTTATGTAGGAAACAAACAAACCGATCTATAGAACCTGCTCCATATATGAAAATCCTCTGGGAAGCCTTTCGAAGATCCATAAAGGGGTCTTCTATATATATGGAAGTCCCATAGAAGATATTACACATTGGAGGCCTGCCGTATAGAGCGACCATGAAAGGTCTTCTATATAGAAGGTCCAAGAAGGAACGTCTCTAGAAGGACTCTCTTATTTGTATGAAAACTATTCTATGTATTCTGGGCCTGCAGAAGGTCTTCTTGATAACTAATTCCCCCACACCCTCTCCCATTACTCACCATTTATAACAAGCGGTGTGCCACCATGCACCGCGATAACGTACCGCACAATTTGCATTTGGCAGCAAATCATTGTCCAGATCTCTAGTGGTGAATTTCTGACCCACATTATAGGAGAAATCATCACCGGCGGTGCCACTGTATTGTCCCAAACTGTGAAGTTTGTAGTATTCTCGTTCACTGCCCACCACAAAATTGTTATACTTCGCATACCGACGTTCATTGTCCCAGGCTTCAAGAACGATCAGCAATTCGCATGGTCCACTATTCGTCAACTTGTGTATGTTGTCGAGACCAATGAAAAATTCTCCAGATGCATCGCCAAAACCCTGCTTGAATTCTTGCCAGGTGCGATCAAAATCCACGGAACCATCCTGGCGGCGTAGTATAACAGTTTCTGAAATTTTTGTTAAATTTTCAATTTGTTGAAGTTTTTGCAGCAACTTGTTTTGTTGTTGCAATTGCTGTTGCTCCGCTTTGAGCTGTCGCTCTTCTAGAATTTGAAGTTTTTCAAGGAACTCCAAATGGCTGGTCATCAAGTGTCGGAAATTCTCGTTCAGTTCATTGAGGCTTTGTGTTAGGTTGGCATTAGCGGTGGGGCACTGTTGTATTTGTATGTGTGTCAATGGCAAGGATGTTATCTGTTGGTTAGGGAATTTTAGATTATTTTGAATTATAAATTTGAAATATTTACTCACTTCTTCCATTGAAATGTGATTGAAAATGTTGAAAATAAGCCAAAGAATCGGACACACCTTAATATTGCCTTTTAAATGCCACATTTCTTTTCTCTGGCTTGTGTGAACCGAACGCCTTGAAATGGAATAGGTCTTTAATCACATTCTCGCAAATACTTTGTTTTTATTGAAATTTATGATGAAGGGTGGTATGAAAATTGCGGTTTATACGTAAATATTAAATGTTAAATAAAATAATATATGCAGGGCTTTTGGTGTTGAAAATGGACTATGTAGGCACACATTAATTTGTAGCCCCCATATACCTGTACCTCTTGTATTTTGATGATTTTAGCGACATTGTTCACCGGAATTGTTAATTTGTTGTTGTCGTCGGCACTACAGCCCAAGACAGAAATTTGTATATGCAGGTCCGTGTCTTCATATAGCCCCAAATATATATGGGTACCTCCCTATAACCTTGAGGTGATCGACACTGTGCTATTTTTAGTGCCAACTTTGCTTTTCAAAGTACTCCAGACACAATAGCCCATCGGATTGGTATCCGGAGATTTTGGTGGCCATTGTGCGCTGGAATCGAAGCGATGAACCTCATTTTGGAACCATTCTTGGGTGTGGCGTACTGGGTGCGATGGTGCTGAGTCCTTTTGGAAAATGTTTGCGTGCCCAAGGCTTTAATATACCCTCAAGAATATTTTTGCGATAATATTCGGCATTTATTCTGATGCCACGGTCGATTTATACGAACAGAGAGCGACCATCGGCTGTTATGGCGGCCCACACCATCACTATGGCCGGCGCTTGGGTTCTGGTGGTCAACAGAAGGCGCACATTTTCAGCTGACCTCTTTGGCAAGTAAACACGATCCATGATCATTTTGTTTGTTTACAAACTGCTCGACAACGAATGTTTTCTCATCGGAGAAAACCAAATTCGGCAGTTCACCACTTTCGACCAAGCGAAGATACTCTTTAGCTCTTCTGAGTCTATTTTCTTTCTGTTGCGGTGTAAGTTCTTGCACTTTTTGGAATTTTAATGACTTTACCCCGAGCTCATTTTTCAATATTTGCCGAATTGGAATATTGCGATATGTTTAGCTCAAGAGCCCTTTTCGGTCACTTCGACGCGGGTTTCGATCAAGTCGCTTCTTTACTTTTCGAACCATTTCTGCTGATGTTTCTGTTTTTTTTTCCGTCCACTTCCTTGACGTCGGACTACGCTACCAGTATCACGGTAACGAGCGATGGTACGAGACACAAACGAATTATTCACATTTAAATGCTGGAGTGCTCTAACGACAGCCACTTGTGGTTCTCCAACCAAATATAAAGAAATCACACTGTCACGCTTGAAGTCCATCAGGAATAACTTTTTTTCTGGAAAATTCTCATTGGAATAAATTTAACAGCTCTCGGACGAGTGGCTTAGAAATGACTGCAGTCGAAGCTGGTTGCAGTTTTTTCATCTGAACTTTCATATAGATGTC
This sequence comes from Musca domestica, assembly GCF_030504385.1. Taxonomy (NCBI): domain Eukaryota; kingdom Metazoa; phylum Arthropoda; class Insecta; order Diptera; family Muscidae; genus Musca; species Musca domestica. Next base: position 2,719,813 of record NW_026712115.1, on the reverse strand, counting down.
ACTCTTTGTGTCTGTGGGTGAGAGAAGGATCTGATTTTGATTCTGCGTACTATAATTGTACTAAATTTGGCAAAGGGGAAAAAATAAATAAGTTTAAATCTTAAAGTTTGATATTGAGGTCACTGTTGGTATCTGAGGTTGAGACATGGAGATTGTTTTAAAATGCGGACTATAATTGTACAAAAAGTACTAATTGGTACTATCTTTGGTATTGGGTGAAGGAATGAAGTTGAAATCCTAAAATTTGATGTAGATTTCGCTGTTGGTGTTTGTAGTTAAGGCATAAAGGTGGTTTTGTACAAAAAGTATTGAATGTGTTATTGGGTGAAGGGATAAGGCTGGAATCCTCAAATTTAATATTGAGGTCGCCATTGGTATCTGGAATTGGAATATGGAGGTAGTTTTGGAATTCTATAGTTCTAAATTTGGTATTGCATGAAGGAAGAGACTGTTGGTGTCTGTGGTTAGGAGAAATAGCTGGTTTTGATTGACGCATGAAGTTTTGATAAAAAAAAAATTGTAAAACTGAACAAATTGTACATTTTGAGTAATAAAAAGGCCTAAAATTTAGGGGAGGACGTTTCGTTGACGATAGCGGGCATCTGCTAGTAGTCTAACATTTGCAAAAAAGACCTACAGAAAGCCTTCTATTTAGAAAAAAAGCCTTTTGAATATCTCCCTTTACGAATTCTCTCGTAAAGCCTGTCTATTAAGAAAATGCTTATCTATAAAAATAATTCAATTCGAACACCAAAATTTTCATACAACCCCCTTATGTATGGGGATTTTTTGTTTTATTCTTATTTTTTAATAAATTTATTGATAAGAATATTTGTTTTGGTATATAAATGAATAACAATAAAATACAGTTTTATTTGAAGAGAGTCATTTGGAATCTTGACATCGCATCTGTACTGGGGAGAATAAGACAAGAAATTAAAAAAAAATGAAATCAATTATTTTGATGCTGCTGATTATTGTGAGTCCCCTAAAATTTAAACACAGGCAGTTTAAGGTAAATGAATTTTAAAAATATAAAATTAATTATGTTTCAAATTGTTGTTTTTTTTTCAATTTTCTGAAGATTGCTAGTGCCACTGAAATCAGCATAAATGAATTGTCTTCGAAAATCACTCGATTGGAGAATCAAATTGAACAGCTGGACAAGACAATACAAAGGCGTCTCCAAACGTTGAATGAAAACCCCTCTGATCGTGGTAATATTGTGATACAACGGCGCAAGGATGGTTCGGTGAATTTCTTTCGTCCTTGGTCGGACTATAAAGAGGGCTTTGGCGATAGATCAGGAGAGTTCTTCATTGGCCTGGATCGGTTACATAATCTCACAAACTCTCGCCCCTATGAACTGCTAATCGTTATGGAAGACTGGGAGGGTGATCGACGCTATGCCAAATACGATGCCTTCATTGTGGGCAGTGAAAAGGAGAAGTATGTCCTCAAAAGTTTAGGTGGCTACAGTGGTTCCGCCGGTGATGCATTGTCAATACATTTAGGTCAAAAGTTTTCTACCTATGATCAGGACAATGATTCGTATGAGAAGGCTTGTGCCAATGAATACACCGGTGCCTGGTGGTATAATGCATGTCATCATAGGTAGGTTGTGCGGGCGACTTAGGTATTTATTTTGGATGGTAAATTGAAGTATGTGTTTGTTTTTTTTGTAGTAACTTAAATGGAAGATATTTGAGGGCCACCACTAAGGAGTATGCCCAAGGTATTAACTGGTATGAGTTTAGAGGCCACAATTATTCTTTGAAATTTGTTGAAATGATAATAAGACCCCGTTAAATGAAATAAAGTTAAGAAAAAAACAATTTTTTACTTAATACACATCTATGTGGAATCAATAGAGTTATAATAAATGCGGATATTTTAAAGAATCATTTTTTGGGAATTAACGGACACATTACTTTAATTTTTCTATCAGTACAAAAATCTTAGATTTTTTTTTTGAATATTTAAAAGGACCGGACAGAACTTTGAATACGCTCCACTATTTGGAAAGAATTTGAAAATTTTCAACAAAAATTAAATCCGTTAAAAATTCTGTGAAAATCTAAAACTACCGAATATAGCGGTTATTTTGGCGTCTATACGGAGACGTGGACCTGCACAGGCCACTTTTGTAATAAGCCAATACAATATTCGAATACGAAACTTGGAAAAAGAAAAAACTGCAAAAACTGCTGTCATTTCTAAGCCACTCGTTGGACAGCTGTTAAAATTATTCCAGTGACAGCTCATTATATTGTTAACAAGCGTATAAAAGCATTTTGGTGAGAATTTTCCAGAAAAAAAGTTATTCATGATGGAATTCAAACGTGATAATGTGATTTCTTGATATTTGGCTGGAAAACCACAAGTGGCTATCGTTAGAGCACTCCAGCATTTAAATGTGAATAAACCTTTTGTGTCTCGTAGCCCGACGTCAAGGAAGTGGACGGAAGAAAACAGCAACATCAGCAGAAATGGTTCGAAAAGCAAAGAAGTGACTTGATCGAAACCCGCGTCGCAGTGGCCGAAAAATGGCTCGCGAGCTGAACGTATCGCAATATTCCATTCGGCAAATATTGAAAAATGAGCTCGAAAAATGAAAAAAAACATTGAAAAAAAAAGCCATTGAAATTCTAAAAAGTGTAAGAACTTACACCACAACAGAAAGAAAATAGACTCTTAAGAGGTGAGGAGTTGCTGAAAATGTGGACCTTCGGTTGGCACCAGAACTCAAGTGCCAGCCATGATGATGGTGTGGGCCACCATAACAGCTGATGGTCGCTCTCCGCTCGTATTAATAGACCGTGGCATCAGAATCAATGCCGAATATTATCGCGAAAATATTCTGGAGGGTGTATTAAGGCCTTGGAAACGCAAACATTTTGGCAGCAGACCTTGGACATTCCAACTGGACTCAGCACCATCGCACTGAGCACGGAGTATGCCCAAGAATGGTTACAAAATGAGGTTCCTCGGTTCATTCCCAGCGCATAATGGCCACCAAAATCTGCGGATACCAATCCGTTGGACTATTTTGGAAAGCAAGGTTGGCACTAAAAAATACCAAAGTGTCGCTTCGCCGGGAATGGGCCAAAATACCGCAAAGCACATTCGGGCAGCGTGTGACTGGCCGTTTGAAGGCCATAATTTGTGCCAAAGGTGACCAATTCGAACAAATTTAAACTTATTCTAAAATTTGATGCTATTTCCGACATTTTTTGTTTTCATTCAATAAAATTTAAAAAAAAGTAAAAATTATGGCGTTTGACTTTGTTGCAGTTTTTTATCTACCCTGTAATGTAGCTAAAATCATCAAAATACCGAATATATTCTGGGACAATACGAATACCTGGAACTGCATAGACAATTTTTTGTCATAGTCTAGTTCCCATTACAAACTGCAAAGACGAAATTAGAAACATCTCCGGTGAATAATGTCGCTACAATCATCAAAATATCTTCACCTAATACCAAATTGAGTACAACTTAGTACTTTTCGAACAATTATAGTACAAATTTTCAAAACTACCTCCATATCTTGACCGCAGATACCAACAGTTTCAGCAAATTTCAGTACTTCTACTCTATTCTTTTACCCAATATCAAATTTAGTACTCTTTAGTTCTCTTCGTACAATTACAGTATATATTTCCAAAACCACATCCATATGCTATAACCACAGATACCAACAGTGACATTTTTATAAAATTTGTGGATTCCAGCTCTATGCCTTAACCCCATTCCAAATTTAGTACCATTTAGTATTTTTCGTACAATTATAGTACACATCTCCGTATTTCGAAAAACATACACATAATTCCAAATGGTAGCAAAGTTAGTGGATCTTAGTACCTTTGGTACACGTACTGTTAGAATTTCAAAAAACCCTTCAAAGACTCTCATACTAAATTTCAGACTTCCAGTTCTATTTATTCCCGAAATACCAATGTTAATACTATTTAGTACTTTTCGTCCTTTTTAGTACGTATTTCCAAATCCCCCGACAAGTATCAACTAAACCGCACAAAGGTAATCCCACTGCCATATTTAAGACTTCCAACTCAATCCCTTACCCTAATACCATATCTAGTACCATTTAGTAGTTTTTAGTACGTAATTCCACCACCTCCACCTCCAAATCTCAACCTTACTAACTAACAGTGATCCTAATGCCACTAACAGTGATCCTAATGCCAAATATCAGATCTAAAGTAGTATCCGTTCAGTCAATACCAAATTTAGTACCATTCAGTACCTTTTGTATACATAAGTACGAAGTTCCGAAACCTCCTCAATTCTACGCTCTAACAGTATTCTTAGTTCCAAATTTCAAGATTCCATTCCTATCGGTTCAAACAAATTCAAATTGTACCAAATTTAGTACATTTAAGTAAACATGAGTACAAATTTCCAAAACTACATCCATATTCCAGTCTATCGGTTCACCTAATTCAAATTCTACCAAATTTAGTACATATAAGTACAAATTTCCAAAACTACATCTATATCCCAATCCAGCACTCTGACAGTAATCTTAGTTCTAAATTTCAGGATTCCAACTCTATCGGTTCAACCAAATCCAAATTGTAGCAAATTCAGTACACAAAAGTACAAATTTCAATAACTGTACAACTGTATCAAACAATTCAATAGAAAACTTATTTCCAAACTTCTGGATTGCAACTCAACAGGTTCTCCTAAAATGTAAATTGTACCAAATCTAGTACAATTTAGTACACATAAGTACGAATTTCCAAAACTGCCTACATACCCCAATTCTACAATGCAAGAGTAATCTAATTTCCAAATTTCAGGACTCCAACTCTACCGGCTCTCCCAAAATTGAAATTATACCAAACAGTACAATTTAGTACACATAGGTACGAATTTTCAAGACTGCCTACATACCTCAGTTATACAATGTAATAGTAATTTTATTTCCAAATTCATTCCAGCTTTATCGGTCCACCCAAATCGAAATGGTACCGTTTAGTATTTTTCGTCCACATAAGTACAAATTTCGAAAACTACCACCTTATCCCAATTTTACAGTCCGTCAGTAACGTTAATTTCAGGATTCCACCTCCATCCGTTAGCTTTTCTGTGCAGCCCTACATTTGTAATTGTCACACATAATTTGTGTGGACACTCGTCCACCTCCACATATGCAAATGAAGGACAGGCGACAACATTCAATGCTGGCAACGAACTCCAGCCGTGACAGGTTGTGTGTGAGCGACTTAAGAAAAAAAAAAAAACATATGAAAAATAAATAAATAACAACTGTCTCATAACACTGTGCAACATTAACAATTAAATGTGTCAAATAAACAAATGCGTTTGCAGCACTCAGATTACTTAGCGCAGCTACAACTTACAATCCCGCCCGTCTCTCTGTATGACTGCCTCTTGGAGATTTTACAACTATTTAGCTGTTATAGACTATAAGGCAGCTCGAAAACACTTTGTAGTTTTAATCCTCGTATCATTTTTATTATTTGACATGTGAAACGCCCACTACCACATCGATCGGTCGGGGATGCCTTTAGACGGAGTGGCAAAATTATTGCAACGGCAGCCTAAAATTGACAAAATTGAAGGCGTTACACAAAACAAATCACAAAAATAATTTGAATTTGTTTTTATGTGCGGTGACAATCAATAAAGTGTCATGAATAATTTCGAGTTGAAGGCAGTGGCTAGATAATGGCTTTAGGCGGTCACAGCGGGGAAGAGGATATTTCAAAGTAGAATCGATAGGCGATTCCTGAGTGTATATTTTCCCAAGAACTTGTTTAGAAGATCTCTCGGTGTTTTCTAATAGTAATTTAACAGATAACATTACAACTCCCATGTTTCCTAAAAGTATGCTTTAAAAATTAACAGTTTTGTTCTTTAAATAATTCACCATTGTAGATCTTACATGCATATACTTTAGCCATAATTTATCACACCTTCAATGGTGATTGGTGACAATTCATTAGTTGTATTTTTCGTTTTTGTTTCCCAAATTTGGAATCCCCCACCAAAATTTATTAGCCATCAATGAAATGTTGATTTATTTCAACACCTCTCGTTGTAATCGTTCATAATCAGAGTGTGAAGTCACTCCTTGTTTTCAATGCTCGTGTCATGACAATCTAGCAGTAATGTCAAATGAGGTATTGTTTTTGCTAATAACTTTATTATTGTTGTTGTTGTTTTGTTGGATTGTTAAAGGGTCAAAAGTGCAGCTGTTAACAAAAAAACATTTGAATGGTTATTCAAAGGGGGGCGTAAGGGGATTGGTTTTAACAAAATGTCAAATTAACAGATTATCCAAAAAAAATTAATAATACAACTTGCTTGTTTGGCTTGGTATGGGTATTTGTTGTATTAAAAGTTGAAATTTATCTTTTTTCTAAGTAGCTGAGTTAAAAAAAAAACAAACATTAAATTGTTTAATATGAGTTATTCTACGAACTTTTAAGAACCTTTTAAAGTTCCACGATGACATGAAAAAAACGAGTAAGGAAAGCTCAAAAGTCGGGCGGGGCCGACTATATGATACCCTACACCACTATGCATATTTAGTAGAGCTCTCGTAAAAAGGTTTATACAGGGCATTTCAGAGCTCTATGAGATATTTGGTACAAAATCAAAATCTATCTAATTCTATCGTGCATTTTACGAACTATAGCTATCTCTGAACCGGGTTTCTCCAAATTTTACGTATTAGCTTCTAGACTGAATTCGGTCTTATGTACGAAAATTCAGGTGATTTGGGCTGATATTGACCATTTAGTGCACATTTAACCCTAAATCGGATGAAGATATATATGGGAGCTATATCCAAATCTGAACCGACTTCGATAAAATTTAAAACAGCTATTCCTGTGCTCCATATAATACCTGGTACCAAATATCACTGTTGTGGAGTGAATATTACGAATGTATGGGACTAAAACACTAAATCGGATGAAACATATATATGGTTGCTATATCTATATCTGAACCGATTTTCACTAAATTTGATATACTTGCTTCTAGGCTGAATTTGTCCGATGTACTAAAATTCAGTCCATTTGGACTTATATCGGCCATTTGGTGCACAATTAACCCGAAATCGGATGAAGAGATATATGGGAGCTATATCCAAATCTGAACCGATTTCGATAAAATTACAAACAGCTATTACTAGGCTGTATCTTATATCTGGTACCAAATATCATTCTTGTAGAGTGCATATTACGAATGTGAGAGGCTTAAACATCAAATCGGATAAAACATATATATGGGAGCTATAGCTGTTTCTGAACCGATTTTCTCCAAATTTGTTGTATTTGCTTTAAGGCTAATCTCGATCACATGTGCCAAAATTCGGGCCATTTGGGCTGATATTGGCCATTTGGTGGTCAATTAACCCGAAATCGGATGAAGATATATATGGGAGCTATATCCAAATCTGAACCGATTTCGATAAAATTTAAAACAGCTATTTCTGTGCTCCATCTAATACCTGGTACCAAATATCACGGTTGTGGAGTGCATAGTAGGAATGTGAGGGACTTAAAGATCAAATCGGATGAAAGATATATATGGGAGCTATAGCTATATCTGAACCGATTTTCTCCAAATTTAATATACTTGCTTCTAGGCCGAACTCGGTTGGGTGTGCCAAAATTCAGGTAATTTGGACTGATAGTGGACATTTGGTGCTCATTTAACCCGAAATCGGATGAAGATATATATGGGAGCTATATCTAAATTTGATCCGATTCTCACCAATTTCAATAGGGTTCGTCCTTGGGCCAAAAAAATATTGTTTGGAAAATTTCATCTCAATCGGATAGTAAATGCGACCTGCATTTTGTTCACAAGAATACATGGACAGACGGACGGACGAACGGACGGACGGACGAACGGACGGACGGACAGACGGGCGCACATGCATAAATCGACTCAGAAAGTGATTCTATGAAAGTTCTCAAAAGTAACTATGGGTCTATCTCGTTTCCTTCTCCATGTTACAAACAAATGCACAAAGACATAATACCCTGACCACCTTGTGGTGTAGGGTATAAAAACTTAAAGTTTGTGGGACACAACTTTTAATATCACCAACAACGAAGGAGAAGAAACCCTTTCAATATATTTGCACCGATATAGCATAGTATTAAGTATATTATACAAACATTTATACTGAACAAGTAAAAAAGTATCGGTCGGTTTTGCTGACAGATGTATGCCCTCAGCCAATGTTCGATTATTATAAAATATATTGACTTCTGTTATGAATTTTCAAACTCTAGACCCTCTATGGAGTGTGTTTGGAAAGAATGGGTAAATATTGTCCATTTCGTATCGGACCTAAATAAATATTGCAAATTTTGTCCCTTTGTGGCTGAAAAGGGGTTCGCAGATATGTAGCATCTTTACAACAGATCTTGTGTTAGCAAAAATGTTTGTATGTGTGAAATTTGAATAGAGTTGGATGCTTATTTAGCCTTTTTTGATGTTTTTCAATATTTTGAACCCTATGTGGGACAGGTAGCAAGAGAAATGGTGCTATCTCTGCCATCTTTATAACAGATCTTGTGTTGATGGAAATATTGTCTGGAATGGAATCGGATTTTGATTTCGCTTTTTGTGAACTTCAGGGATATTCAAAATTTTGAGCGTTTGTGGAGGAGGTACCTGATGAAGTGGACCGATATATTCCGTCTTACTGCCAGATCTTGTGTTCATAAAAATAGTAGGATGAGTGAAATTTGAAGACAATCGGACTCTTACAGCATATTTTTTAAGAGTTTTAATTATTAAAAATTTTGACCCTTTGTGGGAGAGGCACTTGATGGAGGTGACCAATATTATCCATTTTGGCACGAGACTTAGAACTTACGCAAATATTAGCATTTGCAAAATTAGACCAAAATTAGATTATTGCTTCCCTTTTTGTGCAGAAAATATTTTTTGCGCAAATTTAGACCATTTGTGTGAGGTACCAGAAGGAGTGGACGGATTTTGCCCATCTTAACACCAGACCTTGAGTTAATATAAATATTGGGATGTGTGAAATTTGAAGACAATCGGACTCTTACATCACATTTTATGAGAGTTGTAATTATTCAAAATTTTGTGGGGGAGGTACATGATGGAGTGGATCGATATTGTCCATTTCCACACCTGACCTAGCACTGACGCAAATATTAGGATTCGCAAAGTTGGCACAAAATCGGATTATCCTTTCTCTTTTTGTGCAAAAAATATATTTTTTTTAAATTTCTACCTTTCGTGGTAAAGGTACCAGATGGACTGGACCGATATTGTCCATCTTAACACCAGACATTGGATTAATATAAATATTGGGATGTGTGAAATTTGAAGACAATCGGACTTTTACATGGGCATATCCAATTCTGAATCGATTTTCAGTAAATTTGACGGAGAAATTTTTATCTTTTATACCAAATAACACTGCTATAGAGTGCATGATATCACGCCGTCAAATGAAAACATACGTCCCAAAATTCACTCCATTTGTGCTGATATTAGTCATTATTTGGACAATAAACCTGAAAGCGGGTTAAGGATATATATGGGAGATATTTCCAAATCTGAACCGATCTTGATAGAATTTGGCAGAGGTATTTCTGGGCTACAGCTACAGGAGCTACAGTTATATCTGAACCGATTTTAACCAAATTTAAAGTACTTGCTTCTATGCTGAATTCCGCCGGAAGAGCCAAGTTTCTGGTCATTTGACCTGATATTGGCCATTTAGTGCACTATTAACCCGAAATCGGTTGAAGATATGTATGGGAGATATTTAAACCGATTCTCCCAAATTTCAATAGGGTTCGTCCTTGGGGTAAACAAATATTGTTTGGAAAATTTTATCTCAATTGGATAATAAATGCGACCTGCATTTGGTTCACAAAAATACATGGGCAGACGGACGGATTGACATGCATAAATCGACTCAGAAATTGATTGTATGAAGATCCTCAAAAGTAACTATGGATCTATCTCGCTTCCTTTTCCATGTTACAAACAAATTGATAAAGACATAATACCATTACAACTATGCGGTGTAGGGCATAAGTATCGAATACAGGAAGTTACCGTTATTTTGGGGTCTATACGAAGGTTGTTGTACTCATTACGAGCTTCACACTTTAAATACGAAATTTAAAACAGTCAAAAACGTCGGCATAATCAATAAAATACAGAAAGTGGGGGGGGGGGGGGGGTACTGAGCATGGTGGTTGAACGTTATATGGGGGATATACGATATCGTAGACCTTTATAGACAATTCTCTTCCAGGGGGCAAACTTCTCAGGAGGAACTCCTTGTGACGATTTTCAGACAATTCCATCGAAAAATGTGGTTAAAGTCATCAAAATACAGAATATCGGGAGGTACCGTTATATGGGGGATACGATATCCTTGTCTAGAATTTAAGACAATTTCGTTGAAAAATGTGCCTAAAATCATCAAAATGACGAATACCGAGGGTACCGATACGATATCGTGTGCCGATATAGCCCATCTTCGAACTTGACATGCCTGCAGACAAAAGACAGATCTGTACAAAATTTTAGCTTCCTATCTTAATTCGTTTTGACTCTAGCGTGATTACAACAGACGGACAGATGGACGGCCGTCTTAGAATTTTACGCTAATCAAGAATAGGTCTAAAACTAATATTTCGATGAGATACAAACGTAATGACGAACTGAATATATCATCCATACTATGTAGGGTATAAAAACTACATAATAAAGCGTTTCCTTTCAAATAACAAATTATTTGAAGTGCCTTAAAGTATGTTATAAAAATGTTTACTATAAATATAGAAAATGTTGATTTACTTATGTCTCTAACATAATGTGTATACTAGCCTTAAGCGCATATATTTGTTCGCTAAAGTAGAAAACAAGTAAAAAAACATTAAGTTCGGCCGGGCCAAACTTTTAATACCCTCCACCTTAGGGTAAAGGAAACATTAGAAGTAATGTGGCAAAAACCATTAAAATGCCGAATATCGGGAGGTACCGTTATATGGGGGCTATACCAAATCGTGGACCTACATATGCAATGTTTCGCCAAAGGAGCTAGAACCCATTATGACCTACAAATACCAATTTTCAGACAAATCCGTGAACAAATGTGGCAAAAATCATCAAATTGCCGAACATCGGGACGTACCGTTATATGGGGGCTATACCAAAACGTGGACCTATAATTACAATGACTCGCCACACGAACTGGGACCCATTACGATCCACAAATACCAATTTTTAGACAAATCATTGAAAAAATGTGGCAAAAACCATCAAAATACCGAATATCGGGAGGTATCGTTATATGGGGGCTATACCAAATCGAGGACCTACACATGCAATGTTTCACCAAAGGAGCTAGAACCCATTATGACCCTCAAATACCAATTTTCAGACAAATCCGTTAAAAAATGTGGCAAAAATCATCAAATTAACGATTATCGGAAGGTACCTTTATATGGGGGCTATACCAAATCATGGACCCATACATGCAATGTTTCGCCACGGGAGCTGGAACCCATTATGACCAACAAATACCAATTTTTAGACAAAATGTGGCAAAAATCATCAAATTACCGAATATCGGGAGGTACCTTTATGTGGGGGCTATACCAAAACGTGGACCTATACATGCAATGTTTTGCCAAACGCACAGAGACCCGTTATGACCTACAAATACCAATTTTCAGACAAATCCGTGAAAAAATGTGGCATAAGTCATCAAAATACGGAATATCGGGAGATACCGTTATATGGGCACTATAACAGAACGTGGACCGATATATCTCGTTTTCAATACCAACCATCCTAGGCACAATACAAATTGCTCTGCTAAATTTTGGCGCTCTACGTCAAATAATGTGGACTGTATCGTGATTTCAACAGACAGACGGACAGACAGACGGACTTGGTTAAATCGACTTAGAATTTTATGCTGATTATGAATATATATACTTTATGGGGTCTACGACGAATATTTAAGGATGTTACAAACGGAATGACAAAGTTAATATACCCTGCTTTCCGAGGTGGAGGGTATTATGAGATGAGCTTTGGTAGAGAGTGAGACATGCTTGAGTAGAAAATAAGTAATCTTAATGAAAAGAGATTGAGATGAGTTTGATAATTGAGTGAGACGAGTTTGAGTAGAGAGTAAATACTAAAAATCTGAATCAAGAAGCGATAAGTAGCAAAGTTTGACAATTGGTCTTTTAACAGTTCCAGATGATGTTTGAATATCGGCAACGTTCTAACGCGGCTATCACTTCAACACTTCGACTTTACCTAAGCTTGGAGGTAGTAATCGTCCATTACGAATACGAGATCGCCTGGCTATAAATAGGGGTTGCATCGTTTCCATTTAGCATTTATGTAGAGACTTCAGATAAACTTCTTTCCACGTGATAGTGAACTGCTGATGGATAGCCTTGAGTATTATCCAACAATTTACAAGTGATAGATTTTCGGCAATTGGTTCGAGTAAAGCCATAATTGGGGAAGCTCTAAGTAAATGCTCAGGACTTAAAGCTGTAATATCCTAAGGTTCTTCAGTAAGCGCAAAAATCGGGTGAGAGTTTAGAACGCCCTCGATACGAACTAAGACAATAGTAAATTGCTTAAAAGAGAATCGGTGTGTTCCTGCTATTCGTTTAAAATTGAGCTTAAAGACTTTTACAGCTCAATCCCACAAGCCTCTCATATGGGGTGCATGTGGTGGGATAAATTGTCATTCGAAACCATGAGTGGGATATTTACCAGTAATATCAGTGGGAATAAAAATTATCTTTTTAGTTCGCAATTTTTTTGAGAGACGTCTAGAAGTATGCTACAAAAATGTCAAAAAAAATTGGAAAAAGTCACTTTTTATCTGACTAGCTTTTAAGCGTGGGAACATCTCATATCTACATCTAAATGTTGGATTCCTAATTTTTGATGTTTTCTCTGTTTTTGTTTAAAATTTTGTAGATTTTTTAATTCAAAACGAATTATAGAAAAAAAAAAAAAAAAAAATGCCACTTGTCTGCACACGAACAACATCGGCAATGAATCTTTTTTTAGTTGTTATTATCTTTAGAGTGCCATAATTGTTGTTCTTACGGGGGCCATCATCGCTGTGGCAAATAGCCTTTTTTCTCATACATTGTGGCAAATGCCGCCAAAAAAGATTTGCATAAATAAAATCTGCAACCAACTCACGTTGCACCTTAGGAGATTATATCACATGGATGCATGCATACGTTAACAAACACCAAGACTAATGTAGCACAACAACCCAGCGAACCAAGTGGGAAGGATTCGTCAATCGAACGCAAAACCGGATTAACTTGGGGCTAAATTGTCACATGGATATATTGTTCTTAGGCTGTTTCTTGAAAGCGGTGTTATATTGTTGTTTGAGGGGAAATGTCGTTACGAATTATGACAAAATTTCACGAGAACTTCGGAAGGATAACCAAGGACAAATAATAATCCAATGGAAATAGAGACTTGAAATCTAAGATTTTTTTTCTTCTTAAAAAAATTAAGAAGGAAACTATTGGGAATCTACTTGCGTTTTATGAGATTTGTAAATATTTGCACTGTTGTTGTTGGGAAAGGTACTCAACTAAGTGGATCATAATTGGGAATCTCCGAACTCAATCTAAGTTAGATATATACACAGCCATGAGTAAAGCTTAAACTGAATATTTTTTCCAACAATTTGAGACTGTACGTATAACTGTAGAAAATCAACAAACAACAAATTGGTTTGCTGGGCAATTAGCCTGCACCGCGGCAGCCAACTTTGGCAGGGTTAGATGTGCAGCTATGTAAATACCAAAGTAATCGAATAAATATCTGTCCATTCACCAGTAGTTATGTAGGCAGGTAGGTCGCTCCGATGTTTCTCGGTTGGGTGTTTTTTTTTTGCATCTACACCGGTAGCTAAATGATCATAAATCTCGTCAACGGTTTTTGTTGTACAATTAAAGTTACGGTTTGAATAACTTCATAGATACTGACGATGATTTTTTGACATAACACCAACTGGTCTTCCTTGAGAGAACATCAACTGGTCTTTTATGAGACGACAATCTACTCTAAGATCAAGGCTTTCTGATGATGAGAAAACTAACTTCTCTTTTTTGAGAAGAGCAACAGGTCTTCTATGACGCGTCCAACAGGGTTTTTTTGTTTTTGGGAGAAGACGAGCTTCTCTTTTGGTGTTTTATAGCAGACCAAGTGGGCTTCTATGAGAAGACCAACTGGTCTTCTTTGAAAACGTTGCCTAGATTCTACTTGTCTTTATCCCGTCCAATTTTCACACTCAATTATGGCACTAAATCCTAATTTAACAAAAATATACGATTCGCCACGGACAAGAAGCGATTTTCATTGCGAAACAACCGGCATGTATGGTTCCAGTCAAATATCCAAACATTTGTCACATTTATTTGCCAATGATTGGCGTTGATACAATTTTAATGAGTTTTCCAACGTCTGACAATTTGTTGGTCAACTGTGTCACTAATCTTGGCATTTTAATCAGTAATTGTGAATTATTGTCGCCAAAGTTGTAAATTAACCAACAAAAAATGCACAACAACAACAAGTAACAGAATTTGCCGCTTTTCACTTTTCATATTTCATGATTTAGGTGTTTTTCCCAAAAAAAAACTAAGCCACCACAAATCTCATTTTTTTTCTTGAATCAAATCTAGCTGAGAAATAAAGGTGTTAGCGGTTTGGCTATGTCGAAGGTGGTATTTTGCTAAATACTCATTGGCTTGGTTAGCTGTCTCGCTGGCTGAATGGCTGGTTGTTATTAGCAATTGGTCTTAATAGCGACAGGAAAATTGCACAATTGTTTTGGGACTTAAGCCGGCCAGTAAGGCAGTCGGCTGGTAGATACTTGTGTTATTGTTATTTTTGTTAGCTCCGCCTTATTTGATTCAGAATTACGAAAGACAGTGCATTTTATACACATGAATTAGTAAGACATGTTCGCATATAAAGCAAGGAAAATGTGTGGAGTGTTAACGATTAGGTATATGCTTATCCTTCATAAATGTTTGTAAAAAAATCACGATTATTTCTCTATTGATCATATACAAATATTCTGTAAAAATTTTAGATAATGACCCTGTTGGTCCCTTAAAAACATTTTTAAGAATCCGCAGGTCTGGCAATCGTTATAAAATGTTCTTGAAAATATTAACTACTAGCTAGTGCCCGCTATTTCTTCAGCGAAAGGCCACCATAAAAAGTTAGATTCGTTCTAACAGTTCATACCAGGCATTTCCAGTACTCAAAATGTACAATTTGTTTAGTTTGACAAGTATTTTAAATCAAAACTTCATACATGGCACTACATTTTCAGACTTTCAAAGTTTTATATATTGTTTAAGTTTTTCCTTTTTTGGAAATTATAGGAACCCATTTACCTTCTTACACCAAAAAGTTTTCAAAATCTTTCATTTCGAAGTTTACCGAAGAGGAAATTAGTAAGACAGACCATTGCACAACAGACCCACAGTAATTTTTTCCGGGCAAAAATATTTCAACGTCTCCATATGTATAGCCTAGAAACCAACAGTGTCCTCAATATCTATCTATCCGTTCACCCAATACCAGATCTCAATCTTATGCACCAACAGAGACCTCAATTTCAATTTTCGGGATTACAGATCTATACATTCACACAATACTCAGTATTTAGTAATTTTCGAACAATTACAGGGCGAGATGAAAAAACTGCAACCAACTTCAGACTGCTAGCATTTCTAAGCCACTGAATGGACAGCTGTTAAAATTATTCCCGTGACAGCTCATAATATTGTTTACAAGCGTACAACAGCATTTTGGTGAGAATTTTACAGAAAAAAAGTTATTCGTGATGGAATTAAAGCGTCATAGTGTGATTTATTTATATTTGGCTGGAAAACCACAAGTAGCTATTTTTGGAGCACTCCAGCATTTAAATGTGAATAAATCTTTTGTGTCTCGTACCATCGCTAGTTACCGTGATACTGGTCAAGGTGGACGTCAAGGAAGTGGACGGAAGAAAACATCAACATCAGAAATGGTTCGGAAAGTAAAGAAGCGACTTGATCGAAACCCGCGTCGCAGTGGCCGAAAAATGGCTCGCCAGCTGAACATATCGCAATATTCCATTCTGCAAATATTGAAAAATGAAAATGAAAAACACTGCAACAGGAAGAAAATAGACTTAACAGAGCTTAAGAGTTGCTTCGCTTGGCCGAAAGTGGTGAACTGCCGAACTTGGTTTTCTCCGTTGAGAAAACGTTCGATGTCCAGCAGTTTGTAAACAAACAAAATGATCGTGTTTACTTGCCAAAGAGGTCAGCTGAAAATGGTCACCTTTGGTTGGCCATCAGAGTTCAAACGCCGGCCATGGTGATGGTGTGGGCCGCAATAACAGCCGATGGTCGCACTCCGCTCGTATTAATCGAACGTGGCATCAGAATAAATTCCGAATATTATCTGGAAGGTGTATTAAAACCTTGGGCACGCAAACATTCTGGCCGCAGACCTTGGACATCCAACAGGACTCAGCACGCGCCACCCAAGAATGGTTACAAAATGAGGTTCCCCGTTTCATTTCCAGCGCACAATGGCCACCAAAATCTCCGGATAACAATCCGTTGGATTATTGTGTCTGGAGTATTTTAGAAAGCAAGGTTGGCACTAAAAAATACCAAAGTGTCGACCGTTTCAAGCAAGCGCTTCGCCGGGAATGGATCCAAATACCGCACAGCAACATTCGGGCAGTGTGTTACTGCTTCATTGGCCGTTTGAAGGCCATAATTCGTGCCAAATATTCCAATTCGAACAAATCTAAACGTATTCTAAAATTTGATGCTAATTCCGACAATTTTGCATTCATTGCAGTTTGACTCTGTTGCAGTTTTTTTTATCTCAACCTGTAAGTACTTTTTAGTACGTATTTTCAAAGCAACCTCCAAATCTCAAATCTCCTAATGCCAAATTTCAGATTTCAAGCATATCCTTCCTCACAATACCAAATTTAGTACCACCTAAATCCAAATTGTACCAATTAGTATACATAAGTACGAATTTACAAAGCTTGCTACATACCCCAATCCTACACTCCCACACTAATCCCGATTCAAAATTTCAGAATTCCACCCTTATCGTTTCGCCCAAATACAAATTGTAACAAATTCAGTACCATGTAGTACAAATAAGCTCTATTGCTTCATCTAAATCCAAATTGTACCAAATTTGGTACCAGTTTTTACACATAAGTACAAATTTCCTTACAATCCAATAGAAATCTTATTTCAAATTTCAGTATTCCCCCAATATATAAATTTTACCAAATTTAGTACACATAAGTACACATTTCCAAAACTTCCTACACACGCCAATCCTACAATGCAATAGCAATATAATTTCAAAGTTTCAGGACTCCAACTCAATTGGTTCTTCCAAAACTTAAATTTAGTACATTTAGTACACATAAGTACCAATTTCCAAACCTACGTACATACCACAGTCCTGAAATGCAATAGTAATCTTATTTCCTAATTTCAGCTCTAACGGTTCAGCCAAATCGAAATTGTACCAAATTTAGTACCATTTAGTACTTTTCGTTCAAAAATCTACAAATTTCGAAACTTTTTCCATACTCCAATACTACACTCCGAGAGTAATGTTAATTTCAAATTTCAGGATTTCAGCTCCATCCGTTCCACCAAATAGAAATTGTACCAAATTTAGTAGCGTTTAGTACTTTTCGTATACATGAGTACGCACTTTCAAAATTAAAATCCTTACATCAAGCCTACTTTTCAACCTTGATTCCCATTCTAAATTTCAAGTTTTTATCTCTTACCGTTCACGTGATACGACATGGTTTTAAATATAGTACGTTTTAATACTTTTCGTACACTTATAGTGCGAATTTCCCAAGTGACCCTTATTTCAAATTTAAGAGTTCTAACTCCACTTGGTCGTCAAACACAAAAGGTACCATATTTAGTACATTTTAGTACTTTTCGTGCCGTTTTAGTTCGAAATTTTAAAAACTCAGCCTTATCTGATACCTTCGGACCAAGAGTGACCCTCACCCAAAATTTCAATTTCAATAGATTGATAACCCACTGTTTTGTCTAAGCTCCAAAAACAAACGAACTAACAAACGATGTGTTAAAATTATAAGCCGTTCCTTAAAAGACTTACAGTCTGAAATAACAATACAGTGTATAGGGTTTCGAATATTAAAACCATTGTTGCAATTCTTGGCAGCACTGTTGCTGACCATGTCCATATTCCCGCCGTTTGGACATTTTGGCATAGGCTATGCTGCTATGCTGTTGGTAATTTATGCCAACTTCAAAAGCTGACAACATTAAATTGCCAAGCTTATGATGGCGAGACACAAGACATTTGGATGGATGGATGGATGGATTGATGGCTTGAGGTATGAATGTGAACACATACATACACACATACATGATCACTGAAGTAAGTTGTTAACTGACATATTTGAGAAAATTTTGAATGATCTGAGCTTTATCTATGGCTAAAGTCAAGCTATCGAACGGCGTGTGATCGATGGCATGGCTTACAAAATGTAACATAATACGAGGTGACGAGAAGTTGGGAGGGGCCAAAATAGACAGATCTGGTATTGGCAGCAAATGGCAACACTGAAGTAGTTGAGTTGATTGGTTCAACGAAAAGTCTGTCGCTCTGTTAGAGGGGAGCATTAAATCATATTTTCCCCACAGCTCATTAACCAGGCAGGGTGTCAAATGTTGACTAATAAACATCAATGAAGTATTTGACCAATGAGACCTGAGTGTCTATCAATTGTTTTTCGTTAAACAGCTAATAGGATTATTGAAATGAAAAAAAAAAAAAAAAACAAATAGGGGAAGGTATCCCAAGCTTAGTGAAGCGTAAAAAAATAAAATACAAAAACTCCATGGGTGGTTTAACTCAATAAAATATTTTGTGTCATAAAAAAGTAAAAATCTGTTGAAAAGAAATCAGGATAAACCCAGGTTGGATTATACGACAATAAGAAACACAAAAGGTAACAACAAAGAGGTGGTGGGTTTTTGTAGATCACAACAACACAGAGAACAATACGTGGTGCAATAAAAATCATTCCATTTTGTTTTTATTGTCGATTGTTTGAAATAATGTCAAGTTCACACCAGGATTTCCTGTCCAACACTTACTTAACTAAATGACATTGGGTAACAACAACATCATAGTCATAATTGTTGTTGTTGTTTTTGCTTTCGCCATCATCCAACCATTAATAATGACAATGATCGAGCCATTTCTAATAGGGGAGGGAAGACATAAATTAAATTAGTTTGTCCTGTCACAATGGTCCAGTGCTGGGAATTGTCGTTTGGGGAGTTGTGTCGTTATTTTTTTTATCGTTTTCATTGAAGGCGTGTTCTTTCGAAACAATTATGTGCGAAGTAATATGAAATGGAAGATTTTTAATAAAAATTAAGGAATAAGGTTTGGGAATGTTTGAATCATTCTTAGAGGATTTTTAGAAATTCGTGCTAAAAGGGTGCGAGAAGTACTAAAATGTACTAAAAAACAAGTAAAAAAGTATCGGTCGGTTTTGCCGACAGATGTATACCCTCAGCCAGTGTTCGATTATTTAAAAATATTTTACCTTCTGTTATGGTTATTCAAATGGTTAACCCCTTATGCAGTTGGTTCCGAAGGAATTGGCCAATATTGGCCATTTCGTATCGGACTTAATATATATTTTTTGGATATAAACATTGCGATGTGCTAGGTGTGGACTGTGTTGTGTTAGTGGAAATTTTGGGATGTACCAAGTCTTAAATAGAATCGGATGCCAATTTCGCTTTTTATGAGCGTCTGGAATAGTCAAAATTTTGAGCCTTTGTGGGGGAGTTACCAGAAGGAATGGACCGATGTATCCCATATTCACAACGGATCTTTTGTTAGTAGGAATAATGGAATGTGTGAAATATAAAGAGAACCTGATGCTTATTTCGGATTTTATAAACGTTTTGGTTATTCAAAAATTTGACCCTTTGTGGGGAAGGTAGCAGGAGGAATGATCCGATCTCTACCGTTTTTTTTACAGATCCTATGTTGATAGAAATATTCAGATGTGCCAATTCTAAATGGAATCCGAAGTTAATTTCGCGTTTTATGAGCTTAATGAATATTTGTGGGGGAGGTACCAGAAGGAGTGGACGGATATATTCCATCTTACCACCAGATCTTGGGTTTATGAGAATATTTGGATGTGTGAAATTTTAAGACAATCGGATTCTTACATTACATTTTATAAGACTTAAAATTATTCAAAATTTTTACCCTTTGTGGGGGAGGTACTTGATAGAGTGGACCTATATTTTCTTTTTTTTTGCACCTGACATAGAAGTGACGCAAATATTAGGATTTGCAAATTTGGAGCAAACCCGGATTATCGTTTCTCTTTCTCTGCAGAAAAAATATTTATTTATTTATTTTTTTTTTTTGAAAATTTCGACCTTGTGTGGGGGAGTTACCAGAAGGAGTGGACCGATATTGTCCATTTTCTCACCTTACCCAGCACTGACGTAAATATTAGGACTTGCAAAATTGGAGCAAAATCGGACAATCATTTCGCTTTCTGTGCAAAAAATATATTTTTTGAAAATTTCGACCTTAGTGGGGGAGGTACCAGGAGGAGTGGACCGATATATTCCATCGACGGACATCGCTAAATCGACTCCAAATGTTCTGAAATGGATTTGGTCCAAAGAGACCTAGGGTCTAAAACCGTTATTTCGACTGGGCACGTTTTGGCCGTATCAAATGATATATACCCTCTGTAGCCATATGGCTGAGGGTATAATTAAATGCTTTGTATTGGACAAACGGAATGAGCTAGAATTCCGAAATTTGGAATGAGAGTCAATGATGGAATGAAAGTTTATGTACCAAAGAGTCATTGGAAACTCGAAATAGTATTATGTGAACGGATAGAGCTAAAAACATGAAATTTGATACGAAAATCAATCATGTTTGACATATGAAGGTGGTTTTGGAAATATGTACTAAGTGTGCGAACTATACTTAATTTTGCTAAATGTGGAATAGTTTGGAAATTTTGTACTGCTGAAATTCTGTGCTTTAAATCTGAAATTTGGTATAAGGGTCGATGTTGATGTGTAGTCTGGACATATGGAGGTGGTGACGGCAATGAGTACTATAACTGTACGAAATGTACTAAACAATACTATATTTTGTATTCGGTGAGGGAGTAGAGATACAATTCTGAAATTTACGTGTTTTTCGAAATTAGTTTTCGGAAATGAGTACTGTAATTGTACGAAAAGTACTAAATAATACTTTGTTTAGTATTGGATGAAGGGATAGACATAAAATTCTGAAATTTAATATTTGATTACTGATGGTATCTGTATTTGAGATTTGGGCGTTGTTTGGAAATGTGTGCTATAATTGTACAAAAAGTAATAAATAGTACTAATTGTGGTATTAGGTGAGGGGGTAGGTATTTGGAATTGGAATGTGTACTAAATGGTGTCTAGGATGGAAAGATGTAGATTCTTTTGGATATGCATACTAAATTTGGTATTGAGTGAAGGGATAAAGCTGAAATTCTGAAATTTGATATTGAGGTCACTGTTGGTTTCCGGACTTTACATTGGGAGACGTTGAAATATTTCTGGATGCGGGTCCATTGCGCAATGGTTTTACGAATATTTTGAAGGTTTTTATGGAGTAAAAGGCCAATATTATTATACCCTCAGCCATATGGCTAGAGAGGATATATCTTTTGATACCGTCAAATCGTGAATAGTCGAAATAACGGTCTCTTTGGACCAAATCCGTTTCAGGACATTTGGAGTCGATCTAGCGATGTCCGTCCGTCCGTCTGACTGATTGGTTGGCTGGTGCGCACGATAACTCTCGAAGGGAGTATCTGATTTGGCCCAAACGTGGTACATCGGAATGTTATTATCAAACTTAGATTGAGTTTGGAGATAGGCAATATCGGTCCACTTCTTCTGGTATCTCCCCCACAAAAAGTCGAAATTTTCAAAGAAAATATTTTAGTGCACAGAAAGAGAAAGGATCATTTGACTTTGTTTCAACTTTGCAAATCTCAATATTTGCACCAGTGCTAGGTCGGGTGAGAAAATGGGCAATATCGGTCCACTCCATCAAGTACCTCCCCCACAAAGGATCAAAATTTAAATAACCAAAACGATCATAAAATCCGAAATAAGCATCCGCTTCTCTCCATATTTCACACATCCCATTATTTCTACCAACACAAGATATGGTGTGAAGATGGTATATAACAGTCCACTCCTTCTTGTACCTCCCCCACAATGGGTCAAATTTTTTAATATCCATGAAGCTCATAAAATGTGAAATTAACATGCGATTCCATTCAGACTTGGTACATCTCAATATTTAGGGTCCGCATAGGGTTCAAGATTTTGACAAACAAAACGCTCAAAGAAAGCATCCAACTCTGAACAAATTTCACACATACACACATTTTTGCGAAGAGAAGATCTGTTGTGAAGATGATATATATGTGCCAACCACTTATGGTACCTCACCCACAAAGGCTCACAATTTTCAATTCTTTTATCTGTCATAACTTGCGAAACCAGTAAGCGATTCTTTACAACTTGCTATATCTAAATATTTTTCTCAACTAGAAACCTGAGATGAATATGGGATTTATGATTTCGCAGAAAACTGGATAAAAATGTTCGATTTTGTTTTAATTTTGGCCATACTAATAATTTTATTTGTATTACATGAGGTATGAAAATGGTATACTTCGGTCGACTATATGTGGTAAACCCAGTCCGTCACAATTTTTATATCATATTTATTTAGGTCCGATAAGAGGTGGAAAATATTGGCCCAATCCTTCTGAACCTACTCCATAGAGGGTCAACAATTTGAATAATCGTCAACAGACGTCAAAATATATTCAAATAATCGAACATTGGCTGAGGGTATACATCTGTCGGCAACACCGATCGATACTTTTTAAATATTTTTTTTACACCCTCCACCATAGTATGGAGGGTCTATTAAGTTTGTCATTCCGTTTGTAACTCTTGGAAATACTCATCTCAGACCCCACAAAGTATATATATATTCTTGATCAGCATAAAATTCTATGGCGATTTAGCGATGTCCGTCCGTCTGTGGAAATCACTCAGCTTCCGAACAAATTGAAGTAGATTGATAAAATTTTGCTCAAAAGTATATTATGGCTGCAGGACTTTTGGTTTTGAAAATGGGCCATGTAAGTCCAAGTTTTTGTATAAACTCAATATAACGGTACCTTCCGATATTCTGTATTTTGATGATTTTAGCGAATTTATTCTCCAGAATTGTTTCAAATTTGGTATTTGAAGTTCAAAAATCGATGTTACAGCCTACGACAGGAAATTGTCTGTGCAGGTCCACGTCTTCGTATAGCCCCTTATAACGGTCCGATACCGTTATCGACATTATAACCGATTTTTTTTAAGTGTCGCATTTGAATATTGTAATGTCTTATGACAAATGTTACCTACGCAGGTTCATGCCGTCGTATAGACCCTAAAATAATAGCTACATTCGTTATTTTAAAAATTTAACAGAATTTTTAACGGATTTATTTTTTTTGAGAATTGCCAAATTCGTTCCAAATTGTGGAGGGTATTCAAAGTTCGGCCCGGCCGAACTTACAGCTTTTTTACTTGTTTTTTTTACAGAATTCATTAAATCTATTTTAAGTTATAATCACTTAAAATATGCCCTCAACAAAATTAAACAATTTTCCGATAATTATTATAGTTCCAGTAGCCCATTAGAGAGGCATGACACAAAACAAAGTTTACAACTTTAATTTTTTTTTTTAAAAACGTAATGACACTTCACATCCTACACTCGATGTAGCATCTTGAACACCCCAAAATCTAATTACAATAAAGAAATTCCCATCACCATTCAGATAATGGCACCCAAAATAATTGACAACAGCCGCCTGATAGAATTCTTTGTGGCTTCACAGACAGCTTGTCTAACTGGTAGAAAATATCAAAGATAAGAACTTGCAGTGCCAAGTGGGAAAAGGCCTTCAAACGTGGATAGAAACTATGCGAAATTTTACAGATAACTGATAACCATCGAAAAAAAGACGTTCAAACCATGAAGGCAGCGACACTAGACATAAAACAACGAAATGTCCGAAAAACATGCAATGCAGTTTTGCAACGTGGACTTAATTTGCTAAAAGAGAAAAAAGAGGTGGTTATCGGCCATCGGCTAAACACTGATACACACACACACACATCTCACACTTGGCAAATTCATGGCTAATGCATTTGTTTCAGTCGTGTATGAAAATGAACTTAAGGCTGGGTTGTAACATCTGTCCATCTCCTCTGCCTTGGTGTTACAATAAAATGTGTGCTAAATCAGTGCTAAGTCAAGCACAGTGTGTTCTAGAGGGTTTTATTTACAAAATTTTAAAGACCCATCAACCTTATCGCGACATGTACAAGGGGAGATAAAAAAACTGCAACAAAGTCAAAAGCCATAAACTGTACATTTTATTTTAAAATTTTATTAATTGAAAACAAAAAAATGACGGAAATAGCATCAAATTTTAGAATAAGTTTAGATTTGTTCGAATTGGTCACCTTTGGCAGGAATTATGACCTCCAAACGGCCAATGAAACCGTCACACTCTGCCGAATGTTGCTCTGCGGTAGTTTGACCCGCTTGCTTCAGGTGATCCCCAGTTTGGTATTACTTAGTGCCAACCTTGCTTTCCAAAATACTCCAGACACAATAGTCCAACAGATTGGTATCCGGAGATTTTGGTGCCCTTTGGAAATGAAGCGAGGAACCTCATAACCATTCTTGGGTGGCGCGTGCTGAGTGCGATTGTGCTGAGTCCTGTTGGAATATCTGCGGTCAAAATGTATGCGTTCCCAAGGCTTTAATCCACCCTCCACAATATTTTCGCGATAATATTCGGCATTGTTTCTGATGCCACGGTCGATTAATACGAGCGGAGAGCGACCATCGGTTGTTATGGCGGTCCACACCATCACCATGGCCGGCGCTTGAGTTCTGGTGGGCAAAAGAAGGTGCACATTTTCAGCTGACCTCTTTGGCAAGTAAACACGATCATTTTGTTCGTTTACAAACAGCTGGACAACGAATGTTTTCTCATCGGAGAAAACCAAATTCGACAGTTCACAACTTTCGGCCAAGCGAAGCAACTCTTTAGCTCTTTTGAGTCTATGTTCTTTCTCTTGCGGTGGAAGTTCTTGCACTTTTTGGAATTTTAATGGCTTTACCCCGAGCTCATTTTTCAATATTTGTCGAATGGCATATTGCGATATGTTCAGCTCACGATCCATTTTTCAGCCACTGCGACGGGGGTTTCGATCAAGTCGCTTCTTTACTTTTCGAACCATTTCTGCTGATGTTGATGTTTTCTTGTGTCCACTTCCTTGACGTCGGGCTACGCTACCAGTATCACGGTAACGAGCGATGGTACGAGGCACAAAAGATTCATTCACATTCAAATGCTGGAGTGCTCTAACGATAGCCACTTGTGGTTTTCAAGCCTAATATTAAGAAATCACACTGTCACGCTTGAATTCCATCACGAATAACTTTTTTCTGGAAAATTCTCACCAAAATAATGTAAACAATATAATGAGCTGTAACTGGAATAATTTTAACAGCTGTCGAACGAGTGGCTTAGAAACGACAGCAGTCTGGATTTGGTTGCAGTTTTTCATCTCACCTTTGGTCGACGAGTTATTCCCGCAAGTGATCAAGAAAGTCGACAGATCGTGATTTTTCAGCGTTGCAAATGTAATTTTTTTGTACCCTTGGGCGCCATTTTTGAACACACCCAGTAAGGACCTACATCCCCTGCCAGATAAGGATCATAATCAAGGGGTTTTCATAGAATTTCACTGCGAGACAAAATTCAATTTTCCCAATAATTACAGGAAAAATTTAGCAGATTTTTCCAGTAGGGCTAAAAATAGAAGAAACGTGTATTGGCGTTTTGGAATTCTACACCGCAATGCCACCCAAGAATCAACTCCCAAACGAAACGGCTGAAGCTAGAATATTGAAATTTTGAGCGAGGGTCGGCCTTAGTGCGTAGGGGGATTTTTGACAATTCGTACTAAAATGGTACGAAAAGTACTAAAAACTTACTACTTTGTATTGGACAAACGGATTGAGTTAGAATTCTGCAATTTGGAATGAGAGTCACGGATGGATAGATATACCAAAGGGTTTTTGGAAATTTGAACTTTAAGTTAACAAAAAGTTCTAAACGCGTACTTAACTTCTAAATGGTACCATTTGGTATTATGTGAACGAATGTAGCTATAAACTTGAAATTTAGTGTGAGAATCAAGGTTGGAGAGTAAGTTTGGCATATGGTTTCAGTAATGTGTACTAAGTGTGCTTAGTGTACTAAATAGTACTAAATTTGGAACAGTTTGATTTAGGGTGAACAGATGAGGCTGGAAGTTTGAAATTTTAGATGGAATGTTTATGAAAATGTGTCGTACTAGTGCAAGAAAAGTACTAAATAGTACTGTATTTCGTACAATTTGGTATTGGGAGAACATATAATGCTTGAAATCTGAAATTAGGTATTGAGGTCGTTGTCCATGTGTAGCCTGGACAAATGGAGATGGTTCCGGAAATGTTTACTATAATTGTACGAAAAGTAGAAAATGGTTCTATATTTGGTATTGATATTGATATTCTGAAATTTTATATAGTTGTGGCTCTTGGTGTCTGTGGTTATGATATGGAGGTGGGTTTAGAAATGTGTACTATAATTATGCGAAAAGTACTAAATGGTATAATATTTGGAATTTGATGAAAGGATAGAAATGTAACTCTGAAATTTGATATTTGGATTACTGATGGTATCTGTGTTTCAGATTTGGCAGTGGTTTGGACATGCGTCCTATATTTTTACGCAAAGTACTAAGTGGTACTAAATTTGTTATGGGATGAAGCAATAGTACTGGAATCATCAAATTTTGTATGGATTTCACTGTTGGCACCTGTGGTTGAATCAGAAGTTGAGATAGGGAGATTATTTGCAAAAATTCGTACAAATTAGTATTTGTTCAAAAAGAACCGTTGGTATCTAGGATGGCGAAATGTAGATTATTGTGAATGTGCCTACTAAGTGTTACTAATTTTGGTATTGGGTGAAGCGATAGGACTGAAAGTTGATATTTAGATTATTGAAGGTATCTGTGCTTGAAAGTTAGCGGTGGTTTGGAAATGTGCCCATATTTGTACGAAGTGTACTAAATGGTACGAACTTTGGAACGTGAAATGTTATATTGGGGTAACTGTTGGTTTCTACGATTGAGATATAGAACAGTCTTGCAAATGAGCACTAAAATTATACGAAAAGTACTAAATGTAAAAAAAAGTTGGTATTGGAGTTGGTATCCTGAAATGTGATATTGAGGTCTCTGTTGGTATCTGGTACATAATTTTTAGAAAAGTACTAAATGGTACTAAATTTGGTATTGGGTGAAGGGATGGAGCTGAAACCGTGAAATGTTATATTGCGGTAACTGTTGGTTTCTACGATTGGCATATAGAACAGTCTTGCAAATGAGTACTAAAATTATAAGGAAAGTACTAAATGTTACGAAAGTTGGTATTGAGTGAATGTATAGAGCTGGAATCTTGAAATGTGATATTGAGATCCCTGTTGGTATCTGGTGATGGTTTTGCAAATGTGTACTATAATTGTTCGAAAAGTACTAAATGGTACTAATTTTAAATCACTGTTGGTGTGTAGGATAGAGAGATGTAGATTGTTTTGAAGGAAAAACTTGAATAATAAATAAAATTTTGAAAATCTGAAAATTTAGTACGATGTATGAAGTTTTGATAAAAATAAATAAAATAGTCGATTTTGCAGCCAGCTTGCCTTGAGTTATGATTATTCAAGCTGTTGGCCCTTTCTGGGGGAGGTTCCAATATTAACCAATTCGGCCAGTATTTACCAATTCGTATCTGACCTAAGATTGATAAAAATATTACAACGTGTCAGATTTGGACTACATCGACTTGTTCCTATACTTTATGTCCGATATGTGCAAGTGTTTGAAAAATGTGGAAATATGCGTGAGGTAACAGATATAGCGGACCAAAGTATTCCATTTTCACATTTCAGTTGATACAGATGAAAATATTGGTATGTGAAATATTCAGATATAGCAAGTCGTATAAAATCGCCGTTATGACAGATGTAAGTATTTAAAATTATGATCCTCTGTGGGTGAGGTACCAGAAGAAATGGTCCGATCTTTACCATCCTTATAACAGATCCTGTGTTTATGAAAATATTGAGATGTCTGAATGGAATCGGACGCTATTTTCGCGTTTTATGAGTTTTATGGTTACTGAAAATTTTGACCCTTTGTGGGGGAGGTACCAGAAGGAGTGGACTGATATTTCCCAATTTCATAACAGACCTTGGGTTAATAAAAATATTGTGATGTGTGTAACTTGAAGAGAACCGGATGTTCATTTCGGATTTTATGATCTTTTAGGTTATTCAAAATTTTAACCCTCTGTGAGGAGGAAGTACCATCCTTATAACATCACACAAGATGTGTTTATCAGATGTTAATTTCGCGTTTTATGAACTTCATAGATATTCAAAATTTTGCCCCTTTGTGGGGGAGGTACCACAAGGAGTGGACCAGTATATTCCATATTCATACCAGACCTTGGGTTAATCACATTCTATGAGAGTTTGAATTATTGAAAATTTTAACCCTTTGTGGAGGAGGTACTAGATGGAGTCGACCGATATTGTCCATTTTCTCACCTGACCTAGCGCTGATGCAAATATTAGAATTCGCAAGGTTGGAGCAACATCGGATTATCCTTTCTCTTGCCGTGCCGTAAATTATTTTCTTTGGAAATTTTGACATTTTGTGTGGGAGGTACCAGAAGGAGTGGACCGATATTGCCCATCTCCGAACTCGATAAGTTTGACAATAATATTACGATGCACCAAATTTGGATCAAATCAGATACTCCCAGCCAGGGGGCCATACGATATCTTAGACCGATATAGCCCCCGGCTTCAAAGGACAGATCGGAGCAAAATTTTAGTTTCCTATCTTAATTCGTTTTGACTCTAGCGTGATTATAACAGACGGACAGTCGGATGGACGGACAGGGTTAAATCGTCTTATAATTTTAGGCTGATCCAGAATATATATACTTTGTATGGTGGAGGCTGTTTTAAAGTGCTACGAAGACGTATAAAAGATGTTTTTTCCAGATTCTGAAAAAGGACCAGAAAGACCCTTTGGTGTCTCGTATAAGGGTTAAAATATTTCCCAAAAATAATAATGGCATTGCTTTCAGAAATATTGTAGAAGAAAATGCAAACCTAAAATCTTAATCCTAAAATTTGAAAAAAAAAAATGTGGAAAAGGGTGGAAATGTTCTCCTCTATTTACGTTACTTTGCGATGTAAATTCTATTCTACTCTTTTTTCGTAAATTTTTTTCTAAATTTTTTTCCTGAAATTATTTTTGGTATTGTTGTTTTTATGTTTGTGTTAAGGAACATTTGAGTTTTTAACTAACAATTTGTCCTGCTTTGGTCCACTGTACTTGACATTTTTGTTTTGCATTATTTTAACAAAGAGGTGTTACATTTAGTCACATCTAATGAAGCGTAAAATGCTATCAGTTTTTCTTGCGGAGTTAGCCATAACTCTACATTGGCGATATTGAAGGCTGTAATGCAAGAACAACAACAATGCATCATAGAAAAAAATCTCTTGCAACCATAAACGTGACCATGATCAAAAGTCCATCAGCATTAAAGATTAATATGGATATGGACATGGACATGTGTTTGGTATAATGTTGGCTAGCTAGATGACCGACGGGTGGGTTGGTTGCTTGGTTGTTTGAAGCTGATAGCAAAGACAGCAAAGAGATGTTGCAGAGCTGATAGTAAAGCATGATATGCGATATTAATGCGACAAGCGGCATTTGTGAGATCTTAGCCATAAATCTCAGAAAGGATACAAGGATTGTAAAGCTTTCTTTGCCAACAAGAAGTGGTTGGTTGTGTTCTTTTTCTTCCTCTGGATTTGGAATTTTGTTTACAACACCTCAATGCCATGTTGTATTTAAGTGCGACATTAAAACTTGTTTTGTCAAACAATTTTTTATTCCTTTCAACATTTTGTCTTAAGGGCTGACAAGAGATTTATATGGTTATTAAGTGTTGGCTCACGGGAGGGTAGATAGGACTAGGAACATCTTTGCAATGTCAAGGCAACGCCTCTTTTTTCTCATTTTTTTCCAACGAGATTTAACACA
Source organism: Musca domestica (assembly GCF_030504385.1). Classification (NCBI taxonomy): domain Eukaryota; kingdom Metazoa; phylum Arthropoda; class Insecta; order Diptera; family Muscidae; genus Musca; species Musca domestica. The sequence goes on along the minus strand of NW_026712115.1, from coordinate 2,689,319 downwards.
GATAAAGGCTCGTTGTAAGCAAATTCAATAAAACCCACCACATCCAACATTGCTCATCTCTTGGTGATATTACCATCCTGGGAAAGGTTCTATGAGGGTTGATGTTGTAATTCGTAGAACATCGTTTAGTGCCGTTAACTGTCATTCTATTTTGGCTGTCATAAATTATAGGCGATCATCATGTCAAACATGTACGCATTAATTTGCAATAATTAAGATTTGATGTAGTTTCGAAATTGTTTTTTAGAGGGATATTTCAAATCCAATGCAAACCTGGGAAGAAACCTGAGATAAATATGCAAGGAATGAAAACAATCTGGTAAGAACAAATCTTCATTTGGGCTGATATTAGCCATTACTTGAACAATACACCAGAAATCGGTTAAAGTATATACAGGGTTGCCCATATTCGACGGACCTTTGGGCCCTTTCCAATCGACGAGGCTTGTCCGCAGGCAACATTCTTTGCGTCAATTGAATTTTGTACGGGAACAAATGCAAATCAATGCGACTAATCCGTTGTAAAGTGGACCGAGCCATGCTCAACTACTGAGAACGGCGTTTTTGGGATGTTCTTGGGGACCTCCCAACACTGGCTCGTACGGCAGCGATATTCTCGGCCGATCGCCTTGGTCGACTTTTATATGGCCTCTTCGGATTAGAAAGAGCCTTACCAGTCGAAAATTTTTCGTATAAATGATTAATGGTGTTCTTTTCACAATTGACTTCTTGTAGATTTCAACTATTTCGCGTGGCGTGTATTGGTTCATGGTAAAAATCTACTTAGACTGACGCTTCAAACGCAGTATGTGATTAAGCGATGTGACATCTCTGTCAAAAGTTATGGCGTTGTCAGATGGGTCCGTCGAATATATGGGAGCTATATCCAAATCTTAGTCGATCTCTAAAAAATCGGAGCTCTATACGATATGTGGTATATTTGACGGCGGACCCATCTGGCAACGCCAGAATGAGAAGGACTTAAACTCCAAATCAGATGAAACATATATATAGCTTGCTTCTTGACTGAATTCGGTCAGATGTACCAAAATTCAGAACTTTTGGACTGATATTGATCATTTGGTGCACAATTAACCCGAAATCGGTTGAAGATATATATGGGAGCTATATCCAAATCTGAACCGATCTTGATAAAATTTGGCAGATGTGTGTGTGTGAAATGGCTGTGTCTGATATCTAGCTCGAAAAAACATTTTTGTGGAGTGCATATAACGAATGTGAGGGACTTAAAAACCAAATCGGATGAAACATATATATGGGAGCTATAGCTATATCTGATCCGATTTTCAAAAAATTTGATGTACTGGCTTCTAATCTGAATTCGGTTGGATGTGCTAAAATTCTGGTCATTTGGTCTTATATTGGCCATTTGGTGTACAATTAAGCCGAAATCGGTTGAAGATATATGGGAGCTATATCTAAATCTGTTCCGATTCTCATCAATTTCGATAGGGTTCGTCAAACAAATATTGGGCCAAACAAATATTGTTTGGAAAATTTCATCTCAATCCGATAATAAATACGACCTGCATTTTGTTCACAATAATACATGGACGGACAGACGGTCTGACATGCATAAACCGACTCAGAAAGTGGTTCTATAAAAATCCTCAAAAGTAATTATTGGTCTATCTCGCTTCCTTCTCCATGTTACAAACATATGCACAAAGACATAATACCCTCAGGGTATAATTAGGGCGTTTTGCAGGGCAATTTTAAGTCTAACGCTAAATAAAAGTAAACCCTTGGAAAAGATGGGTTTTAAAAAAATGTAAATTACAAAAAATTAGATATGAGAATTCAACCAAACTTCTCATATGATAAAATTTGTATCACGCTTGAATCAGGCGCGAGAATTACCTTTTTTTAAATCCGTGCTCCTTTCTTTTTAGTACAGCTTCCAATAGAACCAATTGATACATTTTTATTGGCTTTTCGTATGCCTGTTTTTAACTATTTTGTATATTAGTATATACAAGTTGGTTAAATAATAACAGAAAATTATTGTTAATTTATTTTTTATATTATTTTACATTTTGGTGTGCTTACTAAAATTATTGAACAATTGAACTTTACAAGATCATATGAGCCTACAGTAACACAAAATTAATATTTTGCTGAAAATATTTAATTCTACATTTATTCAAAAATTATAAAAATTATAAAGAAAAAATATTAAAGATTAATTATATCTGCCCTGTACAATTAGGGAAGCTGTTTTATGGCATACCCAGGTTGGTACGTCCTGGCATGATTCTCAATTGACATTCTCCACTCTGATACCCGGAAAGACTAGAACTATGGTTGATACAGAGTGGCGCCCAACGTGGGGGGACCATTCACCTGTCCAATGAAGGAGGCGTTGATATTTACATTACATGACATGTCCAGACTGGCACGTCCTGGCATAATTCTCCCTTGATATCCTTCACTCTGATGCCCGTACAGATTAGAACATTGTTAAATACAAAATGGCGACCAACGTGGAGGGGAAGGGAGGCGCTGACACCCCTTGACACAATTCCTTACTAACAACCTTCACTTTGATTTCTTGCAAATTTCAAATATGCCGATTAAAAGAGTTCTTCTAATGTTGTGTGCGAAAAAAGATTTTTTTTTGAAAAAACAAATATGAGGGAATTGCAACTTTCGACTTAAAAAAAATAAAGCTGTGCTGAATTGTACTCGATTTGTGCCGTTTATTTTTTTGTCAATATCTCTAACTGTTTCTGATATATGCCAGTTTAGACAAAAACAAGTAAGCAAAGGCTATAGTCGTGCGGGGCCGACCATGTGATACCCTACAACACTACAATATGTTCGAAGTCCCCTTATTTCCAAATCCATTTTGGAAGATGATGTTTCTGAAATAATGCTAAAGAGCCCTGCCCAGAGGTTACCCTAAAGTTTTTGACCCGGAGAATTTGGCTAATATTTACGCACTCCGGAGTGTTGTGAAGTATTCAAAACAATTGCACACGAAAGCTGTGGTCCATTTTACAGCTAAATATAATCCAATGGTCATCCAAAATACCAGAATTCTTCTCTGTCCTCAACTCTCTTCCGATGCGAAATTCTGTGTCGATTAGTTTTCAATTGTAGCCTATAGAACGACTACAAAATTAGAAAATTTTAAATTTTTTAGTCATTTAAACCTCAAAATGCACATCCTAAGAACAATAGGCTTCAATTCCGACCCTACCCCCATGCAAAATTTCATGAGGATCGGACGATAATTGCCACATACATATAATACCCTTAAAACGTAGTGTTGGGGGGTCTAAAAATTTAGAAAATTTAAAATTAAAAGTTGCAAGTTAAATTGAAAAAATCGCATGCGATAAAAAATATGACAAAAATGACAAAAAAAAATGAAACAAAAGATATAACTTTTTTATTGGTATATTATCCCGCAATTTTCTTAAATTTTATGCTTTTCTGACAAGAGACCATTCCGAATTTATGGGAATTGTGAAAATCGGCCCAGCGGTTTTGATTTATAAGCAAAATAAATAAGATCAATTTTTTAAATATATATTGTACCTATTTTGCTATATATCCGATTTCTTGGCTATTAGCATCACTTTAATGGTCAGGAGTGATCTTTTAATGTGTTTGTGATTTGGCTGGTATTAAAAATATTCGCGGTTTAGTGGAAATTTTCCTATTTTCTAACATAAAAGTTAGGGCCTATTTTACCCACTAATTATTGTCCGATGGCCGCTCAAATTGGTAGGTTTCTGCCCAGTCCCAAACTCTAACTCCATGTAAATTTTGGTTCATAATTGTGGCCTATAGAGCAACTGCAAAATCAGGAAAATTTTCAGGAAGTTTTTGGTCCATTTCAACCCCTAAATATTGTGCGATCATCTCCAAAAACAGTAGGGTTCTATTCTGACCCTAACCCCACCTCCATTTTCAATTTCGTGAGGATCGGTTCATAATTGCGACCTGTAGCTTGATTACAAATTAACATGGACAGACGGATAGACGGACGGACGGACATACATAGCTGGATAGCTCGGCGAGCTAGGAAGACCCATATATACTTTCCTATATGGGAAACCAATATTTCGAGCTGTTACATAATTTTTGGTCCAATCAAACTTATAATACCCCCAACACATAGTATTGTAGGGTATAAAAACAGAATTTAAAAAAATCGGTGTAATGGATTTAAAAATGCAAATATCGAGAGCTGAGTTGTGCTCTCCTAGTGCAATTTTTCTCCTACCTTTACTCGTTACTCGTAAAAAATGGAAAAATCGATCTTGTTGTACCCTACACCACAAGGTGGTCAGGGCATTATGTCTTTGTGCGTATGTTTTTTACAGGCAATAGGAAACGAGATAGTCCCATAGTTCCTTTTGATGGTATGTATAGAATCACATTCTGAGTCAAATAATGCATGTCCGTCTGTCCATGTACATGTCTTATTTATTGCCCGATCAAGATGAAATTGTGCGTAAGCCATTAGTTTGACCCAAGTACGAACCCTATTGAAATAGGAGATAATCGGTCAAAATTTAGATATAGCTATCATATATCTTCGTTCGATTTGCTTTGCATCGTGTGCAATATTGATCCAAATTGGATAGAATTTGGTACATACGACGAAATTAAGCCTGGAAATAGGTATGCCCAATTTGATAGAAATCGGTTCTGATATAACTATAGCTCCCATATAAATTGTTTATCTGATTTCATATTTTTGTCTTCCGCAGCCGTAATATGCACACTGTAACAACGATATTTGGGGAAATATATCAAATACAGCTCAAAAAATACCTTTGCCAAATTTTATTGAGATCGGTTCAGATTTGGATATATCTTCCACATATATCTTCGTCCGATTTGCCTCTTCTTGCGCATTAAAACTGTAATATTAGCCCAAATTGGATGGAATTTGGCACGATAAATTGAGCCTAGGAACAAATATTTTAATTTTGGTGAAAATTGGTTCAGATATAGCTGTAGCTTCCATATATATTGTTCATCTGATTTGTTATATTTTCAATTTTTTATTTGTTATATGAAGTTCTGATAAATATGCAAAGGGATGTAGGGTATCATAAAGTCGCCCCTGCCCGACTTTTAGACATTCTTTACTAATTCTAAAATTGCAATTTCAACGGACACCAAATTTTGTTGTATACATATTTAATGTATTTCCAACAATGTATATAAACATGCTGCAGTGGTTTCAACTAAGCATTCAACAATGTTGCAATACTGGTGAACTACAATTCACTCAAGCCGAGTAGCAACAAAATGTTGTGTGTGCTGTTGTAACATCACCAATCAAAACAAACAACACTTTCAACAATGAGGGAGGAAAACAAGAAATTCAAAACAAAACAATACAACACCAAACCAACCAACCAGCCAACCGAACGAACGAACGAGCAACCATACAACATAAACAACACGGTCGTTGTCGTCGTTGGATTGCTTGGGCCTGACTGCTGACACCCATGCGAGCAGAAATCCAATGTAAACAAAACTTCAGAAATTAGTTGTTTGGATACATTTGTTTGGAATGCGTGGCGGTTTGCGCAGTACTGGCAGATACGAACGAACGACATGACACCTTGACGCATGAATCTGGTGGATTATTTTCGAAAGAAAGCAAAAGAAAATATTACGGCGGAAAATTGAAAAATTCAAAATAATAAACAAAACGGAACAGAAACTTGTATTTTTGTTGTCTACAAAACAGACAAGTAGTGATCACAACAAAAGGATTACCACTGTGACCACATTGTGGAGAAGAGAAAAAACCTGGATTAAAGTAACCATCAACTTATCAAACAGGCCTCCAAGTGAAAAAGTGTGGCATTAAGTCGTGTAAACAAAACACCAAGTGGAAAAGTGTACAAAAAAATAATGTGGAAAATGAAAAATGTTGATTGAGCTCCTCTGCTCCAAAGAGTCGTTTTATGAAGTCGTGGTGTAAATTTCATTTTTTGTGTTTATGACGACACTTATGACGATGATACCGTTGCAATATTAAGCGCAAAAATTAAAATATTAAAGTTTTTTTTTTGTTCGGAATTCTCATAAAAAAGTTATTAATTTTTTTCTCAAAGCACACACATTTTCAATTAAACCGCAAACGATTTAGTGGATTTTAAGTGAAAAACAAACACCTTGTGAAAATTTAAAAATTTTTTATTGCTACAAAAATAATAATTGTTACTAAGGAGAAGCGGAGGATTGGTGAAAATATTTTGTTAATTAAAGAAACGATTTGGAATTTTATTGGTGTCGTTTGCATAAAAAGCCATATTTATTTTAGCTATGATCATCAATTGGATTGGATATTATTTTTTGTTCGCTAAGTGTGGGTAAGTGAAGTTGGAAAAGCACCAATAAGGGGTGGGGGTGACCAAATAAAGTTAGTCACTTCGTTTACAACTATTGGAAATTTTTGTCGGGGATCCAATAAAGTGAATGTATTAATGATCAGAGTTCCTTTTCCAATATGGATTAGAAAGAACTTGTATTATTTAAGATATTAGTTTTGATTGGCATTTTAAAAAAATGAATAATAAGTACAATGAAACCTACTGATTTTCAGTATTTGATGAAAAGTTGAAACCATAATTCTAAACCAAATTGGGTGTAATTTGGCATTTTGAATTTTCAGTTAAGATAGACTATCCGTGCAGGAAATGTCCGATGTAATGTCATCTTTTGATATATTGATTAAAAAATACATAATATTTTAAACCAGTTAGAACATATCAATCGAATTTGTCGACAGATTTATACCCTCAGCTGTTGTACTAGAACATTACATTTTCATTTGAAACTCATAACTATTTAAAATTTTGAATCTTTTTGAGAGAGAAGTTAGAAAAAGTGGACCGATAAGCCCATATTCACACCAGATGTAATGTAGCTAAAGGTATTCTATTAAAAATTAAAAAAAAATCGGCTCAAACTCATATATATTTTTTTTAATTGTTACCCTTTATGCCAGAAGGAGTGGATATATTTCGTCAGTTTTCTTACCTGGCCTAATGCTGAATCAAATATTAGTATGTGAAAAGTTTGGATGAAATCGAATACCATTTTGATATAAATATAACCTTTTTTATACCCTACGCCATAGTATGGAAGGTATATTAAGTTTGTCATTCCGTTTGTAACATCTCGAAATATACATTTTAGACCCCCCAAAGTATATTTATTCTTGATCAGCATAAATTTATATGTCGATTAAGCGATGTCCGTCTAGCTTCCGAACGAAATGAAGTAGATTGTTAAAATTTTCAAATGTGTATTATGTCTGCGGGACTTTTGGTATTGAAAATGGGCCATGTACGTCCACGTTTTGATATAGCCCTCATATAATGGTACCCCTTTTTCGGTATTTTGGTGATTTAAACGACATTATTCACCGGAAATGTTTCAAATTTGGTATTTAAAGTTCTACAGCCTATGACGGAAAGTTTTTTGTGCAGGTCCAGGTCTTTATATAGCCCCCATATAACTGTACCTCCCGATATTCGGTATTTTTGATGTTTTTAGCGACATTAATCACCGGAAATTTGGTATTTGATGTTCGTAGTGGACACTACAGCCTAAGACAGAAAATTGTCTTTGCATATCCACGACTTCGTATAGCCCCCATACCTCGATATTCGGTATTTTGTTGATTTTAACGACAATATTCCCCTGAATTTTTTTTCAAATTTGGCATTTGAAGTTCGTAATGGATAGCCCCAATATAACGGTACTTCCCGATATTCGGTATTTTGATGATTTTAGCGACATTATAAGCAGAATCTTTTTTTTTTCAAGTTGCGTATTTGAGTATTGTAATTAATTTTTTGTACAAAAGTGGCCTATGCAGGTCCACGTCGTCGTGTAGACCCTAATACATATTTTTAATATTCTAACAGAATTTTTAACGGATTTTAGTTTTTTTGAGAATTGCCAAATGCGTTATAAAGGGGGTATAAAACTTACAGCTTTATTACTTGTTTTAAATTTAGACCTTTTGTCTGTGGGTGCCAGAAGGTGTGATCATCCATATCAGAATTTTATGTAAGATTCATAGAAACATTACGATGAACCAAATTTGATAAAAATGGACTCCAAATGTTCTGAAGCAATTTCGTCCAAAGTTATTAAGGTAATTAACCCTCAATTTCTATGAAGCACATTTTGACCTATCAAATTGAAAAATTAAGGTTGAAGTTTTAGAAAAATATTTTTTTTTATCATTAGGTGGCTTCGAAATAATATTTCTTACGAAAAATACAAAATATGGCCCAGAGAGGCCTTGAAAAAATAGTCTTTAAAAAATCTCTATTATAGCTCTAATAGTCTTAAAATATATTCATTGAAACATCCACGATTAAAACCAAAGAACAAAAATATTATTTAATAAAAAAAAATACGACAATAATCTTTGAAAAATAAATCCAAGATTTAAAAATTACAGCTCCTCGAGTCTTTCAAAAGTATTCCAAAAAAAAGTCCACCTAAATATTCTTCTGACAATCCACGAAAATACTATCCAAAAATATTCTCGGAATACTTTACCCGCCGTTATAGCTCTGAAAGTTTTTAAATATATTCTTTACAATATTTAAAATTTAAGTCCTGAGAGTCTTTAAAAATATTTTTAAAAGAATCGCCGAATTTAGACATGTCATGCGTAGAAATATAGTATTTAAAAATCCGCGACAAAATGTTTTTTTTATCCACGATTTAAAATATTCTTCAAAAAATCCCCCATTATAGCTCCAGGAGTCTTTCAAAAAATAATCTTTTAAGATTCCACGAAAATATTCTTCAAAAAATCCGCCATTGTAGCTCGGAGTGTGTTTAAAAAATATTTCTTAAAATTAGTCTTTAAAAAATCCAAGAATTAAGCTCTGATTGTCTTTGAAAAAAATCTTTCAAAACCCCAAGATTGCAGCTCTGAGAGCCAATATAAAATATACTTTAAAAATCCACGAACTTAGCTCGGATAGTCTTTGAAAAATAATCTTCAAATATCAACGAGAATTTTCTTGAAATCTGTTAGTTTTTAATTTTTTTTAAATAAAAATATAGAAAATTCAATCCACAAATACAGCTCCTAGAGTTTTTCAAAAATATTATTTAAAAAAAACCTGAATTATTCTTTAAAAATTCACGGACCTAGCTCAGATAGTAATTGAGAAATATTTTGAGTGTTTATGAAAAATATTCTTTGAAAATTGATACAAATGTTCTTTAAAAATTACTAGATTACTGCTCTGAAAATATCTAAAAATTATTTTAAAAAAGTCATATATAATTTCTTTATAAAAAAATTTAAGTTTAAAACTCTTGAAGTCTTGAAAAAAAATTAAAAATACGCCACTCAAAAAATAATATTTTAAAAAAGTCCTCTTTTGTGATTCATTTAACCTTTGGAAAATGTTCGGCAAAAAATCCACGATTATGGCCCTGAAAAAAATTATTTTCTGAAAAAATGTTATTAGGAACACCACAATTCTATTAAAAATATTTTTTTTTTAAAAAAAAATTGGATGGTATTTTTTTTGGGTTGCACAGTGTTATTGACAAAATTTTGTCGCACAATGAAACCCAGGATTATTTCTACGAGAATTTATCCATCTGAGGGTTACTTCTAAATAGCTATCTATTGGTTAAAGGCCTTTTAAAGTGTGTTACAACAATAAAAATCGTATCGGAGACCTAAATTTCAGGAAGCATTCAAAAAAAAAAAAAAAAAAAAAAAAAAATAAGCTAAGGCGGGCCGAACTTTTTATACCCTCTACCATTCCGAAGGTACTTAAACATTTAAAAAAAAAACGCCGCCGGAAACCACCACTCAAATGAAAACCTTTTTATGGGAGCTATTCGAAGACGTGGTGCTTGGATAATTAATTTTTGTCATAGGCTGCTGTAACGATTCCAAACTTCCAATAAGAAATTTGAAACAACTACGGATAATAATGTCGCTAATATCATTAAAATATCGAATAAAGGGAGGTATCATTCTATGGGGGCTATAGTAAAACGTGGACCTGCATAGACAATTTTCCGTCATAGATTGTAGTACCCATTGCGAACTTTAAATACGAAATTTGTTTGCGGTGAATAATGTCGCGAAAGACTATTCCATTGAGAAATGCAGCTAAAATGAAAAAAAAAAAAAAAAAAACGGAATATAAGGGGGGGGGGATGGGCAACACTGTATAGGGGCTATACGATATCGATAATTCTCTTTCAGGGGGTAAAGTTCTTAGAAGGAAGTCCTTGTGTGGATTTTCAGACAATTCCATTGAAAAATGTGGCTAAAATCGTGAAAATACATTTGTTGGGTCTGAAATGAGTATTTCCAGGAGTTACAAACGGAATGACAAAGTTAATATACTCTCCATACTATGTATGGTGGAGGGTATAAAAACAGGGTGAGATAAAATAACTGTAACAAAGTCAAACGCCATAATTTTAATTTTTTTTTAATTTTATTGAATGAAAGCAAAAAATGTCGAAAATGACATCAAATTTTAGAATAAGTTTAGATTTGTTCGAATTGGCCACCTTTGGCGCGAATTATGGCCTTCAAACGGCCAATGAAACCGTCACACGCTGCTCGAATGTTGCTCTGCGGTATTACGGACCATTTCCGGCGAAGCGCTTGCTTGAGGTGATCGACACTTTGGTATTTTTTAGTGTCAACCTTGCTTTCCAAAATACTCCAGACACAATAGTCCAACGGATTGGTATCCGGAGGTTTTTTGTGGCCATTGTGGGCTGGAAATGAAGCGAAGAACCTAATTTTGTAACCATTCTTGGGTGGCGCGTGCTGAGTCCTGTTGGAATGTCCAAGGTCGGCGGCAAAAATGTATGCGTACCCAAGGCTTTAAGACACCCTCCAGAATATTTTCGCGATAATAATCGGCATTTATTCTGATGTCACGGTCGATCAATACCAGCGAAAAGCGACCATCACCTTCACCATGGCCGGTGCTTGAGTTCTGGTGGCCAACTGAAGGTGCACATTTTCAGCTGATCTCCTTGGCAAGTAAACACGATCATTTTGTTTGTTTACAAACTGCTGGACAACGAATGTTTTCTCATCGGAGAAAATCCGGCAGTTCACCAATTTCGGCCAAGCGAAGCAACTCTTTAGCTCTTTTGAATCTATTTTCTTTCTGTTGCGGCGTAAGTTCTTGCACATTTTGGAATTTCAATCGCTTTACCCCGAGCTCATTTTTCAGTATTTGCCGAATGGAATATTGCGATATGTTCAGCTCACGAGCCATTTTTCGGCCACCACGACGCGGTTTTCCATCAAGACGCTTCTTTACTTTTCGAACCATTACTGCTGCTGTTTCTGTTTTCTTCCGTCCTCTTCCTTGGCGTCGGGCTACGCTACCAGCATCACGTTAACGAGCTTTTATTTAAATGCTGGAGTGCCCTAGCGATAGCCACTTGTGGGTTTTCAGCCAAATATAAAGAAATCACACTATCACGCTGGAATTCCATCACGAATAAGTTTTTTTCTGGATAATTCTCACTAAAATGCTTTTGTACGTTTGTAAGAAATATAATGAGCTGTCACTGGAATAATTTTAACAGCTGTCGGACGAGTGGCTTTGAAATGACAGCAGTCTGAAGATTGGTTGCAGTTTTTTCATCTCACCCTGTATATCTGAAAATACTTTTTGAAAGCGTCTTCTTTTGACATTCTTAGGGTCTTCACCTTAAATGAAATGTTCTCTTAGAGTATTTTATCACTTTATTGGAGTCTTTTCCAATTCCTTAATAAATTTCAATATTGACATTTTTTATAGCTTTCTTTTCGACTAGAAAACATCTGGCATTCCTCAATCAATCAAATGCCCCTGAACTTCAACTAGCATTACAACAATAACATAAAAACACAAAAAAATCAATTTCAAAATTTATAAGATTTTTGAACTTTTCAAGTAGTGGGTGGGTGGTTAAGGTGAGTAACAACAGAGAATAGAAGTACAGCTACTTAGACGTCAAATCTCTATCTTAAGATATCTCACTAAACTAACAATTTACGATCTTTTCTATTCACTGGCCATAATATTGGATTAGCTGAGAGGGCGGGTAGTGCCCTCCGAAAAGGTAATAAAAACCTAAACAAAATAAAAGCCACAAACAAAGAGACCAATGAATGGAGGAATACGCAATTGAACAAATGAATGAATGACTGAGAGAAAGAAATTTTCTAAATATTTACACAAAAATTTTCCCGATCATTTCGTTTAAACATACTCCAGGTCGGTCTATGCAAACAGTATTGACGTCCATTTGTTTGTCGATTTGAAATTTCCTTTAGACGATATGAAAAAAAAATCCAAAAGAAACGTATGTACGTTCCACCTTCAACAAATATTGAAATATATTTCTTTCATTTTCGTACAAATAAACAATTGCCATGGAAATAGAAATTATTTAGTAGTGGCCTGCCTCTCTTTCATTGTTGTTTCTTTGTTTTTCCTATATTTGAAATATTTTCATTTTTTGTTTTTCAAATCATATCTAAATTCACACACACACACACACACTTCTCTAAAACATATTTGTATATTTTCAATATTAAGTGTGTAGGTGATTTCTTGTTTCAAAATCGAAATTTGAATAGAAATTTATTGCGGTTTTACTTCTTATTCTTCTGGAGTGGTTCTACTCTAAAGGTAGGCAGACCACTATTTATGAAGTGCTAATGGATGATTTGTTTATTTTCCGATTACCGTTTGAGGGAAATTAGTTTTCTACTTTTTTTGTTTAGAGAGAATCCTTTAAAGGACCTATCGTGGATATTTTGAAGATCTTCTGAAGGACCTATCGTAGATGTATTAAAGATCTAAAGCCAATCGTGGATCTTTAGAGGACCAATCGTGGACTTTTTTTAATTTTTTTAAGGACCAATCGTGGGTTTTTAATAAACCAATCGTGAATTTTAAAAGGGCCTATCGTGGATTTTTGAAGGGTCTTTTAAGGCACTAACCTCGTTTTTTTTCGTTCGTGAATATTACAAGGACCTATAGTGGATTTTTAAAGAACTGTTTTAAAGGAGCAACCGTGGATTATATAAGAATATTCTTAAGGGACGGTTATATATTCATAATCAGCATAAAAATTTAAGTCGACATTATTTGACGTGGAGCAAAATTTGAGCAGGCCAATTTTTATTGTGTCTAGGATGGTTAGTATTGAAAATGAGATAGGTATATCGGTTTATTTATTTTTATTATTTTGAGGATTTTTGCCACATTTTTCTACTTTTTCCCACGGATTTGTCTAATAATTGGTATTTGTGGGTCGTGTGGCGAGACATTGTATATATAGGTCCACATTTTGGTATAGCCTTCATATAACTGTACCACCCCTTATTTGGTATTTTTAATATTTTTGCCACATTTGTTAACGAATTAGTCCAGAAATTGGTATATGTACTTCGTAACTGGTTTTAGCTCGTGTGGCGAAACATTGTATGTATAGGTCCACGTTTTGGTATAGCTCCCATATAACGGCACCTGTCGACATTTGATATTTTGATAAAAATTGGTATTTGTAGTTCATAGTGGGTTCTAGCCCGGTGGCAGAACATTGAATATTTAGTTCCACGTTTTCCTATAGTGCACATATAACGATACCCACCGATATTCGGTATTTGGTAGTGCCGACTAGGGCTGTTTTCTTTAGTATTTTTTTTTTTAAGGAAAAGAATTGATCATTTGTGGCATCACTTGAGGTATTTTTTACAGAAAGAAATAGACAATGAGACACTTTAGGCCACTATAGTGTGCATTTTGAGATTTTCTTTTTTCTTTTTAATTTTCTTAAAGGAAAAACAAATATTTTGTTTAATTTAAAAAAAATTGTTAAGAACATTTTTGAAAGGACCACTGGGGTACTTTAGGGAGTGAGTCATTTTTAGAAGCTATTTTTTCGTACTTTACTTGTGGAGAATATTCACGTAATGATTTTCTAAGCAACTCTAATTAAATTATATTTAGTGTTTAGTGAAATTCAAACCAGGATCGTTTAAACATAAATAACCTGTCTTAAATGAATTTTTCCAAAATCCCATTACCATAATCTCAGCAAGTGCAATGATGATTTTCAAGTGTCATCTTCGAAACTATTAATGTTTCGCAGAAAGCAATTTCCAATGCAACGAACTTCTACTACCTGCTGATCTGAAAATTTGACACCCTAACATTAGGCATACAAGACAAAACAACACACAAACAATACTGGCACCCAAAAATAACAAAACTATTGTTGTTAGTTAACCTTAACTTAATTATGGTTGTTTTTCTCTTCTCTAATCCCCAGGTATTGATGATCTAAACAAAAACAAAGGAGTCAACAACCCTAAAGGTAATGAACACTCCAACGCCCAACAGCCAGCCATCCAGCCAGCTCGAATTCAATGTCTTGGGAAGTGAATTTCACATGTCATCAGTTGAGATAAACACAACAAAGGAAGAGGTAGCTGCAATAGCAACAATAACAACAACAATAGCAGAAGACAATTGATTTTGAATAGGAAAGATTGGGTATTGAGTGTTTCACAGAATCGAATTCGGTATTGGCATCATCAGCATCACCACATCATCCATTCAATTACCGTTAAGAGCATTAGATCAGCATCACCAGCAGAGATCAGCAGCATCATCATCATCCTACGCTCCAAATGTTATGGTTTTGGATTGATTGAAAAGTAATTGATTAGCTGCCGCCACATGGAGGAGTTTTGAAAAGAAGAGATCCATAACAAATTCCCCAAAAGAAAATTTTAATAAATTGAATACGATATTGAAGTGATAAGTAATCCCCACCCTCCCCCTTTGGCAGCTCTTAATCGCTTTTACACAGAACTCTCAAAACGTCACCATGAACAGCTTACGACCGACCAGCGTCTGTGACACAACACCTCTGCAACGTCTTGAGAGCCAAAGTAGCTGCAGTGAACCATCTTCGCCGACACTGAATGGAGCCACACTGGCATCAGCCTCCATATCTGTGGGTCTCTGCGGTGCAGCAGCAATGGCTGCAGTAACTAGCCACCATGCGCCACCAGACCCAGCTGGCTCCGCAACAACCACAACAGCTCTTCTCGCGGCGAACGGTAATGCCAACTGTGACAGTGGCACGGCCAATTATCTGGGGGCCAGCAGCACGGGTTGCGTCAGCGCTATGGGACACAGTTCTGGCAGTGGCATCTCAGCCTCACCATCGTCAACAACAACGGCTAGCACGGCCAGTACAACATTGTCATCGCTATCGAATCACCATAATAACAATAACAACAACAACAATATTAATCATAGCAATAAGAACGAGAAAAGTTTAAGTATATTCATCGATTCGGTTGGAGGTGGTCGAAACGTAACGGCGACTGGAAACAACATTGCCCAAAAACATAAAATGGAACTGCATGGAACGAAGAAGATATTCTGTCGAATTTTATTGGATTTTGTGTTGCTGGCTTGTGGTAAGTTTGATAATGAATTAATTGTAGAAGATGTACAGGCAGGGAGATGTGTAATAATTTGAGAAAAAAAGCCAAGAATGGATTCGTATTGAAAAAAAAATTAATCCATTTTTCTAAACAATAATTATTTTTTTTCGACCCTCAATCGGTCGTTATTTGCTTTCACTGAAGCATTTTTATACCCTCCACCATACTATGGAGGGTTTATTAACTTTGTCATTCCGTTTTTAACTCTTCGAAATACTCATGTCAGACCCAACAAAGTATATATATTCTTGATCAGCATAAAATTCTAAGTCGAATGAGCGATGTCCGTCTGTCCGTCTGTTATAATCACGCTATCTTTCGAACGAATTGAGATAGAAGGCTAAAATTTAGCACACATGTTTATTTTGCCAGTAGGCAGGTTAAGTTCGTAAATATGGCACATGGCACATAGGACCACGTTTTCATATAGCCTCCATATAACGGCTCCTCCAGTCTGTGATAGAAAATTTTCTATGCAGGTGCAGGTATTTTGACGATTTTAGGTGCAATACTCACCGATATTGTTTGAGATGTCGTATTTGAAGTTCGTAATGGATGCTACAGCTTCCGATATAACGGTAACGTTAGCTGCATTATTCACAGTTTTTTTTTTTCAAGTTTCGAATTTGATTATGGCAATGGTTTATGACAAACAATGCCTACGTAGGCCAACGTCGTATAGACCCCAAAATTATTTTAAATTTTTAAAAGGATTTTTAACGGATTTTATTTTTGGAAAATTTCCAAATTCGTTCCAAATGGTGGAGGGTATTCAAAGTTCGGTCCGGCCGAGCTTTCTGCTTTTTAACTTGTTTCACAAAAAAATCGATTTTCATTGGTCTAACTGAGGGGTTTTGTTCTTTTTTTGTAGAGGACTAAAGGTGAATTTTGTCAAGGATCAATTGTTTTTTTTTAATTTGAATTTTTGTATCATATCGTAGATTGAATACTTTTCAAAGTATCAAACGTGAATTTTTTAAACATATTTTTTAAGAATCAATCGTGGATTTTTGAAAGGATTAATCGTGGATTTATTTAGAATATTTTTAAAGGACCAATTCAAGAAAATGTAAAGGATTTTTAAGAAAATTTTTAAAGGACCAATCGTGGGTTTTTTAAGGACCAATAGTGAAATTTTTAAAGAATGTTTTTAAAAGACCAATCCAGGACTTTTATAAGGACCAGTCGTCGATTTTGTAAAAATATTTTCAAAGGACCAATCATGGAATATTTAAGAATATTTTAAAAGAACTAATCGTGAATTTTTTAAGGACCAATCGTGAATTTTTTAAAGTCCAATCGTCGATTTTTTATGTATATTTTTAAACGATTATTTTTAAACGTAGATTTTTAAGTATTTTTTAGAGAATATTTTTTAAGGACCAATTTCCTCGATTGCACCAATCGTGGACTTTTGAAAGGAAAAATCGTGGTGCTCTGTTGTCTCCACTGGGACATTTTTTCTATGGAAACAAAAAAAAATCGATCCTTAGTGGAGATATTTTTGCATATAAAAAATCGATTCTCAGTGGTCTCAAGAGAATAAATTATATTTTTTTTCAACAGAAAAAATCGGTCCTTTATTTCCCCACAGAGACATTTTCTCTATGGAACAAACCGAGAACAAATGAGGCACTTTACAAAAGTTAGGAGTTTCTCTATAGAAATAATCAGGAATCTTTCCATCCATGAAAAAAAAAAAAAAAAATAGATTTTCCCGTCTGAGGAAGGAATGAGGAATTTATCCCCCCTATTGAAAAAATGAGCTAGGAAAATTGAGCCTTTTTCGCGATAAGAAAAGTGAGGAATGTTTCCTTCTATGTAAAATAAAATATTCCTCTACAGAAAAAAATAATGCTTTTTTTCGCTGAGAATTTACCCCCCTATGGAAATAATGAGAAATTTTCCACCCTAAGGGGGAAAAATACAGAATTATTCCCTCTATAGAAAAACTCAGGCATTGTTTCTTCGTAGGAAAAATAAGAAATATGAAAAATTAGAATTTTCCGTTTATAGAAAAAATTCAAATTTTTTTCCTATAAAAATTTTTTAGCACTATAGAAAAACGAGGAAATATGCTCTTCTTCCTTAAAGCAGTTTTTTTCTATAGAAAAAATATTATTTTAGATAATAGAAAATAGAAAAATTCAATAAAATGTTGTTTCTATGGGAAAGATGAACTCAGTGCCAAAAAGCAAATAAATAAAAATCGTTTCTCTATTGCAATCACTGAGGAATTTTGAATTTTGCCGGATCCTTTCCAAAGGATCAGATTTACCTATGGTTGCTATCCTACATTATTATCGAATTGGATTGGGGTTGAGACGTAGAGTTTCTCGTTTGTTAAATGTCAACTTTTGAACCCTTTTAGCAGTCAGATCAGTTTTCTTGGATAAATGTGGTTGATCCTGCAAGCCTCGTAACAGTTCGCTATGAAATAAGGTGTGTCTACAACATGCCCTTCGCATTCGAACCCGTCAATTTTAGCAAGCTGCTGAAGTAATTTGATTTATCATTGACATAATCTTTATAACATGAACAACGTCGGTAACATAGCATAATGTACCTTGAGGGTGGTACATTACATTTCAAAAGTCCAGTTAAAACTGTGAGAGGTCATGGCGGTCTTCGCCAAGTAATTCCTCAGTTGGAGTACTGAAGATAACATTAGTTTTCTAAATACTTTTGTGATTTTTTTTATTCATTTATATATTTATTTTTCTTTTAATTATCCTCAATGCCATCATTTTGTAAAAAAAAATCCATCGTCACTTCTCAGAAAAACGCAGCAAACCCCCATAAATTATGAATCGTTTTTGAACAGTTTTACCCTCTCCCGTTTTTTATGATTAACAACACAGTATAACTCCCGCACCCAGCTCTTTCTGTTTTATCACATCACAACAAAATTCTCATGATGACTGAATCATTTTTCCTTTTGCTTAAATGTTTGCAATGATCAAATCATAACTGACCCCTGACCATGCCGAAAATAAAAGAGAAATTGAAAAGAATAAATTTAGAACACAAAATAACCGCACAATCAATTAATTCGATCATTCATTCATTCATTAGCCGAAATACCCCCCAAAGACATTAGAATACTCACTTGTGTTTCTCCACGTTTTTCTTCGCCTCGGCCGACGTGGCGCGCACTACGGCTTTGTCACATCACATCATTTTCATGTTATTAATGGGCTTATCATCCGCCTGAATGGTTGTCTTTTTCATTGCGCTATTGTTCGCAATTGAACTTTTTGCACTTTGTTCGTGATCTTTTGTAGAAGTTGATGTTGTTGTTGTTTTTTTATTGCTTGTAGTAATTTGTTGTTTTGCTCCTTTCACATTGAAATCGAAAAGATGTTGCTGCGTATTTTGCGGCAGTATGTGGAATGCTTTCAACAGTCGGACTGTTCTCTTTAGATAAAAAATAGAGCGTGCGAAATTTGAAGAATTCCCAGTTTTGAAATACTGTAATGATCTCCCTCATAACAAGTGTGTATATGAGATACTATTATGAACGAATTGAGATCCATCCCAAATCGAAGAACAGTTTCTCCCACGTATCAGCAGAGTCTTCTGATTCCTTACATCAATCGACACCTTAATAAAAGTTACCATATTCTCAGTTTGGTTCAGTTTATGGACTGGTGGCATTATTGAAAAATGCTGCGAATCGTAACCTAACTGTGAGTGGTGGGCGCTACCGTGAGATTATATCAGATTTTTTCGCCCAAAATGCAAAAGCTGGATTTGACTTATAACAAGACGGTACCACATGCCAGACAGTACGCGTTGAAGTGGACTTATTGTCAGACGAGTTCGGTGAACATTTTATTTTTCGTTCGGGACCGGACAATTGGTCGCCTAGAAAGTGTGATTTACCACCTTTGGACTATTTTTTTTTTGGACTCATGTGTATACCAACGAACATGCATTGGAAGACATTAAAGCATTTTCTTAGTGATATGCCCGTCGAAGTTTCAGAAAGAACTAGTTAAAATTGGACTAAGCGGATGGACCATTTGAGGCGTAGTTGCGGACATATTTACATGATTAGACATTTACAGGGTTTTCCATATTCGACCTTCTGGCAACGCCATAACTTTTGACAGAGATGTCACATCGCTTAATGACATACCGCGTTTGAAGCGTCAGTCCAAGCAGATTTTTACCATAAACCAATACACGACACGCGAGCGCTCTGAAATAGTTTAATAGTTTTTAAACATTAAGAAGTGCGCCTTCTAAGAACACCATTAAGCGTTTATACGAAAAATTTTCGACTGGTAAGGCTCTTTCTAATCCGAAGTGGCCATATAAAAGTCGACCAAGGTACGAGCCAGTGTTGAGAGGTCCCCAAGAACATCCAAAAAACGCCGTTCTCCGCAGTTGGGCATGGCTCGGTCCACTTTACAACGGATTATTCGCATTGATTTGCATTTGTTCCGGTACAAAATTCAATTGACGCAAAGAATGTTGTCTGCGGACAAGCCTCGTCGATTGGTATGGGCCCAAAGAGTCATGGGTCCGTCGAATATGGGCAACCCTGTAATTATATGGACAGCACAACCGAAGAAAGAAACTTTCCTATAGCTCTTAAAAATTACCCTTTTTATATCCTCAAGGTCAAGTTCGAAGACGGTCTACGGTATCATACAGCCCCCATTAAAACGGTACCTCTCTATATTCGGTATGTTGATGTTTTTTGGCTTCATTTTTCAATGAAATTGTCTGAAAATCCACACAAGAAGTTCTTTTTAAGCATTTTACCCCCCGGAAGCGAATCTATATAGGTCCACGATATCGTATAGCCCCCATACCACGATACCCCCCGATAATGGGTAATTCGATGATTTTAAGGACAGAGTTGTTTCAAATTTCGTATTTAGAGTTCGTAATGTGAACTGTAGTTCATGACAGAAAATTGTCTATGCAGGCCCACGTACTCGTATATATATTCCGTATTCGGTATGATTTTGGCGGATTTTTTTTTTTCAAGTTTCGTATTTGAAAATTGTAATGTCATATGACGAAAGTTGCCTATGCAGGTCCACATCTTCGCATAGACCCCATTCTAACGGCTATATATAAAATTTCCAAATTCGTTCTAAGTGGAGGGTTTTTCAGGTTCGGCCCGGCCGAACTTACTGCTTTTTACTTGTTTGTATTGGATAGTTAAAACCATGAACTTGCTCGCGAGTGGGAGTGATCGTGGAGTGGGAATTTTTTAAGGTCACTCACTCACTTTTCCCTCTTTGAAAAATTAGAATGGGAGTCGACACGCTCAAAAGAGAGCGAAAGTAATAGAAAGAGAGAGAGAGAGAGAGAGCTGAAACTTGTTTGGCTTTGTTTCATTTGTAGTTGAGGTTTGAGAAAATACACATACATACAAAATAGTACGACAACAACTCGAATTGTGATCCCACTCTAAAACGAGCAAAACATATTCAACTCTGTTTGTGCGGAATCGAGAATAGAAAAGAGTACGTTCGATTTTTTCTTTACTTCCAGGATTGTTTGATCTTAAACCTAAATTCGGTCATTTCGACGGAATTAGTTCGGTGTGATTGGACTCTATCTCTTAAGATTAAAGATAAGCACCATTAGGTAAGCAGAGCGAAAATACCACACAAAGAGAGAACGACTCATAAGGCGGATGCAGTGGTAAAATGAACTCTGATTCAAAGCAAGCTTCGGTGATACATACCCAACATCTTATACATCTTGCGGTTAGATGTGATTGAGAATTATTTCCTCATTTTTGAATATACTGTTCCGTTTTATCCCAAAGGGTGGTACCTATAAGACTGCTTTAGTTCTACTTTTTTGGGATATCATAATATTTTGGTATTCTGGCTTTTTAGAGAATTACTAGCAAAGTCCCTCTACTTTGTCAGCGAAGAGACCTCCTTAACATTTTAGGTTCGTTCCAACAGTTCGTGTTAGGACTTTTTTTCGTGTTAGTCAAAACTTCATACATCGTACTTAATTTTCAGACTTTCAAGTTTTTCCTTTTTTCGGAAGATAATGGTAAAATTGCTTTTACGCCAAAAATTCTTCAAAATCTTTTATTTGGAAGTCTACCGAGGAGAATATTAGTAAAACACTTTCACAATGGACCTCCATTCAATTATTCTTGCCAATACTATTTCAACATCTGCATATGTAAATCCCGGAAACCATCAGTAACCTCAATATCATATTTAAGAATCTCTCAGACTTTCCCTCGACCCCATACAAAATTTAGTAACATTTAGTACACATATCCAAAATAATCTGCATCCCCCCATCCTAGACACCAAGAGTGATCCAAAATCATTACCATTTAGTACTTTTCGAGCAATTATAGAAGGCATTTGAATAACTACCACCAGATCTCACAACCAGATACCAGTACTTCCATATAACATACCAGTTCAAATAATTTAAGTACTCATTTGCAAATTCGTTCCATTTCTCAATTCCTTGACACCAACGGCCATCACAATATAAAATCTCACGGTTTCTGCTCCATCTCTTCGCTCAATACCAAATTTAGTACTATTCCATATTTTTTCATACATGACCGATTTACGAACTTAACCTGCCTTTTACGCTGATCAAGAATATATATCCCAACTCATCAAGTTGCCGCAAAAAGAGCTCGTTGATCATTGCTTTGTTGGGCTCACCATTCACCGTAACCATTTGGCCCACGACGTCTTCGAAGAAAAAAGGTCCGATGACTCCTCTAGTTAAAACAGCACACCATATAGTGACTTTGAGCGGGTGTAATGGTTCATCGTGAATTACACGCCGATTTTCAGTGCCCCGGAAGCGTAAATTTTGCTTATGATGGAAATGGGCCTCATTACTCATGATTATTTTAGATTAAAAATCATCTTCTTGAGGGTGTTTAAGGATGGCTTGAGCGTATGTTAGACACGACTGGCGGTCAGCAGCTAACAGCTGATGCACCATCTGGACTCTGTACGAAAACATCTTTAAAGCTTGTACCAAAATTTGTTTACTACAAAAATGTCAAAACAGAACTGACATTAGGGGCCAATCGTAAAATGTATAGCATATTCTGATTGGAGGATTACTTTTGCGTCACCTTGCGTAGATGTAGTACCATACAGTACTTCTCGTACACTAGATAGTACACATTTTCCAATTAATCTCCATGGTTAAACGCTGCACACTCATAGTGATTCTAGTACCAAAATGCATAATTCCAGGTCTTTTCCTGCAATATATACCAAATTTAGTATTTTTCATACCAGATATAGAGTACCCGTTTCCAAATCCACCTCCTTATCTATAGGCTAAACTCTCATAGTAATTCCCTATCAATATTCAAAAGTTTAGACTTTTACTAAATTTAGTACCATATAGTACTTCTCGTTTACTAGATAATACGCATTTTCCAATGCATCGGCGTGTCT
This sequence comes from Musca domestica, assembly GCF_030504385.1. Taxonomy (NCBI): domain Eukaryota; kingdom Metazoa; phylum Arthropoda; class Insecta; order Diptera; family Muscidae; genus Musca; species Musca domestica. Next base: position 2,666,345 of record NW_026712115.1, on the reverse strand, counting down.
AAATGCTACACACTCACGGTGATTCTAGTACAAAAATACATAATTACAGGTCTTTTCCTAAGACATACACTAAGTTTAGTACCATTTAGTACTCTTCATGTACTGCACGCATTTCGAAACCCACAACTCTAGCTCTTATTTTTTAACCTATGCCAAATGGTATACCATTTAGTACCTTTTTATACCCACCACCATAGTATGGAGGGTATATTAAGTTTGTCATTCCGTTTGTAACACCTCGAAATATACATTTTAGACCCCACAAAGTATATATTCTTGATCAGCACTTTAGGTATAGAAAATGGGTATAGCCCCCATATTACGGTACCTCCCGATATTCGGTATTTTTATGATTTTTGCAATATTTTTCACCGGAATTTTTCCAAATTTGGTATTTGAAGTTCATAATGGATGCTACAGCCTAAGACAGAAAATTGTCTGTGCAGGTTCACGTCTGCGTATAGCCCCCATATAACTGTACCTTCCGATATTCGGTATTTTGTTGATTTTAGCGACATTATTCACCGGAATTCATTAAAATTTGGTATTTGATGGTCGTAGTGGATACTACAGCCTATGACTGAAAATTGTCTGTGCAGGTCCACGTCTTCGTATAGTGGTACATCCCGATATTCGGTATTTTTAAGATTTTTACAGAATTTTTAACAGATTTTATTGTTTTTGAGAATTGCTAATTTCGTTCCAAATGGTGAAGGGTATTCAAAGTTAGGCCCGGCCGAACTTACAGCTTTTTTACTTGTTTACTATAGTTTGTATGAGCCCGTAGCGTTCTTTGGAAAATATTAACTAAAGGCATATCTGACTAATTTGAGTGTCGTAAATAATATATTTTAAACAGCTTCAACCACAGATTTTTACAAAAATGTTGTCAAAGGGACATACCTGCACTAATGGGTTCTTAAATCCCCTCCCCTACGTAGACCCACCATCATTAGCTGCTTGCATTTGCTGCATCAATGGCACAGTGCACTTTGGAACTAGTTGTTAGGTTATTTGTTTTTGGGTTATTTATTTATTTTAATAAATTTATTTATTATTTTAGATGCAGCAACTGTTGTTGCTGGTATTGTTTACATGAAAAAAATTAATATCAAAAAACAAAAAATTATTTCATCACGGGAGAAATATTTAACGCAAAATTTCCATTGTTTATGGATTGGAAAGGGGGTTGGGGCGGTTGTTTAGATGATAAATTTTGTTTAAAATGGAAAAAGATGAGGAGAACTACGCAAAAGGTGAACATAGTGTGAAATTGCAGACCGAACACCATTTGGAATGATCTCAATGAAATGAAAACAAAGTAGCAGAACCCATTGCGGCTACTAGCTGTCACTCAGCCACCCTCTGCTCATTTAATTCCCACTCGAGGCCAAAGTAATGACAAGCCCCACAAGCAGTGTCACAAAAAAGAGGGGGCTCAGTTTTGGCTTCTTTGAATATATTGGTTGCATTTAAAATTAAATAGCTCCCCATCGCAACTTTTTACCCTTTTTGTGGGGTGCTGTAGCAAAATGATACATGTATGTTTAAATGTGTGTTGTGGCTTCCCCCTCTGTTAAATTATGTTTTCATATTGTGTTTTGTAGTTTTAATAGTTTGGTTGTTGATTTTGATTTATTATAATTTCTTTGTTTTTGGCGGCATCATTGGGCGACCTGAATTTAAACGTGGTGCTTTTTTTGTTTTAAAAAAATAAATAAATATAACAGTTTTTTTTTTTTAATATTTGTTTAAATTGCAAATCTGTGTTAGTTGATTTTTTAAATTTACAGACATACGGACTGTGTACTTCGACCCAACAGCAGGGTGTCTCGAACATAAAATATTTATAAATCTCACGGTATTCCATAGCACACATAGGCTTTTTCAAAACTATTTGTATCATGGGCTTCAATGTATTTAGCGAGGACACTGTAAGTCTAAAAAATAACGTCAATAATTTTTAGTTTTAAAAAAATCGAATCCATGAACTAAAAGTCCTTTGAAAATATTTTTAAAGAATTCGACATCTAAAATATCTTGATTTTTTTTAATACATTTTTTTTAATATTTCTCCAATTTCGAAACCTTATAAGGTTTAAAAATATTTTTTAGTTGAAAATAGTTCTAAGAACTCACCTTTTCTTATAGATATTAAATAAATATAAAAAGCAATAACCAATTGCATTAAAAATGCAAATATTAAAAAAAAAATTACCAAATTTTTAATATTCTACACCATTTGGGAAATAGCATTTTTTAAGAGATGTCTATTAGTGATCAGATCTAGTATTCGAGGAGTCTATATTTTTTATATGCTCAGCCATATGGCTAGAGAGGGTATATATCATTTGATATGGCCAAAACGTGCCTCATCGAAAAAATTGGTTCTAGACCATAGGCCTCTTTGGACCAAATCCGTTTCAAGACATTTGGAGTCGATCTGGCGATTTCCGCCCGTCCGCCTGTCTGTCTGTCCGGCTGATGCGCACTATAACTCTCGAAGAGAGCATCCGATTTGGTCCAAACTTGGTATATCGTAATATTATTATCAAACTTAGATCTAGTTCGGAGATGGGCAATATCGGTCCACTTCTTCTTGTACCTCCCCCACAAAAGGTCAAAATTTTCAAAAAAAAATATTTTACTGCACAGAAAGAGAAAGGATAAGCCGATTTTGCTCCAACTTTGAAAAACGTACTATTTGTATTAGCGCTAGGTCAGGCGAGATTCAAATTCCACACATCACAATATTTTTATTAACCCATGGTCTGGTGTGAGGATAGGTCCACTTCGTCTGGTATCTACCCCACAGGTGGTCAAAATTTTTAATATCCATGAAGTTCATAAAACGCGAAATGAACATCCTATTCCATTCAGATTAGGCAAATCTCAATATAATAGAGTGACTTCCGCAGACGGATAGGCAGACTGACGGACATCATCATGAATATCGCTTCAAACTCTCCAGTGGGGCGTGGCTCGCAGTGTCCATAGCCGTTCTTTGGTAAAGCCTGTTGTGGTTGCGAACCCGACTTACATTTTGAGGTTATGGCGCCCAACGCTTTGTCCCTTTGCTGGAACATTTGCTATTTCATGTATTCATAGTTTTGTAGAAACAAGTGGGGGTTGTCAAGTTGCATCGTTAAAAGAGCTTTCGGAGCTAATATTCCTTTAGCGTAGAGTTTGAAAGCGACATTACTATTCTCCACAATTTACTCAAGTCGGTTCGAATGTTGCAACACCTTAGATAATCTGACCAACTTTGAAGCTTATACCCAACGACATAGCTGATCAATTCTGATCTGCAATATTATTATTTTGATATCAGGATTGGACGGACAAAGCTCATAGCTCCGCTTATTTTTGGTTTACACCATCCAAATATGCCGTAAAATATAAAAATCTATGAGATGTAGATTTTTATACAATAAAATCTGTCGAGAGGCGTAAATATTAAATCTTTTTAGTGTATACCTTTATTTGTCTATGTGCAAAAATCAAAATATTTGAGGAGAACTGAGCAATGGACTATGGAAAGGTGTCTGTAAAACTAGTGAGTACTCCTGTTTGAGTGGGAGCCGAAATATTCTTGAGAAGTGGTAGTCAAGATAGAGAAAAACTATATTCTAAGAATGAAATCGAGTAGAAACAAGTTAAAAAGCAGTAAGTTTGGCCGGGCCGAACTTTTAATACCCTCCACCATTTGGTACAAATTTGACAATTTCCAAAAAATAAAATCCGTTAAAAATTCTGTTAAAATCTTAAAAATACCAAATGCTTATACGACGACGTGGACCTGCACAGGCGACTTTTGTAATAAGTTATTACAATATTTAAATGCGAAACTTGAAGAAAAATACTTGAAGCTAAAATCATCAAAATACCGTTATATGGGGGCTATACGAAGACTTGGACCTGCACAGACAATTTTCTGGCATGGGCTGAAGTATCCATTAAGAACTTCACATGCGAAATTTAAAACAATCCCGGTAAATAATGTCGCTAAAATCATCAAAATACCGAATATCGGGGGGTACGGTATATGGGGGCTATACGAAGACGTGGACCTACATGGCACATTTTCTGTTTTATGCTGCAGTATCTATTAGGAACTTCAAATACCAAATTTGGAACGATTCCGTTAAATAATGTCGCTAAAATCATCAAAATACCGAATACCGGGGGGTACCGTTATATGGGGGCTATATGAAGACGTGGACCTACATGGCTCATTTTTTGACTTAGGATGTAGTATCCATTACGAACTTCAAATACCAATTTTGAAACAATTCCGGTGAATAATGTCGCTAAAATCATCAAAATACCGAATATCGGGAGGTACCGTTATATGGGGGCTACACGAAGACGTGGACCTGCACAGACAATTTTCTGTCTTAGGGTGTAGTATTCATTTTGAACTTCAAATACCAATTTTGAAACAATTCCCGTGAATAATGTCGCCAAAATCATCAAAATACCGAATATCGGGAGGTATCGTTATATGGGGGCTATACGAAGACGTGGACCTGCACAGACAATTTTCTGTCGTAGGGTGAAGTATCCATTTTGAGCTTCAAATACCAAATTTTAAATTACTTCCGGGAAAAAGGTCGCTAAAATCATTAAAATACCGAATATCGAGAGGTACCGTTATATGGGGGCTATACGAAGACATGGACTTGCACAGACAATTTTCTATCTTAGGGTGTAGTATCCATTTGGAACTTCAAATACCAAATTTGAAACAATTCCGGTAAATAATGTCGCTAAAATCATCAAAAAACCGAATATAGGGAGGTACCGTTATATGGGGGCTATATGAAAAGGTGGACCTACATGGCCCATTTACGAACTTAACCTGCCTACTGGAAAAATAAACATGTGTGCAAAATTTTAGCCATCTATCTCAATTCATTCGAAAGAAAGCGTGATTACAACAGACAGACGGATAGACAGACAGACGGACATCGCTAAATCGACTTAGAATTTTACGCTGATCCATAATATATATACTTTTTTGGGTCTGACATGAGTATTTCGAGGAGTTACAAACGGAATGACAAAGTTAATATACCCTCCATAGTATGGTGGAGGGTATAAAAAGAACAAGTTAAAAGGGTCGACACTTTTAATGGCCTCCACAACTATTTTTATCAAAGTAAAATGAAATTATGAAATCATCAAAATGCCGGATATCGGGAGGTACCTTTATATGAGGGCTATACGAAGACGTGGACCTGCACAGTCAATTTTCTGTAATAGGCTGTAATATCCATTACGAACTTCAAATACCAATTCCGGTGAAGAATGTCGCTAAAATAATAGGATGTGCCGTTATATGGGGGCTATTCGAAGGTGGACAATTTTCTGTCATAGACTGTAGTATCCATTATGAACTTCAAATTCCAATGTCGCTTAAATCTCCAATATACCGAAAATAGGGAGGTACCGGCTACACCAAAACGTGGAGGTCCCGGCTACACCATTTCCAATACCAAAAGTCCTGCAAAAATAATATACATTTGAGTGAAATTTTTTCATTATATTTCCACAGACGGACAGACGGACGGACATCGCTAAATTGTATATTTCGAGGTGTTACAAACGGAATGACAAACTTAATGTAACCTCCATGCTATGGTGGAGGATATAAAATCGATTAAGCTTTCCAAAAACTACCCCAAAAATGGTTATATAACCATATGCCGCTTCAATTGAACACGTTTAAATGTCGGTATATTTTCCCATTGGGAGAAACTCTATCCTGATGATATCTTTTTTCCTACATCTTCTCTCATGTTTCCATTTGACACTCACAAACTGTCAAATGTGACAATTTATTTCATTTGAATCTTTTGTTATATTTACACACACAACATCTTTAACCTGTGCCCTTTCCGTTTCAACATCCATACATACAAGCAGCGTGTATCCACGCTCCACATTTGATCTCGAATTACATATCGCACCAGGATCTTTATTTGCATGTCAAACTCAAGTCGAAACCTCAATGTAATTGGTAAAAAAATATTTACCTGTTTACCAATGTTTATGGGCCGATTTACTTAGTATCTTTGTTGCTGTTGTTGTTAGTGGTGTTGGTTGAGATCAGACCATTGGTGTCATTATCAAACTGAAAACCGATACCCATAGCCATAGCTATGGTGAATGGAAGGAATGGTGTTGGTTGGTGTGTTGTCGTGGCCACATGTGAACGAACACCTGACTGCCACTCACTGGGGCTGGCTGGTTGTCCGACTACCTCATATGTCAGCCATACAATAACGTGTGGCTGCTGTGGCCACCAGTCATCCAAAGAGCCAAATAGCCAAGCGGCCAGCCATTCAGCCACCAGCGACGTGTGAGAAATACTTCATTTAATGACGTCCCAAACATTGGCTTAATCTCCTGGCGATATTATTGGCTTGGCTTAGTTAAACCATTCAGAAAAATGGCTATGGAAATGAATTGAGATTTGGAAGCTAAAGAAAAAACAGCAACTGTGCGGCATATTATTTATGGGAGTTTTATGTGGCGGCTGTAAATATTCGAAGAGATAAATTTTTATTTCATAAAAGGAATAACTTTGAAGAAAACAAATATCAAAACTTGAGATGTTTTAATGTTTATGTTTTTGATTTTTTTTTCTTTTTTCTTCTTCTTTTCAGTTGGCTTACCCATTCTCAGTTTCACACTCTGGGGTGAGGCGTACAAACGCGGCTTCTTTTGCAATGATGATTCGTTAATGCATCCCTATCATGAATCGACGATGCCAAGCTGGTTGCTGTATTTGATGTGCTTTGTCGTACCGATTTCAATGGTAAGTCTTGGAGTTGTGTAAAACATAAATAAAACTTTATACACGTAATATTCTGCAGATGATTTATGTTTATTGAAAAATTAAAAAAAAAAAAAACAGTAAAGAAAGTCTTAAAGTCGGGCGGGGCCGACTTTATGATACCCTACACCACTTTGCTAATTTAGTAGAGCTCCACATAACAATTAAAAGTTTTTATGGGAGAATTCAATCATACACGCTATGATTATAATTATAACTTAAAGTTCAAAGGACTAAATATGCCGAAGCATTTGTATCTTTTAAATTCGGAATTGTATTGCGCATATGGTGCATAATTAATTTGAAATCGGATAAAGATATATATGGGAGCTATATCCAAATCTGAACCGATCTCGATAAAATTTGGCAAATATATTTCTGAGCTGTATTTGATATATTTCCCTGAATATCGCTGTTACGGAGTGCATATTACGGCTGTGGGTAACAAATACAACAAATCGGATGAACAATATATATGGGAGCTATAGCTAAATCTGAACCGATATTCACCAAATTTGGCATACTACCTTCTAGACTCAATTCGGTCGCATGTGCTAAATTTCATCCCAGAAATATGGACAAATATTAGACGTTTGGTGCACAATAAAAGGTAAATCGGACGAAGTTATATATGGGAGCTATATCCAAATCTGAACCGATCTCGATAAAATTTTGCAAAGGTATTTCTGAGTTGCATTTGATATATTTCCCCAAATATTGTTGTAACAGAGTGCATATTACGGCTGCGGAGGACAAAAATAACAAATCGGATGAACAATATATATGGGAGCTATAGATATATCTGAACCGATTTCGATCAAATTTGGCATACTTATGTTCAGGCCTAATTTGGTTGTATGTGCAAAATTCCATACTATTCGAGCTGATATTACACGTTTGGTGCACAATAAAAGGTAAATCGGACGAAGATATATATGGGAGCTATATCTAAATTTTTACCGATTATCTCCAATTTCAATAGGTTTCGTCCTTGGGCCAAACAAATGATCTGTGCAAAATTTCATCTCAATCGGATAATAAATTCGACCTGCATCTTGTTCACAAGGATACATGGACAGACGGACGGACGGACATGCATAAATCAACTCAGAAAGTGATTCTATGCAGATCATCAAAAGGAACTATGCATCTATCTCGTTTCCTTTTGCCTGTTACAAACAAATGCACAAAGACATAATACCCTGACCACCTTGTGGTGTAGGGCATAAAAAAACACACACACCAATATATTTAGTGATAGTACAGTACGACCGTGGTAATACGAACGAGAAAAACAATGTGTTAATTGAGAACGATTGACAAAAAAGCATTCAATACATTTCAGAGTCATTCTGGCAACATGCTACCCGATCGTAATTTATTGGTAGATAGTCGGAAACTTTGGTGTTGAAATTTAAGCGATAGACAACATTTAAATAACACCGTGAGGCACGAAAGATAATTCCCAACAGAACCGAGTAAAATATGAGATTACAATTTGATTTGCAACATTTTTATACCCTACACCACATAGGGTTAAGGGTATTATATCCAGTAACATGGACAAGCATAATATATGTTTCATCCGATTTAGTGTTGAAGTCCCTCACATGCATAATATGTACTCCACAACAATGATATCTGATACCGGGCATCAGATACTGCTCGAAAATACCTTTGCCACAGTTTATGGTTATCGGTTCAGATTTTACGGTTATTACTTACCAATTTGAACGATTTTTTCATATTCAACCGATTTTTACCATTTGTTGAAATTCGTTCCGGTATATCTACAGGGTGAGATGAAAAAACTGCAACCAACTTCAGACTGCTGTCATTTCTAAGCCACTCGTCCGACATCTGTTAAAATTATTCCAGTGACAGCTAATTATATTGTTTACAAGCGTTCAAAAGCATTTTGGTGCGAATTTTCCAGAAAAAAAGTTATTCGTGATTGAATTCAAGCGTGATAGTGTGATTTCTTTATATTTGGCTGGAAAACCACAGGTGGCTATCGTTAGAGCACTCCAGCATTTAAATGTGAATAAATCTTTTGTGCCTCGTACCATCGCTTGGTACCGTGATACTGGTTGCGTAGCCCGAAGTCAACATCAGCAGAAATGGTTCGAAAAGTAAAGAAGCGACCTGATCGAAAAACCGCGTCGCAGTGGCCGGAAAATGGCTCGTGAGCTGAACATATCGCAATATTCCATTCGGCAAACATTGAAAAATGAGCTCGGGGTAAAGCCATTGAGATTCCAAAAAATGCAAGAACTTATACCGCAACAGAAAGAAAATAGATTCAAATGAGCTAAAGAGTTGCTTCGCGTGGCCGAAAGTGGTGAACTGCCGAATTTGGTTTTCTCCGATGAGAAAACATTCGTTGTCCAGCTGTTTGTAAACAAACAAAATGATCGTGTTTACTTGCCAAAGAGGTCAGCTGAAAATGTGCACCTTCGGTTGGCCAGAACTCAATCGCCGGCCATGGTGATGGTGTGGGACGCCATAACAGCCGATGGTCGCTCTCCGCTCGTATTAATCGACCGTGGCATCAGAATAAATACCGAATATTATCGCGAAAATATACTGGATCTTGGACGTTTCAACAGGAGGAGCACTGTCGCACTCAGCACTCCACCCAAGAATGGTTGCAAAACGAGGTTCCTCCTCTTCCTTCATTTCCAGCGCAAAATGGCCATCAAAATCTCGGGATACGAATCCGTGGGACTATTGTGTCTGGAGTATTTTGGAAATCAAGGTTGGCACTAAAAAAAATACCAAATGTAGATCACCTCAAGTAAGCGCTTCGCCGGGAATGGTCCAAAATACCGCAGAGCAACATTCGAGCAGCGTGTGACGGTTTCATTGGCCTTTGAAGGCTAAAGGTGACCAATTCGAAAAAATCTACACGTATTCTAAAATTAGTTTCTATTTCCGACATTTTTTGCTTTCATTCAATAAAATTAAAAAAAAAAAAATTAAAAATTATGGTTTTTTTATACCCTCCACCATACTATGGAGGGTATATTAATTTTGTCATTCCGTTTGTAACTCCTCGAAATACTCATGTCAGACCCAACAAAGTATATATATTCTTGATCAGCGTAAAATTCTAAGACGATTTAGCCATGTCCGTCTGTTGTGATCACGCTATCTTTCGAACAAATTAAGGTATAAGGCTAAAATTTTGCACACATGTATATTTTGCCAGTAGGCAGGTTAAGTTCGTAAATGGGCCATGTAGGTCCATTTTATCATATAGCCCCCATATAACGGTACCTCCGGATATTCGGTATTTTGATGATTTTAGCGACATTATTTAACGACTATGTAGGTCCACGTCTTCGTATAGCCCCCATATACCGTACCCCCCGATATTCGGTATTTTGATGATTTTAGCAACATTATTTACCGGGATTGTTTCAAATTTCGCATGTGAAGTTCGTAATGGATACTTCAGCCCATGCCAGAAAATTGTCAGTGCAGGTCCACGTCTTCGTATAGCCCTCATATAACGGTACCCCCTATATTCGGTATTTTGATGATTTTAGCTACATTATAAACAGATTTTTCTTCAAGTTTCGCATTTAAATATTGTAATAACTTATGACAAAAGTTGTGTAAGCAGTCACCCGGTATTCCTCCAATAAATATTTTTTAAGTCATATGATGCACTATACACCAATATAATTTGGTTCATAGTTGGTATGATCTATTTCACATAAATTCTCAATATAAACGTTTTTGTTACGGAGTTACCGATATATGGGGTCTATACGATGACCTGGACCTGCATAGACAATTTTCTGTCATAGACATTAGTTCCTATTACGAACTAAGAAATTTGAAACAACTTCGGTGAATAAGTGACTAAAGTCCTCCAAATACCGAATATCGAGGTGTACCGTTGTATGGGGGCTATATGAAATTGTCGACCTATATCTACAATACTTTTCCAAGGTGTAAAGTATTCAGAAGGGACTCTTTGTGTGGATTTTCAGACAATTCCATTGAAAAATGTAGCTAAAACCATCAGAATAACGAATATAGGGAGGTACCGTTATATGGGGGATATACGATATCGTGAACCTATTTAGACAATACTCTTCCAGGGGGTAAAGTACTATGAAGACACTCCTTTTGTGGATTTTCAGATAATTTCATTGAAAAATTTGGCTACAATCATCAAAATACCCAAAATCGGAGGAACTTGACCTGGCTGTAGATAAAAGACTTATCTGTGCAAAATTTTAGCTTTCTATCTTAATTAGTTTTGACTCTAGCATGATTACAACAGGCGGACGGACAGCAGGGCTATGTCGTCTCAGAATTTTACGCTGATCAAGAATATATATACTCTGTTATGTCTAAAATCAGATAATATTGTCTCTTAAAGTAACTAGGAACCGATGAAGCCCTTTTTACAGCTATAGTCAAAAATAATTTAATTTTTTTTTTCTAAGCAAAGTACTAGGCAAATCCAACGGAATGGAAACTAAACAGAAAAGAATCATCTACTGTATCAATTTTTTTCTTTGCCAAGTTAACTTTGAGCAGCTCACACGTGCCCTACATTACCCATGTTGAAGATTTCTTTTTTTTTGAAGGACCACCTTCTTAAAAATGGATATTTTGAAAGGAACTTCTTAGAACTCATGTATATATGTATGTATGTTTATATGTGTCCATTTTTAATGTGTATTTTTTCATTCGCTTTTTCCAACTCCTTTTCGCCGAACACGCTACGCGATTGCTTGGCCATTAGTTAATTGCCATTAAATTAATGTGTCAAATAATTACAGAGAAAGGATAGTTTGTTTTATTGTTCTCCAACACGCCTTTGTGAATATCAATTTACACCAACAATACCCGATAGTCATCAGAGTTGTGTTAACAATTTGTAACCCAGTTTTAAGTTGGGCTTTCTTTCAAACGAGGTTTGTGTGAGTGTGTGTGTGTGTGACTTATCTGAAATCTATGAGATTGTTGGTTATTTGTAGTATGTGCTAATGTAAATACGATGTGAAAATAATCAATTAGCCGACTTTCGGAGATGGCGGTTTCTTTAAAAAGTTTCTAATGCCGAAGCGACTCGACACAACACACCGGCAACAAAAGAGTTGGCAAACGAACAGTAACAAGCAAATAAGATAAAGCGAACGAACCCGACATGTAAACACTTGAGTTGGTCTCTGCATCACAACCTTCAGGTGGCCTTTGTTTCTTCTGCTTCGATCTTCCATAAATCTACGAAGATTGTTAGATCGGCATAAAGATCAAAAGAGAAACAAAAAACTAAAATAAGTTCAAACAGAAGAACGGTAGCTAACCAGCCACATGCCATTGTTGTATGCTGCGCATGCCTGCATGCTATTTCATGTGAGCAAATATTTGCTATGCAGCAAGTAAATAAAGTGAGGGGAAAATGTATCTATAACTCGATCTTTGGATATGGGTATGTGAATTTTCTAGACGAAAAAAAATCAGAAAATATAACAAATGTGGGTTATTAAACCCTCAGTTATATGGCTAGAGAGGGTATATATCATTTGATACGGACAAAACGTGTCTCAACGAATTAAGGGTTTTAGACCATTGGAGTTTATCTGGCGATGATACGGACAAAACGTGTTTAATCGAAATAACGGTTTTAGACCCTAGATATCTTTGGACCAAATCCGTTTCAGGACATTTGGAGTTGATCTGGCGATGTTCGTCCGTCCGTTGGTGCGCACGAAGGGAGTATCCGTTTGGGTTCAAACTTGGTACATCGTTATATTATTATCAAACTTAAATCGAGTTCGGAGATGGGGAATATCGACCCACTACTTCTGGTACCTCTCCCACAACAGGTCATAATTTTCAATGAAAATATTTTACTGCACAGAAAGATATAGGGTAATCCGATTTTGTTCCAACTTTGCAAATTCTAATATTTACATTGGTACTAGGTAAGGTGCGAAAATGGACAATATCGGTCCACTCCATCAAGTACCTCCAACACAAAGGGTCAAAATTTAGAATAATTATAACTCTTATAAAATGTGATGTATGAGTGCGATTGTTTTCAAAGTACACACATCACAAAATTTTTATTAACTCGTGGTCTGGTGGAATATTTCGATCCACTTCTTCTGGTACCTCCCCCACAAAGGGTCCAAAATTTTGAATAACCATGAAGCTCATAAAACGCGAAATTAACATCAGATTCCATTCAGACTTGGCACATCTCAATATTTCCATCAACACAAGATCTGTTATAAAGATGTTAGAGATCGGCCCATTTCTTTTGGTACCTCCCCACAAAGGCTCAAAGTTTTGAATAACCAAAATGATTAAAATATTCGAAAAGAGCGTCCGGTTCGCTTCATATTTCTGGACAGAAAGATAAAGGATAATCTGATTTTGTTCCAACTTTGCAAATCCTACTATTTGCATTGGTGCTAGGTAAGGTGCGAAAATGGACAATATCGGTCCACTCTATCAAGTACCTCCCCTACTGAGGGTCAAAATTGAGAATAATTATAACTCTTATAAAATGTGATGTACGATTATATTTCGGTCTACTTCTTCTGGTACCTCCCCCACAAAAAAATTTGTCAAAAATTTTGAATAACCATGAAGCTCATGAAACACGAAATTAACATCTGATTCCATTCAGACATGGCACATCTCAATATTTCCATCAACACAAGATCTATTATAAGGATGGTAGAGATCGGACCATTTCTTTTGGTACCTCCCCACAAAGGGTCAAAGTTTTGAATAACCAAAGTGATTATAATATTCGAAATGAGCGTCCGGTTCGCTTCAAATTTCACACATTCCATTATTTCAACTAATACAAGTTCTTCTTTGAAGATGGGATATATCGGTTCACTCCTTCTGGCACCTCACCCACAAAAGTTCAACATTTTGTATATCCATACAGCTCATATAAGGCGAAATTAACACTCGATTCCTTTCATACTTGGTACATCTTAATATTTCCATCAACACAAGATCTTTTATAAAGATGGTAGAGATCGAGTCATTTCTTCTTATGCCTTTCCCACATAGGGTTCAAAATTTTGAAAAACAAAACGCTCAAAGAAAGCGAAATAGGCATCCAACTCTCTTCAAACTTCACACATACAAACATTTTTGTTACCACATGATCTGTGGCGAAGATTATATATATCTGCGAACCCCTTCTGGTACCTCACCCAAAAAGGGACACAATTGGTTCTTTACTACTTGCCATATCTAAATATTTCTTTCAACCAGAAGCCCTAGATGATATCAACGTTAGGCATTCCAGCTCTATATATTCACACAATTAAGTACTTTTCGTATAATTTTTGTATTCATTACTTACATATTTTAATATTTTACATATTTTAACTCTAGACACCAACAGTTATGGCATTATCATATTTTTTAAACAACTATAGTACGTATTTACAAAACCACATCCATATCTTAACCACAGATATCAACAGTGACATCTATATCAAATTTCAGTTTTATTGAATGAAGGTCAAAAAAGTCGAAAAATGCATCAAATTTTAGAATAAGTTTAGATTTGTTGGAATTGGTTACCTTTGGCACGACTTATGGCCTCCAAACAATGGCCTCCTCAATGAAACCGTCACACGCGCCCGAATGTTGCTCTGCGGTATTTTGGCCCATTCCCGCCGAAGTGCTTGCTTGCGTGGTGATCGATACTTTGGTAATTTTAGTGCCAACCTTACTTTCCAAAATACTCCAGACACAATAGTCCAACGGATTGGTATCCGGAGATTTTGGTGGCCATTGTGCGCTGAAATTGAAGCGAGGAACCTCATTTTGTAACCATTCTTGGGTGGCGCGTGCTGAGTGCGATGGTGCTGAGTCCTGTTGGAATGTCCAATACCAACTATTTTATTTAAAATAAAATTCCTGTATCCCTTTAACCAATACAAAATGTAGTACGCATATCCAACACGATCTACATCTCTCCATCCTGGATACCAACAGTGGTCCAAAATTAGTACCATTTAGAACTTTTCGAACAATTATAGTCCACATTTGAAAAATCACCATCAGATACCAACAGAGATCTCAAAGAGGCCAAAATGTTTGCATGCCCAAGGCTTTAGTACAACCTCCAGAATATTTTCGCGATAATATTCGACCCTGATGCCACGGTCGATTAATACGAGCGGAGAGCGACCATCGGCTGTTATGGCGGCCCACACCATCACCATGACCGGCGATTGAGTTCTGGTGTCCAACCGAAGGTGCACATTTTTAGCTGACCTCTTTGGCAAGTAAACACTAACATTTTGTTTGTTTACGAACTGCTGGACAACGAATGTTTTCTCATCGGAAATAAATATTCGTCAGTTCGCCACTTTCGCCCAAGCGCAGCAACTCTTTAGCTCTTTTAAATCTATTTTCTTTCTGCTACGGTGCAAGTTCTTGCACTTTTTGGAATTGCAATGGTTTTACCCCGAGCTCATTTTTCAATATTTGCCGAATGGAATATTGCGATATGTTCAGCTCTTTACTTTTAGAACCATTTCTGCTGATGTTGCTGTTTTCTTCCGTCCACTCCCTTAACGCCGGACTACGCTACCAGTATCACGGTAACGAGCGATGGTACGAGACACAGAAGATTTATTCACATTCAAATGCTGGAATGCTCTAACGATAGCCACTTGTGGTTTTCAGCCAAATATAAAGAAATCACACTATCACGCTTAAATTCCATCACGAATAATTTTTTTTTTATATAAAATTCTCACCAAAATGCTGTTGTATGCTTGTGAATAATATAATGAGGTGTCACGGGAATAATTTTAAAAGCTGTCGGACGAGTGGCTTAGAAATGAGAGCAGTCTGAAGTTGGTGACAGTTTTTTCATCTCACCTTGTATAGTACCATATAGTACTTTTCGTACAATTTAGGTACACATTTCTGAAACCGCCTCCACATATAAAGGTTACACGTGAACAGCGACCCTAATGGCAAATTTTAGATCTTTTGACCCAATTTCAAATTGTACCAAATATAGTACTATTTTAGCTCTATCCGTCAACATAATAGCAAATGACGACATTTTAAAAGTTAGTACCTTTTGTAACCTTAACGTTACAATTTTCAAAAACCGTTTGGTACATGTATCCTGTAATCTATCTGTGACTTCCAAATTTCTGGCTCAAGTACCCTTTTAGGTTAGAATTTCAGAAAACTCTGTGTTATTAAACTCAAATGCATCAACACTTCAGATTTCTAGCTTCAGCGGTTTTGTCTGGGCATTGATTCTAGGCCAGTCACTTATTTGACAGCTCTTTTATAAGTATAGATAATTTTGTGGAATATTTTGTAGTGTTACGATCCCGTTGATAAGAGGGAATGCTGTAGAGGACATTACATACTCAAAAGGTAGAAATTTCAAGGAATCTTTATTCGAAAATTTATAAAATTTTTGAAAGGGGGAATTTGACCCCTTCGTTTAGGATACTTTGTGAAGTAAGCTTTCAAGATTACGATTCATGTGTATTTTCTTTTTAGATCTGCCTGCATAATCTGCCAAATTTTTCCTGCATTTTATTATATTTCATAAAACGTTTTCGTTTCCCAAGAAGTCAACCTTTAACCCACTAATTTCCATTCATTAGATCAAACTATTTTAATGTCAATCTTTGCAAATTTCCCATGAAATTTAAAATATTTGCGCAATGACAAACTGAACTGTAATTCGATTTAAATTGCAACAATATCTTATCGCCACCGTAAGGATTTATCTTAAACGTCTATTGACTTTGGTCTAACCAAAGCAGCTATTCTCAACAACATCATCATTCATAGGAACCCCATTCACCTCGCCACACAAATAAGTTGTTGCTCAGTTCTCTCGGTTACAAGTGTTTGTTGGTATTTGGGAAAATCAACCAAGATCTAGTCGAAGTCATTCCAATATCCCGCTGAGATCCGCAACAAATCACTTTGGTGTACTGTATTTCACTAAACAAATAAGTTATTTAGCAGAAAAAAAATCCTAACAAATTGAATTGTTAAAATAAATCAATTTGTTTTAGTTCGTTTGAATGATTGTCTATTTCTTTTTTCCTTTTCCAGATAACAATGTTGGAATTTTTCAAAGCAAATTCTCACAAAATGCGCAGCTTTGGTAATCTATCGTCGAGCAATTATTATTTTTGCCATTTGGAAGTGCCGGATTGGGCAATTGAGTGTTACAAGCGAGTTGGCCTATTGATTTTCGGTTCGGGCGTGTGCGAGCTGACCACAGATATTGCCAAATATTCGATTGGTAGGCTGAGACCACATTTCTTTGCGGTAAGTTTCATTTTTTTTTTGGTATATTGTATATTTTAAAAGCCGAAAAATATTATGGATTGAATTTTATAATTGATTGTTCTTTTTGTGTTTTTTTTTTCTTTTTCCCAGGTCTGCCAACCAATTTTACCCGATGGCACCACGTGTGAGAATCCTATGAACCAAGGTCGCTATATTGAGGACTTCACCTGCCGTGGTTTGGATTATCCCGCCAAAATTATCAAGGAATCGCATTTGTCATTTCCCAGTGGCCATGCCAGTTTTACTTCCTTTACGATGATCTATACAGCGGTAAGTTAGCAAAAAAAAGTTTATTTGCGTATAAATCTGGCAATAGAAAATAATTTAAAAGCTTTCTTATAGGAGATCTTTAAAGGGCTTCCTTAAAGACTTTTTTATAGAAGGTCTTTAAGGACTTCCTTATAGAAGTCCTTTAAGGACTTCCTTATAGAAGTCCTTTAAGGACTTCCTTATAGAAGTCCTTTAAGGACTTTCTTATAGAAGTCCTTTAAGGACTTTCTTATAGAAGTCATTAAAGGACTTTCTTAAAGAAGTCCTTTAAGGGATTTTTTATAGAAGTCCTTTAAGGACTTCCTCATAGAAGTCCGTTAAGCTTTTCGTATAGAATACCTATAGTGGCTTCGTCTATGAGCCTTAATGCTACCATTAAAAATTGCAATTTCGGAGAAAAAATTTTCTTGGATAACAATGACTTGATTGTTTCGAAATCACCTTTTTATACCCTACAACACTATGTGTTGGGGGTATTATAAGTTTGATTGGGCCAAAAATTATGTAACACCTCGAAATATTGGTTTCCCACATAGGAAAGTATATATAGATCTTCCTATCTCGTCGAGCTGAGTCGATCTAGCTATGTATGTCGTCTGTCCGTCTGTCCATGTTAATTTGTAATCACTCTACAGGACGCAATTATGGCCCGATCTTCACGAAATTTAGAATGTAGGTGGGGTTTGGACCAGAATAGAACCCTATTGCTTTTGGAGATGATCGCAATTATAGAATAATCGACGCGAAATTTCGCATGTAGATAGAGTTTAAGGCGGGGAAAAAGCCTACTAATTTGGGTGGTCATCGGATAACATTTAGCGGGTAAAATATACCATATCTTTTGTGTTGAAAAAAACCAAAATTTTTCATTAAACCGTGAATATTTTAAATCCCGGCGAAGTCACAAAGCCATCACAAGGTTACTTTTGATCTTTACATTGATGTTAACATCCAACAAATCGGATATATAGCAAAATATGTGCGATATATATGTCTATTAAAGGAGATATGCTTGAAAGATCTCTTATATGTCGAGAACGGCTGAACTGATTTCGACAGTTCTCATTAATTCAGAATGGCCTCTTGGCAGGAAAGAAAAAACGTCTAAAAATATCGCATAAAAATATCTTTCTAAAGATGAAAATATTGATTTTGTAAATTTTCTCATATTTTTTCAATTTTGTCATATTTTCATTTTGAATTAAACATTTGGTAATATTTTTACAGCTAACAAAACTAAGTAGTTAGGATATCAGGATATCATATACAGATCGCATTTATGGCCCGATCCTTACGAAATTTTGCATGGGGATAAGATGAGGGTCAGAATAGAAGCCTACTCTGTTTGGAGATGATCGCCATATATTTAGGGGTTGAAATTGACCAAAAAACTGCAAAATTGTCGGCAGGTCGTAATTATCGCCCGATCCTCACGCACATTTGAATGGGGGTTACCGCACATTGCAAAAGCCAAGCAGTTTTGGATGGCCATCCAAAAATATTCAATGTGTGAAGAAGTTTGCCAACTTTTGTAGACAAAATACGAAAATTTCCATTCCAGTGACTTTTTGGAGAATTCACAAATACAGGAAAGATGCACTTCCGACTATTTCGTTAACGCTGATTTCGTTGAAGAATATAGTCAAATGTCTGTATCTCATATAGATGCGTTTCAGTCAAAGACCTATAATAATAAATGTTAATCTTTTGCCACTTCTGAGAGGTTATAGATCTTTGGGAAATATTGGTTCCAGATCTAGGAAGACCATTTACGTGCAACATCTACCAATAAATTGGAAATGAGCAAATTAGTTAAAGTTGCTATTATTCGAAAATTAGAGACCGGAACCTGATGGGTTTCTTTTATTATTTATCACAATATCTTGTGGAATTCTGTCGAGTATTTCGCCTATATAAACTGTATGGTTTATTATAGTGTTGTAGGGTATTCAACGATCGGCCCCGCTCGACTGTAGCCTTTGGTTACTTGTTATTTTTATTTTTTTACAATTTCGAAGAAAAAATTTTCTTGTATAACAATGATATGATTGTTTCTAATCTAATTTTTATTTTCATTTCTATTTTTTTCTTTTCAGATTTATTTGCACAAACGCCTGACCTGTTCACGCAGTAAAATGTTCAAACATTTACTTCAATTCATATTTTTGATGTTCGCCTGGTATACATCACTGACACGTGTTTCCGATTACAAACATCATTGGACTGATGTTCTGGCCGGGGCATTAATTGGCACAGCCTATGCAATAATTGTGGTAAGTTCAGAGGAAAAAATCGAAAAAAAAACCAAAATTCAAAAAACTTAAAAGTTTGGTCCTATTTATATTTTGAGCCGTGCTCCCACAAAAAATATTTAACAAGTAAAAATACACTAAGTTCGGCCGGAGTAAAGAAAACTTTTTATACAAAAGTTGGATTGGATTGGATCGGTAGGAGAATGCAGTAAGAGCTTTCTAAAAAAAAAAAACAAGTAAAAAAGCTGTAAGTTTTGCCGGGACGAACTTTGAATATCTTCCACCATATAGATCGAATTTGACAATTCTCAAAAAATAAAATCCGTTAAAAATTCTGTTAAAATCTTAAAAATTTCGAATATAGCCGTAATATTAGGGTCTATATGAGGACGTGGACCTGCATAGGCAACATTTGTGATAAGCCAATAGAATATTCAAATGCGAAACTTGAAAAAAAAAAATCGGCGAATAATGTCGCTAAAATCATCAAAATACCGAATATCGGGAGGTACCGTTATATGGGGGCTATACGGAGACGTGGACCTGCACAGAGAATTTTCTTTCATAGACTGCAGTATCCATTACGAACTTCTAATATCAAATTTGAAACAATTTCGGTGAATAATATGGCTAAAATAATCAAAATACTGAATATCGGGAGGTACCGTTACATGGGGGGTATACCAAAACGTGGACCTACATGTCCCACTTTCAATACCAAAAGTCCTGCAGACATAATATACATTTGTGTAAAATGTTATCAATCTATTTCAGTTCTTTCGGAAGCTAGAGTGACTTCCACAGACGGACAATCGGACAGAAGGACAGACAGACAGACTGACCGACATCGCTAAATCGACATAGAATTTTATGCTGATCAAGAATGTATACATATACTATGGGGGGTCTAAAATATATATTTCGAGGTGTTATAAACGGAATGACAAACTTAATATACCCTCCATACCAACGTGGACCTATATATACAATGTTCCGCCACCTAAGTTAGAACCCATAACGAACTACAAATACAATTTTTTGAAAAATTTAAGAGAAAATACCTAATATCCGAAGGTACCGTTATATGTGCGCTATAGGAAAACGTGGACCTAGATATTGAATGTCCTGCTACCGGAGCTAGAACCCATCACAAACTACAAATACCTAGTTTTGGATAAATCTGTGGCAATAATCATAAAAATACCGAATATCGAAGGTACCGTTATGTGGGGGCTATACAAAAACGTGGTATGGTTGAGGGTATACAAAATCCACAACTTTCGTAGTTCCTCAAAAGAATTATTGAAAGCCCTGTTGCTATGTAAAGCTTTATATCATAAAATATTCAACAAATATTTTAAAATCCATGGCGCCAACTGCTTCGGAATTGAAAATCATTACAGAAATCTGGGAATCTGACAGTCCATTTAAAAAATATTTAGAAAATTGGGAAAAAGGGAATTTGATAATCTCTGAAAAAATAAGAAAACGATTTAAAAATATGTTAAATTCTATAAATCGGTTATTAAAAAAATTCCTTAAAGTTTCTTAAAATTCAAATTCGCTACCTATTGAATATTTTTTGAGATGAGATCATCTACAGCGGATTTTCTTGGATATTTGGGGCCGAAACTGTCCTAACACATGAAATCAAAAGCTACCAATGTACCGAAAAACAGGAGAAACAAGTAAAAAAGCAGTAAGTTCGGCCGGGCCGAACTTTGAATACCCTCCACCATTTGGAACGAATTAGAAAATTTTCAAAAAAATAAAATCCATTAAAAATTATTTTAAAATCTTTAAAATATCTAATATAGAAAGGTGCCGATATATGGGGGGATATATGTGGACTTATAAAGACAAATCTATGTCTGCGTGTAAAGTACTCATATGGAACTCCTTGTGTGGATGTTCAAAATACCGAATATCGCAGGGTATCGTTATATGGGAGCTACACGTTATCGTTAACCTATATAGAGAATTCTCTGTCGGGGGGTAAAGTGCTCACAAAGATCCCCTTGTGTACAAAGAACACCTTGTGTACAAAGAACACCTTGTGTACAAAGAACCCCCTGTGACCATTCCGTTGAAAAACCTCAAAATACCGAATATCGGGGGTACCGTTATATGAGGGCTATACGATATTTCTGCCGAGGTATAAAGTACCCACAAGGACTCCTTGTGTGGATTTTCAGACAATTCCGTTGAAAAATGTGGCTAAAATCATCAAGATACCGAATACCGTGGGGGTACCGTTATATGGGGGCTATACGATATTGTGGACCTATATAGATAATTCTCTGCCGAGGTATAAAGTACCCACAAGGAACTTCTTGTTTGAATTTTCAGACAATTCCATTGAAAAATGTGGCTAACATCATCAAAATACCGAATATCGGGTGTACCGTTATATGGGGGCTATACGATATCGTGGACCGATATAGCCCATCTTCGAACTTGATCTGCCTGCAGACAAAAGAGAGATCTCTGCAAAATTTTAGCTTCCTATCTTAATTCGTTTAGACTGTAGCGTGATTACAACAGACGGACGGACGGACAGACGGATGGACAGGGCTAAATCGTCTTAGAATTTTACGCTGATCAAGAATATATATACTTTGTTGGTTCTAAAATGATTATTTCGATGAGTTACAAACGGAATGACGAACTTAATATACCCTCCATACTTTTTTTGGTGGAGGGTATAAAAAGCAGACCTACTTCGAATATTTATTTATTTATGACAAATTTATTTTAGAGGTTTTAATTTCGGTCCTAATAATCCGTGACAATTTTTTTAATAATCTACTACTTTGATAATATCAGAAAAAAATTTAAAATTTTACGTGTTTAATAAATATTTATCCAAAATATAATTTATGCATATCTCATTTCTGAATGGAGTAAATTAATTGCAGATTTTATTAAATCTTGTTTTTTTATTTATCTTTTTTATCTTTTCTAGACATCTTCCATGTGGTAGTAATTAAATGCAGAAGAAAACAGCAGCATATGAAACACAATTATTTGTTATTGGGATTTTATTATGGAAATACTTTTCTAAATATGGCGTGGACGTATTAATCTTTTTTTCCCCTAACCGGAGATGGGAATGTGTTATGTTTAATTTTGTTTTTAAGTTGGGATTAAATCCTCTTATTATTAAATACTACTTTTTTAGTTTTTTAAGATTAAATTTTTGGTTTAATTGCTTTAAATGATAAAAAGAAAATTAATTTTTATTTTAGAAATATATTTTGTATCAATATTTGGTGTAACCCAGGGCCTAAGGGTATTTTGTTTAGATGCCTGTTATTGCCATAGTTTTATTTTAACTTTTATCATTTCTGTGATTTTTTTACATTTTTGTTCATTATTTTTCTTTAAAAACTTGCAATTCTACATAAAAGCTTTAGTTTTTTATTAAATTTATTTTTTTTTATTTTTTTTCCTTCGGCCTTACACACCTTAACCCATTTTTTTTTTATCAAATTGTATTTATGGCAATCTCATTAAAAATATTTATATTTATGTGTGTATTGTGGCATGCACAAGTAAAGTTTCTTATATAATTATATATATTTTTTAAATAATTTTTAAGTTTAAATTATTATTCGCACTACAGTAAAGCATCACAAAGTATTTATTCGAAATAAGTGTACAATGTATTATTTTACAGCAACAACAATAAGAACAAAAACTTAATAAAAATTTCTAATTATAAGACAAAAAAAATCATAAAGTGTTTTATTCAGTCGGACATAGGCAATGAAGTGGGAATCATTTTCAAATTTTGCCCTTCGGTAAGTTTTGGTACGAGACATCAAATATGGTAGTGTTTCATAAATTTGTACTAAACAGGGTATTGCAAAAGACTAAGATCTATAATATGTACTGAAAGATACAGATCTTTCGAATTTAGCATGTAGGTCACTATTGATGCGAGACTTTAGATATGTTGGTATTTTGGTTCTAGTGTTTTTATACCTTCCACCATTCTACGGAGGGTATATTAGCTTTGTCATTCCGTTTGTAACCCCCGAAATATTCACAATAGACCCTACAAAGTATATATATTCTGGATCAGCGTGAAATTCTAAGACGATGTAGCGATGTCCGTCTGTCTGTCTGTTATAATCACGTTTTCTTTCGATCGAATACAAGGCTAAAATTTGGCATACATGCATAGTTTACCAGATGGCAGTTTATGTTCGTAAATGGGCCATGTCGGTCCACGTTTTCGTATGGCCCCCATATAACAGTACATCCCAATATTCGGTATTTTCATGATTTTACATTATTTACCGGAATTATTTCAAATTTCGTATGCAAGTTCATGTCTTCGTATAACCCCTATATAACGATACCTCCCGATAGTCGGTATTTTGATGATTTCAGCAACATTATTCACCGGAATCGTTTCAAATTTCGAATAGGAAGATCTTAATGGGTACTACAACCCATGGGAAAAAATTCCTATGCCGGTCTACGTCTTCGTGTATCCTCCATATAACGGTTTTCAATTAAGTAGTAGTTTTCGGATTTTGGATATTTATAATTTTCTACTCCTGCATTGTTTGACAATGATAACATTTTCTGCCAAAATCTGTAAAATGTCCGTTTCATACATCACTTACGTCACATTTTAAATATAACCCATACCTGTGACGATGTTAGCTTCATTTCAGTCAACGGCTACCCCATCTAATAATAATTCTCATTTTTTTCGTGTGACTACCAAAATATCTATTTTGTCTTTATCCTCCGTGGTGGTCGATCAATAGCCGACAGAGTACGAGCAGACGTGTGGCTCGTCCGCAGTCTCGTTACAATTTAGCCACGATTCAATCCAGCTCTTAGAAAGCTCCCAGCGCTTAGCACGCTCTCATCTTCTAACAAGCTCCCAGCATCATAACAAGCTTTCAGCTTCTTAACAAGCTCCCATCTTCTAACAAGCTTCCAGCTTCTTAAGAAGCTTCCAGCTTCTTAACTATCTTCCAGCCCTTAGCACGATCCTAGCTCTCAGGGCATTTGGAGTCGACCTAGCGATCTCCGTCCGTCCGTCTGTCTGCGGGTTGGTGCGTACGATAACTCCCGAGGGGAATATCCGATTCGGTCCAAACTTGGTAAATCGTAATATTATTACCAACCTTAGATCGATATCGTTCCACTCCATGAAGTACCTCCATTATGAATAATTACAACTGATATAAAATGTGATGTAAGAGTTCGGTTGTCTTCAAATTACATACACCACAATATTTTTATTAACCCAAGGTCTGGTGTAAAAATTGAATATATAGGTCCACTCATTCCGTTGACTCCTCCACAAAGGGTAAAAATATTGAATATATATGAAGCTCATAAAACGCGAAATTAACATCCGATTACATTCAGACTTGAGACCGCTCAATATTTCAATCAGCATAAGATGTGTTATAAAAATGGTAGAGATCGGACCATTTCCTCTGGTACACAATTTTATCTGTCATAACTTGCGAAACAAATTAGCGATTCTTTTCGTTGGCCGTATTTTTCATATCGACCCTATCGAACTGTACTTTCTTAACTTATTTTTGTTGCGAAGATTTAAATTAACTTGCTTGCTGAGTAAATATTTGCATGGAATTTGAATTTGCCTACTATGACAGTTGACTGTACTGCTGCAGCTGCACCTGGCCATAATTGGATAAAATCACAAAAAACTTTATTTATATTTAAAAAAAAATACTTCTTGTTCCAGAAAATAGTAACAGCCAAAGCAATTAAAATGAACACGTTGGTCCCCTTATTTTTGCCACCAAAACTAAGCATAAATTAATTTTAAAGTTGGAAATTGCAGATGGATGGGTGATTGGTGACAAATACGTATTGAGGAAAATTTTACATACCAAAAGTTTAGATAGTCAACTTACAGCTAGTTCGATAAGAAGGTGTATCAGAAGCCCTGACTAACCTAAAACGAAAGGACATATCATTGGTTATGTCGATTTTACGAAACCAATATGCATTTATGTGGGCCTGTATATACTTATTCAAGGTTTGTAAAAGATGAAACTAAAATGGCTGATTGATCATATTGTCCTAATTCAATTCATTACGACAACATATTTTGAAATGAACTACAATTCTTTTGCAAATAGCGGCCTCCGCCATGGGAAAATTAAAAATGGCGTTAATCGGTTGTTTTCAAATTTGAGTGTTTTGGCTTGAGTTAAATACCAGCAGTTGTAAAACAATTGTAAATATATTTCTCAGATAGGATTTTAACGATTATGAATCCAAAATACTATATTGTATTTAAAAACGAGGCCTTCAAACTTGAGGACCTTCATTATATAGGGACATCTGCAAAGTCTAAAAAATGCCAAAACATAAACTCTTGCCACATTAGCTGCATGGTATGAAGAGACATTCAAAACATCTAAAATTTGTGCTAAATCTTCAATAAATTTTTTCAATTGTGAATTGGTGCTGATACTTTCGAAATACCGAATATGGAAAATTCTAAAGGCTGTCCCAACTCAAATCCAATTTTAATACCCTCCACCATTCTATATTGATTTTGCCATTCCGTTTCTAACTCCTCGAAATACTCATTAAGGACCCTACAAGGTATCAGCATAAAATTTTATGTTCGTCTGTCTGTTGTAAACAAGCTATCGTTCGAACTAATTGAAGTAGAAGGCTTAAATGTTGCACACGTTATTGGACGGATTTTTTTTGAATTTTTTTAAGTTCCTTCCAAATTTTGGAAGGTATTGAAAGTTAGGCCTGGCCGAACTTAGCCATTTTTTCACTTGTTAAATATTAAATTAAACACAGATATTAGCAAGTAAAAAAGAAGAAATTTGGGACGGGCCGAACATTTGGAAGGAATTTGGAAAATTTAAAAAAATAAAATCTGTTAAAAATGTTGTTAACATCTTAAAAATGCTGAATATAGCCGTTATATTGGGGTCTATACGAAGAGGGGGCAACTTTTGTAATGAGCCATTACAATATTCAAATAAGAAACTTGAAAAAAAATCCGGTGAAAAATTTAGCTAAAATCATCAAAATAGCGGATGTAGGAAGGTATCGTTTAGGCTGAATAGACAAATTTCTGTCACACGCTGTAGTACCTATTAGGAACTTCAAACACGAAATTTTAAACAATTTCGGTGAATATTGTACCTAAAATCATTAAAATACCGAATATAGGGAAATACTGATACGAAGACCCGGATAATTTTCTGACTTAGATTTCGACCGAATTACGAATTCTAATTGCGTAAATTAAAACTTCTTCGGTGAATAATGTTGCTAAAATCGTCAAAATATGTAGGTAAGTCAAAAAACGATATCGTGGACCTATATAGACAATACTCTTGCAGGGGGATAAAGTACTCAGAAGGAAATCCTTTTGTGGATTTTCAGACAAAAATTAGGTTATCATCATGAAAATACCGAATATCGGGGGCTATACGATATCGTGGACCGATATAGCCCACCTGCAAACTTCAACTTCCTACAGTCAAAAGACTGATTTGTGCAAAATTTTAGCTTCATATCTCTATTCGTTTTGACTCTTGCGTGATTACAACAGACGGACAGACGGACGGACGTACAGGGGTAAATCGTCTTAGAATTTTACGCTGATCAAGAATGTATATACTTAGCTATGTCTAAAATTATTATTTCGTTGAGTTGCAAACGGAATGACGAATTTACTATGTATTGACTATATTTGGAAAAATTTGGTATTTGGTGCTTGAAGTTTCGGAAATGTGAACTATAATTGTACGAAATTCAGAAAGGAGATCACGGTCACTCACATCCATGACGAAGTTGGACTTGAAGCTTGTGGTGGGTATAATTACAGGTCATTGCATTACACTGAATACTGCAGGCTTTGCCAAGATGAGGAAGAAACAGAAACGGTGGAACGCTTACTCTGTTACTGTACTACCCTAATCGGAGTAAGACATAGGCTTCTAGGTAAGCAAATTCTGCCCGATTTGTCATGCCTCTCCGAAACCGAGCCAGTCGTTATTCTTCAGTTAGCCAGAAGACTAAAATGGCTAAGGACGACACCCCGACTACACCGTGGATGCAAACCCACTAACTCTTCTATTTCCTATCTATTTTCTATTATAACCTCCTAACTTATTTCACTTTCATTTTTTCTAAATTAGGATGATCACAATGGGCCAATAGGTCTCCGAGTGGAGTGGTTGCTTTTACACAGCCACACATCCTTTAACCTAAACTTAAATTATACGAAAAGTACAGAATGGTACTGTGAGCGAAAGGTAAGGAATCCTTAAATTTAAGATTGAGGCCTCTATTTATATCTGGAATGGAGATATGGAGCTGGTTTTGGAAATATGAACTAATAATGTACTAAAAGTACTAAAATGTCCTAAATTTGGTATTGAGTTAAGCGATAGAGCTGAAATCCTAAAATTCGATATTGAAGTCAGTGTTGGTTTCCAGGGTTTTCATATGAATACGTTAAAATAGTTTTGGACAGAAAAATTGGTCCATTGCGCAATGGTTTTACTTATATTCTCCTCGCTAAGCTTCAAAATGAAAAATTATGAAGTCCTTGTTGTAAAAGGTAAACATTTTCATATTTTTCTTTTCGTTATAGGAAAAACTTGAGAAATATATAAAATCCGGAGAGCCTTAAAATAAATGAGTACGATGTATGAAGTTTTGATTAAAATGTTTGTCACTGAACAAATTGTGCATTTTTAGTACGAAAAAGGCCTAACACAAACTTTTGGAACGAATGTAAAATTTTATGGTGGATATAAACCTTGTACAGTAGTACCAATTATTTTCTGGATAGATTTTAGAATAGCGCAACCGCCCATGTAATATCATATTTTAGGTATTTTGAAGTCTTTATTCAACATTTTTCAAAGTGTTTTAAACATATACAGGGTGAGGTGAAAAAACTGCAACCAACTTCAGACTGCTGTCATTTCGAAGCCACTCGTCCGACAGCTGTTAAAATTATTCCAGTGACAGCTCGTTATATTGTTTTTAAAAGCATTTTGGTGAGAATTTCCCAGAAAGTTATTCGTGATGATTTCTTTATATTTGAATAGAAAACCACAAGTGGCTATCGTTGGAGAATTCCAGCATTTAAATTTGAATAAATCTTTTCTGTCTTGTACCATCGCTCGTTACCGTGATACTGGTAGCGTAGCCCGACGTCAAGGAAGTGGACAGAAGAAAACAGCAACATCAGCAGAAATGGTTCGAAAAGTAAAGAAGCGACTTGACCGAAACCCGCGTCGCAGGCTTGTGGACTGAATGTATATTCCATTCGACAAATATTGAAAAATTAACTTAAATTAGCCATTGAAATTCCAAAAAGTCCAAGAATTTAACCGCAACGGATAGAAAATAGACTCAAGAGAGCTTAAGAGTTGCTTCGCTTGGCCGAAAGTGGTGAACTGCCGAATTTGGTTTTCTCCGATGAGAAAGCATTCGTTGTCCAGCAGTTTGTAAACAAACAAAATAATCGACTTTACTTGCCAAAGAGGTCAGCTGAAAATGTGAACCTTCGGTTGGCCACCAGAAATCAAGCGCCGGCCATGGTGATGGTGTGGGCCGCCATAACAGCCGATGGTCGCTCTCCGCTCGTATTAATCGACGTGGCATTAGAATAGGTATTAGAAGAAGGTGTATTAAAGCCTTGGGCACGCAAACATTTTGACCGCAGACTTTGGACAATCCAACAGGACTCAGCACCATCGCACTGAGCACGCGCCACCCAAGAATGGTTACAAATTGAGGTTCCTCGCTTCACGCACAATGGCCACCAAAATCTCCGGATACCAATTCGTTGGACTATTGTGTCTGGAGTATTTTGGAAAGCAAGGTTGGCACTAAAAAATACCAAAGTATCGCCACAAAACAAAGTATCGAACAAATCTAAACTTATTCTAAAATTTGATGCTATTTCCGATATTTTTTGCTTTCATTCAAAAAAAAATTAAAAAAAAATATATAAAAATTATTGCGTTTGACTTTGTTGCATTTTTTTATCTCAGCCTGTAAAAAATATCATATAAACCACTTGATCCGTCATGGTTATCCTGGTTCAACATTTAAATATGTTCTACAAGAAATAAAATGTTGTAATTTGTTGTTGTTTAATAGACAAACTCTACATTAATGAAATGGCCATTGCACAAAATGTAACCACTGGTTTCGAATGCATTTAATAGACCCAACTTTGTATGTGAGCGGTGGTATATGGCCCAAAGCCATACATACATAGATCTAAGTGATATACACAAACACACACACACACATAAATATATCAACAGACATTTTCTTTAAAGAATTTTACGATTATTGCTGTGGCAGTTTGAAGTTAATTTATTTGTATGAAAATGCAACAAGTAAAATTAGCCACGTTTAATGGTCAGTCGGTCGGTTGGTGGGTAGCCGGCTGGTCTCTGTTGTGTAGTCATTAGAGCGAGGATAGCGAAAAAAAAACACAAATTAATGATTTACACCATAATTCTCTTATGGAAAATAATTAATCATGAGGTGATGAAAAATCAAAACTATGTCCAAATATAAAAGCCGAAAACATATTGCTAATGTGATAGGAGAATAATTTTTTTTGGAATGTACAACTGTAAAAGAATATATGCCAAGCTGATAATTACAACCACAACAACCCAAAGTTAAATAAGTAAAAAAGAGTTTAGTTCGGCCAGGATGAATAAGTTTTTCCATTTGGAAAGTAACACCTTTAAAAATATACAGTGTGAGATAAAAAAAAATGCAAACGCCACAATTTTAACATTTTTTTTAATTTTATTGAATGAAAGCAAAAAATGTCGGGAATAGCATCAAATTTTAGAATAAGTTTACATTTGATCGAATTGGTCACTTTTGGCGCGAATTATGGCCTTCAAACGGGTAATGAAACTGTCACAGGCTGCCCGAATGTTGCTCTGCTGAATTTTGACCCACTCCCGGCGAAGCGCTTGCTTGAGGTGATCGACACTTTGGTATTTTATACTGCCAACTTTGCATCCGGAGATATTGGTGGCCATTGTGCGCTGGAAATGAAGCGAGGAACCTCATTTTGTAACCATTCTTGGTTGGCGCGTGCTGAGTGCGATTGTGCTGATTCCTGTTGAAATGTCATATGTCTGCGGCCAAATTGTCTTCGGGTCCAAGTCTTTAATACACCCTGCAGAATATTTTCGCGATAATATTCGGCATTTATTCTGATGCCACGGTCGATTAAAACGAACGGAGAGCTACCATCGGCTGTTATGGCGGCCCAAATCATCACCATGGCCAGCGCTTGAATTCTGGTGGCCAACCGTAGTTGCACATTTCCAGCTGACCAAAGAAGTCAATCAGAGGTAAATCATTTTGTTTGTTTACAAACAGCTGGACAACGGATGTATTCTATCGGATAAAACCAAATTCGGTATATGGCCCAAAGCATCAAATTTTAGAATAAGTTTACATTTGTTCGAATTGGTCACCTTTGGCGCGAATTATGGCCTCCAAAGGGGTAATGAAACTGTCACAGGCTGCCCGAATGTTGCTCTGCTGAATTTTGGCCCACTCCCGGCGAAGCGCTTGCTTGAGGTGATCTTTGGTATCTTTTAGTACCAACCTTGCTTTCCAAAATGCTCCAGACACAATAGTCCAACGGATTGGTATCCGTAGATTTTGGTGGCCATTGTGCGCTAAAAATTTAACCATTCCTGGGTGGCGCGTGCTGAGTCCTGTTGGAATGTCTAAGGTCTGCGGCCAAAATGTTTGCGTTCCCAAGGCTTTGATACACCCTCCAGAATATTTTCGCGGTAATATTCGGCATTTATTCTGATGGCACGGTCGATTTATACGAACAGAGAGCGATTATCGGCTGTTATGGCGGCCCACACCATCACCATGGCCGGCGCTTGGGTTCTGGTGGTCAACAGAAGGTGCACACCACCACTTTCGACCAAGCGAAGATACTCTTTAGCTCTTCTGGGTCTATTTTCTTTCTGTTGCGGTGTAAGTTCTTGCATTTTTTGGAATTTCAGTGGCTTTACCCCGAGCTCATTTTTCAACATTTGCCGAATGAAATATTGCGATGTGTTCAACTAACGAGCCATTTTTCGGCCACTGCAACGCGGGTTTGGATTAAGTCGCTTCTTTCCTTTTAGGGTCATTTCTGCTGATGATATTTCTTTCTTCTTTCCATTTTCTTGACGTCGAGCTACGCTATCAGTATCACGGTAACGAGCGATGGTACGATACACAAAACATTTATTCACATTGAAATGCTGGAGTGCTCTAACGGGAGCCACGTGTGGTTTTCCAGCGAAATATAAAGAAATCATAGTATCACGCTTAATTCCATCACGACTAACTTTTTTTTTTTAAAAATTCTCACCAAAATGCCTTTGTTCGCTTGTAAACAATATAATGAGCTGTCACTGGAATAATTTTAACAACTGACGGACGAGTGGTTTGGAAATGACAGCAGTCTGAAGTATAAAGAGGGTATAAAAAGTAGCATATTTCATATAAGTTTATATACAAAAGTTGTTGCTGGGCGAAACATTATCTATTGTAACATAGCTAATGAATACAGCATATATTTAGGCGCGTAGATGGCGAGGGGTTGGGTGAATGATTTCAATACCAGACAACCGGTTTAAAGCCAAAATGCTAGAACTGTTATCTCTGTTCATTGATATGAAAATAAAACAAGTTAAAAGTATCAGTCGGTTCTGCCGACAGATGTATCAGCCAATGTTGCATAATTTAAATATATTTTGACTTCAAATTATTTACTCACTATGGAGTAGGTTCCGAAGGAATGGGCCAATATTTTCCATTTCGTATTGGATCTAAATAAATATATTATAAATATTGCGTCGTGCAAGATTTGGACTATTTGGGTTACTTCCTTCACTTTATATGAGATATGCAATAATTTTTAGAAAATATTAAAATGTGTGTGAGTTACCAAATATAGTCGACCAAAGTATTCCATTTTCATACTGCATCTAATACAGATTAATATATTAGCATTGGTAAAATGACATAAAATGATGAAATCTAAAATAAATATCTAATTTTATGCGAACTAAAAAATTCCATACTCATCTCAGGTTTCTGGTTGAGAGAAATATGTAGATATAGCAAGTTGTAAAGAATCGCTTCATTCTTTCGCAAATGTTGACAGATAAAAGTATTGAAACTGTCACCCTTTGTGGATAAGGTTCCAGAAGGGGTTGATAGATATATATCATCTTCACAACAGATCTTGTGTTAACAAAAATGTTTGTATGTGTGAAATTTGAAGAGAGTTCGATGCTTATTTCGCTTTCTTTGAGCGGTTTGTTTGTTAAGTCTTGAACCCTATGTGGGGGAGATACCAGAAGAAATGGTTCGATCTCTACCATCTTTATAACAAATCTTGTGGTGATGTAAATATTGATATGTACCAAGTGTAAATGGAATCGGAAATTAACTTTGTGTTTTATGAGCTTTATGAATATTCAAAATTTTGACCCTTTGTGGGGGTGGCTCCAGAAGGAGTGATCACACCAGATCTTGTGTTAGCAAAAATAATGGGATGTGTGTGAATTATGAAGAGAGAATAATGTTTATTTCGGATTTTATGAACGTTTTGGTTATTCAAAACTTTGAACCTCTGTGGGAGAGGTACCAAAAGGAGTGGACCGATATATTTCATCTTAACACCAGACCTTGGGTTAGTTAAAAATATTGTGATGTTTGTAATTTGAAGACAGACTCTTACGCTTATAATTATTCAAATGTTGACCCTTTGTGGAAGAGGTGCTTGATGGAGTGGACCGATATTGCCCATTTTCGCACCAGACCTAGCACTGATCGAGGATTTGCAAAGTTTGAGCAAATTTGGATTATCAGGTCTTTTACTGTGCATCAGAATATTTTTTTTTTTTAATTTCGATTTTTCGTGGGGTAGGTACTTGAAGGAGTGGTGCGATATTGGCCATCTGCGAACTTGATCTAATTTTGATAATAATTATAATGTAGCAAGTCTAGACCACATATGATAATCTATTTAAGAGTTATCGTGCGCACCAGCCAGCCAGCCAGACAGACGGATATCTCTAGATTGACTTCACATGTCCCGGAAATGGTCCAAAAAGACCTAGGGTCTAATACCGTTATTTCGATGAGACACTTTTTGGTCAGCCATACGGCTAAGAGTATAATTAAAAGATAGTTGTCTCGCTGAGTTAGTGATTGATATATTCAAGCCTAGATTGAACCGATGAAACTATGATTCTGAAGTTTGTAATGAGGGAATTCTTAAGTCCCCCATGGAGTATGTATTAAATCAGTTAAGCTTAGATTTATACATTTAATTTGTACGAAAAGTACTAGCGAGTACTAAATTTCGTATTGGATAAAGGAAAAAATCTGAAATCCCGAATCGTGTGATATAGATGTCACTGATCGTATCAGGGATTGAGATATGAGGCTGGGCGAAAAAGAACTAATTTGACATTGGCTGGAGGAATGGAGCTTAAATCCTAAACATTGATATGGATGTCACTGTTGGTGCCTGTGATTGAGAGAAGAAGCTGTTTATGGATATGCGTACTATAATTGTACTAAATGGTACTACATTTGGTAATGGGATAAATTGAAGACCTGAATTCTTGAAATTTGATATCAAAGTCACACCACTATCCATATTTAGTAGAGCTCCCGTAACAAAAGAATTTATTTGAAGTTGAGCATACCACCTATCAACATCTGACTTTAGAGCAGTTATAGTTTGGTTTCAGAGGGAACTAATATGTAGGAGGCATATCCAGTTCTGAATCGATTTTCTCCTTAAATTTAAGGGAGAAAATTTAATCTTTTATACCAAATAACATTCTTATAGAGTGCATGATATCACTTCGAGAAGGATTATATTAAAACATATATAAAGGAGCCGAGTTCCACAAAATGGAAATGTCCATCCCGAAATTCACTCCATTTTGGCTGATATTAGCCATTATTTACACAATAAACCTGAAATCGGATTAAAGGTATATATGGGAGCTATATTTTAGTCGCTCTCGCTAAAATTTTTCAAAAGTATTTCTGAGGTCTATAAGATATCTGGTACCAATATCATTGTTGTCGAATGCATATTATGAATATGAGGAACTTAAATACCAAACAGGATGAAACATATATTGGAGCTATAGCTATATCTGAACCGATTTTCTCCAAATTTGATGTACTAGCTTCTAGACTGAATTCGGTTGGATGTACTAAAATTCAGTCATTAGGACTTATATTGGCCATTTGGCGCACAATTAGCCCGAAATCGGTTGAGGATATACATGGCAGCAATATCCAAATCTGAATTGATCTTGATAAAATTTGGCTGAGATATTTCTGGGATGGATCTGACAGTTGGTACCAAATATCATTGTTGTGGAGTGCATATTACGCATGTGAGGGACTTAAAACCAAAGATCGGATGAAACGTAAATATTAGAGGTGTTGCTATATTTGAACCGATTTTCTCCAAATTTGATGTACTGGCTTGGACTTGTCGACTTGGACTTTTCGATAAACTAGAGCTAGTAATATACAGAGTGAGATGAAAAAACGGCAACCAACTTCAGACTGCTGTCATTTCTAGGCCACTCGTCCGACAGATGTTAAAATTATTCCAGTGACAGCTCATTTTATTGTTTACGAGCGAACAGAAGCATTTTGGCGAGAACTTTCCAGAAAAAAAGTTATTCGCGATGGAATTTAAGCGTGATTTCTTTTCATTTGGCTGGAAAACAACAAGTTTCTATCGTTAGAGCACTCCAGCATTTAAATGTGAATAAATCTTTTGTGTCTCGTACCATCGCTCGTTACCATGATACTGTAAGCGTAGCCCAACGTCAAGGAAGTGGGCGCAAGAAAACAGCAACATCAGCAGAAATGGTTCCAAAAGTAAAGAACAGGCTTGATCGAAACCTTCGTCGCAGTGGCCAAAAAATGGCTCGTGAGCTAAACATACCGCAATATTCCATTCGGCACATATTGAAAAATGAGCTCGGGGTAAAGCCATTGAAATTCGAAAAAGTGCAAGAACTTACCCCGCAACAGAAAGAAAACAGACTGAAAAGAGCTAAAGAGTTGCTTCGTTTGGCCGAAAGTGGTGAACAGACGAATTTGGTTTGAAGATGAAGTGGGCCGCCATAACAGCCGATGGCCGCCATAACAGCCGCTCTTAGCTCGTATTAATCGACCGTGGCATCAGAATAAATGCCGAATATTATCGCGAAAATATTCTGGAGCATGTATTAAAGCCTTGGGCTCGCACACATTTTGCTCGCAGACTTTGGACATTCCAACAGGACTCAGCACCATTGCACTCAGCACGCGCCTCCCAAGAATGGTTACAAAATGAGGTTCCTCGCTTCATTTCCAGCGCACAATGGCCACCAAATCTCCGAATACCAGTCCGTTAGACTATTGTGTCTGGAGTAGTTTGAAAAGCAAGGTTGGCACTAAAAAAATACCAAAGTGTCGATCACCAAGCAAGCGCTTCGCCGGGAATGGGCCAAAATACAGCAGAGCAACATTTGGGCAGCCTGTGATAGTTTCATTACCCGTTTGAAGGCCATAATTCGTGCCAAAGGTGACCAATTCGAACAAATCTAAACTTATTCTAAAATTTGAAGCTATTTTCAACATATTTTTGCTTTTATTCAATAAAATTAAAAAAAAATGTAAAAATTATGGCGTTTGACTTTGTTGCAGTTTTTTTACCTCACCCTGTATACAATTCAAATATGATTTTTTTAAAAACTACTAAACCGAGACATATAATCTATTCAGAAATTTATAGTGAAATTTTATTTAGAGTTATTTTTCCATAAAACGAAATTGTATGTGATTTTCATCATCAAATTGATAAAATCTTAATTTATAAAAGAAATATATTCTTTTTGAATTTATGACTAGAATTATGCTTTTTGGGAGAATTTGACATAAACTCACATCTTGCCGAAGACAGTATCTACCTGTAATGTTAAGATTCCAAGGAATCTCAATCCAAAATGTTCAAAAGATATTTCCCCTGCGATGTGAAATGTCAAAACCCCTCTAAACTAGCATTTACTTTTTGGCTCTACTTTCATAATCTTCTCGATTTTTTCTGTAATTTTTAAAGAAACAAAAAAAAATAATACAAAATGTTAAGTACTTTTGAATACTTTTATTGGCTTTTAGTGTCAATAAGTTTTCTAATGATTGTATCCGTGAAAATCAAATTTGGAAACACTGTGCGGAGTTCACTGCAAAACGTGGAAATATACCGGGTCAGCATTTCGAG
Source organism: Musca domestica (assembly GCF_030504385.1). Lineage (NCBI taxonomy): Eukaryota > Metazoa > Arthropoda > Insecta > Diptera > Muscidae > Musca > Musca domestica. The sequence continues at coordinate 2,629,279 of NW_026712115.1, read as the reverse complement.
ACTTTACACACGCTTACAAACGCTTGATACCCTCTCCACATAGTGGCGTATGCTGCAATCAATGATGTCACGCACTGAAACCTTATTTCGACCTGCAAGTCATGTGGACATCAGACTACAAGAAATTCCAGATAAGAACACAGAGTTCAAGCATTATTTCTAAAAATAACAACATGTTTGCCCATGAGCGTGTGTGTGTGTGTGAGAAAGTTGCAACAAATAAATACCAAAATAAACAGACGCTCAATACTCTTCACATTGAGTCAATATTTTTTGGGATTTGTATAGGTGCATTAACCTAAGCTTAGAATTGAGATTAGTTTGAGTACACAATGTTCCAGATACAAAAACAGAGACTTAAAATGTCATTAACGCTGAACACATTCCAACAAATCAAAACAATGTCATGTTCAAAACACACACACACACATACTACATGACGTGAGCATGTGCATCATCGTCTTCTTCTTATCTCAAATCATGGATTAAAATTATTATCATCATCGTTTAATCCGATCTTACTCCACCGGGTGGAAAAGTCAATGACATAAATGTAACTGTAAATGACGGAAAATGCCACAGTATTAACTCGAGTCTTCAAGCGAACACAACGAAATGTTTCCATTGATCTCAACAACTTACGACGCAGAAAAACGCATCTGGTTTGGACCGAAACGCAAGGATCTGTACAGTGAAAATGCCACGCTAGGCGAAGTCATTTGTAATCAATTGCGGAAACAGCCGAATAGGATTATTCAAATCCACGATCAGACGGGAGAGGCGATGACATGCGGAGAATTGTATCGGAATGCACAAATTTTGACGAGGCAATTGGTTAAATTGAATTTAAATGCGGGTGACATCGTTGGCTTGTATGCCGCGAATAGTACACATGTGGTGACGGTAATGCTGGCCTCGTTCCTCTGCGGATGTCCTGTGAATCCTGTCTATGCTGAGTTTGACAAAGGTGAGCTAAAATGAAAAAAGCAATTCTAATGATTTTCATAGTTACGAAGAATTCCAAATTTTAGCTGTGATAAGTATTTTTCAATGAAACAGCACCTCTGCACTAAGTGCCTTCAAAGAATATTGCCAAGAGATGCGCAATTTAAGGTTAGGTTAAATCAGGGAGTGGACTTTATCCATTCTATTGAGTTCAGCCTAAAAATATGTAGAAAATTAGACAACAGACAGTGAAGACTACAACTCCCATAGCCTATTTTAAAGTAGGGTTCCATATCCCACTATATAAAGTGCAACACAAAAAATAATTACAGAAAAAAAACCAGCAGATTATAAAAATAGAAAAACATCTAAAATTGTGTGAGTGTAAAATGGTTTGCAATTTTCAGACTAAGTTTCCCCGGAAATTAATTTATGTAGAAGAATTTTTCTTCTACAAAGCAATATTTCTGAAGGATGACGTCAAATACAAAATTATTCGTCATCAAAATTCACTATAAGCCATTAAAGAAAATAGGTCTCAATGTCCATAATATAAAAGAACAAGTAAAAAAGCTGTAAGTTCGGCCCGACCGAACTTTTAATACCCTCCACCATGTGGTACAAATTTGGCAATTTCCAAAAAAAAAAATCCGTTTAAAATTCTGTTAAAATCTTAAAAATACCGAATGCCTATACGACGACGTAGACCTGCATAGGCAACTTTTATCATAAGAAAAATCTCTACGAAGGCATGGACCTGCACAGACTATTTTCTGGCATAGGCTGAAGTATCCATTGCGAACTTCACATGCGAAATTCACACAATATCGGTAAATAATGTAGCTAAAATCATCAAAATACCGAATATTGGGGGGTACGGTATATGGGGGCTATACGAAGACGTGGACCTACATGGCCCATTTTCTGTTTTATGCTGCAGTATCTATTACGAACTTCAAATACCAATACCAAATTGGAACGATTCCGTTAAATAATGTCGCTAAAATCATCAAAATACCGAATATCGGAGGGTACCGTTATATCGGGGCTATACGAAGGCGTGGACCTGTACAGATAATTTTCTGTCTTAGGCTTTAGTATCCATTACGAACTTCAAATGCCAAATTGGAAACAATTCCGGTGAATAATGTCGCTTAAAACATCAAAATACCGAATATCGGGAGGTAACGTTATATGGGGCTATATGATAACTTGGGCCTACATGGCCGATTTACGAACTTAACCTGCCTACTGGCAAAATATACATGGGTGCAAAATTTTAGCCTTCTATCTCGAATTTGTTCGAAAGATAGCGTGATTACAACAGACAGACGGACAGACAGACGGACATGGCTAAATCGTCTTAGAATTTTACGCTGATCAAGAATTTTACGCTGATAGCGTGGTGGAGGGTATAAATATATATGATAAGTTTTTGATCAATTTTCGCTAGGTCTTTTTTCGATTTGATGCATGAAAGTAACCGAGTACTATCAAATCCACTTGGATTTTTCCATTGGATAGTGGAAATTTTTGTGAAAATAAAAATGGTGTTCATTGTCCAAAATTTAAGGCGAAGATCATTTATTGATGGATATACAGGGCGAGATAAAAAAAACTGCAACAAAGTCAAATGCCATAATTTTTACTTTTTTTTTTTTTTGTAATTTTATTGAATGAAAGCAAAAATGTTGGAATTAGCACCAATTTTAAGAATAAGTTTATATTTGTTCGAATTGGTCACCTTTGACACGAATTATGGCCTTTAAACGGTCAATGAAGCCGTCACACACTGCCCGAATGTTGCTGTGCGGTACTTTGGTCCATTCCCGGCGAAGCGCTTGCTTGAAGCGGTCGACACTTTGATATTTTTTAGTGCCAACTGGCGGCCCACACCATCACAATGGCCGGCGCTTGAGTTCTGGTGGCCAACCGAAGGTACACATTTTCAGCTGACCTCTTTGACACGACCTCTAAACACGATCATTTCGTTTGTTTACAAACTACTGGACAACGAATGTTTTCTCATCGGAGAAAACCAAATTCGGTAGATTACCACTTTTGGCCAAGCGAAGCAATTCTTTAGCTCTTTTGAGTCTATTTTCTTTCTGATGCGGTGTAAGTCCCTGCACTTTTTGGAATTTAAATGACTTTACCACGAGTTCATTTTTCAATATTTGGCGAATGGATTATTGCGATATGTCCAGCTCATGAGCCATTTTTCAGCCACTGCGACGCGGGTTTCGATCAAGTCGCTTCTTTACTTTTCGAAGCATTTCTGCTGATGTTGCTGTTTTCTTCCGTCCATTTCCTTGACGTCCGGCTACGCTACCAGTATCACGGAAACGAGCGGTGGTAGGAGACACAAAAGATTTATTCACATTTAAATGCTGGAGTACTCTAACGATAGACTCTTATGGGTTTCCAGCCGAATATAAAGAAATCATACTATCACGCTTGAATTCCATCACGAATAACTTTTTTTCTGGAAAATTCTCACCAAAATGCTTTTGTACGCTTGCAAACAATATAATGAGCTGTCACTGGAATAATTTTAACAGGTGAAGTTGGTTGCAGTTTTTTCATTTCACCCTGTATAGTACCATTTGTAAATTTGCTACACTAAGTACACATTTCCAAATGCTTCTTACATCGAACTTAATTGCTGTACCCAATGCCCGGAATTAAGGAAGTGTATATAAAATACAGATCAAATCGAATACCTCCTTTTAGAGTTATCTTGGACACCAGCTGGTCAGACTCACAGAGAGACGGACATTATTAGTTCGACACCAAACTTTTCAAAACAAATTGTTGGCTGAGCCTGGCTTTCTTTAAATTTTCTTAGTGTCCTCCCCTGTAGTCAGGTTGTGGTCTGCCACAAATATAAAAAATTCAATATGTTGAGCTGTTATACAACTCAGACGCAATTTATTTTAAAAATTCATTTAATATTTATTAGTTTGTTTTCCTTCCATTTTATTCCAGAGTCGGTATCTGCTCTATACAGTGTAACTCGTCCGAAAATATTATTCTGCGATGTTGAAAATTACGAAAATACTCGAAGAGTCAACGAAGAATTGAATTTAAACTGCAAAATTTTTGTTTTGAATGGCCATCTGGAGGGGGTTGCCAATGTCAAAGAGCTTCTGGAGTGGAATGAAGAACTTGATGAAAATTTTAGGTGAGTAAGACAACTTCTTTTTGGAGCAGTACATTCATTTGAATGCTAAGGTATGCTAAGGCTTCAATTCCCCCACAACACAGACATCTCTTGATACGAAAGATACTCCCTTTCTAGTTATCCTTGTTTCGATTTGAACGGTGATGATACGGCCTTGATTGTTTTTTCTTCTGGCACTACGGGTCCGGCAAAGGGAGTGTTGTGTTCACATCTGGCCTTTCTTAATCAGGAAAATGCGTAAGTAAGTAGTGAATACCTCTGCACTTGACCCTTCCTTTTCCCACTCTTCTCATTGCAGACCAAATCTGACCACAGACTCCGTATTGTTTGGTTTCAGTCCCATGTATTGGATATCTGGCGTCTGGGCCTTAACCACCTCCCTAATGAACTCATGCTGTCGTATTATTACGGAGAAAAGTTTTACCACGGCATATTTCCTCGACTTGGTGGAGAAGCATAAAATCACCCATGTCATAATGAATGCCAGTCATTTGGCGGAGGTGGCTCTGCTGGAAGATGTTACCAAAGCCCAGGAGAAAATGAAAAGTATTGTTGCTTTTTGGGCCGGAGGTTCAGTAATGCCTACCATTGTACATGAACGCATGGAGCGGATGATACCGAATGCCAGGGAGCGGCCTGGTTTTATGGCAGCCTATGGCATGTCCGAACTGGCAGGACTGGTCAGCATGAATGGCACAATTCCAAAGCAACGTTGTGCGAGCTCTGTGGGTCAGCTGGTGTCCAATCGTATTGTGCGCATCATCGATGACAAGGGTATGCCCTTGGGTCCTAATGAGCTGGGCCAGATATGCATTCAGTTGAACCAATACTCTTGGAAGGGATATTTTAAAAATGAAGTGGCCACCAAACGGGCTTTGGTGGATAACTGGCTGCACACCGGCGATATGGGTCATTTCGATTCGCAAGGATTCCTTCATTTTTGCAGTCGTGGCAATGATGTTTTCAAATCTAGAAATTTCCAAATTTATCCCCAAATTTTAGAAGGGTTAATTGCCAAAGTCCCTGGGGTTTTTGATGTTTGTGTTGTTGGCGTACCCAATATTTTGGCCACAAATTTAACAGCTGCCGCTGTGGTCAGAACGGCTGACGAGGAGGGCCAGCGCTTAACCGCCAAGGACATAGACGATCATGTCAAAGCAAATATTGCCGAAATGTATAATTTACATGGTGGCGTTTATTTTTTCGAAGCTCTGCCAAAAACCGCCACGGGAAAAATGTTGCGAAAAACCATCATGGATATGGTTGTGAAACGGAGCAAAGAAGAGAATGCTGTTAATTAGAAATAGAGATTTTTAATATTCTAGCATTAATAATTTTTTTGTGAATAAAAACTTTTATTTAGAAAATGATTGAAAGGCCTTCTGTCGGTTAACCATTTTATGATGCCCATCTATTCCTTGGAAAATGTTATGCAGTTTCGGGGGAAGGTCGAATACGGTGACCCATATGGGACTTTTTTTGAGATCTTTGATCAGTTTTGGAGTTATGAAAACGTGGAGCCATGGGTAATCCTTTTGTAACATTTTGGCCAGTTTTTGGGGAGGTATGAAAACGTTGGGGAGGTATGAAAACAGGGGATCTATTTTCGAAAATTTGGACCAGCTCCAGGAGAAATACGAAAATGGGGTCATATTGGGAAAATATGGACATAGGTAATAAAATCGTGGACTCATAGGAACCTAGACCCTTTTTGGGCATTATGACAAGTTCCCGGAGGGGTGGGGGGTTGATGAAGACGTGTACAAACAGGTAACACATTTGAAAACATGGATCCTTATTCGTAAATTTTGACTAATTCCGGTGGAGGAACGATAAAATGGAACATTTTGCGATCCTCTTGGAAAAGGTTGACCAGTTCCTGGGTAAGAATGAAGCCATGCATCCATAGCGCCCATTGTTAGATATTTTGACTAGCTTCGAGGGTATACGAAAACGTATGTCTTGCAAATGTTGACCAGATTAGGGGAAATACGAAAACGTGGATAGAACGGGGCTAAATACGAAAAGCTGGGCCCATAGAGTGTGAGGACGTGGACACATTTTTTACCAGTTCCAGGAAAGATACTACAACCTAGACCCATAGGTGATCATTATTTGGAAAATTGGAAATTCCGGGGTATCTAGTTCACAAGGATCCACATGGGACCCTTTTTAAAAATGCTTGGAATGTTCCGAAGGAATACGAAAACGTTCGTTTTTGGATATGTTGACCAGTTCAGGGGAATTACAAAACGTAGACACATTGGAGAACCGGTTAAGATACGAAAACGCAGGCCCGTAGCGGACACTTTTTTAATAAATGTGACAAGTTCCAGGGGACACTTATTTAGAAATTTTGACCAGTTTCAAGGAATTTACGAAGACAAGGAGCCATAGAGGGCCCCAAGTTTAAACTGCATCGGGTACTCTTTACGCCCAATTAAAGTTGTATTTTTATACCCTCAGCCATATGGCTGAGTAAATGAGTACTAAATGAGTACTAGGTCAGGGCGGTACTTGTACCCCCTACAAAGAGTCAAAGTTTCGAATAATTAAAAGTCTTATAAAATGTGAAATAAGAGTCCGATTGTCTTAAAATTACAAACATTTCAATATTTTTATTATCCCAAGGTAGGGTGTGAAGATGGGATGTATCGATATAATGGTATTCTGGTACCTCCCCACGAAGGATAAAAGTTTTGAATAATTATAACGTTTATAAAATTTGAACTACGAGTCCGATTATCTTCAAATTTCGCACATTTCAATATTTCCACTAACACAAGGTCTGGTATAAAGAACGGATTGAACAGACCACACCTTCTAGTACCTCCTCCACAAAGGGTCAACATTTGGAATAACCATTAAACACATAAAACACAAAATGAGCATCCGATTACTTTGAAACTCAGCACATCTCAATATTTCTATCAATACAAGATATGTTGTGAAGATGGACAATATCGGACTACTCCTTCTGGTACCTCCCCCACAGCGTGTCAAAATTTTAAATAATTCACAATTAATCAGACTAATGTCAGATACGAAATAGAAAATATTGGCCGACCTCGTTCGGAGCCCTTCCTATGGAGGGTCAAGAAATTGAATAATCAGAACGCAAGTAATAATCATAACCGAAAATTGGCTGAGGGTATGCAGCTGTCGGCAATACCGACTGATTCTATTTAACTCGTTTATTAAAAACTTTGAAATTTTGAGGGGCATTCTATCAAACAGAGTCGATTGATATTGGCCGTTTCCGTTTTCGATGTAAGTATGATAACATATTACCATGTACAAGTTTGGACAATAACTTCTATTCTATAATTTGTCATTCCGTAACGCCGTAACACCTCGAAGTATACATTTTAGACCCCACGAAGTATATATATTTTTGATCAACATAAAATTCTATGTCGATTTAACAATGTCCGTCCGTCTGTGGAAATCACTCTAGCTTCCGAACGAAATGAAGTAAGTGGATAAAAATTTACTCAAATGTGTATTATGTCTGCAGGACTTTTGGTGTCGGGCTATGTAGGTCCACGTCTTCGTATAGCCCCCATATAACGGTACCTCTCGATATGCGGTATTTAGACGATTTTAGCTACATTATTTACCAGAATTGTTTCAAATTTGGCATTTAAAATTTGTAATGGATATTACAGAATGTGACAGAAAATTATCTGTACAGGTCCACGTCTTCGTATAGCCCCCATGGAAGTGGAAGGTATTCAAAGTTCGGCCCGGCCGAACTTACAGCTTTTTTACTTGTTTTGCAATTAAATCCTGAACCTATCAAATACCGTAGTCTCTATACGTTGCACCCTTTATATGACATTTAAAATTTAATATTAATTAGCTAAAAAATTCCATCAATTCCAGTTTTTCTCAAATATTTGCCATATATTTTAGATTACCCAAAATCATATTTAAATGCTGATAGCTAACTCCTCCTATTATCATTTCTAAGCTATATTGCTCTTTGGTATGATAATAATAATAATAACAACAACAAGAAACGAATTGTTTGCTCCCGTTAATAGTTTGTTTGATTAGATTAGTAGTAGTAGCGGCAGCAGACCCCACGTAAAGACGACCCCCTCACGTTCCGCCACCATTAATTGGCGGGGTCTGTTTTGCTCTCCCTGCATGCCATACGTAATTTAAAACCTATCACAAACTAGGAAAAAACCGCTTTCGTTTTATACAAACAAACATGATGAGAATTTATTTGTAATCATTGTTTTGAAACAGAAAAAAATTGCAGTTTAAAATTGTTATCTAATCACTAGTACGGCGATATAGACGTAGTTTATGAGGGGGGTAATAAATATAGAATTTCGAAAATCATACTGGAACCTTTTATTCGAATTTGTTGGTGTTTAGCGTTTCTCGATTTGAAGTAGTTACAACAATCATTCTGTGATGCAGGTTTTGGTATACATCAGCTTCAACGCCAATCGAAGTTAGTTGGAATTCTTTCATTCTGGGTATATTATTTCTTCGGTAATGTAAGTGATAAACATACGAGCATTATTTTGACCTTTTTGGTCCCATTCTCAAAATATGTTTCTCAAAATTTGGTTTAAACGGCAAGTCAAAATATTCCAAAAATAATATGTTATACAATTCTATTTCAGGTCCCAGAATGCATCAAAAGTCTAAATCTTCATACGTCAGGAAGTTATAAATATTACAAGCACATTTTTAGTTAGAGAGGCAATCCATTGACATTTTTTTCAAAATTCTCCGATTTGACAATATACAGGGTGAGATAAAAAAATCGGCAACAAAGTCAAACACCATAATTTTTGCATTTTTTTAATTTGATTGAAGGAAACAAAAAATGTCGGAAATAGCATCAAATTTTGGAATAAGTTTAGTTTTGTTCGAATTGGTCACCTTTGGCACGAATAATGGCCTTCAAACGGCCAATGAAATCGTCAGACGCCGCCCGAATGTTGATCTGCGGTATTTTGGCCCATTCCCGGTGATCGACACTTTGGTATTTTCCAAAATACTCCAGACATAATAGTCCGGAGATTTTGGTGGCCATTGTGTGCTGGAAATGAAGCGAGGAAATTCATCTTGTAACCATTCTTGAGTGACGCGTGCTGAGTGGATAGTCTGCGGCAAAAATGTTTGTGTGCCCAAGGCTTTAATACACCCTCCAGAATATTTTAGCGATAATATTCGTCATTTATTCTGATGATACGGTCGATTTATACGAGCGGAGAGCGACCATCGGCTGTTATGGCGGCCCTCACCATCACCATGGCCAGCGCTTGAGTTCTGGTGATCAACCGAAGGTGCACTTTGTTTGTTTAAAAGCTACTGGACAACGAATGTTTTCTCATCGGAGAAAACCAAATTTGGCAGTTCGCCAATTTCGGCCAAGCGATGCAACTCTTTAGCTCTTTTGAGTCTATTTTCTTTCTGTTGTGGTGTAAGTTCTTGTACTTTTTGGAACTTCAATGGCTTTACCCCGAGCTAATTTTTCAATACTTGCGAATTGGAACTAATTTCTTTCTTGGATCCAGAGATATGGCGTCTTTGAATCCGGACGTCCCGATTCTATTCAGTACATTGGAATTAAGTTTCAGTATAAGAAACTCTCCTTTGTGTAGCCGGTGTTGGACATATCCAGTGGAGGTAATCTCAAGTCCCGGCCGAAGCTTAAGTATCACATTTAAAATAATTAGTACGCGAAGCCGATGTTGGACATACCCAGAGAAGAAAACCCCAAGACCCGGTCAAAGAACGGCTACCTAAAACAGCATCCAATTTAGGAAAAAAAATAGTTTGCGTAACAACTGTTGGACATACCCAGATCTGTTGGACATACCCAGATCTATCCTATCTTGCCTAAAACAGCATCAAATTTAGAAAAACTTTGGATCAGGAAACCGGCTAAAATCGATCATTTAGATTTAACTCCCGAATTATTTTAAATTAAACTCCCGAATTATTTAAAATAGCTTTCAAATTATGCCTTTATTGTAAATATCGATTTCGTAGGTCCGGATCTAACCCGGGTCTTTCAGTTAAATATCCATGTACCCTGGCCCGCCCCACTTGTTCGTATGAACCCCAATATAACGGCTATAATCGGTATTTTTATACCTTCCACCATACTATAGAAGGTATATTAACTTTGTCATTCTGTTTGTAACTCTTCAAAATACTCATGTCAGTCCCAACAAAGTACTGTATTCTTGATCCCGGATTTGTTTCAAATTTGGTATTTGAAGTTCGTAATGGATACTACAGCCTATGACAGAAAATTTTCTGTGCAGGTCCACGCCTTCATATAGCCCCCACATAATGGTACCTCCCTATATTCGGCATTTTAATGATTTAACGACATTACTCACCGTAATAGTTTCATATTACGTATTTAGAGTTCGTAATGGGAACTACAGTCTGTGACAGAAAATTGTTTATGCAGGTTCAGGTCTTCGTATAGGCCCTATATATCAGTACAACCCTATATTCGGTATTTTGGCCCGGCCGAACTTACTGCTTTTTAACTTGTTAAGATTTTAACAGATTTTATTTTTTTTAAGTTTTCAAATGGTGAAGGGTGTTCAAAGTTCGGTTCTGCCGAACTTACTGCTTTTTTACTTTTTACTAAACTAGAGTTGTTCCAAAATTTCTAAGTGGATTGGATAATACCCGATTTGTATTTTAAAAACCCAAATGAATTACTTTCACAATCATTAGGTTAGAAAATGGGTCTTTCCACTTTTACTGGCATATAAGAGTAAACCCCGATCACAGACTCTTACCAGCGATGAGAAAGCTATTGTCAATCACTAATGTACATTTGGGAACATGGATAAGGGAAGCTATATTAACAATTGTTTTCTAGGAGGCTCTCTATTAACAAGGAAACCAAATTTAATTTTCCGTCTGAGATTTGAAATTCTTTTGCGAATTTCATCACAATCCCGAAGGACCGTTGAACTATGGTATGGGTTCAAATATAATTCAAAATCAGAATTTTGAATCTATCGTAAAAAACTGATCCTTTTCATTGTGACCTTTTCCAAAATTTTTTACGACCCACTTAACATTGTTGCATTTATTGAAGAAATTCCTAAAAATTACTTCGTGGTATGGTTCGAATGTGACTGATTGAACAAGATAGAAAAGTGGACTTTTTCGTTGAAGGTACAAATCGAAAAGTGTCGACTTTTGTTTTCGCTACTTCGTATCAGTAGAATGTTCCAAGATCTTACCAAAAAAGCTAAGCCCAAAAAAGTACTCTCTACGTGTCTGGCAACCGTTGTGCACGCTCCGTGCTATGCTAATGCACCAATTGAATACTCTCGGAATAGGAACCAGAATGTTTCCAAGAAACTATCAAACCGACTAATTATGAGTCCAGAAAATCCCCAATACCTTCGAGCCGATAACTATTTATATACCAATACCATACTATGCTATTGTATTTAAACTCGTAAATATAATACCAATTTAGGATTGAATCGATGAATATATTATTTAGGCAAATTTTAGCATTGCATATATCTGCGAAAGTCTTACATGTGCAGGTGGTAAAAATTCTATACATGAAACTCCAACATGGAATAAATTTATTTCATTATTAGGAAGTTGACTTTAAACAATTTAAATTGTTTGCATTTTCTTTCCATTAGCGATCACATATGACATCCGTAAAATCGACGCCTCTGTTTTATGTTGATTATTTTGATCTTATCAATGTCCCTAATCCCCCCAAAAATAAAACTTAACAAAGAAAACTTCCGATCATTTCATAAAACAAATTTTAAACAAACCACTAAACAGCAGTTGTCACCAAACCGTCCATCGAGACTGACGAATATGTATCCGCTCACCGCTACCTATTATGATGCAAAAGAAAAAATATGGTCTGGACCCCAGCGAAAAGATTTCTATAACAAGGACATAACATTGGGAGAAGTTATCTTTGAAGTTCTCAACAAATGCCCGGATAAGATTGTACAGATACACGATGTGACGCAGGAGAAATTGACGGCCCAACAGTTATTGGATCACTCGCGGGTGTTGAGTAAAAATCTCCTTAAATTAGGTCTCAAGAAGGGTGATGTTATTGGCCTGATGGCCAGCAATTGGACACATGTGACGACACTGATGTTGTCTTCGTTTGTGTGTGGCACCCCCGTGAATGCTCTGTATCAGAGTTTTGATAAAGGTAAGTGAGGAGGAAGTGAAAGACTTTTCGTTGGAATTAAAATTGATTTGGTTTCTTTCTACCATTTTTCTAGATTCTGTTGCCATGGTCTATAAGGTCACCCAACCTAAGGTATTATTTTGTGATGCCGAAAACTATCAAACTGCCTTGGAGGTCAACAATCAGCTACAGCTGAATGCTCCAATATTCGTAATGAATGATAACGACGTTGTGGAGGGTGTTGGACATATCAAAGATCTGTTGAAGTTGGACAATGATATCAGCGATAAGGAAAATTTTAGGTAAGTTATTTTTAGGGGTAGATTAAAATGTTGTGATGTCTGGGCTATAAATTAGAAATCTGACAGTATATTTGGAGGAGTAAATCATATGCGACATATTTAAATTTCATAAGGTATTCAGATAAACTAGATACAATGTCCCCATTGTTAGGTACATTATCCCCGTTTTTAGATAAATTTTTCGCGTTGTTAAATACGTTGCATGAAAATAGATACATTATCCACGTTATGAGATACATTATTCACATTCTTAGATACCTTATCCACGTTGTTAGATAAATTGTCAACGTTTTTAGGTACATTTTTCGAGTTGTGAAATATGTTGCAAGTCCATAGATACATTGTCCACGTTGTTAGATACATTATTCACGTTGCAAGATACATTAGTTTTATTATTCATTCTGGAAGATACATTACCCACATTGTTAGATACATTACCCACGTTATTAGATACTTTATCCAGGTTGTTAAATACGTTGCATGTAAATAGATACATTATCCACTTTATGAGATACATTATTCACATACATTATTCTTAGATACCTTATCCACGTTGTTAAATACATTGAAAAAGTTTTTAGGTACTGTTTTTACCTTTTTAAAATTTAACTTTCACTTCACTTTATCACGGCGGCGGGGTCAAGTATCGTGTTGATCGATTTTACGCAAAACTTCGATTGAATATCTCGTTCTCATCAAAGCCGTCACCAACTGCATTTTTGCTTTGACTTTTCCAATGCTGACTGGAAAAGAGATCGAAGACTTGTAAATACATAATAGTTTGGTACCGCTTGCGTATGCATGTATGTGTGCATATTAAATGCGTACCGCTACGGTACAGTGGTGCGCCAAATAAATAGCACGCACATTGTTGGGCAAAAAAATAGCAACATCTAAAATATGTTGGGTACATTCATGTACATGCCTCCCCCGCCGTGATATCTGTGAATCAAATGAGTTCAATTAGTGGGCATATTTTTATAGGGCCTGAAAATACATATCCTAGTTTGGTCTGGAACGCCTGGACGCCACCAATTCCGGCAGGAGTACAACCATCTTGTCGAATGACTGAGTAGGTATCTGCGCCCAATTCCAAGTCTATTGGTATGTTGCTGCGGGGGTCTGGGTCAGCGAGAGCTTGTTGCGTAAAGTAGGAAGTTGGGTCTTCAAGTAATGGGTCCGAATAGGGTTTTCGAGGCAAGTCATCTGATATCAAAGCGTTTACCTTTAAAGCCCAAGTGTTGTTTGGGTTTCTGGCCATGATTTTGAACGCTGCAAATCGTCTGTTTCTGTAGATAAATGATCTAAGGCCAAGTCTTTGGAACGCGGAGTATGCAATTTTCGACATGGATGCCGATTGGCAAATCAACGCTCTTACTGTCTTCCAGGTGTCAACACCTTCACTTGCAACACGTACCAAGGCGGTTGGAACAAAAACTAAATCCCAAGAAAATGGTGGTATTACTATGGGCGCAGGCTGCAACGTGTTGTCCAGCTGTGGAGCTCCATGGAGGAGAGTGTGGTGTCGATGGTCACATCTTCGACAACCGGTTAAACATGTACAATCTGGTGCCAAATGACTCCTTGCCAAGCAATTGCGGCAGTACCCTCTCCTCTCCACTGTTTCATACCGCTGGTACGGTGTCTGTTCTCGGAACCTGGGGCATGTATTTATGGCATGGTCGTCCTGACACAGCCCGCATGAGTACTGCCAGAAACTCGGCCGCTCTCGTCTACTCTCTCGCTGACCAGACCTGCTCCTCGATTGTTGCCTTCTTCGTTGGTGTTGCTGCGACTCGCTAATGCGCCTGTTTGGTGATACTTGCTGTTGTTGGGGGCGGTTTTGTTGCTGACGCCTGTTTGGTGATACTTGCTGTGGTTGGGGGCGGTTTTGTTGCTGACGCCTGTTTGGGGGTCTCACTTCCTCATCATCTTCCCACTCTTGATTTGGGAGGTAGGCCGCCATTTCTGTAAAAAAAAAGAGAGAGGAGTACAAAGTTTTTTTGAAGGGGGTCCGACTAGTCAGTCGGTAAATAGTTTGACGACTTTTGTAATGGGTCGGCTAGTTATGCCAAGGGAAGTTTTAATGTCTACAACTCTAATGTTATTGTCGACCCCCTGGTAAGTTTTGACAATGCGTCCCAATCTCCATTCTGTTGGCGACAACCGATCATCCCTTATGACCACTAGATCACCATTCTTTAAGTTATCCTTTTGATATTTCAATTTGTGTCTTCTATGAAGTTCACTTAGATATTCATTTTTCCATCTATGACAAAAATGTTGGGATATAACTTTGAGTCGCTTCCAACGATTAACATACGAAATATCAGAATCGGAAATGTCAGGTTCTGCTGGTTCGAGCAGAGGAGCTCCAATGAGGAAATGGGCTGGGGTTAAGGGAGCAATTTCATTAGGGTCGTCACTAGCAGGGCTCAAGGGTCTTGAATTGAGACAAGTTTCTATACGAATCAGTATGGTAGTAAATTCTTCAAAGGTATAATTAAGACTTGGGAAGCTTTTCCGTAAATGAGTCTTAAAGGATTTAACACCGGCCTCCCACAATCCACCCATGTGTGGAGCGCCCGGAGGAATGAATTTCCATTCCAAGTCTTGATGGACATTTTGATTAACGGCGAGAGTTCTAAAGTTTCTAAGGAATTCTGCTGCGCCCTTTTTTAGGGATTTAGCGGCACCCACAAGGTTCGTTCCATTATCTGAATATACACAGGAGGGACATCCTCTTCGACCTATAAATCGAGCGAACGCAGCTAAAAAAGATTCTGTGGACAGATCGCTGGTTGCTTCTAAGTGAATTGCCTTGGTAGCAAAACATATAAAAACGCACACGTATCCTTTTGTAACAAGACAAGCACGTCCGGTGAAGTTCTTTATATTAAAAGGACCCGCAAAGTCAACCCCAGTATTGTAGAAGGGTCTTGCAAGTGAAGTACGCTCAGGCGGAAGAGAAGCCATAATTTGATTTTGATTGTGTTTTCGATATAAGTTGCAAATTTTACAGTTGTGGATTGTTTTCTTGATTAAGATTTTTAATTTGAATATCCAAAATTCAGAACGTAGGATTCGAGACATGAGTTGATTTCCCCCATGTAAAGTTACTTTATGTGTAAATTCGACCAATAATTGCGACAATTTGGAAATGTAGGGTAGCAAAATGGGGTATCTTTCATTATATGTTAACGCAGGGGATTGTACAAGGCGACCATTTGATCTTATAAGACCATCTGTGTCTAGATACGGATTTAAAGTAACCAGACTGCTGCTAGGTGCAAGTTTCGCCTTTCTTTTTAGTAATTGATATTCTGTTTCAAAATAGTATTTTTGGGTAACCATGATAACTAGACGCTTAGCGTGTCGAATCTCTTCTTGAGAAAAATAGGGACAAGCTCTTAAATGCCGTTTGGAATAACGCATAACAAATGCATACGTTCTGTAAACTCGCTGTAACTTTGAGAAATTTTTTAAAGGATCTTTGTTTATAAGTTCTTCTTTGGCGTTACCAGTAATGGTTGCAAGTGTCAGTACTTTAGCTGGTTTCTTTTCTAAATTGGTATCTATCGGAATTTTATTCGAAGGCCAACTACCTTTTTTGTATTTTAACCATTGTGGTCCATGCCACCACAAATGATGTGTTTTTAAATCGGACGGTGAGCATCCACGACTTGCGATATCAGCTGGATTATCATCCGAATCAACATGACGCCATCGCTCATTTCCAACGTTTTCTATAATTTCGGAAACTCTGTTTCCAACAAAGGTGCTCCAGTGGCAAGGCGGTTTTTTAAGCCAAGCTAAAACAATTGTGGAAAACAAGATTCAATTTTTGAAATTTGAAGATTTGTTATTATGGAGTGGGTTAATTTTGACAGAAGTACAGCTCCGCAAAGCTCAAGTCGTGGCAACGAAATCTTTTTAATTGGTGCTACCCTAGTTTTGGATGCTAAGAGAAAAGTGTCAACACTATTATTGGCATGTTCGACACGAATATACACAGCGGCACCATATGCGCTCTCTGAGGCGTCACAAAATCCATGAATTTCAATTTGATTACTTGGAGTGTATTTGATCCATCTTGGAATAGTAAGAGTGTCTATTGATTTTGTGTTTTTTACGAAATTCTGCCAATTTGTTAGTGTCATGGGTTTTAAAGTATCATCCCATTCGATTTTGTCCAGCCATATCTGCTGCATAATTAATTTAGCAACCACGATTATCGGAGCTAGCCAACCACATGGGTCGAATAATTTGGCAATTATAGATAAAACTTCTCTCTTTGTATAATTTGACTGGTGTTCGATAGAAGGCCATGCAACTGAAAAACAATCTTCTGAGATCTTCCATCTGATACCTAAAGTCTTAGTGGACGCATTTTCAGATAAATCTAGCCAATTGAGTGGTAAAAGTTGATCCTCTGGCAAATCTTTGATTATTTTGGGCTCATTTGAAGTCCATTTTCTAAGTTGAAATCCTGCAGAGTCAAATGCAGAGATTAATTCTTTACGTGAGTCAATTGCTTCCTCAATCGAATGGTCTCCCGCAAGTACGTCATCAACATATAAATTTTGTAAGATAATTTTAGCAGCCTTAGGGTATGTGTCTTTAATGTCATCTGCTAATTGCATGAGTGTGCGGAGCGCTAGAAAAGGTGCGCAGTTCACTCCAAAAGTGACTGTCAAAAGTTCAAAATCTTCAACTGGGTCAAAAGGAGATTTCCTAAAGAGAATTCTTTGATAACGAGTCTGGTTTCTATCTAAGAAAATCTGACGGTACAATTGAGTAACATCAGCATTGTAAACGTATTTAAAGAACCTCCATTTTAGTATTTGTAGAACAAGGTCTTGCTGTAATATTGGCCCAGCGAAAAGATTATCATTTAGACTTCTTTTATTAGAAGTGGGACTTGAGGCATTAAAAACTACACGAAGTTTCGTTGTTAACCAATCTGGTTTGATGACCGCATGATGCGGCAAATAATAATTTGGGGTCTGGTCTATTTCCTCGAGTGAAAGTTTTCTCATGTGTCCCAACTCTAGGTATTCTAATATCGCTTTGTCATACGAGTCTTTGATTTCGGGAGTCTTTGACAGCTTTTTCTCCATTCTAAAGAACTGTGCGAGGGCTATATTTCTAGAATTTCCTAACTCCTCACAATTTTTAAAGGGCAGGGTAACAATATACCTCCCATCTTTATTTCTCTTTGTTGTTCGTTGGTAATTTTGTTCGCAGAAGGAGTCTT